>NC_084890.1:28007115-29329615 GCF_958979055.1 Alnus glutinosa | reverse complement strand
AATTGGATGGAAAAGTGATGAAAGGACCCAATTCAAAATCACGAAAAAATTAAAGAGTCAATCTTAAAAATTAAAAAATGACGCACCATTTTCAAATCGCGCGCCAACTCAAAAATGTATTATACATTTACCTCCTTTTTTCTTTTTCTTTTTTCTTTTTTTTTTTTTTTTTTATCGGAAGATCCATAACCATCACCATCACATGAAGTATATTAAGTCTAAATAGTTGGCGCAACACCAAACTAATAAATAACCAACCACCTCGGAAACACTCAACGGCCTGACGAATGAATTCTCGAGTTAATAAAAGCTGTCGCTGTAGGGTTCTAAATTTCTAATGGTTTTGAACTTTTGGAAGTCTCAACGATACTTATGACTTAAAAGTAATAGAAGAAAAACTGTTGCCGATGGCTGCTATTCGATTCACATGGGCTCGTTTGATAAACAATTTTCACTACATTTAATGGCGTGTCTCAAGTAAATTACTTTTTGACACGCCACTAATTAGTGGCATTTTAAATCTTAACACCTCACTAAAATTATTAGTGCCCTGTCTGAAGTAAAGGTCACTAAATTAGTGGCGTGTTGGATTCAGCACGCCACAAAATTGTGGCGTGTCTGACTGGCACGCCACAAATTTGTGGCGTGTCAATCAGACACGCCAGTAAATTAGTGGCATGTCAATTTATGACACGCCACTAATTTTCATAGAACCGCGCGGGGATGCTCGGTTTTCTCCTGCAGCTGTTTCCCTCTCTCACTCTACTCTCCCTCTCTCTATCGCTGGCCGCCGCATCAAATCCGACCACCGCCACATCATGGTATGCATCTCCTCTCTCTCTCCCTCTCAATATCTCTCTTTATTTCTCTCTCTCTCTCTCTCTCTCTCTCTCTCTCTCTCTCTCTCTCTCTCTCTCTCTCTAGCTCTCCGCCCAGCTCAGACGCCGGCCACCACCGATGCCGTCCATCCCCGACCGCCCAAGATCACCTCCGACGCTGTCCATCAGTAAGGTTAGTGACTCCGTTTTTTCTTCTTTTTTTCTTTTTTTTTTTCTTTAGCAAAAAAAATTCATGCATTTGTCTTATGGATTAGGGTAAATGAGAACATTGCAACAATTAAAAATTTAGAGAAAACATTGCAAATTGCTTGAAAGTTGGAGAGAAATAGGTGTACTTTTCTGAATTTTTAACTATTAGTGGTTGTAGAATCTTAAAGAGTACACGTGGCTTTGTTCTTGTTAATATATTTTTGGATTTTTTTTGTTTGAAAACATGTTTTGATGTGATTAAAAATAAAATTTGTCTTTGTACTTTTAAGAGTGTTTTGTGTTTGAGTTTTTTAATAATATTTTTATTTTGAGAAGAAAAAACAAAAAAAAAAATTAAAAAAGGAAGACTTTGTTTTAGCAAGTGATGATTATAAGAGAGAGGTAGGGGCATTGAGCGTGGGCTCTTCTCCCTGTTTGTCAAGATTATGGAAGGGGGAGAGAAGATGTGAGGATGGAGCCAAAGATTGTCAATCATTGCATTAAGGTGCATGGGTATTTTATGAGTTAAACAATACTTAAAATGATAAACAAGTAATGTGATGTTTGTAATAATAGATCTGGTTTTGCTTTGTAACTACGCTATTATTTAAAAATAACTCTTCAAATTATAATTATACCTTTTAGAATCATTGGTATGAAGTTTAATAATATAAGAAATAAATCATTTACCATTTTGTTTTTGTATCAAAGAACTTGCAAGTCTATGTAATTTTAATCTTGACCCTGATATAATGTTTTAGCTCCTCAATCTACTTGGAATATCGTCACAGATGGCCTGCCAACTAACCTTAGCTCCTATAGCTTTGTAATCATAAAACCTTTCCATTTTCCATGTTATGAGGGCTTAGAAAAAAAAAATGAAATAAATACTCCAAACGAAATATTAAGCTATATAAATAAATTGATTCTTTTTCAAATACTTGCATTGCTTATAGCATATTATTTACAAGACCCGTAACAATGGCTTTTATAGACAAAAAGTTTTCAAAATTAAAATGAATACAATCCTATTTTCGATCAACCATGTCACAAGAAATATCAAATGAATTAGTCATATTATTTATTTGCAACACTTGGTACAAGGGTAATATGGATTATAATAATGGAATATTATATCAAATTTGAGTTGTTTATATATGCCTAAATATATTTGTTTTTGAATATTTTTATTTGTGGTCCTTTTGAAGTATTTTTAGATCGTTTTTGACATGGATACGAGTGATGTTAACTTTTATTGAATTGAGTTGAGCTACCTTCACTTTCGGTTTATTTGGTGTTTGTTTACTTTTTTAATTTTTACTTTAATTATATATACATTATATAGGAGAAGTAGTACAGAAATTCAATATAGATTTTATTCTCTTCATGCTGAGACAACAATTCCTCTCGGTGACAATGTGTTCCCCGTATTCTTTGAACATGTTATTCTCTCTTTTTGTTTTTCTATTTTTTTTGCACCATAGAAGCTGCCATAAAGCTACTAGAGAATGAGACAATTAATTATTATTTTTTTTTTACTTTAATTATATAAAAATAGACTACTTCTTGAAGATGGTATCCTTGATATGTTTCGTGGTGTCAACATTCATGACCTGTTTTATATATTTAGTGGTTTTCAAGTTGCGTGTTTTATTTATTAGGAACTAGGTGATGTTGGAGAAAGAAGAAATCATGTTATATATATCAAATGACAAGTATCTCATCTTTGGTTGCATGTATATATGCCAAATCGCATGTATCCAAAATGTGTATGCATGGAATAAAGGAAACTAAACGGCCGGGCTGGATGAAATTAAAACGGTCATGATTGCCAAAGCAAAGGAAAAATATATCGATCCTACTATATATATAAAATTATAATATATGAAAATTAATTAAACATGTTAATTACCAAGTAGTCATAAAATAGAAGCCAAACGTTTACCAGTACCTAATCCTCCTCGCTTTGGTTGGATGATGACCAAAGTTTCCATTATCTTCCATCATAATTTAAAATCTAAAAGCTGCCTGCAATTGATCATGTTTAATATTAATGATGAAAAAAATAATAACCTTCATAATATGATGTTTACTTTATTTTGTTATTATTTTATATTGTACGCAGAGAAGAAGATGGGCAAGACTTGGATGACAAAGTCTAGGGGTACAAGGGAATATAGAGATGGGTATAGATTGTTTGTTGACTTCGCAGTTAGTAACTATAGAATTCCCAATGGAAATATACACTGCCCTTGTAAGTCGTGTCGAAATAACCAGTGCCACCCACCCGATTTTGTACTTGCCCACTTGACAGGGGGTAAGAGAATAATGACTACATACACTACATGGTTTTGGCACGGTGAGAAGCATGTTCGGGGTCCTGTTGCAGGTTCTTACTCGAATCGCTCGGCCGCAGATGCAGCTAGTGGAAGCACAGAACAGGGTGGCGACATGCACTCAATGTTGCATGATGCATTCGGCATGCACGAAGTTAGAGAAGGCAATTGTGAGCTTGAGGTCGTGGTTCAAGGAGGTGAAGAAATTGGGTGGAATGAAGAATCAGCTGAAGGGAACGCTCAGAAGTACTATGACAAGCTTAAAAAGCCGGAGAAGCCACTTCATGGGGGTACTAAACATAGCAAGCTAAGTGCTATTGTACATTTGTACAACTTGAAGTGCGTTGGCGGAATTAGCAACAAGATTTTCTCGGATTTGCTTGAGTTCATCATCCAGTTGCTGCCTGCATGTGATGATACTTTGCCAACTAATACATATCAGGCGAAAAAGTTTCTTAGTGACATGGGGCTTGGTTATGAGAAGATTCCTGCATGTCGTAATAATTGTATGTTATTCTGGAAGGACAATCAAGAATTAGAATCATGCATCGTCTGTGGAGAATCTAAGTGGAATGATGAAATTCATTCGGACAAGGATGGTCAACCCATATCATCGAGAAAGAAACATCCGGTGAAAGTATTGCGGTGGTTTCCACTCATCCCCCAGCTACAGAGGCTTTTTATGTCGGAACATACAGCACCCAACATGAGATGGCATGTAGAAGGTCGCACTAAAGATGGCGTGCTGAGGCATCCGGCTGACGGTGAAACATGGAAATCATTCGATCTCTTACATCCAGAATTTTAGGCCGATAGTAGGAACTTTAGGTTTGGTCTAACCTTAGATGGATTTAATCCATTTGGGAACATGAGCACTTTCCATAGCACTTGGCCAGTAATGCTTGTTCCATACAACTTGCCTCCTTGGATGTGCATGAAACAAACATCATTCATATTATCCCAGGCCCAAGTTCACCTGAAATGGATATAGATGTCTACCTTCAGCCATTGATTGAGGAATTACAAGAACTATGGAATGTAGGGGTACGCACATTTGATGCCTCGAAGAAAAATAATTTTGTGATGCGAGTGCAGTTGATGTGAACAATAAATGACTTCCCGGCATACACAAATTTGTCCGGATGGCCTAATAAGGGTGAATATGCATGTCCTTGCTCTATGCATTCAACACGGTCTAAATGGTTAAAACACAGTAAAAAACAATGTTATATGAGACACAAACGCTACTTGCCCATGGATCATCCGTGGAGGCGAAACAAAAAAACATTTGATGGAACCCAAGAATCAGAATGTGCCGCCCATGTGCAAAGTGGAGATGAAATCCTGGGACAGTTAGAGAGTATGGTATTTAGGGATGGGAACGCGGGAATGGCAAACAAGGATAAAAAGAAAAAAAGGAAGAAGCGGAAGAAGGGAGAAACATCGACTGAAAATGTAGTTTGGAAGAAGAAAAGTATTTTTTTTAGGTTGCCGTATTGGAAATATAATTTATTGTGACACAACCTTAATGTTATGCACATAGAGAAAAATGTGATGGACAACATACTAGGCACAATTCTTGGAAGACAAAGGACGACCTTGCAGCCCGCACAGACTTGATTGAAATGAGTTTGAGACATAAACTCATCCGTTCACGGCCGATAATGGTAGAACCTATTTGCCCGCATCATGTCACACGATGTCAAGGGATGATAAAACACATTTTTTTAAAGTGATTCGAAATGTGTTGGTGCCTGACGGATATGCTTCTAACGTTTCTCGTTGTGTTAGACTTAAAGAATGTATAATATGGGGCTTAAAGAGTCATCACGGCCATGTACTGATGCCACAATTTCTCCTTATTGCATTGCGCGGATCACTGCCAGATAACATGGTTAGACATCTTGTTGAGATGTCTGCATTCTTCAGAGGCTTATGCTCTACAAACTTAACACAAGAGGATAGGACCGACTAGAGGGTGACGTTTGTGTCACTTTGTGCAAGATAGAACAAATATTCCCCCTCGGTTTTTTTACTAGCATGGTTCACGTGGTCGTGCATCTTGTCCGTAAATGCCAACTCGAGGGACCTGTACAGTATAGGTGGATGTATCTGGCAGAGAGGTAAAATTTGTGCATTGCTTAATAATTATTTTAATTTTTTTTCGATATTAGAATATAATTGCTAACTAGCACTTCTTGAATGATGTTCCTATGTAGGTGTAACGACCCACCCCCAATGACACAATATTGTCCGCTTTTGGCTCCCCAAACCAGACTTCCCAGGAGGTCACCCATCCTGGGATTGCTCTCGCAGAAGTATGCTTAACTGCGAAGTTCTGATAGGTTCATGACCATCACAGCTTTAAAACGCATTGTGTCATGAACCTATCAGAACTCCGCAGTTAAGCATACTTCTGCGAGAGCAATCCCAGGATGGGTGACCTCCTGGGAAGTCTGGTTTGGGGAGCCAAAAGCGGACAATATTGTGTCATTGGGGTGGGTCGTTATAAATGGTATCAGAGCCATTTCCCGGCCTGAGATGGGGGGACCGTGCACAAGCCCATGAGGGTCGCCAGCGAGGACGCTAGGTCCCAAGAGGGGATGATTGTGACGTCCCACATTGCCTGGGAATGGAGATGTGCTTATATGTATAAACGCACCCTTTATGACATAACGCGTTTTAAAGTCATGATGGTCATGAACCTATCAGAACTCCGCAGTTAAGCGTGCTTCTGCGAGAGCAATCCCAGGATGGGTGACCTTCTGAAAAGTCTGGTTTGGGGAGCCAAAGCGGACAATATTGTGTCATTGAGGGTGGGTCGTTACAATATGCACCACCAGGGGCGGAGCCAGTTTTTAGGTTTTGGGGGGGCCAAATTGAAAAAAAAAAAATTGGGGGGGGGGGGGTCAAACTATAAAGTTTTTTATAAATAGGGGTAAAAATTACATTTTCTTTTTTTTGTTTTAGATCTTTTTTTTTTGGGGGGGGGGGGGGGAGAGACCTTTGGCTTGGGGGGGCCTAGGCCGCCCCTAGCCAAAGTGTGGCTCCGCCTCTATGCACCACATTATTTAAATGAGTCACATATTTAACAATCACCAATCAATGTAGAAATAAATAATTTCAAATTTCAAATAGTTTTTTTTTTTTTTTTTTTTTAACACATACGCTGGGATCGGATCTACGTCGGGTCAGATGTGATCGAAGTTATCTTGCAGATCATGGTCATTATTACTGGTCAATAGGAGCGGCTCGCACTCGTGGTAGTTAGCACATGCATCATCATGCCCTTCACCACCAACATCGTATACGTTCCTAGGTTTAGTTCTTAAAGCGCAAGCCCAACCTGGGTCTTGTTCATCTTCAACGTAAAAAACTTGGTCAACTTGTGTAGTTAGCACGTACGGCTCATCAGTGATCAGCTTTCCCGTGTGGACAAGTTTTTTGAAATTGACAAGCACTAGCCCATACTCATTCACCTTGTACCCTATGTCCCTCGTGGTGTCCACCCAATCACATTTGAACAAAACGTACTTGGTCCTGTCATAGTACTCGACCTCAATTATTTCTGTTAACTTCCCGTAGTACATTTCGCCATCAACGGTCGGCACACACACACCACTGTTTTGAGTCCTCTTTCCCGCATCATGTGCTCGAGTGCGAAACCGTTTGCCATTTACAACATATCTGTTATATCTTATTGCTGTCTCTTTCGACCCTCACCAATTTGTCACCCATTTCCTTCCTACCTCGATCGTCCACTCGATCGACCTACAAGTATATTACGTACAATGTCAAACGCACAAAGTTAGTTTGGTTAGTTTATATGATGTACAAGTTCAACATTTAATAGTTAAACATGATAATAATTCGTACATATTCACGGTACCAATCGCAGAACTGTTCATGATGTTGAGCTTCTAATTGATCATCCGTAGTTCACCCTCTATTATGTGATCGCCTAAGCGTATCCATGTGCATCCTACAATTATAAATTAGACGCATTATTATTCACCTTAAGGCTGTAACATAATTGAACATACATATTTATGTAACACAACTTATGCCCGGAGTTGAGGAACTCGTCAGAGTTCTTCGTAATATATCGGTGAATCTGTGTCAATATGATACGATCGAGGATGACTCGTGTTCCCACCCCCTTTGAACCATCAGGATTTCTTTGGATTTTATTGTGAAATGTTGGTGCGTTATCTAGATACCTCGAGCAAAATGTCATCAACTCGGTCGCTATGTAGCCTTCCGCAATACAACCCTCAGGACCTGCTTTATTGCGCACATTAAATTTGAACCCCCCAAGGCTCCTACTGTAACGACCCACCCCCAATGACACAATATTGTCAGCTTTTGGCTCCCCAAACCAGAACTTCTCAGGAGGTCACCCATCCTGGTACTGCTCTCGCAGAAGCAAGCTTAACTGCGGAGTTCTGATAGGTTCATAGCCATCACGACTTTAAAACGCGTTGTGTCATAAATGATGCATTTATACATATAAGTACATCCTCATTCCCAGGCGATGTGGGCCGTCACAATCACCCCCTCTTTGAACCCAGCGTCCCCGCTGGCGTCCCTCAATGGGCTTGTGCACGCTCCCACCATCTCAGGCTGGGCAATAACTCTGATACCATTTGTAACGACCCACCCTCAATGACAAATTATTGTCCGCTTTTGGCTTCCCAAACCAGATTTCCCAGAAGGTCACCCATCCTAGGATTGCTCTCGCAGAAGCACACTTAACTGCGGAGTTCTGATAGGTTCATGACCATAACGGCTTTAAAACTCATTGTGTCATAAAGGGTGCGTTTATACATATAAGCACATCTCTATTCCCAGGCAATGTGGGACGTCACAATCACTCCCTCTTGGGACCCAGCGTCCCCGCTGGCAACCCTCATGGGCTTGTGCACGGTCCCCCCATCTCAGGCTGGGAAATGGCTCTGATACCATTTGTAACGACCCACCCCCAATGACACAATATTGTCCGCTTTTGGCTCCCAAAACCAGACGTCCCAGGAGGTCACCCATCCTGGGATTACTCTCGCAGAAGCACGCTTAACTACGAAATTCTGATAGGTTCATGACACAACGCGTTTTATGTTTGTTTCCTTTTTTCTCTACCTTCTACCATACTTCACGATACAAAAGGCGATTAGCCGTTATAACCGCTAACCGCTTTTAAAGGCGGTTAGCGATTAGCGGGCGGTTACTAACTGCCCGCTTTTTCAGCCCAAATATTACGACATCTACAACTTCATATAGGGAAAAATAAAGCTAAATATCAGAAATTGAGTTTAACAATGAAAACATCATAACTTGCAGAATTACTAAACAACATTGTAATTTGCATAAATTAATCACGGGAAGAAAATGTAGCATACAAGCTAAGCATAGGAACTAAGCAAAAGCATAGAGACTATGTAATGACCCACCCTAATAACACAATATTGTTTGTTTTTGGCTCCCCCGAATCAGACTTCCCAAAAAGTCACCCATTTCGATACTATTCTCACAGAAGCATACGCTTAATTGTGGAGTATTGATAGGTTCATGGTCATCACGACTTTAAAACATGTTATGTCAAAAATGGTGTATTTATACATATATATAAGCACATCTTCATTCCTAGGCGATGTGAAATGTCACAGACTAAGCAAAGGGAAAGGTTCGAAAATTAAAAATCATATTAGACTCAAACTCATTCCTAACCTTTGTTTGTATTTCTACACCATTTTTTTTTTTCGATTTGGGTTTGTTGTTGCAAAGTTTACCCATTTTTCGATTTTTGGTTCTCCAACTCTCTTTTTCTTTTTGGATTAAGAGTGATAAGTATCCTCCCATATAACCATTTTTTCCTATTTAATTTGAAAAAAAACAATAATTTACTAATAAGATGATAATGTTAAGTCAGACAAGAGTTATTTTATTGATTTTTAATTCAAAAGTATCTCTTTTTGTGTTATCAATGTGACACAATGTATCATTGTATCCTATGAATTTTTATATATAAAGCATAATATATTTTTTTTCATGAACAATAAGAATCGACTAATCGTAATCCAAGAAAAACAAAATTAATTAGAGCCCAAGCCACCCAAAAAGTAGTTGGACTTCTTAGAGTCAATAAATGGTACATGTCACATGTCAAGTACATATAAAGTATATAAAAATTTGAAATTGTTTTATAGAATAGTAAAAAAATTTGTTTTGTAGTAAATTTTTTTATTTAAATAATAATAAACATTATTGATGTGATATAAAAAGTGAATAAAAAAAAAGGCTTTGAATTTAACTTTTTTGAAAAAAGTGAAAAAAAATAAAGGAGTTGGAAATGTTTGCCAAACGTACGCCCCCAATAAAGATATCACACTTTCTATGCAACTTCACATGGGATTGATATTTTTTTATACAATTGGTAAACTCAACATGACATTATAGAATTAGGTTTGATATAAATGAGTTTGGGTCATAAAAAGCTTGACCTATTTATAAAATTATGTATATTTTTTATATATTAAATACATGTTGAAATGGGACGAATAGATCGTTTTGAGTTAGATCAAACGAGTTAAACATGTTATTTTTGGGTCTAAAAAGATCAAATGATTCGACCCATTGATGACTAATTTATTAAACTTTTAATCGGATGGAATCACTCTTGGGTCATCATCATAATTAACAAATATGATACATTTAACTAAACAGATCCTATTCGGATTATTCTCACATCAATTTTCTTAATGTCGTTGAAAGATTGGACATCACCATTGACATTGACTTGGAATGTCTTCATCAGTTCATCCTCATGGGCCATGGCCATTCTAATTTCTACACCGTTCTTGGTAGATGCAGGTATGGTTGTACATGTTGGTGACTCGGGTTATCATTCTTTCTTTTTATTGTGATCGCGCGATCGTAAGAGAGAAAAGAGGATAAATAAATATGTAACTAATTTTAAAGCCACTGATTAACAGACAAAACTGTTTACTTTATCCCCTCTTAGCAGTTAGCAATATCTAGTAAAGAGAAGTTTAGTTAATAATTGCTCATAATATCACTGATTATAACTGGAGAATTTTATTTATTTTTTTTTTAAATTTTTTTTAAGTTTAATTTACTTTGTTGAATCTTGAGAGATATTCCAAGCTACTTGGGAAACATGACCACCCTTCAATATTTCTCTTATTATAGCTTTATTTCTCTCCAATTGTTTTTACAGTAAAATTGTGTCATAGTTTTGTTTAGTCTAGCCCTACTTTAATTTTTAGTGATAATTAATTGTACCATTAGTTCTTTAAGTTGACCATAATTTTTTTTACTCCATGTGGTTTAAAAAGTTTATAGGAGATCCTCGTAGTAAACAATAATTACGAATTACTCCCTGCACCAATTTTCCATCAACTAGATTAACAGATTCCATTAGTCAGCACGTAACACCTAATAGGAAGCCGACACGTGTCACTGGGGGAGGCCGAAGAGAGTGCCGGGGGTGGCTACTTTTTTAAAAATAAAATATTTATATTTATATTAGATTTTATATTTTTTATTGTAATTGACACATGTCGGCATCCTATTAGGCGTGACGTGACTGACTAAATTCCAAATTAATGATTTACTTGATCACTTTACACTTGAATTGCTATGAACTTTCCTTTTGGTGACTACAGCATTCTTAAAAGGAATCTATACCTTACATTATAAGGAACTTAAATTTTTTAGATTCCGAGAAAACTTAGACGGTTTAGATTTTAAGTAAATCTAAAACTTTTCAAATACACAGTTTAAGATTAAAATTATTATTATTTTTATTATTAATCAATCATGCTTACAAATAAGAAAATTACAAAAACATCAGACATGAAATAGAAGATAAACTTCTATCACTACTCGCAGATAAACCCATAATCCAAATAAATTACTCAGAGATAACACATACTAAAACAAAGATAACTAAAACCACAATAACTCCACTACTTTGAGATAAAACAAAGATAAGTACTAGAATAGTACTGACCCTAAAATAGGTAATTACTCATATATGCTATATCTCTTATAACTATCATTATTTAATAGAGTTATACTCTAATATAATTTCTAACTTATCCACGTATTACTTCCGTAACACACCGTCACCCTTTCCTACATATCATTGTGTGTAGCCAAAATGTTAATGATGACGATCATCTTGGAAAAAAAATAAATTATTATACTTTAGCCTTTTATTATAAGTTCATATATATAATTTATACAATGAGGGAAAATAAAAAAAATATATTCGACGTTTTCTTATTGGTCGGGAGATATTATAGTGTGTTACAAGTTGACTTTCACACTGTTTACATAAGAGCATTAGTAGCAGATACTTTATAAATAATTTTCTTCTTTAAATATAGGGAAAATGTCAAAAATCACAAAAAAAAAAAAAAAAAAAACAAATGTAGCAGATTCCTTACAAGTTTCCTAAGCATTGAGAATGCTACAGTGCTTCCCAATGTCTAGGGAACCAAAAGAGTTTCCATATCCATTATTTTAATACAAAATATTTTTATTTACTCTCTCATCTCTCATCTCTTTGCCTTTTTATTGATCGAGTATTATGTTAGAATTTTGTGAAAAATGTGAGAGTAGGTACAAACTTAAGAGTACTAGTAGTAGATACCCTATAGGTGATTTGCTTTCATAAATATAAGAAAAATTTGAAAAAAAAGTCATGAAAAATCACTCGCATCAATTTCCCTATATTTTCCATAAACCCTAGGATAACTATAGTGCTACCCAATGGGTAGCACTGTAGTCTGTAGCTAACCAATGAATTATATAATGATAAAAATGACAAAAAGTAAGAAAGTAAGAGAAAGAATAAAATAATAATAATAAAAAAATGAGTATTTTAATTGATATAGGGAAATATAAGGAAATCTATTGTGAAATGTTTTTTATAGGAAAGGAAAAAGTAATTTTGTTCCCTAAATTTAGGGAAAAGTGTTAAGTATCTACTGATCTACTGCTAGTGCTCTAAATATTTGTAAAGAAATAATATTTATACTATGTCTTTATTCTATCTTTTTATGAGCATTTTATTTTTTATAGTTATATATTTCAACAGCCGTTTTTATTTTTTCTATTTCAAACCACCTACATTCTAAAGTCATGTATGCCTTATCAAGAGTCAAAATTTTCTTTTATTTTTTTTAAAAAATTTATTGTATGTTTGGGGAATGCCCACCAATATTTTGGTTAAAGTAATAGCCGAATGTAGCTACATTTTTATCGGAATTTTCACTTTAATAAACCAAAATAACATTTGGCTAGCTGAGTGTAAATGCTCTTAAGAGCCCTAAGGGCTATAGGAGTGAGGGGTGGACTTACCTTAATGGTTGGGAGGTCTTTGGCAACCATAAAAAATTTTAGTATCCTTATAAAAGTATTATTTTTTATATTATGGCCCCGTCAATGATGACTTTTTCACCCCTAGATGGAAGATGCATTTTTAGCAGATTATTTTAATTAGTAATTTATATATATTGAGAAAGAAATTGCTAAAGATTTCAATACTACATAGATGATAATAGATGCATGAATTTTTCTTTTCTTTTCTCTTTTTTCTTTTTCCATAAAAGACCGTCGTCAAGCAATTTTTTTTTCCATGAATGACCATCGTCTAGCATAATTTGAATGAGATGTCAAGTTCTCTTTTTTATTTATTTTTTTTTTTTTACAGGTCTATAACAAACTAGATAACTCTTGTATTTGAAAGAAAAGTTTTATTTACATGTAACTTTTATATACAATTATAATTTATAACTTAATATAAAATTAAGTTTAAAAATTATCTGTTTTTATTTTACATAAACGCATGTATAAATGAAATATATATATATATATATTTAAGTTCAGACCAAAAATTTGTGGCTCTGCCCTGGCAGCAGCCAAATAGGACTGTATGAGAGTCAATATGTGTTTTTCTTTTTATTAATTTGTAGTGTCGGACATACACAACAGTCCGTGTCTCTTAAATGGGAAAGGGTCCCTTAAGTAACATCAATTAAATAATTTAGTAGAGGAGATGATGGCAACACTTCTTCCTTATATTTTTGCATTAATTTATTGTACTCATCTTGCTTTTGTGCATGGAAGCACAAGCGCTCCTGATGATGAAGGTGAGGAGGCTTTCTTCTATAGCATAAGATTATATATATATAGCAGAAGATTATATATGTCAATTTTAATATATCTGATCAATTTAATTAAATGGGTCAAATTATTTAATCTAATTAAAAGCTGATGTTGTATTAGTTGCGTGAGACTTAGTCCTGTTGCAGAAGGAACTTGTTTCTGCAGAAGGATAGTATAAAGCTGAGAGTGGTAGGAGTTTTTTTGTTAGAAGTTGCTGGTGTTTAGGAGCTGTGATCCAGTTTTTACTCGAGTGTTTGATTGTATCGTGGTTTGGTTGGTTGGTAAAAGATGCTTATTCATAATTTTTTTGAAAAAACATAAATTATGGTAGGGAAGTGATAGTTAGAGATCGTTTTCGTCTCTACACCTTTTGAAGATGGAATCTGTTCTCTTGTGATGATTATTGGTAGTGTGTATCTTTCTTCCAATGTAAGCAAGGCATGCTGTATGAAGTTGCTTTCGAACAAGATGATCATATCCTGGACTGCTTTGAAGGGTCACTTTCAGAAAATGGAGATATACCTTTTGGACTGTGAAAAGTGTTCAAGTATGTACATGTTTAAGTTAAAATTCTAAGTGATTAACATAACCCGTTTGGCAACGCTTTTATGCTTTCTACTAAAAAAGTAAAAGCATTAATAAACCACTCAAAACACAAAATACTCAAAATTACTTTCACTTTTATTTCAAATCAAAACACTTTTTAGGTTAAGTAGTGATATTATATATCAAAACTTCACCTTAGAGTTTCCTAGTTATTTATCTCCTTAACAAATCGAGACAGAACAGGGAAGGCTAGGGGCCATGGCCCTTTCGTTTTGAAAATTTTCTTTAATATATATATATATGTATTCTAAAAATTAGCTAGGTTCAACCCTTATTAAAATTAACTCAGAACTCGCGCAATACGCGAAATTCTATAGAAGAACTCAGCTTATTTATATGTATATACACACACAAAACACAAAATCTAAAACTCTTCTATATTTTAAGACATTAATGGAGAGAGAGAGAGAGAGAGAGAGAGAGGTGCATTTATTTGTAACATATATATGGTTTTTTTTTTTTGGTATATATGGGGGGTTTTGTTTTCCAATATATGGGATTCTATATAACACATATAACTCTTAATTCTATATATAGGTTTTTAAATACCGTATTAATATATATAACTCTTGATTCTATATATATATAGATTTTTAAGTAAGCATATTAACAGATATTAAATAGACTGGTTCAATTTTATTTAGAAGACCGGTCAGTACTCAAAAGACCGGATTAGTCACTAAAGTTCATACTATGTGCCGTCATTTTATGTCATTCTAAGAAAAAACTCAACTTTTATATTTGACATTTAATTGGGCTTGGCCCTCATTCATGCTCTTTACTCTCGGACGAGAAATCCTGGTCCGTCCTTGCTAACAAATAATATGAAAGCCATGCGTTTATTGCATGAAAAGCCTACAGAGCAAGGAAAAAAATGGGAATGCTTTCACCTTAATTGGTTTGTAGAGACAGCACTTCTATCAAGATTATGCACAGGACAGTTAGCGCTACGATGAACTTTTCTAAACGACCAATCTGGAATGCACTCGAAGAGATGGCAGACTTCTATTATATGTAATAAGCTCATAATTAATAAAGACACAAACGACCACTTGCGAATTACCTTAAAAAATGATGTTATTAATGCGCCTTCTGCAACGACAAATTTGATGGAGAGTCAAGTAGCCTTCGCCTCACCCACCAAATGATCTCAGGGAAAGAAATTTTCCCGATGAATCACGACATGTAGTAGCTCACAAAGAGAAAATTAAAGAGCTGGATGAAGAAGCAGTGGTACGGTAGATGTCAAACGAGGTAGTCTTTGGGTCTATTTGAGTTTGTAATTTCAAAAAATAATATTTTTAAAATGTCTGATTTGAAAAATTGATTTTTAAAAATGAAGTTAAGTGTTTGGTAAAATTACAGTTTGACTTTTAAATTCTCAAATTGATCTTTAAAATTTTGTATTTTCAAAAAAAAATCATTTTATTATCTGCGATTTGAAAAAGTAGTCTTTTACATTTTCAAATTGTAATTTTTTAAAAACACAATTTTCAAACAATTTATTCTCTTCAATTTAAATTAAAATTACACTTTTGATTTACAAAAACGGACCTTTACTCAATTATAAGCGTGTTTGCATTCTAAAGATGTCGGCTGTATGAGAAAAAGTCCCCGAGCGTACAATCACATCGGGCGTTCCATGCACTTGATCACCTTTTTAATATGGCTTTAACGTATTTTTATCTAAAATAATTAATCAAAAGCGACTTTTATCTATTTTAGTTAAATGACTTTTAAAATGCATCTTACAATATTCTATTAGTTATCTTTTTTATACTATTTAAATATTCTTTTTGTACTCTACCTTTACTCTTTCTTTTCTAAGCATCGTATTTTTTACGGGTTTTTTTTTTTTCAAAGGTAGTCATTTTTATTTTTTCTCTTTCAAATTAACCACCTACATTCTAAAGTCATATGAATGTCTTATCAAGAGTCAATTTTATTTTATTTTATTTTTTTTTAAAAAAAAAAACAAATTTCTTTTATATTTTTGTGAATACTCACCCATTTTTTGGTTAAAATTATAGCCGAATGTAGCTACATTTTTATCGAAATTTTCACTTTAATTAGCTAAAACATATAACATTTGGCTAGCCTAGTATGAATGCTCTTAGGAGCCTTACGGGCTACAGGAGTGAGGGGTGAATTAAGGTCCTTAATGGTTGGGAGGTCTTTTGCAACCCTAAAAAATTTTAATATCCTTATAAAATTATTATTTTTTATATTATGGCCCGGTCAATAATGACTTATTCACCCCTAGATAGAAGATGCATGCATTTTTAGAAGATAATTTTAATTAGTAATTTATATTAAGGAAAAAATTGCTAAAAATTTCACTACAGAGATGAGAATAGATGAATTTTATTCGATGAATGACATCGTCAACCATAATTCGAATGAGATGTCAAGTTTTTTTTTTTTTTTTTACTTGTCTATAGCGAACTAGAAAACTTTTATATTTAATTTGAGAGGAAGTTTTATACAAATGTAATTTTTATATACAATTATAAGTTATAATTTAATATAAAATTAAGTTTAAAAGTTGTCTGTTTTTATTTTACATAAACGTGCGTTCCCACAAATAAATGAAATATATATATATAAGTTCAGACCAAAAATTTGTGACTGCCCTGGCAGTTGACATCTCCCTCTTATTAAATCTTCTTATAATACGTGCAAAAGAAAACAGCTCATGTGATTTTGCTTATTTAGCATACTATTGATCTTATAGTTGCTTGTGTTTTTGTTGGGCACATTTTCAAGTTTCAACTTCAAATAGGACCGGATGAGAGTCAAATATGTGTGTTTTTCTTTTTATTAATTAGTAGTGTCGGCCAGTCCGTGTCTCTTAAATGGGAAGGGTCCCTTAAGTAACATCAATTAAATTAATTTGTGGCTCTGCCCTGGCAGCAGCCAAATAGGACTGTATGAGAGTCAATATGTGTTTTTCTTTTTATTAGTTTGTAGTGTCGGACATACACAACAGTCCGTGTCTCTTAAATGGTCAGGGTCCCTTAAGTAACATCAATTAAATTAAGGGTTAAGCACTTTTTTAGTTCTTAAATTTTGAAAATTTTATTTTTTAATTTTTTAGTTTCAATTTGTATCATAGATAGTATATCAATTTTCAAAAATGACTAAATTAGTACTTCGGTTAACTTTTCCGTCTAAAAATTAACGGTCCGTCACGTGTCAATCTCTAAAATTGACGCGTGGCACTAAATAAAAAATAATTAAAAAATTAAAAAAAAATTAATTTTTTTCTAAAAAAGTGGCTCAACCACCCCTACCTACAATAACCATACATACACGTACAACAGTCCGTGTCTCTTAAACGTGAAGGGTCCCTTAGGTAACATCAATTAAATAATTTAGTAATGATATTTTCTGTGCAGCATTAATTGCAAGCGGATCGAGCTCGCGGAATAGCCTTACGATCAGTAGAGGAGATGATGGCAACACTTCTTCTTCCTTATATTTTTGCTTTAATTTATTGTACTCATCTTGCTTTTGTGCATGGAAGCACAAGCACTCCTGATGCTGAAAATGAGGATGTCTTTCATTTTTTTTCTTTTTTGTCTCTATTTTATATATACATGTGTGTATAATTTTCGAAGCACGAGTATGACATTATATATGTCAAATCTAATTCGTCCGATCTATCTAATTAAACAGGTTAAATCATTCAATATCGTGTTGACTTCATATCGAGTTTACAGGTCATGTTAAAAAATCTTAACCTTAGATTTAAGTGTTTTTAAGTTTTTTTTTTTTTACTCTATCGTTTTTTATAATGAAAATTTTCCCTAACCGTTTCAGCTTATGAATTAAATCTTAGTTCCGTGTGATTAACTTATTTTATTATGTTATTTTCTATTTCTTTACATGCACCAAGAAATTACAGGTAAAATTAAACAGGCAAAGTTGAACAACTTTGTACTTTGTGTGACATCAATAGAGAATGTAGGGTCGATTTCATCGACACAGTTGTTAGCATTTAATTTCCTTATCTTCATTTTGCTTTCTCATGGGACCTTTCAATTGTTTGCAATGCAAATTGATATGTATGATGGGATTCCTTCTATGATATTTTTATTTGTGTCGACCGGCATGCAAAAGACGACCTAGAAATTAAAGTAAACAAACAAGTCTTCTGATTAAAACTATTAAAGTAGTAGTTGAGTTGGTAAAGCAGCGGAGGATAGGATTTAAGTACTTACAAACTTGCACTTTGGTGGGGTTGTGGTGACAAACTCGTCTTTCAAGATAGTAGTTATGGCTCAAACCGAACATTTCACAACGGGTGAGAACCCCAATAGTCATGCTCAAGAAAAAAATTACACTGATCGGCCTTTCCACCTTTTCAATTAAAAGAAAAAAAGAAAAGAAAATAGTCCGTGTGAATGTACCCTCCAGCCTATATATACTCTTGAAGTGTTAAATAGACAATAGTCCGTGTCTCTTAAATGGGAAGGGTCCCTTAAGTAACATCTGGGCCCGTTTAGTAATCCCATCCCCTCCCCTCCCCTTCCCTTATGGGAGAATTATATTTTTGAGTGTGAGTAAAAAGTGATTAATGTGATATAAAGTATAAAGAATTTATATGAAAAAGTAGAAAAAAATTTGGATTGTAGTAGATTTTTTTATTTAAATAATAATAAAAAATTGTTGATGTGATATAAAAAGTAAAAAATGTTAAGAATGTTTTGAGTTGATTTTTTTGGAAAATGTAAAAATAAGGAGAAGGGGGAGGGGAGGGGATTGAAATAATTTTTAGTAATAATGATATTTTCTGTGCAGCATTAATTGCAAGCGGAGCTCGCGGAATAGCCTTACGATCAGTAGAGGAGATGACACTTCTTCCTTATATTTTTGCTTTAATTTATTGTACTCATCTGGCTTTAATTTGTGCATGGAAGCACAAGCGCTCCTGACGATGAAGGTGAGGAGGCTTTCTTCTTTAGCATTAGATTATATATATCAATTTTAATATATTTGATCAATTAATTAAATAAGTCAAATTATTTAATCTTAACCCTTAATTTCGTGCTGACTTGATATCAAGGTTGCAGGTCATGTTAAAAAAACTCAACCCTAAATTTGGGTGTATTAAGGTTTTGAGTTATGATTATTTTATTTTATTTTTTAACTACTCTATGTACTCTTATCTTTTTTATAATGAAAATTTTTCCTAACCGTTACAGCCTAAGAATATAGGCTTGTTAATGTCGTAAATCTTAGTTCCGTGTGATGTACCACCAAGACAGTAGTTGATCGAGTTGGTAAAGTAGCAGGGGATAGGGTTCAATTCCCTCTCCTTTCTTTTTAGTGGTCACGAGTTCGAACCCGTTTGCTGTAGTAATCAGCGAATCAGATGCTCCTAAGAAGCAGTTTTACCAACTTGCACTTTGGTGGAGCCGTGGTGACGGGCTCGCCTTCCAAGGCAGTAGTTATGCCTCAAACTGAACATTCTACAGCAGGTGGGAACCCCAATGGTCACGCAAAGGGGGTCGGGATTAATTACACTGGTTACCCCTTCCCGCTTTTTTTTATTGAAATATATATATATATATATTTTATTATGTATCATATCTTAGACGCATAAGAAACTCCCGAAAAAACTCTGCTCTCTCTCCTCTTCTTTGATAAAATTTCTGCACCGAACGCCATGGGAGGAAAGGTCCAACTCCCTCTCTCTCTTCCTTTTTTCTTTTTTCTTTTTTTTTTTTTCATTTTCCTCCCCTTTTCGCTGCTCACGCCTCTTTTGAGGCCCTATCCAACTAGAATTTTCTCTAGCTCTATCTGCCTCTTCGGATGTATTTTATTAGCTTTCCGTCTCAAACAGAGCATTAGTGCGATTACAATCTTCAAACTAGCTAGTAACTGAAACTAACGGTGTATAAACAAGTTCACCATCTACTAATTAATAAAATTAAACAATATCGATCATACTGAGATTCTAGACTTCGCAACATGACAGGATGGTGACATTATAATGTCACAGGATGGTGACATTCACCATCTTCTTCGTCACTGCAGTCACGGTCTCCTTTTATATACTCCTGCCTTAACGTAGATGACATATCTACATTATCATGAGAGTGGAAAAGAAAAATAACTAATTATAAATGAACTACGAGCAATATAGAAAATTGAAAATGTTTTCGAAAAGATGAAAATTATTGCCGTTTGCTCGATATATATATCCCCCCATTTTCCCTGGAAAATTATGATGCGATAAAGGTGATTATTAGCATTGACACCTCGTGGATGCAAAACTAAAGGATCGATCATACCGTCCTTGGTATTTTTCTGGCATGGCTGCCGGTGCCCCAGAAATTAATGTGTTGTAGTCTCTGGTCCGGATAATCGGGTACTACTCGGTCGGTTAACTGGCTATTCGGTTACCGGAGTCGGTTACCAAATTTCAATAACCGGCTACCCCAGAGCCGGTTATCGATTTTAGCTAATAACCGGGAACCGGCTCCGGGTTTACACCCTATAGTTTAGGTTTATTGTTGGGGAACTCATCATTATTTCTTCAATTGGATTTTTCACTTCTTTTTCATTTCGAATCAAAAGTGGGAATCATTGTAACTCTTCCTCAATCAATTAGGAAAAAAAAATATATATATATATTATGTTATTTGCTTTTTCTTTACACCAAGAAATTCTCCTATATATGAACATTGTTTGATATAGCCGCGACCATCCATCTTAATAGATCGCTAAAAGTGCACAAGTCATACCAAATATTTTTTATTAAAGTAATTAACCAAATATAGCTACATTTTCATCAAAATTTGAACTTTAATTAGCCAAAATAACATTTGGCTAGCCGAGTGTGAAAGATCTTAGGAGTCCAACAGGCTACCGTAGCGTGGCACATACCTGCTACCTTAATGGTTGGGGTGTCCTTGGCAATCCAAGAAAATTTTAGTATCCTTATAGTAGTTTCAGTAATGACCTTTTCACTCCCTATATAGATGGATTATGAGTTTTAAACAGATCATTTAGTAGTTTATAGTGAGAAAAAAAATTGCTAAAGATTTTACTACAACGATAATATATATATATATATAATGGATAAGTTTTATTCCATGAAAGACTCTCGTCAAACATAATTTGAATGAGATGCCAAGTTCTTTTTATTTTTTTTATTTGAATTTTTCTTGCACATGTTTATTGTAAACTAGAAAACTTTTGTATTTGAAATGAAAATTCTTTTTAAAGACTATTTTATGGACGTATAACTTTTATACACATGCAATTATGACTTATAACTTAATATGAAATTAAATATAATATTTGTCTGTTTTTATTTTACATAAGCGCGCACACATTTACATAGATGGAGTACTATACATACATATATTTGTGTAACACTTAGATGGTAGGAGATTACAATAATATATAGGTTCAGATTGACCCACACAAAAACTCCTGATTATAAATTAACATGATAGCAGCCAAATAGGACTTGCAGTGTCTTAAATACAAGAAAAGTGTCAAATCTAAGTGTTTTTTTTTTCCTTAGTAGTGTCGGATATATATATACTAATCAACTATGCATGGGACATACTGAAGCATCAGTACTCCGTGGCTCATAAATGTTAAGGGTCCCGACTTCCTTAAGTAACATCAATGAAATAATTCAGCAATGATATATACATATCACATTTTCTGTGCATCTTTGCAAACAGATCGAGCTCGTGGAATACCCTTGAGAGTAGAGGAGATGATGGCAAGATTTCTTCCTTATATTTGCTTTATTCTACTCATGATCTCGCTTATTTGCATGGAAGCCCAAGCAGGCCGTCTAGGGCCTACTCCTGATGATGAAGGTGAGGAGTTCTTTCTTCTTGTTTCTATATATATGTAAACTTTTCGATCATTTCAGGTTGGTGTGAATGAAAATCTAAACATTAGGCCCTGTTTAATAACCCCATTCCCTTTCCCTTCCCCTTATTTTTACCTTTCCCAAAAAATATCAATTCAAAACATTCTTAACCTTTTTTTACTTTTTATATCACATCAACAAATATCTACTTTTCCATAAATATTATCAAATATCAACAAAAATATTATTATTTAAATAAAAAAATCCACTACAAGACAAAAAATATCTACTTTTCCATATAAATTCTTTCTACTTTATATTACATCAATCACTTTTTACTCACACTAAAAAAAAAAAAATGATCCTATAAGGAAAGAGGAGGGGAAGGGATTACTAAACGGGGCTATGTAGATATGTATTTATATGTGTGTGTACGTTGTGTTTTCAGCCTAGCTAATGAATTAGCTTTTAGTGGCAGCATATGTCATTTATCATTATTCTAAGATTAAAGTTGTTACGAATTTGGGTATTATAATTTATTGTAATCTATTTAAAAACTCTTATATGTTAATAAAATTATCAAAAAAAAATTATCTCCAAATTCTCTCTTAATTAATCTACCCAAATTGTGGGCTTGTTTGGCAAAGACATGTACAGAACAGAATAGAACAGAGTAGTGGGTTGTTAGTAAAATTATCAAAAAAAAACTCTTATATGTTAATAAAATTATCAAAAAAAAATTATCTCCAAATTCTCTCTTAATTAATCTACCCAAATTGTGGGCTTGTTTGGCAAAGACATATACAGAACAGAATAGAACAGAATAGTGGGTTGTTAATTTTGAAATTAGTAAAAATTGATGTGATATAAAATAAAAAGAATTTGTATAAAAAAGTGAAAATGTTTTGTATTGTAGTGAATTTTTTTATTTGAATAGTAATAAAAAATTATTGATGTGATATAAAAAGTGAAAAAAGTGAAAATATTTTGATGTTGATTGATGGTAAAAAAAATAAAAAAGTGATAAAAAAAATTATATAAACAGTAACAACACTATGACTATGCTGTTATGTTCTGTAACCCTTCAAACAAGCCCTGTATTCCGATTGTATCCAACGTTATGAAGGATTGTTCACGTGTAAATAGTACGTATAGAGTACTAACAACGTACTAGTCATGCAGTCAAACGGCAGCAGTTGACTGACATCAACCATTTCATGAAAAAATATTGTAGAAAATTTAGATGTCGACAACAGAAGTGCTAGAGTATCTACAGTTTTTTTGTTTAATATTATTTTTTACATTAAATGCTTCAAAAGGTTTGGTTTGATTTAAATTTAATGCATTTAATGCTTTTAATAATAAACTTTATCAATAAAAAAAATAGTATTTATTTGAAGTAGTAAAATATTTAGAGAACTTGTTAATTAATAGTTTTAAGAAATGACTAGCTAAATCAACAAAAATAGATTTTTAGAATTAAATTTAGAGAAATTTAAAAAAACTTATTGTGAATGCTCATAAGCAACAAAAGTTTTAACAGAAGTAGGCTTCCAAAAACAAACCCAAACAAAAAAATAGCGTTGGCTTTGTATACAACAAACAAAAAATGGTTGTGTTTTGACCTCATAAATGGGTCATAAATATCTCAATCCTTTAAAACTTGGGCATAAGTCAAAGAATGGACCGTCTAAATCGGTATAGACACCAAAATAGAGGAGGAGAGTTATAACCATCACATGACCTTTTAACCCGGTCCAAACTCCCAATCAAGGAGTCGCGGGAAAAGCCATGACACTCGAAAGATCCTTTAACCCTACCCAAATGGGTAGGGATATGACCCTCACGATACAATTCAATCTTACTCAAACCTTTAAAACCCTTCAAACCTACCCGAACGTATGCTAACCAGGGAAAAACTACTACAACCACCTAGCTAGAAGAGCTTGAAGAGAGGGATGCGTTGCATAAACTAGGACAGCTAGAATCTGTCTTCAAGGAGTAACCAACTCCAGATACTTGGTCCTAGGCTCAAATTTATTTATTTATTTACATTATTGGTCATAGTACTTCATAAAGGAAGTGGGAGTCTTCTACGAGTACTCCGAAAAGAAAATATAACTGACATATTACTAAAACTAAAAACAAAATCTGACATGTGGTCCAAATTTATTCAGTACGACCTCACCTTTATGCCAAAAATAGAGATGAGGTCGTATGGAAATTTCGTAAGATATATATATATTGTAATAAAAACGAACGTTGCTTTGTTTTATTTTTATATAGATTAATTTATAGAGCATTTTAAGGATAAAAAAAAAAAATCATAATAAAAAAATAACAACAAATTTGATGAGGTTGGTGTATTATGCAGTGAAAGCTCTTCACGAAGTAGCTACACAATTGGGGAAGAAAGATTGGAATTTCAATGTAGACCCGTGTTCTAATCATGACTCGAGCTGGGAGACACCAAAACCGAATTCGAGTTCATTAACGACGCAACGATTGTACAACAATTCTCTAATCTGCGATTGCACAATCGCTGTTGGTGAATGTCACGTGGTTCAACTGTACGTACCCTTCATTTCCCTTTATACAACATGTAACTGAAGTTGTGAACAGATCAAGCTTTTATTCAACCAAAAGCAGAAAAGGTACTTAAATTTGACTTACAAAGTCGCTGATTTCACCATTCAAGAATAGAGAGTGAGGTCACCGGTTCAATTTTGGATTTTGTCATTCTCTGTTCAGAAATATATGGGGGGAAGATGATCCGTCATTCCTTCTCCTAGTACATTATGGATTAATGCAAGTGTGATTATTCTTGTTACAGATTTCTTAAAGGGCAGGATCTCGATGGTGTGCTTCCACCTTCCCTGGTGAAACTACCCTACCTAAAGATGATGTAAGAAGACTCGCCAACTATTTTTTTTTTTATTTACATTTACATGAAAACATAGATAAAGACACTCACGAGTTAGGTCTCACGTTGCTTATTTGCAAAATTGGACTTTCTAAGTGATTCTAACAAAATTGTAAATTGTCTAATCCCAATAGCGAGACATGGCAATCGCTTTTTCTGGGTCGTTACAAAATTCATTTAAACTTCTAATCTAACGGCCCGCTTTCCTCTTGCTTGTAGTGACCTCACTCGAAACTACCTCACTGGTACAATACCACCCGGATGGGCTTCTATAAAGTTGGAATTTCTGTAAGTTACGACTGATTTCATGTCTAAGGTTAGCCACGTACTGAATGCTCTTTCTTATTGAATTAAGCTGATTCATTGCAGGTCCATTACTGTAAACAAGTTATCTGGACCAATCCCACCCTACCTGGGAAGCTTTACCACTCTTATATACTTGTATGCTCATATTGTATCTTTCTTGCTCACCCTTTTTTTAATCTAGTAGAATGCATCATAGTTTCATTTGCTTTAGCCGAGCTTTAATATTGACGAAGACTATATTTTCAGGAGCTTAGAGAACAATCTGTTTTCTGGAATTATTCCCCCTGAGCTTGGGAATTTGGTTAACTTGGAGAATCTGTCAGTGTTTCGTTTTTAATCCTTCTATTCATTTTCAAATCAGATTTGATGATTCTCTTTTTAATTATCAATGCTTTTCTTATTCAACTGACACTAAGTTGAACCGGTCTGAGCATCCCATTTGATGACTGCAGTATTCTTAGCCATAACAATCTCACTGGAGAGTTGCCAATAGCTCTCACTAATCTAACCAAATTAACGGAACTGTAAGTGGTTGCAACCCATTTCTATAGTAATTTTAGATGTTTACTTGAAAAGCTTATAATTTCTATGTTATTCGGTCTTGTTTCCAATTTGGCTGTATGCAGTAGGATTAGCAGTAACAACTTCACTGGAAGAATGCCCGACTTTTTTCAAAGTTGGAAACACCTTCAGAAATTGTATGCGTTCTATTTTTTATTTTTATTTTCCTATAATGTTAAAATCTCTTTTAGTAGAATATTCAGGTTTAATCTAACCCATTAGAATTGTGTTTTTAACAGAGAGATTCAAGCTAGCGGTCTCGAGGGGCCCATTCCCCGTAGCATTTCTGTCATGAGTAATTTAACCGACTTGTAAGTTCTGCCTTCGATGTACTCTTGGGTTGCATAATCTCTCTCCCATCTTCATGTGATACTCAAATTAACAAGACGTGTTGCTTAAGACACTAACAGTTATTAATAATGCAATTTAATGCAGAAGGATTAGTGACTTACTTGGTGAGGGTTCTGAATTTCCATCCTTAAGTAACATGACATCCATGTTAAGATTGTAAGTGATTCTTTTTCTGTACTTAAATGATACAAGTTGAGACGACCCCCTTTTTTTTTTACAAACTCAAAACGAGTCATTGTAGTGGCACGACTACGTGTCCCTCAGCCAACATATGGCACATGCCCAATAACATGTACCTGATATACAGAGTTATAACTATAGCGGAATACATCATGATACCATCAAACATAGTGGAAAAGCATAACTATAAATAAACTTGTTATCTATACATTCGATCCGATCCATTCGTTCGTAGAGCTATTTACTCGATCGCAGACATTTTTGGAACACCTCTAACAGAGGGACAAATAGTAAATTTTGAAAGAACTTATTGTAAACCTCTTTCAGATATGAATCTATCTGATTCAGAGGGGAAGAACTTGCAGCAGTATCTCAATTTCAATTCAAACATGGGTTTGATTCACACTCCATGTTCTGAGAAATATTTACCATCCGAAAAGAGGAAAAAACGGAGTCTTTATCTAAAGAAATGCCTTGAGAAAGGGCAGATGTATAGAACCTTTCAACGAGATAGTGCTTTTTCAAAGTGAGCCACAACACAAGTCTATCTCACTACAAAAAAAAACTCATTTATGGACGGTTTTTTTCTAGACGGTTTTTAAAACCGTCTAGAAAACAAAATTTGCAGACGGTTTTTTTTAAAACCGTCTGTAAAAAATTTATTATAGACGGTTTTTACTAAACCGTCTGGAAATTTTCAAAACCGTCTGTAAATATTATTCCCAAAGAATTTTATGGACGGTTTTTACAAAACCGTCCATAAAATTCTAGACGGTTTTTACTAAACCGTCTAGAAATTTTCATTTCTAGACGGTTTTTATAAAACCGTCTATAAATTTAGAAACGGTTTTTACCAAACCGTCCATAAAATTTAAGTTCTAGATGTTTTCAAAAAAAACCGTTTGGAAATATTTTTTCTCACGCCATGTCATCAATCCGCGTGATGCCTCCAAATTTCACTTTCCCTACCAAAATCACAACCGTCCATTAATTCTTTTGACAACCAAAAACTTTCCTAGCCAAACCAAAATAAATAAAAAGGAATATATATGGCCTGACTGGAGGTACGTAGCTAGATTGACAAATCTCGCCCATCAATGCCACTGCCGAAAACGACATCTCCGAGCTCTCCGGTGGTGTCCACTACAACCACCGGCCAAGAGAGACGAAGATGAGGAGGTTCGATCCACCTAGGGAGACGAAGATGAGGAGGTCCGATCCGCTAAGAGAGACGAAGATGAGCGTGTCCACTACCACCACCGCTTCCACACCTCCAATCCGAGACCGCGAGCTATTATACCAGACAAACATCTCCGACGATCGATGACTCCTCGTTGTCATCCCCCTCCGCCGAGCCTGAAATCAGACTGAGCCGCGAAGCCTCCGGAACTCACTGCCACTGAAATTGACCGAAGCCTGTAGAACTGAGCCGCGAAGCCTCTGCGAAGCCTCAACACCGTCCTCTCCATCGTCGACCTGGCCAAGCCCTATCTGTTGCAACTATGGTGGCATGGGGGGTATAGGGGGTTTGCTCACGCCTCAGATTAGGGAAAGACCTATTATCTTAATTAACATTTCTGGTAATAATTAAAAAAATAAAATTTAATTAATGATGTTAATATATATTAAAAAAGAAAAGAAATACATCTCTCAAAAAAAAAGAAAAAAAAAAAGGGGCAAACCGTTCAGAATTGAATCTGGACGGTTTTACTTAAACCGTCCAGAAATTTATTTCGCGACTGTTTATCCTGGACGGTTTTAAATCGTCTATAATAAACTGTCTGGAATTGTTTCCAGATGGTTTTTTTCAATTTCTGGACGGTTTAAAACCGTCCAGAATTTGTGTTTTTTTTGTATTGTCTATTTAAGGTTTAACTACATATAACTATTACAAAAGAATGGCTTATACAGAATAATACATGACACATACGTCACAAGCCATATACAAAAATACTCAAAATAAGGACACCATAGTCCATCCAACTACGACTGTCGCTATAGGCTTCAATCGTAGTAACCCAAATAAAACGCTACAGGATCATCATCCGCATCAGTAGTACCTGTAATCATAAGAATAGCATCTACACGGTTGTGGTGGTATCCACATCCGCATAGGTGAATGAATGAGTCCACCGTCTCAGTATAAAACATATTAAGACCTCAGTGATATTAAACTAACTAAGTTTTCACAAAGAACCAACATTTATTTTATTTTTAGTCACGCAAGCACTATATCAGCCATAATTTACCAATAGCTAATATAGTAAATACTAACTATTCAGAAAACATTTAAGACATACTATATAGCTGTGAATATATGTAGAAGTTCTAGTCTACTGCTTGGAAGATTCTACATATAGACCCCTCTATAATAATACTTTTCAACGGTAGCTCAGACATATGTGCACACGATCACTCCATCACAGATATCACGTCTACACATAAGTCTTAAGCAATAAAACATGGCATCTTACTCTTCCATACTTGGATATCATCCTTTAACAAAATACCCGCAACACCATTTCTAATCATATTTCAGCTTCATGCCTTGAACGTCAGTAGATCATGAGAGCACTAGAGTTGAACTCAATTATGCTAAAACGTCTTTCCTGAAAAACAATAACAGTTAATCTTCTTACTCATAGACATGCCATTACTCGCACCTGAGTAGTCATGAATCCATGTACATTCAAGTTCAATGTTTCTTAACACATGCGACTATCCGATAAAAATATACGTAACCGTTTTTCATTTAAGACACTTATGCATATCAACACGTCTACTAAAAGCTACTCATAACATAAAAATATCGCTCATGAAATAATGCTATACATGATATGCATGAAACTGGGTTTACTAGGGCTTAGGTCCCTCACGATGCTGATAACTGCAGTTTAACTGTGTTTACTGTTGTTTTACTGTGTTCTGTTACTCTTGTACTACTGTTGTATGTATGATCTATACTACATGCTCTATACTCTATGCCTGACTAGTATATGTTTCACGACTGTATCATGCTATAAAATCATCCTGTTACTAAATCATGTTCCCTTAAAACTAAACAAATCCGATATTTCATCAAATACTTTGAAAACATTCAAATCATAGTTTCTTCATAAAACATAAACAGTTTCAACATGACATGTTCTCAAACAATTTTGCATAATTTAAATTACAACTGCAGCACACACTTAAACACTTTAAAACAATTCAACACTCTTCACTCTACATCAATTCTTAATCATCATTGATATAATTGAGCATAATCAAAACTAATCAAATTATCCAAAACATATTTGATCATATGGTCGGTTCGGTTTCATATATATATATATATATATATATATATATATATATATATATATATATATATCAATCTATTACATGTAAAAATATATATTTTCTCTGTGAGTAGAATTGTCATCTCAGATCGTTTGTACTCCCAATATCCAAACAACTCTAAGCTTAACCGTAAAGTGTTGCTAAAAATACAATATATTGCATTAATTAGCATTCTAACCAATAAACACCCTAGGTAGCATTTTGAATTGTTCAAAAAGCCACTTTGCTAATTTACCCATTAAACTCTAAAACTTCTAAATATTTATCCAAAATTTCTAATCACTTTAATAAACTCAATATTACTAACCCATAAGCATTACTTAGGGTTAATCATAATAAAATAGCATTTTAACAAAATACCCAAAAACTAATATCTATGAAAAACTTACCAAAAATTCGCCATGCAAAGACCAAATGCTCGGGAAGTTCTTAGCAACTCCAAACCACACAAAACCTAGAGAAAACGCCAAGTTAAACTCATTTCTAAAAAATTTATTAAAAATCTCCAAAAATGCGAGTTTAACGATTTACCTCAAAACAATCGGTCAAAACATAGATTGGGCTTCAATGATTACATTATCGAAGTCGGATCTAAGATTGGACGGCTGGTTTTCAAGATATCACGGTTTTTAGATGAAAAACTGTATAGAAATAGGGAAGAAAAACCGAGCTGCCAAGAAGAAAAGGGCATTCGGCCCTCTTTAAAATAGACCCCGTCCGGGCGGGCATCACAAGCCGTCCGGATGCGCGTGAAATGAGGCGTCCACCACCTGTAGAACAGGTACCGTCTGGACGGGCATTGTCTCCCGTCCAAACGCGCGTCCACTTGCGGACTTGTGCCCAAAAAGGGCCGTCCGGACGCCCACAATATTGCATCCAGAGCGCCATGTATACTTACACATTTTTACATCATTTCCTCATTTATTCCATTTTCAATTCCTTTTCTCTTATTTTTCATTTATATAACTTATTTCTTTGATCCATAAAATATTTTCTGCGCATCCTATTGTATTTTCCGGTTGTCAATTCAATTTTAGTCATTTATCCCATTAAGTTTTATTCTTAAAATGATAAACAATATTCGAGACATCATACAAGTTTATAGCAATTTTGCTTAGATGACTGCGGTTGACATTGCAGGATGTTGAGGAGCTGCAATCTTTACGGACCAATCTCCCCAAATATATCAAAAATGACAGTACTACAAACTCTGTAGGTCTTCTTTCCTTTCTGTTTTCCTCCCTTTTTTTTTCTGTTTTATTTGCTAAAATATTACTGAACTACAAACCCCGGCCAGACGGTTGGATTATCTCCATTAAGAACATTATTCTGTACATACATACATGCATAAAGTTTTCTTTTTTCCTATTTGTTTTTGGGTAGTGTAAGTAGAAATTGGCATGTTAAAATTTATGGACTTTGGGTTTTCATGGTACCCTATTCTTAAAGCTAGTAGTGGATAACTATTTCAATAAAGATTTTAGTCATTCTTTTCTAGAAATAAGATCATCTACAGAAACCATCAAACCAAGGTGTACGTAGTTTTGGAGTAACATTAATTTGAAATAAGGATGGGGAAACATCGTTCATCTAATATGTAATAATTAATTATCTGATTTCATCATTTAGCCTTTGAAAACAATGATGATTGCTTCTAATCTTTGCAACCTACACCTTTTAGAAAGTAGCTATCTAAGGTTTCCAACCAATACTCATTGTAGGAATGGCAGCCATGATCCACCCCCTCCTACTCCTTTGGCCTATTGTGGCAGCTGCCATAAGATACCTTTGAACAATTTGCGCTCTAGTTAGGCTGTCTATGGAATTTGTTCTAACCTACATTTCCATTGTTATATGGACATTCAAGTCTCTCTTTCAATTTTTTTTCTTCCTATATCTTCAAAATATGGACATTTATATCTCATTTTATAATCCTTCTTTTCTGTTACTAATACTCTTTCATCGTTATATCCATGCAGAGATCTCAGCTTCAACAGATTGGAAGGAAATATTCCAGATTTTAAAGATCAAACACAGTTAAAAATCATGTAAGTGTGGAGTCAAAACCCTAAATATAGCTCTATTTTTTATTTTTTTTTATTTTTTTTTTATGAAGAAGTAAACTTTTCTCATTCAACAACTGAAACCAACTTACAAAGCAGACCAGCCAAAAAAACAAGCTGATAAAAACACAACAGAGATCAAAACAAGGGCCTAAACAAAACCAGACCCTACAATAGACAACTTAACCAAAGAAACCAGAAAATAAACTAGAATCTGGCATTACACCAACAAGTTTACAGTGAGATTCCAGTTTTGACAAAGTACAAAATTTCCCCTAGACTTCTTGAATCTTCCTTTACCCAAAATTCTGGATCGAACTTCCCAAAAAATAACCTTCAAAATTTGTTCCTCTGTTTTTGGTTGGCCACCATGCTTAATTTCATTTCTGGCCCGCCAAATATGATAAACAGTAGAGCTCAAGACCAGCCTGCATAAAACATCAAGCAAGCCCTTCGATTTCCAATTCCTGCGTCCCTCCTGTAAATATAGCTCTATTGCAGAGGAGCTCAAATAAACAATTAAAAAGCAGCTTAAAGCACACAAATAATAACGATTTGGTTTTTCTCCAATGTTAATAGGTGAAGATATAAGGAATTTCACAATCAACAAAGAGATTATATTGCTTATGGTTACCCATACACATATGTATATACATTTATATATGAATATATCATCACAAAGTATATACTTTATATTCGAATATTTCTCCTTTAGGAATGATATAAATAAAAGTTTAACAAGAGCGTGATTATGTTGCTATTTGAACAGGATTCTTACAAGCAACTTGCTCAATGGGACTATTCCAGACTGGATCATAAACCGAGACAGTTCCGCGTACATAATTCGTCTTGAACTCAATTTGAAATTTGCATGGCATGATTTTTTTTTCTTTAATTTTTTATGTTTCTGTATATATTTAATCTTTACAGACATCATAATGTTCAAATATACATTACTTTAGACATTGATTCATCTCATGAACCCTTTATGGTTAGCGGGAGAGCTCCTTCAATCATATTGAATGGGTGAATTCAACTGATTTTGCTACTGGCATAGATTTTCTTCTTGCACCATGTGACTCCAGCAAAAAAAGAATGGAGAGAAATTTCTTTTTACCATTGTTAACGTTGGATCTCTGTTATTTGGAAATTCCATGTTCACAATTAATTTTGAGTTGGTTACGGAAGTTTGGTGGTCTTAGCTTGAATTGACAGCTTAAACTACTGATTTAGATGCAGTCAGTCATACTACTTCTGTAAGGGTCAGATCTTCTCTGTCTAGGTGTTTCTGGAATATTCAAATGAATTTCTTTTACAATTATCTTTAGTTTATCAAAACCTTTTCAAATATACTTTTTCTTTTCTTATGGATTTATAATGAGTTATTAATGAAAATACGTTTTTGTGCAGCCAAATAGATCTTTCTTACAATAACTTTTCAGAAAGCTCTGCACCACCTAATTGTCGAGAAAGCCTGTAAGGACTTTTCTCATCCTTTTTAATCTTAGTTTAAGTTTACTTGAGGTTTGCGTACTTACCCTCTTCACAAGCTTTTAGTTTTTTAAAACTAACTAGATTCTGATTTCATCAGGAATTTGTTTCAGAGCTTCTCTGGACAGGACAACTTGTAAGCTTCTAACTTGTAAACTTATTAGAAGAAACAATGTTTTTCGGATATGGCTTACATTTTGTAGAAAAATAACAGGACATCTTCTGTTATTTTAAAGCTATTAAAACTTCCCCATTTTTATTCCAAACGACGTAGTTTTATAGCAAACTAACAGAAGTTTTCTAAATGCCGTTTGCACCGAACGAAAACTGTCCTCTTTCTTCTTCACCCACTTCCACTTTCTCTCTCTTTCGGTAAGTTCGTCTTTGAAACAAACCTCTTTTCAGTACTTTCCTCTCTCTCTCTCTCTCTCTCTCTCTCTTTACACATTATCTTCCTCAACTCTGATAGTTTCAAAGCCATGATTTTCTCTCTTCTCCCCCTCTCTCCCGCTTTAATTGAAGCGAAAGATGTTGCCTCTCTCTGCAAAAACCTGGCCTTGTTTTTGGTTTTCTACGAAACCAGTTAAACGCTCCTATGGTTGCTGAAAGGAGGGGTTAAAAGCTCAAAACTTTGAAAGGTGAATAGTTATCGTTTTGGTCCCTGAGGATTTTGTCCCTTTGAGAAATTTCTCAAAATCTCTCTTGCATCGAGCTCTCCATAGTTTCCTCAAAATAACCCATGTCAGAAACTCTCTCCGAATTTACCTCCGATCTACTCTTACGCCATTCATTTTATATCATTTTATTTCAATTCTCCCGCTTCTTCACTTTCATCCCCGCCTTCCGCTTTTTGTGCATCTCTCTCTGGGTGCAATTTCTTCACCGAGTGCGATTTTGTCAAAGGTAGGTATGTGGAAGGAAAGTTGAAAGTGGAACCTTTTAGTTTGAGTTCAAACAGAAGATGGAAGAGTGTAGAAGAAGCCTAGTAGAGATAAGGTAGTACACGGGTGGAACCTTTGAGTTTGAGTTCAAACAAAAGATGGAAGAGTGTAGAAGAAGCCTAGTAGAGCAAGTGGGGAGCAACTGGAGGCTACTGAGGCTTGACTAAACGGGGCATTTTGGGTTAAAAAAATAAATAAATGTAGGACGTTGGACGAAGGGAATTGGCTGATTGTTGGTGCAATTTTGATGTTCATGAAAGTAGTTAGTTAACGTAGTTATTCTCAAAATTAATAAAAAATAATATATGGTTAAAATGGAGAAATGTTTAGAGAGTTTGATGTATGAGTTACTTTAAAAGTGATGGATAAAATCAAAAAAATACATTGTTTGGGTTAAATTTGGAGAAAATTTTGGAGATCTTGATAATGATGCTCTAAAAGCTATGTGTTTGGAGTTGATAAATCACCACTTATCTCAAAAGCTTAAGTTGATAGGAAAAGAAAAATTTAATCACTTAATCAATAATATAACACTCTTATCATGTTTGGGCTCAAACTATATTTTAACATATAAGGCCTAAAACATGAAATATTTAATTGAAATTAGAGTAAATAATGAAATTAAGATTCAAACTTAAGACCTTTGGCAATGATACATGTTAAATCATGACTTATCCTAAAAGTTAAATTTATAGAAAGAATGAAATTTAATCATTTAATCAATACTTTAGTAAGTTAAAAATACGGAAGCTTTACTCTTAGCTTTACATTTAAAATAACAAGATATGTTATGTTATTTTACTACGGGATGGAAGCCCCATCCATGCTTTTCTGTTATTTTTTTTTTTTAAGATTTTATTTTGGAGAAGCATTTTTTTTTTTTTAATTCTAATTTTGCTACGTTAACACTTCTTTCTTTGTACTACGCTAATTAAGAACACTTGGTGGCGTGTGCCAGCAGCCCTATCCATGCTCAAAAGGTAATTATATTACCTTATTCATTCCAATTGAGGTGTATGCTTTAATTATGTTTTCAGGCGTTCCTTTTGAGATTTTCTTTCATAATTAAATGAAAGAAAAACATGGTAAAATATACCATCTTGTTATTGGCAACCTAGTAAATGAAACAAGAGAAAGTTAATACATAATTTCCTTTTTGCTCTATAATGTTTGCTTATATCTTATTTCATTAAAAAGCTGTTGTTTTTGTTTCTGGGTAGATCGGTACTCCTTATATATAAATTGTGGTGGAAGTCCAACCACTATTAGAAACATAGAGTACGAAGGGGATCAAAACCAAGCAGGTCCAGCAACATTTGTTCCTAACACTGCTAGTTGGGGATTCAGTAGCAGCGGAAATTTTTGGGATGCCAACAGAACCTCAGATCAATACATAGCAAATAATGTGTCAATACTAAGAGTGAAGAACTCTGAACTATTCACGCGTGCACGGCTCTCTCCTCTTTCTCTGACATATTATGCACGTTGCTTGGCAAATGGAAATTATACGGTGAAACTATACTTTGCAGAGATAGTATTAAGAGACAACAGATCTTTTTATAGTCTTGGAAGACGGATATTTGATATTTATATCCAGGTATGAAGCTATATTTGTTTCGCTTTATACATAGAACACAATTTTATTGATTCAATTTGTTACAGGAAAAATTGGTGCGGAAGGATTTTGATATTGAACATGAAGCACCAGGTGTTGATAAAGCCGTTGTAAGGGAATTTAAAGCAGTTGTGAAGAATAAAGTTTTACAAATCCGCTTTCATTGGGCTGGGAAAGGGACTACAGCTGTCCCAAGGAGAGGAATATATGGTCCTCTCATCTCAGCAATCTCTGTTAAATCTGGTAAACATTTCTTGGAGTATGAGAATCTTTTTAGTTTCCAACTTCTTCCATACATATTAGATTGATGAGCAATAAAAGCATAGCACGATATAGTTGAAGTTAGAGCCTATGATTATTTGCTGTAAAAAGTATTACCCAAAACAAGATTAAACTTCAACTAAAATTTTTTATAATCTTCTTTATACTCTTACTCTGATATTCGTGTGCTTGAACCATCCATTCATATCTTGTTTTAGATTGGTCTACCTATGTCTATCTATGTATATGACACTACTTGTATTCCAGGATGCAACTTTATAATCAGTTTCCTTAACTATTTTTCTCTTCCGCAGATTTCAGTCCCCCTTATGATTACAGGAAGATATTCATTGTTGTTGGAGCTGTAGTATCAGCGCTATTGCTCGTTTTTATGATTTTAGGTATTCGAATTTGGAAAATCAATAGAGGCAAGATAACAAGGGAAAAAGGTAATCACCAGGCGCTCATTTTGGTGTAGAAATTAGATAGGATAATTTATATCTTCTCCAACTATTCACGAAGTTGAAACAATGTATAGCAATTTCCCAAGGGCTTTATATACTATTGCAGTCTACGTGTTATATTATTTAACATTTTTCTCTTGATGAAAAATCAACAATCCAAAATACACCATGAAAGCAATATATTATACTGTTGCTGGATTGCAGAGCATAAGAATCTGTCTTCATGATAGCTTTCTTTGGCTTTTTCGGTACTGCTACTGGAGTCAATTAGTTTCAACCATAATCATACAGAAATATGAGATTGTTGTTTTTTCATAAAATCTAAATGAAGGCATATTTACATGAGAGATGGATGACTTGAGGTCTCTGAGTAGAGTAAATGTCTAAGGACCCATATTAAAAAAAAAAAAAAAAAAACATTGCGAGAGATAAAAGATTATGGATTTCAATTAACTCTTTGAAATGTCATCTAAATGATCTTACCATTATTGTTGAAAAGAACAAAAGGCAAATCTCTTGGTAATACCTACCAATGGAGTTCCTCTCTTTTTAATTGTTTTTTTGATTCCCAGTACACCTGTGATTGGAAAACAAAAATGAAACCCTAAATCTTGTAAAAACTTGGGGTTTATGTGGTTGACCAGTTGCAGTATGGTACTTTCTCACTGCATTTGTTTGGTCACATTCTATCTGACATCTTCTAAGTAGTCAATAGACACAACAATACTAATTAAAAAATTAATCATATCATTTATAAGATGTAATGTGACATCTTAGCCTCACATTTTCATTCCTTCTGGCAGAGCTGAGAGGATTAGATCTGCAAACTGGTTTTTTCACCTATAGGCAAATCAAAGCAGCCACTAACAACTTTGATGCTGCAAATAAGATTGGGGAAGGTGGTTTTGGATCTGTATACAAGGTATCCCACAACGTCATCTTCCTTCAATTTTAGGCTATTTATTTTCTTTTCTTATTTATCCATGATACTTAGAGGCATCTAATTAGATAATGAATACATACCTGAAGATGTATATTTTTCTATTTCTATTGCAGGGTATACTATTAGATGGTACTATAATTGCAGTTAAGAAACTTTCTTCAAAATCAAATCAAGGAAACCGTGAATTTGTGAACGAAATAGGAATGATATCTGCTTTACAACACCCAAATCTTGTTAGATTGTTTGGATGCTGTGTCGAAGGAAATCAACTATTCTTGGTATATGAATACCTGGAAAACAATAGCTTGGCACGTGCTTTGTTTGGTAAGCCTGAGGTTTTCACTTTAGTATTTTATGTTGACAGTAGAATGCTTACGAACTTAAAACTGAGAGTGGCCTATATTAAGAAATAAGTTGATGAGTTCCCCATTGGACAATTTGCAAAATATGTAGGTCCAGAGGAATACCACTTGAACTTGGACTGGCCTTTAAGGCAGAAAATATGCGTTGGCATAGCAAGAGGTTTGGCTTTTTTGCACGAGGAATCAACACTAAGAATTGTTCATAGAGACATCAAAACTTCCAATGTGCTATTGGATATGGATCTTAACCCAAAGATTTCTGACTTTGGTTTGGCCAAGCTTGATGAAAAGGAAAACACCCACATCAGCACACGAGTCGCTGGAACAATGTGAGCTATCTTTTTCCTCCTTTCTTCAATATGGAGTCTTTTTGTGATTCTATTCTTCTGTTTCATTTGCCTCCCAAGTTATTGAGCAAGAGAGAAAAAGGAACAAATATTGATTGATCTTTATGTCTCTGTGAGATGCTGCCTTGAAAGTAAACCTGAACATGGAAGCATTCAAAGTCTTTGCATATCAGAAAAGTTTGTATATGGAATATGATATTGACGTCCTGGATCAAGTGTTTGTTAGGATTTTTATATGTCAGCTGTTTGCATTTACAACACAACCATGCTTACAAAGAAATTCGAAGCTACATTAATTATCAACCAATTTTTAAGTGCTGAAAACGTCTAAAAAAAGGCGAAAAATATGTTTAATCAACCTCTAAAATAAATGCTACCCCTAAACAATGACTCCCTTATTCTCAGTACAGAGAAATAAACAATACAGAGTAATTTATGCTCAATTATTCTATGATCCTTCACTTTCAAAAACCAATATTTCCAAAGGGAAAAAAGAATTTATTGAGATCTTGCGGAATCTAAGACCACACCCCGTTAAACTTGAGCTCAATGACCAAACAAATTGTGTGGCTAAAGTTATATTACATCAGTTCTTCACTTGCAATGTGCAAAGGTAATGACATATTCTTCTTCCTCACTGACAAAAATTTAAATTACCACTCAACCCTAGTAGCCTTATTGATTGCATAATTGCATTGTAAATGCAAATGAAATATGATTTGGTACCTAAGTTTCTCTTGATTCTTAAGTACTTTGTTGGATATGAAAGATCAGATCTTTATACAAGTGATCTTCTTCTTCTTTTTTCTTTTTTTTTTTTTTTTTTTTTAGATAATTCCTACTAGTGATATAAGTCATAATATAATCTTCATTTGCAGAGGATATATGGCACCCGAATATGCATTATGGGGTTATTTAACCTATAAAGCAGATGTCTATGCTTTTGGGGTTGTTGCACTGGAAATTGTTACTGGGAAGAGCATCATGAAATATCGACCAAAAGAGAACTGTGTATGCCTTCTAGATTGGGTAAGATTGATCTTTTTATTTTGACATATGCTACTATAATTAACGTTCAGAGGCCTGGCTGCTTCTTTGTCCTTTTCCACTCAATTTGGTCATCCTAATACATTACTCTAGATTCAACCAGCAAAATAAACTAACATATGTTGAAATTGTTTGATTCGTTCACTTCACACTTTCAGCTTATTGACATGTATATTATTTTCTATGCTCATTATAGGATAGATTGGGTAAGATTGATCTTTTTTCTATTCTTATTATAGGCGCTTGTTCTACAACAAAAGGGTACTCTCATGGAGCTGGTGGATCCACAGTTTGGTTCTGAATTAAACAAGGAGGAAGCTATTAGAATGATCAAAGTAGCTCTGTTGTGCACTAATCCATCGCCAGAACTTAGACCCACCATGTCTGCAGTAGTAAGCATGCTCGAAGGCCAAACCATTGTTGATGAAGTCACCATGGATCCAAGTATATATGGCGATGAATTGAGGTTTAGTGCCTTAAGAGACCAGTTTGAACAACTCCAACCAGTAACAAGGAGAACAAGTGGAGAAGAGATCCTTCTGCATTCAACAGATGTGACATGGGTTGGATCTTCTTCGACATCTGCCCAGGATCTCTATCAAGTTAATCTTGATTCTCAGTAAATTCAGCATACTATTGCCCCCAGCCATGCTAAATGCTCTTATTATAATCAATAAACCAACATTTGCTATAGACAGCTGAAAAAATGTAGACTTATAATCTCTCTTTCCATTGTTGAATTCTGAATAAAAAGAATATGCCGTAAAATGACGCAGAAGATTGTTGCAAGCAATAGAAATTCACCTCTTGATCATAGAATTCATTACATTATGAGTGCTAAACTCAATAGTGCATAAGATATATATACGTACCCTTGAGTTGTCTCTGCTTATCCTGTTCGAGAAAACTGGTGCTTTTAGATTGCATTTACTTGTAATAATTTGATGTCTTTGGTTCTCATGTTTTAGTGATTGAAATCATATTTTCTTACGTGGAAAATGATAGCGTTGATGAATTATCAAGTATTCTTTATTCTAACGTTCCTTGAAGAAATACGAAACAAATATATGAAAATAAATTGCCTCCAATTGGATTAGACAATTGACCACACCTTTTTTTTAGGAATTGTGCATTCGATTGTTTATTTCACTAAACTAGATTAATTGCATTATATAATTTTATTCGCTTATTACAAATTCTCCATATCGATCTATTTATTAGATAACTTGAATAATATATGATAGTACATAATAACTAAAAAGTTATATAATTAATATTAATTTTAATATCAAATAACTTGTTTTAGTTAAAAATAAAAAATAAAAAATCAACAGCTAACTATAGAACATCCAGGGATTCACTGAAAAACAAGTTCCTAGAGACTGTAGAACACGATGCAGCCATTATCACCCAGAACTAGAAGTAGTGTGTCCAAAAGTCTATAGCACATGTTGCAACGCATATAATTGGTTCATGCAATTGTCCCTCTTTTGTTTTCAATTTTTAAACCCAATTGAATTGTTTATTTCTTCAATTAGAAGACATATTTGTTTAATTTAATTTGTAGCGTCTTCTGCCAACGAATAAATATATCAGATGAATAAACAATCGACGCATATAAAAATATCATAAAAAGAATCCTGATACTGTTGGTATAGAAAATGTGAGAAAGTTCTTATAGATTTTAATTATAGAAGTTTCAATTATTATTAACCAATTCATACCCTCAATTTTTGTTCACAGAGCCAGATTGGTAGAACCCCCGCGTAAAGAAACAAAAGAATTGGTTAAGAGTTGGGTTAGAGTTACCATAATTTTTAGAGTAATGTTTACACCAAATTTGCAAAGATGTTTCGAACGTTCTATGTACTGTTCTAAACACGTACATAAGTGGTCTACATCGATCATTCCAGAGATTCTTTGAACGTTCAAGGGGGGTCCATTTTGAACATTCCAAGGGAGGGTTGGACGATCGAACATAGTTTATTTATTGATTAATTTAAGGTGATAATTTAATTTTTGTGAATTAATAGGGGAAAATGTATTTAAAAAAAAAAAAATCAATCACCGATTATGTGCTGACTATTAATAAAAATTTAACTAATTATTTATTAAAATTGTGGTTTGATTTCGGGGTATTACAACTAATTATTTTTATTAAGAGTAATACTAAAACTTACATTTTTATCAAATAATTATCTCATAATGCTAACGTGTCAATTTCAATCAACTTTTAGATCAATCATTGTTAACAAATTAAAATAAAAAAAAAAAATCAAATGACTAGTTGGAACTTTCACATCAATATTGTGAGATAGGTGTAAAATAAATGTTGTTTCTAATTACTCTTTTATTAATTATAAAGTTTTATGTCAATTCGTAATATATATATATATATATATATATATATATATATATAATTCTACACTTATTTTTCATAAAACTTGACGATTGGCATGATTTGACATGTATGCAAAGTTATTGCAAGTCTTGGTTTTGAAAGAAAATAATTTGAGTTTGAGATTTAAATTTTGAATTTTTTTTGCTTTCTAGTACTCTGCGAACGTTCGTTGTAAATGACCAAATGTTTGATCCCTACAATGATCAAATGATTGACCTTGATACTGAATATTCGACAATGGTCATGAAAGGGTAATTAGGATTTTAATAACGGGTTAAAGTGCTTAAGTCATATTTAGGGTTTTTACATGCATGAGTTTAAACTCTCGTAATGTTTTGTTTAATACTATGGTATAATTTCGCAGTAGCGGGAGTTCGAGATGTCCGAGCATTTGGATGAGTGTTTGACATTGATTTATGCGTTTGAAGTAAGTAAATACTTATAAAACTAGCTTCGTTTTCACATGCGATGTGTCAGTTGAGTGAACACATTTTATTCTTCGTAATAATATGTTGTAAGCGTATTATTTTAACATTGATTTGTGCTGAGAAATATTTGTTTTACAACATTAATGATGGAACAATACTTGTATCGTATGACATAGTACACCGATACATGCGGTAGAACGGCAATAGGCTTACTGTACGGGCTTGACTCTATGGTCACAAAGGTTACTTGGAATGATGTTTAGCCTTAGATCCAATGGTTGTTGTGACTGGCGTAGCCACACTTGAGTAGTAGTCATTATGTATGTACGGACTTCACTAATGGCTTGGGTCACCCGAGGTCGGACTCGGTTGAATTGCTAGTGATGGACAGGAGTGTACAATATTCAAGGCATCTGTTATATTATAGGTCTCTCGGAATAGCACTACCCCTACATGAAAGCGATTAATATCGTGAAATAAATCATATGAAAAACAAAGAGATTGCCCCTCATCGATTTTTCTTTATGATTAAGTTAAAATTTTAATAAAGTAGGCAAAATGGTAACATGTAAAGAAAAAACAAAGAAAAAAGTATTAAAAATCAAAATCAATCTAACAGTAGGCACAACAATAACAAAATATTATCTAAACGGAAAGTGATCGAGAAAATCCAACTTTTGTTGTTCATGTAAAAAAGTTGATTAATAAACTGTTTGACAATATTATTAATTTATTATTATTATTATTATTATTATCGTTGTTGTTGTCCACTTTTTTATGATTATTCATATTATTTCTGGACACGATTATTCATATTATTTGAATAACGGCTAAATGAAAAAGTTAAATTTAAAAGAAAAATATCAAAACTTTTCTTGGCCGTCCTCCTCCCGGCCAGCCCTCTGATCGTGATGTGCTTTATATTAAGTAAAATGATTGGGTTTTTATTTGTCATCAGCTTCCTTGGCCTTTTTAATCTTGTTCCACTTCGTATGGTTTTGGCCCTTGTTTCTAAGCTTCCATATCCTAGTGTAACAGCTTCTGCTAGGTTTCATATCAACAATGGAGTTGCGCTTACAGAGAAGCAAGGGCGGCCGATTCATGCACAAACGCTTCTGATTGGTGGGTTTGCTTCTGATTTGTATCTTGGCAATACTATGTTTTGATATGTAGATGAAATACGGGCTTTTGGATTATGGGCGCAACGTGTTTGACGAAATGACTGAGAGGGCTGCGCATTTGGTCATCTTCAAACACCGATGGCGTTGGAAGTTTCTTGCTGGCGGCCGCCGTGGGTGCTGCCCTGCCTCCGGTATCTTTCCCAGTTGCATATGACGTTGGCATTTCCGACGTTTCTAGAGCTCCTTGGGTGCACGCTGAGCTGTATCACAGCTTCTTGGTGTATGCTTGTGACGCTTCGGAAATGGAGGGGCATGATCGGGCGCCAGTCGGGCTTCAACGCAGAGTTGCTTACAGGGCCTAGCAAATTCAGTTACCCCGAGCTGAAGTCAGCCACATTACATGACGGGCGACATGGGGTACCAACGTGGCCATGGCTGCAGATTCGTTTTGCATGGGTGAGAATTTCTGAAGCTTTTGGAAGCAAGGATAACCGTATGAGCTTGAGTCTTGGACGGTTTTGGAGGTCCACGTGACACGACCTGATGACGTTTTGATACTTGTGGCTGGACTTTGGACGCAGTTCAACGTGGCAGCAGCAATTCTGGACTTTGGGCGCAGTGCTTCTTATCTCACCCCCAGCTAGTGCAAAATATGGGTCATCCCTGCATGCCTCTTGCATTCAGGATCTTCCATATCATCTAATTGCACCCTACCTGCCTATTATCTATAAGGACTTTTATGACCTGCGCCTCCTATCAGAAAACTTTGTTAGGTACTTCTTAACAAATATGTCACTGTTGGTAGCCAAACATGGTTCACTAAACTTCCTTAAGTCTCTCAATCATAATAATAGTATTATTTGGGGCGACAAATGACATGGTTTCTAAGATAATAGACGATTTTTGGATACTACACCTCGGGCTCATGACAGAAGACAAAGAGGTTGAGGTGACTCTACATGCTTCCACAATACTTTTACATGACTCACTTTATCTAGAAGCCCTAAACCTTGATCATTTTGCAAGAATGCTGGATAAGGTTGTTGGTGTCATTGTGCATGATAGAATGGAGGTGGAATCTGAAATTCTAGAGACTGAATTTGAATGTCCTTCCAATGATCCGATGAACTTTTTGGTGGATTGTTTGGCACATCTTTCTTCGGTCCTTCCTCCTGGGATCGTTTGGCACAACTCAATGTTTCTTGTCTTGCAAAGTTGAAGCAGTGCTTCTTGATTAGAGCAATCAAGAAATTGACTGATGATGTTGCGGCACATCCCAGGAGGAAGGACTAAAGAATGATGTGCCAAACTATCCATCAAAAAGTTCCTCGGATCATTGGAAGTACATTCAAATTCAATCTTTAGAATTTCAGATTCCACCTCCATTCTATTATGCACAATGACACCAACAACCTTGTCTAGCATTCTTGCAAAGTTATCAAAGTTTAGGGCTTCTGGATAAAGTGAATCATGTAAAAGTATTGTTGAAGCATGTAGAGTCACCTTAACTTCTTTGTCTTCTGTCATGAGCCCGAAGTGTGGCATCCAAAAATTGTCTATTATCTTACAAAGCATGTCATTTGCGCCCAAACAGTACTATTATTATGATTGAGAGACTTAATAAAGTTTAGCGAACCATGTTTGACTACCAACAGTGACATGTTTGTTAAGAAGTACTTGACAGAGGTTTTTGACAGGAGGCGCTGGTCATACAAGTCCTTCCAGATAATAGACAGGTAGGGTGCAATTAGATGATATGGAAGATCTTGAATGCAAGAGGCAAGCAGGAATGAGCCATATTTTGCACTAGCTGGGGATGAGATAAGATGCCTCACTATGCTCTGCAGCTGACTAATTAGTCTCCATTCTGTGTTAAGCTAGTGGGGTGTCTTGTGAATGAAGGCTCGAAGCAGATGCACCAGGGAGGGGAGATTGGAAGTTCTCTTCCACCAATTAAGAGACAGGAGAGACTCAAAAAGCTGAATTGGTGGAGAATCATAGGCCAATATTAGGGGCAGGGAAGAAAAGAAGCCTTTCTTCAAAAGCTTATATAAGAGAGGGGTCCCTCTTACAAGCCCACTGGATAAGAATGGCCACTGACTCAAACAGATACCGATTACAGATTGGATTCTTTGAATTTTTGCCAACTTTCATTAGACTAGGGATTAACCAAATATCATCCTCATCACGAGGCATTTCTGCTACAGCAAGAAATACATTACAAGAGGCCCACTTTAGTCATCTGTCACCCAAGAGGATATCAAGCCTGGGATGGTTTTGAGGGCTAAAAATTATAGCTGTCCGACAGCTTTGGTGCTATTGGGCAATTTCCTGGTGGTTTGAAGGCTAAGTGTCCTGTCCAGCATATGTCTGAATTTGAAGTTGCAAAGCCTGGCAAAAAATTTGAGGTCAATGTCCTAGCAGCATATGCTTTTTGAACTAGTTCCATTTTAGGTTAATGTTGATTGCATTTCTGGTGGACTATGATAGGGCAAGGATGATTCATCTTATTTTGGGTTTTTTTTTTTTTTGGTTCCTTTTATTAAACTGATTGATTTTGAAGCTATTGACTGCTTTTGGATGTATGACTTTCCAGGTTGGGGCTGAGCTGGTATTCCGGTTGCTTGGTTGCAAATTGAAGAGAATAACCCTTACAAACAATAAGACACACTTTTATGCTCTTTTTTCTGAATCTCCCATGACTAGTATTTTTTTCCTTAATATGTCAACACAGAGACACTTGTATGTTCCTTTTTTTTTTTTTTTTTCTTTTTTTTTTTTTTTGAATCTCCCATGTCTGGTTGATCTCTATTCTCTTCGAAGTTGGTAAAAACCCAAAGAATCCCAATCTTTAATAACTATCTGTTCGAGTCCGTGGCGATTCTTGTCAAATTGGCTTGTGAGAAGGAGCCGTCTCTTAACATCAGCTTTTGAAGAAAGGGTTTTTTTTTTTTTTCCCCTTTCCTGCAGCTAATATTGGCCAATGATGTTACTGAGTTCTTCCCTTATGCATTTCAGCTGCTGGCTCAGCTTGTTGAGTTGAATAGTCCACAATTCCTCCAATCTACATGCAAACTTTTGAGAGTCTCCTGTCACCTAATTGGTGGAAGAGAACTTCAAATGTCCAAGCCCTTGTGCGTGAGCTTAACCAAGAGAGTAGGCTTAGCGAGTGCATAGCATATTCAGCTGGCTTAGCTCATCCTCTGTTACAGCTAAACATGGGTCCTATGTGCTCGGCACTGTCATTCAGAATCTTGAATATGGTGTAATTGCACCCTACATTTGTGGTATTTGGAAAGACTTATGTGGAGCAGAAAACTTTGTCAGGTATTTCTTGATAAACATGTTGCTTTTCATAGTCAAACATGATTGTACAAACATTTGGAGGTACTTTGAATGATGTTCAGTGCAACATGTTTTCTATCATTATGGATCAAATTTGGATACCTTATCTTGTGCTAATGACAGAAGGTATTGAGCTTAAGTTGACTGTAGTTGCTTCCATTATACTTATCTGCGAGTCTCTTCTTTTAAATGCACCAAATGCTGGATAACGTTGTTACTGTCCTTTCACAAAGTTTGATATAGCAGGAGCAAGTGATTTTAACATCTTGTGCAGGCTGTTTTTGGTTATATATTCTTCTGACAGTTTGCATCTTTCTTACAGATCATGCTCTATGTGTTCAGGAACAAGACAGTAAAAGAACAATGGGTTCTGAAAAATCAAAGTTGGTCTTCACTAAAAATTTAGGCAATCCTATAAGATTTTTCCTTTTTATTGCAAGCATTCTTAGAAGTGAAGAATGTTTGCTATGCTCATGATTATGTTGATAAGTATATCAAATCTTTCAAATGAGTTTGGCTGGTATTATTGCTCCTTTTGAATAAGAATATATTAATCTAAATTTTAGTCTTGCATTGTGGAAAAGAAAGGCAAAATGTCATTAGCCATTTAGTTATGTTGTCTGCCACGTTTTAAGAATGTCATTTGGGCAACAAATAAATTAGCCATTTAGTATGTTCCTATCTTTATGTGATGTTATATGTTTCTATCTTTCATTATCATTCATGCGCTTGTCATTGTAGCAATCGGCAAAACCAAGGAGGACGCTAGAAACAAGCAATTTGGGTGGTCAAAACATTTTATAAAATAATGAGCTATATTTCGTAGTCTTTTATAAGCTGTATCTTTATTATGGCCGAAACACCACAAAAAATTGAAAAAATCATTTGGTTGCTACGTTCATACAAGAAGACACCTTTTTGTACCATGCTCACTTATGTTGCAACTTGCAACCAATTTGCCAATGGATATAAGGTCCAAATTGTTTCTTCATCATGCCCCACTTCATTTATGGTCTTTCCAGTAAGCAGAGAGATTGAAGTGAAATTGGGAAACTTCTATAACGGGTTGTTGGACGAATTGATAAAGTTTGTCAAGTTGTGTATCTGGATTGTGACCCGGATATAATGTCTAAATGTGTGGTATGCCCTTGCCTTACATGAAATTATAATTTTGATTTCCCTTTCCTTCCACAGTTTCTTTCCAATGAAACATTTTTGTGTTGCGCTGTCTACAGATCAAGGATCTCAAGGGAATTTTGATTGATCTTCTTGTTCCAGGCATGATGGTCAATGCTTGTGTACAATCAATTCTTGAAAATGGCGTTATGTTATCATTCCTTACATACTTTACTGGAACTGTAAGCTTGCTAGCTCTTGTCATGCTTCTATTATGATATTGCCAGAATTATTATTTTAAGTTATTGATTGCAATCTTCTTCTTTTCCATTTCAATTTTACAGGTTGATATATTTCATTTTCAATTCTCTCTCTGTTTTTCTTTTGTTTTTAAATTTGTATTTTTGGGGTGAAATTGTTTTTGATATGCCATGGTTCCATGGTCCTTGGTTGTTTTGTAGTATTGCAAAGTTGGTTATGCGTAATCTGTTCACGTAAACAGTTTTATTTGCTATCTTAGAATCAGACCATTTCAACTATGGGACTGGAAAAAGATAATTGACTTTGAGTTGATTTGTTTTCTCATATCCACAAAGTCGTATAAGATTGAGCTTTTGTGTAATAACTGGAGTTAGTGTCTTTTAGTTGCATGCCTTGGTATGGTTCTCTAAAACATCATCCATTACTTTAGAGGCACTCAGATACAAAATTAAGAAGTCTAATTATTCTGTAAGTTTCTGTCAAACATCTTAAGCTCATTCTTTTGACAGAATTGAAAACATTGGATCTGCTAACTGGTTTCTTTACCTTCAAACAAATCAGGGCTGCCACTAACAACTTTGATGCTGCAAATAAAATTGGGGAAGATGGTTTTGGATCCGTCTACAAGGTATCCTACATTTCATATTCCATTGTCTCTCTTTTATTCTATTTCTTATTTTTGTGAATATTTTGCATGCACGTTTTTATTTGTTTTCTTTCATATTGGTAACAGAAACTTATAGGTAAGTCTTTTGTGAATACTTGAAAGTATGTATTTTTAATGCAGGTATACTTCTAGATGGTACTATAATTGCCGTAAAGCAACTTTCTTCAAACTCAAATCAAGGAAACCGTGAATTTGTTAATGAAATTGGCATGATATCTGGTTTACAGCACCTGGTGAGCTTAATGTATTTATTTTAGTATTTTATGTTGACTTTAGAAAGCATAAGAACTTAGCACCATTAACGGTCTATATCTATAAAATATGCAGGTCCGGAGGAATACCACTTAAAATTGGACTGGTCCGTGAGGCAGAAAATGTCTTGGCATAGCAAGAGGCCTAGCTTTCTTGCATGAGGAATCAACAATAAAAATTTATCATAGAGACATCAAAACTACCAATGTTCTACCGGATAGGGATCTTAACCCAAAAATTTCTGACTTTGGTTTGGCCAGACTTGATGATGAGGAAAGTACCCACATCAGCGCCCGAGTTGCGGGGAACAACGTGAGCTACCTTTTCCCCTGTTTCCTTCGACATGGTGTCTTTTTGTAATTCTATTATTTCTTTTCTTTTGGTCTCCCAAGGATTAAGTACTATAGACATCGTGGATTAAGTATTTGGTATGATTTTTACACGTAGATGTTTACATTTGCAACTCAACCATGCTTATACAGGAAAATTCATAGCTACATTAATTATATATCAACCAGTATTCATGCTTGGCAAACTTGCCTAAACATGAAACATGTTCTATTAACCTGCCATAACTATCGTATGCCTCAATACTTGATGCATCAAACAATCAGCTCAATTTCCTCGTAAAAATAAAAATTGCAGGATACAGGAAAGAAAAAAGAAAAACATAAAAACAAAATCTGTCTATTAGACCATTAACACAAACGCTCTGACTCCTAATTTCTTTTTATTGCATAATTACATGATGTATTTCTGGTACTTAAGTTTCTCTTGATGTTGGACTTTGTTGAATATGAACGATCAGAGCTTCATACTATTGGCCTTTTTATTTTATTTTTCTCGAGCATTCATACTAGTGATCTAATTAGTTATAACATAATTTTCATTTACAGAGGATACATGGCACCGGAATATGCATGATGGGGTTACTTAACCAATAAAGCAGATATCTATAGTTTTGGAATAGTTGCATTGGAAATTGTCGCCGGAAAGAACAACATGAAGTATTGGCCAAATGAGAAATATGCATGCCTTTTAGAATGGGTAAGATTGATATTTTTCTTATTAGTACATTTAACTATAAATAATGTTTGGAGGCCTGATTACTTCTTTGTCCCTTTCCACTAAACTTGGTCATTCTGATGTGTTACTCTAGACTTAAGCAGCAAAATAAACTCAACTATGTTGAAATTGTTTTTACTCGTTCGCCTCACTTTAGTTTAGCTCATTGACATGTATTTTTTTTTTCTTTTACAATGAATAACACTTTTCCCCCACAAACTATTACTCCCGTGTCTCTTACCCTTATAAACTTTAACCGAGTACAACTCAAACCCTATTTTATAGTTTCCGTGTCAAATTTTCCACTCCATCAAAATCTGACGTTAAGTTGAATAGAAAAATATTTGAAAATGACGTTAAGTTCGGCCAACTTAACCGCTGATTTGGACTGAGGGAATAAACTGACACTGAAACTTCAAAAGAGAATTTGACTCGCACTAAGTTAAAGTTTGTGGGGGTAAGTGAGATAAAGGGTAGTAGCTATTTTTTTTTTTAAGGGGGGGAGTGTCATTTACCCTTTTTCTGTGTATATGGTTGCTTTGTTCTCTTGTATATGTTGATTGGCTACTTTTCATTTCCATTCTCTTTTCTATGCTTATTGCAGGCACATGTTCTACAACAAAAAGGTAATCTAATGGAGCTGGTGGATGCAAAGTTGGGTTCTGAATTAAATAAGGAAGAGGCTATTAGAATGATCAAAGTAGCTCTCTTATGCATTAATCCATCGCCAGCACTTAGACCTGCCATGTCTGCAGTGCTATGCATTCTGGAAGGCCAAACCATTGTTGATGAAGTTATCGTCGATCCAAGTATATACGGCAATGAATTGAGGTTAAAAGTCATAAGAGACCAATTTGATCATATGCAACCAGGACCAACGAGCCTAACTGGATCAGAGAGCCTTATTCATTCATCAGAAGCAACATGGATTGGATCTTCTTCTACGTACATCTGCCCAGGATCTCTATCAAGTTAATCTTGATTCTCAGTAATTTAGCCGCCGACCATGCTAAATGCTTTTTTTTCTAATTAATAAAAAAGTTAATTACATTTGCTTTACCAACTCCAATGTCGTATGGATTCGGATCATGTCTTTCATTCTCTTCTTCTTGACAATTTATTTATATGCCTAGAACTTCCATTAGAACAGTAAATCTACAACATAGTTTCACTAGATCCAGCTACATGTAAAATCTACAACATAGTTTGGATCAATGAAATAATTCAGTAATGATATATATAGATATCACATTTTCTGTGCATCACTGCAAACAGATCGAGCTCGTGGAATACCCTTGAAAGTAGAGGAGATGATGGCAGATTTCTTGCTTTTATATATTTGCTTTATTCTACTCATCTCGCTTATTTTTTAGGACATCATATCATTCAATAAATGAGAAAAGTGTGTGAGCACTGAGCGAGCTTTTTCTATTTAATTTTTTTCTAAATTTTTAACAAAACACACAAAAAGTTACGAGTTAAAACTAACAAACTCTTTATTAAAAGTTAATCTAACATATATCATAATCTCTCTTTAAACTTAAAGAGTGAATGTTAAATTTTTTTTAATATATATATATATTGTATTAAATGCTTCAAAAGATTTGACTTGGCTTTAATTTAATGCATTGAATGTTTTTAGTAGTTAACTTTATCAATAAAAAAAATAGTATTTATTTAAAATAGCGAAACATTTAGAGAGTTTTTTATTTAATAATTTTAAAAAGTGACTAGTTAAATCAACAAAAGTAAATTTTTAGAGTTAAATTTAAAGAAATTTAAAAGAGCTTATTGTAAATGTTTACGAGCAACAAAAAGTTCAATAGGAGTAGGCTCCCAAACCAAAAAAACAGCGTTGAATCTGTAAACAGCAAACAGGAAATGGTTGTGTACGTTTATGACTTCAAATGAGTCATAAATGTCCCAGATATCCAAAGAATGGGCAGCCGCATAAAGCGGTATAGGCACCAAAATAGAGGAGGGTAGGGTTATGACCATCACGAGAGCCTTCAACCCTACTCCTAAAAGACAAATCAATATTTTTAGTTTTTCCTTATTTTTCAATTTAATTTTTATTATTTTTCAATGGAATATATGATACGTGGTAAGGGTATTATAAGAATATAATAAAAAAGTGGCATTTTTGGCACACTTTGATAGTTTGATAGGTCACTTTTAACCCATTTAGAAATTCAAAGCCTATTTTAAATTTGGTTGTTAGTTACGTGGCTTTTTAATATTTTACCATTATTTTAATTGAAAAATGATTTAATAGACAAATGGTTGTATTGACTAGACTTGCTCTACAGATAGTTGTCGTGACAAATTTAAATTCTGAATCACAAAGTAAAAAAAAAAGAAAAAAAAAAGAAGTTAGTATAAACATTTTTTAGTAACCTAATAGTAACCATAAGCTACAAATCACAATCTATCAATGAGGCTTACAATATTATAGCATGTTAGGACACTGTTCAACTTAAAAGTTTAAGCATATAAGTTTGGGTCCAATAATACTATGGGTGTGTTTGGAATTACGATTTCGTAGACAATAAGTGAGATTTTAAATCAAATCGCAGAATATAAATCGTTTTTAAAAATTATGATTTGAAAAAGCAGAAATCACAGATAAGATTGTACTTTTTTGAAAACACAGAACTTTAAAGACTAATTTGCGATTTTAAAGGTTAAATTACGATTTTGCCAAATACTTAACTACGTTTTTAAAAATCAATTTTTTTTTTTCAAATCACATATTTTAAAATCATTATTTCAAATCGCACTTTTTGAAATCGCAAATCCAAACCGATCCTAAATTAACCACCTACACTTATGACGTACATCTTTGCCACTTGCGAGTAAACCTTTTTTTAAACGGTCTATTCAACGATAGTTAGTTGTAGGACGCAATTGAATTCTTTTTTTTTTGTCCTCAAAAGTCATGAAACCCTAGTTTGTTAATGTCAATGAATAAATCCAATTATGCAATCGACACATATAGAAACATCATAGAATGAATTCAACCAAAGATCACTTTAAACTTGAAAGGTCACCTGAGAAAGCAAATTAATATAAGATAATTGGAAAATGCCAACAGTCGTGTCAATAAAAGTCGACCGTTCATCATCTATTATGTCATGTATCTGAAAAGTTTAAAATACGTTTGGTACACAGAATAATTATTTCATTTAAAAATAATAATAATAATAATAATAATAACCGAGCTTTTTAATACTCGAAATGAGAATAACTATTTCAATTTTAATAAAATCTATTTTATTTTTTTTAATGAAATAGTCATTATCCATACTAAATATATCCTTCAACTTTAACATTCCTATAAAAGGATTTTAACATATCCGTTATCGGTCTCTTGATGTTACGTATCCCTCTTTTTTGTTGGCAATTGTTGGACGCAACTGATCGAGTTGTTTATTTCTTGAATCAGAAGACTTGTTTGTTAACTTTGATTTCCAGCCTCTTCTGCATGCCGGCCGACACGTAATAGAAATATCGTACAAGGAATCACATCACGCATATCAATCTGCATCACAAGTTCACAACTGCATGTGTCAATGAAATCCACCATGCATTATCTGTAGATATTACACAAACTACAAAGTGAGACTTAATTAATTAAAAAAAAGTAGTTAAATTACAATTTAAACTTCTTAAAATATTTTATAAAGTTTAATTAATCTTACCTAATACAGAATCAACGTGAGACTTAACATTTATGATCTCCTTTATAATTAATTCATTCATTTTATATTGGCTAATCATCATCTCTTAATGTCAGACTAGGGTGTTACATTACCTATAACGGTTAGTTGGGTCTATCATATTAATATTATGAGGTAGTTATGTGATAAAAATGTAACTTAAAACATTACTCGCATTTTAAACAAGCGAAAAATGTAATTTTGGTCCCTGTAGTTTGAGGTTTTTTGACAAATAGCTCTCTAGAGTTTGAAAAATGATAAATCAGTACTCCTTAGTGTAGGGGAAAAAAAATGGTCTCTACTGTTATAAAAGTTGACGAAATCCGTTATTTTTGTGAAATTTGAACCGTCTAAAAATAAATCTCATTAGGTGAGACTAGGGGTGTTAAATGAGCCCGGTTACTCGTGAACTTAGTTCGAAAAATAAATGAGTTGTTCGTGAACACAACAATCCGTTTGTATAGTAAATGAAATATACTCATATAAACTCGATTCGTCTCGGACAAAGTTATTGAGCTCGGCTTGTATAAATTCGACTCGACTCGTTCGGCTCGAATCGTTAGCTCACTTGTGTATATATATAGTATTCATATTTATTAATATATATGTATGTATAAAAATAAGTTTTATAAATATAAGATTCTATAATTATAGTTTATAAATATTAATATAGTAAACATAATATATATAATACTACAAACGTTCTATTTAGAATGTAAAATATAGATCAAAGTTAAAATTATACTGAATTTTAATATATATATTTTTTTAATAAAAATTATTATAAAACTACAATCGAGCTCAAGCCGCTCGAGCTTGATTGGATACTTGGCTTGTTAAGCTAGTTTAGTTCGAGCCTTAATAAGTTGAATTCGAACAATTCTTCAAAACTCGGCTCTCAAGTACAACCTTATCCAAAGTCAAAATATTAATAAATAACTTTCAATAAATAAAAAATCTAAAAATAAACATTTTCAAAACTATTTGAACTTTACATCAAAGCAAACACGTTTTGAACCAAACAATAAAAAAAGGTCATCAAAGACGCTGGAAGCCTATTTTTGGGTAAAAATCAAGTTTTAGGGCATTGAAGGCGTGTCAGCAGCCAAAACTCCAAAACCAAACAGAACAGCAAAGCGACATGGAAAAGGGAGCTCACGTGACTTGATTGTCAAGTCCTATCACACCACTTTATGACGCGTTGAATCTGAGGGAGCATGGGCCAATCCCCACTTCATTTATGGTCTTTCCAGTAAGCAGAGAGATTGAAGTCAAATTGTGGGAAGAATTGACAAAGTTTGTCAAGTTGTGTATCTGGATTGTGACCCGGATATAATGTCTAAATGTGTGGTATGCCCTCGCCTTACATGAAATTATAATTTTGATTTCCCTTTCCTTCCACAGTTTCTTTCCAACGAAACATTTTTGTGTTGCGCTGTCTACAGATCAAGAATCTCAAGGGAATTGTTTTTGATATGCCATGGTTCCGTGGTCCTTGGTTGTTTTGTAGTATTGCAAAGTTGGTTATGCGTAATCTGTTCACGTAAACAGTTTTATTTGCTATCTTAGAATCAGACCATTTCAACTGTGGGAGTGGAAAAAGAGAATTGACTTTGAGTTGATTTGTTTTCTCATATCCACAAAGTCGTATAAGATTGAAATTTTGCGTAATAACTGGAGTTAAGTGTCTTTTAGTTGCATGCCTTGGTATGGTTCTTTAAAACATCATCCATTACTATAGAGGCACTTAGATACAAAATTAAGAAGTCTAATTATTTTTTAAGATTCTGTCAAACATTTTAAGCTCATTCTTTTGACAGAATTGAAAACATTGGATCTACTTTTTATTCTTTCTAGTTGTTGATGTATTATTGAGGATTAATTCTTGTAATGGTATGTCCAGCGGTTGAGTGGGATTTGAAAGATTGAAAATTTGATGGGTTTTGCAGGGACTGGTGGATGTTGAATTTGGAATCGTGTTGGATTCAAGGTGTGGGGTCTAGTGGGTTTGCAGTAAATTTGGTGAATGATTTTGATTTGGTTCAATTTGGATCCGGTTTTGTGTTTACCTTGTTTTGAGACAGTTAGGTTCAATTTGATATCATCTTTATGTATATTACTGAATTTGGTCACAAAAGATAGATGATAACATGGCGCTTTGAGGTTGAAATCTTGCAATTTACTGTGATTTGAATCTATATTTGATTTTATAGCAAAGTGGAATCTGGATTTTATGGATTGAATTGATGTGATTGACTTTATTGCTGTTATTGGATCGACTATGTGATTGATTTATCATACTATTTTGTAAGTTGTGTTTCCATGTTGATTGAGGGTAAAGTGTGCTCTGGAACTAGTTGCTGGGGACTTCTAGATTTATTTTGGAGGCTTTTAGAGCTTTTAAAGTAGAGTGTATCCGTGAATGGGATCTTTGTTAGCTTGAGCTTCTTTTTTTTTTTTCAACAAGCTTTAGATAATTTTGTGAACTATAATTTAAAGAGAGAACACAAAAGATCTGAGTCAATGGGAAGTGAATTTTGAGTTCAATTGATACAGGAACTGCTACTTACAATTAATTGGCTGGGTCATTTCAAGTGCAACCTGTTTGATCAATTTTCCATCAAGAAATTTGTGTACAAGTCTGATTTTTAAAGTTATATTCCATTAAAAAATCTATCTCATTTTGTTTCATAAATTTTGCTGGAAGTTCTTTATTGCAAGCTGTCCCACAGTGGAATTGAAAGCTATGAGTTAGTTGGCTAAGGGATGGGCCTGGAAGCTATATTATATGTTTTGATCATTTGATCATTCTCCTGGAATAGAGCTCCTTCTGCAAATTTAAATTGTTTATAATCTTTGTGATTTCTGGATAATATGTTAGCCAAATAAAATTTAGTTTTCATGATTATTAGTAGTAAACACCAAAGACAGCTTGGGGTGAAGAGGTGTTGGGGTCAAAACAGAGCCGCTCAAAGAAGTTCAGTTCGGACAATTCAGGACTGGAGTTTTGCTGATTTTAAGTTGCAACTCTGCCGACCACTGCTGCCTTTGAAATTCATTCATGCCTTGTGAATGGTCATTACAGTGCATGGAAGAGTTGTTCTAAACAGGGGAGGGGCCTTTACTTTTTCTTTTTCTCATTTTTTTATTTTATTTTATTTTTTTTTTTTTTCTAATAGTGGACTTAATGTGTTCTACAAATTGTCTAATTTTTTTTCCTTTCTTGTGTTGTTGAGGGGTAATTATTTGTTTATAACAAGTAACATATATATTGCAAGCTTGAATACATTCTTGAATTAAGAGAGAAAATAACAATATTTGCTTCTCTTCAGTGACCTCACGTTGTATCATGTCTCCATTACCTCAAGCAGTGGTATGTTAGATGAAAATTTTACAGCAAAAGTACGGATGCGTTTCTCATGTTTTATTAACTTTAACCATTTGGTTCTATAAATACTTTTAACTTCAGAAGATTTGCGTCAAGTAGATATGTTGAAGGATGGTTAAATATATATATAGATTTGCGTCAAAACATTGTTACTGCAAGATTTATTTCCATTGCTTATATCACAGCAACAAATACACATTCCTGCTTCCTCAGTTATAATATGTATTTGTCTATCTTTATCCTTTTGCAGAATGTGTGGTTCACGAACGTGGTAACCTACATTGGATGGCAGATGAATCCATAATCCAAATTGGAATTCATATCTACACTATTAAATAAAACGCAGCCTCTAAGGCCCTGAAATTATCTAAAAACATCAAGATTGTATCATAAAACCAAATTTTACCACACGAGTTTTTCAGTAGAATCAAAATCAATCCCAAATACCTAAACAAAACCAAAGCAGATCACATATCTCCATAAGAGCCTCAAAAAAGGAAACAACCATAACTTGATCCACAACACGAACCAAAGAACAAAAGAACAACCCAATTCATAATACCACCCAAAATTATATACCCATCAACACTTTTTTTGTTCTTAGTATGACCATAGGAATGCAACAAAAAATCACACACCTTACAACAAAACAAGACCCAGATGATCAAACAAAAACCGCAACACCTACCAGCTGATTGTAATGGATATATTAGTAGTGTATGGGCTGGGTTATTAGTAGTGGGTTGAATGGGCTTGGCCCATTTCAATTAGTTGAGTCTTTAGATAAGGGGTATGTCTATATAAGGCCTAATAGACTAATGGTAGGATTATCGAATGAGATTAGTCACTTTGTAATTTGGAAATTTGCACTCTCGCATGTGCTAGGAGATTGGCCCTCTTGAATGTGGCTGAATTAATACAAGTTCTTCCTCAATTTCTTCTATTTTCCATTTCCATTTCTAATTTCATTTAGAATACAGTAATTACAAACCTTAGAATTTCTTATCAACCAGAAAACCTGTTACACTGATTCAAAACCTTTAAACTAAAACCCAACACTTTAAAAATCCAAAGAAAGCCTATTACGTTAGTCCAACCATTAGACTTTAGTTCAATTATCTTTCACATTCTCTTGGAAATAGAACAACAAAGCGAAAAACACACATAACTCTGCTTTTCATTATCTGTTTTACCTCAGTTCTCTCACCAACCAAAAACAAAGCAATCAAATAGCAAACTTCTACGAATAACAAAAAAAAAAATGACCTGTAAGAAATTATAGAACTTAAAGCTTAAAACTTTGAAAATAACCCAACCTGCTTCAGGTTGCAGAAACCTTCGTAGACAGCAAGAACAGATTCAAAGGCTAAACAAAAACCCAACACTTAAAAAATCCAAAGAAAGCCTAAACTTTAGCACCAAATAACCAAAGAAAATAAATAAATTAATACCAATAATTAACTCAATCAATCCAAAAAAAGAAAAAGAAAATAATTTTTTTTTAAAAAAGAAAAAGAAAAGGTGGTTGGGGGGGGACTGCGAACTACCGCCTAGGGTTGGGCTGCCACCCCTAGGGGAAGGGCTGTGGAAGGGGGAAGAGTATTCCAATGTTAGAAGAGGTGAGATCTGCGAATCCTTCTATCTACAAGGGAGGGTAGATGTGGATGTGGAGGATGTAGATCCTGATGATAAAAAAGAAATGGGTGATGATGAAGAGGAAGATGAAGCTTTTCTAAGTCACACAAGAGTTATTTTATTGATTTTTAATTCAAAAACATCTCTTTCTATGTTATCAATGCATATCCTATGGATTTTTTTTTATAAAGCATAATTCTTTTTTTTTTTAATACAATATAAGACTAATAGTAGTCCAAGAAAAACAAAATTAATTAGAGTCGCACGCCACCTAAAAAGTAGTTCTACTTCTTAGAGCGGAGAAATGATTGAGCGAGCACCTTTAACCAGACTCCTCTACCTTTATAAATAAAATAAATAAATAAATAAGTAATTTTATTCAAAAAGAAAAATCAAAACAATAAAAAAGCACACTTTCTAAATAAAATTGCTTTTTCATTCAAAATGAGGATGGGCAGTTAAAGGTCCCTCAATCATTTCTCCTTAGAGTCAATAAATAGGAGACATGTCACATGTCGTAGGGACACGCAACAGTCTGTACCTCATGTATGATAATTAAATAAATAATTCAGTAATGATAATATAGATAGAGACATGTTACATGCACATCACTTATACATCTTTTATACATCATTTTTTTAAATTAACTATTGAATTTGTAGAACCCAATAATTAATTTAGAAAAGTGATATACAAATAATTTACAAAAATCATTTCTCATATAGATAATAGATATCACACTTTCTATGCATATTCACACCATTTATAAATTCAATATAGTATTAGAAGGTTAAGGTTTGATATAAATAGATTTGGGCCATAAAAGAGTTAATCTCTTTGACCTGTCTATAAAATTATATATATTTTTTATATAATAAATACATGTTGAAATGGGTCGAACGGATCATTTTGAATAAGGTCAAACGAGTTAAACATGTTACTTTTGGATCTAAAAAGATCAAACGGTTCGATCCATTTGTAACCTGTTTACTAAACTGTCAATCGGATCGGGTCACTCACAAGTCGTGTTTTGAATTGGCAGGTATAACCAATTTAACTAAAAAGATCGTATTCGGATTGACCATTAACCTGTTGGCAGATCAAGCAAAGATGATTACACATCTCCAAATTTCTCTTAAATTTGGTTCCTAAATAATATATCAAAATCTTATGTAATCTATTATTTTAAAAAAAATGTCACAATTTCATGAGATTATAACATATCATTTAAAAAGAAATTTTTTAAAATTTTTTTGAGGAGTCTATCATTCTTCTCTACTTTATTGTACTCATGTTGCTTGTTTGCTTAGAAGCACTTGCAGGCAGGGGCCTACTCCGGACCATAAAAGTGACAGAAGAAATAATGTTGCCGATGGCTGCTATTCGAGTCACATGGAATTGTCTGATAAAGAATTTTAGCTCGTTTAATAATCCCCTCACTTCCCTATCTCTTTATTTTCACTTTTTTCAAAAAATATCAACTTCCAAACATTTTTATTTTTTTTTTAATTTTTTATATCACATCAATAATTTTTTATTATTATTTAAATAAAAAAATTCACTTCAATAAATTTTTTTTTTACTTTTTCATATAAATTATTTATACTTTATATCACATCAATCACTTTTTATTTTCACTCAATAAAAAGATTCTCTAATGAGGAAAGGGGAGGGAAGAAGAGTTACTAAACAGGACCTTTAACGTTTTAAGGAATATTTTTTATTAAATAATAACAAAAAGTGAATAATGTTATAAAAATTTAAAATAGAATAATAAAAATAAAAGCAAGAGAGAACAAATGACAAAATGAATAATAAAATGTGTTGTATCTCAAGTAGTGGAGGTTGGTTCTTCTAGGTGGTCCAGCTGATTTTGGTTGGTCCACTGTATAGTTGCTGTGTTTTTCCAGTTTTACTGAGAAGTGTTCCGGGCTAGTTTGGCAAGGTATTCCTTCACATTTCTTATTGCTTTTTTTTCTTGTCATGAACGGTGATTAAGGACAGGCCAAGCCTGCCACCGATTAGAGAGAGAGAAATGCAAAAGTATTATGGACCATAGTGAAGGACGTGAAGGCGTAGCTCTACCTTACGTCCAAAAAACTGAAGCAACTTTTCTATTGCGACGAAATACGAAAGAAGTTAAAAGAAAAAAAAGGAAGCAAAAAGTGAAGGTGAAGGCTGAAAGCCTGAAAGGCAACGCAGAGAAGACATTGACTCGAAGAAAAAAAAAGAAAGGAAAAAAATAAAGTTTGTCGGAGAGAAGACCTTGACTCGAAAAAAAGGAAGAAAAAACAAAATAATAAAAAAATAACAAAAGGTGAAGTTGAAGACCGAAAGGCAATGGGTGAGTCAGAGAGAAAATATTGTGCAGGATTAGTTCTGAAGCTGGCCTGTCCTTAATTTCTATTTATGACAAGAAAAAAGGCAATAAGAAATGCGAAGGAATAGCTTGCCAAACTAGAATTGATTTTAATAGAATTGATTCATCCAAAAAAAAAAAAAAAATTAAGTACCATCTATGTGCATCATGATAACGTGGTAAACTTGTAAACTCGCAATAAAATTAAATTCAAAAGAAAATATTTTTATGTGGTATCAGTGTCGCACAATCCTAAGAAATTTGGATAACGAATAAAGTTTTTTCTTTTCAGTAAAATATAAGAAATCGTACTCCTCAAGAAAAAAGAAATTATTAGGAGTCCGACGGCAGCCAAATAGTACTCACTGTTTTAGAGTCTAATATATACTAATCAACAAATGTCACACACACACACATAAAGAAATAAATTTATCTCTTTTTATTAGCTTAAGTTTTTTGGATAAAAGGTGATTTAACATAATATAAGAGTCAAATGTAATGAGTTCGAACCTTGACTCAGTCATACCATTCATTTCAATTAAATATTTCACATGTTGAACTTCATCTATTAAAAATAGAGTTTGAATTCACACCTGAAGAAAAGTGACAAAGTATATAATTAAATGATTAAATTAATTTATCTTTTCTTATCGATTTAAACTTTTGAGACACAGTGATGCTCCGAATAGAAGCAACCATCCATAAATGTGTAGGGTCCGTTACAATATCAAATGAATAATTCAGTACCACTATATATATATAATACGTACAGTTCATACTTAATTTCTATGAAGCTTTGCAAGCGATCTCGTGTCAGTAGAGGAGGGATGATGGCAAGTCTTTCTCCTTATATTTGCTTTATGGTACTCATCAGCTTGCTTATGCGCGTGGAAGGACAATCTGGCCGTCTAGCCCATGACGAAGGTGAGGGTTTTGTATCCTCTTTTTATCTATATATACACAGTATCAGGATTTCAAAGAATTTTCAAGCTAGGTATCCTACTGAGTAGAGTTCTTCAATTCGATCATTGTTATCACTTTGTAATTTACTTTGTTAAAAAAATCCAGATCCATATATATGTACATAATACATACAAAACTTTTTGCCCATATATTAAGACCCCATCCACAGCTAGAGTGAATGCGAGAAGAAAGTTAAATGCCATAGACGAAATATGAGAAATTCAAACTTAAAAAAAAAAAAAATTATAACAATAATTTTATGCAGTTTGAAAAAAGTTTTTCTTGTTAACCCAAAATATTTTCAGTTGGGTCAAAATTTTCAATCATACCAAGTGCCAAAAAAAGAAAAAAGAAAAAGAAGGCGGTCGGAGTATGGCATGCATTTAGCATCTTGCAACATGGTGAACACATACATCTTTGCTCGTCCTCAAGAACAATCTTGAATTTCTTTCTTTATGTATAAAATAATCACGTGAGTTGCGGCCGGTATAAGCCTAAAGATGTGATATTTGAGAGTAAGTCTATAATTATAGAAACTAATAATAAAATAAAGAGATGAAGAAAATAAAAAAAAATACAGAGATTAAGGTGGTTCAGCCTATGGTCTACATCCACACGTTAAAACCTTACTCTATTTATAGAACTTTACATGTGATTTGAATAAGTTTAAATACAAACAAATCATTTAGATTAAGGTTAACAAATCCATTAATCTACAATAATCAAATCATCTAAATCCATTGATTTATGGTATTCAAATCAATAATTATCTCAAAGGATTTATATCTTTTAACATGTCCTATAAAATGAATGATCCGTTAGCGATCATTGATCTTGAACATCAAATGACCGAAGAATGTCTACTATGGCCTGAATTAGAACGTCTGTTACTATGACTGAAATTTTGACTTCGACAACTTTGGCCAGTATCAGTTGCTTTGACCAAAATTTTGACATCGCAACTTTGGCCGGAATAGAGTCAATTATGGGTATGAAACGGCCTTCATGGCCACACAAATGCCTCTTTAGTGTTTTTTATTTATTTATTTTTTTAACCGATTTTTCTTTGGTCTCTTCTTCTTCTTCTCTTTCCTTTTTTGCTTTTTTTTTTTGCTTTTTTTTTTTTTTGTCTCCTTTCCGATCAAGTACAAGTAAGCAAAATTTATGGTGAGAACATTTGCAAAAGTATTGACTATATATATATATATATATATATATATATATATATAAAATTAAAATAGACTCTCATATCTCATTTCGTTTTCTGATTCCATGTGAAAATCAAAGACAAAATAATAAAAAAATAAAGGGAAGCAAAATAAAATTTAAAAAAAAAAAATGAAATTCACTAGATTGCGTTAGTCTATAGCTTTGATACCATATAGAAATTGATAATAAAATAAAGAGATGAAGGAAAGAGATAAAACACAGATATTAAGGTGGTTCGGCCTATGACCTACATCCACATGCACGTTAAAGCTTTATAGACTACATTTTTCCTTCATATTTGATATGAGTACAATGCTCTATTTATATAGCTTTGCATGTGATTTGAATAATTTCAAATACAAATATATTCCTTAAATTAGGGTTAGCAAATCCCTTAATTTACAGTGATCAAATCATCTAAATTCCTTGATTTATGATATACAAATTAACAGGTATCTCAAAAGATTCTATTCTTTAATAGTAATCGAGCAGATTTGATCCTAATATTAACTATTCGAGCTCCGTTAAAAAAAAATTAAAAATTAAAAATTTATGGTGATCATAAGTAAGAAAAGAGGAGAAATAAATATGTAACTTTAACTTTATTAGATGTAATTTAGATCTAATATAAATGCCACTGATTAACTGACAGAACTGTTTATACTTTATCCCCTCTTAGCAATATCTAGTCCTAAAGTACTTTAATTAGTTAATAATTGCTGATAATATCACCTATTAACTGGAGAAGTTTTAATTTACTTTGTTGGATCTTGCGAGATTCACCAAAACATTGATCAAGAGAGACTTTTTCAAGATCACTTTGAGAAAAACAAAAATACTTCTAAAACCCAGCTTGATTATTTGATGGCAGTTTAAAAGAAATTATAAAAGGCAGTTCGATCATGAAAACTATTCATTTAATTATATCTTACATTAACAAAAAAAAGTTAAAAACTTTCAACTTTCTTCTAATTTTTCTTTTCTTTTCTTTTTTTCTAGATTTTTTTTCTTTGTTTTTGGTGCAGGAGTATTACCATGCAATAAAAAAAAAGAAAAAGAAAAAAGAAAAAAGAAAAAAAGAAAGTGTAAAGCGAGGGAAAATTTTCTTAATAAGCTTGATGTACGTGTGCAGTTGAAGCCCTCCGAGAAATAGCTGGACAATTAGGGAAAAAGGACTGGAATTTCCGCGTAGACCCATGCAGTAACGACTCAAGCTGGGCGACACCACAATCGGACTTGAGGCCATTGTACAACAATACTGTCGAGTGCAATTGCTCCTACCCAGGAGGTGTATGTCACATACAAAGCATGTAAGCTCCCTTCGACTAATGCTCCGTTTGTTTCGACGTAAAATGATTTCTGTCGTAAAATGATTTTGACGAAATAATGTTCGAACTCAGAACTTTTGGCTTTGATACCATGTTAAATCATCACTTGTTTCAAAAGCTGAAACTTATAAGAATAGGTAAATTTACTCATTTAATCAATACTTTAACAGTAATCTACAATTTTATTTCTTTTAAATTTTTGACATGCAGATTTCTTAAAGGGCAGGATCTTGCTGGTACACTTCCACCAGCATTGGTGAAGCTATCCTACCTTAAGGCCATGTAAGAAGAGCTTCTAATTATTTGTTTTTCTTGTTATTGCCAGAAATTAGACTTAGAGCTTCTATGCTAACAGCACACTTTTCTCTTGCTGATAGTGATCTCAATAGGAACTACCTTAGTGGTACAATACCAAGAGAATGGGCTTCCACACAGTTGGAATATCTGTAAACAACTTACTAAAGTTTCATGTCCAAGGTTAGCAAGTAAAAGCTAATTATTGAACTAATAGAATGAATCAAGTGCAGGTCCATCAGTGGAAACAACTTATCAGGACGTATTGACTACTTGGGAAAGATTACCACTATTAAAGCTATGTATGCTCTGGATCTCTATGTTAAATTATTAGGGTTAAATACCTCTAAGGTTTCTGAGTTTTGACAACTTTATTTTTTAGTCCCTGAGTTTCAATTCGCATCACAGATGATACATCAATTTTGGGAAATGACCAAATTAGTACATCAGTTAACTTCTCCGTCCAAAAATTAACGGTCCGCCACATGTCAACCTCAGAAGTTGACACGTGGCATTATATAAAAAAATTAAAAATTAAAAATTAAAAATCTTTAAAAATTAATTAAAAAATTAAAAAAACTAAAAAAAAAAAAGGGGGTGGCCGACCACCCCCATTTTGGCCAGGGAGGTGGCCGGCCGGTCTGGGGTGGCCGAACCACCCCCATGTGGTGGTTCGGCCACCCCCTGGACAAAAATAAAAAATAAAAAATTGGGGTTTAGGGTTTTGCCCTTGGGGGTGGCCGAACCACCCCCGTGGCTCTTGGGGGTGGTTCGGCCACCCCAAGGGCAAAACGAAATTTTTTTTTAGGGTTTATTTTTCCCGTTTTGCCCTTGGGGTGGCCGAACCATCCCCGTGCCCCTTGGGGGGTGGTTCGGCCACCCCCAAGGGCAAAACCCTAAACCCGAATTATTATTATTATTTTTTTGTCCAGGGGGTGGCCGAACCACCACATGGGGGTGGTTCGGCCACCCCAGACCGGCCGGCCACCTCCCTGGCCAAAATGGGGGTGGCCGGCCACCCCCATGGTGGCCAAGAGCCACCCCCTTTTTTTTTTTTTTTTTTAGTTTTTTCAATTTTTTTTTAATTTTTTAATTAATTTTTAAAGATTTTTTATTTTTTATTTTTAATTTTTTATATAGTGCCACGTGTCAACTTCTGAGGTTGACACGTGGCAGACCGTTAATTTTTGGACGGAGAAGTTAACCGAGGTACTAATTTGGTCATTCCCAAAATTGATGTATCATCTGTGATGCGAATTGAAACTCAGGAACTAAAAAATAAAGTTGTCAAAACTCAGGGACTAAAAAGGTGTTTAACCCAAATTATTATGAGGTTTCATTTGGTTTAGCCCTGTTGTACTCATAAAGGACTGTATTCCAGGACCATAGAGAGCAACCTGTTTTCTGGACCTGTTCCCCCTGAGCTTGGGAACTTGGTGGACTTGGAGAGACTGTCAGTGTTTCTTTCTTCCTTGTTTCTTTTTTCATAATAACATTTGATTAATCATTTTTATATTCTCAATGATTTTCGGAATAATGTACCATTAGAGTTGGTCAAACCGGTCTTAAGTTTTCATCTGGTGACTGCAGCATTCTTAATGCTAACAATCTCACAGGAGAGTTGCCTGCCAATCTTACTAATCTGACCAAATTAAAACAACTGTAAGTGCTTGTAATCTTTTCCATTGCTTTACTAGCAGTAACTTTAGATTTTTCCTTGAAAATATTCAGCTTTTTATTTCACTCAATCTTGATTCCATTTGGCCCACATGCAGTAGGATTAGCAGTAACAACTTCACTGGAAGAATGCCTGACTTCTTTCAAAGCTGGAAACAACTTCAGAAATTGTATGTGATTTTTTCAACAATACTATTTAAATATCTTCTACCTGAAATTTTCAGGTGTAATCTAAATCCATTGGAATTGTGTTCTTAACAGAGAGATCCAAGCTAGTGGTCTTGAGGGGCCTATTCCTCCTAGCATTTCTGTCTTGAGTAATTTGACGGAGCTGTGAGTTCTGCTTTCTAAGTTAACATTCTTGAGTGCATAATCTCTACGATATATTCATGTGATTTTTAAACTAATAAAATGCATTGCTGAACGCAATAACAGTTTTTGATGATGCTATTCTATGCAGAAGGATTAGTGACTTACTAGGAGAGGGTTCACCTTTTCCGCCATTACGAAACATGAGAAGCCTGGAAAAATTGTAAGGCATTTTTATGTTGTGAAATGCTCTGCAATTGAAATAATGCATCTCTCGTAGCAACACTTACATGAAGTTTGTTTATGGTTCAGGATGTTGAGGAATTGTAATATCTCTGGACCAATCCCTGCATATATCTCAGAAATGGCACAGCTGAAAATATTGTAATTCTTTTCTCTACTTTTTTAGTGAAGAACATGGAGACTAAGACATGCATAATAATATTTACATTGAAATGTGTGGACTTCTCCTACTAGGGGAGCTTCTTGCAATTTGATAACTTCTGAAACGCTAATCTTTGACATTCATAGAAGTTGGAGACCTTTTAATGTTAGCTTGACAAAATAGAATGTAGTATTAGGTGTTCGTATTTCAAGAGAATGGATGGCGTCTGCTTTATAATGAATGTGATATACAGTGCCATGATAGAATGTTAGCCAAGTACACATATAGATTAGTAAGATAATGAAATTGCATTGGTTTGGAACACCTGTACATCTCATTAGTTTGGTATGACATGAAAGCCTCTTGCATTTTCAGGGGTGTGCTGAATGACTGAGTTTTACTGCATAAAACACTCTCATTTAGGAAACACACATATCTCTTATGTTTACCACGTTCACTCAAAAAATTATTTATAATTTTTGGTTCTTACGACATCTGTTTTTCTTCCTTTCATTTTTTTTTTCTTTTGCAGAGATCTCAGCTTCAACAGATTGGAAGGAAGAATTTCAGAGTTTGGAGTTCTAACAAGCTTGGATACCATGTAAGCAATCTAAATTCATGAGGAAGGCTAACTTACAGCATTATGTCTAGGAGCCCTGTCAGTGTGTTAAGCTTGAATAAGGCATTGACTTCCTAAAACAATTCCGCTTTTGCATAGATGACCCTAGCTTTAAAAAATAAAAAATTCAAACAAATTCAACACCCAATCTGAACGTTTGAATGTTTAAAATAGTAACAATCTGAACGTTTCTGACGGCAATGTGATTTTGTTGATGGTGGGATAGATATCTGACAGGAAACTTGCTCGATGGGCCTATTCCAGAATGGATCAAGAGCAGAGATAGCCGCTAGTATGTTTTCCTCTGTAACTTGTACATTAATTTTGCATGAGATTTCCATTCATTTATGTAGTACACTTATTTTGGACTGCAGAAGCATATTCATTTAAGTTGTAAACATCATGCCTTATAGATCTAGATACATATACATGAAACCCTACAGTGGATGGTACTTCATCACATGACCTCAATAGGTGTCAGTTGTGGGAACATTCTCCCATGTCCAATGGGTGAAATGATCCCATTTTGCTGTCAACTTATTTCCATCGTCCTCTATGTAGTGTCACCTAGACATAGCGTCAATTTTTCATTCCATAGTTTGATGTTTGTTATTTATATCTGGCAAGTTTACCCCATTATGCTATGCCACTAGTATTTGTTTAGCTTTGAAAAGACCCAGTGTGAAGTCTTAGAAATGTTGTGATGTTGTAAATAGATCACAATGCTGATTTAGACTACTCCTAATATATGGCCTTTCTCAGAACATCCATAAAGATGGTATTTAACTATATTGTTTCATTGTATAGTTATGGTAAGAAGGTCTAAAGAGTTTGTGTCAACGGGTGGTTAGTAAGGTAATAAGTTTGTACAAAGTTCTCTGGGCTATGAACTCTTTTTGATACAAAATCCATCTAAATTAGATCAATTTAAATATAAACATCATTATTTCAATATGGTTCAATAAGCTTTTTTTTTTTTTTTTTTTTTTGTTTCCAAGGACTAAAAGAAATTATGTTTTCGTGCAGTCAAATAGACATATCTTATAATAATTTTTCCACGAGCTCTGCACCAAATACTTGTCCAGACACCCTGTAAGAAATTTTTTCCCCCTTAATAGAAACCTACTTGAGCATTACAACTTTGCTTTTTTCATCTACTTGTAATTTTTATTTGTGGAAGTAACTTGTTTGTTATTCAACAGAAATTTGTTTAGAAGCTTTTCTGGATCGAACAATTCGTAAGCATCTAATTTGTTAAATTTCAAAGAATGAGCCTCTTTTTTATTTTCTATATTTCATTTCAATTTTGTTCTTAACATACTAATTCTTCTTCCTTGTGCTATATTTTAATGTAGAATACTTACAGAGTGTCTGAAGAATAATCCGTGTTCAAAAGGTACATTTGTTAGAACCAAAACAGAATTTTTGTTTCTTCAATTTTTTTTTTTTATCAAAAAAAGAAGAAACTGTTCAATCTTTTATACTGCATAACAACAAGATTAAACTATCAAACATAATCGAATCTCTTCTATCATGTTTGTTTGCATCTAATTACCTTGTAATGATACTCTGTAGATCATTACTCATTGCATATAAATTGTGGTGGAAGGGCAACCACCATTGGCGACATCGAGTATGAAGAAGATTTAGAGCCGGGAGGTGCAGCGAAATTTGTTCGCATGAGAGATGATACTTGGGGCTTTAGTAGCACTGGAGATTTTTGGGATGTTTGGAGTACCTCAAAGGACTATTTAGTAGAAAATGTATCCAAGCTTAGAATGAATGACTCCCTACTATACATGAATGCACGTCTCTCTCCTCTTTCTCTAACATATTATGCACGCTGTTTGGCAAATGGCAATTATACTGTGAAACTTCATTTTGCTGAGATAATACTCCGAAGCAATAGATCTTTTTACAGTGTTGGAAGACGGATGTTTGATGTTTATATACAGGTACAGGTGGTCAATAAGATTTTTTTTTTTTTTTTTCTTCTTCTTCTCTATATGCTATAGAAGATTATTTAACTAAATTACTTTGTTACAGAATGAATTGGTGCTAAAGGATTTTGATATTGAAAAGGAAGCACATGGAGTTGACAAAGCAGTCATTAGGAATTTTACAGCAGTTGTTAAGAATAAAACGTTGGAGATTCGGTTTTATTGGGCTGGGAAGGGGACAAAAGATATCCCAAAGAGAGGAACATATGGTACTCTTATATCAGCTATCAACATAAACTCTGGTGAGTGAAATAGGTTGTACATTCTATGTTCCTTCTTTTACATTGTGAGACATTACTGGTCTATGCCACTCTCTTTCTCTCATACTAACTGTTAAATTTATCAATTTTCCATGTCTTTTGCTCTAGGAAAATATTGACAAAATAAAAGATGTTTTACACATAATGGATGCGCAATTCCCATCTACTGGGTGCAAAATAAAATACTTGAAATAAAGTTAATGCATAGTTTGGTGGAAGACTTATCCAGATTTTTGTCTTATAGCTTTCTTTTTTTCTTCTTTATTAGTTAATCTATGTCTTGAACCATCGAGAAGAATCCTATTTTACACAAGATTCACCTATATATACGTCTATGCTATTACATAAGAAAAAAAATGTAGTCCTACAATCACTGTTCTTTGCTACCTTTTTCTGCAGATTTCAACCCTCCCGATGACAAAAAAAAGAAGATATTCCTTGCAGTTGGAGCTACATTTTTTGTGTCAATCCTTGTTTTTATGATTTTAGGAATTCTTTGGTGGAAAGGCTATTTAGGAGGCAAGACATCAAGGGAACAAGGTAATTTTGTTCAGATGCATTAACTAGTCAGAGCACCCAAGCAGTCTAGTAATGTTTTAAGATGCAGTCCAACATCTTTGTTAGGGAGAGAATCACTAGGAAGTCTACTAAGAATACATTTATATACATATTTGGATGCCATTTTAGCCCAAAAGCTTAAGCTATTGGGCTAAGGTCCACTTAGGTATATTAACTACTCACTTTCTTCTTCTTCATTTTCTCAATATGGGACACAACACTCAAGTGCACTTACAACAATCTTAACCTTGTTCCTTCTGCAGAGCTGAAAGGATTAGATCTACAAACTGGTTTTTTTACCTTCAGACAAATTAAAGTTGCCACAAACAACTTTGATGCTGCAAACAAGCTTGGGGAAGGTGGCTTTGGATCTGTATACAAGGTAATCTACTATTCCATCATTATCTTGTTTCTTTGTATGAAAGCATTAAATATCTTTTTCTCTTCTCTTTCAAAATGTTTACTAGACTGTTACATTTTCAGATAGAGTTTATACATAACCAATAATGCATATTATGCTTTAACTGCAGGGCACGTTATTAGATGGTACCATAATTGCCGTTAAGCAACTTTCTTCTAAATCAAAGCAAGGAAATCGAGAGTTCGTGAATGAAATAGGAATGATTTCTGGTTTACAACATCCGAATCTTGTTAAACTGTATGGATGTTGTATTGAACGAAATCAATTATTGTTGGTATATGAATACATGGAAAACAATAGCCTTGCACATGCTTTGTTTGGTAAGCTTTGTGTTTGATCCCTGGCATGTATATTATATTGATTATAAAAAGAATAGGAATTGCATGCCATGAATCATATAGGTTGAACTTAAATGTTTAATATCATTGATTGAGCTATAAAACACCAATTGCAGGTCCAGAGGAAGGTGATGTGAAATTGGACTGGCCTACAAGGCATAAAATATGTGTCGGCATAGCAAGAGGTTTGACTTTCTTGCATGAGGAATCACCATTGAAAATTGTTCATAGGGACATCAAAACTACCAATGTACTACTGGATAGGGATCTCAACCCTAAGATTTCTGATTTTGGATTGGCCAAGCTCGATGAAGAGGAGAACACCCACATTAGCACCCGTGTTGCAGGAACAATGTGAGCTACCTTTATCTCTTTCCTTCACTCTAATGTCAAATTTTTCTTTCGTTCTTTTTGTACAAAATATGCATCATAATGTCTCTAAAGTCAAGTTTATTGCCTTAAAGTAAATCAGAATAAGGTGGATATTGAAGTCTCCATAAATGAGTTCTAGCATGTGCATTACTGTGTAAAAAGTCTTGGCTTAAGTATTACTAGTAAGCTGTTTATGTTAGCCATCGGCATTTGTGACCTAATTGCACTCTTATTAGTATCCCTGCTTCACAAATTATTTTCTAAGCATGATACACATGGTGTTATGGTCTTCTTTGACGGGGGATGGACTGTGGATTATTGGGTTAGTTAGTGCGTGTGATAATAGGGTATTCAAGATACCCTGGGCCTCTTAAGGATAGAGTTATTCGAGAAACCCTAGAAACTCCTAAACAACCACAGGAGTTGAATAATATTTTTCTTCTTGATTATTCATTCTTCAATACCCCTATTAATAGGATTACAAAGCTAGAATTACGGGACGATAATTAAATAAATATTACAAATTCTAAATAATAAATATTAATTCTTAAGGGAGATAAATTTCTTAATTTCCTATTAGAGATATTGTTTTACGAGCAAAACTCCTTATTTTTCTAATAATAATAATAATCTATTATTCATTCCAAGTGACAATTAGACTATTACCTTATTTAAAAATCTAACCTAATTATTCTATTAAAAAGGCCATAAATATAATTTCAATAATCCCCTTGTCACATATCCTAAATAAGTAAGTAACACTCTTACCCTCTTCAAATGGACCATGTCCTCGAGGTCTTAGAAATATGCTCCAATTGTTGTCGGACCATTAATCCACAAAGAAGCAATGCCTTCTCCAACAAGATATGCCAGTACTGTATCGAGGTGGCCCCATAGACAAAATCCGGCCCAGTGTATGTTCCACAAGTCTTAATGGACTCCAGCTGTCCTTCATTTTGGTGAAAATCAATCATGCGCTGCCACCTATCCTTCTTCTTATTTGTACTTTGTTTTTTTGTCCTTCGTGGTCCTCTTCTTCTTCTTCTTTTCAAGATCTAGCTTCTTCTTTGCAAGGACCTGCAACGCGCCTCTTTTGTCCCAACTACAGTTCCTTTCCATTTTCCTTTAACAGCAGATTCCAGGTTTGCTTCTCTTTCAACGAAGAATCCGGAACTCTTGGATACTGCCATAATCCCATTCAATTTGCCCTCATCTGCACAGTCTGGATTTCCTTCTCTCCCCTTAGAAATTTCGGACGACCTTCCTCCTCCGCCAGTGAAGGCCGAAATTGCTCCTCTGTCCATCGCTTGCGGGAAAAACTCCATGTTTTGGGTGTGGCAAGGTCTGGGTTGCCGCTCTTCATGCCGGAATCTCTGTCCTTCGCGTCATTACCGTCTGGGGGACGTCTGGGTGGCCGAACAAATAGCCCGGAGGAGAACTTTGCGCCGCTGGACCCGTCGGAGCTCCACCCATCCTTCCGGCTCCTGTTTCTTGCCGCCAGCCAGGGAACGACGCTCTGGGCCACGGCCCAGTTTGGGTCGGCTCCCCGAGCCTCCTTCTTACTAAACGCCAAATCGCCGAAACCGTGAACCCCTGGATGTTGGCCCTCAGCACCTGCCTCTTCTTCTTCGGTCCTCCGTTGCCCATTTTGTACCTTGCCCGTTTCTTCGTTCTGAACCAATCTATGCGGAAGAAATTGGGTTTCCACAACGGGGGCGGTTTTCTTGGTTTGGGTCTTTTGTTTTGTGGCTGACAATGGGCGGTCTTGATGTGTGGGAAACGTTGGGTTGAGGAAATCGTGAAGAGGGTGGCTGGGTTTTGAGGTTTCGGGGGTGGGTACTGTGGGTGATGGAGTGGCTGGGTGATGGATGAACATGGTGGCAATTTCAGAGGTGTTGGTGGGGCTGTGGGTTTGGGCAGTGGTTGTTTTTCTGGAAGATTTTCAAGGGGTGATGGGGGTGGTAGGGTGGCTTTTGTGGGTTGTTGTTCGGGTGGGTTTTCTAAGGGTGATGGTGATGGTGGGGTTTCTTGTGGGTTGCTCTTCTGCACGGGTGACTTCTGGGCAGGATGGGTCTTCTGCACGGGATGGCTGGAGCTTGGTGGCAAAGGCAGCCATCATCTCCTCCATTCTTTTGGCAAGTCTGTCGCCCATAAGTTGCCACCTGACGTTGAGAGAACTCAACTCGTTCGCTATACGCTCTAATATTTGGTCCTCCATGTCCCAACGAAGCTCTGATACCAAGTTGTTATGGTTTTCTTTGAAGGGAGATGGACGGTGGATAATTGAGTTAGTTGGTGCATGTAATACTAGGGTATTCGAGGTACTTGAGGCCTCTTAAGGTTAGGGTTATTTGAGTAACCCTAAAAACTCCTAAACAATTACAAAAGTTGAATAATATTTTTTTTCTTGATTGAATATTCTTCAATACCTCTATTAATAGGGTTATAAAGCTAGAATTACGAGACGATAATTAAATAAATATTACAAACCCTAAATAATAAATATTAATTCTAAAGAGAGACAAATCCCTTAATTTCCTATTAGAGATATTGTTTTATGAGCAAAATTCCTTATTTTCCTAATAATAATAATAATCTATTATTCTTTCCAAGTGACAAATAGATTATTACCTTATTTAAAAACTTAGGGCATAAATATAATTTTGATAATGCCCTTGTCACATTCCCTAAGTACGTAACACATGCTATGATCTACAAACTTAATACTTAGTTTACCATATGATGCATTTTACCTCTAATTGTTACTCCCCTCCTCATACAAGGAGTATGCAATAAACAGAAGATTGTATTTATATGTTCAGGTTTCCCGTATGGCTAATGGTGCATGATTGCTTTTATTAACAATTTGCAAGGACAAATATCTGTAACAGATACAGTTAGTCCTCCACCAAAATAAAATATTAAGTGCATCTATCGAGGCCTGTAGTAATTAGAGTACGAACTCTTCTTTCTGTTGGTTGAACTGTTCACTTTTTCGAGTGCAATAAACTTGTGAAGAGATAATGCAAGCTTTATTTATGGCACTGACTACTTGTCAAGATGCCAATAAAATTACTAAGATGGGAAATCTAGTACCTAAAATTATTTTCTTATGGAGTTCTTTGATAGTGAAGCTTTTAGCCTCTGACCAATGAACCCTTACTAATAGAATAATTTTTTTGTGCAGAGGATACATGGCACCAGAATATGCATTATGGGGCTATTTAACATATAAAGCGGATGTCTATAGTTTTGGAATTGTTGCATTGGAAATTGTCGCTGGGAAGAACAACATGAAATTTCGACCTAACGAGGATTTTGTGTGCCTTCTAGATTGGGTAAGATAGGTCTTCGTCAATTTATTCTGATACATGAAACTAAACGCATAATTTTGAGCCCCAATCAATCAATTAATGATTTATCTATTTGGCTTTGTCATTGGATTTTCCTATATCATTGATCTTCATCAAAAGTTTCAATTTGCACACTAGTTTATCTTCATTGAAATCAAATAACATATGTTAATCCATGTTGACAACATACGAATATCATGAATGTATAACAAATTTCATTTTTGTTTTTCATTGTAAGTTATTAGCTTTTCATCCAAGATTTGTATTTATTTTGCATTTTCTTCTCTATTCTTATATAGGCCCTTGTTTTACAACAAAAAGGGAACTTGATGGAGTTGGTGGATCCAAAGTTGGGGTCTAACTTCAGTAAAGAAGAGGCAGTAAGAATCATTAAAGTAGCTCTATTATGTACTAATTCATCGCCAGCACTTCGACCCACAATGTCTGCAGTAGTGAGCATGCTTGAAGGCCGTACTGTTGTTCATGAGTTGATCATGGATCCAAGTATTTATAGCGATGAGTTGAGATTTAAGGCTTTAAGAGACCAGTTTGATCAAATCCTAGGAGAGAGCTCAAATACCACTCAGAGTCTCATTCAATCATCAGATGCTACATGGATTGGCTCCTCTGCTGCATTATCAAATCGATCTTAGTTTTGAGTAAAATGACCATAAAATTGCCCTCCTGGCAATGAAAGGTTTTTGCTTAATGAGAAGAAATTATATTGAATCCTTTGGTTTGAAAATATTTGTGTTTGGTTACCAGTCTTGGGTAAAAAATGTTGTAACATGAAGTTGAAGATACATTAAGTAGTAGATATTCTCCCTTTTTACATGATTAAGATATTTGATATAGTAGCTCATACTATGTTCTAGTGGCTTTACCCTCCTAAGTGAGTTATCTTGGAACATGCTGTTATAGCGAACAGAGGTTTCCGGGCAAAGTTTGTTGTATTTGTTACAAACATTTTTTTTTTTTTTAAAGTATTTAAAACATATTACTATTTCTCAAAATGTTTATGAGTTTTTATGAAGAAGACAAATCAATTTTAATAATTTAGTTTTAAAGTGTTTTGACCGTTTATTTTTTTCTTCTTAAAGAATTATGACGGTTAGTCATAAAATCTCAAAATATAATTGTTGGGTGTTTATAAATCATTAAATCTTGCTTTGTTCGGTCATTAAAATGTATTAATATTTTAAACCTTTTTTTTTATTAGTCATTAAAATTTAAACCCATTGATTTGTTTTTTACCGTTTGTGACCGTTTTACGAATTTGGCTTTACGTTGTTTTACCATTTGGCCATCATCAAGTTTTATTACTCTTGATTTCTAATAGATATGACCGTTTGTCATTGAATTACCCTCATAATCCTTTGAAAGTCAACACTTATTTTGTTTATAAAAGATACAAATCTTCTTCAATCAAAAGTGGGTGAATGTACGTTTTACACTGTTACATAGAAATTGTTTCTTTTATTTTTTCAATTTTTCAAGTGATTAAGCTATTTGGTACATTATTAGTTTTTTTACGATAGAAAATATTTTGAAGGTCTCCATTTACTCTGATCAAAGGGTTGTTCTATGTGATCTTTGTTCTTAGACGTGTCATTAACGAAGATAGATGCTATAGTCTAATCCTGAGAAGTTGCGTGTCAAGAGATCTGATCATACCGAGTTATATACTTCGAGAGGCACTAATCAACCTTTAAAGACAACGCTCTTGCGTGATTCTATAGTATTATGAGATCTTTTATTGCTTTGTTTTTAATCTCTTATAAAATATTTATTTTATTATTATCATTATTTTGGATCAATATGGTCTAGTATCAACAATAATTTTTCAACCAATTATTTGTGTAACAATTATTTATTTAATTGTTAATTTTCATATTGGTATTATTTTATTTTAATAAAAATTTTGTGCACCATCCAAAATTATTTCCAACAATCTTAAAGGTTGATTCGTGTTGATGGTTGCACAAATATTTTGATTATAACAATAGTATTTGAACTTATGAAAAGTCAAATACAATTAGAGTTTGTGGTATGCAATTTGCATATATACAAGAAAAATGAAATCAATTCTTGGTTTAAAAAATAAAGACTTTGTTGTGAAAAAATTATTTGATAATTGAGTTGTTTGTCAGAAGAAAAGCCTAATTTCATGTGAAGTGAAAATATTTTGACTAAAAGAATTTTCGATTATTTGAACTCAAATTTGAGTTATTTAATTTGTTTATCAAATAATCTTTTCTTGTTAAGTCACGAATCTTGCAATAAAAGTTGAGTCTTTTATAGATTTTTAGAACTTAACAATTTCTATTGTGTTGTACTGGGTTTGTTGGAGAACATTCACATCATTTAATAATAACAAAAGTGAATGATTACTCATGTTGTAAGGAAAAAAAAAAAAAAAAAAAAATGCATTGCTAATTGTGTGCAAAGAATACCACTTTGCTGAAAATTATTGCAGGTAAGCACATGGTAGGAGGAAGACAAGAGTGCATGCTGAATTGATCGTCTTAAATTATGTCTAACCATATTTGAAACTTATTGAGTTACCTCCTTCAACTAAATCACTTGGTTGTAACTAGATGTTTAAGAAGAAGCTTAAATTGTACAATATGATAGATAAGTACAAGGCAAGCTTGATAGCTAAAATCTATAAGCAAATGTCAAATGATGATTATTTAGTACTTATTCTTTGTTTACTATAACTGTATCTATAAAATGTTATTTGTCATTGCTTCTATTTATAAACTTGTTGTACATCAAATAGATGTCAAAATTGTTTTATAAATAGTGAAGAGATTTATGTGGAGAAGCCCGAGGGACCTGTAATCTCCAGTGAAGAACACCAAGTATTTAAATTGATGAAATCCTTGTTGGATTAAAGCAAGTTCCTAAACAATGGCATGGAAAGTTTGACAATGTGATGCTATCTAATTCATATTAAATAATTGTGTAGGTAAATACATATCAAGTTTTATAATAATGATTGTGTCATTATTTGTTTATGCAAATTGGTGATTTGCTTATTTTTTTTAACCGACATTGATATTGTGCATGAAGCTAAAAGATCTTGCATATAATTTTGATATGAAATAAATGGGTAGAACTAATGTCATATTGGATATTAAAGTTCTTATAGATAATGATTACATTATTTTAGCTCAAATACATTACGTTGAAAACATAATTAAAAGATTTGAGCACTTTGTTATCTGCCTATGTCTACACCATATGATTAAAAATATATTTAGTTAAGAATCATGGTGATGGTGTTTTGCAAGAAAAAATATACACAATTCATTGGTAGTTTGATATTTTGACAAACTATACACGCCCTGATAGTGCATATGTTGTTGGCATATTGAGTAGATATACTCATAACCTGCTGTTGAGCATTGGGATGCTATCTCAAAAGTGTTGAGATACTTAAAAGGCACAATTAATTTTGATTTGTCATATTGTGGTTATTCTCGTTTATTGAAAGGATATTGTGATGCTAACTGAATTTTTTATTCAAATGAGGTAAAGCCTATATGTGGCTATATGTTTACTCTAGCTAGATAAGCTACCTCTTGGAGGTCTTCAAAGCAAACCTAAATAGCGAAGTTTCCTATGGAGTCAGAGTTAATTGCCTTAGAGGAGGCAGGAATTGAAGATGAATGGCTAAGAAGCTCATTGATTAATTGATTTGCCTTTATATACTAATTTCGTTCCACTTGTGTTTTTATTGTGATTGACAAGCTGCCATAGCTCGAGGAATGAGCAAAATTTATAATGGGAAAAGTGCACAATATTGTGAGGCAGCTTATTGAGACTAGTATAATGTCCATGGACTTTGTGAGGTCAAAAAGGAATTTGCAAATCCTTTGACTAAGCCATTAGCAAGAAGGCTAGTGAGTAAAACATTGAGGAGAATAGGACTAATACCCAAATTATGACACTGTGATTGATACCTAACCTCTTTGATTGGAGATCCCATGAATGAGGTTTAATGGGAAATGAAGTGACAAGTGATCATATTGAGGTACTGTCATTCTATGTTTATCCACTATCTTGTTGAGAAAGTAGTGATGAGTCCATCCCTATGGTGTAAGACAATACAAGATGCAAAATGATTAAGGATGAGTTTAAAACTCTTAATGGATCTATAGTCCCTACATGTTGGGATGTAGTGTACTCTACACACACTTTTGATGGATTCCACCTATGTGAGTGTGGAGGTAGTGCCGCCTCTTATGAGACTAGGGTAGGTTTCTAGAGCGCTCATGAAACCCAGGGGCGCATGGCCTGTATAAGGCGCCAACCCGCTATAGAACAACCAAAATTTTTTTTTGGAGAAAGTTATATAGGTGATAAGTTTGGCCAACTTATGAATTTGGTTAAAAGAGTTTAACTCTACTACGATTCATTAAGTTCCTACTTATTTATCCTAGGTGCGGTCAAAACCTTCGGGTACCATATTGATGCATGCTTTCAATCTCCTTATATTATAGTGTTTGTAACATGTGGGGGATTGTTGTATTTGTTACAAACATTATTTCTTTTTTGAAGTATTTAAAACATATTACCGTTTCTCAAAATGTTTATGAGTTTTTATGAAGAAGACAAATCAGTTTTAATAATTTGGTCTTAAAGTGTTTTGACCATTTATTTTTTTCTTCTTAAAGAATTATGACAGTTAGTCATAAAATCTCAAAATATAACCGTTGGGTGTTTACAAATAATTAAATCTTACTTTAAACGTTTGGTCATTAAAATGTATTAATATTTTAAACCTTTTTTTTTTTATTAGTCATTAAACCCATTGATTTGTTTTTTTACCGTTTGTGACCGTTTTACAAATTTGGCTCTACGTTGTTTTACCGTTTGGCAATTATCAAGTTTTATTACTCTTGATTCTAACAGATATGATCGTTTGTCATTGATTCACCCCCATAATCCTTTGAAAGTCAACACTGATTTTGTTTATAAAATATTCAAATCTTCTTCAATCAAAAGTGGGTGAATGTACGTTTTACACTGTTATATAGAAATTGTTTCTTTTGTTTTTTCAAATTTTCAAGTGATAAAGCTATTTCGTACATTATTAGTTTTTCTACAAGAGAAAATATTTGAAAGTCTTCCATTCACTTTGATCAAATGGTAGTTCTATGTGATCTTCGCTCTTGAAAGTATGTCCTTAATGAAGATAGACGTTATAGTTTAATCTTGGGAAGTTGCGTGTTAAGAGATGCGATCACACCGAGTTATATATTCTGGGAGACATGAATCAACCTTTAAGGATAACGCTCTTGCGTGATTTTATAGTATTGTGAGATCTTTTCTTGCTTTATTTTTAATCTCTTGTACAATATTTATTTTATTATTATAATTATTTCGATTATTATGGTCTAGTATCAACAATAATTTTTCAACCAATTATTTGTGTAACAATTATTTATTTAATTGTTAATTTTCATATTGGTATTATTTTAGTTCAATAAGAATTTTGTGCACCATCCAAAATTATTTCCAAAAAAGTTTAATATAGTTGGTCAGTACAATGTTCAACCAGAATGTTAGATTGTCACATTGAAAATCATAATTGTGGAACTCAATTGACTCTCTTATCATATAATATCCAATGTATAAATCTACCCCCACAATGACATGTGAAGAATAATGGTAGAATGAAACTGAGGCTAGTTAATACAAACATTTTAGTAACCTAATAATTACCATAAGTTAATACAAACATTTTAGTAACCTAATAGTAACCATAAGCTACAAATCACAATCTATCAATGAGACTACGTACAATATTATAGCATGTTAGGACACCGTTCAACTTAAAAGTTTAAGCATATAAGTTTGGGTTCAACAATACTATGGGTGCGTTTGAGATTGTGATTTTATAGACAATAAGTGCGATTTTAAACCAAATCGCAAAATATAAATCGTTTGGTAATTGCGTTTTTAAAAATTGCGATTTGAAAACGCGAAAAATCTGTTTTTTCAAATCGCAGATCAGATGATGATTTTTTGGCAAACGCAGAATTTTAAAGGCGAATTTGTGATTTTAAAGGCCAAACTTTAAAAATTATTATTATTTTTTCAAATTGCACATTTTAAAATCGTTATTTCAAATCGCACATTTTGAAATTGCAAACCCAAACGGACCCTATATTAACCACCTACACTTACGACGTACATCTTTACCACGTGTGAATGAACCTTTTTTTAGACTGTCTATTCAACAATAGTCGGTTGTAGGACGCAATTGAATTCAATTTTTTATTTTTTATTTTTTTACTTTTTATTTTTTCCTTAGAAGTCATGAAACCCTAGTTTGTTGATGTCAATGAATAAATCCAATTATGCAATCGACACATATAGAAACATGATAAAATGAATCCAACCGAAGATCACTTTATAAACTTGAAAAGGTCACTTGAGAAAGCAAATTAATATAAGACAATCGGAAAATGCCAACAATCGTGTCAATGAAATACGACCATTCATTAACTGTAATGTCATGTATTTGAAAAGTGCTTTAAGATACGTTTGGTGCATGGAGAATTATCCATTTAATAATAATAATAGCCGAGCTTTTAAATACTCGGAATGTGAATAGTTATTCCAATTATAATAAAATCTATTTCATTCTTTTAATAAAATAGACATTCTCCATACCAAACATATCCTTAAACAGTTAAACTTTAACATTCCTAAAAGGATTTTAACATATTCATTATCGATCTCTTAATGTCATGTATCCCTCTTTTTTGTTGGCAATTGTTAGACGCAACTGAGTTGTTCATTTTTTTAATCAGAAGACTTGTTTGTTTACTTTGATTTAATTTTTAGCCTTTTTTTTTTTTTTTTTTTGACATGTCTACACAAGAAGGGGGAGGGAGGAATTTATAGCCTCTTGTGCATGCCGGCCGACACATAATAGAAATATCGTACAAGGAATCACATCATGCATATCAATCTGCATCACAACTTAATTAATTAAAAGAAATAGTTAAATTACAATTTAAGCTTCTTAAAATAGTTTATAAAGTTTAATAAATCTCACCTAATAAATAATCAACGTGAGACTTAGCATTTATGAGTTCCTTTATAATTAATCCATCCATTTTATATCAGTTAATCATCCTCTTAATGTCAACTAAGGTGTTACATTACCTATAATGGTTGATTTGGTCTATCACATCAATATTATGGGTAGTTATGTGATAAAAATGTAGCTTAAACCATTACTCGCATTTTAAACAAGCGAGTTTTGGTCCCTGTAGTTTGAGATGTTTTTGACAAATAGCTCTCTGGAGTTTGAAAAATTATTATAACTCCTTAGGGTAGGGAAAAAAAATAAATTGGTCTCTACCGTCATAAAAGTTGACGGAATCCGTTATTTTTATGAAATTCGAACTGTCTAAAAAATAATTCTCATTAGGTGAGACTAGGGGGTGTTAAATGAGCTCAGCTGCTCGTGAACTCGGTTCGAAAAATAAATGAGATATTCGTGAATACAATAATTTATTTGTATATTTAATGAGACATATTTATATAAAATCGGCTCGTCTCAGACAAAGCTATTGAGCTCGGCTTGTATAAGTTTGACTCGACTTGTTCAACTCGAATCGCTAGCTCGGTTGTGTATATATATAGTATTCATATTTATTAATATATATGTGTAAAAATAAGTTTTATAAATATAAGATTTCTATAATTATAGTGTATAAATATTAACATAGTAAACATAATATATGTAATATCACAAACAAATATAGATCAAAGTTAAAATTGTACTAAATTTTAATATATATATATATATATATATATATATATATATATATTTAAATAAAAATGATTATAAAACTCTAAGCGAGCTCGATTGGAGGCTCGGCTTCTTAAGTTAGTCGAGTTCGAGCCTTAACAAGCTGAATCAAACAACCATTCAAAATTTGGCTTGAGCTCGAAGCTATTTTTTTTATGTATTCGAACCGAATTTGATAACCTGCGCTCGGTTCGAATACAATCTTACGTGAGACCGTAAGATAAATCTTTTCTTTTTTTAGATTTTTTATTAAAAAAAAAAAGTCAAAACATTAATAGATAACTTTCAAAAAAAAAAAAATATATTCAAAACTATTTGACCTTTACATCAAATCAAACACGCTTTGAACCAAACATTAAAAAAAAGGTGTTATCATCTATAAAAAAATAAAAAAATAAAATAAAAAAGGTTGTTATCAAAGACGCTGGAAGTCTATTTTTGGGTAAAAATCAAGTTTTAGGCATTGAAGGCGTGTCAGCGATATCCAAAACCAAACAGAAGAGCAAAGCGACATGGAACAGGGGCTCACGTGACTTAATTGCCAAGTCCTATCACACCGCTTATTTTGACGCGTTGAATCTGAGGGAGCATCAGCCAATCTCCGCCGTTGAAACCTTGGATCGACAGAGTGCGTTATGTATACAAAATTTATTATCATAAAAATCTACTTTTCCAAAATTTTTGTAGCCCCCGGCCATAAATACCGTTAATCGAAGACCTTTCTTAGTCAAAGAGGGCGGGCATTCATTATCAATATCTTCTATAATTATTTATTAGAATTTAATATAATTCAGATCGATAATTATAAAAGACTCACATAATTAAATAAAAAAATTTAAATATCTAATCACTTATCAAGTGAGGTAAATTTTATAAGTGACTTCTTACGATCACTTACTCGAAGTTTTTTTAGTTTAAACAAATAATTATAAAAAATCCTGATCGACGTTACTAATCTAAAGGTCTGATAGATTGAATGTCTCTAAGAATTGCAGCGGATATAGGCCAATCTCTGCCGTTGATCTAAAAGTTTGTTCTTGATGAGATCATATTCTTTTCTTTTTTCTTTCTTTTTTTATTTTTTATTTTCTCTCTCTCTCTCTCTCTCTCTCTCTCTCTCTCTATATATATATATATATATATATATATATATATATATATATATATATATATATATATATATATATATATATATATATATATATATATATATATGATGAGATCATATTCAATGGATCTGAGTCTCTGACTAATGTGATCGTTGAAAGATCGCTGCAGGTTCTTTTCATGCTTGACCGTTTAGCATGCAATTCTACTCTCAATTTGGTTAAAAGGGCTCCACCTTATAAAGTTTAGGTCTTAATAGTATAGACCATTCACGTACGTTGGGTTTTCGCTAAAAAATTACTGTTTTATTATTATTATTATTATTTAAGTTTTAGCTAGCTTTTCATATTTTAGCTAAATAATAACAGTCGTAATTTTTAAAATTTATTTTTTCCTAAGAGTAATCTTTTCTTAGAGGTGATATTTTTTTAAATTTTTTTTTTCTCACAATTATATTTCTTAAAATTCTTTTTTATAGGCGAGTATGTTTGGATGTTTGATTTTTTAAAATCTGAATTCAACTATAATTTAGTACGCGAATTCTAAGTAAATAAAGTTGAAAAAAAATATTTAAATAGGTTGATTTTCTGAGATAAAATTAAAAAAAATATATATATATATATAAAATTTAATTTATTTTTGAAAAACTCAAACACTATAACAAATAAAATCAAAATTCTTTTTATTTCCGAACCTTCCTTTAAGAGATTATGTCACATAAGCTTGGAAAGATGAGATATAATAGGGGTGATTTACAACGTAAATCCTCACCAAAAATAGCAACTTATTAATTAGCAGATTTTTCCTCTTTCCTAAAATAGCTAGCGGAGTGTCGGCGGTTTTTCAGAAAATCGACAACAAGGCTAGACTAGCCAAAGGTAATGTGAATGCTATAAGGCTAGTAGTCTATGAACGGTCCCACATATCCAAAGGAACGGATGCGAATACCAGTCAAAAGCTCTCAAAGCATACATACAGCAAACCGAGTTGAAAGGTGGAGAGGAGAAGATGGCAATCCCGCCTTGTTTTCCAAAGACCAGCTTTAGTTTTGCTATGCTTCTAGTGCTGTTGATCATGTGCATGGAAGCAAACAGAGGCGTCAAAGCACGAGCAGGGCGTCTTCCGGATGATGAAGGTACTTCTTTTTCTGTATATGTATATGGGTTTTCTTCAAGTTGATGGAAATGATACTCTTTGGATTGAAGTGCCTTTACAGCAACAAAATAGAGTGAAGACTGCCATCATCAGCTAATATCTGCGTCTTAGAAACAGAGCAAGCAGAGGAATAGAGTTTTTATTTATTTATTTTTATGAAAGAAATCTTTATAGAACCAAACACCAAAACAAAATCCCACCAAAATAGTGCAAACTACACACAGGTACAGTGAAGTTGATGTGTTTGATGTGTGCAGTGGAAGCCCTTCGCGAAATAGCTACACAACTGGGGAAGAAAGACTGGAATTTCAGTGTAAATCCATGCAATGACTCAAGCTGGATAACACCACGTTTAGCTGGGAGGCCATTGTACAACAATACTGTCAACTGCAATTGCTCCTACCCTGATGGTGTTTGCCACGTCGTTAGCGTGTACGCTCCCTTCCTCACCTAATGAAAAGTTCAATCTTAAGTGTATGAATATGATGTGTAACTTGGTTTACTAACACTGGATAGGACTGAAAAGCCGGTTACGGTTACCGGTTTTTGGACAAAACCGGCAACCGTAACCGGCTGGGCGGTTAGCAAAAATTGCTAACCGCCTCCGCCAACCGCCTAGGCGGTTGGCGGTTTTCAAATAACCGCCGGTTGGCGGCAACCAATAACCGGGAACGGGCTTTCTATCCAAATCACTCCAACTTGCAGAATCAAATACCAAACATATCAATCCAAAAACTCATTTTACAACTGTGGCAATACAACAAGTACTAATAAGTTCCGAGTTGCAGAAAATCAACAAACTCTCTAAAGCAGGTGTAGAAAATCATCAAAGTCATCAAACTCTATAAATCAGGTGCAGAAAATAAATACCCAGATGAAAAAAAATCAAATCTTTGTAAAAAAAAAATTGAAATTTTCAAGAAAGAAAAACCTTCACCCAATATAGCTCAAGTGCAAATCAGTGATAAAACCTCCACCCATATGTGTATTCTGTATTCTATAGCAGAGGAAGAGAGAGAGAGAGAGAGTAGTACCAAATCGGGAGCGTGGGCGTGTTAGAGCTGGAGCGTGGCGTGCAGAGGGAAAGTGAAGTGAAAGGGAAGAGAGTTTGTGAATGCAAAGATGCAGAGAACGCGAGAGAGGGAGACGAGAGAGACCACTGAGAGTCTGAGACAGTGAGACGTCGGCGCGAGAGAGCGAGACGAGAGTCGGCAGAAAGGAGAGAGGAGAAAGGAGAAAGGAGAAAGGAGAGTAGGGTTAAATTTGCTTAGGCTGAATGAAACGGCGCCATTTTGGTGTTTAACACCAAAACGGCGTCGTTTTATATATAAAAATTTTTAAAAAAATATATATATATAATAGGAAAGCCGGTTACCGGTTATAACCGGTAACCGGCTTTCTTAAAACCGGTAACCGCCTTTTTAAGGCGGTTACCGGTTACCGGTTTTTAGACGGTTTCAACGGTTATCCGGTTATCCGGTTAACGGTTATGGACGGTTAGCGGTTAGCGGGCGGTTATTGCGGGCGGTTATTTTCACCCCTAACGCTGGAGTTGCAACTTTTTTTTTTTTAATCTAGGACCTTACTCTGAAGTTTTTACCCACGAAATTTGTAATCAATCTTGATTTTTTCTTTTAAATTTTTGACATGCAGATTTCTTAAAGGGCAGGATCTTGCTGGTACACTTCCACCAGCATTGGTGAAGCTATCCAAACTAAAGGCAATGTAAGAAGAGCTTCCAATTATTTGTTTTTCTTGTTATTACCAGAAATTAGACTTGGAGTTTCTGAACTAACAACAATTTTTTTTTTTCCTGCTGATAGCGATTTCAATAGGAACTACCTTAGTGGTACAATACCACAGGAATGGGCTTCTACAAAGTTGGAAAATCTGTAAATGACTTGCTAAACTTTCGTGTCTAAGGTTAGCCAGTAAAAGCCAAAAAACTGACCTAATGGAATGAATCAACTGCAGGACCATCAGTGCAAACAACTTATCAGGAAGTATGGACTACTTGGGAAAGATTACCACTATTAAAGATCTGTATGCTCTGGATTTCTATGTTAAATTATTATGAGGTTTCATTTGGTTTTAGCCCTGTTGTAATCATAAAGGACTGTATTCCAGGAGCATAGAGAGCAACCTGTTTTCTGGACCTGTTCCCCCTGAGCTTGGGAACTTGGTGGACTTGGAGAGACTGTCAGTGTTTCTTTCTTCCTCGTTTCTTTTTTCCAAATAATATTTGATTAATCATTTTTAACTTCTCAATGATGTTTGTAATAATTTAACATTAGAGTTAGTCGAACTGGTCTTAAGTTTTCATCTGAATCATCTGATGACTGCAGCGTTCTTAATGCTAACAATCTCACGGGAGAGTTGCCTGCCACTCTCACTAAACTGACCAAATTGAAAGAACTGTAAGTGGTCGTAACCTTTTCGATTGCTTTACTAGCCATAAATTTTGATATTTCCTTGAAAATATTAAGCTTTTTGTTTCACTCAATGTTGTTTCCACTTGGCTTATATGCAGTAGGATTAGCGGTAACAACTTCACTGGAAGAATGCCTGACTTCTTTCAAAGCTGGATACAGCTTCAAAAATTGTACGTGATTTTTACTACAATGCTTTGTAAATCTCTTCACCTGAAATTTTCAGGTGTAATCTAAATCCATTGGAATTGTGTTCTTAACAGAGAGATCCAAGCTAGCGGTCTTGAGGGGCCTATTCCTCCTAGCATTTCTGTCTTGAGTAATTTGACCGAGCTGTGAGTTCTGCTTTCTAAGTTAACATTCTTGAGTGCATAATCTCTACAATATATTCATGTGATTTTTAAACTAATAAAATGTATTGCTGAACACAATAACAGTTCTCGATGATGCTATTCTATGCAGAAGGATTAGTGACTTACTAGGAGAGGGTTCACCTTTTCCACCTTTACGAAACATGATAAGCCTGAAAAATTTGTATGGCTTTTTTATGTTGTAAAATGCTCTGCAATTGGAATAATACACCTCTTGTAGCGACACTTACATGAAGTTGGTTTATGGTTCAGGATGTTGAGGAGTTGTAATATCTCTGGACCAATCCCTCCATATATCTCAGAACTGGCACAACTGACAAGATTGTAATTCTTCTGTTTATTCTTCTCTCTACTTTTTAGTGAATAACATGGAGACTAAGACATGTATAATAATATTTACATTGAAATGTGTGGACTTATCCTACTAGGGGAGCTTCTTGCGAAATGCTAATCTTTGACATTCATAGAAGTTGGAGACCTTTTAATGTTAGCTAGACAAAATAGAATGTAGTATTAGGTGTTAGTATTTCAAGAGATAGGATGGTGTCTGCTTTATAATGAATGTGACTTACAGTGCCAAGACAGGATGTTAGCCAAGTACACATACAGATTAGTAAGATAATGAAATTGCATTGGTTTGGAACACCTGTACAGATCTCATTGACATGAAAGCCTCTTGCATTTTCAGAGGTGTGCTTAATAATTGAGAGAGTTTTACTGCATAAAACACTCTCATTTAGGAAACACACGTATCTCTTATGTTTACCACATTCACTCAAAAAATTATTTAAATTTTGGTTCTTATGACATCTGTTTTTCTTCCTTTCATTTTTTTTTTTTTTTCTTTTGCAGAGATCTCAGCTTCAACAGATTGGAAGGAAGCATTCCAGATTTCGGAGTTCTAACATATATACTTGACCACCATGTAAGCAATCTAAATTCATGAGGAAGGCTAACTTACAGCATTATGCCTAGGAGCCCTGTTAGTGTGTGTTACGCTTGAATAAGAAATTGACTTCCTAAAACAATTCAGCTTTTGCATAGATGACCCTAGCTAATGGCTTAAGCTTTCAGTACACAGTACGTTCTTTAATTTTTTGTCATTCAAGTACTGCAATTCTATATAAGTTTTCTATAAGAAAAGTTAGTGCGGTAGTAATACTTTGAACCAGAATTACTAGAATACAAGTAGCACATATTCATACAGTCGTCACCTTTAGGATTGTGGCATAACAAAGAGATGAGGCAAAAATTGTAACCCTCTTCCATTTGGAATGGGCTACTATGATAACAAGTCATGTCTGAAGGCTTCATACAAATGGAATCAGGTCACAGAAGTTTAGAATTTAAATATTTTTTCAATATGAATGTTTAAAATAGTAGCAATCTGAACGTTTCTAACGGCAATGTGATTTTGTTGATCGCGGGATAGATATCTGACGGGCAACGTGCTCGATGGGCCTATTCCAGATTGGATCAAGAGCAGAGATGACCGTTAGTATGTTTTCTATCCTAACTTCTACATAAATTTTGAATGAGATTCCCATTCATTTATGTATTACACTTATTTTGGACTGCAGAAGCGTATTCATTTAAGTTGTTAACATGATGCCTTGTATATCTAGATACATGGAGGTGAAATCCTACTGTTTTTTTTTATAAGTAATAAGCAATTTTATTAAAAAAGTGAAAGGCGCCCCAGTACACAGGCAGTATACGAGGATCACTTACAAACCCAAAGCCCAAGAACATGCCCAAAAACAGCAAAACGCACCAACAACACCCACAAAACCCGAAACGACCCCAAAAAAAGACACCCATTGATGGTGCTTCATCGCATGACCTCAGTAGGTGTCAGCTGTGGGGGAAATTCTCCTATGTCCAATGGGTAAAATAATCCAATTTTGATGTAAATTATTAAGAGTCCCACATTGCTAAGGTATGTCTGGGTTGTGGGCTTTATAAGCCTTGAGCAAACCTCTTCCCTTAAGATGTCTTTTGTGGAAGAGTAAGGCTCAATTGACTTTATTATGGTATCAAAGCTTCAGGGCCTTGGATAATGTTGGGCATTCCTTCCCGTTGTACACGTGTTTGGACAATAGCCCCATACATGAGGGGGAGTGTTAAGAGTCCCACATTGCTAATGTATACTTGGGTTGTGAGTTTTATAAGCCTTGAGCAAACATATTCCCTTAAGGCAAGTGCCTTTAAGGAAAGGATTAGGCATTCCCTCCCGCTACTATTCTAATGCAATACACGTATTTAGACAATAGTGTCACACGTGAGAGGAGTATGTCTCAATGAACTTTTTCATCAACTTCATTTCCATCTTCCCCCATGTGGTGTCACCTAGATAGAACGTCAATTTTCCATTCCATTGTTTGATGTTTGTTATTTGTATCTGGCAAGTTTACCCCATTATGCGACTAGTATTTGTTTAGCTTTGAAACGACCCAGTGTGAAGTCTTAGAAATGTTGTGATGTTGTAAATAGATCACAATGCTGTTTTAGACTACTCCTAATATATGGCCTTTCTCCGAACATACATAAAGATGGTATTTAACTGTATTGTTTCATTGTATAGTTATGGTAAGAAGGTCTAAGGAGTTTGTGTCAATGGGTGGTTAGTAAGGTAATAAGTTTGTATAGAGTTCTCTGGGTTATGAACTCTTTCTGATATAAAATCCATCTAAATTAGATCAATTTAAATATAAACATCAAATATTTCAATATGGTTCAATAAGCTTTTCTTTTTGTTTACAAAGACTAAAAGAAATTATGCTTTCGTGCAGTCAAATAGACATATCTTATAATAATTTTTCCACGAGCTCTGCACCAAATACTTGTCCAGACTACTTGTAAGGAATTTTTTCCCCCTTAACAGAAACCTACTTGAGCATTACAACTTAGATTTTTTCATCTACTTGTAATTTTTATTTGTGGAACTAACTTGTCTGTTATTCAACAGAAATTTGTTCAGAAGCTTTTCTGGATCGGACAATTCGTAAGCATCTAATTTGTTAAATTTCAAAGAATGAGCTTCTTTTTTATTTTCTATATTTCATTTCAATCTTGTTTCTAACATGCTAATTCTTCTTCTTTGTGCTACATTTTAATTTAGAATACTTACAGAGTGTCTGAAGAATAATCCGTGTTCAAAAGGTACATTTGTTAGAACCAAAACAGAATTTTTGTTTCTTCAATTATTATTACTAGTGATGAGATGCAGAAACAGGAGATTCTGAAGAAATTCATGGCTGAGGTAAATACGATAGCTTTTGATTGTTGAATCCCTCCTCAAGAAGTAATTTTTCAAGTGCTCTGATAGTTAATCTTTGATTTGCTGCAGCATCCGGAGATGGACTTCTCAAATGCAAAGATAGCATAATGGGACTGTTTTTGTTGGTGATCATTTTTGGCTGACCTATCACATAGTTTGGGCTTGGAATTTTGGCCGGGTTTTGTATGTGCTGGTGGGTGTTTTGTGAACTCTTCTTGTAAGATTCTTCATTTTCTTGTAAGAGGGGTGGCAAGAGGACATACTTCCTTTTCTTGTAAGATATATTTTTGAATGGTTATTCGATCCCATATTTGATATTGAATACCTTAGAAATGTTTTCATTTTCAAGTGTTTCCAGTGGAATTCATTGTTACCTTTATGGAAGTTTTCTAATTTGATCTTGTTGAGTGTGGCTAAAATATTTTTTGCATTAACCCTCTCTTTAGGCAACTCTGAGAACTGAAGAAATTCCAGGAAGGCCATCGGGCTTGCATGATTTTATATGGCTCATCACATTTTGTTAGTACATAAAAAATGAAGTACAAAGATGTACTTCATAGAAAATTCCTAGAACTGCTTTTATCTTCCAACAATCTCTAGAAAATTCAACATCTAGAATTCCTAGTACTGCTTTGCATAACACGTGGCTGTACTGGATTTGCATAGTATAGTTGCATCACAAAATTTTGCATGGGGCAAACAAAGAGCCAGGATTTCTCAGATCTGCCTCTTCATCTGCGAGAATAGCCTTCTAAAAATTCTGATGTGGTCCAAAGTTCATTGTTAGAATTTTGTGGGATTTAAAATTTATTTCTTCAAACAACAATCACTTGTTTATTTGAGTACGAGGTCATCCTTTAAATATGCATATTTACAGTGCTCTAGGTCTAGTATACATTTCTAGAAAAGTAAAAAGTCAGTCAACATGACGAACTAAAAGGAGACTATTATACCCCGTTCACTAAATAACCCATGTTTCATGAAACCCAAAGATATAAGGGCTAGGCTTTTAAGATAACTAGCTTATAACCCGCTCTATGAGCGGGCTTTTTTTTTATTATAATTTATTAAAAACGTAATTAATTTTCTTTTCTCTATCACTCATTTAACTAATTGCTACCAAATATATATATATATATATATATATATATATATATATATATATATATATATATATATATATATATATATATATATATATATATATATATATATATATATATATATATAATCATTTTGAACAACAGTTTTTTACTCTAGTATAAACGCACATTAAATAAATTTAAAAATTCATAAAGTATAATCCTTATAAATTGGATCAAGGATAACATAACATCCCATAAAAAAACTATAAAAACAAATCATAATTCATTATAAAACCTTGAAAAATAAGTGAACATGTTAATAAATTATGTTTCTCACATGCTAAAGGCATATGAAAAATTTGTTGAAGAAATTTGTGTTCCTTAATTATGTTAATAATACAATACATACAAATATGTGTATACATATGTTTCTATAAAGAAAATATTTATAAAAAAAAAAGGGGGGTGGGGGGGGGTAAACTAATAATTTGTTGCAATAAACTTTTACAGATAATATTTTACAACGTATGATCATATTCATCCATTCTATTAATAGAATTAGTTTAATCGTAAGTGTGACCTAAATATAAATTATTATATAAGTGGATAGTGGTACATCTCATTATAAATTATTATCTTTTGTGGATAGTGAAACATTTCTTTAAAATTATAACCTTATTTCAAATTTTATAGTAGATACGCCCTTCCAAATCTGTTAGGCAACTTAGCAGTCACTAAAGAATGAAGATAAAAAATAAACAAAGGTAGTGGAGGGATGAATGCAAGAACAGCGGCAAGCACATGCAGAGATAATTGAGACTACTATACATTTCCACGCCTCCTGCAGCTATACATTTCCACGCCTCCTGCAGCACTTCAGAGTTGCTGGACAGCAGCATTGCACGCAGGCCAACAACTCCAAAGCTGGACCGATTCCCTCAAAAACCAGCAGCACTATCCCACTTCCCAAGCTTGTCTCCCATAAAATATTCATACTTTTATTCCCTCAAAAAAACCTGGCTGACTATAAACATAAGGGATACAATGCCTGTAACCTATGAATGACATCACATGCATTCAAGGAAGGAAGGGTCATGCATGTCTAGAAATATATACTTTGTATAAACATTTTGAGAGTGGCAAAAACATTTTTTTTGCAATATTTTAAATTATCGTTTTTTTTTTTTTTGTTACATTTGAAATCCTTGAATGCATGTAATTATGACCTTAAAATATTAGCTACCAATCCAAACAACTGACGGACCCATGCCCTCTTCATTTTTCTTCCTTCTTTGTTTCTTCTCCCTGTTCTTCTTTTCTCGCCCGACTACACTGAAACAGAGAGAGAGTCAGAGAGACAGAGGGAGTGAGAGCCAGAGATTGAGGTAGAGACTTGAGGGAAAGATCGGAGAGAGAGGGCAGAGAGACTGAGAGATCGGGAGAGAGGGAGCCGAACCCAGGGAGCTCCGATCCTCCATGATCGGCGGCGCGGCTGGGACTGAAATCCGGCGAGGGTAGAGCCCCGATCCTGAAGCCGTGAAGTCCGTGGGCCGCAACCCGCTAGACCCGGGAGAGAAACCCGCGAGCCGCTTAAGCTAGATAAGATATACATCCAAGCGATGGTATAAGGGTTGATTTAAAAAAATAAAAAAACAAAAGATCATAAAAAATAAAATAGAATGTTGAGAAAGTCAACGTCCTACTAAACTAATGTTTTACAAATATCGTAGGTACAAATGATATTAAAATTTTAATTTGTATTTAAATATAGCAAGAAAAAAAATCTAATTTTTTAGTTTTGTTGTAGCAGTAAATTTATAGGACAATAAACATTTGTTCTCATAAAGTATAACGAAAAAGAAGTATAATAGAAGAAGACGGAAAAGCACAAAAGATAAAGGAAAATGGAAAGTATAAAGGAAAAAAAAAAAGAAAAAAGAAAGCAAATAGAATAACAGAATTTAATTGAGTAATGCTACACATCATCCCTTTGTCCCCCTTTTGTCCTCCCAATATTGACGTGTCTCTTAAAATCACCATTGAACGTCAAATTTAACATCCACAAAAGGAAAATCAGAAAAGAAAAAAACAGAAATATTGAAATATTAAAAACTGAAACAGTTTTTAGTTTGTTAAAAAAGATTGAAATATTGTATGTTATAATTAAAATTTAAGATTATCTATGCAAGAGAAAACATATAATTATTTAGTTTTGTTTTAATTATCAGACAATAAATTTGAAGGAATAATATATTTTTTAAGAATAAATTTTGTAAATAGTATCATTTGACCTCATATGTTTCAACTAAAAAGTATAATTATTTAACAATTCAATTTATAAATTAAAATATTTTTGAAATGGTATTTACTAAATGATAAAATCACATGCTATCTATAAGGAGATAATCAAAATAATGTATTGGATTAAAAAGAAATATTGGATTATACATAAAATACTTCTAAGTTTTTTTTTTTGTTTTTTTGCTAGTCAATGACATATTTTACAAAACCAAATACAAAATTAATCTAATATTTCAATAAAAAATTAATTACAATCTAGGAAAAAAATGATGTAGTATTCAAGAAAATATTTAATGAGTTTATTAAGATTAAAAATAAAAAAATATAATAATAATAATAATAATAATAATAAAATAATAAGTCTATTAAGTATGGTAAAATAAAACAAAATAGACTTGTAAATAATAACCATAAAAATAAAATATAGGTGACATTTATGGGTCTAAAGAATATAATAAAAAAAAAAAAAAAAGAAGAGGGAATGAAGGGCCGTATGGCCCTTCAGTTCTTTAATCATATAAAGGAGAGAAGCAATACCCCTATAAAGTAAGTGGAGATGCCATCATTGCTTTGGAGAAGATGCAGCTCCAACCCAAATATGCCTCTCTTTTCATCACACCTGCAGCTCATTCTTCCACTCAAGGACAGAAAAGAAATATTGGATTATACATAAAATACTTCTAAGTTTTTTTTTTTGTTTTTTTGCTAGTCAATGACATATTTTACAAAACCAAATACAAAATTAATCTAATATTTCAATAAAAAATTAATTACAATCTAGGAAAAAAATGATGTAGTATTCAAGAAAATATTTAATGAGTTTATTAAGATTAAAAATAAAAAAATATAATAATAATAATAATAAAAAAAAAAAAATAATAATAAGTCTATTAAGTATGGTAAAATAAAACAAAATAGACTTGTAAATAATAACCATAAAAATAAAATATAAGTGACATTTATGGGTCTAAAGAATATAATAAAAAAAAAAAAAAAAAAGAGGGAATGAAGGGCCGTATGGCCCTTCAGTTCTTTAATCATATAAAGGAGAGAAGCAATACGGGGGTTCCTATAAAGTAAGTGGAGATGCCATCATTGCTTTGGAGAAGATGCAGCTCCAACCCAAATATGCCTCTCTTTTCATCACACCTGCAGCTCATTCTTCCACTCAAGGACAGCTTCTCCAGCATGGACATCACGCCTCCTGCAGCTCATTCTTCCACGCCACCTGCTGCAGCTCTACCCAACCGGACAGCACGTGAAGAAGCAGCACGTCCATCCAAGCCCCATCCCCTCATGCACGCCCAGCAGACACACTTGGACAGCACGCCATCTGCAGCTCCCTCTAAACTTGGCAGCATTTCTCCATGCCTTGCAGCACCCAAGGACTGGACAGCATCTCCACTTATCCCATAAAATCAACCACCCAAAAAAAAAAAAAATTAAATTAAAAAATTAAAAACTAAAAAATTAAACCTTGATTCCAGCACGAAGCTTATTCAGGATAAGAGTTGCCAAAGCCTCACTTTCCACATCTTCGGCAACAATTAGTAAGGGCCTTTGTCTCTGAACAAAATAAGTGTGAGCAGAATACATCAATTGGTAAAATATGGATCCAAATAAAATTGATTTACCAGAAGTTGCTCACCTTCAAAGCCAGCTCTAATACTTTAATGACAGCATTTAAACTTGAGATCTTCTTCTCATGAATTAGAATGAGAGGGTCTTCCAATTCCTGTCAACACATAGGCCATGGACATTGCTTTAAAACTGAAGTGGGACTGAAATCCGGCGAGGGTAGAGCCCCGATCGTGAAGCCGTGAAGTCCGTGGGCCGCAACCAGCTAGACCCGGGAGAGAAACCCGCGAGCCGCGAGATCCTCCATGATCGGCGGCGCGGCTGGGACTGAAATCCGGCGAGGGCTCCTAAAATATATTTAGTTATTTCATCAAACATATAGCGTTCAAGTAGAATTGCAAGAAAACAACCAAAGCAAAAGTGACAACAGAAATCTTCCCTGATGTTCGTCTGAGAGTGAGAGAAAAGGAGAAAAAAAAACGGTAATCGGAGAGAGAAGAGAAGAATATGTGTACCGAAAGCCCCCAAATCAACGTGAAAAATGACCCACTTTCAATGCTGCAGCAAAGCCAAAAAGAAAAAACTGAGAAATACAAAAACCAAAAACAGAGAGAGAACGTGCGTTAGAGAGAGAAAAGGAAAACGGAGGAAGAATGAAGAGAGAATAGCATGCTGCAGAAAAGGGAAAAAAAAAACGGTAATCGGAGAGAGAAGAGAAGAATATGTGTACCGAAAGCCCCCAAATCAACGTGAAAAATGACCCACTTTCAATCCTGCAGCAAAGCCAAAAAGAAAAAACTGAGAAATACAAAAACCAAAAACAGAGAGAGAACGTGCGTTAGAGAGAGAAAAGGAAAACGGAGGAAGAATGAAGAGAGAATAGCGGAGAAGAAGAAAGAGAACAAACGAAAAAAGAAGAAAGAGAGGGAGAAAGGATCATGTTTTCTGCTTTATGTTTTCTGCTTTTCCTGGTTTCAAGGACCATGTTTTCTGCTTTCCTGGTAAAGAACATAAAGGAGGGAGAGGGAGCGTCTCTGAGAGTTAGAGAGAGAAGGAAAACACACAGACACGGTTCAGCCAAACAAAATAACCGGTCCATGCCACGTGGCAGAGTTCAGGCTCCCCTTAGGCAAAACTCAGCTTTTATATATATATATGATATATGATATATGATATGATTATTATTATTATTATCAAAAAAAGAAGAAGAAATTGTTCAATCTTTTATACTCCATAACAACAAGATTAAACTATCAAACATAATTGAATATCTCTTTTTCTATCATGTTTGGTTGCATCTAATTACCTTGTAATGATACTCTCCAGATCAGTACTCATTGCATATAAATTGTGGTGGAAGGGCAACCACCATTGCAGACATCAAGTATGAAGAAGATTTAGATCCGGGAGGTTCAGCAAAATTTGTTCACATGACAGATGATACTTGGGGCTTTAGTAGCACAGGATTTTTTGAGGATGCTAATAGTACCTCAAAGGACTACATAGCAGAAAATGTATCCAGGCTCGGAATGAACGACTCCCTATTATACATGAATGCACGCCTCTCTCCTCTTTCTCTAACCTATTATGCGCGCTGCTTGGCAAATGGAAATTATACTGTGAAACTTCATTTTGCTGAGATAATACTTCGAGACAACAGATCTTTTTACAGTGTCGGAAGACGGATGTTTGATGTTTATATACAGGTACAGGTAGTCAATCAGATTGTTTTTCTTCTTTGTATGCTATAGAAGATCATTTAACTGAATTACTTCGTTACAGAATGAATTGGTGCTGAAGGATTTTGATATTGAAAAGGAAGCACATGGAGTTGACAAAGCAGTCATTAGGAATTTTATAGCAGTTGTTAAGAATAAAACTTTGGAGATTCGCTTTTATTGGGCCGGGAAAGGGACAAAAAATATCCCAAAGAGAGGAACATATGGTACTCTTATATCAGCTATCAACATAGACTCTGGTGAGTGACATAGGTTGTACATTCTATGTTCCTTCTTTAACATTGTGAGACATTACTTGTCTATGCCACTCTTTCTCTCATACTAACTGTTGAATTTATCAATTTTCCATGTCTTTTGCTCTGTGAATATATTGACAAAATAAAAGATGTTTTATATATAATGGATGCGCAATGCCCATCTATTGGATGCAAAATAAAATAATTGAAAGAAAGTTAATGCATAGCTAATGCATAGCTTAGTGGAAGGCTTATCCAGATTTTTGTCTTATGGCTTTCTTTTTTTCCTTTTTATTAGTTAATCTATGTCTTGAACCATCAAGAAGAATCCTATTTTACACTAGATTCACCTATATATACGTTTATGCTACTACATATGAAAAAAAATGCAGTCCTACAATCATTGTTCTTCGCTACCTTTTTCTGCAGATTTCAACCCTCCTGATGACAAAAAGAAGAAGATATTCCTTGCAGTTGGAGCTATATTTTTTGTGTCAATCCTTGTTTTCGTGATTTTAGGAATTCTTTGGTGGAAAGGCTATTTAGGAGGCAAGACATCAAGGGAACAAGGTAATTTTGTTCAGATGTATTAACTAGTCAGAGCACCCAAGCAGTCTAGTAATGTTTTAAGATGCAGTCCAACCCAACATCTTTGTTAGGGAGAGAATCACTAGGAAGTCTACTAAGAGTATATTTATATACATATTTGGACACCATTTTAACCCAAAAGCTTAAGATACTAGGCTAGGGTCCATTTCAGTATATTAACTAATCACTTTCTTCTTTTTCTTTTTCTCAATGTGGGACACAACACTCAAGTAAACTCACAATAATCTTAACCTCGTTCCTTCTGCAGAGCTGAAAGGATTAGATTTGCAAACTGGTTTTTTTACCTTCAGACAAATTAAAGTTGCCACAAATAACTTTGATGCTGCAAACAAGCTTGGGGAAGGTGGCTTTGGATCTGTATACAAGGTAATCTACTATTCCATCATTGTCTTGTATCTTTGTATGAAAGCATTAAATGTCTTTTTCTTCTCTCTTTCAAAATGTTTACTAGACCATTACAATTTCAGATAGAGTTTATACCTAACCAATAATGCATATTATACTTTAACTGCAGGGCACGTTATTAGATGGTACCATAATTGCCGTTAAGCAACTTTCTTCTAAATCAAAGCAAGGAAATCGAGAGTTCGTGAATGAAATAGGAATAATTTCTGGTTTACAACATCCGAATCTTGTTAAACTGTATGGATGTTGTATTGAACGAAATCAATTATTGTTGGTATATGAATACATGGAAAACAATAGCCTTGCACATGCTTTGTTTGGTAAGCTTTGTGTTTGATCCCTGGCATGTATATTATATTGATTATAAAAAGAATAGGAATTGCATGCCATGAATCATATAGGTTGAACTTAAAATGTTTAATATCATTGATTGAGCTATAAAACACCAATTGCAGGTCCAGAGGAAGGTGATGCGAAATTGGACTGGCCTACAAGGCATAAAATATGTGTCGGCATAGCAAGAGGTTTGACTTTCTTGCATGAGGAATCACCATTGAAAATTGTTCATAGGGACATCAAAACTACCAATGTACTACTGGATAGGGAACTCAACCCTAAGATTTCTGATTTTGGATTGGCCAAGCTCGATGAAGAGGAGAACACCCACATTAGCACCCGTGTTGCAGGAACTATGTGAGCTACCTTTATCTCTTTCCTTCCCTCTGATGCCAAATTTATCTTCCATTCTTTTTGTACGAAATATGCATCAAAATGTCTCTTAAGTCAAGTTTCTTGCCTTAAAAGTAAATCAGAATAAGTTGGATATTGAAGTCACCATAAATGAGTTTGGGCATGTGCAGTACCATGGGAAAAGTCCTGGCTTAAGTATTACTAGTAGGTTGTTTATGTTAGCCATCGGCATTTGCGACCTAATTGTGCTTTTATTAGTATCCCTGTTTCACAAATTATTTTCTAAGCATGATGCACATGGTATGATCTACATACTTAATACTTAGTTTACCTCAAGCTTATAAGAAATTGTGTAACAGCAGAGATTTTTCATAAAACAAAAACTGCAGAATGCAACAAAAGGATTAGAAAATCTGTTTATTCAAAGCTTTTTAAATTCATATGATGCATTTTACCTCTAATTGTTACTCTCCTTCTTATACAAGCAGTATGCAATAAACAGAAGATTGTATTTATATGCTTAGGTTTCCCTGTATGGCTAATGGTGCATGATTACTTCAATTAACAATTTGCAAGGGCAAATATCTGTAACAGATACAGTTAGTCCTCCACCACAATAAAATATCAAGTGCATCTGTCGAGGCCTCCAGTAGTTAAGAATACGAACTCTTCTTTTTGTTCTTCGTTGAACCTTTCACTCTTTCAAGTGCAACAAACTTGTGAGGAGATAATGCAAGCTTTATTTATGGCACTGATTACTTGCGAAGATGCAATAAAATTACTAAGATGGGAAATCTAGTACCTAAAATTATTTTCTTATGGAGTTGTTTGATAGTGAAGTTTGTAGCCTCTCACCAATGAGCACTTACTAATAGAATGATCTTTTTGTGCAGAGGATACATGGCACCAGAATATGCATTATGGGGGTATTTAACATATAAAGCGGATGTATATAGTTTTGGAATTGTTGCATTGGAAATTGTCGCCGGGAAGAACAACATGAAATTTCGACCTAATGAAGATTTTGTGTGCCTTCTAGATTGGGTAAGATAGGTCTTCATCAATTTTTTCTGATACATGAAACTAAATGCATAATTTTGAGCCCCAGTCAATCATTTAATGATTTATCTATTTGGCTTTGTCATTAGATTTCCCTATATCATTGATCTTCATCAAAGTTTCAATTTGCACACTAGGTTATCTTCATGAAATCAATGTTGACAATATACGAATATCATGAATGCATAACAAATTTCATTTTTGTTTTTCATTGTAAGTTATTAGCTTTTCATCTAAGATTTGTATTTATTTTGCATTTTCTTCTCTATTCTTATATAGGCCCTTGTTTTACAACAAAAAGGGAACTTGATGGAGTTGGTGGATCCAAAGTTGGGGTCTAACTTCTGTAAAGAAGAGGCAGTAAGAATCATTAAAGTAGCTCTATTATGTACTAATCCATCGCCAGCACTTCGACCCACAATGTCTGCAGTAGTGAGCATGCTTGAAGGTCGTATTGTTGTTCATGAGTTGATCTTGGATCCAAGTATTTATGGTGATGAGTTGAGATTTAAGGCTTTAAGAGATCAGTTTGATCAGATCCTAGGAGAGAGCTCAAATGACACTCAAAGTCTCATTCAATCATCAGATGCTACATGGATTGGCTCCTCTGCTACATTATCAAATCGATCTTAATTCTGAGTAAATTGACCATAACATTGCCCTCTTAGCGATGAAAAGTTTTTGCTTAATGAGAAGAAATTATATTGAATCCTTTGGTTTGAAAATATTTGTGTTTGGTTACCAGTCTTGGGTAAAAAATGTTGTAACATGAAGTTGAAGATACATTAAGTAGTAGAAATTCTCCCTTTTTACATGATTATTTAGACATTTGATATGTTAGCTCATACTATGCTCTATTGGCTTTACCCTCCTAAATGAGTTATCTTGGAACATGCTGTTATAGCAAACAGAGGTTTTCAGGCAAAGTTTAATATAGTTGGTCATTACAATGTTGAACCAGAATGTTAGGTTGCCACATTCAAAATCATAATTGTGGAACTCAATTGACTCTCTTATCATATAATATCCAATGTATAAATTTATCCCCACAATGACATGTGAAGAATAATGGTAGAATGAAATTGAGGCTGACTAGTTCCAAGCTGCGTATAAATCACGATATTATAAATATATTATCTAAGCAAGCAGATATTTTTAAATGATATATGACATACAAAATAAATAGAATATTGATATAACTAATATTAATTTAAACATCGGATAAGTTGTTTAAATTATTTTAATTGAAAAGAAAATTTCTATAATGGACAAAGGTTGTGCAAACTAGCAAAGAGACTTTAGAAGATGGTCACCCAAAAGTCTTTAGCACATGTCGCACCAAATAATTGGTCCATGCAATTATCCCTCTTTTTTTTGTTGGCAATTGTTGGATGCAATTGAGTTGTTTTTTTCTAAGCAAATAAAACTGAAAAAAAGGGTGGCTCCGTAACAACAAATTCGAAAAGAAAATTACATTACGAGAAAACACAAACAACAAATGAGAAATGGGTCGGGCATATCAGGTTATGCCGAAAAAGTGGTTTAAACACCAAAACAAAAAATACAGATAGCTTTAACTATACCCAAACTCTTGGAAGGTAATAACAACCACCGAAAGGAGACGCAAACAAAATGATGTAGGACAAGATTTCCATCTTGTTCCCAAATTGCCCTTATTACCGAGAGGGCCCGACTTGACATCGGAATTATGGCCAAACGGGCTTATTCACGGGCAATTGTATCGTTGGTACCGAGTGGACTTGAAGAAAGTTATTATCTGGCATTGGAAATACAAAAGGAAAGGGCTACCGGCCGGGTTAATGAAGAGGAAGAATAGACCATCGGGCATTAATGGAAAATTACCGGTGTAGCTTTTAGTTCCGCCGATAATTAATTAATTGGTCTATGATGTGGCAATGAGGTTGATTTGATTTAAGCAAGAAAGGAAAGGGTCAACTATTCAAGAAGGAAATAATAGACCTTTTGACAAATGGTGATTTGGATGATATTCTCTACCAAGTGTCAACATCCATCAAGGGAAAGACCAAGAAGGAAAGAAGAGACTATCGATAAATCTCTTGATGCATTCTTAAATAATTCTCATATTTATATTTACTTTGACGTAAAGTAATGTTATAGTTATTATATTTTCCCTAATATGGTAATCCTTTGGCCCCAAGTATTTCCATTAATTTGGAGATATTCTTTGGCTCCAAGTATTTTCATAATATGTTTATTTGTATTTATTTTCAATTTTAGGAGATTTTATTTCCTTTATTAGACATTAGGACTTTATTATAAATAGGAGACATTTGTAATGGAAGAGTTGGAAGTTTATGATCATTATTGAATCAATGTATTCTGTTTATCCAATTCAATGTGTATGTTGAATGTTTGTGCTTTGAGAACACAGCTTCTCGAACACGTCTATCCGCCTTGCGCTACGTTAATTGGTATCAGAGCCGTGACTAACCTGGTCTGATGGCAAGAGACGGAAACGTAGGCAACCACTCCGACGACGAAGAGCAGGGAGTGCAAGCCCTTCGGGCAAAAGTCCATGCTCAAGGCCAGCGGTTTGATGATCTTGAATGCTTAATGCGGGAGATGCAACAAACTCTTGCTGGATTTGGGTTTGACGGCAACAAGAACCATAATCGCAACCGGAATCGTGCCAACGAAGAGGCTCGTGGCCATCTGGGTGGAGATCGTGGTCCTAAACCTCGACGAAGGCCTCAAACCTTCGAAGAGTCATCTGGTGACGAAGACGACCACTTTAGAGAGGAAGTTGACGGAAGACGAAAAACTGAAAATTCTAACAGTTTCCGGGTAAAAATCGATCTTCCTTATTTTAATGGTTATTTCCATTGCGAGAATCTCCTTGATTGGATTCTCGAAGTGGAGAACTTCTTTGCCTATATGCAAACGCCGGAATCAAAGCAGGTGAAGTTGGTGGCGTATAAGTTGCGCGGATGGGCATCAAACTGGTGGGAACAAATGCAGAACAACCGGAGGAGGCAAGGCAAGCAACCGGTTCGAACTTGGTTGAAGATGAAGAAGCTGATGAAGCTACAGTTCCTGCCCCCAGATTACAAGCAAAGGTTGTACCAGCAGGGCCAGAATTGCCGGCAATGGTCGCGGTCTGTTAATGATTACACAGAGGAATTCTATCGGCAGAACTCAAGAAATAATTTGTCGGAGACAAAAGGTCAACAACAAAGTTCACAACCTCGAAGGTTCCCAGGCGAAAGTAACGGTCACATCCCAACTGACCCCATTGAACCACTTCAAAGCAAGGGCGTTAACAACGATAACTCCACCTGTGCACACCCAATACTGATTGTAGTGGAGGAGGTAGTGGTCCCTATCAATTCGGCATCAAGGCCAGTAGTAGCCCATTCATCACCGCCTCAGCGACAATTATCGCCTGCCAACCAAGTATCGGGAAGCAGAGGTAGCGATCACATCCCGACCGACCCAATTGAACCACCCCAAAGCCAGGTCGCTGATGACAATAGCCCCACCTGTGCACACCCAATAACGATTGCAGTGGAGCAGGCAACGGTTCCCATCAAAGACATCAAAGATATGGGAGCAAAAGAAGATTCAGATCCATGTGGAGGAGATGACGAGATTCATACGAAAAATCATTGTGACGATGTTAAAGGTGAGTTGTCCAAATTTAATAAAGATTTGGATGTCACTTGTGTTTTGCAGCAGCTGCCGCTCGCCCCGCGTCATAGAGTCAACACGCAAGCTATGTGTCCATTGGACATACATGATTTACCAAGGGTGCGAAGTATGCATGAGCATCTTTCTCACTTCACTGATATGAAAGTTAAATGGAAAGAGAAAAAGACGACGCGGATGCAGTCCGACTACAAGATCGTCAAGGCCAACGCCCCTTTGAAAAGTACCACAATAATGATACAAAGGCACAAATTCAAGTTCCCTTTTGAAGCTAACAACAGATTGAACAAGTGTGTACCATTTCAACGGACAAAGAAGATCGACGTTGGTGAATTGCTCAAGTCCCACCCGCCGGATCAACTGCCACTCGCGCCACAACAAAAGGGCAAAACACAAATTATGTGGCCCTTAGCTACACATGGTTTGCCAATGGTACGACAGAGGCAAGGACGTCCCTCTCACTTCGCCGACATGAGGGTTCAATGGAAGGAGAAAAGGATGTTGCAGATGCGGTTCATTCTCATACTCCGCAAGACCAGCGTGAACGAAAACTCGTGATCAAGTTTTTTTGAAGTGGGGGAGAAGAATGGTCAACAAAAGACGCAGGACTTTCCTTTCATGATTGAGGTGGGCGCCGTCGGGAGATATGGAGGATCACACCCGCCACCTCTTGATCTATCTACCGAGCCAAGTGAAGATTGGTTGCCATCTCTTGAGCCAACTATCGAGCCAATTGAAGATTGGCCACCACGGCTTGATCCATCTATCGAGCCAATTGAAGATTGGTCCGTATCGCTTGAGCCGGTTACCGAGCCAAAGGTCGATTATCCACCACCTCTTGAACAACATGTACAGTGGATGCAAATCACTAAGGCAATGGTGGAACTTGGCAATTATCTGTTCGAGAATCAACTCCCGGAGGAACAACCATGTTTTCAAGAAAACTCGAGGACGAGTTTTGTGTTAGAGGGGGTGCCTGATGTAGGACAAGATTTCCATCTTGTTTCCAAATTGCCCTTATTACCGAGAGGGCCCGACTTGACATCGGAATTATGGCCAAACAGGCTTATTCACGGGCAATTGTATCGTTGGTACCGAGTGGACTTGAAGAAAGTTATTATCCGGCATTGGAAATACAAAAGGAAAGGGCTACCGGCCGGGTTAATGAAGAGGAAGAATAGACCATCGGGCATTAATGGAAAATTACCGGTGTAGCTTTTAGTTCCGCCGATAATTAATTAATTGGTGTATGATGTGGCAATGAGGTTGATTTGATTTAAGCAAGAAAGAAAAGGGTCAACTATTCAAGAAGGAAATAATAGACCTTTTGACAAATGGTGATTTGGATGATATTCTCTACCAAGTGTCAACATCCATCAAGGGAAAGACCAAGAAGGAAAGAAGAGACTATCGATAAATCTCTTGATGCATTCTTAAATAATTCTAATGTTTATATTTACTTTGATGTAAAGTAATGTTATAGTTATTATATTTTCCCTAATATGGTAATCCTTTGGCCCCAAGTATTTCCATTAATTTGGAGATATTCTTTGGCTCCAAGTATTTCCATAATATGTTTATTTGTATTTATTTTCAATCTTAGGAGATTTTATTTCCTTTATTAGACATTAGGACTTTATTATAAATAGGAGACATTTGTAATGGAAGAGGGGAAGTTTATGATCATTATTGAATCAATGTATTCTGTTTATCCAATTCAACGTGTATGTTGAATGTTTGTGCTTTGATAACACAGCTTCTCGAACAGATAATTGCCAAGTTCCACCATTGCCTTAGTGATTTGCATCCACTGTACATGTTGTTCAAGAGGTGGTGGATAATCGACCTTTGGCTCGGTAATCGGCTCAAGCGATACGGACCAATCTTCAATTGGCTCGATAGATGGATCAAGCCGTGGTGGCCAATCTTCAATTGGCTCGATAGTTGGCTCAAGAGATGGCAGCCAATCTTCACTTGGGTCGGTAGATGGATCAAGAGGTGGCGGGTGTGATCCTCCATATCTCCCGACGGCGCCCACCTCAATCATGAAAGGAAAGTCACAAAAAAAATTGTAGAATCGTCAAGATTCTAAACAGAAAAGAGCCCGCGCAACATAAAGTCACATGTCTTATTTCGCAAGCAACACAAAATTTTATAAATTTATTTTCATATTTTTAAAAAATAATCAACATTAAAATATTTTAACTATTTATATCATACTAATAATTTTTTTTATTATTATTTAAATAAAAAAATTCACTATAATATGATATTTTTTTTACTTTTTTATATAAATTACTTTTACTTCATATCATACCTATCACATTTTACTAGTTTAAAAATTATTTTTTCACGTGTTCACTCACTTGCCAGTTGCCAATCATACACGAGGGAGTGATTCTTGCACTCGTGGGCCTCACAACAATCTGCTTGTGAGAGTGTCCACGTTGTGCATGGGAGTCTTTTTAACCATTTCCCATCATACACTAGACAATAAAAAGACAACAAAAAAAATAAAAAAAACCCCAAAAATCAACGGCTTCGGCAAAAGGTGGAGCGGAGGAAGGCGGCGTGGGTGCTGACCGGCACATGAGATCGACGCGCCAGCTTGTAGATATCAGGAGATGAAGCGGCCGGAGGCTACTTGGAGCTAGGGCGCCGGTGCATACAGTGAAGTGGCGCGTTGAAAGCTGGGTCCATCGGACTCAACTGAAGTTGTTTATTTCTTCAGTCGGCTGAAGGCTTGTTTGTTTACTTTTAATTTTTAGCGTCTCCTGCCGGCTGACACCGGGAGAAATATCACAGAAGGAATCCCATCATGCTTATCAATTTCCAGTTGAAGAAAGGTCACCAGAGAAAGCAAAATAAGATACGGAAAATGCGTCATCTGTAGTCTGTAGATGTCACATAAAGTACAAAGTTGTTCAACTTTACCTGTAAAGGTGTGCGTTTTAAAGAATGTTCATGTTCGTGAATTGGTCAAAGGGGGCGGTGATACTAATCCAACCAGAGAAAGCAAAATAAGATACGGAAAATGCGTCATCTGTAGTCTGTAGATGTCACATAAAGTACAAAGTTGTTCAACTTTACCTGTAAAGGTGTGCGTTTTAAAGAATGTTCATGTTCGTCAATTGGTCAAAGGGGGCGGTGATACTAATCCAAAACCCAGATGGATTGTAGTCTACACGGACTACACAGTCCAACATATATACTATAATGAACGGATGCGACGTACCTACCAACCAAATTAAGGTTTTCAAAGGAAAAATTCAACGATTCGGTGATGGTATATATGTAAACATATCTGCATCTCCATGCAAGTTTGAAAGCGGTGGAGGAGAAGATGGCAAGCCAGCCTTGTATTCCAAAGACCAGCTTTAGTTTTATCATGCTTTTAGTGCTCATCATGTCCGTGGCAGCAATCATAGTCAACGCACAAGTAGGGCGTCTTCCGGATGATGAAGGTACTTCCTTTTCTGCATATGTATATGGGTTTTCTTTGGTTAAACTCAAGTTGATGGAAATGGTACTCTCTGGATTGAAGTTTCTCCTTATCGTAGTTTACATTGGGTGGATGCCATTTGGTAGTGCCTTTACAGCAACAAAACAGAGTGACTTATATCTGGGTCTTAGAAACAGAGCTAATAACTGTGTAGATGCGTGCTTTTTGTTGGATTTTTGGATTTTTCAAATCCTGGTAGCGAATTAGTTGATGTGTTTGATGTGTGCAGTGGAAGCCCTTCGCGAAATAGCTACACAACTGGGAAAGAAAGACTGGAATTTCAGTGTAAATCCATGCAATGACTCAAGCTGGATAACATCATCTTCAGCTGAGAGGCTGTTATACAACCATACTGTCAACTGCAATTGCTCCTACCCTGATGGTGTATGCCACGTGGTTAACATGTACGCTCCCTTCACTCACATAAATACATAATGCCAACTTTATTCTTATTGAACTTTCTTATGATGGGTTTGTGTTTGGGAAAGCTTTTTATTATTTGTTTGAATAGTAATAAGAACGATCGATTTGATATAAAGGTACGTAAATGGAGTTTTGAATTTTTTGGAAGAGAAAAGTGAATGAATTTGTTTATGAAAAAAATGAATTTGATTTTTTTGGAAAATATGAAAAAAGACAAAAAAAAAAAAAAAAAGGGAGAGGGCTTTGCCAAACACAGTATTAAGTTTATGTGTACTTTACCAATTGCTCCTTCTGAAAAATAGTTGTCTCCATCGCTCTTGGGTCTTTCTGCTGTTATTCATTGCTCTTAGTTCTTGGCTGTTTTCTTCTCTGGTTAGCTGTATTCAGGGGCCTCCCTTTGATGTATGTTGTGGCCTGGGGTATTGTGACGACCCGTATTTTTTTTTTTTTTTTTTTTTTTTTTTTTTTTTTTGAAAGCATACAAACGGATCTTCACAGTGGCACGACCACATGTCGCTCAGCCAACATATGACACATGTCCCATAACATGCATCTGATAATCAGAGTTACATTTGACAGCGGAATATAGTAATCAATGTGCAGCGGAACACATATCATAAGCGGAAATACATCTAGTATACAATAGTTAATTACAACAAGAGCCATTTACAAGTCTAACTATTTAAGGCTTATATAACATATTACACTAATTACATTCTAAAATATAGGCTCAACAAATACATGTGCCATATAGGACACGAGCCATGGATAAAATACCCAAAATGCGGACTACCCATGAGTCCGTGACTTATGACTATCGCGATATGCTCCAATCATAGTATCTCACACGCTAGGTAGACGAGTCAATATCTATATCCGCAAAACCTGCAACCAAAGTATCAATGTCTGCACGGTTGCGGGGGTTGCCACATCCGTACAGGTGGAATTATGAGCCCACCGCCTTAGCATAAATAATTACACTAAGACCTCAGAGGTATACTATTCACTGAGTTTTCGCAAAGAACCAACTTTTCATTTTTAGTCGTGCGAACACTATAACAGCTACCAATTTTATAAACTTTTGTTTGAAAAACCCCCATAGCTGATATAGCAAACACCGACTAATAGAAAACATTTAAATACTGTGGGTAGCTAGTATCATACGAAAAAGATTCGTTATATAACACAATGACATTTAATCATGCAACCATCCGATACCAATATACATAAATTCTTTTTCTATCAAGACTTTTATGCATACTAATACGTCTAGCAAAACTACATTTAAATCATGCATCCATCCGATACCAATATACATAAATTCTTTTTCTATCAAGACTTTTATGTATACTAATACGTCTAGCAAAACTACGTTTAAATCATGCAACCATCCGATACCAATATACACAAATTCTTTTTCTATCAAGACTTTTATGCATACTAATACGTCTAGCAAAACTACAATATACTTATCATGAAAACATCACACAATTTAAACAATGCTATACATGCTCATGATAGTCTTTTTGTTCATTATGAGCCTCACGCTCTCTTCATTATTATGAGCCTCACGCTCTCTTCTTTATTATGAGCCTCACGCTCTCTTCATTATTATGAGCCTCACGCTCTCTTCTTTATTATGAGCCTCACGCTCTCTTCTTTATTATGAGCCTCACGCTCTCTTCTTTATTATGGGCCTCATGCTTTATGCTTTACAATTCTAACTCTATACTCCTATTCTTTGCAAATCATGCTCTCTTCAAATACAATGAACCAATCAACATGAAGTTTTCTTTATTTTTCTTTGCATAATTGCAGTACATATTCAGACACTTTAAATCAATTCAAACATTTCATTTATGTATCATTTCATAACATCATTGATATTTCAACATAATTGAAACTACTTAAAACATTCAAAGCATACATGTTAACATATCGTCGGTTCAATAGAAAATCATCTATCATTTGCATTTTTATAAAATACGAAAATATATTTTCTCAGTGAGTAGAATACTCACCTTGGCTGTGCGGATATTAAGCACTAGGTCTCCTAGACACCACCATACAATGCATTACTGTAAAAACAATACATTGCACATTATTGACAACTTCTAATATAAGACTCACATATAGCTCTTAAATTGCTCAAGAGCTAACCCATGGAAAACCCATAATATTTTAAGGGTTCCAAACGCTTACCCATAAATTCTAGACACTAAAACTCAAACAATGTTAACTCAAAGTATTTACTAAGAGTTAGATATTAAAATAACTATTTAATTATTTACCTATAATATCAATGTCTAACCCATAATTAATTCCACTAACTCATACATTATTTTCACAAACACTTTTATAATAATATTAGCCTTAAAATTATATTCATTAATTTCTAGATTATTTCTCACTAACATTTTCTCAATATTATTAAACCTAATATTATTTCATAAATATTTTTACATCAATTACTAACATATTAACACGATTTAATCATCTAGATTTTTAATCACTTAAAAACCCCAAATTAGTTTAACCTATCAAATTAGGGTCTATAAACTTTAAATCATAATTTATAAACACTACCTCAAACACAATATTATTAACCCAATAGTTTTTTTTTACTAAGGTTAATCACAATAAATAGCATTTTAACAAAATACCCGAAAACTAATGTCTATAGAAAACTTACCAAAAATTCGCCAAACAAAGACCAAATGCTCGGGAAGCTCCTAGCAACTCCAAACTACCCATAATCTAGAGAAAACGCCAAGTTAAACTCATCTCTATAAGATTTATAAAAATCTCTAAAAATGCTAGTTTAGCGATTTACCTAAAAACGATCGGTAGAAACGTAGATCGAGCTTCGTAGATCACGTTACCGAAGTCGGATCGAAGATCGGACCGTTAGATCTTCGTAGATCAAGGATTTTCTATAAAATCCATAAGAGAAAAAATAAGGAGGAGAGGCACTGCCTCTCCGAAAGAAATAGAAAAGGCCAAATGGCCTTTTCCTCGGAAAACAAGGCGCAGTGCGCCTTGTTCATTTTATTTTTTTTTGTCTGGAAGGGCCAAGTGGCCCTTCCTTTAAGTGAAGGTGGGGCGCAGGTGGCGCCCCACACTTCATATATATATATATATATATATATATTTTAATTTTAATTTTAATTTTTTTTTCTTTTTCTTTTCTTATTTAATTTTATTAATTAATTTCTTTTATGTTTATTTTCATTTCTAATTTATTTTCAATTATTTCAATTTTCTATTTTATTTAGACTTTAAAAATATCACTTTTTACATTTTAATAATACTAAAATTATTTTAACTATTCCTTTACTCAAATTTTATACTCTAAATATTAAATAATGTCCCGGACATTACATTCCTCCCTCCTTATAAAAATTTCGTCCTCGAAATTTGGAAATTAAATCGTTTTGTGCACATACGAGCATGCATTCTATATCAGAGCACTCATGCAAGTATGCGTTTTACTTGAAGTATTCATGAGAAAGTGGTAAGATACAATAATTATACCCGGATTTATTCGCTAAAATGGGGATTACTTCCACATTTAACGATCGATCACACATGTGGCATCCTCAACATTACGATTTCACCACAAGGTTTTCACTAACGAAATGATTTTAGTGTTTTCTTACCAACCATTACTCGTTTTGCACCTTTTCATAGGTCAATTTCCATTGAATATGAAGAAGTTCATCACAAGTAGAGGGCGTAAACACACTCGCAATCGAGAAATACGGGAAAATGTCATGAATGTCCGCCAAAACGAGGAGACATTATGACCGATTACATGACGAACCCACATTTAACACTAGGGACAACTCAATATATCCAGAATTGAGCATATTCATATCCGCAAAGCGTTACATATTTCGCATTGGCATCACCTTGCATTTCACCAGATCACCAATTTGAATCACATGTTTGCGGCGATGCTTATCCACATAGCGTACCATCACTATGTAGTGAATATTCACTTTGAACGAGTGCAATTTTTCCTAGAATCATGCACCACTTCCAAGCTCACTGATTGTCTCACGCCAACTTCATGCCAAATGAAATGGCGTTCCACGCTCACGTCTATACGATTTTACGTGCGATATAATGTCAATAGTTGTAAACCAGCATAACTAGTAGTCGCAACCAATGACGGTGTCCTAACCAACTCTATGGATTCCCACACGCATAACTTAGGCGTATCCTCAAGTGTATAAATAAATCTGTCGAATCAGTCGTCCGCATACAAAGGGTACGTTGAGCTAACATTCCACATACACGTAGAGTAAATCCCGCCATCACGAGATTTCCACTTAGTGCTTTAGCTGTGACAGTAGCTTAAGTTGCACATAAGGACATATTGCCATAAAAATCTCCAAACACAAGAAGCCATCAACATTACCCTATAATTAAGTCTCTGAACGTGGGAACACATTGAGACTTGAGTGATAAGTGTGGGTTTCACACACTTCACCATAGAGGTAGTTCTAACACGTTATTAAGGCTTAAACAACTACTGCTAACTCCAAATCATGAGTAGGACTGTGCTCCTCATGGTCTACAGTCGCCTAGAAGCATAGGCTACATCCCAATCCTAATCGCGCTACACATGTGCCAAGCCACATACCCAACAATTTCCATGGGTAGTTTAAGCACAGGTGCAATTGTGTGTGTTCTTGTTCTAACGTGTTGACTACGAATTCATTCTTGCTCCAAACGTGAACCAAGAATGGCGCTCCATCAATCCAAAACTCGCATCACCAAAAACTCGTAGTGGTCATACCATATATGGTTCACTGACTTTAGCACATTACCTTTTGCACCCAAAAGTCAATGGCATCATGGGAGAAAGTCAATTCTCAAGGATACCGAGGCTCCTTAGAGTTGACTGAACAAGTTGTCAATTCTCAATAAGGAATACTCATCTTGGATCGCCACGAGGCTTAGCACACGATAACCTATGCAACCTCCCATAGACTCGCGACTAAAGTGGAAACATCTGCATTATCCGAATGTTCCCAACTTGAACTCGATATGAGCCTGGCTTAGGCATAAGCCAGACACACAAGTGTATATTCTCAGACATCCATCATTGTCGAAGGTTGGAGAGAGATAGCGGAGTAACTCGCAAACGAGACCCACAAAGTTCAGACTCTATATACAATAGGGTAAGAGTACAACTACCCACTCGTGATTGTCTACGTTCACTTCTACTCTTTGATTGTTAATCCATTCCAAATTGACACCAAATCCCTAACGAGTCAATATTATAGTTCAACATGATAAGTTTTATGGTCTAGCATGTTGAACACCAAAATTCTATATACATGGCATTAAAACTCAACATATTACATGTTGAAGCTAAATAAGCCAATATTGGAACTCTACACGCATAACACTCTTAGCTTTACTGGCAGAGTCTTTTCTCTAGTACCGATGACACACTTATCCACACGCTCCCTATAAGCGAAGGCGTCATCATTATGAATGGTCACGCATAAGTTCTAATCTAAGGGTTCAACGCTCAATTTGCATAGCTTACAAGTGCAATTGAGACCAGGGTGGACAATTTAACATATCAAACTAAATGAGTTTAGACACCGTAACTCCTCATATCAAACACTATAGCTAACATTGTCACCACCCATATAATGCTAAGGCAATGACCTCCATGTTTACTGTGGACAAATGCGTCACCAATAGAAATGGTCACGCACGATGATTTTAAAGGTTTGAAGCCCATTATGCATGTAACCATGCATAGTGAGACATACGAATGGATACAGCACGAATAAGCCAAATGCATACAATGCTACAACATAAAGATATAAATCATGTGGCAGCATCAGTAGCATTTGCGGTGGTTGGACGAACTTCATTATTGCTCGGTGTAAGTGTGTACACTATACTTGAGCAAACTGTCTTCGCTTGAAGTTGCTCGCTAAAGATACTTGACTTTGGCGGCAACAAGTTGGTGACCTCCCGTGGCATGGTCTCCTCAACTATATTTACAACGTGCCTTAGATCTTCTACGACATACACCCGAGTGTAGCTCCCCACACATTACAGTGGGCAACGCTAGAGCTGCTTTGAGTCAAAGCGGCTAACAAGGGACATAGCTTTCCGAGGTGACCAAGTCTACCACATCGAAAGCAAACCCGTGATTCTACATGACACATACACCAAAGTGTGGCTTCCACAACTGGTGCACCGTGTGACACCGAAGCGGCTCACAAAGGCATCCTCTTTTCCAAGGAACTTAGAGCCACAACCAATAGGTTGCTTCTTTGGCAGGAGGAAGCATGAGCTCCCAATGACATTGACCCTTTTCTACTCAAATGATTCGTGGTCGAAGGTTCGGCAATAAAGGATACCTAAAACCACTACTAACAAACAATTTCCTAGACAAAGGGGGAGGAGGTAGAGGCACCTAAAATCACTTCCACCTCAATCACTCACTGAGGAATCCTCTTCCTCATTGCGTATTGATATTGCTTGTCTAGACGGCATGACTTGTCTGTACAATGAAATGCCACATAGACAATACTACGTAAAAAGATTCCATGCATCACCATACCCATACAATGCACCTAAGAAGCTTATTCTAAACCGTTTCTTATCTAAGCGATATACTCTACACGATCACATTAAAGTTAACCTACAATGTGAAAGTGAGAGGTAAACTAACTATACGTAAATCAAATAATATGCAGTACAAAATCTATGTAATGCATATGGAGTACTACATTTTAATTTTCTATCTTTGTTAAAGCTTTTAAGATTTCCTATGGCTCTTTTGTTATTATTAGACTTTGACACAACCCTAAGTTTCCGCTTTCCGCTTTTCTAACAAACCCTAGGACTAACTGCTCTGATACCATTTTCTGTGACGACACGTTTTTTTTTTTTTTTTTTTTTTTTGTTTGAAAGCATACAAACGGATCTTCACAGTGGCACGACCACATGTCGCTCAGCCAACATATGACACATGTCCCATAACATGCATCTGATAATCAGAGTTACATTTGACAGCGGAATATAGTAATCAATGTGCAGCGGAACACATATCATAAGCGGAAATACATCTAGTATACAATAGTTAATTACAACAAGAGCCATTTACAAGTCTAACTATTTAAGGCTTATATAACATATTACACTAATTACATTCTAAAATATAGGCTCAACAAATACATGTGCCATATAGGACACGAGCCATGGATAAAATACCCAAAATGCGGACTACCCATGAGTCCGTGACTTATGACTATCGCGATATGCTCCAATCATAGTATCTCACACGCTAGGTGGACGAGTCAATATCTATATCCGCAAAACCTGCAACCAAAGTATCAATGTCTGCACGGTTGCGGGGGTTGCCGCATCCGTACAGGTGGAATTATGAGCCCACCGCCTTAGCATAAATAATTACACTAAGACCTCAGAGGTATACTATTCACTGAGTTTTCGCAAAGAACCAACTTTTCATTTTTAGTCGTGCGAACACTATAACAGCTACCAATTTTATAAACTTTTGTTTGAAAAACCCCCATAGCTGATATAGCAAACACCGACTAATAGAAAACATTTAAATACTGTGGGTAGCTAGTATCATACGAAAAAGATTCGTTATATAACACAATGACATTTAATCATGCAACCATCCGATACCAATATACATAAATTCTTTTTCTATCAAGACTTTTATGCATACTAATACGTCTAGCAAAACTACATTTAAATCATGCATCCATCCGATACCAATATACATAAATTCTTTTTCTATCAAGACTTTTATGTATACTAATACGTCTAGCAAAACTACGTTTAAATCATGCAACCATCCGATACCAATATACATAAATTCTTTTTCTATCAAGACTTTTATGCATACTAATACGTCTAGCAAAACTACAATATACTTATCATGAAAACATCACACAATTTAAACAATGCTATACATGCTCATGATAGTCTTTTTGTTCATTATGAGCCTCACGCTCTCTTCATTATTATGAGCCTCACGCTCTCTTCTTTATTATGAGCCTCACGCTCTCTTCATTATTATGAGCCTCACGCTCTCTTCTTTATTATGAGCCTCACGCTCTCTTCTTTATTATGAGCCTCACGCTCTCTTCTTTATTATGGGCCTCATGCTTTATGCTTTACAATTCTAACTCTATACTCCTATTCTTTGCAAATCATGCTCTCTTCAAATACAATGAACCAATCAACATGAAGTTTTCTTTATTTTTCTTTGCATAATTGCAGTACATATTCAGACACTTTAAATCAATTCAAACATTTCATTTATGTATCATTTCATAACATCATTGATATTTCAACATAATTGAAACTACTTAAAACATTCAAAGCATACATGTTAACATATCGTCGGTTCAATAGAAAATCATCTATCATTTGCATTTTTATAAAATACGAAAATATATTTTCTCAGTGAGTAGAATACTCACCTTGGCTGTGCGGATATTAAGCACTAGGTCTCCTAGACACCACCATACAATGCATTACTGTAAAAACAATACATTGCACATTATTGACAACTTCTAATATAAGACTCACATATAGCTCTTAAATTGCTCAAGAGCTAACCCATGGAAAACCCATAATATTTTAAGGGTTCCAAACGCTTACCCATAAATTCTAGACACTAAAACTCAAACAATGTTAACTCAAAGTATTTACTAAGAGTTAGATATTAAAATAACTATTTAATTATTTACCTATAATATCAATGTCTAACCCATAATTAATTCCACTAACTCATACATTATTTTCACAAACACTTTTATAATAATATTAGCCTTAAAATTATATTCATTAATTTCTAGATTATTTCTCACTAACATTTTCTCAATATTATTAAACCTAATATTATTTCATAAATATTTTTACATCAATTACTAACATATTAACACGATTTAATCATCTAGATTTTTAATCACTTAAAAACCCCAAATTAGTTTAACCTATCAAATTAGGGTCTATAAACTTTAAATCATAATTTATAAACACTACCTCAAACACAATATTATTAACCCAATAGTTTTTTTTTACTAAGGTTAATCACAATAAATAGCATTTTAACAAAATACCCGAAAACTAATGTCTATAGAAAACTTACCAAAAATTCGCCAAACAAAGACCAAATGCTCGGGAAGCTCCTAGCAACTCCAAACTACCCATAATCTAGAGAAAACGCCAAGTTAAACTCATCTCTATAAGATTTATAAAAATCTCCAAAAATGCTAGTTTAGCGATTTACCTAAAAACGATCGGTAGAAACGTAGATCGAGCTTCGTAGATCACGTTACCGAAGTCGGATCGAAGATCGGACCGTTAGATCTTCGTAGATCAAGGATTTTCTATAAAATCCATAAGAGAAAAAATAAGGAGGAGAGGCACTGCCTCTCCGAAAGAAATAGAAAAGGCTGGCCTTTTCCTCGGAAAACAAGGCGCAGTGCGCCTTGTTCATTTTATTTTTTTTTGTCTGGAAGGGCCAAGTGGCCCTTCCTTTAAGTGAAGGTGGGGCGCAGGTGGCGCCCCACACTTCATATATATATATATATATATATATATATATATATATATATATATATATGTATGTATATATATTTTAATTTTAATTTTAATTTTTTTTTCTTTTTTTTTTCTTATTTAATTTTATTAATTAATTTCTTTTATGTTTATTTTCATTTCTAATTTATTTTCAATTATTTCAATTTTCTATTTTATTTAGACTTTAAAAATATCACTTTTTACATTTTAATAATACTAAAATTATTTTAACTATTCCTTTACTCAAATTTTATACTCTAAATATTAAATAATGTCCCGGACATTACAGGTATGCCCCAGTGATTTTGTAATTTCCCTTCCATTTAATTTGATTCTTATTCAACCCCCTCCAAAAAAATAAAACTTTGTTGAGTACTGGATTACATCTCTAGCTTTATTGTGGTAAAATTTTCAACATCAAATGCTAAATGCTTTTTTTTTTTCTAATTAATAAAAAAGTTAATTACATTTGCTTTACCAACTCCAATATCGTATGGATTCGGATCATGTCTTTCATTCTCTTCTTCTTGACAATTTATTTGTATGCCTACAACTTCCATTAGAACAGTTAATCTACAACATAGTTTCACTAGATCCATGTAAAATCCAACATAGTTTCACTAGATCCATCTACATGTAAAATCCAACATAGTTTCACTAGATCCATCTACATGTAAAATCTACAACATATATAGTTTGGATCAATGAAATAATTCGGTGATGATATGTAGATATCACATATTCTGTGCATCTTTGCAGACAGATAGAGCTCGTGGAATATTAGCCTTGACAGTAGAGGAGATGATGGCAAGATTTCTTGCTTATATTTGCTTTATTCTATTCATCTCGCTTATTTTAATTTTTAGGACATCATTCAATAAATGAGAAGAGTGTTACAAGGAGATTTTACTCGTTGGTGTCAATTAGGCGGTCTGTGGACTTTTGTTGCTCTCCACGACGCTTTTGGACTAATCGGTTTTATGTTACGTCAATTTGAACTTGCTCGATCTGTTCAATTGTGACCTTATAATGCAATCGTATTCTCTGCTCTAATTGCTGTTTTTGTTTCTGTATTCTTGATTTATCCTCTAGGTCAGTCTGGTTGGTTCTTTGCTCCTAGTTTTGGTGTAGCAGCTATATTTCGATTCATCATCTTTTTCCAAGGGTTTCGTAATTGGACATTGAACCCATTTCATATGATGGGGGTTGCCGGTGTATTGGGACACTCACAACGAGCTCTTTAAATTTAATTTTTCTCTAAATTTTTAACAAAAAAACAGAAGAAGTTACGAGTTAAAACTAACCAACTCTCAATCAAAAGTTAAATTTAGTAGTTAACTTTATCAATAAAAAAGTAGTATTTATTTAAAGTAACAAAACATTTAGAGAAATTGTTATTTAATAGTTTTAAAAAGTGACTAGTTAAATCAACAAAAGTAGATTTTTAGAGGTAAATTTAGAGAAATATAAAAGAGTTCATTGTGAATGCTCACGAGCAACAAAAAGCTCAACATGAGTGAGCTCTCAAAAACAAACCCAAACTAAAAAAACAGTGTTGAATCTGTAAACAGCAAACAGGAAATGGCGGTGTATGTTTATGACCTCAAATGGGTCATAAATGTCTCAGTCCTTTAAACCTAGGGCGTAAGCCAAAGAATGGGTTGCATAAAGCGGGTTGGGTCATGACCATCGTGAGACCCTTCAACCATATCCTTAAAAGACAATTCAATATTTTTAGTTTTTCCTTGATTTTTCAATTTAATTTTTATTATTTTTCAATGGAATATATGACACGTGACAAGAGTATTATAAGAATATAATAAAAAATGGCATTTTTTTTTCTTTTAATATTTTACATGCAGATTTCTTAAAAGGCAGGATCTTGCTGGTATGCTTCCACCATCATTGGGGAAGCTACCCTACCTTAAGGCAGTGTAAGAAGAGCTTCCAATTATTCATCTTTTTGTCTTATTACCAGAAAATTACATTATAAGCTTCTATACTAACATCAAAATTTTCTCTTGCTGATAGTGATTTCAATAGGAACTACCTTAGTGGTACAATACCACGTGAATGGGCTTCTACAAAGTTGGAAAATCTGTAAATAACTTGCTAAACTTTCGTGTCCAAGATTAGCCACTAAAACCTAACTACTGACCTAATTAATGGCATGAATCAATTGCAGGTCCATCAGTGCAAACAACTTATCAGGGCATATTGACTACTTGGGAAAGATTACCACTCTTAAATCTCTGTATGCTCTTATCTCTATATTAAAATCGTCACAAAGTTTCATTTGGTTTAGCCCTTGCTGTATTCTTGAAGGGCTGTATTTCAGGAGCATAGAGAGCAACCTGTTTTCTGGACCTGTTCCTTCTGAGCTTGGGAACTTGGTGGACTTGGAGAAACTGTCAGTGTTGTTTCTTTCTTCCTCATTTCTTTTTTCCAATTAACATTTGATTAATCATTTCTAAATTCTCAATGTGTTGTATTGGATAGAAATCCTTATCATAAATGAGTATTGGATTACCCTAAATTTAGGGATTTGATGAGAATTGAATTACCCTAAATGAAGAGATTTGATGAGAATTGAATTACCTGAAATGAAAGGATTTGATTAGGATTAGATTGGATTTGAATAAAGTCAAATTATTTTTAAGCTCTATCAATAGAGCCTCTTCACTACAAAAATGCATGCAAATAGCCACGTGCAGTTTGACACGTGTACAGTGTCGTACACGTGTCAAACAGTTAGACACGTACATTTTGACACGCGTGATACGCGTGTCAAATGTGCATGTCACGAACTGCACAATTTGACACGTGTATTCTAATACACGTGTCAAACCGATTTTTTTAAAAAACAATTCCAAATTGTTAGCCACGTGTATACATACATGTGGCTAAATGTGTGTGTATATATATATATATATATATATATATATATATATATATATATATATATATATATATATATATATTAAATCAAAAATATTGAATATTGCTATACGAATTCGAAACACATGCAGAACCAGTTTCGAAACACATGCAGAACCAGTCGTCGTCCACTTAGAACTGGCCGGTGGTCCGGTATTGACTAGAGAGAGAGAGAGAGCGAGAGACAGAGAGAGCGAGAGACAGAGAGAGCGAGAGAGAGAGATGGAGCGAGAGACAGAGACAGAGAGAGTGTTGACGGAGAGCGAGAGACAGAGAGCGAGAGAGTGAGAGAGAGCGAGAGACAGAGACAGAGAGGCGAGAGACAGAGCTCTGTTTACCAGAGAGAGTGTTGACGGAGAGCGTATGTGATTTCTCTCTTTCACACAAACCTGCATGTTTCTCTCGTGTTTATGTATGTGATTTCTCTTCTGGCTTATGATAAAATCTGTGAACTTGTAGCTCTGGGACTTCGGCTGGTGAGAGAAAATCGATGCCAACGATTCATGAAGAGTTGGACCGTCGCCAGAAATTGTACAGCCTTCTCATGCCGGTGATGAACCTGTAAGTACATCTTGACGACTTGCTTTTTTTTCTTTTTCTTTTTTTATGAATAAAATCTTTCATAGAACCGCAAACACTTATAACACTCCAGCGAAAAACTGGAACCCAATCCGAACAACCCCGATTACAACAACACCTCAGCCCACAAAGAACAAGCTAACAACAAGCCATGCTACTACAGATCGAGCTGCAAGCATGACACACCCAAGCCTTACAGGCTAACAGCACCAGAACTCAGAAAACAAAAAACCACCCTACAACAACTAACAGAAGAAGCTAGCGTGCAACACTAAAGAACAAACAAACAAATCAAGTCAAAAAACAATTAGCTATGTACATTCCACCGGAAAGCAAGTTCCAAGTTCTTTCTAGAGCACTTAGAACTGCCCTTTGCCATAAATATAGCTCCCACAAACTTCCCATTTAATCTGCGCTACAATGGACTCCTCAGTCCGAAGAGTATTGTGATGCATCAAGTCATTCTGCTGCCACCAAAGCTGGTAAACAGTAGCACCCTAAGTGTTGAGGGAGAGCGAGAGAGTGAGAGAGAACGAGAGACAGAGAGCGAGAGAGTGAGAGAGAGCGAGAGACAGAGACAGAGAGAGTGTTGACGGAGAGCGAGAGACAGAGAGCGAGAGAGTGAGAGAGAGCGAGAGACAGAGACAGAGAGAGTGTTGACGGAGAGCGAGAGACAGAGAGCGAGAGAGTGAGAGAGAGCGAGAGACAGAGACAGAGAGGCGAGAGAGAGAGGTGAGAGCGCGCATAGAGAGAGAGAGCGAACGAGAGTGTATAAAAAAAAAAAAAAATTCTTTTTGAAACTTAAATTAAGAATGCTCATCAGGTGGGCGCGGGATAACTCCCGCGCGCCTACCTACACCATTCCGGGACGTGTATTTAAATACACGTCCCCAATTGTTAAAATTTTATTTAATTAAAAAAATTATATTTAAAAAAAATAACATTTTGACACGTGTATTTAATACACGTGTCCAATTGGACACGCGTATTAAATACACGCGTCCAATTGGACACGCGTATTAAATACGCGTGTCCAATTGTTAAAATTCTATTTAATTAAAAAAAAAATTATATTTGGAAAAAAATAACAGTTTGACACGTGTATTTAATACACGTGTCTAATTGGACACGCGTATTAAATACACGCGTCCAATTGGACGCGCGTATTAAATACGCGTGTCCAATTGTTGAAATTCTATTTAATAAAAAAAAAATTATATTTGAAAAAAATAACAGTTTGACACGTGTATTTAATACACGTGTCTAATTGGACACGCGTATTAAATACACGTGTCAAATTGGACGCGTGTATTTAATACACGTGTCCAATTGGACACGCGTATTAAATACACGTGTCAAATTGGACGCGTGTATTTAATACGCGTGTCCAATTGGACACGTGTATTACATACAAGCGTCCAATTGTGGCGGCTGTACAATTTGACACGTGTCTCATAAGACACGTGTCAAATTGGACGCGTGTCTACAGTAACCGGTACTGTAGACACGCGTCCAATTGTCAGTATTTTTGTAGTGCTTGTACACAATCAAATAAAAAAATAAGAGCAAGATGTAGTCCTATTTGGGCTCTTTCCTAGTGGTGGACGTAGGTGTCTAAGACCGAGCCACCTGTAAAATCTCGTCTCATTTTCTCTCTTTATTCCGCTTTATATTTAATTTTCCATTGCATTATGAATTTCTTCACAATTATATACATAATAATTTAACATTAGAGTTGGTCGAACCGGTCTTAAGTTTTCATATGGTGACTGCAGCGTTCTTAAGGCTAACAATCTCACAGGAGAGTTGCCTGCATCTCTCACTAATCTGACCAAATTAAAAGAATTGTAAGTGGTCGTAAACTTTTCCATTGCTTTACTAGCCATAACTTTTGATATTTCCTCGAAAATATTATGTTTTTTGTTTCACTCAACCGTGTTACCATTTGGCTTATATGCAGTAGGATTAGCAGTAACAACTTCACTGGAAGAATGCCTGAATTCTTTCAAAGCTGGAAACAACTTCAGGAATTGTATGTGATTTTACGACACTGCAGTGTAAATCTCTTCTACCTGAAATTTTCAGGTGTAATCTAAATCCATTGGAATTGTGTTCTTAACAGAGAGATCCAAGCTAGTGGTCTTGAGGGGCCTATTCCTCCTAGCATTTCTGTCTTGAGTAATTTGACCGAGCTGTGAGTTCTGCTTTCTAAGTTAACATTCTTGAGTGCGTAATCTTTTGATAAGTAAGATTATGCATAATCTCTATGATATATTCATGTGATTTTTAAACTAATAAAATGTATTGCTGAACACAATAACAGTTCTCGATGATGCTATTCTATGCAGAAGGATTAGTGACTTACGAGGAGAGGGTTCACCTTTTCCACCATTACAAAAAATGACAAGCCTGGAAAAATTGTATGGCTTTTTTATGTTGTAAAATGCTCTGCAATTGGAATAATACACCTCTTGTAGCAACACTTACATGAAGTTGGTTTATGGTTCAGGATGTTGAGGAGTTGTAATATCTCTGGACCAATCCCTGCATATATCTCAGAACTGGCACAGCTGAAAAGATTGTAATTCTTCTGTTTATTCTTCTCTCTACTTTTTAGTGCAGTACATGGAGATTAAGACTCGTATAATAATATTTACATTGAAATGTGTGGATTTATCCTACCAGTGGAGCTTCTTGCAATTTGATAACTTGCTAAATGCTAATCTTTGGCATTCATAGAAGTTGGAGACCTTTTAATGTTAGCTTGATAAAATAGAATGTACTATTAGGTGTTAGGATTTCAAGAGATAGGATGGTGTCTGCTTTCTAATGAACGTGACTTACAATGCCAAGACAGAATGTTAGCCAAGTACACATATAGATTAGTAAGATACTGAAATTGCATTGGTTTGGAACACCTGTACATCTCATTAGTTTGGTATGACATGAAAGCCTCTTGCATTTTCAGAGGTTTGCTTGATAACTGAGAGTTTTACTACATAAACCACACAATACATAACAGTGACAACCAGATCTAGAATTTTATGCTAGGAAAGGCAAGTAACTTAAGATTGGGAGAGGTTATTCATAATACCATGATAATGAATGAATCAAGGTCATTCGAAAAGAATCAAGGTTGAGATTAGTCATTTAGGTGTATCCCGCACATAGATATTTGTTTTAGAGAGTGTTTGATGAGACGAATTCTAGCTGCTTAAGCCCATTTCTTTAGCTACCATATCTATAAATACCATTTGTGTGATGCTCACTTGGTTTATTCTGTGCAGCAATGTACTCATCAGATACACACTCGGTACTCATTGGGTTGTCAATTGAAAATATAATATACTGACATCTCCATTGATCAAGTAGTTGACATCTTATCAGCATCTCTATCAATCTTCTGTTCCGATATTTATGCTAATTTTTAGGCACATGCTATTCTATATTTAAATATTTACTGTTAATAGGAGGCATAGGGGAGTCAATCGTTGCAAATGGTCGTCCTCTCGCACTTTTAAATCTAGAAAAGAAGATTAAAAAGAAGAAGCAGCAGTTAATGTGCTATTGGTAGAGAAAAGACACATCTCTTTAAAATGATGTCTGTGTTTACATTGAAATAGAAAAATAGATTTTGAACTTGTGTTTTTTTCTTGATCTTCCTCTCTTTTGTTGTATTTTTCATGTACTATTCTCTATTTATTTTTTATGGGTTGGGTTCTTTGCTAGAAGACAATTAAAAATTACACCCTTAATTGTTCTTGAGAGTTAGGCATAGTATCCAAAACATAGGGGTTATGTATGATTGTTAATGTATATGGGTAGTGGTTTGTGTTTTTAGTTTGAAAATGTGTTTTTATGTGACATAAAGGCGAGAAATATTATTAGAAGTGTATTAGGTCCACATTTGAGAAAATTTCTATCGAGTAGGCCTACTTATTTTGAGAAAGCTCCAAAGATGTAGAGTTGACTCTTTACTTTAAAAACTTTAAAAATTAAAAAAGAAAAAGAAAAACAAAAAGAGAATCGCCGTGTTGCCACCCACAATGGAAGAGCAAGGTGGCCGCGCGGCCACTCCACACCTGTTGTGGTGGTGCGGCCACCCAGACCAGATTGGATGTGGCCACATGCCCACTCTAATTGTATTCCTTTTCTCTTTTTTTTTTTTAAAAAAAAAAAAATTAAAGAATAAGTTAATTCCTACTTACAAGAGTTAAGCACCTGTTTTGTTAAAATATTCATATAATAACGTTTGAAATGTTTTACAAAAAGTGTTCTATATTTTGAGAAGTGTTTTGTGTTTTGAGTTGTTTATTAATATATTTGAGAAGATTGAAAAATTCAAACTGAAAACAGAAAACAAGAATACAATGCATTGCAAACACAACCAAGTTTTCCGTGAGACAATTTGCATCATGGTGAAAGCCGAGCCCCCCAAGTGAAAGCAACCCCTCTCTCCTCAGTGAGAGTGATTTTAGGAAGTCCCATTCTTGCTATTTTTTGTTTTCCTTGTTTTTTCCTGGAATTTCTTTGCTTGAATGTAATGAAACTCTTATCTTACCTGGAAAAAAGGCTAGGGTTCCTTACCTAATCAATTCATTTGATCAATTTCCTTCTCTTTCAATTCCCTTGCTCTTTACTTTTTGTTTTCTCTCGACCTTTTAGTTCCCCACAAAACACTCTCATTTAGGAAACACACATATCTCTTTTGTTTACCATATTCACTCGAAAAATTATTTATAATTTTTTGTTCTTATGACATCTGTTTTTCTTTCTTTCATTTTTTTTTTCTTTCTTTTGCAGAGATCTCAGCTTCAACAGATTGGAAGGAAAAATTCCAGATTTCGGAGTTCTAACAAGCTTGGACACCATGTAAGCAATCTAAACTCATGAGGAAGGATAACTTACAGCATGATGCCTAGGGGCCTTGTTAATGTATGTTAAGCTTGAATACGACATTGAGTTACTTTCCTAAGACAATTCATAGGTTTTTGGTCCTTTCAGGTCAGATAGGAATTCATCAGCATATAGAGTTAGTACCAAGACATAAATAAAAGATCTTTTTTTTCAGCTTTTGGTACACAGTTCTTTAATTTTTTTTGTCATGCAAGTACTGCAATACTATATAAGTTTTCTATAAGAAAAGTTAGTGCAGCAGCTAGTTTTGATACTAAATACTTTGAACCGGATTTACTAGAATACAAGTAGCACATATTCACACAGTTGTCACCTTTAGGATTGTAGCATGCCAAAGAGATGAGGCAAAAGTTTTAACCCTCATCCATTTGGAATGGGCTATTATGATAACAAGTCATGTCTGAAGGCTTCATACATATGGAATCTGCTCACAGAAGTTTAGAATTTAAATATTTTTTCAGTATGAATGTTTAAAATAGTAACAATCTGAATGTTTCTAACAGCAATGTGATTTGATAGATATCTGACGGGCAACGTGCTCGATGGGCCTATTCCAGATTGGATCAAGAGCAGAAATAGCCGCTAGTATGTTTTCTATCGTAACTTCTACATAAATTTTGAATGAGATTCCCATTCATTTATGTATTACACTTATTTTTGACTGCAGAAGGTTATTCATTTAAGTTGTTAACATGATGCCTTGTATATCTAGATACATGTACGTGAAATCCTACTGTTGATGGTGCTTCATTGCATGACCTCAGTAGGTGTCAGCTGTGGGGGAAATAATCCCTTTCAACTTCATTTCCATCTTCCACCATGTGGTGTCACCTAGATTTAGCGTCAATTTTTCATTCCCTTGTTTGATGTTTGTTTTTATATCTGGCAAGTTAACCCAATTATGCCACTAGTGTTTGTTTAGCTTTGACAAATCCAGTGTGAAGCCTAAGAAATGTTGTAGTATTGTAAATAGATCACAATGCTGTCTTAGACTACTAATATATGGCCTTTCTCAGAACATCCATAAAGATGGTATTTAGCTGTATTTTCATTGTTTAGCTAATTATTGTAAGAAGGCCTAAAGAGCATGTGTCAAAGGGTGGTTGGTAAGGTAATAAGTTTGTATAGAGTTCTCCGGGTTATGAGACTCTTTCTAATACAAAATCCATCTAAATTAGATCAATTTAAATATGAACATCAAATATTTCATTATGGTTCAATAAGCTTTTCTTTTTTCTTTGGGGGGGTTGGATTACAAAGACTAAAAGAAATTATGCTTTTGTGCAGCCAAATAGACATATCTTATAAAAAATTTTCCTCAAAATCTGCACCACCTACTTGTCCAGACAATCTGTAAGAATTTTTTTCTTTCTTGAGAAAAACCTACTTGAGCTTTACAACTTTGCGTTCTTAATATACTTGAAATTTTTATTTGTGGAACTAACTTGTTTGTGATTCAACAGAAATTTGTTCAGAAGCTTTTCTGGATCAGACAACTCGTAAGCATCTCTTTTGTTATACTTCTAAGAAAAAGGAGCCTGTATATATATACTTATGTTTCATTTCAATATTGTTTTTAACATAATAATTCGTCTTCTTTGTGCTACATTTTAATCTAGAATACTTACAGAGTGCCTGAAAAATAATCCATGTCCAAAAGGTACATATCTTAGAACCAATACAGAATTTATATTTCTTCAATTTTTTTATAATAAAAAAAAATAAAAAAAGAAAGACAGAAGAAAATTGGCCAATCTTTCATAATGAATAACAAGAAGATTAAACTATCAAACATAATTGAATCTCTCTTCTTACATGTTTGGTTGCATCTAATTACCATGTAATGATACTCTCCAGATCAGTACTCATTGTATATAAATTGTGGTGGAAGGGCAACCACCATTGGAGGCATCAAGTATGAAGAAGATATAGATCCAGGAGGTTCAGCAAAATTTTTTCGCATGACAAATGATACTTGGGGCTTTAGTAGCACAGGATTTTTTTGGGATGTTTCGAGTACCTCAAAGGACTATGTAGCAGAAAATGTATCCAGGCTCGGAATGAGCGACTCCCTATTATACATGAATGCACGTCTCTCGCCTCTTTCTCTAACATATTATGCGCGCTGCTTGGCAAATGGAAATTATACTGTGAAACTTCATTTTGCTGAGATAATACTTCGAGACAACATATCTTTTTACGGTGTTGGAAGACGGATGTTTGATGTTTATATACAGGTACAGGTAGTCAATCAGATTGTTTTTCTTCTTTGTGTGCTATAGAAGATAATTTAACTGAATTACTTTGTTACAGAATGCATTGGCACTGAAGGATTTTAATATTGAAAAGGAAGCACAAGGAGTTGACAAAGCAGTCATTAGGATTTTTACAGCAGTTGTTAAGAATAAAACTTTGGAGATTCGCTTTTATTGGGCCGGGAAAGGGACACAAGATATCCCAGAGAGAGGAAAATATGGTACTCTTATATCAGCTATCACCATACATTCTGGTGAGTCACACAGGTTGTACGTTCTGTGTTTCTTCTTTAACATCGTGATTCATGAGACATTACTAGTCTATGCCACGGTGCCATCCCCCCTCTCTCTCATACTAAGCGTGGAATTTCTCAATTTTCTATGTCTTCTACTCTGGGAGTAGATTGACAAAATAAAAGATGTTTAATATAGTGGATGCAGCAATCCCCATAACTCCTGGATGCAAAATAAAATATTTACAAGAAGGTTAAATGTACAGCTTGGTGGAAGACTAATCCAGATTTTTGTCTTACACCTCTCTTTTGTTCTTCTTTATTATTTAATCCATGTCTTGAACCACCAAGAAATATCCTCTTTTACCCCAGCTTCACCTATATATACATTTATGCTACTACAGACAAGTGAAAAAAATGCAGTTGTACAATCACTGTTCTTTGCAACCTTTATCTGCAGATTTCAAACCTCCCGATGCAGAGAAAAAAATGCAAATAAAAAATAAGATATTTCTTGTGGTCGGAACTGCAGTTTTAGTGTCAAGCCTTGTTTTCACGATTTTAGGAATTCTTCGGTGGAAAGGCTATTTAGGAGGCAAGACATCAAGGGAACAAGGTAATTTAGTTCAGATGTATTAACTAGTCTAAGCACCCAAGTAGTCTTGTAATGTTTTAAGATGCAATCCAATGTCTTAATCTCGTTGCTTTTGTAGAGCTGAAAGGATTAGATCTGCAAACTGGTTTTTTCACCTTCAGACAAATTAAAGTTGCCACAAACAATTTTCACTCTGCAAACAAGCTTGGGGAAGGTGGCTTTGGATCTGTATACAAGGTAATCTACTATTTCATCATTGTCTTCTATCTTTGTATGAAAGCATTAAATATGTTTTTCTTCTCTTTTTTTACAACTTTTACTGATCCATTAAATTTTCAGATAGAGTTTATGCATTACCAATAATGCAAATTATACCTTGAATGCAGGGCACATTATTAGAAGGTACCATAATTGCCGTCAAGCAACTTTCTTCTAAATCAAAGCAAGGCAATCGAGAGTTCGTAAATGAAATAGGAATGATCTCTGGTTTACAACATCCGAATGTTGTTAAGCTGTATGGATGTTGTATTGAACAAAATCAATTATTGTTGGTATACGAATACATGGAAAACAATAGCCTTGCACATGCTTTGTTTGGTAAGCTTTGTGTTTGATCCCTGGCATGTATATTATATTGATTATAATTTATAAAAAGAATAGGAATTGCATGCCATGAATCATATAGGTTGAACTAAAATGTTCAATATCATTGATTGAGCTATAAAACACAAATTGCAGGTCCAGAGGAAGGTGATGTGAAATTGGACTGGCCTACAAGGCATAAAATATGTGTCGGCATAGCAAGAGGACTAACTTTCTTGCATGAGGAATCACCACTGAAAATTGTTCATAGGGACATCAAAACTACCAATGTACTTCTAGATAGGGACCTTAACCCTAAGATTTCTGATTTTGGGTTGGCCAAGCTTGACGAAGAGGAGAACACCCACATTAGCACTCGAGTTGCAGGAACTATGTGAGCTACCTTTATCTCTTTCCTTCACTTTGATATTAAATTTTTCTTCTGTTCTTTTTGTACAAAATATGCATCAAAATGTCTCTTAAGTCAAGTTTCTTCTCTAATTAGTGAATCAGAATATGGTGGAAATTGAAGTATCCATAAACTAGTTCAAGTATGCGTTGTACCATGGAAAAATTCTGGCTTAAGTATTACTAGTAGGTTGTTTTTGTTAGCCATCTACATTTGCGACCTAATTGCACTCTTATTAGTATCCCTGCTTAACAAATTATTTTCTAAGCATGATAGACTTAAGTATGATCTACATACTTAGTTTACCTCAAGCTTATATGCAATTGAGTAACAGCACAGACTTCTCTCATAAAACAGAAACTGCAGAATGCAACAAAAGGATTAGAAAATCTGTTTATTTAAAACTTTTTAACTTCATATGATGAACTCTACCTCTAATTGTTACTCTCCTCCTCATACAAGGAGTAAGCAATATACAGAATATTGTATTTATATGTTCATGTTTCCCTGTATGGCTAATGGTGCATGATTGCTTCAATTAACAATTTGCAAGGGCAAATATCAGTAACAGATACAGTTAGTCCTCCACCAAAATAAATATTAAGTGCATCCGACAAGGCCTGCAGTAGTTAAGAATACAAACTCTTCTTTTTGTTCTTAGTTGAAATTTTCACTCTTTCTTGTGCAACAAACTTGTGACGAGATAATGCAAGCTTTATTTATGGCACTGATTAGTTGCCAAGATCCCAATAAAATTACTAAGATGGGAAATCATGTACCTAAAATTCTTTTGTTATAGAGTTGTTTGATAGTGAAGCTTGTTGCCTCCTACAAGTGAACCCTTACTAATAGAATGATCTTTTTGTGCAGAGGATATATAGCACCAGAATATGCATTATGGGGGTATTTAACATATAAAGCAGATGTATTTAGTTTTGGAATTGTTGCATTGGAAATTGTTGTTGGGAAGAACAACATGAAATTTCGACCTAATGAGGATTTTGTGTGCCTTCTAGATTGGGTAAGATAGGTCTTCATCAATTTCTTTTGATACATGAAACTAAAAGCATAATTTTGAGCCCTAGTCGATCATTTAATGATTTATCTATTTGGCTTTATCATTGTATTTTCCTATATCATAGATCCTCATCAAAGTCTCTATGTGCACTCTAGTTTATCTTCATTGATATCAAAGTCTCTCTCTTTCTTTTCTTTTTTTCTTTTTCTTTTTTCTTTTTTTTGGGAAGAGGGGGCGGGGGGTGAGCTGGGGTGGGTAGGATTTGAGAGGAGCCCTAAGTAACATTATTATATGGAATGGTTGAGATAAGTTGATGTTGACAATATACGAATATCATCAATCTAGATCAAATTTCATTTTCGTTTTTCATTGTAAGTTATTAACTTATCATCTGAGATTTGTATTTAATTTGCTCAACATTGATAATAAAAGTAAAGAAAGTTTAAAAATAATTTGCATTATAATGCTAATTTGTTTCCTTTTCCATTTTCTTCTCCATTCTTATATAGGCCCTTGTTTTACAACAAAAAGGGAACTTGATGGAGTTGGTGGATCCAAAGTTGGGGTCTAACTTTAGTAAAGAAGAGGCAGTAAGAATCATTAAGGTAGCTCTATTATGTACTAATCCATCGCCAGCACTTCGACCCACAATGTCTGCAGTAGTGAGCATGCTTGAAGGCCGAACTGTTGTTCATGAGTTGATCATGGATCCAAGTATTTATGGCGATGAGTTGAGATTTAAGGCTTTAAGAGACCAGTTTGATCAGATCTTAGGACAGAGCTCAAGTGACACTCAAGGTCTCATTCAATCATCAAATGCCACAATGGTTGGCTCTTCTGCTACATTATCAAGTCGATCTTAATTCTGGATAAAATGACCATAACATTGCCCTCCTGGTGATGAAAAGTTCTTGCTTCATGTTAAGAAATTATGTTGGATCCACTGGTTGGAAAATATTTGTGTTCGGTTACAATTCTTGGGTAAAATATGACGTTGAATGTACATCAATTAGTGTAAATTCTTCATTTGCATGATTAAAACATTTGATATTGTAGCTCATGCTATGTTCCTGTGAGTTATTGTGGAAAATGTTGTTAGAGCAAACTAAGGTTTCTGGTACGGTGTGAATGGCATATTCTTCGATGTTCTTTACATTTCTCAAATATCTTAAACAACTAAAATTAAGAGGCCCTTATAGGAATCTCGCTCCGATGTCTAAATTTGCTTATGAGATAAAAGTATGCTCAATGCATAAAATATTCAGTCTGTTGTTTATACTTGGGATATGAGCATATTTATAGGCAAAGATGTGGAGTCAAACCTAAATTAGGTTTATTCCTTCCACTTAAACTGGGAGTACCTAGAGTTTAATTTGGTCTGGAAGTCCTATCCTCATTCAACCGAGAGTTGGACTGTTGACCAGATTATTCAAGTAGTTCTTATTAGACTCGAATTGGGACTACTACCCTAATTCCACTTGGAGTATGATTATTCCCACAGTTTCTAGGCAAATTTAAATACAGTTAGGCATTACAATTTTCAACCGGCATGTTAGTTCTCACATTAAAAATCATAATTTTAGAAGTACAATTCACTCTCTTATTAGATTGTCTCTTCCATATACTGTGTTGGCTTCCACATTTAGAATCATCACAATCAATATGAATGATGTGATTATGAGATTATGTCTCTCATTTTTCTTGTATAATACCCTGTTGTGTACTAATCAAAGCACGTAGAAAATATAAAGCCTTCTTCCTATTCTCTTGTGATCTTTTGTTGACTTCTTTCTCTGAATTTTTTCGAAGTATTAGAACATAGAATTCGGTCCTGAGGGAGCACCATCCACTTGTTTTTGACAACTGAAACCAGAACAACTTTTGTGAAACCTTGTCGGAGCTTTGTTCTTCTGTAAGTATTATCTACCAACACCATATATGGAAGGGATTATCCTTTCTCTGCAAGCTCGGAAGGTGCTCGACAATTTTCCTGGTTGGAGTTTCCTTCCTCAATTGATTTTCGATGAGTGAGTGAATTACACACTTGCTTTCCTTCTTTGGCTTGACATTTATATTCAAAAGACACTTCCTAGGAAATGGTCCTATTTCACAGACTTTCTTTCATCTCAATTGATGATTGTAGGTGACCATTTGAAAGAGGTGAACACTCAGCTTGAATTGCTTAATATTCACAAATTGCATCTCAAAAGCTACTTTACTCGGAATGGTCCTTCCTTTTACAAGAACTGCTTTAGTCTGAATATGAAGTCGAACTTTTGCAATCTTTAATGATGTTGAAAATTCTAGCAGATATTTGGGAACTAAAACTAATAACTTGGTCATAGAAACAAGTATTGGTTCTCCTCATTCATGACCTTGTTTCAGTGTAAAACCTTTTCTAGCAGCAAATGGCTTTTCTTATTTTTCAGTGTTTGGAACGACCATAAATTTTGGCTTATGTTTTTCATTTGCGTAAATAATTTTCTGCCGCTCTCACTCAACCCACACCCGACCTTGTCATTCTCTCACACACACTCTCTTCCTCTGCATAGCTCCCTTCGTCTTCTGTTTCTTGCACTCTCTCTCTCTCTCTCTCTCTCTCTCTCTCTCCTCCATATCTCCTCTTCGCTGTCATTGTTGAGGTTCTCGCATCTCAAGTACTTTCATCTCTCTCCCAACTCATTCTCGTCCTTTTGTTGCTTGTAATCTAGATCTAATCTTTTATAGTAAAATCTACATCTAATCTCGACCTTATCATTCTCACATCTCATTCTTGAAGCTGTTTCAAGCTTCACCTCCTTTCAATCAAACTTCAGGGCCCATATATGAGGAGTTTGAAAAACCTTATCATTCTCACATCTCATTCCCTGCCTGATCTCTTTCGCTTAGCAGTCGTCAACGCTCACAAGCCTCTCTCTCTTTCTGTTGCATCTACAAGGTATCTTCGATGCCTTTTCTTAGAGAAAACAAACAATTTTTTTGAAATTAAATGAAAATGGTTTTTTACCTTGTATTTGGTTTTCAATTTGGGATGCATTGTATTGTATCTGAATCGAAAGTGGTTGTACATTGAGACTAGAGAAATGGGTAGATGGCCTTGCTGCTCTCCTTTTCAGTACATTGACATTGAGATTGAATCTGTATTTTTATTTAAACTAGGGCAATACTTAGTAACAACAATCAAAAGCGTCTGCGTCTTCTGACCCAAAAGATAAAAAAAAGCCCTAAGGCTTAAAGGAATTAAACTCCGCAGAGTGTTTGAGAAATTCCCTGGTTTGATAATTATTCAATGGTTGTTTAATACATGTTACTACCTTCGATATTTATACTAAAACAATATTTGCAAAGAAAGTAAACCTACTCCTAGTAGAAGTAAACCTAATCCAAATAAGGAAAGTAAATAATTAAATCCTAGTAAGGAAAAAAAAAATGGAAATAAAGTCCTAATCAAATAAAATCTTCTGCAAATAAAAGTCCATCTGGGCAATCAAGTCTTTCCTTCTCTGATTCTCATCATTAATGTGCCAATTGTTCATGGTCTATCATTCGTACTTTTCCTCTTGGACTCGGGTACTCTCGGATCACTTTCTCAATCGCCTTTCGGAATCCTGATCGAATGGAGCGTCCAAATTTGAAATTTTTAAGTGATTTTGTTGTTGATATTGTGAATGTTTGAGGTTGTGTTTGTATGAATATTGTGGTTTGTGGTTGGTTGTATTAGTTGGATGGAAGTGTTGATGTTATGTTGGTTGTTTATGGTGCAGTTTGGAGAAAATGAGTAGAATTTAAAATTAGGGTTAGATGCAAAAGGAGGAATTTTTGGTATCACAATTGATGTTTTTGGGGTGTGTGTTTAGTTGTTTTTGGTTATGAGGTGTAGAGGAAGAGAATGGTGGGAAAAAAAAAAAAAAAAAAAAAAAAAAAAAAAACTAGGTTTTGATTCAGTGTTTATTTGAAAATTTTTGGAGTAAAGAGTTTCCGTTCGAACGAGATAGTTCATATTCGAATGAGACACCCACAAAATGCCCCATTCGCATTGGAATTGCAGTTCGTTCGAACCGGATAGTCCATAGTTGAAAAATTAGGGTTTTCTCAAGGGAATGGACTGTCTAGGGTTTAGTGGGCTTTAGTGTTTTCAGAAAGAGTAAATTCTAAACTCATGAGCCTAGGAGAATAACTTCTATAAGGTTGTGGCATAAACCAAGCCTTTTGTCCCATCTAATGAGAGGCTGACACATCAGCTGGAACAAGAAAAACAAATGTACCCAAAACACTAGATTTGACCTCTAAAATCCCTCATCTACGACAATTTCTTTGAAAAACCAATCTTCAGATTTATTGTTAGAAAGACCATCGCCACTGAGAAAAACCCACCAACACTACCCATGCCAGACTATACCATCACTGCCCAGGCCTAACCCCAAGCTGTACTCAAAACCAAATTTGTCAACAGAGAAAAATTTCAATTGGATTGCACAGGAAAAGAATGTGACTTGACATACAAAGCCAAGAAGAATAATCTCTCCAAGCTCCACATATTTCCCAGGATCACATTTTTAACATTCATAATAGCACATGAACTTTAATGGCCAAGCAATGGGCTTAAGACTGGGCAGCCTAGCATGGGAGCAGAAGCTAAAGTCTCTAACATCTTGTGGGATTGGGAGTCCATGGAGATAGTTATGGAGGTCCTGGTGAGGTGGGTTCAAAGCAGCGTTGTTGTTGATGTACTAGTCATTTTTTAGCATGGACTTATAGGAAGAGAGAGGAACACCAAGACCCATGTCCCCTTCCTTGCTGGGCTCACCTTCATAGTTGGCTTTGGTCCACGACGTTGCGTCTTCTTCTTCTTCCCCATCTCCGCCTCCTCCGCCTTCCATTCAAACGACATCGTTTGTAGCAGCCCTCGATAGCATTTCTTTGTGTTTCTCTTTTAGAGAGAGAGAGAGAGAGAGAAAGAGAGACCTGGGGTTGAAGAGAAAGGTGACTGAGTGAGTGAGTCAGTGAGTGAGAGAGAGAGAAGATGAATAGATTTTTTTTTTTTAGGATTGGCAATTTTTGACAAAACCCACGAATCCGACACGAACAGGACACGGAATTATAAGGTTAGGGTTTAGCCCAAATTTGTTGACGGGTTGACACGTTTATAAACGGGTTGACACGTTTATAAACGGGTTGACAGGTCAATCCGAGGGTTGACCCGCCAACCCGTTTATGACCCGATTAGCTAAATGGGTTGACTCGTCAACCCGTTTAGCTAATCGTGGCGGGTTCGAGTTGGCCTAAACTTGTTGTCAAGTCATCCGGGTCGACCTGAACCTGACACAATAACCTGTTTTGCCAACCCTATTTTTTCTATGGATAAAAGTTCAGAGAACCATTTTAGAGAAGAAAGATGAGAGATTCGAGGTTTTTATATGAAATTGTCGTAAATGAGGGATTTTAGAGGAGAGATCTAGTTTTTAAAGTACATTTATTTCTCTTCTTCCAGGCTAATGTGTCAACTTATTATTGGAGGCCACAAAAAGCTTTGTTTGTGCCACAACCTTATATAAGTTATCCTCATGAGGCTAATATAATGCAAATGGACACATGACTAGGGTCAAATGCATAAGCAAGGAGTTTAAGAAAAAAGTAGGAAGTAAATCTTCCCACTAATAGTTAGAAATGATTTCTCATGAAATTTTCTATAGATTTTATGCATGTCAATGTATGGTTCAATGTGATTTACATGACTGTTGAGAAAATAATTGAAGCAAAAATGTTTAAAAAAAAGAAAAGTATAAGTAGTAGAAGGTGAAATGTAAAGACCAGTCTTTCAAAGAACAAGTTTATGAGGAATAAAGGAATAAAATTTAGCCTAAGGAAACTCAAACCCTAGGTTGAGCAGGGTTGTATGCTCAAAAACCTTGGGTCGAGCGAGGTTGTATGCTCGATGCCCTAGGTTGAGCGCGGTTGTACAAAATGCCCAAGTCAAAATAAGTATTGTATGTTTTATGCCTTAGAATGAGCATGGTTGTACGCTTCCCAGCCCTAGGTTGAGTGGGATCGTACACCTGACAACCCAAGGTTGAACGAGGATTATGCGTTCGGCACTAGTCATAAGATAAGGACTAGTTCGTTTAAATAATTTATTGGATACAATTTTCAGTTTCAATTACATGTATACATGGTTGAGTTTGTAAAGCATGATTTGCTTTTTAGTATGTTGCTTCATTATTACTTTTTCGACAAATAAATTGATAAATGTCTATATGTACATGTTTACATTTTAATGTTAAATGCAATATGAGAACATGATAGTGTCAAAGTTAGAAAAAAAGTCTCTTCTCTCATTTTGATTTCACATAAAAAGATTTTTATTTGAACGTTTCCACAAAAGTGCATTATCACCTTGATTTTTCTGGATTTTATGCATCTATCTTTACAAAAAAGTTCTACCTTGATTTTAAAGAAATCATTTTGTATTAAACAACTTCTAACAAACAGAAAAGAGAAATTTTAATAAAGCAAAAAAGGGGCTCACGTCACACACAAAGATATTGGTTGGAGGCTTTTACTTACTGAGTGGTGGACTCACACTTCGACTTGCAAAATTGTTTAATTTTATAGTCATAGGCACTCAGGACACAGGAGAGCCCATGGACTTCGACCCATAGGATTTGGGTAGAGACCAAGTATTTTGAGGCCAAGGAGAGACTCTTATGGAGGTTTGATCAGGTTTAGACTTGGTTGTGACGACTATTGGTTATGTACAAAGTTTCCATGTGATAATGAACAAGGTAATGTAATAGTAAATTGAATATGTTTTCCAGAACTTGCATATAAGTTGTGAATGAATGAGGTTATGTTTCAATTAGTGCTTTCGTACCATCTTGGCAAGTTTTCGCTGCGTTGGTCATAAGGTAATAGTATTAACGCAGCACACCAAATTTTAATCCTTGAATAGGTTTTAATTTTGAGATTTAGACCAAATTATAATATTTTTATAGACAAAGTAACTTGAGGGTTAAGGGCTATTTTTTTTTTTTTGGGGGGGGGGGGGGGGGGGGGGGGAGGGGGGGTGTTATGGGCTAGTGTATGGGAACGGGTTATGGCTTTAGAGATAGGGAAAGCTGCATGATCTAATTTCCTGAGTTTACTTATGGTGATTGATAACAGGGTTTTCGAGGAACCCTAATCTCTCAATCAACTACAAGAGTTATACAGTAATTTTTCACATATTTTTTTATTAATAACTTCCTCCTTTAATAGAGTTATACATGGTAGAATAGAAGAGGAAATATACGACATATAAAAAAATCATAAACCTAATGGAATATAATTCCCTTATTTCCTTCCTTATAGAAAAACCAAACCTAATGGGATATAATTCCCTTATTTCCTTCTTTAGATTCTGCTTTATGAGCAAGAATCCAAATCCAACTAGATCCTTTATTACTTAATAAAGCTCCTACTAGAAGACTCCACGTCTAGCGCAAGACTCATGTTGGCATGCTATGCAATTCCACTACTGCCCTTGTCACGTAACACTCCCACCTGCTTAAGTTTGCCATTGTCCTCAAGGGCAAAAGAAGGAAATCTCAACACAAATTCATCCCGGGTCACCCAAGTAGCTTCAGCAGGTGAATGCCCTTGCCAATGGACAAGAATTTCTGCACGGCCATGAGTGACACGGTGGTCCAAAACAGCTCGAGGCAGCACGACATCATCATCGGGATTGAGGAGAGAAAGATCACTATGAACAGGAATGCCCGTACCCACCCATTTCTTCAGGATTGAAACATGGAAGACATCATGAATTTTGGCCGAAAGGGGTAAGACCAATTTATAAGCCACAAGTCCTACTTTCGCTAGAACACGATAAGGACCAAAAAAATTGGGAGATAACTTCTTATTAAGCCGCTTATACACTTATTGTCAGGGGCGGAGCCAGGGGGGGTCGAGAGGGGGCAAGTGCCCCCCCTCACCTCCTCAAAAGTTTCTTTACTTCTTGTAATTTTTTTTTGAATATCCTTCTTGCCCCCCCTAACCTCTCATCAAGGGGCAAATTATTTTTAGAAGGACTGAGATTTATGATCTTAGCCAATGATTTTTCGCGTTTTCGTAAATTAGGTTGGCCAGGTTGCTTAGATCTGTTCAAAATCTTCAGAAGAAATGAAGGTTGAAGACAAACAGTGCAGTTCGTAAAACACAGCGTTTAATGGAACAATGGAAGAGTTTAAAACCAAAATTTTTGATTGAAACGCGTCGTTTCATTTATTTGCTGCCTTGCTGGAGTTGCATTTCGTCAAGACTCAAACGCACCGTTTCTTTTATTTTGTATATCAAGCAAAAGGACAAGGAACAACTTTCCCTTTAATTAGAAGAAAAGGTTCTCTCTGAAAAACGGTCTCCGTTCTTCTCCTTCCACCCCAGCACAAATCCATCAACAAACAGTACCGCTGAAAGTTTCACCGGCACCCTCTTCAGCCAAGGCAGAGAAATCTGTTCCAGATGCGCCACTGCCCTCGCATTTTTCCTCGACTAAACCCAGTAACGATTCTTTCAATCATATCAAGGTGTGCAACATTCATGTTGATTCTTGAAGTATTTTCTTTTAATTTATTTGAAAGCGTTATGATTTGGTTAGTTCATGCCCGATTTTTTCTTATTCTCTGTGTTCAATCACTGTGTGAGCAGAAGATGTTATGCGCAGCGTGTTGTCTGAAGGATAAGTGTGTGAAGTATTTGTCTGAAGGAGGAGGTTTGTGAAGGTTATAGTGAACGTGTGAAGTGGGAAGTGAAGTGATAAGGTGGGGGGTGGTTTGGAGGCAACCACGTGTCCCACTTGGTAGATGGTGTGTGCTTGTGTCTATGGCCTTTAGATAATGTGGGAGTGGGTTAGTGGGCTATGTAATGGGATATGGGCCATATGGCCATATGGGGTAGTTATTTTAAGTGGGTTAGTTAAGTAAATTTGTTAGTGCTTCACAGCAATGTTTAGTGTTCTTTCCACAGGATCCGTTTACATAAATGTATTTGCCTTTCATCAGTTAAGTTTTCAGACCTAAATATTGCTATCTTTTTGTTTTTTTGTATTTTTTTTTTTAAATAAAAAACCTGAATATGGGGATTAGCACGGCTTTAAAAAAAAAGTTAATTAATTTTTTATTAACTTTAGATTATTTTTATTTCATTGATAATAATAATAAAAAAAAAATCTTGACCCCCCTAAAGTACAATCCTGGCTCCGCCACTGCTTATTGTTGACGGTAGTCTTGGAGGCAAAAGTAAACCCAGTCCCTGGGAGAAAACTCGCTCTCCTGATGAGTCCAATCATAAATTTTCTTCATATGGTTCTAGGCGCTCAAGAGCTGCATGCGTAGCTCCTTTAAAATGGCATCTCGGGTTAGCAAAGTTTCTTCCACAGCAACATTCTTGGTGGTCCCGGGAACATAAGATAAGAGAGAAGGTGGAGCTCGGCCATAAACCAGTTCGAAAGGAGTACGCTTAGTGGCAGAATGAAAACTGTTATTGTAACAAAACTCAACCCATGGTAACCAATGACCCCACCTCTTAGGATTGGTGCTTGTAAAACAATGGAGATACATCTCAATTGTGCGGTACTTAACGACCTCCGTCTGGCCATCGGTTTAGGGATGGTAAGAAGAGCTAAACTTGAACTTAATGCCATTGAGCTGAAACAACGCCGAAAGGAACTGGTGAACAGGGGGTCCCTGTCGCATACAATGGAAGAAGGCATGCTGTGCAACTAGAAAATTTTTGTGAAGAAAACTTGCGCAACTTGTGGAGCTGTATAAGGATGTTTAATCGCCGTGAAATGACCATATTAGGAGAGGCAATCAACCACGACAAAAATTGTGGTTTAACCGAGAGAGAGTGGCAACCCATCAACAAAATCCATTGAGATATCGACCCAGATTTGGGACGGCACTAGCAACGGTTGTAAAAGCCCAGCAGGCTTGGTATTGTCGGTCTTATGTCTTTGACAAACATCACAGTGCTTAATGAAGTCCTACACATGCAGTTTCATGTTCGGCCAATAAAACACCGACTTTATACGTCGCAAACCTTTGTGGTATCCTTCATGAGTGTTATTGTGGAATTCAGCAAGGCTAGCTTGATTCAACGGAGAAGTTGATTTGAGGTAAATGCGGTCCTTGAAATACAGCATCCTAGAATGATAACGCCAAGGTCCCACGGCCTTATCCTCCAGAATTTTGCGAACCAGCTCCTGCAGGTCTGCATCCTGCTGCACCTCGGATTGGATCGACTCCACCCATCGAGGCACGGGCAGGGAGATGGCCAAGAGATGGCCTTCCCCTTGTCGTGACAACGCATCCGCCACAGAATTTTCACTCCTTTTTTTGTATTCGATAATAAAATCATAGCCGACCAGCTTAACGAGCCACATCTGTTGTGCTTCAGTGACTATTGTTTGGTCCCATAAATACTTGAGACTATGATGGTCCATACGAACCACAAAGCTTTGGCCCAACAAATAAGGACGCCATTTTTGTACCGAACTCACAAGAGCTAACATCTCCTTCTCATAAGTGGAAAGTTGTAAATTTCGGCCATGGAGTGCTTGGCTAAAGAAGGCAATGGGACGTCGTTCCTGCATGATCTATAAGAATCCAAATCCAACTAGATCCTTTATTACTTAATAAAGCTCATACTAGAAGACTCCACGTCTGGCGCAAGACTCATGGCAGGCATGCTATGCAATTCTACTACTGCCCTTGTCACGTAACAAGGCGGGGTATACAACTTTCCCCGCCTTGTTACAACTTTCCCCGCCTTCTAGAACAAAAAAGCAGATAAGGGAGAGAAGAATTGACAAAGAGAGAGGAGGGAGGATGCGGTTGCCGGCGATCATCCCAAGTAAGAGAGAGAGAAAGAGAGGGGTGGTGGGTGTAACACCCCACCTAAATAAATGAATTATTCGCAATATTCACATGTTGCTTCTACTATTCATGATAATCCACAGCGAAAAATATGCTATATATATATATATATATATATATATTCTGAAACTACGAACTGACCTTTTGAAACACCATAGCACTAGTATTAAAATAACTTTGATTCAGTTGTAACTTAATTAAAGTACAACTTTAGTTCAATATAAACACTCATTACCGTTCATGAGTTCCAAAACTGTACATTAACAAAATGACACGTAGGTCCACTATGCTTAAACCTAAAGTCTTCAAAAACTAACCCCCGGCCTTAGAGAGCTGATACATGGGGGACGAAAAACCGTCCCACACCCTCCTTTTGTGTTTTTAAATCCAAAAAAAAAAAAAAGTATCATCTAATGTTTTAATTTTTTTTTTATTTAAAAACACAAAAAGGGGGGGTGGGAGACGGTTTTTCGTCCCCCACAAATCATTTCCCCTGGCCTTATGATCCCATCGTTGTGCAGGTCATACTAGCCGAACATATATATATACATCAGACTCGTCTACTATTTTTAAAAATTGATTATTATTATTATTATTATTTAGTTGAGCGGAATATAACTTAGATATTCAATAAATAAATAAAAATTTAAACAAAGAAGAAAGATATTCCTGGTTGACTTCCAAATAAACAAAGTCAACGCAAATTCATTACCGATTGTCTAATCAGTTTATATTGTAACTGCTGAACGCAGTAATCTTTAAATAAAATATGAGTTATGTACACTTTTTTGATTATCACTTGCAAAAAATTGACATCACGGGTCCTATATATGTAGAATTTAAGAGGCAATTTGCAAATTAAGTGTGGATTCTTTGGATTTGTAGAAAATGTTACATCTCCTTTATTTCTTATCACTGTCTATTTTTCTTGGATTTAATCTTGGTCAGTCGAGAAATTGGATATGTGCATGAAAAGTCCTCAATCATTTAATCGATAACATCACACATATCTAAATTCTTTGAAAACAAAATTATAATTTATTTTCCTTAATATGATTGTTAGCTATTTGCTTAGTTTTCTGAAGCAATTAACATTAATTTCTCATAAGACAAAAATTTCTTACAAATCGATTTGTAAGACATTTCATACAACAAATATAAAAGTAACACGTATTCTTTGACATATGAGAAGTACATATTATTTTAATAGCATATTATTCTCACATGTTTCATTTAACATGTTTAATTTTTTTTTTAAAAAAAACACACGTGCTTCTCACTTTTTTTTTTTAACATGTTTAGAGCATTCACAACAGCTTTCCTATAGGGGTCTTGTTCTCTAAATTTTAGGAAAATTTTAAGAAAGTCATAAAAACCATCCCACAACAGCTTCCTTAAAATTTTCTGTTTCCTAGGAATGCTACAGTACTTTCCAATGCATTGGAAAGCACTGTAGGCTGTAGCGTTCCTTTGTTTTGTTTATTCAAAAAATTCGTTCTCTCTCCCACTGTATCTTCAACGTCGTCTCTCTCCCCTCTGGTTCTCTCTCTTTCTCTCTCCTTCCTTATCTTCTTTTCCCTTTTTTCTTTTTCTCTCTCTTTTCTACTTCAAATCAAACACAGCATACCTTCCCCTCTGGATCGAACCTTCCCCGCCTCAATATTCGACCAGATTCAGGTGGTGGGTTTGCATCTGTGTTCGACGGCTGGGTGTGGTGTTCACTGGGACGGCTGGGTTTGCATCTTGCGGGAGTCCTCGGTTGGTCCAATCCCGACGCGCCCCACCTCAAGATCCGACCAGATCTCTCCCTGATTGCCGTCGAGCACATCACTGCCGTAGAGTGGTTGGTGTTAGACAATATTTAGGTGGTGGGTTTGCATCTATGTTCGACGGCTGGGTTTGGTGTTCACTATGACGGCTGGGTTTGCATCTTGGGGGAGACCGAGACAACGAGAAAGAGAATAAAAAAAATGAATAAAAAAAACAAAAAAGTACAAGTAAAAATTAATATTTTAATGATATAGAGAAAAATGAAGGGAAACTGCTGTGGAGTGAGTTTTTTTTTAAGGGAAAAAAAAAAAAAGTGGTTTTGTTCCTTATATATAGAGAAAATGGTTGGGAAGCTGCTAGAAATGCTCTTATAAAAAAAAAAAAAAAAATTATGTGCTTTTTACATGTTTAAAAGACACGTGTCACTTTTATACGAAGGTTGCAAAAAATTTACTATGACAAATTTCTATCCGTCATAGGTAGAACTTACGGGCAATTTGCGTAAAGACGACCCTAAGTGTGGAGTCTTTGCATTGAGATAAACTCTCAATCCCAAAGTGAACGGAAATTACATCTTCTTTTGGATTTATTGTGAATGAATGAAGAGAGTAACCGGCAGTTATTGGCTAAAACAGCTAACCGGTAACCGCCTAGGCGGTTATTGCATTTTACCAACCGCAACCGCTAACCGCCTAGGCGGAGGCGGTTATAAAAATAACCGCCGGTTAGCGGTTATTGAGTAAATAACCGGCGGTTATATAACCGCTTTAAAATTTGAGTTTTAAGTTGATTTTGGGCCGGTTTTGAACCGGTTTTAAATTGGTTTTGGGCCAATTTTGGCCCTGTTTTGGCCACTTTTAGGCCGAGAATGGTATGCTTTGTTGCGTGCATCCGTTTTTCTTTTATAGCCAATGTTCACTTCCAGCTTCTATTATTCTTTCGATGTGGGACTAAAAGCTTATGGGTTTTTCTTTTATAGCCAGTGTTCACTTTCAGCTTCCCTTATTTTTTCGATGTGGGACTAAAATCTTTTGGGCATCGATTTGAAAGACCAACATGTGTATGCCTTATATATATATATAAGCGGTTAGCGGTTATTTATAACCGCTTTTAAAACCCTATAACCGCTAACCGCCTCCGCCTAGCGGTTATAAGCGGTTGGCGGTTGGCGGTTATAAGCGGTTAGCAGTTGGCGGTTATAAGCGGTTAACGGTTTTAAAGCGGTTATAACCGCACCGTTTGAACACCCCTAGTGGATACCCAGCAATTCTATATATACTGGTATTGTCCCATCACGACATTAATTAAATGACTTCATTAATTATATGTTTGATGACTTGAACTAGAGTCTTGGTATTGAGATAAACTTCCAAATCCGTACTTGAATTTATCAAAGAATCATCTGATTGGAAAAATTTAAAAAAAAATATATATATAAAATAAAATTGGGAATTTAGACAAATTAAAATCACTTGATCTCTCATTTAATAAATGAGCTTTATGGCCTTATCTATGAAAGTCTGTCTTCTTTTGAGCTTTCTTAAGTCGCTTGAATCTGTCATTCAACAACTTGTCTGAAAAAATTTCAAATGGAAATCAACTTGAAAAACACTTTATGATGATTATTCTATCTTCGAAGATAACTCTTTACTCTGTCGGCATCATCTCTTGACCAAGTATTCAAAAATGAAACTAAAATATCGCCAAATAGTGCTAACAGAGTAGCCAATAAAAATAGGAGAATTGAATCAATCTCGTTCTACATTAGCTTGGTAGCTGGGTTTATTGTTGGTTTTGCATCCCATTTTTCAATAAATGCTCATCCATTAATCTTTACTTGTTAAAGTTATATATATGGATGATTTTAGAATTGTACGTGTATGAGACATTTTATCTCTATCTTTTATTGCATTCCAATTTTCAATAACCACTTCTCATCATATATCATTATGTTCCCATTAATTCCCGATTTGACTGATGCTAAAGAAGTTCTAACGAATGCACGTCTTATATTCAAGTTTTAACAACAAATATATACGCAGCTTACCATCAAAGTAATATAATTTAATAGTGTTTATAATCATCTAATGTTAATTGTTTCTTTTCGGCCATATGCATAACAAATACAGACAAATATACACATAAGAATTATACAGAGGCAACTGATTGCCTATCCGCATCATATTACACTATATCAAGGCATTGAAAGAGATAACCAAATCCTTAAATCCTTGCAATAATTGAATTCCTCCTTAGATGGTTCTCATTCAAAACAAAAGTAGAATGCTTAACATTGTTCATAAATGAAAGATCGAGTATAGACTATTGTAGCAATTGCAACATGTTTTTAGTTCAGAAACAATAAGATCGGAACTTGGACAGTGTATTCACATACTCAAGTTCCATCTATTCTTACTAGATTTTGAATGCAAGAGCATTTCCATGTAAATTGTGGTGATCACCAAAAAATCAACTTATGATAATTCCATAGAATAAGCACAGTCACCCCAAAATGACTGCGAGTAAATTGAGATCATAGTATGAATCTGACCATGCTATTCTTAAAGTACTTTAATCCAAGTAGAAAACAAAGAAGGGTAGGAAATCAAAATAGAACATTTAACTGTAAGCACCCATGCTAAGTTTAGTTGCAAGAAAATGGAAGCAAGAAATCAATATAGTACAGTTGTTAGAAAATTAGAAAATCAATGACTCCGTTTATTAAACTTCTCGTTTTCTATTTTTTATTTTTCTTTTTTTCTTTTCTTCTGTTCTAATAACAAAAATATTAACAAACACCTCTATGTCAAACCAACAAACATAGAGGTAAAAACAAACTTGGGTTTGATATATAAGAACCTCAATATTTAACAAATTTGAATGGAAACAAGAAATCCCATTACTTATGATTGCATGAATTAATACCATCAACTCGAGCAATCAATCAACAAACATTATATTAAATCTTCCAACGTGTTCAAGACTTGTAGCTAGCTAGTCATATCTAATTATGTAAACTTGATTGATTGTGATTTGCAGATAACATCAGGGGTCAAGGGCCCATGTGGAATTTAACTGGCAATTTGCATCTTGAAGACTCCAAGTCATGTGGTTCTTTAAATTGACACAAACTTGGAAACCCAATTTGCAGGGACGAGGATAACAATCTTGGCTTCTTTTATTTCTTATGGTTTGTACGTAATCTTTGCATTGACATAAAATTCCAAACCCAAAGTGGACACATTCAGAACATTCTTAACTTCTTTTTTGGATTTATTGTGATGAGTTAGTCAAGCCACGAGTGGGATATTTTGGAAAGTCCTCAGTGTTGTAATCACATCACAACATTGAATAAATACAAGGACTCTTAAAAAAAATTTAATTAAAAAAAAAAAAAAAAAACAAACAAACAAACAAAGGGTGGTTTGAGAGCCACTCCTTGATTGGGGTGACTTGTGAGCTACCCCCAGTGGTGGCTCTAGCGTGGCCTGAAGTCCAACACTGCGAAAGTTGAGAGTGGCGCACGCCATCCCAAAACCACCATTGGGGTGGCTCGAAGGCCATCCCCACCTCGCTTGGCTCGTAAGTTACCCTAGCCAATTAAGCCATTAAGGGGTGGTTGCTGTGGTGTACTAACGGAATTTGTCAAGTGTTTTGACGAAATTTGATTGCAGGGAGTAATTTGTATTTTTGGCATACTCCAATAACTTTTATGTTCATTTTAATACCACAATGAATTAATTGTAAATAAGGTAAATAACATAGACTGATTATACATTTTTCTCCGATGACTAAGTACTTTTCAAATGATTGTGATCCTTCTGTTGGTTTATGCTAACGTCGCTCTGTGATATAATCACACTTTGTATTAACAAAGTATTACTACTCTATCATAGTGGTGGCATAATTCAATGGTTCCATAGAAATTTTAAGTGGTTGGGCATGTATTGGGTGTGAGTTCAAATCTCGCAATAAAATCGTCACACAAGTTTGGTTAGTGTTAATCGCCTTAGGTTCTACTCATTTACTAGTAGGACTAGATTAGGCTATGACTCAATTGCGTTTGAGAGAGCGCTTGCAGTTTTCTATCATCTAGGCTTTTCTTGTCAATGGTTCCCAGCGGATAGGTGCTACTATGATCACTACCAGATAAAGTAGCTAAAGTATATTGGTCGCCCCCTTTTATACCCTTTCCCTTCTACCCTTTTTTCAGGAGAAAAATCATATTTAGTCCCTAAGTTTTCATCTGATTTGAATTTAGTTTTTTGGTTTTCAATTTAAAAAATAAGATCATTAGGTTTTGCCAAAGTTTTAAATTGATCCCTCTATTAACTTAATGTTAAAGTTAACGATTTTTCATTTGTCACATGCATTTCATTTGATACTCTAGAGTTCATGCTAGCACCCAATACAATGTCAATGTCCATGCCAGTATCAAATTTAACGGTTTTCCATCTAATATTACAAATCTAGAAGATTAAGATGGCGAAGAATATGGTTTTTGTTTCTAGAGTTTGGTCTCTCTTTTTTTTCTATGAATGACTTGGTGTTTAATGATATAGCATTGATATTAGGTACTAATATAAACACAGATGTGTTAATTGAGACACAAATGAAATATGAAAAGCTATTAATCTTGAAGAAAAAAGTGGCAGAATGGTCTATTTAAAATTTATGCAAAACCTAAGGACCATATTCTTAAAATTAGAAACTGAATTACTAAATTCAAATAAGATAAAAATTTAAGGACTAAATATGATTTTTTTTTCTTTTTTTTTTTTTAAATTAGAAGGAAGAAAAAATATATATATATATATATATATATATATATATATATATATATATCTATACTCTGAATACTTGGTACAGAGGCCCAACATAATATGTTGGGATAGAATTTTAATTCGGGTAAATTACAATTTCTCTTGTAAATAAATACTTCAAAAATTTTACTAATTACAGTGGAAATAATTACAATTTCTCCTTCAACAAAAACTATATTCTTTGTTGTTTACACAATGAAAGGTGTATGTCTTAAAGTACATGACTGACCAAGATCTGTTAGCCCCTTACCTGCAATTATGCTAATGGGATTTCCTAATTTTTAGACCCTCCCTTAATGAGAATCAAGATGATGAATTTTTTTTTTTTTTCTTAAATACTTCAGACCAGTTTTTCACATAATAAAGCAATTTAGTCATTTTCTATATTTTTTCTTCCAATTGAATTGCCCTCGTTGTATTCTAAAAATTGGGTTGGCAAAACGGGTAACGACACAATCCGTTAAGACCCGCGACCCGTTTAAGTTATACCCAAACACGACTCGCTTATGTTAACGGGTTGGGGCTCCAGACACGACACGACACGGTAATTTTACGAGTCACCCGACACGACCTATGAAACCTGTTTAGCATAATGGGTCGTATCGGGTCGACACGATCATTTGAACTATTTAGCTTAAAAGTTCTTCTTTTTTTGTTGGTGGTTTTTTTTTTTTTTTTTTTTTGTATTTAATAATAATAGTTTTAGCAATTTATCTCTAGAAATTAAACTCCTAGTAAGCTAGCACCAAATCACTTAATATGATTAATTGTCTAATCAAATAACAAAGAAAAAAACTACTTCATCATTACAAATTTACAAATACAAATGCAAATACAAATACAAAAAACTACATCAATTTTAAAGAGACGCATTTTCTTTACTAAATCAAAAGACAGTTGCCAAAACTTGTCTACAACATAAAGTGTAAGAACCTAATAAAAATATATTGAATTGTCACTGTTAACATGTCACATTTTTAAAAAATAGCATTTTTCAAGTCGTTTGATACATGAAACGACTTAAATTGACATAATTTGAGAATCTACAATTTTAAAAAAAAATAATAATAATTGTAGGGGATCCTGATCCCTCCCTCTGTTTGTATGTTATTGATGTGCTTTTATTTTTTGTCAAAATTTGATCTATACTCCACCCAATAGAAAAAAGCCTAGAGCGTAAAAACTCTAGAACCTAAACAAGAGACTAAATCTCTATAAAGCAAGAGCATAATACTCTAAAATTACAATATCACAGATACTCTCAGTAATTTCCTTGATCCATGATTTGTTTTACCGCTGCCTTAACAAGGCTATGTGCCGCATAATTTGCTACTTTTCGGATATGCCTAATTTGCCAAAAACGCTGAGTTGAAAGAACAACTTGTATATATCAGCCACCAATTGCCCGTATTTACACTAATTTGGGCCATTGGCCTTTACAACATTAACCACCTACAAAGAATCCTCTTTTAAAATAATATTCTGAAGTCCCAAATCACAACTAAATTCCACCACTTCAAATGTCACTTGGGCTTTTGCTATCACATGCTCTACCTTACACATATGGTCTGGTCTTTGGCTGCAATCACCTGGCCTTTACAGTCCAATGCTATTATTGTTCCTACTTAATTATCTTGAATTCACATTGGCCCTTCAACTTTGATAAGCAGTAGGGATGTAATGGTGCGTTTGGGTATCGAATATTTCGAATATGAATAATATTCTAAATCTGATCACGGATTTCAAGGCTTCGAAAATGTGTTTGGATGTTGAATATAATTCAGATTCTTTTCGAATATGTGTTTGGGTGTTGAATTTGAAAGATTGAAAAAAAGTGTTTTATAATGGTAGAAAGTGGTTGGAAATGATTGGATTGTATGAAAAGTTGTGTATAATGATTGGTGTTATGAAAATAAGTGTTAATTTTTAGAAATTGAGAAAAAATGTTTTTTAATATTAGGAAATGATTGAAAATGATTGGTTTGTATGAAAAGTTGTGCATAATGATTGGTGTGGTAAAAAATGATAAAACTAATAATAAAAAAATAACAACAAAAATAAAAATTAAAAACTAAAAACCAAAAAAAGTAAAATTATATTTTCATTTTCATTTTTATTCTTATTCTTATTTTTTTTTTTTTTAAAAAAAAAAAGAAAAAAAAAAAGAGAAGAAAACATAGGTGGCAGCCATTCCTTTGGGAGGGGGGTGGCCTACGAGCCACCCCCATCTTCCTATTTTTCTTTGAAAAAAAAAAAAATATATATATATATATATATATATTTGCTTTTGGATTTTAGTTATTCTTTTTCAATTTTTTTTAAAAAAAAAATCCATAATGACATGTGGCATGAGTAATATGGACATATCTCGCCCAATGTGGCATTTTCTCAAAGGTTTTGATAGTTTGAGCCTTTGAGAAACCGGAGTCGGAGTGTTAGCAATTTGTGGGGCTAGACACAATACGGGTGGTAATTTGGGGGACTAAACTGTAATTTTCCTTTAATCTTGATAATGTTTGAAATATTCATTGTATACTAAATAAAAATTGAGTATTAAATTTTCTGGACTAATGATTTTAATTTATTTTGCTTTATTAAATCTAAGATAAACACGTTTTTTTGTTTTAATTTTATGATTAATTTTAGTTAATTTTATTTAGTAACGAATATTTTGTTGAGTTTAATATAAATTACTTCCTTCTCATTTCTCGTGAAAAATGCCTATTTCGTTCTCGTTAAAATTAAATTACTTATCTGCTTTAATTCAAAATTATAAACCGTAATTATCGACATATTCATTTACCACAAATTAATTTGAGCAAGATATATCTAACATAAAATAAAGAAACTAAAAGCAAACAAAAACTCTATGGAAAGGAAAAAGAAACAGATAGGTACATTATAAAGAAAGGTTGGCATTTAATACGGGTACAAAATCGTACATAAGAGTATATTTTATTCGAAATTAACCAAACACATGCGTAAAACCACAACCATACGTAATGCATATCCAAAACAAAATACACTACTTGTACAATATAATTGCAATTTTTTAAATATCCTGCATTCTAGTGTCCATGACGGGTATCCCACATTGCTTGTGCAACGCTTTCTCTAAATTGGGCCATTTCAACGGAAGCTGCTTGGGAGAAGTCATAATGTCCTGAATTTGATGGGCCTGCCTCATCGTTGTTGCCATAATCATCTGGCTGCTCACTCATGTCTGCCTGATCGACGTCCATTTCCGGTTTTGTTGCATCATTGCCGCTGAAGATTTCATCATTCGGATTGTGTACCCCGATGAAGTTGTGTAGCGTGCAACATGCCAATATAATGCTAGGTTGACGCACCAATAAGTACCCAGGGATACGATCTAATATACTCCATCTCCTATTCAATCTGGCAAAGCAGTTCTCGATCATCATTCGCAACGATGAGTGCCTAAAGTTAAATAGTTCCTTGTATCCACGTGGCAAATGCCTGTTGCGATAAGTGTTCAGATGGTACCTCTCCCCTTTATATGGAGGCAAAAAACCCCGCGTGCATGGATACGCTGAATCAGCAACATAATAGTGCCCTTCATAAATAATCCAATGAAAATGTCAATATAGGAATGGACAGAAGAAAAATGTCTGATGTATACTTAAAGGCATTTTGACTACAAGGTACATACCATCTGGGGGCCACTCAAAACTATTGTCACCTATAACAGCATCCTTAAATACGCGACCATCGTTAATTGTTCCCTCCCAGCCAACGTACACAAACGTGAATAACATATCGAAATCGCATACTGCCATCACGTTGTGTGTGCACTCATTTTTTCGGCCACGAAAGAGGCGTTGGTGCTCGACTGGGATTTCCGGCTTTATGTGTGTGCCATCGATCGCACCAATACAATCCTATCAAAATATAGAAATAACAAAAATAATAAGTCATAAAATCGAGGCATTGTGTATAGTATTTGATAGGTGGCATTGATATAACATTGTTGTGTTACAGAAGGACATGAACTCACCTTGAACCAAGGATAATATTTGGGATCACTGCTTACATGTGGGTACACCCTAGTCCTGTGATGAACTTTAATGTAAATCCTCGCTAGATGACCCACTGCACCAAGCACCATCTGGATATGGCGGTTTATTGAGACTGTCTCAGTGGAATGTTGAAAGCGATCTGACGCGACCCGCTGCCCCTGGCAGTGGCCCATAACCACAAGAAATATAGCCACACTTTCCTCAACCTCAACGTTCCTCGTACTCCTCATGAGTTGGCGCTCCTTCAACTCAGTACACAACGTTATAAACTGGCGTTGCTCCATACGGAACATTTCCTTAAACGGCGTTGGGTTACCGTTCAGCATGCACCTTATATACATGGCCCCTCGTAATGGCAAATTGCGTGCCGGCATTTTGCAGTTTTCATCGTCATCGTCATCCGAATTTGATATGTCTAGCACAGCCAATATCAAATTGATTTCGTCATCAAATTCCTGTTCACTATCCTCATCCATGGCGTCGAAAGGGATGTTAGATCCATCCATCCTACCAACGAACACATTTGAGTTTAATACAGCTTCAAATAATGTGTACAGCATACCAGCAAACACAGATTCAATTCAATTATTGTCACATATGCACACAGTAAAACACATATCACCAATCATACCACACTGCAATAACTAAAAACCAAAGTACATTAAACTAACATAATTGGTCCTCAAATAGAAGGACACATTGCATCCCAATATAATTGTCTCATACTGAATACCTAAAATACAAAACAAACATAAATTACCCTCAAAGTTAAGTACAAATACAAGTAGCTATTTGCAATCTTATCCTGCCTGTCAGTCATCAAGAGGCTTCTGCCTTTTTAGCCAGATCAATCTACTTGCTCTTGTTATGCGGATCCACGCGGTGTGAAGTTGTTCATCCATCAGGGCAACTGTTGCAGCTACATACACTTCGTCATTGACCTCATGCTGCAACTCGTCTAGGAAGTCGAGAGCCCGATCCATCGGGAGTGCGGATCTGGCGGTGCTGTGCTGTTGTGTGGAACTCATATCCGACTGACTCCGCCCAAGCAAGACGTCTTTCCTTGCCTTCGCCATCTCCCTTAACTTGTCGTACAAAGCTTTCTTCGAAGCCACCATCTGGCTTTTCGTTTGCTTGGATCCTTTTTTGCCTGAGGATCCTTTTTGTGTAGATCCCATATTGACGCCCAGTCCAATATCCCGCGACAGGTCAAATGGTGTATCCTCCACCATCGGCTCTTTCCCCCTACGCCTACCTCCACCAAATGAAGGTCCATCGACCTCATCATCATGAGGACTGTCGAGGTCAACAAATGCCTTGACGGATAACCTTTTGCTCGGTCCGTACGACCAGCCCCACCACTATGCACGTGCATACCCTCCGTCTGCATACGGTGCATGAGACGTTCTTCCTCCTCGGCTGTAGGCGGGGAATGTGCGGAGGATCGGCAGAGAATGCCCGTTGCAGTTGACCGATCGAAAAGGATCCCCAGCTGCTCATAGTTACGGCACCCCTTTGACTTGAAGCGTGTGATTCTATCATCGACCTACGAAAACCCGGAAAAGGCACTCAGTTTACATTTAGATGTTTTTCATGATTTCTATAATAGATTGATCACAATGAGGTCATTTGGGATAGAGCATACCATCTTGGCACGCTCCCATTGCGTCGGGGTTCCGCTAACGGTGTTTAATATAGGGTCCCACCCGAAACCGGTTTCATGATTTAACAGGCCTGAGAAGTCTGTGTGGTCTTTACAAAACTTGTTGTACTTCGTCGATAGCTGGCTAGGGGTAAAAACCCTAGTGGCCCTCGCATTCATTTTCTCGGTCAGATCCACCCATGTGTTTTTGGTCACGGTCCCTCTGACAATGGTACCGTTATGCACACATTCTAGAAGAAGTTCGAGAAACATGTCAGCTTCCTCAGGAGTCCACTCAATTCCCTTTCCTTTTGGCATGGCACCTCGTTTTCTCTAGTATAGAGTGGAAAAGTAAGGCCATTAGTGACAACGATGCATTGAGGGGGATTAGTACACTTTTCTGTTTAGGTGTCACTAATTAGAAATTCTAAAGTTTGGGAGGCTACATTGTAATTTTCCTTATTACATTTTGTATATATGCATGTCGAATATTTATTAGGACTGCTAGTCAATTGTTTTAACAAAATTCGACTATAGGATTACACTTTTGCAGTGGAAGTAGCAAGTAATTTGTAATGCAGGCTTATTTAAATTTGAATTAATTACAGTCTAAGATTCTAATATATGCCTATAGTGCAAAAGTTATAGACATGCATTATTTGTACAGCATACATTAAGAAACAGGTTGTGAGGCATACCTTTCGAATATGAGATGTTTTTAACGCGTGAAGGAAACACTGCTTCTTGCTTCTCGTCGAATATGGCTGTACAAAATGTAGCATGACTTTAAGACAACATTCAACTTGAATAGGCCTTTTCATAGAGAAGTGCTACGTAATTTAGTTCAAATGAAAAAAAAAAAAAATATATTACAAAAATTTTAAAGTGCAAAGAGTGTGTATATGTGTATAAAAATGTCATTTAATCCAATCTATAAAAATGTCATGTGTATATGTGAGAAGTACACGTTTTCTTTTTATTATTTGAAAGGACAAAGTTGGAAGAGCAAATATATTTTTTATAAAATTTCTTCCAACTTAGAAGATATATATAATTACTCATGCAGTTACATAATTATTTACAATAATGAAATAAGTCTTGAGTAAGAGACAACCGATTTTCATAAAGTATTTTCAGAGAGCTTTTAAATCTACCACAAAATTATAAAAAAATATCACATTTTTTAGTAATGTTTTGATTGATTAGTTTGTGGTTTGTTGAAACAATTTGTGCCAGTTTGAGTGTTTGAAAAACAATATTTTTAAAATGTATATATTTTAAAAAAAAATGAGTGTCTTTTACATAAAAATGCTTCTCATATAATGTTTTGATTAGTTCGTGGTTAGTTTTTCTTTAATTTGTGCCAATTTTGTTATAAAGTTAACAGTGTGTCAAAGATAAATTTTGTTACGAAAAATTTGTTACAAATATGAGTGTCTTGTTTAGAAATTTGATTTTCATAGTGTTTTACTTAATTTGTGGTTATGTATTATTGTGCATATACTTACGTTTTTGAACTTTTCTTTTTCCTATTTTATGTGTGTATTGCCAACAAAGACTAAAAAAATAAATACAAATAAGGAGGAATATGAACATCTATTGTTGTGGACAGTAAAAACAAAGTTGCTTTTCTACATTGATCAATGGATCATCTTATGCTTTCTTTTTTGTAGTGTTTTGTAAGTAATTAGTTCCTATAATGGTTTGAAAAAATTTGTTTTAAGTAAATAAAATCGAGTTGAACTTGTTTTAAGTTGTTAGACGTATAGTATGCGAGTCGAACTTGTTTTAAGTTCTTGACAAAGTTCTGTTTAATTTGCTTTAATTTTTTGGGTTTTTCTGTTTTCTACCGGTCTACACAGCTTTTGATAAACCTATGTTTTTGATAAACCTTTGATTTAAGTTTAAAAAAAAAAAGGGGACAATTTGTAAAAATTCAACAATTATAATAAAGGTGGATATTCATTTCCGGTTGATAATTTTGTTTTTTTCCTTATGCAACACTTTTTGGAATTGAGAGTGAAATTAAATTTTAACCGTTAAAACAATTATAGCATAGATGCTGAAGTCTTGTTTTTTTTTCTTTTTTTTTCTTTTTTTTTTTTAAGTATCGATTTAAGACAAATTCTTTTATTTTTTAGCAAAAACCAATAACTTTAACAAACAACTCTAAAACATAAACACTCAAACTTTTATTTTTACTTTTTACCCCGTTGGCCGTAAGTCCTCACTAAAAAAAATTCACCTTTGTTTAAAAAAAAAATTCATTCAAAAAAAATAGTCGACATTATGACGTGAAGGATCGGAAAAAAAAAAAAAAAAAAAAAAAAAAAAAAAGAGAAAAAAGTTTGACAATTATTACGTAAACAGACGTGGAGGGATGTGTTAAGCAAAAATCACCTCCACGGATTTTTTTGGTGAACAGAAAATGAAGCTGGAATACTACTGGTATGAGATTTTTTTTGGCTAAAAAAAAGGTTGTCCATTACAAAAATAACATATCAGTTTACACGCCAGACCATTAGGTGATTGGAAAAAATAATTTAACGTAAAAGAAAAAAACCAAAAAAAACACAGATCTACCAACTAATGCAGGAACTCGTATGAGAAATGATCTAAAAAATCCAAACCAACAAACAGTAACAACATTGTAACAATAACAACAGAATATACAAAAACTAATAGAATCATAATAAATCCCCTTAACAGTCCCTGAAATACAAAGTTCTTGTGCAAATTACAAATAAAAAATGAAACAATAATAAACAACAAAGTATGAAATTGAAACTAACCCTCCAAAACCGTGTTCTTGGACCGACCACGTGGACTGTCTTCACTGAGGAGCTGAGTATCGTTAGGTGTTGGAAGCTGTTGAGGAAGAAGGCTTCTCTGAAGACATTGAGGTTCTACCTTCCGATGCACGAACTTATAGCCAGTTTCCGTCCACTGTGTGAGGCCGTCACTCACAACACGAAGCCCAAAAATTGTTAGGTTCAAGTCTAATAAATAGATTAAAAGCAAATAACTCAAAAATCACCTACCTCTCTAATGGGTGAAAGACCCCAATCTATACAAATGCCGGCGAATATTGCTACAACGGGCGGAAGGAGGTGATGGAAGCCTGAAAAGCTCCCTGACACGCTTCTTTTCAGGCAATAGTAACACGATGGTCTCACGGGTTTCTTGTTCGGCAGGAGGAAGAAAATGAGAGAAAATGAGAGAAAGGTGAGGTTTTGGGGAACACATAGGTGGGAGATGATTGGGTGTGATGCCGACTACACGGTCTGAATGGGCACGTGGAACGCGATGTGCGGCTGTGGATATTAAACAGAATTCCAACGGTATAAGATTTTTTTGATAAATCATCCTTCAATGAGACCGATTACAGATTATTTTCATTTTAGACATGTGCAACGATCTGATTCGTGAGGGGAACAGTGAAGGCACATGGCCGTTGAATAGAAATGAGATGATCAAAATTATGAGGGACACGCGTCGACCATGCAAGGTACAGGTCATATAATCCGGTGCAAGCAGTTTATGATAGAATTGGTCTTAAAATTGTTATTGTCCTTTTTTTATCCGTTGGATGAGAAGCCCCTTTCATCGTGTGGTTGATACATGCACGCTCAAATTATACTCAATACGCACACCACACAATACCACTTTTCTTACTCCAATTGAATTTTCCGAGACAATGGGGAATTATATGCTGTGGCACTCGAACAAAGAAGGCACATATTGAACGGTTCAGATGATAACTAAGCTACAAATTACGAATCTAACGGTTGATATTAATTAAAACCATAACTACCCTCTAAGCAAATACACCCTGAAAAAATAAACCCCAACTGCCCCCATAATGATGCATCGGTCCACGAAAAAGGCGAAGACACGCCTCTCATAACGGGTAGTTATTGGGTGTGGTCACTCGCACCTTATAGAACCGAATGGACGGTCAAAACAATAGGAACTCTACTGGTCTTATAATCTAACGGCTGTTAATCACATAAATTCTGAAAAACGGTGTAAATGTTTTACACCCAGCCGCATTCCAATGCACCGACGAGTCTGACGAGTCTGAGCATATCTCGTAACAAGACAAAGGCAGGATATTTTGTTTAAAAAAACAGAAGAAAAGAAGCCCGAATTACGTTACAATGCGGGAGTGGTTGGCTGGACGCGGGAATGTACAAATGCATCTGACGGACAAGATTTATTCATCCGACATTGTGATTTAGTCAACGGTCCTTACAAGCTCATACTAATGCTGAACGAAAAAGCGAAATACACTCAATTGGCTTCTACCTCATCGTCTGAAGACGCGGGTCCCACAGTGTTAAACAAAAAATGCCGGTAATAGGTAGCAATAAATGCTTCCACACCTAAATATTCACGCCTCTGATCATCACGGATACCTCGAAATACAAACCGATTTCATTAAAGCGTTCGGGTTTTATTCAGCATGGATGCGGGTGTCGGGTTTTCGAATAAAAACCCGGTTCGAATACACCAAAATATTCGAACCAAACACACCATACGTGAGCCGAGTTCTAGCGAGTAGTGCATGTCCAAGCTCGGCTCTTTTAAATTTATCACGAGAGCTCGAGCTCATAACAAGTTTTAAAAATTAAACTCGGCTCGGCTTGCAAAAAAAAATACCGATCTTTTGTGGTAAAGTAATCAAGTTACTACTAGTTCCTCATCTTTATAGTTTACATTTCTATGAATTGTATACTTATGAATTAGAATTTATGAATTATGTGACATTATATGACTATAATTTATAGTTATAGCAGTATAGGCTTATATACATATACACACACACACACACTTAATTATATCACATATGGATCTTTATATTATATCCATATGAATTGTTATATCATATTACATAATTTACATTATTAGATTATACTTAGTCACTAATCATACAAAATAAGTATTGTTGTCTTGTTGATATGAATGATGAATCATAAGTTTATTACATAATTTACATTATATAATGAAGATACACTATGCCATATCAATATACCACATAAATTCTAAGATTTAATATCGTATAAACGAGCGAGCCGAGTTTTATACGGGTTTGAATCGTTTAATAATTGAGTATAATTTCATGTCTACGAAGAGCTCATTTAATAACCGAGTCGCGCATGATCTGAGCTTTATCGAGTCGAGTCTGAGAGAGCACACTGTTAGTATTTTTACTAGCTACATTCTGGATAAAACAAAAACACTTTATGTAATGGTTGCGTTTTAACAGGATGGTCGGTTTTCAAATTAGAATCTTCATGTAGTCAGACAATATCTAATCCCAAGCTTCTTAAAGATGTTCATGAAAAGTCCTTGCAAAATCCAAGACAAAAACAATTGATTCCTATGCAATCGTCTGGACGGGCCTTTGAAGGCGTCCAGACACCTCTCAGTGTCCAGCAAATAATGATGAAGACTTCCAGACGTTAGAGCAACACTGCCCGGACGCTAAATCAAATTGTATTCAACAAGGAGTTGAATTTCAGAAGTCGAAACTGTTAGGAAGTCTCTGCAAGCCGTCCGGACGAAGTGGCAACACGTTCGAACGATGTCCAGTATTTCAAAATATTCCAGAGTTCCGTTCGAACGCGGAAAGGATTTTAGCGAAGACCGTTCGGATGCTCAGTCAAGCCGTCCGGACGTGAACCTAATAAAGATAGAATTACGCTGTTTCTGAAAGGATATCGCAGAAAATCGTTTGGACGTGTCTAACTTCCGTCCGGACGCTCGCCAGTCAGAGTCCGAATCTCAGCAGTTTTTGAGGTCGCTTCAAGCCTATAAATAGAGGGCTCTAGGCTAGTGTTTTGTACATAATTCGACAGTGAATTTCAAAGTGCTTAGAGAGGGTGTTTAGGGAGAATCGAAGATCTGCTAGGTCTCAAGCCGTTGTTGGTGTGTGCTCAACTGTTCGTGTGAAGTCTATCTTAGGGGTCAGCCCTAAGGTAAAGGAATCCATCAAAAACCCCTTCAGGTGGAAGACCTGGTTGGGAAGCGTTCACGATGGGCTTCATGTCAGAGTTAAAGGTATGACTACTGCATAAGGGTATGTGAGTACGAGTGTCTTGTAACTAGCTTTGTTTTTTAATAGTAGATTTCCTGGGTTTGGCTGCCCCATAGTGGTTTTTCTCTTCACAGAGTTTTCACTTCATCAACAAATATCTTGTCTTTTAAATTCCGCATTTTAAAATATTTTGTTGCACACAAACACACACACTTGGTTTAAATTTGAAGTCAACAATTATTTTCAATTGGTATTAGAGCTTGGTACACTCTGTTTTAGATTTAATTCTTGAGTGTATCCTTTTGACTTCTATTTTTTTTTTTTTTAATTATGTTTCAAAATCTTAATTCTGTTCCACCCTTTGATGGGACGAACTATGGCTATTGGAAAGCCTGAATGCGCTTCTTCTTAAAATCTATTGACGTTTGGAAAATTGTTGAAACTGGTTGGATTAAACCAGAAGAAACAGACGAAATTACTGTTATTCAAACAAGCGCAAGGCTTTCCAATGATAAAGCCCTCCATGCACTATATCAAACACTTTCACCATCTGAATTCGCAAGAATTTCAAATTGTGAAATTGCTAAAGATGCATGGCAAATTCTAGAAACAACATATGAATGCACACAACTAGTAAAATCTATCAAACTTCAAATGTTGGCTTCTAAATTTGAAGAAATTAAGATACCAGAAGAAGAGACATTTGGAGAGTTCTACACTAAGATTAGCGACCTAAGAAACTCGATGGTGAGTCTTGGGAAGCAAATCTCGGATGTAAAACTCATCCTAAAGATACTAAGATTTTTGCCTGAGCGTTTCAGGATTAAGGTGACAACTATAGAAGAAAGCAAAGATCTGGAGGAGATGAAGATTAAAGAGCTGGTAGGATCTCTTCAGTCATACGAATATTCCTTACCTCCAGTCAGAAAGGCAAAGACAATTGCCCTCAAAGCATCAAAGAAGAAATCCATAGTCTCATCTTGACAAAGAATCTAATATTAATGAAGATGCAGTGGCAATGTTAGCCAAGAACTTCGAGCGTTTTATGAAGAATAATAAATTCAAAAAGAAGTTCTCTGACAGATTAAGAAATGCTCCCCACACAAGTGATACAGAAGAAGCAGAAAAGAAAGATCTGAGGGGTCCCCAATGCTTCGAATATTCAGGTTTTGGGCACATCAAGACTGAATGTGCAAATCTGAAGAAACAAATAGGGAAAAGCCTTTAATGCAATTCTCAGCGATGAGTCTGAGAAAGAAGAAGAAACTCCTGAGGAAGAAAAATTCCTAGCATTCGTTGCCCACATAAAGATAAGGAGGATTCTCAGTCCTACTATTCTGAGAATAGTAAAGAAGAAGATATGCAGTCAGCCTATCAACTTCAATATGTTGAATTCCTAAAGCTGAGGGAGAAATACAAGCAGCAGGTACTAGAGCTGAACAGCCTCAGATTTGAGAAAACCTCTATGCTCATAAAGATCAATGATTTATAAGAAAGGCTACTGGAGATACAGTTACAACTAGAGATAGTGGATAAGGGAAAAGTTGTTATAAAAGGGGAAGTTCCTATCATCCCTCAGCCTCCGGTCAAGCTTCCTATCAGAAGAAAGCCTCTCACATGCCATCATTGTGGCAAGCTAGGGCACATCAGACCTAACTGCCCACATTGGCAAGTTCAAAGGAAGAAAAAGTGGCAGGCTCCTAAAACTCCCATGTGTCACCAATGTGGAGTTAGCAGTCATGTCAAACCAAGGTGTCCTCCACCTAAGCCTCCCAAGCATCATAGATCTCCGCCCAGAAATCATGTTCCAAAGCTTCAGCAGCTACAGAAGCCTACTCAAGTGAAAAAAAACTTGTGTCCCCAAGAAGACTGCAGGAAAGGAAATCTCCAATGAAGGAACATCTTCCGCCAGATCCTTCATGCAAGATCTGGTAAGATTTCTAACTCTATAGCTAAAGAAGGAAGGATAGTACAAAGATGAGGACACCCATTCCCCCGAGGGGGAGCAGACCTACCCAGTAGGTAAAGTTACACATGCCTAGAATTTTGATTCCTACTCTCAAACCTCTCTCCCAAAGGTCAAGATTGTTTCTACCTTACATGTTTGGTCAATACTATCCTTTTTTTTTTTTAAAAAAAAAAAAAAAAAAAAAGGGCATGGGATGCAGAGCTTTGTTGTTCCATTAAAAAGTTTCCAGATATCTTATGTATGTTTAATTGATGTCTTAGTTTTTGATGCATTTATTCAGTTGCCTTTATATAACTGAGAGTTTGTCCTTGATATTTGAGAACTTTTCCAGTGGCATCCATACTAGATAGTTGCTTTTCTCTTGCGATAAAAAATATGCATTATCCAAGGCTCCCCTAAGGTATTTGTGTATCTCCTCTGACTTGTTAGCTTCTGGATTTTTTTATGAGAGATATTGTTTTTGCCAAGATGGTTAAATTGACCAACTCGCTAGTTGAACCTAGATCCCATAAATTCTGGCATTTTTTCTAGGTTGTAGCACCAAGTGATAAAAGACATTCAAAACTGAATAAAAATGGATAAAAAGATCCATTGCTTATGCTATAAATCTGTTCTTGATCTTGTCCCTAAAGAAACAGTCAGTGACTACATCATTACGGAAATAGACGGTCACTAAAGGACATAGTAAAAGAAAAGTTCTGCAGCTTAGGGGGAGTGTATCAGATGGAGGTAACTAGGCCCTAGCATAATAATGTTTGACTTTTGACTGATCTAATATTGATTTTCTCTCTTCTTTGAAAAATCCAGGTGATTTAAGTCATATCAGTATACTTTATACCTTATTGAGAAAGCCTTCCCACACACACGCATTGCTTGAGTTAAGTTTTCTACTAAAAAATGTCTTTCTGTAGGAAAATTGTGTGCTTATTGAAACTTAACTCTCAATTATATCTTGGGATATTTTTGAAATGCTAATTTAACTGAGATATCAGTGTTATATACATGCGTGCTCTGGAAATTACTTGGGAAATATTTTTCTGCTCTTTTTCCTCTCATTTTCAGATTTTTTGTGGGAAGCGTCCGAACGGTGTGTTTTGGGACGTCCGGATGGTGTTCCTGTATGTCTGGAAGGTTATTCTGGTTGTTCAGACGATACGGTTGATTCGTCCGAACGTTAATTCTTCTTGTCCGGACGAGCGTGTTTTTGCGATCTCTATGTGGCAAGATGTCCGGGCGTCACTTAAGTTAGGTCTGGACGGTGAATCCTATAGGGTTAAATCGCTTTCTCCCCGCGCCGCAGCTCACTTTTTCGCCTCTTTTGGTTCATTTTTGTCGTCTTGTGCAATTTTTCTGTGCTTTTTATGCGAAATTCTCAAGTGCAAGTGTCATCCTTGCGATTTATCTTCACCCCAGGTACGTTTTTAATACTCTTTTACTAAGTTATTTTAAGTTTCTATGCTTAAAATAGGTTGTTTTTTGGTTTCTATTATTTTGAGTTTAATATGTATTATTCCTCAAAATATGTTATTTTTTGGATTGAGATTATGCATATTTAGTTCTCCATATTGTTTGGGTTGTGTTCTTTTGATATTGTAATTTCTGGATAGTCCATTTTACAGCCGTTATAATCCCCAAATTTTTTTTTGGACTAATAGGAATTAATGCTTTCATGAATTTCTATTTGTGATTTCTTTTAGTCCATAAATTATGTCTTCTGACGACTCTCCTCCCCGTGTCAGACAAAGAACTGAAAAGTCAGTTGCTGACAGACTGCATCGCATGCGATCACAACAGGTTCTATCCAAGCGAAATCTTTTCCTCACAAATCTGAGAGATCCAGTTATGTTCCTCATTGCTCAGATGCTGCTGGAAAACAACTGGGAGTACTTGTACAATTGTGCCTGCCCGGCCTTTCCCAGACTGGTACGAGAGTTCTATGGCAACATGATCATCATCTAGGAGGATGATAGAGGACTCATTATGCAGACTATGGTTAGGGGACAACAGATACAGATTGATCCATAGCTTATCAATGTTGTGATCGGAGTGCCTGTGTTACCAGTCTCCGGAGTTTCTTTTCCTGATGAGGCTCCCAACATTGATTTCCTACATGATTTCTTTGGGACTAGACCCCAAAGAGAAGACAAGTCCCACTCCCAGATCAACATTAGTACTTTTGCTCCTAGGCACCGCTTTTTAGCAAAGATTGTGGTGACTAACCTTTGGCCTCAAGCTCGTCGGAGTGAGCTTACCCTCAAGAAGGCCACCCTTCTATATGCCATCGTGATGCCGACTCCTTTTTGCCTGTGCAAGCACATCTTGCACACTATGCTTGAGGTTCGAGATGAGAAGAACACAAGGCTATCTTTGGGGTGTCTGATCACTCAAATCTGCCTTCAGGTCGTGCCAAATATTTCAGACTCAGAGTCCCACTCATGGATTCCAGATCCCCTTGGTATACAGACTCTCATGAAGTCTAATGCCCAGTTGCGGCATGAGGCTCAAGGCAGTGTTCCTTAGCCTCCATCACTTCCACCACCACCAGTTGCATCATCATCATCCCAGGCCGTGCCCCCTACTTTCGATATAGAGGCTGCATTTTCTCAGCTGATGTCATCCATGGGAGCTCTCCAGCGTGAAGTTACTCTTATTGGAGAGCGTGTGGAACAATGTCAGATTGACATTCGGGAGTGCCTGCAGTACCATCACCCCACGGCTGATGATGATGACTGATTTTTATTTTTATTTTTTTGTTCTTTTTGTTGTTTGCTTGTATGTAAACAATTTTAAAATTGTGTTGACATTTTGATTAAACTCTTATGGTTTTAATTAAATACTTTGTTTACCCTTTGTCATTGTGTGACAAAAAGGGGGAGTATTTTTTGGTTTTTAGACTGGGAATGTGTTTCCAAACCGGTCAAGTGTTTTTGTCCCAGAATGGCTAAAGGGGGAGTTTGTTAGTATTTTTATTGGCTACATTCTGGATAAAATAAAAATACTTTATGTAATGGTTGCATTTTAACAGGATGGTTGGTTTTCAAACCAGAATCTTCATGTTGTTAGACAATATCTAATCACAAGCTTCTTAAAGATGTTCATGAAGAGTCATTGCAAAATCCAACACAAAAACAACTGGTTCTTGTGCAATCGTCCGGACGGGCCTTTGAAGGCGTCCGGACGCCCCTCAGTGTCGAGCAGATAATGATGAAGACGTCCGGATGTTAGAGCAACACCTTCCGGACGTTAGATCAAATTGTATTCAACAAAGAGTTGAATTTCAAAAGTCGACACTGTTAGGAAGTCTCTACAAGCCATTCGGAAGACATGGCAACACGTCCAGACGATGTCCAGTATTTCAGAATATTCTAGAGTTTCGTTCGAACGCGGAAAGGATTTTAGTGAAGACCATCTGGATGCTCGGTCAAGCCGTCCGGACGTGAACTTGATAAAAATAGAATTACGTTGTTTCTGAAAGGATTTCACAGAAAACCGTCCTGACGTGTCTAACTTCTGTCCGGACACTCGCCAGCCAAAGTCCGAATCTCAACAGTTTTTGAGGTCACTTCAAGCCTATAAATAGGGGGCTCTAGGCTAGTGTTTTGTACAGAATTCGACAGTGAATTCCATAGTGCTTAGAGAGGGTATTTAGGAAGAATCGAATATCTGCTAGCTCTCAAGCCGTTGCCGGTGTGTACTTAACTATTCGTATGAAGTCTATCTTAGGGGTTGGCCCTAAGGTAAATGAATCCATCAAAAACCCCTTCAAGTGGAAGATCTGGTTGGGAAGCGTTCACGATAGGCTTTGTGTCAGAGTTAAAGGTAAGACTACTGTATAAGAGTATATGAGTACTAGTGTCTTGTAACTTGCTTTGTTTTTGGATAGTAGATTTCCTGGGTTTGGCTGCCCCAGAGTGGTTTTGCTCTTCACAGAGTTTTCACTTCGTCAACAAATATTTTATTTTTTAAATTCCGCATTTTAAGATATTTTGTTGCATACAAACACACACACTTGGTTTAAATTAGAAGTCAATAATTATTTTCACACATGAGTAGCTTTGCTTCGTTACACCCCTAAATTATACTAGACATAACTTAGATATTCAATTAATAAATAAAAATTTAAACAAAAAAGAAAGATATTCCTAATTGACTAAGAACTAAGCAAAGTCAACGTGAATTCATTATCGATTCCCTAATCAGTTTATAATTAAAGACCGAAAGAGACCAAAGGACTTACTTCAATTAATGTTCTGGTCTTAATATTTTAATGGAATACATCATCTTCATTTCAAATAAATTTGGTAATATAAACTTTAAATAAAATTGATTTTATGGTTAGAAGTTAATGTTAATATGTATTTTAAAAAGTTAATGTTAATATATTTACGGAATTAGATTTTATGGTTAGATTTTAAAATTAATGTTAATATATTTACGGGGTGGCTGGGCGCCACTCCCGGCCACCTTTGGAGGTGGTCACGGCCTCTCCCAAGGGTTAGGTGTGGCGTGCGGCCACTCCCATTGGCAGGCCGCCCCCAAATGATTATTTTTTTAAAAAAAAAAAAAACAAATATTTTATTTTATTTATTTATATTTTTATTAGATTTTATTTTATTATTGTAATGGATATATCTCAACTTCCTATTGGGTGTGATGTGGCTGACTAGCGGAATCTGTTAATTTGATTGATGGAAAACGTCTTGAATGACTGATTTGTAATTATAGTTTACTAAAATGACCTTTTAAGAACTTTTTAAACCACATGATTATTTTTAATTGAAGCTAACCCTATTGACCAATTGTGAAATTATCTCAAATAAAAAAAAATATTAAAAAAAGAAAAGAAAAAGGAAAGATATGCACCAAACACATTTCTAGAGTTAGAGAAAGACCTTTCTTGGTCAACGAGGGCTGGCACTCTAATCCAAAGGCCAGTTGGATTGGCTTTAAGAATTCCAGCCGACATGGGCCATCTCCACCGTTGCATACTTGCACTCAAAGTTAGCCGTTGATGAGATCATATTAAATTTTTTTACCAACGCATTGGAAGTACGGGCGGGCATAAGGCAAGTAGTCACTGGAGTCCAAAATATAACAATAAACAAATGGCCATGGAACCTCAAAAGAAAAATGGCCATGGGACATACCAGGCAAAGGGCAAAGGGCAAAGGGCAAAGGGTATATCCAAAGCCAAAGGAAATATAGACATATCTGCATCTCCGTCCAAGTTTGAAAGCAAAGCAATACGGCAAACCAAGTTGATTGGTGGAGGAGAAAATGGCATGCCAGCCTTGTATTATGTAGAAACTTATATTTGCTTGTTGTACTACCTTACCATAATGTGGTATAGGCTGATGTATATATAGAATATTCAGTTATACAAGAGTTGTGAGATAACTATACAATCAAACTTATATTTGAATTTACATAATAATAGGTCATTCAGTTTCAATTGAGTCTCTGTCTTGATCTGGAGTGTGATTTGAATTCTCGGTTGTTGAGGGAGAGATAATATTGCTGATACGCCCCCTCAAGCTGGACGGTAATGCAATGACGTTAAGCTTGCTGCGAAGAAGAGCAATCCGAGAAGCAGAAAGTGGTTTTATAAAAATATCTGCAAGTTGATCGCGACTGCAGAGGAATCGAACATCCAGGGATTTAGAAGTAACCATGTCACGGACAAAGTGGAAGTCAATTTCCATGTGCTTGGTGCGAGCATGAAAGACCGGGTTGGAGAAGAGATAGGTGGCTCCAATGTTGTCACACCATAAGATTGGTGCATGATGGGTAGGAATTCCAAGTTCTGTGAGGAGAGATTGGAGCCAAGTAATTTCTGCAGCAGCATTTGCAAGAGCTTTGTACTCAGATTCGGTGCTGGAACGAGCAACTGTAGCTTATTTGTGGCAACTCCAAGAGATGAGGTTAGGACCCAAAAATATGCAGTAGCCTCCGGTAGATCGTCTGTCATCACGCCTGCCTGCCCAGTCTGCATCAGTGAAAGCCTGTAGTGTTGTGGAATGAGACCTTTGAAATTGTAGACCAAAATGAATGGTGTCTTTGAGATACAGAAGAAGGCGTTTGACTGATTGCCAGTGAAGAATGTAAGGGATATAATAATATTAGGGATATAATTGTAATAGTGGGCTTTTGTTAGTTAGTTAGAAGTTGTTTGAGGTATAAAAGTCTGAGGTGAGTGTAGAGATAGTTATTGATTGTGCAAGTGAATTCTCAGAAGTTTGTAGTTCTTGGAGCCTTTGTGGGTGAGCTCGAATCATCCATTCTTGGAGCTTTGGCTGAGCTCGAATCAGCCTATTCTATCTTCAATACAACAGTATACGTTTTCATTCATCATCCAATTCTATTCATTTCTATATCTTTTCATTACAATTCTTACATTCAAATCCAAAAACAATCCAAAAACAAGAAAGTTCATTACAAGTGGTATCAGAGCCGTTCGATTCAACAATGGCGACAATTAGGAGAAATATGCAATTCCAAGAAGGTCGTTATGACAGGATGCACATTCTTGAGAAGGGCAGAAATCAAAACCGGTATTTTGTAGGAAAGAGAAGAACTGAGAGGTTAGATGAAGAAGAAGATCAGCACTGGATAGAACAACAACATTTTAATGAAGAACGAAGGGGGGCCAGAAGGTATGAAAAGGAACATCATTATAATGAAGAAAGAAGGGGAGGCCGAAGGTATGAAGAGGATCCTCACTGGCGGGAGTAACAACATTGTTATGATGAAAGAAAGAAAGAAGTACTAGCAGGAATTTTCAAGAAAGAATCTTTCAAGAAAATGAAGTCCTTGAGAATAACATAAACAAACCCGGTTACTTTAAAGACCGAAGAAGACATGCAAGACAAAATGAAGATGAGGATCAGTACTGGTATGGCATGCAGAATCATTAAGAAAGGAGGAGGTTTGGCAGGGATTATGATAAGGATCAGTACTGGTATGGCCAGCAGAATCATCAAGAAAGGAGGAGGTTTAGCAGGGATTATGAACAAGTGCAGAGGCAGGATCATCAAATGGGTCTTCACAGGTTTGATGGTCAGAATCTTTCGGCTTGGATGTTCAAGATTCACCAATGTTTCAACTATTATGGTACTCCAGACGATTATCACAGATATATGTTCGCCTCGTATCATATGGAAGGTAAAGCTCTAGCTTGGTTGGTAGAAATGGAACGTAAGGGAGTCTTTACAGTTGATACCGAGTGGAATGATTTTGTGAGACTAATAAACAGTAGATTTGGGCATCATCGTGAAGCAAAACAAAAGTTGAAGAATTATCAGAATCAACGGGAGAGTTTGACTGAATCCATTAAAAAATTGTTAGAAAGAAGTGAAAAGGGCAGGAAAGGGGAACAAGCTGCAAAAGAATATGAAGATGAAATTCCAGAGGGAAGAGAAATGGATTTTCAAGAACCGGAAGAAGAACAAAAATCAGTGGAACAAAAAGAAATCAAGGATTTTCAAGAACCGAAAATTTTGCAAAAGGGCAGAATCATATTATCTGAAGAAAGTAGGACAATTGAACAGTTAGAAGTTTGTGGTGAGGGAATTCAAGAAGAAAAAAATGGGCAAATCAAGAACGATGAATTTTTAGAACCGTCTCCAAAGATAGAAGCCATGGAGTTAAAGAAGGTACAACCGATTCTTGAGCATGGTGATGGTGGTTTAGATTTTTCCAAGGAGGTTGAATCCGGAAAATTTGAGAATCTATCACTGGCTTTCAAGGATACAGCAATCATTGTTTCCCACCAACCATTCGACGAAATTCCTCAACCAATCCAAGTAAAGTTGCTCGAATCAGAACCTATCTCTCCCTCAACCCAACCATTGAAGATACAAAAGAATGACCTGATTTGTGGATTGAGTGGAAATGGGTCGGGTTCGGAAGAAGAGAGGGATTCGATGGGTTTTAGTGACGTTGGGCTACGTTCAAAATCGGCTAAAAGGAAGAAAAGGAAATTGGGTATTAACGTCCATTTAGGTTTGGAATATACAGGGGACTAGGGGAGCATGGAGAGGAAGAGGGGTTTCTGAATTTAGGGTTTGAGAAGAGACTTGCAAAGAGAGGAATCGGTTGCAGGATTTTTGATCCAGGCAAGAAATTTTTTTCTCTTGAAGTTAGCCATCGCAGCTGGACTCATCCAGGTAAGAAATCCTTATTCTTCAAGTACGGCTGCTGGATTTTTGATCCTGGAATTGAAAGAGGCGAAAGAGAAAAGGGGAAGACGGAGTACAGGAGGCTGCAGGGGAGCCAGAAAATCCACTCCGACGAGACTCTGCCTGGCCTTCGTTTCCACGAGGTCTCCACCCTCAGTTTGTACTGCCTTGTCGAAATCAACGAAACCAGAACCAAACTGAAGTCCAAGATCGGCATTGTGATGGGTGGGAGACATCTTGTACATGACTGTTGGAAGTTCTGAGTTTCAGACATGTGGCCGCGTGTGTTGAAGTGTGTCGTAGTGTGTGCAGCAAGTGTAAGGAAACGTGACAAGTTGCTGAAGGTTGTAGAGAAGTACAGTGAGTTGAAGAGTCAAAAGTGATGATTGGAGGACAGCTATCAACGCACTAGACTTCCAGAGGAGTTGCTGGCTTGCTGCGTTTTTGAGTTGCATTTTACATTGTAGGCCTTGAGTTTTGTTCTGGGCTGTTTTGTATTAGTTGGAGTCGATTTTTTTTTTCCTCCTTTTTACCGCACCTTGTGGGCAAGGTGCTGTGAAGGAGTGGGTAGTGTAAGAGAGGGAAATGCTGGATGAAGGACACTCATCCGTCCCCCATCACCTATATATAATAAAAAAATAAATATTTATTAAAAAAGTTGGCTTTAATGGGACATCAAAGCCAACTTTTTAATAAAAACCTATTTTTATATTAAAAAAGGCTCACAGGAGACGGTCATGCAAGCCTCGTGTAAGAGATATAATAATATTAGGGATATAATTGTAATAGTGAGCTTTTGTTAGTTAGTTAGAAGTTGTTTGAGGTATAAAAGTCTGAGGTGAGTGTAGAGATAGTTATTTTGATTGTGCAAGTGAATTCTCAGAAGTTTGTAGTTCTTGGAGCCTTTGTGGGTGAGCTCGAATCATCTATTCTTGGAGCTTTGACTGAGCTCGAATCAACCTATTCTATCTTCAATACAACAGTATACGTTTTCATTCATCATCCAATTCTATTCATTTCTATATCTTTTCATTACAATTCTTACATTCAAATCCAAAAACAAGAAAGTTCATTACAAAGAACTGATGGCTTCTGCATGAATTGAGAGAGTTTGTTAACTGTGTAGCTAATATCTAGACGAGTGATGCATAGATACTGGAGAGCTCCAATAGTACTCCTATATAGGGTGGGATCATCAAAAGTTGTTCCATCAAATGCAGATAAGCTGGTAGTAGTAGACATAGGAGAAGACACAGGCTTGGCTGTAACCATGTTGGTGTGCGCGAAGAATATCTAGTATATAACGTTGCTGAGAGAGAAGAAACCCAGCAGAATTATTGATGATTTCAATACCCAAAAAGAAATGCAGTGGACCAAGATCTTTGATGGAGAGATCAGTGTTGAGCAGAGTCAATAGTGTATCAATGGTAGATGATTTAGAGCAAGCAATAATAATGTCATCTACATAAATTAAAATATACATGGTAAATTTCACAGATTTAAGAATAAAGAGAGAACTATCAGATCTCGAACTGTGAAAACCAAGTTCCAATAAACGAGTGCTTAGTTTGGAAAACCAGGCGTGAGGAGCTTGCTTGAGTCCATAGAGTGCCTTTTGTAGTTTATAGACATGATCTGGAAATTGAGGATGAGAGAAGCCAAGGGGCTGAGACATAAAGATGTCCTCAGTTATGGTGCCATGCAAGAACGCATTGTTGACATCTATTTGACGAATGGCCCAACCCGCAGAGAGAGCAAGGGAGAGGACTGTCCGGACTGTAATGGGCTTGATAACCGGACTATATGTCTCGCCATAGTCGATGCTGGGTTGCTGATGAAAGCCTTTAGCAACTAGTCTTGCTTTGTAACGTTCAATAGGAGTAATTCTATACGGCGATCAGATGTCCATCAAAAGTCCATCTCTGCTGACGTGGCACTATGCCACGTCAGTTTTTTTTTTTTTTTTTTTTTTTTAAAAAAAAAAAAATTCAAAATCCATCCTTAACAGTACACATCCATTTTCTTTTCCCCAAAAGTTTTCCCCCCATCTCCTCCCTCAACCCCACCGACCGCCACCCACGAGCCGGCCACCGTCGTCCACCAGCTACCACCGCCACCGGACATCCAGCTCCATCTCCGGATCTCCGGCCAAAAGGTACCGTGCGTACTCCATTTCCTTCGCTATTTCTCTAGTAGTTGCATTGACCTTGTATTGTTCGATAAAATTACTATGTCAGTCTCAAACCCATCGTCGTCGCCTCCGGGAGCTTCCAGAATGAGGGCTTGCTATCCACCGACACCACAGCTAGTGAAGCCGAGTTCGGCTTCTCTCGCCTTGACTTTTGGAGGAGCCAACTCGCCGGGACCGTCGAGTTCTACCAGCGCCACGTCTTCCTTTACTACAAGAACCCCAAGGTCTAGCCCCCCAGAATCAAGTCCTCCGAGTTCGATCGCGTGCCGAGGCTGCTCTCCACTGCTGTGATGCCCATGAAGGCCGATATGAAAAAAGAGGTATGTGTGTCTGATTTTGTTGGTTTTAGTGAAATGAAAAGGGTTATGTGTGCTGTGTAGATCGGTTTTGTTTGAGGGGTGATTTGGAGCCTTTTGGTTTCATTTCTGATATGGGTTCAATGTCAATTTAGTGAAATGAAATGGGTTTTGTGTGTTTTGAGGATTGATTGTGTTTTAGGAGTCAAATGGAGGTTTTTGGTTTCTCTTTTGATTATGGGTTGATTTGGAATATGGTTATTTGAAATGGGTATTCTGTGCTTTGTGTGTTAGGAGTATTCTGGAAGTCATATTTTTTTTTTTAAAAAAAAAAAATTATGGAGGTTTGGTTATGAATTTGGTGAGTTCAGTTGGGTTTCGAGTGTTTTATAAATTGGTTTTGTTCTAGGAGTCATTTAGGGATTTCTGATTATTGTGGAATTATTTGTTTTTAGGGGTTTGAAGTGGGGTTTTTGGCGTCTGGTAGATTGATTGTGTTTCTAGAGTGATGTGAGGATGTGGATTGTTGGGGATTTAGAAGATTGGTAAGAGATTTACAACGGAGGTTGCATTTTGGGAAAATTTGGTGATTGAGAATTATCAAATCAAATATTGAGAGTTATATATATCAAACTCTAGTATGAAGCCCGTAAATGATGTACAACAAACTATAGGTTCTGAGTATATGTGTGTGTCAATAATTCAGTACATATTTCTCATGCATTTTCGATTCTACTGACTCGTGTGTAGTATAACATCAACTTATTGTTTCATCATATGAAATGCAAGCTATTAATTTTATTTCTCATGCATTTTCGATTCATTTTATTTTGCCTTCATTTTCTCTTTTAGGAATAATAATACTCATTACATTCTTTTTTTTGTCTTGTATTGGGCGTGTTAATGCCAATCTATATGCTTTAGGTGCTCTGGTACATTGAACTTGGAGGTACTGATCCACGGGAAAGAAGAAAAGATATGCTGTTGTGTTGTGTTGTGAATGTGGACAGATTTTTTACTTTGTGTCATCTTTTGAAACTATGTGCTTGTTGTATAGCCTGAGCTTTTAGGCAAGTGAGCTTGTAAGCAAGTTTGATGTTTGAATCGTTGTTAGGAGGAAGATAAAGATTATCCTTATCTTGCAGCTGGAAATGTTCACAATTGTAATTTTTATTTGCTGCATAGACACATGGATGTAAGCTTATTGCATAGATGCATGGATGCAAGCTTTTGATGTCTTATATCTCACTTATAAGCATAGAGGCATGGATGTAAGCTTTTGATATCCAGCTCATCTTAATATATATAATTTGATGTTCTTGTTATCAAATTTTGATCATGGATATAAGCTTTTGGTGATTCATTTCATTAAAAAATCCATTTCTTTTTCTTATTGCGTAGATACTTATGTTCTTGCTTGATTGAAATGTCATCTATTATCAGCTATGTGCAATTTGAAGAGGCTTTGAGATCAATGAAATTTAAGGATGTGTTGTTTTCACTGCAGGGGAATGTCACTCATGCTTCATTATCGCAACATGATGGCCACACAATAAAGTAACATATTTTGCCATTGAAAAAATATCATTTTCATGTAATGTCTTCCTTTGATTGTGAAAAAGTGTTCCCTTTTGATGGCATAAATATTTTTGGGTTAATTATGCAACATTATATATAATGTCAAGGTGTGCCATTTGTCCAGTTCTTTTGATAATTTGTAATAGAGAGCTTCCTGAGAATTGCTTACTTTCCTAAATATTAAGCATTGTGTTCTTCATCGTCAAAAAAATAAAATGGAAAATTCAATCATTTTTTTGTACATGCTTTTCTCAACTAATACAAGTTTCCTGTACTTCCTTTCTGGATTAATTAAATATGTAAAATAGAACAAACCAAATTCGTGCACAAAAACATCACATAACAGCAAGTTCCTAGGTAAGGTAGAAGGCAAGTTAGCCATGCTTTTACATCTTCCAAAATACATGAATCTAATGGCTTTTTCCTAGAGTAAAAGCTCAAAAACAGTTCATTCCAAAACAATTTTACAATTTTTGGACCCTCTAGAGAGCTCTATCAACTGTTCGCAGTGGTTCTTTTGCTTCTCTATGTACCATGCAAAATATTCTTGAATTTGGACAAGGTCTTTGCTCTTTTTGCCTCTTATTGTATTTCCAAACAGAGGACAACTGCAACAGGAAAACAACATTTTTATCTTGGCTCATCACGCAAATTCATATTTTATGCATAAGTTCAAAGAACACAAATTCTGGCTGAACAAAAAACTAGTGATAATCAAAATAAATAAAAAGGCAAGATGAGGGCACTAACCAATTGAATCCCTCCAAAGAGTGGTTAAATGAGCACAACTGCAAGAGTAGAAATATGTTAGAGAAACTTATAACTCAAAATTAACGATTACAAAACCAGCATCAACTTTTTTTTTTTTTTGATAAATAATGATAGTTTTATTGAGAGCGTAAGGCACCCCTACGTACACTAGAAGTATACAACAGGAAACACCTAACTAGAAAGAGCAAAAGAAGCAAGAAAATTAGCAAAACTGATAGATAAAGGGTACAGATAAGCCATCGACCAGATATACAGTGTATGGAGAAATAACTCCAGCACCTCCTCTAGGGAGCTCTCTAGGTTCTCAAAATGCCTAAGATTTCTCTCTCTCCAAATACACCAAAAAAGGCAAACAGGTACCATCTTCCATGTAGTAGCGCTCCCCGGTCTCCCAGACTTCCACCAACCATCAACTAAGTCCCGCACCCTCCTAGGCATGACCCACGAAATACCAAAGCGGGAGAAGATATTGTTCCAAAGAGAATAGGCTAAGTCACAATGCAGAAGTATATGGTCCACTGATTCCCCATCCCTCTTGCACAGACAGCATCTATCCATAATAATAATGTGCCTTTTCCTAAGATTGTCCAAGGTAAGTATACTGCCTAGAGCTGCAGACCACGTGAAGAAGGCTGCCCTCTGGGGAGCCTGAGACCGCCACACACACTTCCATGGGAACCACGTACCTCCAGAACCCATCATAGAACCAAAAAATGACTTCACCCCAAACAGACCTTTCTTGGACGGAACCCATTTGAGACAATCAGCCCTCTCAAGATTCACCTTAGTGTCGCCCAGTGCCTGGAAAAAGGAGGAAAAAACATCGACTTCCCAATCATGAGCCTCTCTACCGAAGCTGACATTCCAATGAGTGGACCCTCCCACACTTTCCACATTATTGGCCACTGACGCATCCTTCACCCGAGCAATGCCAAAGAGATCAGGAAAGACTTCTTTCAGAATTGAATCCCCACACCACAAGTCATGCCAAAATCTAATCCTGCTCCCATCCCCCACCTCGAACCTAAGAAGGTTAGAGAATTTCTCCCATCCTTTCCTTATAAACTTCCACAACCCTACTCCATGCGCCCCAGACACCTCTCGGGAGCACCACCCCCCCCACATACTACCATATTTGGAATCTACCGCGACTCTCCACCAAGCATCTCTATCCATGCCATAGCGCCATAACCATTTACCTAGCAATGCTCTATTGAACTGAACCAACTTCCTAATGCCCAGCCCCCCCTTCGAAATAGGATTACACACCTTCTCCCAACTCACCAAATGGTATTTAAACTCATCACCCATTCCACCCCAAAGAAAATCGCGTTGCAACTTCTCAATGCGCGAAGCAACGCTCACCGGCATAGGGAACAAAGACATATAGTACGTTGGCAAGTTAGAGAGCGTGCTCTTGATAAGGGTCACTCTCCCTCCCTTGGAGAGGTATAACCTTTTCCATCTAGCCAGTCGTTTTTCAACCTTCTCAATAACTCCCTCCCAGATACGAGTAGACTTGTAAGGAGCCCCCAAAGGAAGACCCAGATACATCACAGGCAAAAGAGCAACTTCACACTCTAAAATCTCGGTTAACCTTCCCACGTGAGCGACATTCCCCACTGGAATAATGCTGGATTTAGCCAAATTAACCTTAAGACCCGATACAGCCTCGAATAAGAGCAAGAGAGCTCGCAAATTCCGAACCTTAGAAGAGCTTGCATCACAGAAAATCAATGTATCGTCAGCGAACAAAAGGTGGGAAAAAGAAGCTTCCCCCACACTGAATCCATCCAACACACCCCCACTCACTGCCGCTGTAATCATCTGACTCAGCGCCTCCATAACAAACACAAACAACAGTGGGGACAAAGGGTCTCCTTGCCTCAGGCCACGCGAGCTGCTGAAAAAACCATGGGGTGAACCATTAACTAGCACTGAAAACTTCGCAGAGGAAATGCACCGAGCTATCCACGAACACCACTTACCCCCAAAGCCGCATCTCCCCAACATATACAACAGGATTTCCCAATTAACGTGGTCATAAGCTTTTTCTAAATTCATTTTGCAAATGACTCCCGGCTCCCCTGATTTAATGCGACTATCAAGGCATTCATTCGCAATAAGGATTGGATCAAGAATCTGCCTCCCTCTGATGAAAGCACTCTGGGATTTAGAGATAACCTTGTCCATAACCGTCTTCAATCTGTCGGCTAAAACTTTAGCAATAATCTTATAGATACCTCCTACCAGGCTTATAGGCCGGAAATCTTTGAGAGACAAGGCTCCTGGAGTCTTAGGAATAAGAGAAATAAAAGAAGCATTCAAACTCTTCTCAAAAACTTCTCTAGCATGAAACTCAGAAAAAACCTCCATAATGTCCAGTCGCACCACCTCCCAACATGCTTGGAAGAATGCCATTGTGAACCAGCATCAACTTTCATTCAGGAGATTTAAGTTCCCACCATCTTCCCTTCATCTTTAGCATTTCTTTACACAAAACTCTTAAGTGCATGTTCTGTGGAAGTAGCAAATTTGCATCTTATTTATTACAATATTTTCACTAGACAAGGATTATAAAATTTGACAAACTTCCAAAACTTTCAAAAGCCATTTTGCCATTCAAACACTAACCACATAGTCCATCGTTTTGAGGTCTCACTTTCAAACCATTTCACCGAAGTAAACAATCTAAAGTTTCTATACAAACCTTAAAATTATGAGATTCAGACCCAACTAGATTGTTCTAGATCCAAAAACAACTCAAAAAACCAAATCCAAAAATAAGAAGTGAATCTCAGCCATGATGCTACTCCCATTTGATAAGTAAAATACATCCATTTGATAAGGACAAAGAAATAAGTTTGTTTTACTCTGATAGCCACAACTTTCTTCCAAGGTATAGATGGTATTTTTTTGATCAGATAAATATTTTTTTTTTTGATAAGAAGGTATAGATGGTATTATTATGACTGATATTTGATTGATTTCCCACATTGATTTGGTAATTTAGCAGCATTGTTAGTGTTCTTGATTTCTAAAATAAATAACACAATATAACCAAAAAAATTCAAGTCATGGTAAAATATAAACTACCACAAAGTCAGCACCATTAAGATGAAAAAGAAAAAGAAAAAAAAGCAATAATTGAAGTGCCAACACTATGACTTCCCGTTTCAAAGCATACCACACTCTGCATTTCACATGAAATATACATATACAGTTAACACTGCAATTTCTCTACTGAAACAACATAATCAACACTTTTTACATCAACAAAACACCATGTCACTTTGCTTAATTTATAAAATGTGTACCCTATATATCAATGTTCACATAAACCCCTAATCATCAATCTCATATGTGAAGACTTCAATGTATAAATTTTACTTTTTACCCAAAAAAGATATAAATAATTACATGTACATGTATCCAAGCATCAAATATTTCTTATGCATATTATTCCTCATTCTTTCAATGTAAAAGCAAACGCATACCATTAGATAGACAATATCCAATACACAAAATCTGGGCACATGATTTAAGCACAAGACATCATGCATTTAATGAGGCAAAACTAATGACTCATATTCTGCACAAACATTTTTGCAAAATTTTAATGATCTCCCAACAAGATTACGCTCTCTGGAATTGCTTACAATTACTAATATACCCAAAATTTCAGTTTAAATCAACCATCCACCAAGTCCAATCTAAGGAGAAATGGTCGGCTGCTAAAAAAGATACCCAATCTCCAATCTCCAATCTCTTCTCCACCACTACAATCTATATTGAAGAAAAAGAAAACAAGGGGCAAAAAATAAAGACCAAAGTCGGACAAATAACTTTGGCCATGTTTCTGGTTTTTCATCACAAAGGTAGCCCGCCACCCACACTCAAGTTTCTTGACGCTAGGATGAGAAAAACAGAGAAAGGAGAACAATAAGCAAAACTCTATACCAGTTCAAACCCATGCTAAAAATAAGACCCAAAAAACAACAACGAGAATGATAAAATGGGGTTGAACCATAGCCTCTCGTTACAATGCAATGAAAATCACTAAAATAACTATATAAACCCAGAATCCAAGTGGGATTTCTATTTTTCTACAGACAAATACACTAGAAAAAAGTCTTGAACTTTAAGAAAGCGAACCAAGACAGTACCAAACAACAAAACCAAAAGAAAATAAAGCAACCTGGTCGCCGATTTTCCAGCGGGAAACGCTTTATCCGATGGCTAGGATGGTCCCGGAGCACTCGATGCCCAGGTAGGGGCTCGCACCCTCAAGAGGAGGTGGGTGCGAGCCTTTCCGCCGAAAGGTATCGGGGGGGGGGGGGGGGGGAATGATTTTGGGGAAGAAAATGGCTCGGTTCACTCCATTTCATCGCTGGTTTTTCAATTTTTTTTTTTCTTTTTTTTGTAAATGAGGCTGACGTGGGGTGGCCCCACGTCAGCCGCGATGGACGAGTGATGGACTTCTGATCGCCTTGTAGAATTACTCGTTCAATAGTGCCATTAGCTCTTCTCTTGATGCGAAACATCCATTTACAGCCTATAACATTATGAGCACAGTTAGAAGGAATGAGTTGCCAAGTCTGATTTTTGAGGAGGGCATCAAATTCAGCATTCATTGCTTGTCTCCATTTGGGATGCTTCAGTGCTGTAGTGTAGCAAGTAGGTTCAATGTCATCCAAGTCGGTGGTACTGAGTAGTGCATGAGAAACTGGATACTTGAGAGGGCCATGAGGTAAGAGCACTAGTAGCAGTTACCCTATATTGGTTCCCTTCCCTATATTTAGGGAAAATTTCATGAAAAACAACAAAAAACCTCCCACAGCAGATGCCCTATATTTAGATGAGGGAGTTGGGAATGAATAGTGATTCCCTATGTATACATGTCTACTATTCATTCCCTATGTATTATTTTAATAAAAAAGAAGTATAATTAATTGATATAGGGAAGAGAGAAAAAGTAGGAAAGAGAGAAAAAGAATAAAATAAGAGTAAAAAAATAATATTTAATTGATATAGGGAAAAGTAAGGGAATCTATTGTGGGGTATTTTTTTATAGAGAAGTAAAAAGTAGTTTTGATCTCTAAATATAGGGAAAATGGTTGGGAATCTGCTGCTAGTGCTCTAAGAAGATTGGTTTAGAGATATTGTGTTTGGCTGGTGTAGTCATAGGATGAGAGTTGATGGGTGGAGGAGAGACAATGTCTTCGGTGGAGGGAGAAATGGAATTGAGAGGAGTATCTGAGAGGAGAGAAGAGGAATTGGAATCTGGAACAGATGGACAAAAAGGAGAGCTATCACGTGTTTGAGTAGCAGAATTGAAATCCGGATTTTGTGGCACAAAATGAGGGATAGACTGTTGAGGAGAACAAGGAGAGCTGACTCGTGGCAGAATGGACTGATGCTTGCGATGATAAGTTAAGAGAGGATGACTGGGATGAGAGAGGGAAAGACGTGTAGGTTGAGCAGAAGTGTTTGTAGGTTGGCGCTGAAAGTTCACGCGAGGATTGAGACGTGTATCAAGAGTGGTTGATTGAGTGGGTGACAAAGACTCTATAGGCTGAGGTATAGGAGACATAAAGAGAGACGTGTAGCAGGAGCTGGAGATTGGGAAGCTGACAGAGGCTGTATAGGAGACTGTTGGGAATTTGAATACACGTGAGGGAGAGAGAAACGTGTAGCAGAAGGTTGCTGAGAGGAAAGTGTTTGACAGGAATGTGGATTACTGTGCGGAGAGGATAAGAGAGGTGAAGGGATAGGGTCAAAAGGAAAAACGGTTTCTTGAAAAATAACATCCCGAGAAAAATAGATACATTTTGTAGGGAGATGAACACATTTGTATCCTTTATGACGCAAACGATAACCCATAAAAATGCATTGCAATGACCTAGGTTGAAGTTTGTGTTTATTATAAGGGCGAAGGTTAGGCCAACAAGCACAACCAAAGATCTTAAGAAAATTATAATCAGGAGTGAAGTGAAATAAAATTTCAAACGGAGACTTGTGATGAAGACTAAGATTTGGCATGTGATTAATTAGGTAACAAGCTGTGACAAAGGCATCATCCCAAAAATGAAAAGGCATTTTAGCATGAGAAAGTAAAGCAAGACCAGTTTCAACGATATGACGGTGTTTACGCTCAACAGCACCATTTTGTTGGTGAGTATGAGGACACGACAGTCTATGAGTAATGCCTTTTTGTTGGAGAATTTTAGAGAGAGAGCGGTATTCACTACCCCAATCAGATTGGACACATTTGATTTTATGTGAGAAAAAATTTTCAACATAAATTTGGAATTGATTAAAGATGGCACAGACATCACTTTTACACGTAATGGGAAAAAGCCAAGAGTACCTACTATAATCATCTAAGAACGAGACATAGTATTTAAAACCAGAGGCAGAACAAATGGGAGATGGTCCCCAAACATCACTGTAAATAAGTGCTAAAGGAACATCACTACGAATATGTGATGAAGAAAAAGGTAGAGAATGACTTTTGGAGCTGAGGCATGCCGAGCAACTGGAAGGAGCAAGATCACGCTTGAAGGGAAGTTGAAAACTAGATAGAAGACGACGCACAACTTGTAGAGCGGAATGACCCAATCTAGAGTGCCAGTCCGAAATAGTGGTTCATTCACCCATCAAGGCAGAAGCTGAGGGTGATTTATTGGAAGCAGATAAGGTGGGAATGGAGTAAAGACCATTGTTACTCCGCCCGTGCAGAAGAATTTTCCCAGACACGCGATCCTTCACAAAGAAATGAAAAGGATGGAATTCAAAGTATGTGTCGATAGATTTAGTAAATTGATGAACAGAGAGTAAATTTTTGGTGATATGTGAAACATGTAAAACATTCTGTAAGAAAAAATGAGAAATGGGAGTGAAAATTTTAGCATTGCCAATGTGTTTGATGGATAACCCAGTACCGTTACCGACACGAATCTGATCAGAACCACTATAGTCTTCAGCAGTGATATTGAGATTGACTAAATCTGAGGTGAGATGGTGAGATACACCCGAGTCAGGGTACCAATTAGCATCCACTGTGTTGGATGGAGAAGCTATAAATGCATTCATAGGAGGAGCCGAGTCCCTTTGAAAGCCATTGTTGAATCGCTGATAGCAATCATAGGCCACATGGCCTGGTTTCTGACAGAGTTGACAGATGGGGCGAGATGCCGAAGAGGAGTACCTGCCACACCCCCTTCCTCTATTGTATTGAGAGGAAGAATATCCATGAGGAGAAGGAAGAAGACCACGACCTACATTTGGGAGAAAAGGTCGGGAGCCACGACCACCCCAGAAGGAGTTGCCACGAGTAGCAATGTTTGTACCAGAAACAGATAAAGCCACAGAAGTCTGGTTGTGATCCAAATGCATTTCATGCATGAGAAGGTGACCATAGAGAGCCTCTATGGACAGTGGATCAGCCCGAGTGGTGATAGAAGTGACAAATGGATCGTAGTCGGATCCAAGACCAGCAAGGAGAAAAGCTTGTTGTTCAAAATCATCAATGGGTTTTCCTACAATAGCCAGGGCATCGACGAGGGCCTGAAATTTCTGAAAATAGTCAGCAATAGTAGAGTTGCCTTTCTTCAAGGAGGCTAGCTGAAAATGAACTTGCATGGTGCGGGCTTTGGTGTGAGATGTGAAGAGAGTCTCAAGAGTAGTCCAGGCGGCTTTAGAAGTGGTGCACCGTGTGACATGTGTGAGCATCTTTTCGGTGAGAGCAGAATTGATAGCTCCAAGAATAATCTGATCTTGCATGGTCCAGTGGAGAAATGCTGGATTGGGTTGGGTAGAGGTAACTCTATCAGTGGTTGAGGAGATGGTTGGAGGTGGGCATGGGAAGGATCCATCAACATAACCATATACATTTCCACCTTTGAGATGTGGGACAATCTGAGGTAGCCAAATAGGATAGGTGTCTTGCGTGAGTTTGATAGGATTGTAATTGGAGAAGGTAACAAGGGGAGGGGTTTGGTAGTGGGTGGAAACTAGAGTAGGGGGAGGAAGAGGGGGTGGAATCAGTGGTGGGTTAGAGACCAGAACAGGAACTAAGGCAGGAATCGGGTTTGGAGTAGACATGGTGAAGAAAAAGAAAAAGAAACTGAATGTGGAAAAAAAAAATTTGGACGTGAGTCACTAGAGCTCTGATACCATGTAGAAACTTATATTTGCTTGTTGTACTACCTTACCATAATGTGGTATAGGCTGACGTATATATAGAATATTCAGTTATACAAGAGTTGTGAGATAACTATACAATCAAACTTATATTTGAATTTACATAATAATAGGTCATTCAGTTTCAGTTGAGTCTCTATCTTGATCTGGAGTGTGATTTGAATTCTCGGTTGTTGAGGGAGAGATAATATTGCTGATATATTCCAACGACCTGCTTATGTTTTACTATGCTTATACTGCTGTTCATGTGCATGGGAGCAAACAAAGTCGTCCAAGCACAAGTTGGGCGTCTTCCGGATGATGAAGGTACTTCTTTTTCTGTATATGTGTATGAGATTTCTTCAAGTTGATGGAAATGGTACTCTCTGGATTGAAGTGCCTTACAGCAACAAAACAGAGTGAAAACTACCATTATCAGCTAATATCTACATTGTTGTTCCATTAAAAAGTTTCCAGATATCTTTTGTATGTTTAATTGATGTCTTAGTTTCTGATGCATTTATTCATTTGCCTTTATATAATTGAGAGTTTGTCATTGATATTTGCGAAGTTTTCCAATGGCATCTATACTATATAGTTGTTTTTCTCTTGCAATGAAAAATGTGCACTATCCAAGGCTCTCCTAAGGTATTTGTGTCTCTCTTCTGACTTTTAATTTCTGGATTTTTTATGAGAGAGATTGTTTTTGCTAAGATAGTTAAATTGAGCAACTCGTTAATTGAACCTAGAACCCATAAATTATGACATTCTTTCTAAGTTGCACCACTAAGTGATAAAATGCATTCAAAACTGAATAAAAATGGATAAAAAAAATTCATTGCTTATGCTATAAATTTATTCTTGATCTTGTCCTTAAAGAAACAGTCAATGATTACATCATTGCAGAAATAGACGGTCACTAAAGAACATAGTAAAAGAAAAGTGTTGCAGCTTAGAAAGAGTGTATCAGATGAAGGTAACTAGGCCCTAACATAATAAAGTTTGACTTTTGACTAATCTTATTAAATTTTCTTTTGTAAGAAGCCTTTTCTTCTCTTTGACTCAAAACACGTTACAAAGTTACAAAGTGAAACTTATGTTAAACCTTCCTTTTTTATTTATTGATTATGGGTGTTGTTAGAGTTACTATAATTTTTATTACTAGTGTTTACAAACTGAATATGACATGATACGGTCATATTTAAATGCAACATCTGTGGGCCATCCCTAGGTGGATCTTTCTTCATTACTGTCTGCCACGTGTACTCTGGAGCTTCTGATTGGTTTTACGCTGTTGACGGGTAGTACTTTGTCACGGGAAATGAATGTGGCAAAACGTGGAACAGCACAAAGTCACAGACCTAACATAATAAGGAGTGTGTGTATTAAACGGCGCCCATATTAAATTTTCTGGCCAACTGATTGGAAGTACGGGCAGAAGACAAGTTGCCTATGGACTCCAAAAATATAACAATAAACAAATGGCCATGGGACCTCAGAAAAAGAAAAAGAAAAATGGCGATGGGGCATACCAGCCAAAGGGCAAAGGGTATGTCCAAAGCCAAAGGAAATATAGACATATCTGCATCTCCGTGCAAGTTTGAAAGCAAAGCAATACGGCAAACCAAGTTGATTGCTGGAGGAGAAAATGGCATGCCAGCCTTGTATTCCAACGACCTGCTTATGTTTTACTATGCTTATACTGCTGTTCATGTGCATGGGAGCAAACAAAGTCGTCCAAGCACAAGTTGGGCGTCTTCCGGATGATGAAGGTACTTCTTTTTCTGTATATGTGTATGGGTTTTCTTCAAGTTGATGGAAATGGTACTCTCTGGATTGAAGTGCCTTTACAGCAACAAAACAGAATGAAAACTACCATCATCAGCTAATATCTGGGTCTTAGAAACAGAGCAAATAAACAGAGCAAGCTGAGGAATAGAGTTTCCTCAGATTTAGGACTATTCTCAATTGTGTAGCATGCTTTTGTGTGCCAATTATCAAAAACTGTCTATCAAAGTTTTTTGCTTTTATTCTTGTCTATGTGGTGCTTGCGAAAATTAAGGGACCATGCCAACTCTCACCAACACCAAGAACAGTCCCCAGGCATTTTCACAGGTCCCTTCAATAAGTATTCATTTACACAGGCAACCCCACAAGAAGCTTATCTTACGAAAGAACAGCCAGATATTCCTCATACCTGAGGCCTAATTTGGATTTAGAAATGCAAAGACTTGCCCAACTTGCTTTTGCATATGCGTGCTTTTTGCCTTTGTTTTGCTGGGTTTTCTTTTTGTCTTTTCAAATCCTGGTAGGGAAGTTGATTTGTTTGATGTGTGCAGTGGAAGCCCTTCGCGAAATAGCTACGCAACTGGGGAAGAAAGACTGGAATTTCAGTGTAAATCCATGCAATGACTCAAGCTGGATAACACCACCTTTAGCTGAGAGGCCATTGTACAACAATACTGTCAACTGCAATTGCTCCTACCCTGATGGTGTATGCCACGTGGTTAGCATGTACGCTCCCTTCCTCACCTAATGAGAAGTTCAATCTTAAGTGTATGGATATGATGTGTAACTTGGTTGAGCAACACTAGAGTTGCATTTTTTTTTTTTTTGAAGTCACCTATTTCATCTAGGACCTTACTCTGAAGCTTTTACCCACGAAATTTGTAACCTTTCTTGTTTTTTTCTTTTAAATTTTTGACGTACAGATTTCTTAAAGGGCAGGATCTTACTGGTACACTTCCACCAGCATTGGTGAAGCTATCCAAACTTAAGGCAATGTAAGAAGAGCTTCCAATTATTTGTTTTTCTTGTTATTACCAGAAATTAGACTTAGAGCTTCTGTGCTAACAGCACACTTTTCTCTTGCTGATAGGGATCTCAATAGGAACTACCTTAGTGGTACAATACCAAGAGAATGGGCTTCTACAAAGTTGGAATATCTGTAAACGACTTACTAAAGTTTCATGTCCATGGTTAGCAAGTAAAAGCTAATTATTGAACTAATAGAATGAATCAATGCAGGGCCATCAGTGCAAACAACTTATCAGGACGTATTGACTACTTGGGAAAGATTACCACTATTAAAATTCTGTATGCTCTGGATCTCTATGCTAAATTATTATCAGGTTTCATTTGGTTTAGCCCTGTTGTAATCATAAAGGACTGTATTCCAGGAGCATAGAGAGCAACCTGTTTTCTGGGCCTGTTCCCCCTGACCTTGGGAACTTGGTGGACTTGGAGACACTGTCAGTGTTTCTTTCTTCCTCGTTTCTTTTTTCCAAATAACATTTGATTAATCCTTTTTAACTTCTCAATGATTTTCGTAATAATTTAACATTAGTGTTAGTCGAACTGGTCTTAAGTTTTCATCTGGTGACTGCAGCGTTCTTAATGCTAACAATCTCACGGGAGAGTTGCCTGCCACTCTCACTAAACTGACCAAATTGAAAGAACTGTAAGTGTTCGTAACCTTTTCGATTGCTTTACTAGCCATAACTTTTGATATTTCCTTGAAAATATTAACCTTTTTGTTTCACTCAATGTTGTTTCCACTTGGCTTATATGCAGTAGGATCAGCAGTAACAACTTCACTGGCAGAATGCCTGACTTCTTTCAAAGCTGGAAACAGCTTCAGGAATTGTATGTGTTTTTTACTACAATGCTATGTAAATCTCTTCACCTGAAATTTTCAGTTGTAATCTAAATCCATTGGAATTGTGTTCTTAACAGAGAGATCCAAGCTAGTGGTCTTGAGGGGCCTATTCCTCCTAGCATTTCTGTCTTGATTAATTTGACCGAGCTGTGAGTTCTGCTTTCTAATTTAACATTCTTGAGTGCATAATATCTACGATATACTCATGTGATTTTAAACTAATAAAATGTATTGCTGAAGACAATAACAGTTCTCGATGACGCTATTCTATGCAGAAGGATTAGTGACTTACTAGGAGAGGGTTCACCTTTTCCACCATTACGAAACATGACAAGCCTGGAAAACTTGTATGGCTTTTTTCTGTTGTAAAATGATCTGCAATTGGAATAATACACCTCTTGTAGCAACACTTACATGAAGTTGGTTTATGGTTCAGGATGTTGAGGAGTTGTAATATTTCTGGACCAATCCCTGCATATATCTCAGAACTGGCACAGCTGACAAGATTGTAATTCTTCTGTTTATTGTTCTCTCTACTTTTTAGTGAAGAACATGGAGACTAAGACATGTATAATACTATTTACATTGAAATGTGTGGACTTATCCTACCACTGGAGCTTCTTGCAATTTGATAACTTGCGAAATGTTTGACATTCATAGAAGTTGGAGACCTTTTAATGTTAGCTTGACAAAATAGAATGTAGTATTAGGTGTTAGTATTTCAAGAGATAGGATGGTGTCTGCTTTGTAAAGAATGTGACTTACAGTGCCAAGACAGAATGTTAGCCAAGTACACATAGATTAGTAAGATAATGAAATTGCATTGGTTTGGAACACCTGTACATCTCATTACTTTGGTATGACATGAAAGCCTCTTACATTTTCAGAGGTGTGCTGAATAACTGAGAGAGTTTTACTGCATAAAACACTCATTTCGGAAACACACGTATCTCTTATGTTTACCACATTAACTCAAAAAATTATTTATAATTTTGGTTTTTATGACATCTGTTTTTCTTCCTTTCATTTTTTTTTTCTTTTGCAGAGATCTCAGCTTCAACAGATTGGAAGGAAGCATTCCAGATTTCGGAGTTCTAACACGCTTGGACACCATGTAAGCAATCTAAATTCATGAGGAAGGCCAACTTACAGCATTATTCCAAGGAGCCCTGTTAGTGTGTGTTAAGCTTGAATAAGACATTGACTTCCTAAAACAATTCAGCTTTTGCATAGATGACCCTAGCTAATGGCTTAAGCTTTTGGTACACAGTTCTTTAATTTTTTGTCATTCAAGTACTGCAATTCTATATAAGTTTTCTATAAGAAAAGTTAGTGCGGTAGTAATACTTTGAACCATAATTACTAGAATACAAGTAGCACATATTCACACAGTCGTCACCTTTAGGATTGTGGCATAACAAAGAGATGAGGCAAAAGTTGTAACCCTCTTCTATTTGGAATGGGCTATTATGATAACAAGTCATGTCTGAAGGCTTCATACAAATGGAATCAGGACAAAGAAGTTTAGAATTTAAATATTTTTTCAGTATGAATGTTTAAAATAGTAACAATTTGAACGTTTCTAACGGCAATGTGATTTTGTTGATCGCGGGATAGATATTTGACGGGAAACGTGCTCGATGGGCCTATTCCAGATTGGATCAAGAGCAGAGATAGCCGCTAGTATGTTTTCTATCCTAACTTCTACGTAAATTTTGAATGAGATTCCCATTCATTTATGTATTACACTTATTTTGGACTGCAGAAGCATATTCATTTAAGTTGTTAACATGATGCCTTTTATATCTAGATACATGGACGTGAAATCCTACTGTTGATGGTGCTTCATCGCATGACCTCAGTAGGTGTCAGCTGTGGGGGAAATTCTCCCATGTCCAATGGGTAAAATAATCTCATTTTGCTGTCAACTATGGGTTTTTTAAGCCTTCCCTCCCACTGCTACTTTGATGCAATACACATGTTTTGACAATAGTGCTACACGTGAGGGAGCGTGTTAAGTGTCCCCCTTTCTCTTAAGATGCATTTTGTAGAAGAGCAAGGCTCAATGGACTTTTTCATCAACTTCATTTCCATCTTCCACCATGTGGTGTCACCTAGATAAAGCGTCAATTTTTCATTCCATTGTATGATGTTTGTTATTTGTATCTGGCAAGTTTACCCCATTATACGACTAGTATTTGTTTAGCTTTGAAAAGACCCAGTGTGAAGTCTTATAAATGTTGTGATGTTGTAAATAGATCACAATACTGTTTTAGACTACTAATATAGGGCCTTTCTCAGAACATACATAAAGATGGTATTTAACTGTATTGTTTCATTGTATAGTTATGGTAAGAAGGTCTAAAGAGTTTGTGTCAATGGGCGGTTAGTAAGGTAATAAGTTTGTATAGAGTTCTCTGGGTTAGGAACTCTCTGATATAAAATCCATCTAAATTAGATCAATTGAAATATAAACATCAAATATTTCAATATGGTTCAATAAGCTTTTCTTTTTGTTTACAAAGACTAAAAGAAATTATGCTTTCGTGCAGTCAAATAGACCTATCTTATAATAATTTTTCCTCGAGCTCTGCACCAAATACTTGTCCAGACACCCTGTAAGGAATTTTTTCCCCCTTAACAAAAACCTACTTGAGCATTACAACTTCGATTTTTTCATCTACTTGTAATTTTTATTTGTTAAACTAACTTGTCTATTATTCAACAGAAATTTGTTCAGAAGCTTTTCGGGATTGGACAATTCGTAAGCATCTAATTTGTTAAGTTTCAAAGAATGAGCCTCTTTTTTATTTTCTATATTTCATTTCAATTTTGTTTTTAACATGCTAATTCTATTTTTTTGTGCTACATTTTAATGTAGAATACTTACAGAATGTTTGAAGAATAATCCGTGTTCAAAAGGTACATTTGTTAGAACCAAAACATAATTTTTGTTTCTTCAATTATTATTATTATTATTATTATTATTATTGTTATTATTATTTTTTATCCAAAAAAGAAGAAATTGTTCAATCTTTTATACTCCATAACAACAAGATTAAAATATCAAACATAATTGAATATATCTTCTATCGTGTTTGGTTGCATTTAATTACCTTGTAATGATACTCTCCAGATCAGTACTCATTGCATATAAATTGTGGTGGAAGGGCAACCACCATTGGAGACATCAAGTATGAAGAAGATTTAGATCCGGGAGGTTCAGCAAAATTTGTTCACATGACAGATGGTACTTGGGGCTTTAGTAGCACAGGATTTTTTGAGGATGCTAGTAGTACCTCAAAGGACTACATAGCAGAAAATGTATCCAAGCTTGGAATGAATGACTCCCTATTATACATGAATGCACGTCTCTCTCCTCTTTCTCTAACATATTATGCGCGCTGCTTGGCAAATGGAAATTATACTGTGAAACTTCATTTTGCTGAGATAATACTTCGAGACAACAGATCTTTTTACGGTGTCGGAAGACGGATGTTTGATGTTTATATACAGGTACAGGTAGTCAATCGGATTGTTTTTCTTCTTTGTATGCTATAGAAGATAATTTAACTGAATTACTTCGTTACAGAATGAATTGGTGCTGAAGGATTTTGATATTGAAAAGGAAGCACATGGAGTTGACAAAGCAGTCATTAGGAATTTTACAGCCATTGTTAAGAATAAAACTTTGGAGATTCGCTTTTATTGGGCCGGGAAAGGGACAAAAAATATCCCAAAGAGAGGAAAATATGGAACTCTTATATCAGCTATCACCATACACTCTGGTGAGTCACATAGGTTGTACGTTTTGTGTTTCTTCTTTAACATTGTGAGACATTACTAGTCTATGCCACCCCCCCCCCCCTCTCTCTCTCTCATACTAAGCGTGGAATTTCTCAATTTTCCATGTCTTCTACTCTAGGAGTAGATTGACAAAATAAAAGGTGTTTAATATAGTGGTTGCAGCAATCCAAGGTTAATCTGCAGCTTGGTGGAAGACTTATACAGATTTTTGTCTTATACCTTTTTTTTGTTCTTCTTTATTAGTTAATCCATGTCTTGAACCCCCGAGAAGTATCCTCTTTTACACCAGCTTCACCTATATATATGTTTATGCTACTACAGACAAGAAAAAAATGCAGTCCTACAATCACTGTTCTTTGCAACCTTTATCTACAGATTTCAATCCTCCCGATGCAGAGAAAAAAATGCAGAGAAAAAAGAAGATATTTCTTGCGGTTGGAACTGCAGTTTTAGTGTCGAGCCTTGTTTTCATGATTTTAGGAATTCTTCGATGGAAAGGCTATTTAGGAGGCAAGACATCAAGGGAACAAGGTAATTTAGTTCAAATGTATTAACTAGTCAGAGCACCCAAGTAGTCTTGTAATGTTTTAAGATGTAGTCCAACGTCTGAATCGCATTGCTTTTGTAGAGCTGAAAGGATTAGATTTGCAAACTGGTTTTTTCACCTTCAGACAAATTAAAGTTGCCACAAACAATTTTCACTCTGCAAACAAGCTTGGGGAAGGTGGCTTTGGATCTGTATACAAGGTAATCTACTATTCCATCATCGTCTTCTATCCTTGTATGAAAGCATTAAATATATTTTTCTTCTTTTTTTTCACAACTTTTATTGGTCCATTACATTTTCAGATAGTTTATGCATAACCAATAATGCAAATTATACTTTAAACGCAGGGCACATTATTAGAAGGTACCATAATTGCCGTTAAGCAACTTTCTTCTAAATCAAAGCAAGGAAATCGAGAGTTCGTGAATGAAATAGGAATGATCTCTGGTTTACAACATCCGAATCTTGTTAGACTATATGGATGTTGTATTGAACGAAATCAATTATTGTTGGTATATGAATACATGGAAAACAATAGCCTTGCACATGCTTTGTTTGGTAAGCTTTGTGTTTGATCCCTGACATGTATATTATATTGATTATAAAAAGAATAGGAATTGCATGCCATGAATCATATAGGTTGAACTAAAATGTTCAATATCATTGATTGAGCTATAAAACACAAATTGCAGGTCCAGAGGAAGGTGATATGAAATTGGATTGGCCTACAAGGCATAAAATATGTGTTGGTATAGCAAGAGGACTAACTTTCTTGCATGAGGAATCACCATTGAAAATTGTTCATAGGGACATCAAAACTACTAATGTACTTCTGGATAGGGACCTTAACCCTAAGATTTCTGATTTTGGGTTGGCCAAGCTTGACGAAGAGGAGAACACCCACATTAGCACCCGTGTTGCAGGAACTATGTGAGCTACCTTTATCTCTTTCCTTCACTTTGATATCAAATTTTTCTTCTATTCTTTTTGTACAAAATATGTATCAAAATGTCTCTTAAGTCAAGTTTCTTCCCAAATAGTAAATCAAAATATGGTGGACATTGAAGTATCCATAAACGAGTTCAAGTATGCGTTGTACCATGGAAAAATTCCTGGCTTAAGTATTACTAGTAGGTTGTCTATGTTAGCCATCGGCATTTGCAACCTAATTGCACTCTTATTAGTATCCTTGCCTTCACAAATTATTTTCTAAGCATGATACACATGGTTTGATCTACCTACTTAATACTTAGTTTACCTCGAGCTTATATGAAATTGAGTAACAACAGAGACTTTTCATAAAACAAAAACTGCAGAATGCGACAAAAGGATTAGAAAATCTGTTTATTCAAAACTTTTTAACTTCATATGATGCATTTTACCTCTAATTGTTACTCTCCTCCTTATACAAGGAGTATGCAATAGACAGAAGATTGTATTTATATGTTCAGGTTTCCCCGTATGGCTAATGGTGCATGATTGCTTCAATTAACAATTCGCTAGGGCAAATATATGTAAAAGATACAGTTAGTTCTCCACCAAAATAAAATATTAAGTGCATCTATCAAGGCCTGCAGCAATTTAAGAATATGAACTCTTCTTTCTGTTAGTTGAACTTTTCACTCTTTCAAGTGCAACAAACTTGTGAGGAGATAATGCAAGCTTTATTTATGGCATTGACTACTTGCCAAGAGGCCAATAAAATTACTGAGATGGGATATCTAGTACCTAAAATTATTTTCTTATGGAGTTGTTTGATAGTGAAGCTTGTAGCCTCTGACCAATGAACCCTTACTAATAGAATGATCTTTTTGTGCAGAGGATACATGGCACCAGAATATGCATTATGGGGGTATTTAACATATAAAGCGGATGTATATAGTTTTGGAATTGTTGCATTGGAAATTGTCGCTGGGAAGAATAACATGAAATTTCGACCTAATGAGGATTTTGTGTGCCTTCTAGATTGGGTAAGATAGGTCTTCATCAATTTTTTCTGATACATGAAACTAAATGCATAATTTTAAGCCCCAGTCAATGAGTTAATGATTTATCTATTTGGCTTTGTCATTGGATTTTCCTATATCATTGATCTTCATCAAAGTTTCAATTTGCACACTAGTTTATCTTCATTGAAGTCAAATAACATATGTTAATCCATGTCGACAACATACGAATATCATGAATGTATAACAAATTTCATTTTTGTTTTTCATTTTAAGCTATTAACTTCTTATCTAAGATTTGTATTTATTTTGCATTTTCTTCTCTATTCTTATATAGGCCCTTGTTTTACAACAAAAAGGGAACTTGATGGAGTTGGTGGATCCAAAGTTGGGGTCTAACTTCAGTAAAGAAGAGGCAGTAAGAATCATTAAAGTAGCTCTATTATGTACTAATCCATCGCCAGCACTTCGACCCACAATGTCTGCAGTAGTGAGCATGCTTGAAGGCCGTACTGTTGTTCATGAGCTGATCATGGATCCAAGTATATATGGCGATGAGTTGAGATTTAAGGCTTTAAGAGACCAGTTTGATCAGATCCTAGGAGGGAGCTCAAGTGGCACTCAAAGTGTCATTCAATCATCAGATGCCACATGGATTGGCTCCTCTGCTACGTTATCAAATCGATCTTAATTCTGAGTAAAATGACCATAAAATTGCCATCCTAGCGATGAAAAGTTTTTGCTTAATGAGAATAAATTATATTGAATCCTCTGGTTTGAAAATATTTGTGTTTGGTTATCAGTCTTGGGTAAAAATGTTGTAACATGAAATTGAAGATACATTAAGTAGTAGAAATTCTCCCTTTTTACTTGATTAAGACATTCGTTATGGTAGCTCATACTATGTTCTAGTGGCTTTACCCTCGTAAGTGAGTTATCTTGGAACATACTGTTATAGCAATCAGAGGTTTCCAGGCAAAGTTTAATATAGTTGGTCATTACAATGTTCAACCAGAATGTTAGGTTGCCACATTGAAAATCATAATTGTGGAACTCAGTTGACTCTCTTATCATATAATATCCAATGTATAAATCTACCCCCCAATGACGTGAAGAATAATGGTAGAATGAAACTGAGGCTAGTTAATACAAACATTTTAGTAACCTAATAGTAACCATAAGTTAATACAAACATTTTAGTAACCTAATAGTAACCATAAGCTACAAATCACAATCTATCAATGAGACCACGTACAATATTATAGCATATTATGATACCGTTCAACTTAAAAGTTTAAGCATATAAGTTTGGGTCCAACAATATTATGGGTGTGTTTGAGATTGTGATTTCGTAGGTAATAAGTGTGATTTTAAACCAAATCACAGAATATCAATCGTTTGGTAATTGCGTTTTTAAAAATTGCGATTTGATAACACGAAAAATCTGTTTTTTCAAATCGCATATAAGATGATGTTTTTTTGAAAACGCATAATTTTAAAGGTTAATTAGCGATTTTAAAGACTAAACTACGATTTTGCCAAACACTTAACTGCGTTTTTAAAAATTATTTTTTTTAAATCTCACATTTTAAAATCGTTATTTAAAATCGCACATTTTGAAATCGCAAACCCAAACAAACCCTATATTAACCACCTACACTTATGACGTACATCTTTGCCACGTGTGAGTAAACCTTTTTTTAGACCATCTATTCAACAATAGTCAATTGTAGGACACAATTGAATTCTCTCTTCTTCTTCTTTTTTTTCCTTAGAAGTCATGAAACCCTAGTTTGTAAATCTAATTAGGCAATCGACATATATAGAAACATGATAGAATGAATCCAACCAAGAATCACTTTAAACTTGAAAAGGTCACCTGCGAAAGCAAATTAATATAAGACAATTGGAAAATGCCAACAGCCGTGTCAATGAAATTTGACCATTCATTATCTGTAATGTCAAGTATCTAAAAAGTTTAAGATACATTTGGTATACGGAGACTATTCCATTTAATAATAATAATAGCCGAACTTTTAAGTACTTAGAATGCGAATGGCTATTCTAATTTTAATAATTTTTTTTTTATTATTATTATTTTTTTTTTTTTATGAATAAGAGCTTTATAAACCAAACAAAAATACCAACACACCAGCAAGCTGGACAACTATCTACCCAAAAAGGGCTTACAACCAAAAAACAAAAATACAACCAACAGCCCTTACACAAACAATTCTCAACAACAACACAGAAACAACACCAGAAAAAAAAATCAATCCATCAACAAGTTATGCAGATTCCAATTCTGCAGAAGACGGATATTGACCATAGATCTACGATACTGCCCCTTCCCCATAAGCCTTGACCTGATTTCCCATTTGATCCTTGCAATAAGGCCTTCCTCTGAATACACCACATTACCATGAATCAAATTGTTACGTTGAATCCAAATATGATAAACAACAGCACCTAGACTCAACTTGCAGAGCCTAGTTTTAAGGCTTTTACCTTTCAACTGCATTATACACCAAATAGCTACATCATCCCAATCCACAACTGGAAAAGATTCCAAGCAACTTTGCATCACATTCCTCCAAATCCGGCGGCCGAAGCTACACTTGAAAAACAAATGATCACGACACTCAATACATGCTCTGCAGAATGGACATAAGATGTCACCCTCATAACCCCAAATGCACATTTTTTCCTTGGTAATCAAAGCATCTCTAAACACCAACCAAAGTAAAAAAGAATGTCTAGGAATAGCCATAGGAAACCACACTAGCCTCCACCACTCAACAATGGTTTCCTTCTTCCTCAGAGTATCCCACGTTTCTGCACAATTATAAACCCCATTTTTAGCTTTCCAAATAACCTGGTCATCTAACCCAATTGTCACTAGTGAAAGCTGACTTTGAATATGGACTAGCAGATCAGACCGAGCATAAGGCCAATGCCACTCCCCCCTCTTGATGATGGAAGAAAGTTTAGCATCAATACAACTACCAGCATCATAAACAGGACGAAAACCATATCTGTCCATTAAGTAACCATCCGGATGCCAACAATCCAACCATAAGAAAATCCGAGTACCATCACCTACCTTGAATAAATAATAAAATTTATTTCATTCTTTTCATATAATAGTCATTTTTCATACCAAACATATCCTTTTAAACTATAACCTTCCTAAAAGGATTTTAACATATTCATAATGGATCTCTTGATGTTACGTATCCCTCTTTTTAGTTGGCAATTGTTAGACGCAACTGAGTTGTTTATTTCTTGAATCAGAAAACTTGTTTGTTTACTTTGATTTCCAGCCTCTTCTGCATGCCGGCCGACACATATATAATAGAAATATCGTACAAGGAATCACATCATGCATATCTATCTGCATCACAACTGCACGTGTCAATGAAATCCACCATGCATTATCTGTAGATATTACACAAACTACAAAGTGAGACTTAATTAATTAAAACAAGTAGTTAAATTACAATTTAAGCTTCTTAAAATAGTTTATAAAGTTTAATTAATTTCAGCTAATAAAGAATCAACGTGAGGCTTTTAGCATCTATGAATTCTTTTATAATTAAGTACCCATTCATTTTATATGGGCAAACCATCCTCTTAATGTTAGACTATGGTGTTACATTACCTAAAAAGGTTGGTTGGGTCTGTCACATCATCATTATAAGATAATTATGTGATAAAAATATAGTTTAAAACATTACTCGCATTGTAAACAAGCGAGAAATGTAATTTTGGTCCTTGTAGTTTGAGGTTTTTTTGACAAATAGTTCAATGGAGTTTGAAAAGTGATTAATCATTCCCTAGGGTATACAAGGAAAAAAAAAAAAAAAATTGGCCTCAATTGTCATAAAAGTTGACGGAATCTGTTATTTTTATAAAATTCAAACCGCCTAAAAAAAAATTCTCATTAGGTGAGACTAGTAGTGTCAGATGAGCCCGGCTGCTCGTGAACTTAGTTCGAAAAATAAATGAGCCGTTTGTGAACACAATAATTTACTTGTATATTAAGTTAGACATACTCGTATAAATTCGGCTCGCCTCGGACAAAACTATTGAGCTCGATTTGTATAAGTTCGACTCAACTCATTCGGTTCAAATCGTTAGCTCGCTCGTGTATATATATAGTATTCATATTTATTAATATATATGTATAAAAATAAATTGTATAAATATAAAATTCTATAATTATAGTGTAAAAACATTAATATAGTAAACATAATATATGTAATATCACAAATGTTTCATTTAAAATGTGAAATATAGATCAAAGTTAAAATTGCACATATTGAATTTTAATACATATATATATTATATATATTATAAAACTCCAATCGAGCTCACGTGACTTTGATTGTTAAGTCCTCTCACACCACTTATTATGAAGCGTTGAATCTGAGGGAGCATGGGCCAATCTCCGCCGTTGAAACCTTGGATAGACAGAGAGCACTATGTATACAAAATTTATTATCATAAAAATCTGCTTTTCCAAAATTTTTGAAGTCCCCGGCCATAAATGCCGTTAATCAAAGACTTTTTTTTTAAAACAGAATCGGACCTTTCTTAGTCAAAGAGGGCGGGCATACATGAATAACATCTTTTATAATTATTTATTAGAATTTAAGATAATTCAGATCAATAATTGTAATAGACTATTTAAAAAGGGCTCAACCTTATAAAGTTTAGGTCTATAGACCATCCACGCAAGTTGGGTTTTCGCCAAAAATTTGGGTTAAATACTAAAATACTTTATTGATACTTAAATTTTAAGCGTTTTTAAATTTAATATTTAAATTTTTATTTATATCATAAGTGATACTTGAATTAAGGGTAAAAACTCATTTGATACGTATGTTAGATTTTTTGTCCAAATTTTAACGGCTCCTCACGTGTCAATCGCTGAAGTTGACACGTGACACTATATAAAAATAATAAAATAAAAATATTTAAAAAATAATAAAATAATAAAATTGAAAAAAAAAAAATTGAAAAAGAAGAAGAAGAAGAAGAAGAGGGGTGGCTACCATGGGAGTGCCCAGCCACCCCCATTTTGGCCAAGGCCCTTGGCCGGTTTGGGGTGGTCGATGACAAAAAAGAAAAGAAAAAAAAAATTATGAGTTTTGGCTCATGGGGGTGGTTTGACCCATAGGGTGGTCCGAACCATCCCTAAAGGCCAAAATCTATCAATTTATTTATTTATTTTTTATTTTTTGCGGGGGTGGTTTGGCCACCACAGACTGGTCAAGGGAGTGGCTCAGTCACTCCTCTTATTTTTTATTTTTTAAAGATTTTTTTTAATTTTTTTTTATATAGTGCCACGTGTCAATCTCAACAGTTGACACATGGTGAGCTGTTATTATTTGAATGAAAAATTTAACAGAGGTACTAAATAAGTTTTACCCCCAACTCAGATACCACCTATGATATAAATGAAAATTCAGGTACTAAATTGAAAAACGTTTAAAACTCATTTAATCCTAAAAATTTACTCTTTTTTATTTATTTTAAGTTTTAGCTAGCTATTCTCTTTTCATATCTCAGCTAAATATTAACGGTCATATTTTTTAAAATTAATTTTTTTCTAAGAGTAATCTTTTCTTAGAGATGATATTTTTGAAAATTTGTTTTTTTGTCATTGTTATATTTCTTAAAATTTGTTTTTGTAGGCTGTCACGTTTGGGTGTTCAATTTTTTGAAATCAAAATTCAACAAAAGTTTAGTGCGCGAATTCTAAGTAAATAAAGTTGAAAAAAAGATTTAATTAATTTGACTTTCTGAGATAAAATTAGAAAAATAAGATAAAACCTAATTTATTTTTGAAAAACACAAACCACTTCAACAAATAGAATCAAAATTCTTTTTATTTCCGAACCTTCCTTTAAGTGACTATGTCACATAAATGCACTTGTTAAGAGACTATGTCACGTAAGCTTCGAAAGATGAGAGATAATGAGGGTGATTTAATTACAACGTAAATCCTCACCTAAAATAGCAACTTAATTAGCAGATTTGTTCTCTTCCTAAAATAGCTAGCGGAGTGTCGGTGGTTTTTCAGAAAATCGGCCACAAGGCTAGGCTAGCCAAAGGTAATGTGAATGCTAAGGCTAGTAGTCTATGTACAGCCCAACATATATATACAAATCAACGGATGCGACATAACAATCAAAAGTTCTCAAAACATACAGCAAACAGAGTTGAACGGTGGTGGAGAGGAGAAGATGGCAAGGCAGCCTTGTTTTCCAAAGACCAGCTTTAGTTTTGCTTTGCTTCTAGTGCTGTTGGTCATGTGCATGGAAGCAAACAGAGGCGTCAAAGCACAAGCAGGGCGTCTTCCGGATGATGAAGGTGCTTCTTTTTCTGTACATGTATGTGGGTTTTCCTCGAGTTGATGGAAATGATACTCTTTGGATTGAAGTGCCTTTACAGCAACAAAACAGAGTGAAAACTACCATCATCAGCTAATATCTGGGTCTTAGAAACAGAGCAAGCTGAGGAATAGAGTTTCCTCAGCTTTAGGACTATTCTCCATTGTGTAGCATGCTTTTATGTGCCAGTTATCAAAACTGTCAATCAAAGTTTTTCCTTTTATTCTTCTCTATGTGGTGCTTGCGAAAATTAAGGGACCATGCCAACTTTCTCCAACACCAAGAACATTCCCCAGGCATTTTCACAGGTCCCTTCCTTAAGTATTCATTTACACAGGCAACCCCACAAGAAGCTTATCTTAATAAAGAGCAGCCAGATATTCCTCATACCTGAGGCCTAATTTGGATTTAGAAATGCAAAGGCTCGCCCAACTTGCTTTTGCATATGCGTGCTTTTTCCTCTTTGTTTTGCTGGCTTTTCATTTTGTCTTTTCAAATCCTGGTAGGGAAGTTGATGTGTTTGATGTGTGCAGTGGAAGCCCTTCACGAAATAGCTAAACAACTAGGGAAGAAAGACTGGAATTTCCGTGTAAATCCATGCAATGACTCAAGCTGGATAACACCACGTTTAGCTGAGAGGCCATTGTACAACAATACTGTCAACTGCAATTGCTCCTACCCTGATGGTGTATGCCACGTCGTTAGCATGTACGCTCCCTTCCTCACCTAATGAAAAGTTCAATCTTAAGTGTATGAATATGATGTGTAACTTGGTTTACTAACACTGGAGTTGCATCTTCTTCTTCTTCTTCTTCTTCTTCTTCTTTTTTTTTTTTTTTTTTTTTTTTTTTTTTTTTTTTTTTTTTTTTTTAAAGTCACCTATTTAATCTAGGAACTTACTCTGAAGTTCTTACCCACGAAATTTGTAATCTATCTTGATTTTTTCTTTTAAATTTTTGACATGCAGATTTCTTAAAGGGCAGGATCTTGCTGGTACACTTCCACCGGCATTGGTGAATCTATCCAAACTTAAGGCAATGTAAGAAGAACTTCCAATTATTTGTTTTTCTTGTTGTTACCTGAAATTAGACTTAGAGCTTCTAAACTAACAACAAATTTTTTTTCTTGCTGATAGCGATTTCACTAGGAACTACCTTAGTGGTACAATACCACAGGAATGGGCTTCTACAAAGTTGGAAAATCTGTAAATGACTTGCTAAACTTTTGTGTCTAAGGTTAGCCAGTAAAAGCTAAAAAACTGACCTAATGGAATGAATCAACTGCAGGTCCATCAGTGCAAACAACTTATCAGGAAGTATGGACTACTTGGGAAAGATTACCACTATTAAAGATCTGTATGCTCTGGATCTCTATGTTAAATTATTATGAGGTTTCATTTGGTTTAGCCCTGTTGTAATCATAAAGGACTGTATTCCAGGAGCATAGAGAGCAACCTGTTTTCTGGACCTGTTCCCCCTGAGCTTGGGAACTTGGTGGACTTGGAGAGACTGTCAGTGTTTCTTTCTTCCTCGTTTCTTTTTTCCAAATAATATTTGATTAATCATTTTTAACTTCTCAATGATGTTTGTAATAATTTAACATTAGAGTTAGTCGAACTGGTCTTAAGTTTTCATCTGAATCATCTGATGATTGCAGCGTTCTTAATGCTAACAATCTCACGGGAGAGTTGCCTGCCACTCTCACTAAACTGACCAAATTGAAAGAACTGTAAGTGGTCGTAACCTTTTCGATTGCTTTACTAGCCATAAATTTTGATATTTCCTTGAAAATATTAAGCTTTTTGTTTCACTCAATGTTGTTTCCACTTGGCTTATATGCAGTAGGATTAGCGGTAACAACTTCACTGGAAGAATGCCTGACTTCTTTCAAAGCTGGATACAGCTTCAGAAATTGTACGTGATTTTTACTACAATGCTTTGTAAATCTCTTCACCTGAAATTTTCAGGTGTAATCTAAATCTATTGGAATTGTGTTCTTAACAGAGAGATCCAAGCTAGCGGTCTTGAGGGGCCTATTCCTCCTAGCATTTCTGTCTTGAGTAATTTGACCGAGCTGTGAGTTCTGCTTTCTAAGTTAACATTCTTGAGTGCATAATCTCTACAATATATTCATGTGATTTTTAAACTAATAAAATGTATTGCTGAACACAATAACAGTTCTCGATGATGCTATTCTATGCAGAAGGATTAGTGACTTACTAGGAGAGGGTTCACCTTTTCCACCTTTACGAAACATGATAAGCCTGAAAAATTTGTATGGCTTTTTTATGTTGTGAAATGCTCTGCAATTGGAATAATACACCTCTTGTAGCGACACTTACATGAAGTTGGTTTATGGTTCAGGATGTTGAGGAGTTGTAATATCTCTGGACCAATCCCTCCATATATCTCAGAACTGGCACAACTGACAAGATTGTAATTCTTCTGTTTATTCTTCTCTCTACTTTTTAGTGAATAACATGGAGACTAAGACATGTATAATAATATTTACATTGAAATGTGTGGACTTATCCTACTAGGGGAACTTCTTGCGAAATGCTAATCTTTGACATTCATAGAAGTTGGAGACCTTTTAATGTTAGCTTGACAAAATAGAATGTAGTATTAGGTGTTAGTATTTCAAGAGATAGGATGGTGTCTGCTTTATAATGAATGTGACTTACAGTGCCAAGACAGGATGTTAGCCAAGTATACATACAGATTAGTAAGATAATGAAATTGCATTGGTTTGGAACACCTGTACAGATCTCATTAGTTTGGTATGACATGAAAGCCTCTTGCATTTTCAGAGGTGTGCTTAATAACTGAGAGAGTTTTACTGCATAAAACACTCTCATTAGGAAACACACGTATCTCTTATGTTTACCACATTCACTCAAAAAATTATTTAAATTTTGGTTTTTATGACATCTGTTTTTCTTCCTTTCATTTTTTCTTTTCTTTTGCAGAGATCTCAGCTTCAACAGATTGGAAGGAAGCATTCCAGATTTCGGAGTTCTAACATACTTGACCACCATGTAAGCAATCTAAATTCATGAGGAAGGCTAACTTACGGCATTATGCCTTGGAGCCCTGTTAGTGTGTGTTAAGCTTGAATAAGAAATTAACTTCCTAAAACAATTCAGCTTTTGCATAGATGACCCTAGCTAATGGCTTAAGCTTTTGGTACACAGTTCTTTAATTTTTTGTCATTCAAGTACTGCAATTCTATATAAGTTTTCTATAAGAAAAGTTAGTGCGGTAGTAATACTTTGAACCAGAATTACTAGAATACAAGTAGCACATATTCATACAGTCGTCACCTTTAGGATTGTGGCATAACAAAGAGATGAGGCAAAAGTTGTAACCCTCTTCCATTTGGAATGGGCTATTATGATAACAAGTCATGTCTGAAGGCTTCATACAAATGGAATCAGGTCACAGAAGTTTAGAATTTAAATATTTTTTCAATATGAATGTTTAAAATAGTAGCAATCTGAACGTTTCTAACGGCAATGTGATTTTGTTGATCGCGGGATAGATATCTGACGGGCAACGTGCTCGATGGGCCTATTCCAGATTGGATCAAGAGCAGAGATAGCCGCTAGTATGTTTTCTATCCTAACTTCTACATAAATTTTGAATGAGATTCCCATTCATTTATGTATTACACTTATTTTGGACTGCAGAAGCGTATTCATTTAAGTTGTTAACATGATGCCTTGTATATCTAGATACATGGACGTGAAATCCTACTGTTTTTTTTGATAAGTAATAAGCAATTTTATTAAAAAAGCGAAAGGCGCCCCAGTACACAGGCAGTATACGAGGATCACTTACAAACCCAAAGCCCAAGAACATGCCCAAAAACAGCAAAACGCACCAACAACACCCACAAAACCCGAAACACCCCCAAAAAAAGACACCCGTTGATGGTGCTTCATCGCATGACCTCAGTAGGTGTCAGTTGTGGGAGAAATTCTCCTATGTCCAATGGGTAAAATAATCCAATTTTGATGTCAACTATTAAGAGTCCCACATTGCTAAGGTATGTCTGGGTTGTGGGCTTTATAAGCCTTGAGCAAACCTCTTCCCTTAAGGTGTCTTTTGTGGAAGAGTAAGGCTCAATTGACTTTATTATGGTATCAGAGCTTCAGGGCCTTGGATATTGTTGGGCATTCCCTCCCGTTGTACACGTGTTTGGACAATAGCCCCATACATGAGGGGGAGTGTTAAGAGCCCCACATTGCTAATGTATACTTGGGTTGTGAGTTTTATAAGCCTTGAACAAACCTATTCCCTTAAGGCAAGTGTCTTTAAGGAAAGGATTAGGCATTCCCTCCGGCTATTATTCTAATGCAATACACATATTTAGACAATAGTGCCACACGTGAGAGGAGTATGTCTCAATGAACTTTTTCATCAACTTCATTTCCATCTTCCACCATGTGGTGTCACCTAGATAGAACGTCAATTTTCCATTCCATTGTTTGATGTTTGTTATTTGTATCTGGCAAGTTTACCCCATTATGCGACTAGTATTTGTTTAGCTTTGAAAAGACCCAGTGTGAAGTCTTAGAAATGTTGAGATGTTGTAAATAGATCACAATGCTGTTTTAGACTACTCCTAATATATGGCCTTTCTCAGAACATACATAAAGATGGTATTTAACTGTATTGTTTCATTGTATAGTTATGGTAAGAAGGCCTAAAGAGTTTGTGTCAATGGGTGGTTAGTAAGGTAATAAGTTTGTATAGAGTTCTCTGGGTTATGAACTCTTTCTGATATAAAATCCATCTAAATTAGATCAATTTAAATATAAACATCAAATATTTCAATATGGTTCAATAAGCTTTTCTTTTTGTTTACAAAGACTAAAAGAAATTATGCTTTCGTGCAGTCAAATAGACATATCTTATAATAATTTTTCCACGAGCTCTGCACCAAATACTTGTCCAGACAACTTGTAAGGAATTTTTTCCCCCTTAACAGAAACCTACTTGAGCATTACAACTTAGATTTTTTCATCTACTTGTAATTTTTATTTGTGGAACTAACTTGTCTGTTATTCAACAGAAATTTGTTCAGAAGCTTTTCTGGATCAGACAATTCGTAAGCATCTAATTTGTTAAATTTCAAAGAATGAGCCTCTTTTTTATTTTCTATATTTCATTTCAATTTTGTTTCTAACATGCTAATTCTTCTTCTTTGTGCTACATTTTAATTTAGAATACTTACAGAGTGTCTGAAGAATAATCTGTGTTCAAAAGGTACATTTGTTAGACCCAAAACAGAATTTTTGTTTCTTCAATTATTATTATTATTATTATTATTTTATCAAAAAAAGAAGAAGAAATTGTTCAATCTTTTATACTCCATAACAACAAGATTAAACTATCAAACATAATTGAATATCTCTTTTTCTATCATGTTTGGTTGCATCTAATTACCTTGTAATGATACTCTCCAGATCAGTACTCATTGCATATAAATTGTGGTGGAAGGGCAACCACCATTGCAGACATCAAGTATGAAGAAGATTTAGATCCGGGAGGTTCAGCAAAATTTGTTCACATGTCAGATGATACTTGGGGCTTTAGTAGCACAGGATTTTTTGAGGATGCTAATAGTACCTCAAAGGACTACATAGCAGAAAATGTATCCAGGCTCGGAATGAACGACTCCCTATTATACATGAATGCACGCCTCTCTCCTCTTTCTCTAACCTATTATGCGCGCTGCTTGGCAAATGGAAATTATACTGTGAAACTTCATTTTGCTGAGATAATACTTCGAGACAACAGATCTTTTTACGGTGTCGGAAGACGGATGTTTGATGTTTATATACAGGTACAGGTAGTCAATCAGATTGTTTTTCTTCTTTGTATGCTATAGAAGATCATTTAACTGAATTACTTCGTTACAGAATGAATTGGTGCTGAAGGATTTTGATATTGAAAAGGAAGCACATGGAGTTGACAAAGCAGTCATTAAGAATTTCATAGCAGTTGTTAAGAATAAAACTTTGGAGATTCGCTTTTATTGGGCCGGGAAAGGGACAAAAAATATCCCAAAGAGAGGAACATATGGTACTCTTATATCAGCTATCAACATAGACTCTGGTGAGTGACATAGGTTGTACATTCTATGTTCCTTCTTTAACATTGTGAGACATTACTTGTCTATGCCACTCTTTCTCTCATACTAACTGTTGAATTTATCAATTTTCCATGTCTTTTGCTCTGTGAATATATTGACAAAATAAAAGATGTTTTATATATAATGGATGCGCAATGCCCATCTATTGGATGCAAAATAAAATAATTGAAAGAAAGTTAATGCATAGCTTAGTGGAAGGCTTATCCAGATTTTTGTCTTATGGCTTTTTCTTTTTTTCCTTTTTATTAGTTAATCTATGTCTTGAACCATCAAGAAGAATCCTATTTTACACTAGATTCACCTATATATACGTTTATGCTACTACATAAGAAAAAAAATGCAGTCCTACAATCATTGTTCTTTGCTACCTTTTTCTGCAGATTTCAACCCTCCTGATGACAAAAAGAAGAAGATATTCCTTGCAGTTGGAGCTATATTTTTTGTGTCAATCCTTGTTTTTGTGATTTTAGGAATTCTTTGGTGGAAAGGCTATTTAGGAGGCAAGACATCAAGGGAACAAGGTAATTTTGTTCAGATGTATTAACTAGTCAGAGCACCCAAGCAGTCTAGTAATGTTTTAAGATGCAGTCCAACCCAACATCTTTGTTAGGGAGAGAATCACTAGGAAGTCTACTAAGAGTATATTTATATACATATTTGGACAACATTTTAGCCCAAAAGCTTAAGATACTAGGTTAGGGTCCATTTCAGTATGTTAACTAATCACTTTCTTCTTTTTCTTTTTCTCAATGTGGGACACAACACTCAAGTAAACTCACAACAATCTTAACCTCGTTCCTTCTGCAGAGCTGAAAGGATTAGATTTGCAAACTGGTTTTTTTACCTTCAGACAAATTAAAGTTGCCACAAATAACTTTGATGCTGCAAACAAGCTTGGGGAAGGTGGCTTTGGATCTGTATACAAGGTAATCTACTATTCCATCATTGTCTTGTATCTTTGTATGAAAGCATTAAATGTCTTTTTCTTCTCTCTTTCAAAATGTTTACTAGACCGTTACAATTTCAGATAGAGTTTATACCTAACCAATAATGCATATTATACTTTAACTGCAGGGCACGTTATTAGATGGTACCATAATTGCCGTTAAGCAACTTTCTTCTAAATCAAAGCAAGGAAATCGAGAGTTCGTGAATGAAATAGGAATGATTTCTGGCTTACAACATCCAAATCTTGTTAGACTGTATGGATGTTGTATTGAACGAAATCAATTATTGTTGGTATATGAATACATGGAAAACAATAGCCTTGCACATGCTTTGTTTGGTAAGCTTTGTGTTTGATCCCTAGCATGTATATTATTGATTATAAAAAGAATAGGAATTGCATGCCATGAATCGTATAGGTTGAACTAAAATGTTCAATATCATTGATTGAGCTATAAAACACCAATTGCAGGTCCAGAGGAAGGTGATGCGAAATTGGACTGGCCTACAAGGCATAAAATATGTGTCGGCATAGCAAGAGGTTTGACTTTCTTGCATGAGGAATCACCATTGAAAATTGTTCATAGGGACATCAAAACTACCAATGTACTACTGGATAGGGAACTCAACCCTAAGATTTCTGATTTTGGATTGGCCAAGCTCGATGAAGAGGAGAACACCCACATTAGCACTCGTGTTGCAGGAACTATGTGAGCTACCTTTATCTCTTTCCTTCCCTCTGATGCCAAATTTATCTTCCATTCTTTTTGTACGAAATATGCATCAAAATGTCTCTTAAGTCAAGTTTCTTGCCTTAAAGTAAATCAGAATAAGTTGGATATTGAAGTCACCATAAATGAGTTCGGGCATGTGCAGTACCATGGGAAAAGTCCTGGCTTAAGTATTACTAGTAGGTTGTTTATGTTAGCCATCGGCATTTGTGACCTAATTGTGCTTTTATTAGTATCCCTGTTTCACAAATTATTTTCTAAGCATGATGCACATGGTATGATCTACATATTTAATACTTAGTTTACCTCAAGCTTATAAGAAATTGTGTAACAGCAGAGATTTTTCATAAAACAAAAACTGCAGAATGCAACAAAAGGATTAGAAAATCTGTTTATTCAAAGCTTTTTAAATTCATATGATGCATTTTACCTCTAATTGTTACTCTCCTTCTTATACAAGCAGTATGCAATAAACAGAAGATTGTATTTATATGCTTAGGTTTCCCTGTATGGCTAATGGTGCATGATTACTTCAATTAACAATTTGCAAGGGCAAATATCTGTAACAGATACAGTTAGTCCTCCACCACAATAAAATATCAAGTGCATCTGTCGAGACCTGCAGTAGTTAAGAATACGAACTCTTCTTTTTGTTCTTCGTTGAACCTTTCACTCTTTCAAGTGCAACAAACTTGTGACGAGATAATGCAAGCTTTATTTATGGCACTGATTACTTGTGAAGATGCAATAAAATTACTATGATGGGAAATCTAGTACCTAAAATTATGTTCTTATGGAGTTGTTTGATAGTGAAGTTTGTAGCCTCTCACCAATGAGCACTTACTAATAGAATGATCTTTTTGTGCAGAGGATACATGGCACCAGAATATGCATTATGGGGGTATTTAACATATAAAGCGGATGTATATAGTTTTGGAATTGTTGCATTGGAAATTGTCGCCGGGAAGAACAACATGAAATTTCGACCTAATGAAGATTTTGTGTGCCTTCTAGATTGGGTAAGATAGGTCTTCATCAATTTTTTCTGATACATGAAACTAAATGCATAATTTTGAGCCCTAGTCAATCATTTAATGATTTATCTATTTGGCTTTGTCATTGGATTTCCCTATATCATTGATCTTCATCAAAGTTTCAATTTGCACACTAGGTTATCTTCATGAAAGCAATGTTGACAATATACGAATATCATGAATGCATAACAAATTTCATTTTTGTTTTTCATTGTAAGTTATTAGCTTTTCATCTAAGATTTGTATTTATTTTGCATTTTCTTCTCTATTCTTATATAGGCCCTTGTTTTACAACAAAAAGGGAACTTGATGGAGTTGGTGGATCCAAAGTTGGGGTCTAACTTCTGTAAAGAAGAGGCAGTAAGAATCATTAAAGTAGCTCTATTATGTACTAATCCATCGCCAGCACTTCGACCCACAATGTCTGCAGTAGTGAGCATGCTTGAAGGTCGTATTGTTGTTCATGAGTTGATCTTGGATCCAAGTATTTATGGTGATGAGTTGAGATTTAAGGCTTTAAGAGATCAGTTTGATCAGATCCTAGGAGAGAGCTCAAATGACACTCAAAGTCTCATTCAATCATCAGATGCTACATGGATTGGCTCCTCTGCTACATTATCAAATCGATCTTAATTCTGAGTAAATTGACCATAAAATTGCCCTCTTGGCGATGAAAAGTTTTTGCTTAATGAGAAGAAATTATATTGAATCCTCTGGTTTGAAAATATTTGTGTTTGGTTCCCATTCTTGGGTAAAAAATGTTGTAACATGAAGTTGAAGACACATTAAGTAGTAGAAATTCTCCCTTTTTACATGATTAAGACATTTGATATGGTAGCTCATACAATGTTCTATTGGCTTTACCCTCCTAAGTGAGTTATCTTGGAACATGCTGTTATATTAAACATAGGTTTCCAGGCAAAGTTTAATATAGTTGGTCATTACAATGTTGAACCAGAATGTTAGGTTGCCACATTCAAAATCATAATTGTGGAACTCAATTGACTTTCTTATCATATAATATCCAATGTCTAAGAAATCTACCCCCACAATGACATGTGAAGAATAATGGTAGAATGAAAAAGGCTGAGTAGTTCCAAGCTGCTTATATATATATATATATATATATATATATATATATATATATTATCTATGCAAGTAGATATTTTTGAATAATATATGACATACAAAATAAATAGGATATTGATATAACTAATATTAATTTATACATCGAATAAGTTGCTTAAATTATTTTAATTGAAAAAAAAAAAATCTATAATAGACAAAGGTTGTGCAAACTAGCTATAAGAGACTTCAGAAGATGGTCACCCAAAAGTCTTTAGCACATGTCGCACCAAATAATTGGTCCACACAATTATCCCTCTTTTTTTGTTGGCAATTGTGGGAAGCAACTGAGTTGTTTTTTTCTGAGCAAAAAATATTGAAAAAAGGGTGGACTCCATAATAACACATCCGAAAAAAGAAAATTACAGTACTAGAAAAAAAAGCAACAAATGGGAAATGGGTCCGTCATATTAGGTTACGCTGGAAAAGCGGTTTAAGCACAAAAACAGAAAATATGGATAGCTTTAACTATACTCAAACTCCTACAAGGTAATAACAACCACCGGAAGGAAGCCGCGAAAGAAAAACACTGTAAAATCGTTAGGATCCGAAATAGAAAAGAACCCGAGCAACATAAAGTCACAGTTCTTGTTTGGCAAGCAACACAAAAAATTTTAAATTTATTTTCACATTTTTAAAAAACAATCAATATTAAAATATTTTAACTTCTTTAATTTTTTATATCATATTAATAATTTTTTATTATTATTCTAATAAAAAAAATTTACTACAATACAATTTTATTTTGTTATTTTTATATAAATTCTTTTTACTTTATATCATATTTTACTAATTCAAAAATTAGTTTTCAATAATTTTTAAAAATACCCAAAAAGACAGACAAAAAAAAAAAAAAAAAAAAAAAAAAACCTCAAAAATCAACAGCTTCGGCGAAAGGTGGTGCGGAGGAAGGCGGCGTGGGTACTGACCGGCACATGAGATCCAAGTGCCAGCTTTTAGATATCTGAAGATGAAGCGCCCGGAGGCTACGGGGAGCTAGGGCGCCGGTGCATACAGTGAAGTGGCGCGTTGAAAGCTGGGTCCATCGGACTCAACTGAAGTTGTTTATTTCTTAAATCAGAAGGCTGAAGGCTTGTTTGTTTACTTTTAATTTTTAGCGTCTCCTGTCGGCTGACACTCGGAGAAATATCACCGAAGGAATCCCATCATGCTTATCAATTTCCAGTTGAAAGGTCACCAGAGAAAGCAAAATAAGGTACGGAAAACGCGTTATCTGTAGACTGTAGATGTCACATAAAGTACAAAGTTGTTCAACTTTACCTGTAAAGGTATAGTGCATTTTAAAGAATGTTCATGTTCGTCAATGAGTCAAAGGGGCGGTGATACTAATCCAAAACCCAGATGGATTGTAGTCTACACGGACTACAGAGTCAAATACTAATGAACGGATGCGGCGTACCTACCAACCAAAGGTTTTCAAAGGAAAAATTCAATGATTCGGTGATGTTGTATATGTAAACATATCTGCATCTCCCATGCAAGTTTGAAAGCGGTGGAGGAGAAGATGGCAAGCCAGCCTTGTATTCCAAAGACCAGCTTTAGTTTTACCATGCTTTTAGTGCTCATCATGTCCATGGGAGCAATCATAGTCAAAGCACAAGTAGGGCGTCTTCCGGATGATGAAGGTACTTCCTTTTCTGCATATGTATATGGGTTTTCTTTGGTTAAACTCAAGTTGATGGAAATGGTACTCTCTGGATTGAAGTTTCTCCTTATCGTAGTTTACATTACATTTGGTAGTGCCTTTACAGCAACAAAACAGAGTGACTTATATCTGGGTCTTAGAAACAGAGCTAATAACTGTGTAGATGCGTGCTTTTTGCTGGATTTTTGGATTTTTCAAATCCTGGTAGGGAATTAGTTGATGTGTTTGATGTGTGCAGTGGAAGCCCTTCGCGAAATAGCTACACAACTGGGAAAGAAAGACTGGAATTTCAGTGTAAATCCGTGCAATGACTCAAGCTGGATAACACCATCTTCAGCTGAGAGGCCGTTATACAACAATACTGTCAACTGCAATTGCTCCTACCCTGATGGTGTATGCCACGTGGTTAACATGTACGCTCCCTTCACTCACATAAATACATAATGCCAACTTTATTCTTATTGAACTTTCTTATGATGGGTTTGTGTTTGGGAAAGCTTTTCTTATTTGTTTGAATAGTAATAAGAACGATTGATTTGATATAAAGGTACGTAAATGGAGTTTTGAATTTTTTGGAAGAGAAAAGTGAATGAATTTGTTTATGAAAAAATGAATTTGATTTTTTTGGAAAATATGAAAAAAGAAGAAAAAGGGAGAGGGCTTTGCCAAACACAGTATTAAGTTTATGTGTACTTTACCAATTGCTCCTTCTGAAAAATAGTTGTCTCCATCGCTCTTGGGTCTTTCTGCTGTTATTCATTGCTCTTAGTTCTTGGCTGTTTTTGTTACGGGCTTGTGTTTGGGATCGGGTCAGGGGTTTATGGAGAGGTAAAGCAGCAGTATCTTCCTTCCTGAGTTTACCCCATTTCCGACCCATTTCTTCAAAACAGAAACATGGAAAACATCATGAATCTTGGCCTTAGGAGGGAGGGCCAGCTGGTATGCTACCGGACCAATCCGCTTGACAACTCGGTAAGGGCCATAGAACTTAGGAGAGAGCTTCAGATTACCCCGCTTGTGAACTGATTGCTGCCTGTACCCTTGGAGCCGTAACTACACCCATTCCCCCTCAGAAAAAACGCGCTCAACATGGGACTGGTCATAAACCTGCTTCATGCGATTCTGGGCGCCCAAAAGCTGCTGGCGAACCTCTAGCAAGACTTGATTGCAGCTAAGCAGGGCCTCCTCTACAGCTGCGGAACGAGTAGTCCCGGGGATGTATGGTAAGAGAGGAGGAGGAGGTCGACCATAAACAATCTCAAAGGGAGTGCGCTTAGTAGCGGAGTGAAAGCCTGTGTTGTAACAATACTCGACCCAAGGCAGCCACTTAGCCCATTGCCGGGGGAGAAGAGCTAATGAAACACCGCAAATACATCTCGATAGTGCGGTTGACAACCTCGGTTTGGCCATCCGTTTGTGGGTGATAAGCAAAGCTGAAGTTGAATTTCGTGCCATGAAGGCGGAAGAGCTCCCGCCAAAAAATTCCAGTGAACACGGGGTCCCTATCACTTACGATGGAAGTAGGAATTCCATGCAAAAGAAAAATAACCTCGAAGAAGGTTTGAGCCACCTGTGGCGCGGTATACGGGTGCTTGAGGGGAGTGAAATGGCCATACTTGGAAAAATGAGCGACAACCACAAAAATAGTAGTGCGGCCGTAGGACTTTGGAAGACCGTCAATGAAATCCATGGAGATAGCTGACCAAATATGTTCGGGAATGGGCAGGGGCTGCAGCAGCCCTGCTGGTTTGGTGGCTTCAGCTTTGTGACACTGGCAAATATCACAATTTCTGATGAAGGTGCGGAGTTGCTGCTTCATTTTAGGCTAGTAAAAAACAGACCGGATACGCTGTAGACCTTTGTGATACCCTTCATGCGTGCTGTTGTGGAATTTTGCAATGATGGCCGCTGTAATGGGGGATTCAGCCTTGAGGTGGACCCGATTCTTGAAGTAGATAAGCCCGGCCTGCAAGTGCCAAGGTCCCACTGCTTCATTCTGTTGAATACGCGCTGTCAAGGCCTGGAGATCCGGATCATGCTGGATAGGTTCGATCCAGTGAGGGACAGGTACAGAGAGAGCCATGAGTCCCTTCCAATTGGCGAGAGAGAGCATCAGCAGCGCGGTTATCGTGTTCCTTTCTGTATTCAATCGTGAAATCATACCCCATGAGTTTGATGAGCCACTTTTGTTAGGCCTCGGTGGCGATAGTTTGATCCCACAAGTACTTGAGGCTACGGTGGTCCGTCTGCACCACAAATCGTTGGCCCAAGAGATAGGGACGCCATCTTTGAATGGAGGTGACAAGTGCAAGCATCTCCTTTTCATAGGTTGAGAGGTTGAGATTACGACCATTAAGGGCCTGGCTAAAGTAAGCAATGGGGCGGCGATCCTGCATCAAAACAGCCCCTATGCCGCAGCCGGAAGCATCACACTCGATAACAAATGTTTTAGAAAAATCGGGCAAGGCCAACACCGGTGCATTTGTCATAGCTTCCTTAAGACGATCAAATGAGTCGCTGGCTTCCTCATTTCACCCGAAAGCATCCTTTTTTAAGAGTTGAGTGAGAGGTCGGGCAATAGTACCATAATGCTGGATGAACTTCCAGTAGTAGCGGGTAAGTCCAAGGAAGCCCCGAAGAGCCTTGATGTTGGAAGGTCTCGGCCAAGCTAGCATAGCTTGGATTTTGGCAGGATCCACGACGACTCCATTCTGCTCAATAAAATGACCTAGGTAGTTCACCCGCTGTTGGCCAAAACTACACTTGTCCATTCTAACAACAAGTGATTAGTTCTCAAAATGTCAAAGACACAAGTTAAGTGATATAGATGGTCCTCCTAAGACTTACTATAAATGAGTATGTCATAAAAAAAAAAAAAAAAGGAGAACGAACTTACGTGAATAACTTCGAAAGATGTCGTTCATCAAGGACTGAAAAGAGGACGGCGCATTGGTGAGGCCAAAGGCCATAACCAAAAATTCAAAGTGCCCGTGATGCGTCCGAAAGGCTGTCTTTTCTACATCCTGCTCGTGCATCCAGATTTGATGGTACCCGGAACGGAGGTCCAGCTTTGAAAAGTATTGCGCACCATGCAGTTCATCCAATAATTCATCAATTACCGGAATCGGATACTTATCCTTGATAGTGGTCCGATTGAGGGCGCGATAATCCACACATAACCTCCACGAACCGTCGTGCTTCTTGACCAATAAGACTGGAGAGGAGTATGGACTGGTACTGGCTCGGACGACCCCACTGTTAAGTAAATCCAGCACTATTTTTTCTATCTCATTCTTTTGGTAATAGGGGTACCTGTAGGGCCTCACGTTTACCGGGGAAGAGCCTTGAATCAGGGGAATCTTGTGGTCGTGAGATCGCATAGGAGGCAGACCCTGCGGCTCGGCAAAAATATCTTGGAACTTTTCTAGGAGACGCTGAAGGTTCGGACTGTCTACACCTGGGCAGCACTGCTCAACCCCCAACTGCACTGCAAAAAGCTGAAGGAGAACACCCTCACCGTTGCGTCTCAGTTCCTTCTGCATCTCTGGACCTTCCAGTATTCTGTTCCGGGGTGCCTCTAAGCCAACTAGTGTGACTTTCTTCCCTTACCACCGGAAACTCATGCAGAGTGAAGAAAAATCCCATAAGATGGGTCCTAGCATCTTCAACCACTGTGCCCCTAGGACTGAGTCGTATCCTCTCAAATCAATAAGAAAAAATTCCAGCGTAAATAAGGTACCTCCCAGCCAAACTGGTACCGCATAACACTTCCCCTTGCTGGAAAGTCTTTCCCCGTTAGCCACCAAAACTTCGAAGGCCGTCTGTTTGTCTGGTTCCAGGCCCAATCGCTCTGCCAATTCAGTGTTCAAAAAATTGTGCGTGCTTCCCGTGTCCGCTAGCAGAATTACCCAGGCCTTCCAGATGGTTCCAGCGATGTGCATCGTCTGCGGGGTTTGCACACTTGAAATTGCATGGAGGGATATTTCCGGAATCTCAAGCTCGTTGTCCTCCCAAGTTTCTCGTGCCTCTTCTTCACTCGAGCGTTCATTGTCTTCCTCATAAATGCCTTCGATTAGGAATAGCTTCTTACACCTGTGCCCCGGCGAACTTGTCATCGCAATTAAAACAGAGACCTTTGTCCCTCCGTTCCTTCAATTCTGCCAGACTCAACTTCTTGATCACCGGAGATCGGTTCCGCATAAGGCTTGCGGATGGTAAGGGCAGTGTATTTGCCTGGCCCATGGTCCTCCGGGCATCGTAGAGATTAGTGGGTCGTCGTTGTGCCAACAGCCTGGCCTCATACAGCCTTGCCAGTCCCACTGCAGCCGTGAGAGTGGAGGGTCCAGAAGCTTGAACTTCCGGCCTTATGCTCTCCTTTAGCCCACTTATGAACCCGCTAACTTGCTGTGTCATCGAGAGACGGCCAGCCCTGCTCAGCAACCGCTCGTACTGACCCTGGTATTCTCGCACCGTTCCTGTCTGGCGCAGCTTGGTGAGATCACCAAAAAAATCATCAAATTGTGTGGCGCTGTATCGCACATGCAGTCCGTCCTTCATAGCTTCCCACGAAATGTGCTCCTCGCTCTCCTTAAAAAGCTGGTACCATAGCTGTGCCTCACCTTCCAGATGGTAGGCTGCCAACGCCACCTTGTCCTCCTCGGTAGTCTCCTGGAACTCAAAGAATTGTTCAGCCCGGCACACCCAACTGGTTGAGTCTTCAGAACCATCGAACTTTGGAAAATTTAACTTGGCGACCTTAGGGAAGGAGTTCCCTGAATCAGGCCGACCACTTTTGCCTGACTGATTTTTTGACGAGCTTGCGTGATTAGCATGGTCATCTGCACGGAATTGCTGAAACTGCAGGGAGAGTGCGCCAAACATCTCTTCCATCTGATTGGTTATCCGCTCAGCTATCCGTTCATCGAGCGCCTTCAAATCCTTTTCGGCCATGTCGATACTTGGCTCTGATACCAAGTTGTTACGGGCTTGTATTTGGGATCGGGTCAGGGGTTTATGGAGAGGTAAAGCAGCAGGATCTTCCTTCCTGAGTTTACCTATGGTGGCTGAATATGACAAGATATTAGGGTATTCGAGGTACCCTTGCCTCTTAAGCAACTCTAAGAGTTGTTTTGTTATTTAGCAATAGACCTATTCTAGTGGGAATCAGGATCCCTTATTGCTATGAAATACTGTCCATACAGGATGATTTCCTTTCTACAAAAAGTCGTGCTGGAAGAGCACCGACTTTTTCCATTCATAGCCTTCTCAACCTCAGCCGCCACTTGTAGCTTCTCCTTGAACCTTAGCTAGGTCTTCTTTTGCTTCCTGTACACACTTGCCACGTCTAACATAGATACGTAACAGTTTTCTCCTCTGGTTAGCTGTATTCAGGGCCTCCCTTTGATGTATGTTGTGGCCTGGGGTATGCCCCATTGATTTTGTAATTTCCCTTCCATTTAATTTGATTCTTATTCAACCCCCTCCAAAAAAATAAAACTTTGTTGAGTACTGGATTACGTCTCTAGCTTTATTGTGGTAAAATTTTCTCCTTGTTTTGTTTTATGCAATGCCCCACCAAAATACAATAAGGGAAAACTTCACTTACCCCCGATGTATCACGAGTGTTGAAATGTTAACTTCAAAGTATCAAAAGTTGCAATGTGGTATCCCATTTCTGCCCCTTAACCCCTATGTTAGGATTTTATAGAAAATCCTAACAAAGAATGTCAAAATGACTAAAATACCCCGTTCTAATTTTTTTTTCTTTCTTTTAATAAAGGATAACGTTGTATTTTATAAATTTTACAGGGGTATGAGAGATATTCACCTATTTGCTGTTTGAAAAAAAAAAATTCGCAAAACCCTAATGGTAGAGTGAAATTAAAGGGGCTGAAAAACCTGATACCCACATTGCAACTTTTGGTAATTCAAGGTTAACATTGCAACAACACACATGGCACATTGAGGGGGGTAAGTCAATTTTACCCTTTAACAATTTGCATTATTCATTATATATATATATATATCAACTTTAACTACTGCTTGGCATAAACATTAAGTCACCAGAGCACTAATCGCAATACACTGTATATAATCATAGTCACATAATTGCATTTGTCTTTCCAACTTAAAACACTAATTATAAATCATTTTCTATCAACTTATACATAAGCTACATCAAAATTCAAATCTAAGAAAACTAAAGTAATAATATTCCAATACCCTTGACACTGTAGTCTAAAATACTAAATCTTAATGCCCTCGAAGCTTTCATCTATCGCTCACTCCAGTTGCTTGTCCTCTGCCTCAATAAGCTCAATTTCTGTAAAACAATGTTTTATAGATGGAAAACATAAGTCCATGGCTCAATAAGTAAACATCAAACATGAGGAGTGTATGTAGTGAGACTAGGTTTAAAACATGAAGACATCGTTTCATAAATGTTATTAACATTTTTCTACAGAATTAAAAACGTTTTGCTATAAAACACTACTATTTGTAAACCCTTTTGCAAACTATCTTTCACATCTATTCTTAGAAAACTCCTTTCGCAAAACTTTTCGTGAACTACCTTTCATATGTTGATCTTGGCAAAACTGTTTTTCTTAATCTCTTTAGTAAACTAACTTTTGTAAACAATCTTCATAACCTGCCTCCATTTGAAATTCAAAAACTAAACTATCCTTTGAAAACATCATTTTGTAAAACTGCCTTTCGAAAACTGTTTTTTTTTTTTTTTAGAAGTAATTTCAAATTCATCAATAAAGCGCAGAGAGGCGCAACCCTAATACACGAGAAGTATACAAGAGCGCCCCTAAAAGGGAGGAACAGGTAATAAATTTAGAAAGTCTACAAAAGTAAAAACACCTAGGTGGCAAAGACTGGACGCTAACCAAAGAAATAGCGTGTTAAGCACACGCTTCCTTAACACTACCATTACAGTCTCTACATCTTTGAAAACTGCTTTTCATAAACTAACTTTCGTAAATCATGTTTCAAAAACCAAATTACGCAACCATCACTGTAAAACCATCTTTACAAATTGTCCTTGAAAACTATTCTTAACACAATATCTCGTGGCATCATAATGTGAAACATTTTATTCTTCAACAGAAAAAGCATCATAATCATGACATAAAACATTGTAATCTTCAACATGAAATCACCATAATACCTGGCATGATACATCATATGTTTTAACTTATAATACCACATTGTATGGCATAAATAACATAATACTTATCATTCATGTTATCTGGAATGCACGATTCTCTCTTGAACCTTTTTTTTTGGTAACCGTAATTTTTCCCAATTTACATTACTACTTCCAAAATCATTTTTAATTTTTCCTCTTTCCCCCTTCTAATTAAATTAGGCTACTCCCCTTAATTCACCCAATTATCTTAAATTTTATCAGTTAAAATTTTAGGGTTAAACACATTTTTAGTCCCTGAGTTTTAGAAACTTTATTTTTTAGTTTCTGAGTTTCAATTTGCATCACAGATGATACATCAGTTTTGAAAAATGACCGAATAAGTACCTCGGTTAACGTCTTCGTCCAAAAACTAATAGACCGCCACGTGTCAACCTCAGAGGTTGACACGTGGTACTATATAAAAAATTAAAAATCTTTAAAAATGAATTAAAAAAAAAATTTGAAAAAACAAAAAAAAAAAACAAGGGGTGGCTGCCACCCCCCTTAGCCGGTCTGGGGTGGCTGAACCACCCCATGGGGGGTGGTTCGACCACCCCTTGATAAATAAAAAAAAAAAAAAAAAATTCAAGATCGGTTTTGGCCCTTTGGCCCTTGGGGGTGGCCGAACCACCCCCCATGGGGTGGTTCGGCCACCCCATACCGGCCAAGGGAGTGGCTCAGCCACCCCTTGTTTTTTTTTGTTTTTTCAATTTTTTTTTAATATTATTATTTTTTAATTCATTTTTAAAGATTTTTAATTTTTAATTTTTTATATAGTGCCACGTGTCAACCTCTGAGGTTGACACGTGGCGGTCCGTTAGTTTTTGGACGGAGAAGTTAACTGAGGTACTTATTCGATCATTTTCCAAAACGGAAGTATCATCTGTGATGCAAATTGAAACTTAGGGACTAAAAAATAAAGTTTCCAAAATTCAGGGACTAGAGGAGTACTTAATCCAAAATTTTATTACAAATATTTTACGTGTTTCTTGAGCAGGGTATTACATTTTATCTATGGAATTTGTAATCTATCATCTTTTTCTTTTCTTTTTTCTTTTTTTTTTTTTCTTGTAATTTTTGACATGCAGATTTCTTAAAGGGCAGGATCTTGCTGGTACACTTCCGCCAGCATTGGTGAAGCTATCCTACCTTAAGGCAATGTAAGAAGAGCTTCCAATTATTTGTTTTTCTTGTTGTTGCCAGAAATTAGACTTAGAGCTTCTATGCTAACAGCACACTTTTCTCTTGCTGATAGTGATCTCAATAGGAACTACCTTAGTGGTACACTACCAAGAGAATGGGCTTCTACACAGTTGGAATATCTGTAAACGACTTACTAAAGTTTCATGTCCAAGGTTAGCAAGTAAAAGCTAATTATTGAACTAATAGAATGAATCAAGTGCAGGTCCATCAGTGGAAACAACTTATCAGGACGTATTGACTACTTGGGAAAGATTACCACTATTAAAGCTCTGTATGCTCTGGATCTCTATGTTAAATTATTATGAGGTTCCATTTGGTTTAGCCCTGTTGTAATCATAAATGACTGTATTCCAGGACCATAGAGAGCAACCTGTTTTCTGGACCTGTTCCCCCTGAGCTTGGGAACTTGGTGGACTTGGAGATACTGTAAGTCTTTCTTTCTTCCTTGTTTCTTTTTTCATAATAACATTTGATTAATCATTTTTAAATTCTCAATGATTTTCGGAATAATGTACTGTTAGAGTTAGTCGAACCAGTCTTAGTTTTCGTCTGGTGACTGCAGCATTCTTAATGCTAACAATCTCACGGGAGAGTTGCCTGCCACTCTTACTAATCTGACCAAATTAAAAGAACTGTAAGTGCTTGTAATCTTTTCCATTGCTTTACTAGCAGTAACTTTAGATTTTTCCTTGAAAATATTCAGCTTTTTATTTACTCAATCTTGTTTCCATTTGGCCCACATGCAGTAGGATTAGCAGTAACAACTTCACTGGAAGAATGCCTGACTTCTTTCAAAGCTGGAAACAACTTCAGAAATTGTATGTGATTTTTACAACAATACTATGTAAATATCTTCTACCTGAAATTTTCAGGTGTAATCTAAATCCATTGGAATTGTGTTCTTAACAGAGAGATCCAAGCTAGTGGTCTTGAGGGGCCTATTCCTCCTAGCATTTCTGTTTTGAGTAATTTGACCGAGCTGTGAGTTCTGCTTTCTAAGTTAACATTCTTGAGTGAATAATCTCTATGATATATTCATGTGTTTTTTAAACTAATAAAATGCATTGCTGAACACAATAACAGTTTTTGATGATGCTATTCTATGCAGAAGGATTAGTGACTTACTAGGAGAGGGTTCACCTTTTCCGCCATTACGAAACATGAGAAGCCTGGAAAAATTGTAAGGCATTTTTATGTTGTAAAATGCTCTGCAATTGGAATAATACACCTCTTGTAGCAATGCTTACATGAAGTTTGTTTATGGTTCAGGATGCTGAGGAGTTGTAATATCTCTGGACCAATCCCTCCATATATCTCAGAAATGGCACAGCTGAAAATATTGTAATTTTTCTGTTCATTTTTCTCTCTACTTTTTACTGAAGTACATGGAGATTAAGACATGTATAATAATATTTACATTGAAATGTGTGGACTTATCCTACCAGTGGAGGTTCTTGCAATTTGTGTACTTGCTAGGTGCTAATCTTTGGCATTCATAGAAGTTGGAGACCTTTGAAAAATAGAATGTAGTATTAGGTGTTAGTATTTTAAGAGATAGGATGGCGACTGATTTATAATGAATGCGACTTACAATGCCAAGACAGAATGTTTCCTCTGAAGCACCATCAACTGTACACTTTCCTCTAAAGTGACCAGATCAGGGTGGCTTCATGGCCACTCTAATCCATTTTATTTTTTTATTTTTTGAAGAATAAGTTAACTCCTACCTGCAAAAGTTAAGCACCTGTTTTGTCACAATATTCTTACAATAAGAAATGTTTTATTAGTGTTATATATTTTGAGAAGTGTTTCATGTTTCCAGTTGTTTTTTCCTGGAATTTCTTTGCATTCCTTTTTAATATAATGAAATTATTATCTGACCTAAAAGGGTTTCTTGCCTAATCAATTCATTTGCTCAGTTTACTTCTCTTTCAATTCCGTTCCTCTTTACTTTTTGTTTTCTCTCGACCTTTTAAAGTTCCTCACAAAAAACACTCATTTAGGAAACACACATATCTCTTTTGTTGACCATGTTCACTCGAAAAATTATTTATAATTTTTGGTTCTTATGACATCTGTTTTTCTTTCTTTCTTTTGCAGAGATCTCAGCTTCAACAGATTGGAAGGAAAAATTCCAGATTTCGGAGTCCTAACAAGCTTGGACACCATGTAAGCAATCTAAACTCACGAGGAAGGCTAACGACATTGACATCCTAAAACAATTCATAGGGTTTTGGTCCTTTTTTCAGTTTTTGCATAGATGAGCAATATATAAGACGGGTCGGATCGGAATTCATCAGCATATAGAGTTAGTACCAAGACATAACTAATGAGAAGATCAATTTTTTTTATTTAATTTTTTTTTTTCAGTTTTTGGCACACAATTCTTTAATTTTTTTGCCATGCAAGTACTGCAATTCTATATCAGTTTTCTACAAGAAATTTTAGTGCAGCATCTAGTTTCGATACTAAATACTTTGAACCAGAATTTCTAGAATACAAGTAGCACATATTCACGCAGTCGTTACCTTTAGGATTGTAGCATAACAAAGAGATGAGGCAAAAGTTTTAACCCTCACCCACTTGGAATGGGCTATTATGATAACAATTCATGGCTGAAGGCTTCATACATATCGAATGAGCTCACAGAGGTTTAATTTAAATATTTTTTTAAGTATGACTGTTTAAAATAGTAACGATCTGAATTTTTCTAACGGCAATGTGATTTTGTTGATCACGGGATAGATATCTGACGGGCAACTTCCTCGGTGGGCCTATTCCAGAATGGATCAAGAGCAGAGATAGCCGCTAGTATGTTTTCTATCCTAACTTCTACATAAATTTTGCATGAGATTCCCATTCATTTATGTATTACACTTATTTTGGACTGCAGAAGCGTATTCATTTAAGTTGTTAACATGATGCCTTATATATCTAGATACATGTATGGGAAATCCTACTGTTGATGGTGCTTCATCGCATGACCTCTGTAGGTGTCAGTTGTGGGGAACACTCTTCCCTGTCCTATGGGTGAAATGATCCCATTTTGTTGTCGACTTCATTTCCATCTTTCTCCATGTTGCCATCTAGAAAAAGCGCCAATTTTTCATTTCATTGTTTGATGTTTATTTCTATATCAGGCAAGTTAACCCCATTATGCCACTAGTGTTTGTTTAGCTTTGTCAAATCCAGTGTGAAGTCTTAGAAATGTTGGAATATTGTAAATAGATCACAATGCTGTTTTAGACTACTCCTAATATATGGCCTTTCTCAGAACGTCCATTAAGATGGTATGCAACTGTATTGTTTAATTGTTTAGCTAATTATGGTAAGAAGGCCTAAAGCGCTTGTGTCACTGGGTGTTTAGTAAGGTAATAAGTTTGTATAGAGTTCTCTGGGTTATGAGATTATTTCTGATACAAAATCCATCTAAATTAGATCAATTTAAATATGAACATCAAATATATCAATGTGCGTCAATAAGCTTTTCTTTTTCCTTGGCGGGGTGGGGGGGAGTGGTGGATTATGAAGACTAAAAGAAATTATGCTTTTGTGCAGCCAAATAGACTTGTCTTATAATAATTTTTCCACGAGCTCTGCACCAAGTACTTGTCCAGACACTCTGTAAGAAATTCTTTGCCCCTTAACAGCATTACAACTTTGCTTTCTTCATTTACTTGTAATTTTTATCTCTGGTACTAACTTGTTTGTAATTCCATAGAAATTTGTTCAGAAGCTTTGCTGGGTCAGAAAACTCGTAAGCATCTAATTTGTTAAACTTCTAGAAAGGAGCCTTTTTATTTTTTTTTTTTATTTTGTTTAAATTTTGTTTTTAACATGCTAATTCTTCTTCTTTGTGCTACATTTTAATCTAGAATAACAGAGTGTCTGACGAATGATCCATGTTCAAAAGGTTGATTTATTAGAATCAAAACAGAATTTATATTTCTTCATTTTTTTTTTAATCAAAAAAGAAGAAGAAATTGGTCAATCTTTTATACTGCATAACAACAAGATTAAACTATTAAACATAATTGAATATCTCTTCTACCATGTTTTGTTGCATCTAATTACCTTGTAATGATACTCTCCAGATCATTACTCATTGCACATAAATTGTGGTGGAAGGGCAACCACCATTGGAGACATCAAGTATGAAGCTGATTTAGAGCCGGGTGGTGCAGCAAAATTTGTTCGCATGAAAGATGATGCTTGGGGCTTTAGTAGCACTGGAGATTTTTGGGATGTTTGGAGTAGCTCAATGGACTACGTAGCAGAAAATGTATCCAGGCTCAGAATGAACGACTCCTTATTATACATGAATGCACGTCTCTCTCCTATTTCTCTAACATATTTTGCGCGCTGCTTGGCAAATGGAAATTATACAGTGAAACTTCATTTTGCTGAAATAATACTCCGAGACAACAGATCTTTCTATAGTGTCGGAAGACGTATGTTTGATGTTTATATACAGGTACAGGTAGTCAATCAGATTGTTTTTCTTCTCTGTATTCTATAGAAGATAATTTAACTGAATTACTTCGTTGCAGAATGAATTGGTGCTAAAGGATTTTGATATTGAAAAGGAAGCTCAAGGAGTTGATAAAGCAGTCATTAGGAATTTTACAGCAGTTGTTGAGAATAAAATTTTGGAGATTCGCTTTTATTGGGCCGGGAAAGGGACAAAAGACATCCCAAAGAGAGGAACATATGGATCTCTTATATCAGCTATCACCATAGACTCTAGTGAGTAACATAGGTTGTACGTTCTGTCTTCTTTCTTTAACACTGTGAGACATTATTAGTTCCATGCCACTCTCTCTCTCTCTCTCTCTTTCTCTCATACGAAGTGTTGAATTTCTCAATTTTCCATGTCTTCTGCTCTGGGAGTAGATTGACAAAAGAAATATGTTTAACATATGGTGGATATAACTACTAGAGGCAAAATAAAACACTTGAAAGAAATTTAATTTGCAGCTTGGTGGAAGACTTATCCTGGTTTTTGTCATGTACCTTTCTTTTGTTCTTCTTTATTAGTTAATCCATGTCTTAAACCTTCGAGAAGTATCCTCTTTTACACTAGATTTACCTATATATACATTTATGCTGCTACAGACCAAAGAAAAAAAATGCAGTCCCACAATCACTTTTCTTTGCTACATTTTTCTGCAGATTTCAACCCTCCCGATGACAGAAAAAAGAAGATATTCCTTGCGGTTGGAATTACAGTTTTAGCATCAAGCCTTGTTTTCATGATTTTAGGAATTCTTCGGTGGAAAGGCTATTTAGGGGGCAAGACATCAAGGGAACAAGGTAAGTTAGTTCAAATGTAGTAACTAGTCAAATCACCCAAGCAGTCTTGTAATGTTTTAGGATGCAGTCCAACATCTTAACCTCGTTCCTTTTGTAGAGCTGAAAGGATTAGATCTACAAACTGGTTTTTTTACCTTTAGACAAATTAAAGTTGCCACAAACAATTTTGATGCTGCAAACAAGCTTGGGGAAGGTGGCTTTGGATCTGTATACAAGGTAATCTACTATTCCATCATTGTCTTCTATCTTCTATGAAGCATTAAATATATTTTTCTTTGTTTCTTCTTCTCTCTCTTTCACAACTTTTACTGGTCCGTTACATTTTCAGATTGAGTTTATACAGAACCAATAATGCAAATTTTACTTTCAATGCAGGGCACGTTATTAGATGGTACTATAATTGCCGTTAAGCAGCTTTCTTCTAAATCAAAGCAAGGAAATCGAGAGTTTGTGAATGAAATAGGAATGATTTCTGGTTTACAACATCCGAATCTTGTTAGACTCTATGGATGTTGTATTGAACAAAATCAATTATTGTTGGTATATGAATACATGGAAAACAATAGCCTTGCACATGCTTTGTTTGGTAAGCTTTGTGTTTGATCCCTGGCCTGTATATTATATTGATTTTAAAAAGAATAGGAATTGAATGCCATCAATCATATGTTTACTACAAGGCATTTGATTGATTGATCTATATACACTATATGCAGGTCCAGAGGAAGGCAGAGTGAAATTGGACTGGCCTACAAGGCATAAAATATGTGTTGGCATAGCAACAGGTCTGACTTTCTTGCATGAGGAATCACCACTAAAAATTGTTCATAGGGACATCAAAACTACCAATGTACTACTAGATAGGGACCTTAACCCTAAGATATCTGATTTTGGGTTGGCCAAGCTCGACGAAGAGGAGAACACCCACATTAGCACCCGAGTTGCAGGAACTATGTGAGCTACCTTTATCTCTTTCCTTCACTTTGATATCAAATTTTTCTTCTGTCCTTTTTGTGCAAAATATGCATTATAATGTCTCTTAAGTCAAGTTTCTTCCCTAATAGTAAATCAGTATATGGTAGAAATTGAAGCCTCCATAAACAAGTTCGAGTATGTGCTGTACCATGGAAAAAGTCCTGGCTTAAGTATTAGTAGTAGGTTGTTTATCTTAGCCATCTGCATTTGCGACCTAATTTCACTCTTATTCGCATCCCTGCACAAATTATTTTCTTAGCATGATACACTTAGGCATGATCTACATTCTTAGTTTACCTCAAGCTTATATGCAATTGAGTAACAACACAGACTTTTCATAAAACAGAAACTGCATAATGCAACAAAAGGATGAGAAAATCTGTTTATTCAAAACTTTTTAACTTCATATGATAAATTCTACCTCTAGTTGCTACTTTCCTCATTATACAACGAGTAAGCAATACACAGAAAATTGAATTTATATGTTCAGGTTTCCTCATATTGCTAATGGTGCATGACTGCTTCATTTAACAATTTGCAAGGGAAAATATCAGTAACAAATACAATCAGTCCACCAAAATCAATATTAAGTGCATCTGTCGAGGCCTGCAGTAGTTAAGAATACTAGCTCTTCTTTTTGTTCTTAGTTGAACTTTTCATTCTTTCATGTGCAACAAACTTGTGAGGAGATAATGCAAAGTGGCACTGATTACTTGCCAAGATGCCAACAAAACTACTAAGATGAAAATGTAATACCTCTCTTACCAATGAACCCTCACTAATAGATTGATATTTTTGTGCAGAGGATACATGGCACCAGAATATGCATTATGGGGGTATTTAACATATAAAGCAGATGTATATAGTTTTGGAATTGTTGCATTAGAAATTGTTGCTGGGAAAAACAACACGAAATTCGGACCTAATGAGGATTTTGTGTGCCTTCTAGATTGGGTAAGATAGCTCTTCATCAAGTTTTTCTTATATGTGAAACTAAAAGCATACTTTTGAGCCCCGGTCATTTAATGACTTCTCTATTTGGCTTTGTCATTGTATTTTCCTATATCATAGATCTTCATCATCGTTTCAATTTACACGCTAGTTTATCTTCATTGAAATCAAAAAACATATGATGAAACTTGCACACTAGTTTATCTTTATTGAAATCAAAATGAGGCACACTAATTTTCAATCTAATGCTAATTTGTTTCCTTTTCCATTTGTAAATAGGCCCTTGTTTTACAACAAAAAGGGAACTTGATGGAGTTGGTGGATCCAAAGTTGGGGTCTAACTTCAGTAAAGAAGAGGCAGTAAGGATCATTAAAATAGCTCTCTTATGCACTAATCCATCGCCAACACTTCGACCCACGATGTCTGCAGTAGTGAGCATGCTCGAAGGACGAACTGTTGTTCGTGAATTGATCATGGATCCAAGTATTTACGGCGATGAGTCGAGATTTAAGGCTTTACAAGACTTATTTGGTCAGGTCCTAGGACCGAACTCAAGCGACACTCAGAGTCTCATTCATTCATCAGATTCTACGTGGATTGGCTCTTCTGCTACATTATCAAGTCGAATTCCCTAGTTTTCTTCCCATTTCAATTTGTTACATGGTATAAGAGCATTGCAATACTCGTGTATAGCAAATAAACTCTACGTTCTGTCTCATTTCTCTTTTTCCATTCATTCATTCATTCTTCTTCTAAAAGGTAGTACCAGATGAACAAAAGAAGCGTATTAAAGGGTTAATAATGCTCTTAGTTTTTAGCACTTAGTATAAAAAGTGTAAGGGATATAATAGGTATGTAAGGGATATAAGGGGTATTCTAGAAGGTAGTGAGCGGGAGGTATTAGGAGCTAACAATATTCGGTTGGCAAGAAGGCTCTAGAAGGGGATGAGGTGGCAGAAGGCACTTTTCTATAAAATCCCATAGAATGGAGAAGGAAGGTATAAAATGAGAAAATATTGAGTTTAGTTAGTAGTTAATCCTGGAGAGCTCGGGCCTCTCGAAGAGCTCATGATTTGTAGGAGAGATAGGCCTCTCGAAGAGCCTTAATCCATTGTTCCATTATCTTCTTCCTTGCCTTTTCCCTTTCATATAAGAAAATCCATAACAAAAAGCTTATTTGTGTAATTATGGGAAGTGTCGAGAACATTAACCCAGTGTTTATTTATTTTGTAAGTTATAATTTTTAATAAGCTTTTATTCAATTTTATTTTTTAATTTTGTCTTCCATCAATCAAACATCCATTTCGCTTTTTAATATATTTCTATAATTGACATGGTCACCATATGCATGATGCTATTGAGGAATTTATGAAAGATATGAACCAACTCTTCCCTCTTAGACGAATCATAAATGGAGAGGATTCTTTTCCTGGATGGACTAAGCCATTTAGCTTCTTTTTTCTTTGGACAACTTTTTTCTTTAAATTTGGCTCGAGGATTTTTTACTAAATTGATATATATCTTTAAAGCATGTAATTTTTACATATTTTCAATATAAACAGACACTTCTCCTCGTAGACTGTAAGAATCATGTGCCGTACGAGAAGTTAAACAAGAGTTAAAAGGTTGTTTGACAAATATTAATTAAATTGATTGTATTTATGTCTATCCATAGCCAACGAAACACGAATTCGACCCATAAACCTGACACCTAACTAAAAGTTTTGACACAACTTGGTAACTATCTCAAGATACAACTTCTAAATAGAAGTTTATATATATATATATACTCAATTTATATTATTATTATTATTATTATATATAATAATAATATAAATTGAGTATATCTTATTTTACAAGTATTCTTAAGATAGGAATTGGGCTATTTTACTCAAAGATGTTGTAATCTATTGCTGGCACCACTAGGCTCTAGCGTCTACCATGTGCTCAAGGAGCCGCCTTTCCAACCAATGTAAAAGTCAACAAGACGACACCAACAAATGAAATGGTCCAATTTATCATCATTCTAGAATTGTTTTATTATTATTATTATTATTTATTTTTCCTCTCTTTCTATCAAATTGTTTAGAACTCTTTGATATATCTCCATACAAGAGGTTAGCGGATGTGTTTGGCAACCTACGTTTAATTTTTGTTGTTGTAAATAATAATAAAAATTAACTGATGTGATATAAATAATAATAACAATTTGAACTCTTTGATATATCTCCATACGAGAGAGGTTTGCGGGTGTGTTTGGCGACCCACTTTTAATTTTTTTGTTTTAAATAATAATAAGAATTAACTGATGTTATATAAATGTGAACATAGTTTTGGATTTTATTAAGAGAAAAGTGAAGAAAATTTTTTGGTAATGTGAATAAAGAAGTTTGAATTTTTATTAGAGAAAAGTTAAAAAAGCTGTTTGGTAATGTGAAGAAATAAATTTGACTTTTTTTAAGAGAAAAATAAAAGGAAAAAATAAATCCGACGAGAACCAAAAGAATAGACAAAAGGGATTCGCATCTACTTAAATAAGTAGAGCGGCCCATCTAATAAGATTATGTACAAGCTAATTTATGCTGCAATGGAAGAAGATTCAAAAGCTGATAAGCTTTGGAGATAAATAAATCCAATTGTAATCGATTGGAAGGTCTTGGATAAGGATGAGAAGTTGATGCACTTCATTCAATTAAATTCCAACCATATTGCGGTAGTTTAGTATAATTATGGGAGAATTGGTTTTCTTTTGAGGCTTTTTACTATTAGTTCAATTTCAATAATTAAGCTCACAAAGATTACTCAAACCATCAAATGTAACCCATAATTTGGCATCAAGATTACCGTCGTGTTGTGATGCGACATAAATATAAAAGTAATTTTATGCGTTTTGAGTTGTTTGTTAATAATTTTATTTTAAAAATGAGTAATATTACTCTTTACACAAATTTCACATCGGCTAACGTAAAGAGACCAACACTTTCGTGTTTTTTTTTTAAACGACTGAAAACACATTACAATAACTAGTATGAAATGAATGAGATAAATTAGTATGAAGAGTAACATTATTTTTTTAAAAGAAGATAATAATAATTTTTTTTGATAAGTAAAAGAAGATAATAATAATTAAAAAAATATATTAATGAAAATAAAAAAGGAAGAAAATCTTGAAACAATTTTCTCTTCAAGTTGATGCACACATTAGGTGACCATTGACTAAATAGGTAGAGCCATCATAAAATTTTGCTGAGATATAATTATATGGGTGAATCAAAGATAAAAAAAAACTACATTTAGTCAAACAAAAATGAAAAATGGAAATAGAATCGAGTCGTTCCAAATAATAGTAGCATGGAGGCTACTAATAAACAAATCAAAATTTAATATATATATTAGAATATTAAACAAAGATCCAAAATACTGAGCAAAGCAAAGATATCTAATTAATAAATAAACCCAAAACTAAATTCAGACCCAACCAACATGAAATCATTCTTTAACATGGTCAAAGAATCATTGTAAAATAACATTTGAATGCAAAGAAGAAAGCATTAACTTGAGTTGGCTATTAGCACATAGAAATCTTAGTATACGTTAGAGATTACGATTTTGTAGACAAAAAAATATAATTTTAAATTAAATTATAGAAAATAAATCGTTTGAAAATTGCGTTTTTAAAAAATTACGATTTGTTAATTTGTAATTTTACTAAACGCTTCACTTCGTTTTTAAAAATTACTTTTCAGATGACACGTTATAAAGTTGTAAATCTAAATCAATCATTTAAAAAGAAAATAATAATAATAATAATAAATTAGCACAGAGAATAATTCGTATTGGGGCTTTGTTTGTTAAAGCTGATTAATACATATACCATCCGAAATCCATAAACAAATGAACAAAAGAAGCGTAAGACTTTGGGTGTGGATCTTTATACAAGGACGACCAGTCAACTCAGAATCCTTCTTTCTACGAACAAAAAACGCGTTTTTCGCCATCATTTCAGTCAAAAGCCTGCCTTTAGAACAAGAACAAAGCTCACCAACTAGCAAAGTCCAAAGCTTTTACCCTCCCACACCATTTCCACATCAGAAAGACAAAACCCAGAATAAAATCACTTCATCTGCTTCCGAGAAACATGTCTTTCACAATCGACAACAACGACAACAATCAAACCATCTCCTGTTCACCATTTCCTCTTGCTTTCTACCAATGAAAGATCCTTTCGCAATGGAAAACTCAGCAACAATAACGATAACATCAAGAAGCTTTGGCTCTGATGCGTTGTTAACCACCCTCAGCAACTCAATCCAGGCTCTGGGTCGAGGCTTCGATGTCACCTCCGATATAAGGCTTCTCTACTGCAAGGGAGCTCCTGGGTCGAGGCTGGTTCACCTTGAGGAGGACAACGCCAGGGATCTTGTGCCTTCTCCTGACGTTGTGGTGCCAAATGTGCCTGTTGACATTGTGTGCTCAGTGGGGAAGAGTGCCTTAGAGAGAAATTCGGTGTGCAGCTTTCGTGAGGTGGTTTCTTGATCCATTTTGTTTATGGGTTTTTAATTTCTTGGTCTTGGTGTGATGCAGTTCTTGAATCATTGTCTTCGTACATCTGAACTCTACAATTATGATGCTGTAATGGGCTTGTTGGGATTATTGTTGCTTTTTTCTTTTAATTGTTGGGGCTTTGTGATATTTCATCTCATTCAATCTGGTTTAGTATTTTGTTGGAAAACATTTTTTTTATTTTATTTTGATTTTGTGCTGAAATTAATATCCGGGATGTTTGTTTTCTTGTCGTAGTTTGGTTAGGTAATGGAATTATAGCTGGGCATGTTTCAATTCTTTTATTCTTGGGTGAGCGGGGCTTTTTGGGATTTTCTTTGCCCGGTTTTTTGTTTTTGTTCACATGGTAGTGGTTTAGAACCATCATATTAACAGTTGGCATGCAATGATCGTATTTTTTTCAACTTCTATTTGTCCATTAAGATCTTCAATAGCTTCTGGTTTTCTGTAGTAGGATGGTCAAATAGTGTGACAAAATTTTTGGTTCCATCTGCCTACGGTTTCTGATTTTAAATGTGCTTCTTCTTTGATATGTACTTCTAAAACCAATTTGATTTCTGCAATATATACTAGGCATGTCATGAAATGTATTGTAAAAAATACAATAACGATTTTCTAGATTTCTTTGTAGAATTGCACTCTCTGGTCACTACTTTGATGCTATAGTTGCTATCTGATATGAAGTGTGGGTGGTTACATTGGTCTACACTCAGCCCCCTGATACTCTAAAATATAAACTTGATACTGGTTGAGTGACAAAACTATATTTGCTAAATATTTTTTCACTGTTTGGGAACTTCCATTTCTATTTTATTATAAGATCATCAAATCAGTAGGAGATATGATTAGAAAGTGATGGACTCGCCTGAGTTTAAGTTAATTTTTTCATGTTGTGGGTCTTAGAAAGCAATCAGGTGAAAATTGTGAATGCCTTGTTCAGATTGTTAGAGACACTCATAGTCTAACCTGTGTTTCTCCTTTCTCTTCTAAGCTATATAAGCTTTATCGCCTTTTTCTTTTAATATACCTATGCACTTTAGAGCATCAGGTAAATTGATCTCCTAGGAGAATTATTTAGAAGAAGAAAAAATGTTAGGGTCCAGTAACTAATAACACTTAAAATTTTAAAGTTCTTTCCAACAAGCTGAAGGTTGTGAATTGTGATTCAAAAAGTTGATATTCAAAATTGGGAGAATATTTAAGGGCTAGACAAATTTGGGTGATGTGTTAATGGCTAATGGAGCTGATGGAAATAGTGGGAAGTTCAGATGGGAACCAATGGTGTCCAAAGTTGATTTATAAAAGGCCTATAATTATGTGGGTTAAAACTATTGAATTATGTCATGGTGGAGGGGTATGCTTCTGAAAATGAAGTTAGTTGACTTCTAGATTTGCGGTTCATACTAATGGTAGGGGAGATTAGGGTTCAAGGCTCAAGAAGAAATTTGGGCAGAAACCCACCCCCCCCCCCCCCCCCCCCCCCCCCCCCACCTCTTTTTTTTTTTTTTTTTTTTTTTTTTTCCCTTACCCTACCCTTGATATTCTGCATGCAATCGTATCTTAGAGGGAATCGTCAATTTTGCAGTTTTCAAATTGGTAGAAAAATTAGTAGGGTTTCTCATTTAGAGTTTATTGGTCACACTATCTTTCAAGCTGTTGAGACGTACTCAAAATAATAAATATTGTTTTAATATTTAAGATATTAGATGGGTCTCTAGCCTTTCTTATAGATCTGGGCTGAAATGTTAATTTGCTAATCAATTTCTGGATGAATACAACAGTTTCAGCTTTGTGTGACACCCCGGAAAGCTAGTCCCATATTGGGAAGATGAATTGTTCACATTGAGTAAGTGAATTAAAAATGTGTTCAAGTTTGCTAAGTCCCACATTGGTTCTTTACTAGGTTGGACAGAGCTTTATAAGTGATTTGAGGGAGCTCCAATTGTAACTTGATTAATAATTTTGGAATGAAAGCGCAGATGTGGCTAATGCTTTCTCTGGGTCGTTACAAATGGTATCTGAACAATCTAGTAACACCATATGGTGCTTAGGCACTGCATGATGCAGGCCTTGACGAGGACGTCGGGGTTCTGATGTGCTAATAGGTGTTAAGTCTAACATTAGTTCTATACAAGGTGAGACTAGCTTTTATAAGTGATTTTAGGAAGCTCAAATTACAACATGACTAGTTAGACCTATTTGTCAGGGGAATGCCTTTTTGTTTCTAGCAATGTCAGCTCTAATTGAAGTTCTTCTGCTGCAGTTCTTAGAGTGGCAACCAATTGGTTTTTATATAACCAGGCTGTAGGCAAGCAACCAAGTAACTGATCGAAGTATCTTTTTGTAATTAAGAAACGTTTTTAGTTAGGCACTTGGAAACTCTCTTATAATGCCATTCTTTTTATTGGCATGATTTGAACCTAAGACCTAACCAGACCCAATCAACCGCTTTACGACCTGTAATTGGATTATAATTACATTATATTTCCTGTCTGTCATTATGAATTCTGGTTTAAGTCTGCAAATTTCAATTGTTTTATGCTAAGGCTTACTATTGATCATATGATAAAGAAGGTCATTGGTAAACAGTTTTTCCTTTGTTTGAGCACCACACAGGTGAACAACATCTTTTGGACAATTTGGAGTTAAAGGACTAATTGGACTTTGAATGAGTAGAGCTGTCTTGGGTTTTGATTAAGTCTTTATTCTTGAGATCATTGTGTGATTGGATGACTGCTTCAGATAGCATCTATTCCACTGCATTGTGAGATTTTTTAATATTTGAACTTCCGATTGCAACTTTTAGGCACAGCTCTTGCACATTAAATTCCAACTTCTTTGGAGCAGCTTAGTTCTGTTTAATGATCTTGTGTTAGCAAAAGATATTGATGAAACTTTTGTACACAATCTTATTTATGGGGAGATTTCAGGTCATGGTATTGTCACTAGATTTTTTGTCATAAAGGTTGAGCCCCAGAATATAAAAGAAAAATATCTGCCGTTTCTGTATTGACTATTTTTTTTGTATACTGGACATTATGTTTGCATTGACGTTTTGGATTATTCTCCTGATAACACGACACCATTCTTTATGTTTAAACTTATCAGTGTTTAATGGATGCCTTTGTCTTGATACTTTAAATTCCAGATGGCAGAATATTTTAACAAGAAATCAGGCGTATCAGGATGCATCCCACTGGGAAGTTTTAATGCCATGTTCAATTTCACTGGTTCTTGGCAAGTTGATGCAGCAGCTACGAAATCCCTTGCAATGGTTGGATATTTCATTCCCCTATTTGAAGTTAAATTAGCAAAGCATAATTTAGTTTTGCGTGAAGAAATCAGACGTGCTGTTCCTTACTCTTGGGATTTTGCATCCTTGGCCAGGTAAGCAATTCATCGCTGATTTGTATTGCTGTTGTTTACTCAACTTATTTCTGGCAGTATTCTATTTATTCTTCAATGATATTATAATCCTTTGAATTATAGAGTTCGTGTTCTAGTAAGATGATGTAATCCTTATCATCAGTATGTTCAAACATTTTCAGAAAAAAAGGACTCAGTGATTTGGAGGTGCCAATATTATTGAATCCATTACCTACTCCAATACAAATCTACTCTTACTGTCTTACCTAATAATTTGCAATTAAAGACCATGATGGTTACTAATTGGATGTTAGCAATGATGAACGGTTTATTGCTCAATCAAATGGTTGGGTCTTGATCTCTATGAATTTGTGCATCTTTCTAAGTGTGTATCTTTAGAGACCGGTAACAGTGTTAGAAAATAAAGTTGATATGCCCTTAGAGAAAGGATAAAAGTATGGATTCTGTGGAACTATGTTACGAACCTGAATATCAACTTTGCACTAGGGTAATTTAGGGTAGGTTCTTAGAGGGAACCTGATTATCTTTCAAAGCAAGAGTTTGGAAATAAACTTCTCTCTATATCAGTTTTATTCATAAACTTGTTTTAAATAGACTTACAACAGTAGCAATTGACTCCTACTGCAAAACAACTCAAAGACTCCTAAACTTTTACTGACTCAAAGACCCCAAATAATTTTTGATAAGTAATAAACTGATCTTATTAAAAGCGTAAGGCACTCCGTACACCGGAAGTATACAAGAGAAAATATCTGACTAGAAATCGAAAAACGAATAAGAAAATCGCTAAAACTAACCGACAAAGGAGACACAAAAGCCACTGTCCAAAGATACAACGTATGAAAAAAAGAAGCTAAAATAACCTCTAATGACTTCTTCAAATCCTCGAAACACTTATTATTTATTTCCTTCCAAATGCACCAAAGAATGCATGTCGGCACCATCTTCCAAATTGCGGCACTCATCAGCCTTCCAAACGTCTACCAATAAGCAAACAAGTCAAAGACTCTTCTAGACATAACCCAAGACAGACCAAAACGAGTAAAAAGAGCACTCCACAGAGCGTAAGCTACATCGCAGTGAAGAAGAAGATGATCCACCGATTCCCCGTTTCGCTTGCACATGCAACATCTATCCACCAAATAACATGCATTTTCCTGAGGTTATCCATTGTAAGGATCTTATTTAGAACCGCCGACCATGCAAAAAAAGCTGCCTGCGAAGGAGTCTGAGTTTGCCATACACTCTTCCAAAGTAAATGTCTCCCCATAGAGCAAGTTAGAGAGCTAAAGAAAGACCCGACCGTGAACAACTTAGAATTAAAGATTCCTTATAACTCAAATACTTTAGAGGCAGAGAGACTATTGGACATCAAGTCCTAAGCATAGAGGGACTATAACATTCCTCTTCCATTAAATGGACCTTGTCCTCAAGGTCCTAGCTCCTACAAAAAGAGAGGGATCAAATCCAAGGCTCTTCATCTTGTCAATGGTGGTTCACGCACGTCTTGAGGAATTACTTATAATCACCGTCTTGCTACCAGTCCTTACAAGATTTCTAATGTCGAATGCCCCGGATAAGGTTGACCGTCATGAAGGACTCCCACATGATTTAAAAAATCATGCCTTGAAATGACGCGTTTTGGCGAGTTGTTGAAGTCCATTAAACTTTGAAAGAGTTGAACCTCTTTGGATGGAAAAAAGCATCTGGGCATCATTCTTTGCTTTTTCCCCTGCAATTTCATTCCGTCCCCTTTCTCTGACTGTAAATCCAGGCTCCTTATCCACTTCCTAGGTGGCCATTCACCCGGTGGGTTCTCCATTTCTTCCATTTGTTGGAAGTTAGATGATCTCTTTGTCAACTCTGCTAATGTAGCGGTCAATCCTTGTTTCCAACCAGTAGCGCATCCAATTTGTGTCGTTGTACCAGCCGAAGCTTTTCTTCCATAAGCCAGACTAACGTCAGCCGAATTAATATCAAGGCTAGACCTTTTGCATTTCTCTTGAGATTCCGAAACAAATTAATCATCTAGGTGGATCTCTTTAACTTAGTTGTGGCTGCCTTTCGACGCATGGATTTTGTGTCACCAAGGTGTTGGGGGGGGGGATGATGCTTTTGTAGTGGCATGGGTGTTGGTGGAGACAAGGCTGATCCTTTTGAAGGCATCATGAACAGTGAGAGTGTCGTTGGGTTGTTTCTAGAATTGGATGAATTTTTTGCTGCAATGCGTGTGGAGATGGTACTGTTGGTTACTCTGGCATCAGTTGATCCAAACGTGAGTTTATGGCAGCAATTAACGCTTGTATGATTGTATCTCATGCATCTCAGATTCAAACTTTAGCTCCAAGTGATCAAGCCACTAATTGGAATTGGAAAATGGTGAAGCCATTATTGGCTTTGATACCAAATTGTTACAAACTCAAATATCAAGTCCGTAACGGGGTAATGTAGGGTAGGTTCTTAGAGGGAACCTGAACCTCCTTCAAATTTAGGGTTTGTGAATAAACTTTTCTCTATATCAATTTTATTCATAAATTTGATTTAAATAGACTTATAACTTTAGTAATTGACTCCTACTGCAAAAACAATTCAAAGACTCTTAAACTCTTACCGACTCAAAGACCCCAAATTTAAAACAATTTACAATGAAAATCTCCTACTTATAACTCAAATACTTGAGAGGCAGAGAGATGAATGGACATCAAGTCCTAAGCATAGAGGAACTGTAACAAACGACCTTTGTCTTGGAAAATCTTGTAATATCAACTACAATGCCATATTTACCCTGTTAATACATAGAGAAGAAATTTTGTAGTTGCGTGCAGTGATTTCACAATATGTGAGAGCATGTTCTGATGGTTACCTGGATCAACTCAATGTTCTGGTCAAAATGACTAACTTAAAAGTAAAAATAACAGATGACTTTGATGGTCTGGAGGGCATGCTTCTGACTGGCATTTTTTCACCTATATTTTTTTTCCCTCACTTTTCAGTTTTATTGAAAATTTTGGTACGCATGTCGTTAAGTCAGCAACAATCGGTGGAAGAGATGTAGTTTATATCAGGCAGCACCAGTCATCACCTTTGTCCGCATTGGAGATTGAGAGCTATGTTAACGAGATTAAGGATCAGAGGTTTCTGGACTCAAAAGGCGAATCAAGTGCTGGCCCCTTAAAATACAAGGACAAGGTCAGTATATGGTGCTGCTTGTTCGAAACTCCCCCCCTCCCCCCCCCCCCCCCCCCCTCTCTCTCTCTCTCTCTCTCTCAAAAATTGTATTTATTCTCAAAAGCCTCAGGGAACTTTTAGCTCATTGCATCATGTCTCCTTGTTCTTGAGTGTGGTTTTTGTGAAATTTATTTCTCTTTCTTTGCATGACTTATATGAGAAAACATTGGTAAAAATATCAGTTTATTGCTGCAGGATGTTACTGTAATTTTTAGGAGGAGAGGAGGTGATGATCTTGAGCAGAGTCATGCCAAGTGGGCAGAAACTGTAAAATTGGCACCAGATGTTATTAACATGACATTTACACCCATTGTTTCCCTGTTGGAAGATGTGCCCGGAATAAAGCATCTAGCTCGTGCAATTGAGTTATATCTAGAGTGTAAGATCTCATCTAACTATTTGTTTGCTTGAAATATGAATTTCATTCAATCCTGGAAAAGTGGCTACTAAAAGTTTGAAGCAATTTCAAACTTTTTAGACCAATGTCTTAGAATTTCATCTATGCTTACTTTATCAGGACTTTTACTAAAATCTGATTGCACCACCAGCGCCAATGCCACCTAAAATTAGTACTTGCATAAGTAATTTGATTAGAATCTAACTAAGCCCAACAGATTTTGGCATTCATAATGGTGCACGGGGAATTGTTGCAAATATTTTCAAAGATTTAAGTAGCAGAATCCAGAAAAAGGCAGAGTTAAACAGGATAAGGATTCCTTAACAAGTTGAAAAGAGATCTCACTTTAAGTTATTTCAAATGTGTTTTATTTTGTTTTGTTTTCTTTCTTTCTCTCTTTTTTCTTTTTTCGGGTGGGCCGATGTATTGCTTTTGTGATTCTTGTAAGCTAAATAAAGCTCTAAATATCCTCAAAATACCAACTTCGAATTCATTTAACCTTATTAAGGAGCAGTCTTGTTCATGTTCTTTCTACTAGGATAATTGCTTCTTTAATAATTACTGTCTGATAATCTGTTATTGTTTTTACCAGACAAGCCACCTATTGAAGATTTACAATATTTCTTGGATTTTCAAATTGCTCAAGTTTGGGCCCCAGAACAGAATCTACACAGAAAAGAGCCTGTGTGTTCCTCCCTTCAGTTCAGCTTGATGGGACCAAAGCTGTATGTGAGCCCAGATCAGGTATTCTTTGTGGTTCTTTATACTCTTCTCTGATGGTTGTGGTTATGAATTATGAATTTGAAGGTGGCTTCCACAATGGTTCAGGCACGTCCCGTATTGTTTTTAGTTAATTTTCTGTACTGCTAAAATATAAGAGACTTATAAAAAAGGAAACCAGGGGAAAAAAAAGGTGGTGAGAGTAAATTTAGTGCAGGAGGTCCTTTACAGATATACATATATGTTTTTGTTTCTTTTTGTTTGTCTTTCTTTTTTCTTCCTTGGTTGCCTTTATCGTATTTGTGGTTCCTGGTTGCCTTCTCTGCGACCCAATCCTATGATATGTTGCTTCAGCCTCAAAAGATAAGAAACTATTTGTGAGCATCTGGTGTTAAAATTTTGTATTAATCTCAAAACTGAGTCCAGAAGGTTCTTTTTTTCCCCAATTTATCTTCTAACCCTCCCCCCACAAAAAATATGAAGTATGAATCTTTCAATAGCATCAGTGGAATCCCAACTTCTCCAGGGTTTCCGGGTTCTTTCCTTATTCTTGGTTTACTGCAATTCTATGTAGAGTAAGTGCAAAGCTAATACACAATTAAAATACAAATCTTTAACATTGTTCTTTCGTTAATTTTTTGTAAACTGTTTCACCTTGGCATACCTGGTGTTTATTTCTTCCCAAGTTACGTACCAGTTCAAGTTTCTGTAGCCATGTTGAATCATGGGTTGCAAATGCAGGTAACAGTTGGCCGTAAGCCAGTGACTGGGCTTAGACTTAGACTAGAAGGGAGCAAGCAGAACCGACTTGCTATCCATTTGCAGCATTTAGTGTCTCTTCCAAAAATTCTTCACCCCCACTGGGATGCGCATGTGGCCATTGGCGCACCCAAGTGGCTGGGCCCAGAGGAACAAGACAGCCGTTGGTTCGAACCAATCAAGTGGAAGAACTTCTCCCATGTAAGCACGGCACCCATTGAGCACCCGGAGACTTGCATCGGAGATCTCTCCGGTGTTCATATTGTCACAGGGGCTCAGCTTGGTGTATGGCATTTTGGTGCCAAAAATGTCTTACACCTCAAACTTCTATTCTCTAAAGTACCCGGCTGTACAATAAGGAGGTCTGTTTGGGATCACAACCCTTCCGCCCTTTATACTTCTTCACAAAGGCCTGAGGGCACTTCTTCGTCTGTTTCAAGTGATAATAAGGAAGCTCAGAAAAAAAGAAGTGATAAAAAGGAAGATAGTTCAAGCCAAATTGGAAAACTGGCCAAAATTGTAGACTTTACAGAAATGTCAAAGGGGCCGCAAGATATTCCTGGTCATTGGTTAGTCACAGGGGCAAAACTTGGGGTTGATAAGGGAAAGATTGTATTGCGCATAAAATACTCCTTGCTGAATTACTGATGTATTAGGCTTTTTTTGTTGCAGTGTTACCCTCCCCACAACAAACTATAGTCAGGCATTCTTTGGACAGGCCATATCTGGTCTGTTTTGTACATTTTCTTTTATTCCTATAGCTGCTTTGTTCATAGTCACATCATTAATTAGCCAATGATCTTTTCTTCTAGAATTTGGTTTGAATTTTCTTTCATTGAAATGGAGGTGTTTTCTGAATAATGACACAGTTGTTTATTTTATTTTATTTTTTTATATAAAGTGATCTTTCTTCGTGAAGATTATGATGTGGGCTTCCTGACTTGATGGCCAATGGACTTTATATGATGTATTTTGTCTGCTTCATTATTTGATAATTAACGATGTCAATCGATCTCTTTCCAAATCCATGTGAATCATGCCTATCTTTAATTTTTTTCAACACTGAACATTGTGGTGCTTGAAAGTTACGGTGCATGGGCTGCCAACCTTCCTTTTTCTGGAAATCCACCTCCAATGAGGCTCCTACTCTAATGAGTACTGAGTCAAACTACGTACACGGGGATTCTTTAATTTGACATATGCATTTCGTACAGAGCAGTTCTACAGAACTCTGCTAGGAAGCATTTACCTATCACAATTATGAGCGTACATGCAACCTGATGTGGTTCCGTATTCATACGGTTATTAAGACTGCATACATGCGGATGTGGGCGATTGATACCCGCTTACATGTACACCCCTAATCACAAATTATGTATGTTCCACGTATATTATAGCATCTAAGATTTCCACTGTATTTTCAAACCGTAAAATTATCAATTGGTTTAAAAGCTTAAACTGACAGGAAATATAAGGCCAAATACGTGAAACTTTTAACTAAAATAAAGTTGGAACTTGAACTCAAGACCTTTGTTTTATTAACCTGTTAAATTACCCGTTGTCCCAAAAACTAATGGCCGGATTCGAGCATTCTCCAACAAATATTACAGAAATTGTTTCATGGGGTGTTCTGTTGCCCCACATTTGACCAATTCAACTGCTATTCATTCATAACAGTTTGTGGTGTGAAAATTCTGGGCGACATAACTTAGTGTACGTGAACGCATATGTATGTCTAATGTTAAGTGTCTGTCCGTATTCTTTTCTTCATTTTCCCTAATAACAACATCTATGACCTTTGTTTCGACATTATTGTTGGACCCACATTTGAAAACAGCTTCTTTGTTTGCTTAATTATAATTTCTGTCACATTGATATTTGCAACATCTCTTTCACTTGCTGTGGAAAGGTTTTGCTTGCAGATATATATATTTGTTGCAAACGTTATTGCTAGTGACTCGAGGGGTAGCTTCATGCTTGTGTCCAAACAGAAAGCTCTCCAGTAGGGACGCTTCCGGATTTAGAATGGATACTTTCTGCCTGTATGGTTGCTTTTGTTATTTATGTGTCTAGATTGTAATTCAATTGTTCAGACGCGTGGCCCCTAAATTTCTTTTAAATTTTTCCTGCTTAATATTAATTGAATGATTAACTTCGTTATTTCTTATCAACGGAAGTCTTTGAAAGAAGTAGTAATTTAACAAGGTATCAAAGTGACGTTTTGAGTTCGGACCCTGATCAATCCCACACTTGTTTCAGTTAAATATTATGTTTCAGGTATTGGGACAGCACACACGTGATGAGTAGTGTTAAAATATGATAACTTTTCGGAGTTTCAACTACCAAGGGTTCTTAATTATCATGCATGCATAAATATATATTCCTCTTCTTTCTTTTTCTTTTTTCCTTTTGTTTGAAATAAATAAGGCCAAAGAATTTGGGAAACGAAAGCAAAGTTAATTTGTAATACAAATTACAAAAGATCTAAACTATTAAAAAACGGGGGTGCACAACCATGCATGTCTTGAAAGCGCCCTGGGAATCTAGCTCCAAAAGAGACGGCAATTTTCGGCACAGTACAGACAAGCAGAAGAATGTTTTGGTCATAAGAATTGGTCGTTTAATGGAACCATCATGGCGCAGTGTTTGCATGTTATATATAGAAATGAACCACAATCTTAGCTTCTACCAATCTCACCATTAGAGGCTCTTTAGCAGCAGGGACCAAAAGATCACTCTAGCAGCTAGCTATGGTATTTCCTTCTTCTCTTCATTTCTGGGTTACAAATTATTTTCTTGTTTTAGCCTTAACTATATTTTGGTTTCTTAATTTGTAGGAGAAACCTGAGCTCGTTGAAGGAAAGGTGGATTGGAAGGGCAGAGCAGCTGTGAAGTACAAACATGGAGGAGCCAGAACTGCGTTGCTCATACTAAGTATATATAAACTCTGACTTCGTTTGCATGGTGGTTGTATACATATCTTCACAAATTCATCTTGTGAAAGTAACATATCATTTCTCAGCTTAATTTGGTTAAACAGCTTAATTTTATGTTGTTTTGTTTATCTTGCAGCCACGTTTGGTTTTGAGAGCATGGCAACCTTGGCACTGGCGGTGAACTTGGTGACATACTTCAATGGGGTGATGCACTTGGAACTAGCCGATGCAGCTAATCAACTGACCAACTTCATGGGGACTAGTTACATTCTCTCCATTCTTGCAGCTGTTCTTGCAGATACTTACATCGGCAGATTCAAAACTGTTCTCATTGCAGGATGCTTCGAGTTTGTGGTAACATTTAAATCCTTATTTCTTTGGTTAGAATATAAATTAAATAATTAAATTTACCATGGTATCAGAAGTCTTGAGTTCGAACTCGCTCTCTGTCATTCAACTCCCATTTCAATTAAACATGATGGGGATTAAATTCATACATTCCTATCAAGTTAAGCTTTTGGTATAAATGTTATTTAACAGATCATCTTCGTGAGTAATATAGTAACAATAACAATGATGAACCAAGAGTTTTCATTTGGTTGACAGTCCAATATGGAGAACCTTTGATTTTATGATGAGCTAATTAACTCAATGTGCTGAATATTTATATTGTTCTGTTTATCCAGGGATTTGCAGTGTTGACAATACAAGCTCACTATCCCAGGCTAAAGCCCCCACCTTGCATCATCTTTGATAAAGCTTCTAGATGTGAGAAAATTGGTGGTGGCAATGCTGCAGTCCTCTATGTTGCTCTATATTTGCTGGCGGTTGGTTCTGCAGGAATCAAAGCTGCATTGCCATCACATGGCGCTGATCAATTTGATGAAAAAGACCCAAAAGAAGCAAGGCAGATGTCCAGCTTCTTCAACTGCCTTTTACTAGCAGTGTGTGTTGGCGGTGCTGTCAGCTTAACGCTAATTGTTTGGATCCAAGATAATAGAGGATGGGACTGGGGCTTTTTGATCTCTGCCATCGCCATATTATTGGCTGTGATTATCTTTGCCGCGGGACTACCAATGTACAGAATACAAATTATTCAAGGAACTAGCGCCATCATCAGTATAATACAGGTTTGTTAAGCAAATCTTAGACCCTTCTGTTAGTTGTTCCTAAAGACAAGATCAACCACCTTTTATTGTGATTAATCAATATCTTCCTTCCTCTATGGATATGTATGTACTGGTCTAATCCTAACACAAGGATTCAAATGCGTATGGATCAAGGTTTATTTACCTTCTGCTCCTTTTTTCAGGTGTTTGTTGCAGCCATTCGCAACAGAAATCTTCAACTTCCTCAGGACCATACAGAGCTCTATGAGATTGATAAGGACAAGGAAGCTGCTGTAAAAGCAGAATTTTTGCCCCACAGAGACGTTTCCAGGTTCTATCACAATCTTTAACTTGCACCAAAATTGACAAATGCCTAAAATTTGGACGATATATCATGCATTTGATGCATGCTCCAAGTTTTTATACAACCCACGAACTCAACATGAAATTAGCGGGTTAGTGTTGAGAGATTTAACGTATATAGTTTTATATCTATACCTCGACATAACTCGAACCCAGCATGTGAACATAAGTGCTAGCAATTTTTGACATGACCCACAAATCTTGATACGAACCCAGTACGAAATTAGCGGTTAGGATTTAGGGGTCTAATCTGTTTAATTAAATGGTTAGGTTAGGGTTGATTTATAGTCTTATACCTATGTCTCGACACAACCCGAACTCGACAAGCGAACATGAATTGTCGTTCTTACATGCTCTTATATATACATTTACTCATTTGCATTAACATTCATGCTATGATCCAATGCAGGTTTTTAGACAAAGCAGCCATCCAACAAACGTCTACCGGGCAGTATGGTAGACCAGAGGCTGCAAATCCATGGAAACTTTGTAGGGTTACTCAAGTGGAAAATGCCAAGATACTACTAGGCATGGTCCCAATTTTTTGTTGCACTATAATCATGACCCTTTGCCTGGCTCAGCTCCAAACCTTCTCAATCCAACAAGGTCTCACCATGAACACAAGAATCACGAAATCTTTTCACATCCCACCTGCCTCCCTCCCTATCATCCCAATCGTATTCATGATCATCATAATCCCTTTCTACGACCAGATTTTCGTTCCCTTTGCGCGAAAAATCACCGGCATCCCCACGGGGATCACCCACTTGCAGCGTGTCGGAGTCGGTCTAATTCTGTCATCCATCTCCATGGCCGTGGCTGCAATACTTGAAGTGAAGAGAAAAGGTGTAGCAAGAGACCATAACAAGCTTGATGCAATCCCAGTTGCACAGCCATTGCCCATCAGCACATTCTGGCTATCCTTTCAGTACTTCATATTTGGAATTGCTGACTTGTTTACATACGTCGGGCTGCTAGAATTTTTCTATTCAGAGGCACCAAAGGGCCTTAAATCCATCTCAAGTTGCTTCCTCTGGAGCTCCATGGCTCTAGGGTATTTTTTCAGCACCATACTGGTGAAAATAGTGAATGTTGCAACGAAGAATGTTACAAGAAGTGGAGGTTGGTTAGCAGGAAACAACATAAACAGGAACCATTTAAACCTCTTCTACTGGCTGCTTTCTACACTGAGCTTGATCAACTTCTTTATCTACTTGTTTGTAGCTAAGAGGTACAAGTACAGGCCTCAGAATCCGGTGGAGGACTCAAATGAGAACAGCGCCAAGGCATGAGCAAATTAAAGAAAATTTAGTCTTAAGTGGTGATAGTACTACAAAGAACATGCAAATGATAAATGATCGATTTCGTACGTGTTTTCTGTTCGACTTGTATTTTTGCCTTTGTTTGTATTTTTTTTCTTCCTAGATTTGATGAAATTGTAGAGGGTTTGGGACATGCATGTATCTGTTCATCCATGAACTTCAAGTGTGGTGTGAAAAAAAAAAAAAAAAAACCAATGCATCTAAATTTATGTTCGATCTTCCTCATTACTATTCTTGTTATAATAATATTAATAATGATGACAAATTTAAAAAGTTCTGTTCGATGAGCTTGTTGGTACTGCAGTTTATACGTGACACATGCACATTTAGCCATTAAGTTGACAGAAATCTAATACATAACACACAAAATTACATCTCAACGCATATTACAAATTAGATTTAAACCAAGGAAAATGTGTTCCTACCTCTCTATATATATATGGTTGATTTGCACGATCCCATTTTTTCATCTCTCATATATGCGTGCAAAAACAAAAATATATATATAATATCTTAAGAAAAACATCATACGATTTTTTTTTTTTTTTTTTAAAAAAATAAAACCCGCACATATAATTTTGTGCTGAGGCTTTGAATTGAGACTTTGCTAAGATTTAATTTGCTCCGAAATAAGTTTTTTTTGCTCTGATAGAAAGTGGTAAATTTAATCATTTAATTAATACTTTAACACCCTCCCTCACGTGTGGGCTCAAACTCCCTTTTAATAGGTGAGACCCAACACGTGAAATATTTAAATGAAATGAGAGGTAAATGACGGATTTAAGGTTCGAACTTAGGACTTTTGGCTCTGATACTAATGTTGAGTGGATTTTGGCCTCTTTCAACTCCAAAAGCTAACTCATAAGGTAAGGCTTTCCCTTACAATTATAAACTGATTGACCACCTAGCCCCTTCCATTTTCAATTATATACCACATGTTGGGCCTTGATCACCTATTAAAAGGTAGTTTGAACCTACACGTGAGAAAAAATGTTAAAGTATTGATTAAGTAATTAAACTTAAACTTTTGGGTCAAGTGATGATTTAACATGCCCAATCTCTCAGCGGCTCTCTTTGAGCAAATCTTAAGGTGTAAAGAACTTAAAAAATTCATCTCATGGCAAAACCATAAACACCATAAACTAACGAGAATAACTTCTATAGGGATATGTACGTCATAAATAGGTCTTTTATGCCCTCCAATAAGAAATAGACAGATGAAGGTGGAGCACCAAAAGAAACTAAGATTACAACACCAAATCTTGAAAGCTTGAATTTTGATCTTCCATATATAGTTCAACCCAGTTTGATGTCATCACCGTTGGCATTGGCCTGGTCGGCCTTCGACTTCCGCAACAACTGTCTCGCTATGGAATTAAGGTATATATATGTACGTTGTTGTGTTGACCCTTCGTCCACTACAAAAAAAAAAAGCAAATTCTGGACGGTTTTAAACCGTCCAGAAATGCAAAAAAACCGTCTGGAATCAATTCCAGACGGTTTTTTTCAGACGGTTTTAAACCGTCTAGGATATATCGTCGCTAATTGAATTTCTAGACGGTTTGGACAAAACCGTCCGTAATTCTAGACGGTTTTGGCGAAACCGTCCAGAATCAGTTCTAGACGGTTTGGGCAAAACCGTCCAGAAAAATTATGGACGGTTTTGCCCAAAACCGTCCACAATTTGTTATTTTTTTATAAAAAAAAAAAAAAAAAAAAAAAAATTATTTGTTATTTTTTTATTTTTTCCAGTGGTCTCTTAAGCTTCTACGCGCGTTCTACCGGAAAATCCACCGGAGAATCAACCAAAAAATATACCCACAAAACAACCCAAAGCCGTTTCGGCCGGATCTGCTCCCTCATTGCACAACCCAACAACCACAGCCACGGCTAAACACCCCCCTTTCACAAATCAACCAAAAACTATACCAACCCAAAACAACCCAAAGCCGGTTTCGGCCGGATCTGGCCGGAAACCCCAAATCGTTCGACCATTTCGCCATGGACCCGGAGATCGCGAAGACCCAGGAAGAGCGGAGGCGTATGGAGCAGCAACTGGCTTTGGGTTGACCTCCGTCACCTTCGACACCGACCTATACGGCGGCAACGACCGCGACGCCTACGTCACGTCCATCCCCGTCAACGAGGATGACGAGAACATCGATACCATGGACAACGAGGTCGCCGGCGATTTCGGAGAGCACTGCTCCACTACGATGCAGAGAGTCGCCAAGACCGTGGACGCGTATCTGGGTCGGGCGAGATCGCCACCTAGTGAGAAGGATCAGAGAGACGAGAGAGAGAAGAGAGATTTGGGGAGAAGAGAGTTTTCTGGGGAAGAAGAAGACTGAGAGATCAGAGAGAGCAAGGGAGAGAGAGAGAGATCGATGGTTTTGATTTTGTTTGGGAAATGAATCTGACGGACGTGGTGAAATAAGAGGTGTATTACACGGATTGATGACATGGCGTGGGGGAAAAAAATTCCAGACGGTTTGGTAAAAACCGTCTATAAATTCCAGACGGTTTTAACTAAACCGTCTATAAATTCCAGACGGTTTTAACTAAACCGTCTGGAAATAAAATTTAACGACGGTTTTAAAAAAAACCGTCTATAAATTTATAGACGGTTTTTATAAAACCGTCTGGAAATGAAAATTTTTAGACGGTTTTAACTAAACCGTCTCGAATTTTATAGACGGTTTAATTAAACCGTCCATAATTAATTTTTTCTAGACGGTTTCAAAAAAACCGTCTGCAAATTTTATTTTCTAGACGGTTTTAGAAACCGTCTAGAAAAAAACCGTCCATAAATGTCTTTTTTTTAGTAGTGGTCGTTTTCTAGATACGTAGCCTAATAACTACGGGGTTTGGTTTGATGAGTTTAAGAGCTTGGGGCTTGAGGATTGCTTTGACAAAACATGGCCTATGACTTGTGTCTACATCATTGAAAACAAGACCAAATATTTGGACCGTATATAAGAAAAAACTGTCTCTCTAGCTACCGCCGGGTCAGTATATAAGAAAAAAATGAAAACAAAACTAATAGAAAGAAGTGTCCCTGTGATGAGAGGGAATGGGGAAGGTGGCGATGGAGTTTTTGAGCGGGGGAGTGGCGGAGTTATGGATGGCTGATTGGTAGTGGCGTTTGGCTGATCAGGAGAGGGAGGGGGAGTGGCGGAGTTATGGTTGGTCAATTGATAGTGGCATATGGCTGAGGAGAGGGAGCCTTGGGTTCAATTATCTAGAAGGGGAATGAGAAATTTTGTCGATTCATGTAGCTAGTTATGTAATAGGGTAAGATTTAGTGTTTTCAACTAAGGAAAATGATGGATTTACAACACCACCACAATAATTACACAACACCCCCTTACATGGGGTGGGGCCCAATGTGTGGAGCCCACCCTCATGTGAGGGAGTGTTGTGCAATTGTTGTACCGGTTAAGTGTAGGAATCAAACCCCTTCAACTAAATACTTTTTGGTGCATTAAGCTGATGTGTCTATCTCTTATTGGAGGACACAAAGGACCTAGCTTGTGCCATGTCCTTATAAATATGAGTAATGATAGAAACCATCTTTTTATCTTCTCAAACTAACATGACTCTTAAATTCATCATTAGTTTTAAGATGAATCACTATTGGATTTCCATCCCATGGTGATTTTAAAAACCACTTTTCTTTTCTTTCTTTTTTTTTTTTTTACGAGAAACCCCTCCAACGCAGAGTCACTTTGTGTACTCACTCCTGTTAAGTAAACTTCGAACCCGTGCAAAGCGCTCCCTCCAGACTGACTGGGTAATACTCTGACTTCGCCTGTTCCAAGAAATTGTTTACACCCAAAGGGATTCAAACCTTAAACCGATGAGTGGTGTCGACACTAAAGTCTTTTTATTTTAATTTTTTTTTAGTTTACTTTTAATTTAATTGTGCAATGACAATTGTGTCAAAGCTGATATTTTATTATTGCGAAATGCTACTTAGCATTTTTTGCTGTCCATCTCCCAACATTTTCATTGTTGTCCAATTTTGAATTTTTTTTTTTTAAAAAAAAACTGTCGCCTCAGCCCATTCTAGCATCTCTCTACCGTACTCTTCCAGCATCAATTGTTGTCGCCACCATCCTCAAGCATTGCCTCCACGTGTCTCCACGGCCTCTCCTCAGGCGTCCTTCTGGTGTGCTCCTCCGGCCATCAATGGCCATCACTGCGGCCTCTCTCCAGGCCACTTCTTCCGATGTCCCTCTGACGACCTACTTCCTTTAATTTGCTCCTCTGGTCATCAAAAGTCATCGTCTCCGCCGCTGCTCAGGCCACCACCTTTGGCATCCCTCCGGCGACCTCTTCATGTGTCCCCTCTATGACTTACTCCGACATACCTCCGGCAACTATTCCGGTCAACATCACCAAACATTTTTCCAGCAACATCTCTGTCAACCAGCGACCAACTTTCCAGCAACCCTCTGGGCACTTCTTGCAACTATTCCAACCATTTTTCCGACAGCTTCTTCGACAAAATAAAATAAAATTTTCCTTTGGTTTCCTTAATTATTAGGTTTATTCCCTACCTTACTCAATCTACGGTTTACTTGCTCACTACTCATAGTCTCTCTACAAATAAAAACATATGTAATATTATTTAGGGTTAAATGCCTTTTTCATACCTGCAATAAGGGGCATTATCGGCTGCCTCGATTTCAAAAAGTATCACAAGTGGTACTTATCGTTAATCGAAATATCCACTTAGTACTTTGGTCCAATTTTTTTTATGGAGATCCATGTCACCTTACTTAAAATCGTGACACCTATCATGTGTGCCACATATGGGAGTCAATTTAGCATATCCTATAATGTGTTATACATGTGGTATTTATGTCACATCAGATGTCGAAAATAATAAAAAATTACCTAAACTTCAAAACTTCAAAACCAAAAAAATAAAATTGGATTAAAAAATTGTGAGTGACTGACTAACCACATTTTGGCCAAGGGTGGCTCATGCCACTCCTTATGGCCAACCAAGGGGTGGCCGAACCACCCTCAGATCAGCCGATATATGATGGCCAAACTACCCCTGTTTTGCCTAGGGGTAGTTCGGCCACCCCCAAAGTCCACCGCTCCATTTTTTATTTGCCATTAGCTTTTGGGGTGGCTCGAGCCACCCCTTGGCCAAAATAAGAGAGGCCAAGATCCTGATTTTTATTTTGTTTATTTTGGGCTTTTATGGTTTTTTTCTCTTTTTTTTTTCAAAAAAATAAATTTAAGTAATTTTTTATATTATTTTCGACATTTGGTGTGGCATAAATGCTACATGCATCGCCTATGATAAGTGACATGTCATAAGATATGCTAAGTTATCTATCATATGTAGTACGTACACGGGACATGTGTCACAATTTTAAGTGAGATGACATGGATCTTTGTCAAAAAATTCGACGAAAACTGGACGGAAGTACCAATAAGATATTTCCATTAACGACAAGTACAACCTGTAATAATTTTTTAAACCAAAATAGCCATTTAATAATGATCTTTAGCACATATACCAAAAAGTCATATAACCCTATTATTTAATATACTTCAATACAATTAAAATGTAGCCTACCACTACCTTTCTGCTTTTGCTATCTTTCTTTTCTCTTTCTTATATTTCTTCTCATATGTTTTTACACATTTGGTGAGCTTATACGGTATCTACAACTTTACAGAAACATTAAAAGTTGTTCAACAAACCAAGTCAAGTAAAGAGTTACAAACCAAAAAGAAAAGGAGTTGACTGGACCTATGGGTGGCTCGAGTCTTAGGCGACTCGGATGGTCGCCTAAGACCTCCAATTAATAATTGTACAATAAATTTATGTTTTTTTTAATAAAAAATTAAGGTTAAAAATAAAACATTTTAATGCTTTAAAACAATATGGTAAAAAGTTAGTAAAAAACTCTTTAATTAAGGCCCGCACTTAATAATTGTACAATAAAGATTATTTTCAAAACAAATTTTAGGATTATAATATGGTAAAAATTTAATAAATAGTTTCTAACTAAGGCCCTTAATCATCGTAAAAGTAATTGTAAATTGAAAGTCCCATTATTCACATTTAGGAAAAAAAAAAAAAAAAAAAAAAAAAAATTCATAAATTCTTGAAAAGTTTCACTTATTTACTCTTTTTAAAAGTCTCATTTTTACATTCATGAAATTAGTCCAACGTGCATAATATTTTCTCCAACATTTATTTGAATTGAACATTTAGAAAAATATAAAAAGCCTTCAAAGTGCATAAATTTTCATTGTTTGCGTTGTGCATAATAGATAGAATTACACACTCAGTAAATCTTCAATGTTCAACAATTTTTTCCGCATTATGTTATATTACACATCAATCTTTATATAACTTATTTCCATTTTTCTATTTATTTTTCTTTAAATCTTATTATTTCAGGTCTTTGAATCAAGTAATAAGTCATTCTATATCTAATAAGTTACAAATAAAAGAAAGTGTTTTAATTGACATATTAAATAAAAAATATATAAATTTTTTTTAATTTAATTAATATTTAAATATAAGAAAATGGCATCATTTAAACTCGTTTCAAAATTTATCGAGTCAGCCCCAACTGGACCCCACAGACTTGATGATCTAATCACAAACGTCCAACAAAAATCTAATAACAAATAACGACTCACTTTCTATTGGTCACACAGGTTTGTCTGGATTCATTGGTGAAGCAGCAGAGTTCATAGTTTTCTACTACGTGTCAATGCAATTCTGATGAGTTACTTTTTTTTTTTAATTATTATTATTTTTTTTATTCTAATTAAACAAGGAAAGAGTTACAGGGGAGGATCCTTCCAGTTATGATCCGAATTGAAGAAGAAAGATCCTCTCCAACATACAACAGACCCAACACAAAAACTAAAGCGAAAATAATTACAAAAGGTAGGAAATTGGTCAAACAAATGACCCAGTCCTCTCAAGGGTCCGCACAATGATTATAGAAGCAAAAGAGGCACAGATTAAAAAGAACCTATCCGAACTCCCACTTGGAACCACGAACAACTACAAAAAAAAGCTAAAGCCGGATAAACACCGTCATAACCCAATGTATAGACTGCGGTAAAGAGAGGAACCGACACAAATTTGGTTACAAAAGTCTCCAAGGAAGGTCAAACGCCAAATAGGAAACAACAACCCACAAAACAAATAAGCAGCAAAATACAAAAAGAGCTTCTAAACGCAAGAAAAATAAAATTATATGGAAAATAAAAAAGGCAGTAAAAAAGCCTACTGAGTAGTAGCTTGAACAAAAGATAAGGCGGATGGAGACCAGTAGCAGAGCTTTTAGTAGCAACTCGAAGGACACGCAGTGGCGCGTGAGATCCATGTGCAGACAAGTGATGATCATGTGGCGGCGGCGCGTGGTGGCTGGGAAAAGGCGGTGAAGACATTGACAGAATATTGGGAGGTAAGGGATGACCTTGGTGAGGAGTGTCAAAGCGGAGGATGAACAGAGGTCAATAGATCTGGCTTTGAAAAAACTGAAGATGAGAACCACCGTAGAACCAAGAGCAGCACGATTATAGAGGGTTTAAAGTGGCTAGAAGGGGTCGATCAGGCGTGTCAAGGTAGACCGGTGAAGAAAGAACAGTGTCACCGCTGCTTAGGGGAAAAAAGAAGGAACAAAAGAAGAATCGACAATTGAGGGGGGAGGGGAAGCAACCGCACTGGGTGGAGGGGAAGAAGGGAGGAGGGAGGAGGGAGAAAGCAAAGTCTCTCCCTCCCCTAACCCCTGTAAGAGCTGGACAAAGGTGGATGAAAAGCCTCACTAGGAGGTGGAAAAGCTTCTCTAAGGAGAGAGAAGAGAGATTCGGAAGTATGGACCAATACGTTGTTGTTTTGACATGTACCTTTCTCTCCCTCGATCTGTGCCAGTCTCCCTTCTCGAGCGAATAAGATTCACGGCAATTTCTAAGAAATTGCTGGATCAGCAATTTTGACATCCACGGCCAGAAACATGTCACGTTAAATTACATGCAAAACAAAAAGTACGACTGTCGACCACTTTCTTTCTTCCTAGTGTGTCATCGTGCTTTTTATTGATTGGTGGGTTGATAATATTCTCCCCCAGATTCAAGAAGGAAAACTAAGTAAATAAAAAGATTAATACTACGCTTCACGTTATATTTTCACTTCACACCAAGTACTTCACATCATGTTTTAAGTGCTCTTCTATATGCTTTAGTTAAAATAAAACAAACTATTAACTGCTTAAAAACATGTTACTTCGACCGGCTAACGTGAAAATCTAATGTGAAAAATAACTATAGTCTAAATAAAATATTAAAGAGGAGGCATATGGGGCTTTTAATTTATTTAATTACGTACGTTAGAGTAAACTTTGAATTTAGGGTTAAATACATTTAAGTCCCATGAACTGATAGGTCTAACACTTAGATCGACACATCAAACCACAATTTTGTTGCAATTAAGCAACCTTTCTGTCATTCTTCTAAAAAGACCCATATTTTCTTTTAAAAAATAAAAATAAAAATTGAATTTATATATAATTTTTTTATTAAATACTAAAATACATAGAGTAAGGTTCGATTAGTATAGAAAGAATTTGCATGAAATTTTGATTTTGATTTTAGTTTTTTAAAGAAAATATGAGTATTTTTGAAAAAAAAAAATGACATAAAAGTGGATTAATTGTAACAAAATGGTAGTTTAATGTATTCAAGTGTAACACATGTTAGTACATGAAACTTTTTTTAAAAAAATATTGTTAATTAAGGAAGTGTAATTTAACCCTGGCCTTCAAATTTATTTCCTCTGACTTTCGAGAGGGTTGGCTCTTTCTCACGTTGGTGCAGCATTAATGCATGATGACATTATGCCCACCAATACCGCCAATATTCTCCCAAAAGGAAAATAATAAGAGAACTATCATCCTACTTGTTAATGCTCCACTTGCCTTTACGAGAAAAATCTCACTAGAATATCATCTTGAACTTGTTCTTTTTTCTTTGGCAGAAAAAAACAAATAAATAAATTATGAGTATAACTTCTCAAGAGTTCCAAGGATTCTTATCATGCATGCATAAATATTCCTCGTCTTTCTTTCTTTTTTTTAAATTTTTTTTTTATAAATAAAATCAAAGCATTTCGAAAACGAAACCAAAATTACAAAGTATCATATATAACTTGCTAGTATTAATTAACCATTAAAAAAGTAAAAAGCACAACCATTGCTTGAAAAGAGACGGCAATTTTCAGCAAAATACAGACAAGAATGCATAATTAATTAGTCTCTTGGCAATAAGAATTGCTCAATACTTAATGGTGTATATATATATCATGCATGGCATAGCGTTTGCATGTTATATATATATACAAATTAACCACAGTATTAGCTTCTACCAATCTCACCATAAAGAGTACTACTCTAAGTATATTCGTATATAGCTAGCTAGCTATGGTAATTTTTTCTTCGATCTCATCATTTCTGGGTTACATAATATTTTCTTGTTTTAGCCTTAACTATATTTTGGTTTCTTTGTAGGAGAAACCTGAGCTCGTTGAAGGAAAGGTGGATTGGAAGGGCAGAGCAGCTGTGAGGTACAAACATGGAGGAACCAGAACTGCGTTGCTCATACTAGGTAATTAGCCTCAACTTAATTTGTTTGCATGGTGGTTGTAAATATTGTCGTGAACTCCTATTTGTCATTCTTGATCTTATCATTTTCCATACAATTCTGAATGTATGGGTTTAACAGATTCAATGACTAATTTTTTTAAAATTTGTATAGGAGAAAAACAAGTGAGTGTCGATGTTTAGACTTTTTCTATATTATTGTTAAAGCATTTTCAAAATTAATATGTATATATATTTATTTTGTGTTTTGGAAATGTTTTAAATGGAAGGTTTTAAAGAGCTTTGAATGAAGTGACTCCCACATGGGAAAAAAATAAGGTGTAGTAAGCATTTATAATGTCCAACACAGTTTAAAATAGAGGTTAAAATAATGCTTGGGTATATGCACTTATGTGTATACTCTAATACAGTGCGAAGCACCAAACCCACAAACACGTGCGTGAGTAGTAGGGCGCCTTGATGGAGCACTTGGAACGATGTCGCAAAATCCAAAACCCAAGAATCTATGAGAAAATCTGTACCTAAGGAAACTGAAAGAAGGTATACGCTAACCTCACTGTCATCGGACTCGTCATTGGCCGGCCACATTGACTAAATTTGTGGAACCTTTCTGATTCTTTTTATCTTCCAAATCTTGTTTTAACACTCTGCAAAATCTTCTTTAGTGCCCTTTCTTGTAACAATAATACCGCTCCACATCTTTTGCATTTGACCGAGATTCTTCATCCTTTGTCGAACATGACTTAGATCGAGACTGTTTACCTCTGTCATGCTTCCCCTTTGACTTCTCCCTGCCGTGCTTTAGCTCGGACCTCACCACAAGCCCATCCACCTTAGATCGAGACTGTTTACCTCTGTCATGCTTCCCCTTTGACTTCTCCCTGCCGTGCTTTAGCTCGGACCTCACCACAAGCCCATCCACCTGATCATTGAAGGGTTTTCTCCGCATTATTATTAAATAATCATTTTTAGTTATTTGGCCTGATGGTCAGAATTAAATGTCTATTAAAATAACAGTTTATGATTGTTGAATTAACAGTGAATAATGAAACAGGGTGACTGTTAGTTAACAGACATAAATAACTAATATTTAACACAATATATAATATACTGCAATCCAGTTATTAAATATAGAACAATATATTCTCTCAACTTCTGTTTCTCTCTTATACCCTTTGTACTTTAAATTTCGAGTCTCTATCCCTTGTTATAATAGTAAACTTGAGAATGTTCAGGTTTAATTTCGTTTATGCAAAATGCAACTAAACAACATAAGATTTTTAGGCTCCAGCCTCCATTATATCTTGGCAAATAATTTTTTTTAAAAAGCGACGTTGTCACGCACCTTATGGGCATTCGATTTTTCTTGCTTCTATTACTTTTATCTAAAACTATCACTCTTCACAAATTGGTCTTGTACGTGAAACTATATTTATTTAGTCCATTACAACGTACATCCTCAGCTTTGGTTAAAATATAAAGCTTCCATGCATGTTGTTTTGTAGTCCTGTTTGGTTTTGAGAACATGGCAACCTTGGCCCTGGCGGTGAACTTGGTTACATACTTCAGTGGGGTGATGCACTTGGAACTAGCCGATGCGGCTAACCAACTCACCAACTTCTTGGGCGCCAGTTACATTCTCACCATTCTTGCAGCTGTCCTTTCAGATACTTGCATCGGCAGATTCAAATCTGTTCTCATTGCAGGATGCCTAGAGTTTGCGGTATACTTATTACATGAGAACTTTGAATCTTTGAACTTTAATTGAATCTCTTGATTTGATGAAGAGTTAATTATATATATATACTGATTTATCCAGGGATTTGTAGCGTTGACGATACAAGCTCACTCTCCCAGGCTAAAGCCCCCACCATGCAACGTCTTTGATCCGGCTTCTAGGTGTGAGAAAATTGGTGGTGGCAATGCCGCAGCCCTCTATGTTGCTCTGTATTTGGTGGCTGCTGGTTCTGGAGGAATCAAAGCTGCGTTGCCATCACATGGCGCTGAACAATTTGATGAAAAAGACCCAAAAGAAGCAAGGCAGATGTCCAGCTTCTTCAACTGTGTTTTACTAGCAGCATGTGTTGGCGGTGGTGTCAGCTTAACGCTAATTGTGCGGATCCAAGATAGTAAAGGATGGGACTGGGGCTTTGGGATCTCTGCCATCATCATATCCTTGGCAGTTATTATCTTTGCCGCGGGACTGCCAATGTACAGATTTCAAGTTATTCAAGGAACTAGCGCCCTCATTAGAATTATACAGGTTATACTAGCTCTTTTAGTCGCTCCACTCATTTATCAGTATTTATTGACTTAATACTATGTCAATATATACATTATATCAAGACATTTTAATTCACCCTATAAATTGTCCCCTTTATGACTCAACCACAACTCAACGTGGTAGCTGACTTTAATACCAACGTACTGATACAAACATTGAGTGTATATATATATATATAATTCAGCTTGAAAACCGGCTTGCAAGGTAGGGAGCGTACCCAATTAGAACGCTTACATATAATTATACATGATACTAAGATTATATTTAAGCCATGTATGATACTTAGGATAGGAACACAACTTCTTCCTTCCTAGCTCTATGGATACTTCCAAATATGTACTGGTTTAAACCTAAACATGGATTCAGATGCACATGGATCAAGGTTAATTTATTAATTACCTTCTGCTCTTTTTTCTTTTTCTTTTTTGTTTCAGGTGTATGTTGTGGCCATTCGCAACAGAAATCTTCACCTTCCTGAGGACCCTATAGAGCTCTATGAGATTGATAAGGACACGGAAGCTGCTGTGGAAGCAGAATTTTTACCTCACACAGACGTTTTCAGGTTCTATCCCAATCTTTCACTTGCACCAAAATTGACAAATCCATAGAATTTGGACAACATATCATTAGGAGCATGCTCCTATACATAATAATTACTCCTTTCTATTAACATTCATATTTGCTATAATCCTATGCAGGCGTTTAGACAAAGCAGCCATCCAGCCGACGTCTACAGGGCAGCTGCATGATAGCCCAGAGGCTCCAAATCCATGGAAACCTTGTAGGGTCACTCATGTGGAAAATGCAAAGATAATACTAGGCATGGTCCCAATTTTTTGTTGCACTATAATCATGACCCTTTGCCTGGCTCAGCTCCAAACCTTCTCAATCCACCAAGGTCTCACCATGGACACAAGCCTCACAAAATCTTTTAACATCCCAACTGCCTCCCTCTCTATCATCCCAATCGCATTCATCATCATCATAATCCCTGTCTACGACCGGATTTTTGTTCCCTTTGCGCGAAAAATCACCGGCATCCCCACGGGGATCACCCACTTGCAGCGTGTCGGTGTTGGCCTAATTCTGTCATCCATATCAATGGCCGTGGCTGCAATACTTGAAGTGAAGAGAAAAGGTGTAGCAAGAGAGCATAACATGCTTGATGCTATCCCGGTTTTACAGCCATTGCCCATCAGCACATTCTGGCTATCCTTTCAGTACTTCATATTTGGAATTGCAGACTTGTTTACATACGTCGGGCTGCTAGAATTTTTCTATTCAGAGGCACCAAAAGGCCTTAAATCCATCTCAAGTTGCTTCCTCTGGAGCTCCATGGCTCTAGGGTATTTTTTCAGCACCATACTGGTGAAAATAGTGAATGGTGCAACGAAGAATGTTACAAGAAGTGGAGGTTGGTTAGCAGGAAACAATATAAACAGGAACCATTTAAACCTCTTCTACTGGCTTCTTTCTATACTGAGCTTGATCAACTTCATTATCTACTTGTTTGTAGCTAAGAGGTACAAGTACAGGCCTCAGAATCTGGTGGACTCAAATGAGAAGATCAAGGCATGAGCAAAAGAAAATTTAGTCTTCAACTGGTGATACTACAAAGAATGCAAATGATGTCATGATGATTTCAATTCGGGTTTTCTAATATTCGACTTGTATTTTTTTTTATTTTTTTTTCTAGATTTGATGATATATATTGCAGGGGATTTGGGACATCCATGTGGTTTAAAATAAGAAAAATTGAAAACCAATATATATATGCATTCTTAATTTCTTTTCTTCCTAGCTTATTACTATTATTGTTATAATAATTATAATAATAAAAATGGTTCAATACCTTTGACCCCATGTGGTTTAAAAATTTTATTTTTTTTCCATCGAAGTTTTATTTTGTATCGTAGATGCTACTTTGCTTATGGCTAAAAAATAGAAATGGTACCTCCGTCTAACTTCTTTGCAAAAATTGATAGAAGTCCACGTTCATAGCCTTAAAAAACCGATATGTGTTCCTTTGCCTCATTAAAATTCAAAAAACACTTTTTGGAAAAAAGAAAAAAAGAAAAAGGGCTTAAGCCACCCCTATGGGCTTAATGGGGTGGGCAGCCACCCCAAGGGTGTTGGGATGACTCAACTGGCACTCTTGTTTGGCCTAGGGGTGGCCGAACCACCCCCAAGGCCTATAAGGGTAGTTCGGCCACCCTCAAACTAGCCATAGGGGGTGGTTTTGACCACTCCTAGCATAAACGGAAGTGACCAAATCACCACCAAGGCCCTTGGCTATCCTATTTTTATTTTTTTATTTTTATGAAATACTATAGATCTTATCATGCATGTGTAAAACCCAATTGTATAAATTGTGTTACCTATATTGGGTGCTAAATTAAAGAAATAAATTTATCATAATGGTCTGTTTGGATGCAAGTATATAGAAAACGTTTTCTACTTGCTACAGTGTTTACTTTTTTCAAAAACAAATTATATTTTATTCAATTTTCTTTTTTAATTTTATCTCACAAAGTCAAATCTTGAAATTCGCACACCGAATAAGAATGAAATTCTGATTTCAAAAATCAAACACACAAACGCCCTCGAAGAAATGATAATCATAAATGAACATTAACTCCACAATTGTCTCTCATTCCAATTAAAATAGTTGGCCTATTAAATCTCATATAAATCTACTAAGAGATAGTTTAAACTTATTTAAATTGATCAGGAATGTTAGAGTTCTTTCTAATGTTTTTCTGATGTCCATCTAAAATGACATAAATATAATAAAAAAATTATATCTATATCTTTTTAGATGACATGAATATAATTTTTTAATTTTTTTATTATATTTATATCTTTCTAAATGAACATTAGAAGAATACTAAAATAAGATCTAACATTTCCCGTTTAGAGGGATCGACAAAAATGGTGTATTTAACCGATATAGACAGATGGGCAGGTTTGCTCCTGAAATCGATCTGTTTAGTAATGGTTAGCCATGCCGACAGCAGAATTGTTAAAGACGATTTTTTTTTTCCAACAGGATGAAGGGGCATAGGAAATCACTGCACTCAGACATTCTCTGCAACTAGGATCTCATCGCAGCTGCCCACGTGTCCGACCATATTTGATCTCGATCCATTTGGCCTCTCACTTTCACCAGGCGCAGCCACCTCAACTCAAATGCATGTCTACGTGGGATCCTCGTACCTCACCACGTTCTCCATGAATTCTCCTCCCTCCCTCTCAATCTCTCTCTATAAACTCAGCTCCCTCGCTCGGCCTCTTCCCAAAACAGAGAGAGAGAGAGATTGGATCATGGCGTCGAGCGACAAGTCACCGAGTCCTATGCCGTCCGGTGCCGACCCCAGGCCGCCTGGGGAGCCGATGACGGTGGAGCAGCAGATGATAGACAAGGGCGCGCAATTGCTTCAGTCCCTGAAGCCCGTGAAGCAGATGAAGCAGCACGTGTGCACCTTCGCCTTGTACGGCCACGACATGACCCGCCAGATTGAGACACACCACTATGTCACCCGTGTCAACCAGGACTTCTTGCAATGCGCCGTTTACGATTCTGATCATGCCCATGCCCGTCTCATCGGTGAAACTTTTAGCCTTATCTTTTGCTTTCCCTGACTTTTTTTTTTTAGTATTATGGTGCAAAATGTATGCTTTGGACTTTGAATTGTTTATACTCAAAGGGGTCGGATGAATTTAGGAAAAACAAATAAATAAATAATGAAGTAGAAGCTTTGTCATTTTAACTTCAACTTTTTGTTCTATGTAAGGTGTTGAATATATAGTATCGGATAGAATATTTGAAGCTTTGCCTCCGGATGAGCAGAAGCTGTGGCACTCTCATGCTTACGAGGTTGTACTTGCACCCCCAATTTTTGGATTTCCTTGTAAATTTTTTATTACTATTATTATTATTATTCAATGAAGTGCATGAATTTGGACGATTCAGATCAAGTCGGGCCTTTGGTTCAATCCCCGAGTTCCCGGAATAGTAGAGAGACCTGAACTCGAAAATATGGCAAAAACATACGGCAAATTCTGGTGCACATGGCAGGTTGATAGAGGTGAGCAAGTGCTTAAAATTTAGCATTAATGCCCCCTAAAAAAATAAAATTTAATTTTGAGGTGGGTGTATGAAATAGGTGACAAGCTCCCAGTGGGTGCACCTGCTTTGATGATGTCTCCACAGCCGGTGAACCTGGGGCAGGTGTCACCGGAGCTGGTCCATCGGAGGGATAACAAGTACAACATTTCAACAGAGGCTCTGAGGGATTCGAGGGTGGAGATTGCAGAGCCAGAGTGGATCAATCCTCAGGCCGACTACTGGAAACAGCACGGCAAGGGTTTCGCCATTTACATCAAGTTCACTGATATGAAATTAAACGTACCATTTCCCTGAACCTCGATCAGATATATATATATACACACGTTGTGTAGTTAAGAGTGGTGTAAGTAAAAGTATGCAATATTATTTGGATTGTAAATTTGTAAGGGCTCATATACAACTCCACCTTAACTATTCCACCACTCAAGACTCAAGGCACATTGAGGTACGACCATGGGTTGTGCGATAATTAGGGTAGAGTTGTATTTTTAGCATTATCCCACTATGCTGGATAGAATAAAGTATATTAAGCTAAATATAGTGTATAGCAGCTTAATTTTGCAGTATATGTATATAAACAGAAAATCTGTAACATGGTCAAGTTGATCAATGGCTATGCTTAATTTCTTTCTGAGTCTTACTGCAAGAGTAGTTTAGAGTGGACAAAGTCGGTGAAATCACATGCAATAGATTGATTTCACCGGCAGCAAGCTAGGCATGAATTAATAAGATTGATAGATTTAATTAATTAGGTTTTCTAAAAAAAAAAAAAAAAAATTAAAGCAATTGATCTTTTTTCAAGCTAGCTCGTGCCTTTATCAATATCTGTTTTGTTAAATATATGTAACATTTTCTGGTTTTATTATTTGACCCTTGCGACACCTTCAAATGGCAAAAATAATAATAATAATTAATTGAGGGGTGGTCACTGGTCGAAAAACTTGTTAGATTGTGATTAGTTAAAGGATGGCTCGATCACTTGGAAAAAATTAAATTTTTTAAATATATTAACCAAACGTATGAAAAACTTGTTAGATTGTGATTATAAGTTTGATGTAGTACGTATGTTTTATGTAATATCAAAATGAACTCTAAGCTAAAAAAAAATAATGTACTCCCTCAAATTAAATTTTGTTTAATTCCGTCCACTATTGCAAATAAAATTATGACATATGTCCTATTTAAGCCAATGTCATATTAACAGCATCCGTTAATTTTTTGACTATAGGGAGTAATTTATTTTTTTACATACCTTATAGAAATTTTTAAATTCATTTTGATACCACAAAGAACTAATTATAAATGGGGTAAATCACATGGACTAATTTTACAATTTTTTAAATTCATTTTGATACCACAAAGAACTAATTATAAATCGGGTAAATCACATGGACTAATTTTACAATTTTTTTTAACTACTTCTATTCTGATTTGAGGTAGGTCAACTCTTACCCAAAAACTAGAGCTGGGCCGACAAGCTACTTAACTCATGATAACCTTAATGATCAAATTTTCTAAAACTCGCAATTAGTGTATATAATGACTGGCATGGGAACATTAACAATATTGTTTTTATAATTAAGATCGATTGAAATGCATGTGGATATATTGAATCACGTCAGCCAAAAATGATAGGAGAATGACCGAAGAATAAAGCATGCCTAAGTTAAGACAGTTTAGCAACACCCTTGAAAAGTCTTTAGGTTTTGCTATATATATGATCACCTCCAAAACAATGAATTCGAAACAAATCTAATCGTCACAATCTAGCCATTGAAAGGGAAAAGTTTGGTTTAATATGAGATTAATATAATTTAGGCTATAAACTGTACGTCATGTATAATTGTACGTACATATAACCTTATATAATCAATACATAAATCATTGATGATCAGTTTCACATTGTTCGCTCATAGGATTGTAGTTGAAACGACAGTAACACACCAACACGGAACAAGCTCCATTTTGGGCGTGCTCCAATTCCATGCATTTCCTTCTACACTTTGAACTGCTGAAGCACAACCCTTTCCATGTTTTGCTTCCACGAACACACGGTAAATCAATTCCTTTCACAAATGATACTGCATGCAATAATAGATCGAGAATTAGGCAAAATGTTTACAACTTAATTAATGCATGGGGGGTAATTAAACAACGAAAATATATATATAATTAAAAGTGTTCAAAATATGAGGAAACCGATCGACTGTATACATAATTAAGTTCATATTAATAACAAAGTTTAATTAATCAAAGAATCTACTCACCTTCATTAACAATAAGGGCAACGATTGAGAGACTGACCATAAAGTAGATAACAAAAGGATTAATCTTTGTCATGTTTTTCGTACATCTGCTTAGAATTAATGATATGGTTAACATTAAATTTACCACAAAAAGTCAATATATATAAATTTAATTCTTTCGCACCTTGAAAAGTTAAACCCAAATTTATCCCCTCAACAATTAGAAAATTAAGGAAATAACAATTAGCGAAGAGACACGAGGTGTAGCCGCCGAAACAATGATAGATCGATGCCACTACACTAATAAATAAATAAATAATAATTTTAATAATAATAATAATAATAATAAAACTTGGGTTAGGTACCTTTTTCGGTGCAAATTTGTAAAGTTCACAGTATGTAACGTAGCACAAAATGGATCAGAATTAGCTTTGGCCGAATGCTTGCAATTTTTAATTAATTATAATAAAAAAAATCACAGACATGATATTTCCAAAATTATATATATTAAAAAAAAATTGTTAAATACCTTATTGATACCTGAATTTTCATTTGTTTCATATACATGAAATTTAATTCTTTCACACCTTGAAAAGTTAACCCTAAATTTATCCCCTCAACAATTAGAAAATTAAGGAAATAACAATTAGCGAAGAGTGCTCACAATTAGCGCGCTGTAGTCGAAACAATGATAGATGCCATTATATATATTAATAAATAAATAAAAAAAAAAAAATCACAGACATGATAATATTTCCAAAATTATATATATTGAAAAAAAAAAAAAAAAAAAAAAAAAAGAAGCGTCCAGGCTATTTCGAATATGTCGTCTCTCAATTGACTACAGCTTTCACTCATTAGCATTTGATTTTCTTCAAGAGGCACAAGAATCTTTGACGAAAAACTAAACTACGTCTCAAGCATATATATTTATCGTTTTGCAGTGTAAATATATATTAAGCTTTGCAGCAGTATATATATGTTAGCACTGTTAAAATATTTTTGGGGTAATTACCTTTTCTCCCCATCAACTACCAGTCATTGTCAACATGCCTCTATGAACTGACACATCGACCAAAAAAGAGCATCCAACTACCAACTTTACACACTTTGCCCCCTTCCGTCAAGGAATTCCGTTAACTTGGACGGAATATTCCATTTTTGGGTATTAATTTTGGTTTAAAGACCAAAATGCCCTCCAACAGTAATTAATAAAAAAAATATATTAAAATTAATATGTTTAAAAAAGTTGAGGGCATTTATGTCTTTTTACGAATTAAACTGACGGAAGGGGGCAAAGTGTGTAAAGTTGGTAGTTAGATGCTCTCTTTTGGTCGAAGTGTCAGTTCATGGGGGCATGTTGACAATGGCTGGTAGGTGATAGGAAAAAAAGGTAATTACCCCAATATTTTATTAATTGGGCTTTCACGCCCAAATATTTGTTAGGTCCTCCGATCCGCTCCTCTCCACATGAAACATAACCTTATTGACATTGGGGGAGAATTCTGCCATGCCACCATAAAAAATAAAAAATAAAAAATAAAAGGATAAAAATAATGAATTAAGTAGAAGCCTTTTCATTTTAACTTCAACTTTTTGTTCTACGCTAGCTAGGTGTTGAATATATAGTCTCGCATGGAATATTTGAAGCTAGCTTTGCCTCAGGATGAGCAGAATTGAAGCTGTGGCTCTCTCCTGCTCACAAGGTTGTAGTACTTGCACCCCCAATTTTTGGATTTTCTTATAAATTTTTTAGGGAAAACTACAATTTACCCCCCTGAAGTTTACACTAATTTGCAATTTTGGTACTAATGTTTAGATTACTTCAATTGCACCCAAGAAAGTTGCAAAAATTTACAATCCACCCCCTTCCGTCCAATTGCTCCGTCTGATGAGACGAAAATGCACCCATGTGCATGACACATGACATTTTTAGACATAAGTTGACAAAAATGACCTCATTTATTACAAAAATGCATCGTTTTGGTAAAAATAAAAAAATAAAAAACCAAACTCCACGTACGTCCTCGTCTTCTTCGTCCAACTGCAACATCCATGCAAACTCACCACCGTCAAGTCTGCACAGAGTTGGCAGTTACACTTAACCAGTTGGTGGTTAGACTTACAATCATGATGGGCAGTGGGTAAATTGAAAACGTGTTGAATGGCATCATGGTATGGTTCAATAGAAGCTGTATTATATATTCAAGGGAAGGTCTTTAGAATCCTTCATTCTTCGGTAGAAGAAGCTCGTTCCTTCTATTCTTCTGCATCAGATCTTCTCTCTCTTTCTACTTCAAAAAAAGAAGAAAAATATCTTCTCTTTCTTTCTCTCTACTCATTATGAGTGGGACTGGTGGGGAAGAGAAAGGGTGGTTGAGGCATCTATATAGACCCTCCTCCAAGTTCAAGTTGAATGTTCCACGGCATCTATATAGACCTTCCTTCCTTTTCTGCACTCACGAGTAATCCTATCTTCTCTTCGCCTTTTCTTTCGAGTCTATTTTGGTTAATTATATGCTTTGTTAGTGTTTTCTTGGGAAAATGAAGGAAAGCGTAGGAAACCCTTTGCTGCTCATTACCATCCTTTCTTCAAACCCATTTCTGTTCAAACTCAACTTAGAGAAACGTCTTATCCCCTCCTGTGATATACAGAAAGTTACTCATATTCTTGCCACCTCACCCATCCTCAATTCTATACCCACGTTGCTCAGCTTCCTGGCCCATTAAAATTCCTCTGTTCACCCCTGTTTTACCCAACCAAAACAGAGGCCACTTACTGCAGCATTCAAGCCTTCAATCTGGTCCTGGTCTAAGTTCTATTGTTTTTATCTCCTTGTTTTTTGTGAGACTGGAAATAGTTTGTGAAGAAAACTATCGACATGTGCCACTGAAACAAGGCACAACCCATTATTGGGGACCCACAAGTGTTGAGCGATGGTGATGGTGAGCAAAAGCACATAGGCTCTACTTTTGTTTTGTATAAAATATATAGATATACTTACTGTTTCACCGACAGCAATACCAACTCTTTTTTCAACAACAATGATGAAGAAAGATAACTCAGAGCCATGTTGATGGAAATATTATGATCTCTACTCCTTTGTTGTGCATGAACGGCAGCTGTTGAAACATCTGCATTACCACTGCTCTACGCAGAATTACCTCACTACCTGATGCTTGCCGTGTGGGCTAGCAAATGTTTCAACAGTTGCCAGCCTGCCATTCATGCACAACACTAGAGGTAATTCCACATATAGCCGTGACCAAAGCTAACGTCCCTAAGCATTACCCAAATCTTTGGTCGTAGATTCCTAGTATATGAAACGTACACACATAAAAAGAGTTGGGGACTTCTTCGTGTCAATGTCTCAAAGTCCACTTTTTCCCCATATATAAATTTCTAAATAATTAAGTTGATGTTTCTTGATATCGGTCCCTCATATTTGGCCTTTTCCATAGCATTCATAGCTAGTTTTCTTCAACTATGTTATCTTGGCTTTCTGGGTCTTCATTGTTTCATTGGTTTTAAGTAGCCATGAAAGCTTTGGCAGAAACGTGAGGGCATTTTCTTGCCCCATAATGATTATACGTGAAAATGCTGCACCTTCCATTTTCATGACTCTGTTTATAAAATTAAAAAACAATTTGGACGTTGAAAAGGCTGCAAAACCAGCCTCAGACACCGTGCCAAGCTAGCCACACGAAACATATCAGTGCAGACAAGCCTACAGGCTACAAGTCTTCCATCTTCTCTCATTTTCAGATTTCTTGGTCTTGTATTTTTTTCTTTCTGTAACTTGTATTACTTTCTGTACCTTGTACTTGTTCCTCTTATTTTATTTCCTTGTAACTAATACACACCTCAACATATATGGAATGGAGGACCCGATCCTTGCATGTTTTTTCAGCAAACATACTTTCAGTTCCTTTATTCATATTACTATTCACCTATGTTTTCATGTTCTTAAACAAAGCTTTATTCCAAGCTTCCAAAAAGATAATGAGAAAGCCTTCTGCATAAGACTCACCAACTATATAAACAGTTATACATTGTTTATAAATTAATCCACAACCCATTATTAGAACGGTTATGGAGGGTACCAGAACATCACGCAGGGACGCCGCCTTCTCGTCCAAGCCAATGCCCACAAGCTGCTTTTGTGTAAGCTGGTTCAGCTGGAGGCACCAAGAGAAGATCGAGAGATTTGCGTGATAAGAAAAAGGAAGAAGATGACGAGTTCAAGGGTTAAAAAAACGTTGTGTTTTAAATAGAAAGGAGGGCATCTTGGTCAAGTTTCGTCCAAAAAATGCACGTGCCACGCACGTGGTTGGAGTTCCGTCACTTCAAACGGCAGTTTCAGATGGAAGGGGGTGGATTGCAAATTTTTGCAACTTTCTTGGGTGCAATTGAAGCAATCTAAACATTGGTGCCAGAATTGCAAAATGGTGTATACTTTAGGGGGGTAAATTGTAGTTTTCCCAATTTTTTATTACTACTATTATTATTATTATTCAATGAAGTGCAAGAATTTGGACGTACGATTCAAATCAAGTCAAGCATTTGGTTCATGAATTAGATTGTGATTAGTTTGATGTGGTACGTCACTAAAATATTATATAGCTTGATGTAATATGCTTTAAATATTACACGGCACATTGTACATTAACGAAAGTACCATTTATTTATTAATTTCATGTAATATTAAAATAAACTCTGAGGTCTCAGAGTTATATCAAAAAAACAATTTATTACCTATAGTCAAATTCCGTACAATTCCAACCACTAAATTAATATATTCCGATAATGTGAAACATTATAGCGAATAAAATTATAAGTTGGAACTGCCGGGGGCTTGGGACCCCTCGAGCAGTTTGGGACCTCCACTGTATGGTGAATGATAAGCGACCCAAACTTTTGTTACTGATGGAAACAAAAGTGAGGAATAAAGTTATGCAATGGATTCGTAGAAGAATTGGTTTCTCTGGTCTCATTATAGTGGAACCTGTTGGTTTAAGCGGGGGTTTGGCTCTGCTATGGCTGGATGATAGTGAGATGGTGGTGCAAAATTATTCGGTGAGGCACATAAGTGCTATGGTAACCTTGGCAGGATCCGAGTTTTCTTGGAAACTAACTGGTTTCTATGGTAATCCCATTGCTACTCAGAGGGAAGATTCTTGGAACTTGCTAAAGACGTTGAGTTATCATCAGCCCATAATTGGTTGTGCCTAGGGGATTTCAATGAAATCCTTTCAGCATCTGAAAAGAGGGGGGACAATACTAGGTCGGATTCTCAGATGGATCTATTCCGAGCTACTATTGAAGCTTGTGAACTTGGTGATCTGGGATTTAGGGGACCTAAGTTCACGTGGTCAAATAAACGTGAAGGGGAAGAGTTCATCCAGGAACGACTTGATAGGGCTCTGGCCACTAGAGGCTGGTGTCAACACTTCCCGAAGATGGTCGTCGAGATTCTGCCTACTAGAAGCTTGGATCACAAACCTGTGTGGGTGAAATTTCGATCTTTACTAGCTCGGAGAAGAGGAGAGTGCTCCTTCAAATTTGAAGCAAAATGGAATGTTGATGAGGAGTCTGGTGACATTATAAAGAATGCTTATGAGCAGGAGGTTCATGTTTAAAATCCATTGAGTGAAATGGTCAAACGACTTGACAATTGCCGTCTGGCCTTATCACAGTGGAGTCAGTCAAAGTATGGTAGACCCCATAGAAAGCTAAAAGAGCTCAACGATCAATTAGTGAAGATCCAGAGTAATGAGCAGGCGGAAGATCGAGACAAAATTAAGAGCCTACAGCATGAGATTGATAATCTGTTGGAACTGGAGGGTATTAAGTGGCGGCAGAGGGCAAAAAGATCGTGGTTTAAGGGGGGGAGACCGGAATACACGGTATTTCCACGCCTGGGCTACCCAAAGAAGGAGAAACAATCACCTTTACAAAATCAGAGATTTGGAAGGAGGCTTGTGGGATTTAGAAGAAGGTATGGGAGAGGCGTTTACTGGATACTTCCAACAACTCTTCTCAACTGCAGTTTCGGTAGGGAGAGATAATTGTCTTGAGGCAGTGAATCCCAAGGTCACGACTGAGATGAATTCAATCATTCTAAAGGATTTTACTCCCCAAGAGGTGGATCAAGCTATTTCCCAGATGCACTCTTTGAAAGCGCCAGGTCCCGATGGGTATGGAGCTTGTTTTTTCCATAAACACTGGAGCGTTGTAGGAGGCAAAGTGAGGTATGTTGTTTTGCAGTTTCTTAATAAAGGGGTTTTTGATCCTAGCCTTAACTATACTTATATTTCTTTAATCCCTAAGCATTCTAATGCCTCTGCGGTTAACGACTTTCGACCCATAAGTCTATGTAACGTTTTTTACAAAATCATGGCCAGGACACTTGCAAATAGGTTCAAATAGGTACTGCCTTTGATGATCTCTCAGCACCAAAGTGCATTCCTGCCCAGGAGGCTTATCATAGACAATGTAATCGTCGCTTATTAAGCTCTCCACACGATGGCTACATGGTTACAAGGGAAGAAAGATTTTATGGCCACAAAGCTCGACATGAGCAAAGCCTATGATCGGGTGTAGTGGGATTATCTAGAAGGCATAATGAGGAAGCTTGGTTTTGAGGAGAGATGGATTGCGAAGATCATGATTTGTGTAAGGACCGTTTCTTACTCGGTTCTCATCAATGACAGGCCTTATGGAAATATTTATCCTTCAAGAGGCATTAGACAAGGGGATCATCTATCCCCTTATCTTTTCCTCTTATGCGCAGAAGGCTTGAGTTCGTTGATCCAGAAAGCTGAGGTTGAAGGCTCTATCAGTGGGGTGCCTGTTTCCACAAAAGGCATGAAGCTTAGTCATCTCCTATTTGCTGACGACAGTTTACTTTTTTGCATGGCTAATTTCATAGAGTGGAGTAATGTTCATCACTTACTGCACATTTACGAATTAGCCTCAGGCCAAAAGATTAATATGGAGAAGACTGGCCTCTTTTTTAGTTGAAATACCAAGCAAGAGTTCATTGATCAAATTTGTGCTATGGTGGGGCAATCAGCTGCTTCAAGTTTTGACAAGTATTTGAGCCTCCCAACCATGGTAGGAAGATCGAAGAAGAAGACATTTGCTGCAATCCAGGGCCGAGTCTGGAAGAAGTTAGAAGGTTGGAAAGAAAAATTTCTCTCTTAGGCTGGAAAAGAGGTTTTGCTTAAAGCAGTGGTGCAAGCTATATATATCAACCTATAGTATGAGTATCTTCAGACTGCTCAAGACCTTGTGCAACAATCTGAATTCTCGGATGGGTCGGTTCTGGTGGAGTTCCTAACAAAACGACTAGAAGATCTCTTGGTTAAGCTGGTCTAAGATGGGGAAATCAAAGCAAGAATGGGGAATGGGATTCTGGGACCTTGAAATTTTTAATCTAGCTCCGTTGGCTAAACAAGGATGGAGACTTGTGCAGAATCCACACTCCCTGGCAACAAGGATTCTCAATGAGAAATATTTTCCAAATTCTAATTTCTTGGAGGCAGGTTTAGGAAGGCGGCCTTCCTATGTATGGCGGAGCATATTCCAAGCATGTAGCATGCTGGAATCGGGTTTGGCATGGCAGGTGGGGAATGGTGAGAAAGTATCCATTTGGAATGATAAATGGGTTCCAAATCTCCCTTCTTTCACTGTACAGTCCCCGGTGTTAGTCCTGCAAGTAGAAGCTCGGGTATCGGAACTAATTGATCATACTACTAGGTGGTGGAATTATCCTCTTATCCACTCAGTTTTTAGACCAAATGAAGCAAATTCCATCACAAGTTTGGCCCTTAGCCCCTTTCTTCAGGAGGATTTGGATGGGTACAAAAAAACTGTTTTTTCTCAGTGAAATCTGCCTATCATATGGAAAAGAGTCGTCGAGAAAGGGACAAAGGGGAATGCTCTTTGGTTGCAATTACGAAATCTGTGTAGCGGCATATTTGGAAACTCCTTTCTCCCCCAGTCCTAAAGTACTTCACTTGGAAGGTATGCCATGAAATTTTGTCTACCAAGGTTAATTTATTTAAGAGAAACATTGGTCAAGACCATTTATGCCCTGTGTGTTTAAAGGAGCCGGAGACCATTTGCCATGTGCTATGGGATTGCCCGGCCGCAACTGCAATGTGGCAGGAGTGTCCTAAACTTTTGCAGAAGCTATCTTTGGCTGCTAGAGATGGCTGGTATGGTGCAGAAATTGATGACAAAGCTGGAGGATGATAACCTGCAATTGGCTTTGACAGTTGCTAGATTCATCTGGTTGAGGCAAAATAGATTCATTTTTTAAGATCTCTTTACAGCACCAAGCCAAGTAGCTCGACAGGCAATGGAGTCATGTGAAGGTTTTAAAGAAGCTATTGTAGGGTCCCAAATTTCAGTGGATGCAACGCTCCCTAGCCCTGCCAAATGGATGTTGCCTCCCCCAGAGAGACTGAAAGTTAATTGGGATGCTTCAGTTAATCAACACCGCCGCCGCATGGGAGTGGGTGTGGAAGTGAGGGACTATAAGGGTGGACTCAAAGGGGCTTATTCGAATGTAGTACCCGGAATTACTGACCTGGATGTAGCGAAGGCTATGGCAGTGTGGCAAGCGGCAAAGTTCTGTTCTGTCCAAAGTTTTCAAGATTTCATTTTCGAAGGAGACTCGCTGCATACTGTCTCGGTATTGAAGACCCTGGGCTCCTGCTGGACACTAGAGAAAGACTTTGCAGCTTGGGATCTGTGGAGATTCAGCATGTTCGTAGGACAGCAAACCAGGCTGCCCATTATTTGGCTAAATATGCCTTGTCATCAAATTCTGATATTTCATGGAGTGAGGATTGCCCTCCTCTCCAGCAAATTGTAACTGATGAACAAGTTTCAGGTCTCTCTTGAGTTATAATAAAAACTCAGATTTTCAAAATAAAAAATAAAAAATAAAAAATAAAAAGAATAAAATTATGACACATATCCTATTTAAGTCAATGTCACATTAACATCTGTTAATTCAGTGAACGGAATTTGACTATAAGGAGTAAATTGTTTTTTTGGCATATCTTAGGGACTTTTAAGTTCATTTAGATACTACATGGAACTAATTGTAGATCAGGTAAATCAAATGGACTAATTGCATTTTTCCCTATTTCTATTTTGATTTGAGGTAGCCCGACTCTTGCCTAAAAACTAAAGCTAGGCCGACGAGCTGCTTTACTCATGACAACCTTAATGATCAAATTTTCTAAAACACACCATTTTTTTACTACCAAATTAGTTTATATAATGGCCGACATGAGGGACATTGACATTGTTTTTATAATTATGATTAATTGAAAGATAAATTGACAATACCACATCAGCAAAAATTGATAGGAGACTGACCAAAGAATAATGTATGTCTGCGGCCGGTTAAGACAGTTTAGCAACCCCCATGAAAAGTCTTTAGGTTTTGCTGTATCACCTCCAAAAACAATGAATTTGAAAAAGAAAAAAAAACCAAGTCTGTTTTCCAAACATTGTTGGCGTTTACTGCAATCTCCTAACTCTTTGACAGCTCAAATTATCAAAGCCAAGTACTATCCACAATCCTCAATTCTGACGGCCACCATTGGGAAAAGGCCATCTTTTGCTTGGCAAAGCTTAATGTCTACCTTTGAGGTCCTAAAAAATGGATTGGTTTGGCGAGTGGTAGATGGCAAAGACGTGCGAATCTGGGGTGATAAATGCATGGTTTCCTACACCAATTTTGTTCACGGTCCAATCTCCAAGAAGAAATCTAGCGGAAGATATCTAGCGGAAGATGCAAGGGTTATAGAGCTTATTGACCCAGATACAAAGTGGTGGAATATACATCTAGTCCATGAAGCTAGTTTTCAATGAAGAGGAGGCATGTCTTATTTGTCAACTTCCTCTTAGTCCGGTCCCAGCAAAGGACCAACTCATTTGGAGAGGTACATTGCACAGGGAGTTCTCTGTCAGAAGTGTGTATCATATGGAAAAAGAACTATAGACTATGAGAAGAAGCTGGGGGCAGGGGCGGGGGCGGGGGCGGGGGCGGGGACGAGGGGGGGTGGGTTCAGGCAACAAGCGGGGAATGAAGCTTGGAAGGCCATTCGAAATTTCAAAATACCAAATGGGGCAAAAATGTTTATGTGGCAAGCATTGATCTTCTTCCAATGAAAGAGTATTTGCAATGACGAGAAGTAGTCCAGAAAGCACTATGTCCCATATGTGCTAGTGATGTAGAGACTTTGAAACATTCTCCCTGAAGTTGTCCTGCTGCAAAAGATGTATGGTGCTGTGGGCCCAAGCCAATTCAAAAATGTTCGGACATGTGTCTTACTTTCTTGCAAGTGTTTGATAAATTATTGGAGCTCCGTACTATGGAAAATCTTGAACTGGTAGTGGTGGTGGCACGCAAAATCTGGTTTCGAAGAAATGAGGTGGTGCGCCCATGGGGGAGTTTTTCTCCCGCCCAATAAACTTTCCGTCGAATCTAGCAATTCTCTCAATGATTTTAAGAGGGTAAACACAAATGAAGGGACCATCGAGAGTCTCACTTATGTGGAGGATCCAATTACTTGAAAGAAAACCCCCACAGCTATGATTAAAGTTAATTGTGATGCAACTATTGATAAGACCAATAGATGTATTGGGATCGGTATTTATAGTACGGGATCATGAGAGAGCTGTATTAGTTGCCTGTAGCACTACAAAAATCTTTTTGGTAGAAACTTGTAGAGCTGAAGCTTTGGCTACTATCCATGCCGTGGGATTTTATAGGGAGATGGGTTTCTTCGATATTTTGCTAGAAGGGAGATGCGCGCCTTACGTACAGATTGTCAATAGAGTTAAAGCGATGGGTCATAATTGGAGCAAAATGAGTCATCTTATCAATGGAATCAAAGATGGTCTAGGTAAGATGAGATTATGGAGTATTGCACATGTTAAGAGATATGCAAATTGTGTAGCTCATTTTCTTGCCCGTGAGCCAATTTTTTCTGTCATAGGTAGAGTTTGGGTTGAAGCTAAGAAATTTTAAATTGTATTTATGGTATTGTAACAAATGAGCAATGACTCGTGAGTAATTGATTTTATCAATAAAGATAGTATTTTGTTAAAAAATAAATAAATAAGAAACAAACCTAATCATCACGATCTAGCCATTGAAAGAGAAAAGTTTGGTTTAATATATATGAGATTAATTTAGGCTATAAACTGTCATATATAACTGTACGTATAACATTATATAATTATCATTTTACATATAAATATCATTGATGATCAGTTTCACGTACATTGTCCGGTTATAGGATTGTAATTGAAATGACAGTAACACACGAACACGGCCGAACAACCTCCAGTTTTGGCGTGCTCTAATTCCATGCATTTCCATTTACATTTTGAACTGCTGAAGCACAACCCGTTCCATGTTTGGCTTTTACGAACACACGGTAAATCAACTCCTTTCACAAATAATACTGCAATCGATCGAGAATTAGGCAAAATGTTTACAACTTAATTAATTAATGAAGGTAATTAAACAACGACTATAAATATAATTAATAAAAAAGTTTAATTAATCAACGAATCTACTCACCTTCATTTACAATAAGGGCAAAGATTGAGAGACCGACCATGAAGTAGATAACAAAAGGATTCTTTGTCATGTTTTTTGTCCACTTTAAATTAATTATATGGTTAACATTAAATTCACCCCAAAAAAAAATCAATATATATATAATTTAATTCTTTTGGACCTTGAAAAGTTAACCCTAATATGAATTTATCCCCTCAACAATTAGAAAATCAAGGAAATAACAATTAGCGAAGAGCCACAAGCTATAGCTTGTAGTCGAAACAATGATAGGTACCATTATATTAATAAATAAATAAAAATAATAATTTTAATAATGATAAAAAAAATTAGAATCACAGACATGATAATATTTCCCAAATTATATATATATTAAAAAAAAAAAAAAAAAAAAAGCGTTCAGGCTACTTAATTCGAGTATATCGTCTCTCAATTGACTGCTTTCACTCATTAGCATTTGATTTTCTTCAAGAGGCATAAAAATTAAACTACATCTCAAGCATATATATTTATCGTTTTTGCACTATATATATATATATATTCTAAGCTTCGCAGCAGTATATATGTTAATTAGCACTGTTAAATTTTTTTTTTTTTTTTGGGTAAATTGACGGTGAATTTTGGTTTGCTAAAACGGGTTGGACACAGAGTAGAATGACACACCCTAACAATCCCATTTTTCACGCCCAAATTAGTATATATAAATAACGAGTTATGTTTAAAAGATATAAACTTTTTAAAATTATTATTAGATCGATTTGGGATTACTTATTATTGAATTTTGATTAAATTCTAATTTTAAAAATCACATTATATTTTGAGAATAAAATAAAATTAATATGAGTCTTGGATATAACAATTCACTATTTATAATTACAGTAGTGGTAAAAACCACGTACAAGGCCAGGGTAAGAATGGTTTGTGGCATCTTCAGTGGAACTGTGGAAGGGCACATGGAATAAGGGTATTTGCTGGAGATATGCTGGATATGGGGGTATACCGTATACGTAGGGAAAAATACGTATAAAAAAAAAAAAAATCAATCATTGTTAAGAAAAAAAGAATTATAAAATAATTAAAATAAAAATATAATTTTTAGTATTAGTATCGTGTATCTCACGTCCAGCATAAATAATATTAGAAATTATTTTTTTATTCTCATAAAATTAATGTAACTTTTGAAGTTATATTTTAAATTTTATAATTATTTTAAAAGTCACGTTATTTTTTTAATCGTATAGAGCCTTATTTCACGTGGCATTCCGGATTAAGATGCCGGCCAGACACCTCTACTACCCATATTCTCTTCTAACTTTAACAATTCCTTGCAGCCAATCGCTCGATCAAATCATATTCAACGCTGCCTTCTTTCCCAACCCACCTGTCTCCCAAAAAACAACGTTAAACGCTCCTAAATCTATTCGTCGTTAGCTTTCTCAAACATCCGACTGTCTCATGGCCGACGTCCCAGAAACAGCCAAGGTGGAGGAGGAGAAGCACGTGTATTCGGTGTGGGCGCTCCCACCGGACGACGTGGCAGCCAGGCTGAAGAAGCTGATGGACGGCCTAAGATCCGATTTCGGCGGGCCCCACTTCGAGCCCCACATCACTGTCGTGGGGGCCATCAGTTTGACGCCGGACGACGCGCTTCGCAGGTTCAGATCAGCGTGCGAGGGCCTCAAGGCCTACGCTGCCTCCGTGGATCGTGTGGCCACGGGGACCTTCTTTTATCAGTGTGTCTTTCTCCTCGTCCATCCAACGGCTGAGGTAATTTTTATTTTTATTTTCTTTTGTGGGGGCTTAATTAATTAAAGCAATAATAAAAAAAATTTACCTTTTGTTTCAGGTAGTGGAAACTGGTGCCCATTGCAGTGGGCATTTTGGATACAAGACTTCTGCTCGTAAGTTATTTGTTTTACTTTTACGTTTTACCACTCCCTTTGTACTCTCTCAAGTTTGAAGAATGTGGTAAAAGTACACAAATGCCATCTCAAATTCAATTTAATTAATAATGATGGAAACTTTAAAAATTGTGCTTGAAAAACTAATAAATCACTAATTATCTCAAAAATCTAAATTAATAAGAATAGATATATTTTATTATTTTATTCCTAGTCTAACTACATATCTAAAGAGAATGAGTAATGTTTCTTACACAACTCTCACACAACTTTTGCACAACTCTAACTACTTTTTGTTATGATCAACCATTGGATTTGTTTTCCAACATGTGGGTCCTAAATATTCAATGGCTGATTTTAAAAGAAAGTTGTTAGAGTTGTGTAAAAGTTGTACAAAAATTGTGTAAGAAACATTACTCAAAGAAAAGAGAATTAGTCTTGCTCCCCATTTTATGGTTAGATAGTTGGTAGTTAAAAACTTAAAAGATAGGTGAAACTAAGCTTACCTCTTAAACCCCAAAACTTTCAAATTTTACCATTTACCTTATCGATCTGTCACTCAATTTGTAATGTCCCTCGTCGTTAAAATTTTTTGTCGCAAAGTACATCAAGTAGGGGTGAAAAAACAGTTATAAAAAATAACTGCCGGTTAACAGTTATTTAAATCTATAACTGTACTGTATAACCACTTTTAAATTTTGTTATTTTAGGCCTATTTTTTAGTGTTGGGCCTTCACTGGACCTCTTTTTTTAGCTTATTTTATATAATTTTTTTTTTCCTTGAATGTATGTTGTCAACGTCGTTTTGTATATACATACATACATACATACGAGTAAACAATTAGTAACCGCATCCGCCTACCCCTAAACCTGTTAAAGGCGATAAGTGATTTTTTCCAACCGCCTACAAAAGCGGATGGCGGTGTAAGACGGTTAGCAATTAGCAGGCGGTTTTAACCACCCACCTTTTCACCCATAGGATCAAGTGACCATAAACGTGACGTAAAATGTCAATTTTACCCCAATTAAAGATATTAGAGAATGGTTTTTGGTTGTGGCTCTAGCTCCCTGTATTAACAAATACTCTGTGCAACTTTGGCAGCTTACATGCCACATTTGAGCCTCCTTTACGGGGATCTGACAGATGAAGAGAAGAAGAAAGCTGAAGAAAAAGCTATTATCCTTGACGAAAGCATTAGCAGCCTGAGCTTCCAAGTTACTCGCCTTGCATTATACAAAACAGACACTGAAGACAAAACTCTCAAATCCTGGGAGAAAATTGCCGAATGCAGCCTTACCTCAAATTAGCTTCTTCTTCTTCTTCTTCTTCTTCATGCTTTTGACTTGTAATAAGAATCATGGTGTTCCTCTGCTTCTTCTTTTTTGAATGAATTAAAACTTTTATAGACCAAATTCAATCAATTACAATCCCTCCAGTAAACACTAGATTCAAAACTCCCAATTTGGGTGAACACAGTATAACCTATAACAACAGACACTGAAAACATTTACACTTAATGCAGTAGAGACTGCATGTTCCATATATGAGCTAACTTGACATTTCGATCATTTCTCTTAGTCTTTCACTTGAACAGAATCCTTGCTCTAACTTCACATTTAATCTGAGCTTCAATACACTCCTCAGTTCTAGGAGTATTCCCATGACACAAGTCATTTCGTTGCCTCCAAAGATGGTAAACCGAAGAAGCAAAACAAAGTTTACATAGCGTAGTTTGCAGGCTCCTTCCTTTCAACTTAGCAACACTACATTCTACAACTTCTGTCCACTCCACATAAGGATCAGTAATCGAACAAGAAAGCATAATATTCCTCCATAATCTCCTGCTAAAGCTGCACTGGAAGTAGAGGTGCTCAATGCATTCCTGAATACCACAGCAGAACCGGCATAACGGATCCCCACCATATCCCCAGTAACACATTCTTTCCTTGGTGATAAGAGAGTTCTTAAAAACCAGCCACAACATGAAAGCATGGCGTGGAATGGCCATTGAGAATTAACCACACCACTTTATACCAAGGCACTGCTGGCTGTCTACTCCTTAAAGCATCCCACGTTTCAGAACAAGAGTATAGTATAAGCCACTCCGAGACCTCCAAATAGGAACATCATTACCCCCGAAAACAATTTCTGGAAGCCTACTCTGGATTTCAACAAGATTATCCGACCTAGCACATGGCCAAAACCAGTCTCCATTTCGGATTATAGAAGAAACCTTAGCTTCTCTACAACTCCCTGCATCATATAAAGGTCTTCTTCTTCTTAGTTCCTCTGCTTCTTCTTCGTCCTTTTAGTTTGTAAACTCATGTTCTGGTTTTCTTCTGCCTTTCCATGCATTGTAGTGTACTCTTTGAGATTGGCTAGTGGCCCAAAAAACGAAAAGAAAAAGAGGTTGGCTAGTATGCAACAGATGGATTGGCTAAATTTTCTCTTTGTTTCTTAACCATTGAGTATTGACTAATCACCCTCTCTCAAGTATTTCCAACCATTAACGTACGTACTTTGGAGAGTCTAAATCTTTTGCTAAGCAGGTGATCAGAGTAATTAGTCGATACTCAATGAGTAGTGCTATACGTGTGTCAAGAGTCTAGCTGGTGTCCGGCTCTTGACCCTCGTGGCACATCTTTTTCCTTTTTTTATTAAAAAAAACAAAAAAAAAATTCAAAAAGAAACGTTGAAAACGCGGGTGGAAGGAAAGCATTTCAGATTCACATTAGAAATTTTTCCCCCATTTCCCAAATCTACCCCTCTCCACCATCCCCTCCCCCACCGACCCACCGGCGCCTACCGACCGCCCACCGCCCAACGACCAGCGCCCACCGACCCACACCGTCCCTCGGCCAGCGCTGTCTCTCTCAACTAGGGGTGTGCATCGGGCAGGGCGCTGCAGGTTTCCACCTTTTTTGGCCCCGTCCCGCACCTTTGCGGGTTGGAAATTTCCAACCCGCAAACCGCACTTGATAAAGACTAACCGTGCGGGGCGGATCATTGCGGGGCGGGGCGGGTATTTTGAGTGACATTTATGTAATTTTGATTTTATTTTGTAAAAAATAAAAATTCGAAAAAATACTAGTTTTTTTAATAAAAAAATTAAATTCATATTAATTTTTCATAGAATTTTATGAATGCAAAGTCAAATTTTTAGGAAATCAACTCTGTTTCATTAAAAAAAAAATTTATAATTTCAAAGCTCCTTAAATTTAGTCCTTCGACATGTTGACACATATCTTTCAATCGTTCCTATTTCCATACAAGAACATTTTCCATGGAATTAGCCTTGTAAACTAAACTAAAAACCCTATTAATTATAGATAAAATTCTAAGAAACATGATTTTTTCTTTTTTTTCTCCTTTGTGCGGTGCGGGGCGGGGCAGGGACCCGCATTTTTTAAAAGGCTAAACCCGCAACCCGCCCCGTTTCGCATAAATTTCTCAAATTAAGACCCTAACCCGCAAAAAAACCTGAAAACTCGGTCCTCTGCGGGGCGGGGTGGGGCAGGTGCTGCGGGGCGGGGTGGAGATTGCGGGTTTTGTACACCCCTACTCTCAGCTCTCTGTCTCTCTCTTTCTCTCTTTCTCGCGAACCCAAATCTCCCCCTCTCCGGCCACTGTCCCCTCCCCCACCGACAGGCGCCCTTAGGGGTGTAAATGAGCCGAGCTCGAGCGAGCCAGTGCCGAGCTCGAGCGAGCCAGAACCGAGCTCGAGCTCATTCATTACGAGCTCGAGCTCATTCATCACGAGCCCGAGCCGATCTCGAGCTTATTCATCACGAGCTCGAGCCGAGTTCGAGCGGTAATAATTAAGTCAAGTCGAGTCGAGCCGAGCTTATACGAGTTTAACATTTGTTCTTTTATTACCATTAATTCTACTTTCCATCAAAGTTAGAATTAATTAATAAGAATCATTAACTTCTCGTAGTTAATTAACCAACACTTTATTAAGGTGTATTAATTAACCATTAACCAACAATTAATAAAGGAGGATTAATTTACACATTAAGATCGAGTCTAATAAGTTGTCTTATGTGTCAGGTCATGTGGGACATTGAATTCTTACAAGAAGCACTTGTTATTAAAACATGTGATTCTCACATGTTAAGGGACACATGTTAATCTTATATGTGAGTTGTATTAAATTTCATACCTACTGGTTTGTAGGAAATTTATGTCATTTAATTATAAATAAAAAAAAAATGTAACAATAGTCAATATAAATATTAAGTTAAAACATTAATAATTATAATAATTATATTTTCATATGGTTCTATATATCAAATGATAATAATACCTTCTTTTTTTTTTAAAGTCTAATGATAATTCTTAGATCATATGATTCATATCTAATGGTTATGTAGCACAAATGCACAATGTTATATCATATGATCTAAATTCTAATGATAACACCTAAATTATTATCATAATTAACACATTAGTAATTCCAATCGAACCAATCGACCAATCCTAATAACTTAATTTGGGATTATATGAATTACATTGTCATTATATATGAATAATATGATTAAGTTTAAAAAGTGTTATTATAATTCGTATAATTAATATGAATTCATACTTATGTATATAATCTATATACCTAATCATTGTATCTAAGACTCTAAGTATTATTAATAATTATTAGATACTTAAAATCTTACATCATACTTGATCAGTGTATCTAAGTATCTAAATAATTAATCATTTTATTTGTATGCTCATATGATCTTAGATTTTGAATCACGTGATGACGGTGATGTAATGATTCATAAGTATCTAATAATAATACTTATAAGTTATAACATTAAATATAGTGAATCAATAATTACATGTTATATGCTACAATGTTATATTATTATATGATCATATAATCATATTATATTACATAAATAATATAATATGAATTATATGATTAAGTATTTGAATTGTCATTATATCATATGATTATATGATTAACAATTAAGTATTAATATTATTCACTTTTACTATTTTATATACATATTGATACAACCAAATAATTATAATCAATTAATATTTATTGACTATTTTTATTTGTTACTTAATTCATGCTTATATATAGTATATTGTACAAATAAGTTATATATTAACAAATTAAAACTTATTTTTAACATATATATATATATATATATATATATATATATATATATATATATATATATATACGAGTCGAGCCTTAATAAACGAGTCGATCCTTATACGAGCGGGTTCACGAGCTTTAATCGAGTCGAGCCGAGTTTATACGAGTTTGCATTGTTTAATAATCGAGTTTGATTTTCGTGTTCACGAATAGCTCATTTAATAATCGATTCGAGCACGAGTCGAGTTTATTCGAGCCGATCCCGAATAAGCTCACGAGTAGCTCAGCTCGTTTACACCCCTAGGCGCCCTCTGACCCACACCGTCCCTCGGCTAGCTCGCTGTCTCTCTCAGCTCTCTGTCGCTCTCTTTCTCTCTTTCTCGCGAACCCAGCAAACCGGCGGCGAACGACCGGCCGTCCCTTGCCCAGCTCTCTCTCTCTCTCGAACCCAACTGGACCGAGCACCTCTCTCTCTCTCTGTCGGACCCAGCAGCCCAAGCGTTGTCCACGATCCAGAGGAGGTATTTCTTAATTTTCTGTAGAAAGACTGAATGGGTTTTTGCTTTCCTCCTCTGGATCGTGGACAACGCTTTCCTTCCACCCGCGTTTTCAACGTTTCTTTTTGATTTTTTTTTTTTTTAATAAAAAAAGGAAAAAGATGTGCCACGTGGGTCAAGAGTCGAACACCTGCCGGACTCTTGACGCACGTATAGCATTACTCTGATCACCTGCTTAGCAAAAGATTTAGACTCTCCAAAGTACGTACATTAATGGTCAGAAATACTTGAGAGAGAGTGATTAGTCAATACTAGAAGGATCGATGTTCTCCCATATATTTGCTAGATTATGTGTTCTTACATGTATCAGAGCTTTGTGTTCTTACATTCCTGCTGCAAAAGATGTATGGTGCTGTGGGCCCAAGCCAATTCAAAAATGTTCGGACATGTCTTACTTTCTTGCAAGTGTTTGAGAAATTATTAGAGCTCCGTACTATGGATTGGAAGATCTTGAACAGGTAGGTGGCTGGCACACAAAATCTAGTTTCGAAGAAATGAGGTGGTGCGCGCATGGGGGAGTTTTTCTCCCACCCAATAAACTTTTCGTCAACTCTAGCAATTCCCTCAATGATTTTAGGAGGGTAAACACAAATAAAGGGACTGTCGACAGTCTCACTTACGTTGAGGATCCAATTACTTGGAGGAAAACCCCCATAGGTATGATTAAAGTTAATTGGGATGCAGCTATTGATAAGACCAACGGACGTATTGGAATCGGTATTATAGTACAGGATCATGAGGGAACTGTATTTGCTGCCGAGCACTACAAAAATCTTTTTGGTAGAAGCTTTACAAGTCATCAAACCTAGTCGATCATCACGATCTAGCCATTGAAAGGGAAAAGTTTGGTTTAATATATATGAGATTAATTAATTAGGCTATAAACTGTCATATATAAATGTATGTATATATAACATTATATAATTATCAATATACATAAATATGATGATCAGTTTCATGTACATTGTCCGGTTATAGGATTGTAATTGAAACGACAATAACACACGAACACGGCTGAACAACCTCCAGTTTTGGCGTGCTCCAATTCCATGCATTTCCATTTACATTTTGAACTGCTGAAGCACAACCCGTTCCATGTTTTGCTTTTACGAACACACGCTAAATCAACTCCTTTCACAGATGATACTGCAATCAATCGAGAATTAGGCAAAATTAATGTTTACAACTTAATTAATGGGGTAATTAAACAACGACGACTATAAATATAATTAATAACAAAGTTTAATTAATCAACGAATCTACTAACCTTCATTAACAATAACGGCAAAGATTGAAAGACCGACCACGAAGTAGATAACAAAAAGATTCTTTGCCATGTTTTTCGTCCGCTTCGAATTAATGATATGGTTAACATTAAATTTACCACAAAAAAATCAATATATATATATAAAATTTAATTCTTTCAGACCTTGAAAAGTTAACCCTAATATGAATTTCTCCCCCTCAACAATTAGAAAATTAAGGAAATAACAATTAGCGAAGAGCCACAAGCTGTAGTCGAAACAATGATAGATGCCATTATATTAATCAGTTTAATAATAATAAGTTTAATAATAAAAAAAATAGATTAATCACAGACATGATGATATTTCCAAAATCACATTTTTTTAAAAAAAAAAAAGAAAATGGTCCAGGCTTCTTCGAGTATATCGTCTCTCAATTGACTACTTTCACTCATTAGCATTTGATTTTCTTCAAGAGGCACAAGATCGAATCTTTGACGAAAAATTAAACTACATCTCAAGCATATATATATAATATATTTATCGTTTTTGCAGTATATATATATATTGTGTTTTATTGGGCTTACATTGACGGTGAATTTTGGTTTGCTAAAATGGGTTGGACACAGCGTAGAATAACACATCTTACCAATCACATTTTTTATGCCCAAATTAGTATATATATAAATAACGAGTTGTGTTTACCTTAAAAAATATGAATTTTTTAAAATTATCAATAGATTTGGAATTATTTATTATTGAATTTTGATTAAATTTTAATTTTAAAAGCCACAATACATTTTAAAAATAAAACAAAATATGAGTCTCGCATGTAATAGTACACTATTTATAAATACAGTAGTGCTAAAAACCACAAGGGTAAGAGTGGTTTGTGTCATTTTCGGTGGAAGGGCACATGGAATAAGGGTATATGTTAGAGATGGGGTATTAGAAAGGATTTATGTTGGGAATAATACTATAAACCATATTTTTATTCTATAATTATCTTAATATTCTATATTTTAAATTTTATAATTATTTTAAAAATTACATTATTTTTTTTTTATCTAATAAAGCCTTATTACACGTGGCATTCCAGATTAAGATGTCAGGAACCACACCCACCCGTGTAATTCAGTGTCGTGCCCATATTTTCTTCCAACTTTAACTTTAGCAATTCCTTGCAGCCGCCAATCGCTCGTTCAAATCAACGCTGCCTTCTTTCCCAACCCACCTGTCTCCCGAAAAACAACGTTAAACGCTCCTAAATCTATTCGTCGTTAACTTTCGCAAACTTCCGACCGTCTCATGGCCGACGTCTCAGAAACAGCCAAGATGGAGGAGGAGGAGGAGAAGCACGCGTATTCGGTGTGGGCGCTCCCACCGGACGACGTGGAAGCCAGGCTGAAGAAGCTGATGGACGGCCTAAGATCCGATTTCGGCGGGCCCCACTTCGAGCCCCACATCACGGTCGTGGGGGCCATCAGTTTGACGCCGGACGACGCGCTTCGCAGGTTCAGATCAGCGTGCGAGGGCCTCAAGGCCTACGCTGCCTCCGTGGATCGTGTGGCCACGGGGACCTTCCCTTCTCAGTGTGTCTTTCTCCTCTTCCATCCAACGGCTGAGGTAATTTTTATTTTTCTTTTCTTTTGTGGGGGCTTAATTAATTAAAGCAATAATAAAAAATTTGACCTTTTGTTTCAGGTAGTGGAAACTGCTGCCCATTGCAGGGGGCATTTTGGATACAAGAATTCTGCTCGTAAGTTTTACTTTTACCACTCCCTTTGTACTCTCAAGTTTGAAGCACGTGGTAAAAGTACACAAATGCCATCACAAATTCTATTTAATTAATATTGATGGAAACTTTAAAAATTGTACTTGAAAAACTAATAAATCAGTAATTATCTCAAAAATCTAAATTAATAAAAATAGATATATTTTATTTTTTTATTACTATTCTAACTACATATATAAAGAGAACTAATATTTATGGTTTGATAGTTGATAGTTAAAAGAGAGGTGAAACTACGCTTACCTTTCAAACCCCAAAACTTTCAAATTTTACAAGTTACCTTATTAATCTATCACTCAATTTGCAATGTCTTTCATCGTTAGAATTTTTTGTCACAAAGCGCATCAAGTAGGGGTAAAAAAATGGTTATAAAAATAACTGTTGGTCGACGGTTATTTAAATCTATAACCGCAACGCATAATTACTTTTAAATTTTGTTATTTTAAAGGTTTATTTTTTAATGTTGAGCCTTCATTGAACCTTTTTTTTAAGCTTATTTTAGATTTGTTTTTTCCTCAAATGTATGGTGTCAACGTCATTACGTATATACATACGTACGAGTACAAGTAAAGCAGTTAGTAATCGCCTCTGTCTACCTCTAAACCCACAAAAGGCGGTTAGTGGTTTTTTTTTTTCACCCATAGGATCAGGCGACCATAAACGTGACGTAAAATGTCAATTTTACCCCAATAAAAGATATTAGAAAATGGTTTTTGGTTGTGACTCTAGCTCCCTGTATTAACGAATGCTCTGTACAATTTTGGCAGCTTACATGCCACATTTGAGCCTCCTTTACGGGGATCTGACAGATGAAGAGAAGAAGAAAGCTAAAGAAAAAGCTATTATCCTTGATGAAAGCATTAGCAGCCTGAGCTTCCAAGTTACTCGCCTTGCATTATACAAAACAGACCCTGAAGACAAAACTCTCAAATCCTGGGAGAAAATTGCCGAATGCAGCCTTACCTCAAACTAGCTTCTTCTTCTTCTTCTTGCTTTTGACTTGTAATAAGAATCTTGGTGTTCCTCTGCTTCTTTTTTTTTTTTTGTTGGATGAATTAAAACTTTTATAGACCAAACTCAATCAATGACAATCCCTCCAGTAAACACTGGATTCAAAATTCCCAATTTGGGAGAACATAGTATAACTTGTAACAACAGAAAACTGCACTGAAAACATTTACACTTAATGCAGCACAGACTGCATGTTCCACATATGAGCTAACTTGACATTTCGAGCATTCCTCTGAATCTTTCTCTTGAACAGATCGAATCCTTGCTCTAACTTCACATTTAATCTGAGCTTCAATACACTCCTCAGTTCTAGGAGTATTCCCATGACACAAGTCATTTCGTTGCCTCCAAAGATGGTAAACCGAAGAAGCAAAACAAAGTTTACATAGCGTAGTTTGCAGGCTCCTTCCTTTCAACTTAGCAACACTACATTCTACAACTTCTGTCCACTCCACATAAGGATCAGTAATCGAACAAGAAAGCATAATATTCCTCCATAATCTCCTGCTAAAGCTGCACTGGAAGTAGAGGTGCTCAATGCATTCCTGAATACCACAGCAGAACCGGCATAACGGATCCCCACCATATCCCCAGTAACACATTCTTTCCTTGGTGATAAGAGAGTTCTTAAAAACCAGCCACAACATGAAAGCATGGCGTGGAATGGCCATTGAGAATTAACCACACCACTTTATACCAAGGCACTGCTGGCTGTCTACTCCTTAAAGCATCCCACGTTTCAGAACAAGAGTATAAGCTACTCCGAGAGCTCCAAATAGAAACATCAGTACCCCCGATAACAATTTCTGGAAGCCTACTCTGGACTTCAACAAGATTATCCGACCTAGCACATGGCCAAAACCAGTCTCCATTTCGGATTATAGAAGAAACCTTAGCTTCGATCTCTACAACTCCCTGCATCATATAAAGGTCTTCTTCTTCTTAGTTCCTCTGCTTCTTCTTCGTCCAATTAGTTTGTAAACTCATGTTCTGGTTTTCTTCTGCCTTTCCTTGCATTGTAGTGTACTCTTTGAGATTGGCTAGTGGCCCAAAAAACGAAAAGAAAAAGAGGTTGGCTAGTATGCAACAGATGGATTGGCTAAATTTTCTCTTTGTTTCTTAACCATTGAGTATTGACTAATCACTCTCTCTCAAGTATTTCCGACCATTAACGTACGTACTTTGGAGAGTCTAAATCTTTTGCTAAGCAGGTGATCAGAGTAATTAGTCAATACTCGATGGTTAAGAAACAAAGCCAAAATGTCTGGTATCTCTTACCTACCCAACAGGTTGGAAAGATAGTGTCAAACGACACTAGCTATTCCTTCTTCTTTTTCTCTCTACTACTAGATTCTAGAAGGATGTTCTCCCATATATAAGGAGGATTAATCCAAACCTTAAGGGAAAACAGAACGATCACATGAAGATAGAGAAACAGCCTCCTCTTATACTCTTTGTTGCTGGAATTAAGGACACTTCAATTCCAACCAAATAAGGAGGATTGGTTCAAATCCCAAATAGACATACAGAAAGGGAGAGATAGCTAGGGAGCTTCAATTCCCATCTCTTTTATATAATCTCTAGATGTTTACCAAACCAAGGAAAAATTTAGAAAACAAACATCTTAGCAGAATTAATCTCAGTTGAAAGCTCATCCAACCATACACATCATATCACTCTATTTTCTCCCATCATACACGACTCAACATTTCCCAAAGGCCCAAGTACTCCAACCATTGTTGACTCACGGTTATGTCAATCACTGCTACAATTCCACTTAATCATGTCCTATCTCCTTTAAACACTCGATCCTTCTTCCATTTTACATGATTATCTTACTGTTGGAATTTATATTATGCTCTTTTTTTTTTCTTTTTTTTTTCGCTTGTGCTCATATGAGGTTTCTTGCTTTGTGTGATCTTGGACTCTAGTCTTTTTGCAGACCCGCAATGTCTTGGTAGGTAGCTAGTAGCTATTAGGGGGGTGTAAAAGCGAGGTGGACACCTCTGATTAGCCGTCGGAAGAAGTCATCACCGCCGTTAGAGCTAGAACCAGAGGAGGAGCGGTAAAACCTCTTCCTCTGTTCAGCGGCGGCCGGTTGAGATTGAGCTTGAAGTTGAACTTCGGTGGGCGCGGGAGCAATGGGCTTGGGGATCCAGAGCTTCTGATCGTCGTAGCCAAACAGGGACTTGCTCTCCTGGATGGAAAAGATTTCGTAGCTGAGTTTGTCGGTGTCGATGCTCGATTCCTGCATTTCCAAAGGATTCAAATCCATTCCCTCAAAGTTTTTGACAGAGAAGAAGCACTTTGGATTTTGCTCTTAAATGAACATAATCGATCTTCGGCTTTTGTATTAGATATTAGATTCCTTGCATGCCCACTTGAACTGCTTTAAGAAAACTTCACGAACCAATCATATAAAAAAAGCTACAAGAGTTCAAGCTTTCTCAAACATGGCTGAGCAGTCAGCAGCAAATTAAGAGGTTTTTTGAATGGATGAGAGGGTTGAGAAGGAGAATTCATGAGTACCGAGAGCTGGGTTTTGAGGAGCACAGGACGAGTCAACTAATCAGGACCGAGCTTGACTCGTTGGGGATTGAGTACAAGTGGCCAGTGGCCAACACTGGGGTGGTGGCTTCCATTGGGTCTGGGTAAACCGGTTTCGCTTTCAGAGCTGACATGGATGCACTCCCCTCGCAGGTATTGTTTCACTTTTTTCTTCTCTTCTCGATTTATCCATCTGTTGTTTTGCATGTATCTGTTCATTGAAATCAACGAAGGAATTAGTTGACTGGGAGCACAAGAGCAAGATCGACAGCAAGATGAATGCATGTGATCGTGCACGCAACAGAACACGCCGCATCAGCTCCGCCTGGTGATGCTGATACTGGTATTGATGCTTGTGGGGGTTTGCGCTGCCCCTGAAACCTCTCGTTTTGGTGGTGCATTTCTTGTTCGCATTGGGCTCTTCTGCCTTCTCCATTATTTGCTAGAGAGAAACAAGATAGCGAGAGAAATAGCAAACAGAGATGGGCATGAAACAGAGAGAGAGAGAGAGGTTCTGATTTTGTTATCAGTGGAGATTGTAGTTATTGTACAGTAAGAGCTTCTCTATGTCCAGCTCTAGAGGACACTAGAGGAGTATGATACCCGGTGCAGGGCTGGCTCGATATATTTTAGAATTTAAGGTGAGAATTTTAAACGAGACATTTTTTCGTGAGCTCCACTCTTAGTGATGGTTGTTTTTATAGATTTATAACTTGTATTTCAACGAGTCTTTTTCCGTGTGCCCCTCTCTTTATTGGCTTTCTTGTATGCTCCGTTTATTTCGGCGTAAAATGATTTCTGAAAAATGATTTCGGCATTTTTCAATGTTTGGTAGGGGCGAAAATAATAGTCAACCAGAAAATGATTTCTGTTTGACCAAAAATGCTTAGTAAATTTCGGAAAATGATTTACGTTTTTTAAAAGAGTAAATCGTTTTCCGAAGACGCCAGACGCAGTTGATCTATTTTAAACGGCACAATCGACCTTCACGTTCAAGCAACTGACCACCATCGAAATATTGCCTGTATCGGAATTCGACAACATCCAGTTAATGTCGCCGGAATCTGGCGACAGAATCGGGCCACCTTCACCGGAATCCGGTCAGCCAGATTCCGGCGACCAATCTGAACGGAATCCGGCCATCTGGCAGGATCTGGCCAGACCGGCCGGATTCCGGCCATCTGATCGGATCTGGCCAGAAAGGCCGGATTCCGGCCATCTAACCGGATCTGGCTAGAGAGCCGGATTTCGGCCGGCTGGCCGGATCTAGCCAGAGAGGCCGGATCCCGGCCGGCCCTGGCCAGAGAGGCCGGATCCCGGCCAGCCCTGGCCAGAGAGGCCGGTTCCCGGCCGACCCTGGCCAGAGAGGCCGGATCCCGACCGGCCCTGGCCAAAGAGGCCGATTCCCGGCTGGTTGGCCGGACGGATCTGGCCAAATCCGGCCAGCCTGCCGGGATCCTGCCTCTCTGGCCAGATCCGGCTAGATGGCCGGAATCCGGCCACTTTCGCCGGAATCCGGCTATCCCAGATTCCGACGAAACTGTCTGGATTCCGGCCTTTATCTCGAATTCTGGCTATATTAGCCGGAATCAGGTAAAAATTGTCAGAATCTTGTCGATCAATGACCGAATCTCGTCATCGATGATTTTTATATTATTTTACATTAATATTTTTATGTTGTGAATAAAAATTGATTTTTATAAGTTAATATGATAAAATAAAAATATAAAAAAATATTTGCAATTTTCCGTACATGCCAAACACCGGAAAATGCTTTCGACGAAAAATGACTTCACTGAAACCATTTTACGATGGAAATCATTTTACGTCGAAACAAACGGAGCAGTAGTTCACATCATTTTAGTTGAGTCTCTTACATAGGAGAGAAAATGTACTCTTTTTTTTTATATATATATTAATTGTTGTGTTCTTGGGCATGTAACTATTTATTTGTCTATTGAAGTTAAAGAGTCTTCAAAGAAGAGATTATGCTTCTTTTATTTTTTTCAAAACCAATCCATATTATATATATATATTTTTTTTTTTAAAAAAAAAAACAAACCTATCTTTAGGGTCTTATTCCATTGGAAAAAAACTGTTTCGATTTATGATTAGGCTTTTTTTCTTTTTCTTTTTTCAAACAAACATGTTTTGGGGTCTTATTCCACTGAAAACATAAAATAAAATAAAAATTAGGCTTTTTTTTTTTCCTGAACAAACGTGTTTTTGGGGGGCCCTATTTCATTTGGGCGTCTTAGGCGACCGCCTAACTCGCCTTATGGTTGAGCCGGCCTTGACCCGATGAAATTTATTTCAAAGGGAACAAAGGGGAAGGCTGAAGGCTGAAGGCTGAAGGCTGAAGGCTTGGATATTGCTTTATAAAGAATCATGAATGAGCAAAGAAGTTTGATTTCACGATATAGAACGACGGCGAGGACGTGTTGTGACAGCAAAGATCACTGGCATGCTTCTCGACGAGGATCCCAGAGGCGTCAACTCCGACTCAGGCGCTGTCACCTGACAAGGTGATTGATGAACCAAATAGTAGCAAGAAGAAGAAGAAGAAGAAGGCAGCGTTGGCGCCGGCTGACAACGCGGAATCGCCTTCACTAAATTTTTTTTTTTTTGAGTTTTTTTATTATTTTTTTAATTGAAAAATGACACGTGGCATGGATAATATGGGAATATTTCGTCAAATTGAGCACTTTTCAAAAGTTTTGGTAGTTTGGGAGGTTGGAGTCGGAATGTTGGCAGTTTGTGAGGCGAGTTGCAAAATGGGTGATAATTTGAAGGGTTAAAATGTAATTTTTCATAAAATCAAACTTATATACATGATAGCATGAAAATATGCCATATTCTTATTCTATACTTCTAGTGATATCTTACTGAGGCTTTGGATGGAAACACAAATGTAGTAGCTAGATGTAGCAATTGAGGGGTGAAAGTTGAAACCCAGGTGAGTATCTACTGTATCTTACCAAGGTCACAGAAAATTCATGCTACCAATTCATAAATAAAAAAAATAAAATAATAAAAAAAAAACCAACATTTATATCACATATAAACAAACAAGTTGGCCAAATTAAGCATGTGAGAAAATGATTTAGCAACAACGATTAAGCCCCTGCCCCTCCCCCTGCCTACTTTCTCTTCTTTTCTTATGCACGACTAATAGTATTTAATATTTACAATTTAGCATTGAATATTAAGTTGTTGGATACTTGAATTTCAAAAAAAAATTAATAATATATTAAAACCAGTTACCCGATTAATAACCGGATAACCGATGGTTGCTAAAAACTACAACTGATCTACCGGGTACAACTATTTAAAAGCAAATAGGTTGCAATTGTAGTTACGAAGAAATAACCGTAACCGTAACCGCAACCGTAAACGCAACCGATTGTATACTCCTAGTAGCCACCAACCACGTCTAATTGGTGATTATAGGTTTAAATCTTTCTAACAAACCCAAACCTGAAGGGTTGCTCGATCCTTCATCCGTTGTCTTGGGCCGTGGCTGTTACCTAACCACCCCTCCAATGACACAGCTTTTTTAAAAAAGAAAAATTAAATTTTTTTTAAAAAAATAAATTGATTAGGAATGTGTATAAACACAGAAGTAGATGATGGACCAAAAGATGATGATTTCAATTTTCATTAATTTTTCCATGCCACGTTGTCAAAGAAGTTTCGTCTTGGAGAGGTCACCCCTGAAACTGGACAAATGGAGTGCATGAAATGTCAACCCATGCACTAAAGATGGATGAGAAGGAGCTGCTGTGTAGCCCTGTGGCCAAGTTTTCAGTGCAACCTTATCCTTTATGAATTATGATGATATATATTCACGACTTTTTCAACCATCACAAGGTGAAAATGACATATATAATACTGCCTCTCTTTTAACTTCTATGTATAATCATGATTAGCTGTACATTGTAAACTCTGATAAGGATGTTCAATAATTTAAACTCTCCATTTAATTTGTTAGTAATTTGAACAGTATGCGTAAGAGAGTTCATGTCAAATTTGTTTGTCCGAATTCGTGATCGGGTAACTCAAGCTTTAAGAACGAGTCTACATATTGTTTTCAAACTATCATTCAATTGATAATTACATCTTTTCAAACTTTGAATTGAGATAATGTCAACAAAAATGAAAAAAACGACTCTAAAATATTTTCAGTAAGACAAAAATACCCCCAATAAATTTAGGAATTTTTTTTCATTTTTTTATAGAATTTTTTAATTTTTATTTTATTAAGGGTATTTTCGTCATTAGGAGACACTGAGCTAATTAAAAGTTTGGGGGACATTGTCAATTGAGTGATAGTTTGAGGGAGGTATGTAAATTTTTCTTCAAAATTTATTTGGACGGAAAAGTCTCATATGAGCTCTTTTATGGTCTGTTTGGCATCAGAAAATAATAATTATTCCATTCGGGTTTTTTCTAAAACCCACCCACCCGCATAAAACCCGAATTTTGACCCGAATTGAATTAAAATTCAATTCTGACATTCTGATTAATGACTAGGACCCACACGCAGGAGAAGTTGTCTCAAAAAAACGTGTGGGTCTCACATTTAAATAATAAAATAAAAAAAAACTTAAATAAAAAAAATTAAAAGAAATTTAAAAAAAAAAAAAAAAAAAAAAAGGCAGAGGGGTGGCCGCGCACCATCCTGGTCACCTCTGGGGGTGGCGCGCGGCCACCCCCAAAGGTCAGTAGCCACCCTTTGCATCCATTTTAATTTTTTTTTTTTTAATTTTAATTTTTTTTTAAAAAAAAATATTTATTTATTTTTTAATTAAACAATCAATATATAATAAATTATTATTATTTAAATTATTATTTCACACAACTTTTCACAATACCAATCATTATACACAACTTTTCAAACTTCCAATCATTTATTACCATTAAAAAATAGTATTTTTCAATTTAAAAATTCAACACCCAAACACATTTTTTTGTCTCAAAATTTGTAAATAGAATTAAAATTCAATTCTAATTTCAAAAATTCAATACCCAAACAAACCATAACAATTTTAAATGTTCATTAGGTGGTCGAACAATTCAAAATTTATTTGAATAAGTAAATCTCATATAAACTTTATGGGAAAAGTATATATATCCCCCTTAAACTATCACTTAATTGTTAATAACCTCCTCAAACTATCAAAAAATGTTAATGTCCCCCTAAGACCAACAAAAGGACAAAAATGACCATAATTGTTTTTCAATAAGACAAAAATGTCCTCATAAATTTGGGAAAAAAAAAAAAAAAAACTTAAACTAACAGATAAAATCTAAAAAATTATTTAAAAAATAAAAAAATTGAAAATTAAAAAAAAATGAAAAAAGAGCAATTTTTTTTTTTCAAAAAAAATAAAAGATAAACCAAAAAAATGGAAAAAAAAAATATTACTTTTTATTTATTTTTTCTATAAATTTTCATTATTTTATATTTGTTTTAGTTTTTATTTTATTTTAATAATTTTATGAAACGTATATTTGTTATTAGGGAGACGTTGACAATTTTTAATAGTTTAAAATAGAAACATTGACACAATTGATAATTTGAAAGGATATTGACAATGAAATAACAATTTGTTTAACAATTTCAACGGCAAATTACTAGAAGTTCTAAACCCGCTAACCCAACCTATCCAAAAGTCAAAACCCTATCCAAAACTCGTATTTGGTCATTATAATAACAATGCCATGAAGCCTCAAAGTGGCATATTGAAGTATATCTTAATTAGTGAAAGATTCTATTTTGACATGATCAACTTCCCAACGACAACCTTATAATTAGGGTTTAATTTAAACAAAGATCGTTGACTTGGCCAAAACAAATCAAGAATTTGCAGCCCACCTGCAATTGCTAAAGTCAGACAATACTATTTTAAGTAAAATGGAATTTTCCTTCTGACTATTTCTTTTATTGTTTGTAATAGAAAATACGGTCAAATCTATTATACGGACAACAATTTCTTATTGGATAAAATTGTCTTTCAAAAATTTTGTCGCGGGTGAAATATCTTTAATCTCTATCTTTAATTTAGAAGTAATTCTATATGATATATAAATGTCTATCAAATAATGAGATGACTTTTAAAATCACCATTAAACATGTGATTGATTAAATTCATGGTGATTTTAAAAGTTACATCATTATTTAATAGACATTTATATGATATGTAGAATTACTCTTAATCTAGTCTTTAAATTGACATATATTTTTGAGTAATTCTACATATACATTAATTAAGTGTCCATAAAAAATGATGTGACTTTTAAAGTCACAATTTGATCAATTACATGCCCTGTGGTGATTTTAAAAGCTACTTCATTTTTTGATAGACATTTGACGGACACTTAATGTACATGTAGAATTACTCTATATTTTTAGAGTACGTAAATCATATAATCTGTTACTCCTGTTAATCTCGTTTCTCACCAGCAGAGAGTAATTCTATATGTACATTAAGTGTCCATAAAAAAAAATGATGTGACTTTTGAAATCATCATTGAACGTGTGATTGATCAAATGATGATTTTGATAAAATGGTAATTTTAAACGCTACATCATATTTTTATGGACACTTGATAGATAGTTAATGTATATGTAGAATTACTCACCATAGCATGGCTCTGATTTCATTTTTTATTTTTTTTCTCTGATTTTTTATTTTTTTAATTTGTTTCTGTACATAAAGTTTGAGATAAGATCTTGAAAACTAATGATGACCAAGGTTTTTGTTTGAGATTAGTACTTTTATGAAATTAGTTCTTACTTTTAATTAGTTTGAGATTCTTGAAAAGTTTACTTTTCTAATTAATCATGGATTCTCTTGATAATTTTCAAATGTCCAAGGTCGTCGTTTTTTTATGGTGTCAAAATCTAGATGCATGCACTGGAATCTTATTTGTTGTAATTTGAATTGGAAACAAATTGGTTATTTGAATTTGAATATCCTCTTGCTTTGACAAAAAAAAAAAATAAATAAATAACAAAACATTACAAAATTATAATTTTTGAAAAATTATAACAAAAGGTTTGTGAGTGCTTTTTTAGGATTTGTTTTACTATGTAAAAGTCCATGGGCCTTACTCACTCTCAAAAGACGCCTTGAGAGAGAAGGGGTGCATCCTCTTGCTTTGACAAAAATAAATAAATAAATAAATAACAAAACATTACAAAATTATAATTTTTGAAAAATTATAACAAAAGGTTTGTGAGTGCTTTTTTAGGATTTGTTTTACTATGTAAAAGTCCATGGGCCTTACTCACTCTCAAAAGACACCTTGAGAGAGAAGGGGTGCATCCTCTTGCTTTGACAAAAATAAATAAATAAATAAATAAATAAATAACAAAACATTAAAAAATTATAATTTTTGAAAAATTATAACAAAAGGTTTGTGAGTGCTTTTTTAGGATTTGTTTTACTATGTAAAAGTTCATGGGCCTTACTCACTCTCAAAAGACGCCTTGAGAGAGAAGGGGTGTCCATGGCTTATAAAGTCTACAAGACAAGGATCTCTTAGCAATGTGAGACACTTTAACACGCCCCCTCACATGTGGCATCTTTGGCCAAACACGTGTTCAACAACGGGAGGGAAAGGCCCATCATTGTCAAAGGAACTTGGCCTGCTCTGATACCATGTAAAAGTCCATGAGCCTTACTCACTCTCAAAAGATGCCTTAAGAAATAGGATACTTAACACGCTCCCTCATGTGTGACACTATTGTTCAATCACGTGTATTGCATCAGAGCGGCAGCGGGAGGGACGACCCAATCCTCTCCCTAAGACGCCTTAAGATAGGAGGGGATACCATGGCTTATAAAGTGTCCAGGTGAAGAAAATCTTAGCGATGTGGGACACTTCAACAATAAGTACCATCTATGATATACGGTCACGTCATATGATATTTTGAATTGTCTAAAATATGTGGTGCACAAGACAAGTGTCATGATTTTAAGGAGGTGACGTGAATCTCCATAAAAAACATTGGACAGAACCTGAACAGAAATGCCAAGTAAATAATCCGATTAACAACATGTACCACCTGTAATACTTTTTGACACCGAAACAGCCATTTGATAATGATTCTTACCGCATGTACTAAAAATACATTTGACCCTTCAATCTAACTCTATTTTTTCTCATGAAAAAATTTAAAACTAAATTTAGAACGCTGAAAAAAACTAAAGCTTAAATGCTTTTTTTTTTTTTTTTTTAATTATTTATTTACCACAATTAAGCCAATTTCAATATTTTGAGGCGGTTTCCTTGGATGGTGATGGCACGTGCGTATGCTACCAAGATTTGTGGCCGAAGTTTGAGCTGCAGCTTTACCCTCTATGACTGGGTGTACGTGAATGTGACGTCACATCACATGTTTCGTGGTCAAAGACAGCCTGCACTCTCACATGAAAATCATGATTCTTTTCTTTTACATAATTATCATTAGCTGGATCTTAAATTTGGTTAAATTAATCTCATAATTTACAAAGATTTTAAATTTAAAATATCTACTCATTTTTTTTTCTTCAAATAAATAATAAAACTAATATGAAAAAGCTATTATACTCTTCTCATGTGCTCTTTTTGTTTTTTGTTTTTTTGTTTTTTTTTTTTTTAATTTCTCTTTCTTTTTTTAAAAAAAATTATAAAAGTACCTTCAATTTCTTTATTCAATACACTTTTATAAATCTCACACTTATAATGGATCAAATCATACCAACCGTCTTTGAAAACAAGAAAAAAGTGTCATTAAATAGTTTTTGTAGTAAAATAATTTTACAAAAGTTATTTTTCAAAAAAATATTTTTACACTTAAAACATGTTTTTATGTTTGACACGTATAGAAAATCACAAATATTTTTTATATTTTCATTCAATCATATTAACTTATAAAAATTAATTTTTATTCACAACATAGAAATATATAATAAAATAATATAATGTAAAATAATATAAAAATCATTGGCGACGAGACTCCGTCACTGACCCGTAGGATTCTGATTATTATTGTCGGATTTCGGGATAAAGACCGAAATTCGAATAGTTTCGTCAGAATTTGGGTTGGCTGGAGTTTGGCGAAGGTGGTCAGAATTTAGTCATTTGTGTTGGAATTCGGCCAAAATGACCGTTTTGGCAAGATCCCAGTCAGCTGGCTGGAAGCTGACCATTTTGGCTAGAATCCGGCACAAAATAGCATGATCCTGGCCAATAGGCCAGAATCTGGCCAGATCCCGACCAGATGGCCGAAATCCAACCATTATGGTCATCGGAATCTGAGCTGATTGGATTCCAACGAAGGTGTTCAGAATTCGACGACAGTGACCGGACGTTGTCAGATATCGGTACTGGCTAGATTCTGGTGGTGGTCGACTACTTGAATGTGAAGGTCGACTGTATTGTTTAAAAGATAGTCGAATGTGTCTGCTGTCTGAAAAAAAAATATCGAAATCATTTTATGCAGAAATAAGCATAACATTATACAAAATATAAAAAGAAAGACTTGGATTCTTAATATTTACTGTTTGACTTATTAACAATTTGAACATCAAAATTTTAGAAATATCAACCGAATTATTAGAAATTTGAACAGCAAAATTTTAGGAATGTCGACCTGAACTTTTTCAACTTTTACAAGTAGATTATGCTAACTTTAGTGGGATTATTGTCAGAGATTACCCAACACCTTTTTCTTTTCTTTTCTTTTCTTTTCTTTTGGCAAGTAATAGCTCATTTAGGTGTGTAATTTTTAAAAAAATTATCAAAAAAATTTATTTTCTTAAATTATGTTTGAGTGGTTTAAAAAATTGGAGATAAAATTAAATAAATAAATAAAATTTAATATTTAAAAATACTATTTAAAAAAATTTAAAATTTTCTTCTCACCCAAGCATTCCATAAATATCAAATGATATATATCCACATGACTCGCATGAGCCAAACTGTTACAGACTTGCTGTGCATATTTTATTTGAAGTCTTTCCAAAAATAATAAATAAAACGGAGAAAAGTCTACCCTACCCTCTCACGACTGCAACTTTGCGGGATATGGCAGGAAAATGTATCAACGACGTCGTGACGTCGTCAATTATTACGTTACGCGCATCGTCGTTCCATATATTTTTCTTTTGGGTATTAAAAAAAAATAAAATAACAATAAAAACCTAATATTTGGAAGAGCTAAAAATGTATTAGTGAAATAATTTAGCAATTATGAATAAAGTTGAAGATCTCTCATCAAATAAGAAAAAAAAAAATAACAATAATAAATTTCCATCCTCAAAATCATTTTCAATTGTCTTTTTTCTCATTATTTTTAGTGTGAACATATTACATGTCGGTGGCGCCGTTAGTCTCCAACTTACGTTAGTTAACGGCACTCTGAACACCCTGCGCCGAAATTTCCCAGACGCGCTCCGGAACACGTGGATTGCACCACCGCCCCCCCCACTATTTGAAACTCCTGAAAGGTACTTAGGTACCTACCACTTGAAGAAACCTTCACAATTCACAAATCTCTCAATTCTCATTCTCAAAGCGAGTCGCGAAAATTCGGACATCTCGGTGAATTAGGGGCATGGAATCACCGAAACCGACGTTACGGTTCACGCTGGGAAAGCAGTCGTCGATGGCGCCGGACCGGCACAAGGAGGAGCACGAGACCGACGGTGATGAGGTGGCGGAGGGGATCGATCCGGGGGTGCGCTTGATGTACCTGGCCAATGGAGGCGACGTGGAGGGAATCAGAGAGGTCCTGGAATCAGGAGTCAACGTCAACTTCAAGGACATCGACGGTCGCACGGCCCTCCACGTGGCCGCCTGCCAGGGCCTCGCCGACGTCGTTTCGCTCTTGCTCGACCGCGGCGCCGAGGTCGACGTCAAGGACAACTGGGGGAGCACCGTAAGAGCTCTGCTCCTCGTCCCAATTCTATCTTTTCCTTTCTCTTCTCAACGAATTTGAAATCTGATTTTGGTTTTGACAAAACAGCCCCTCGCGGATGCTATATATTACAAGAACCACGAGTCGATCAAGCTTTTGGAGAAACACGGCGCCAAGCCTCTGGTACGCATTTGCGTCATTAGCTTCAGATTTGGATCGTTGATTAATTAGTGTGTTCATGATGGTTTTTTTATTGGTGTTTGTGATTTTTTACTGCGAAATAGATGGCTCCAATGCACGTTAACCATGCTCGTGAAGTCCCGGAATACGAAATTGATCCAAAAGAGATTGATTTTACCGACAGTGTCGGAATAACCAAGGTAAAATTCTCTCAATTTTTCTGCATCTTAAGCCACATGGGTCATTTTGCAAACATGAATGATTGATTAAATCAGTTTGCTTTTAAGTTTCCGTAATATATGTGTGGTGCGTTTTTTGATCTTGGTGCTTCGACCATAGTATATGGTTGACATTGTGGCGAGTTTCGCGGATTACCGAATCAAAGTTTTTTTGCCTTCTGGGTTTAAGTTTTGTTGTTTTGGATGCGTACTCATTCACAATCTGCGTGAATAGCTTTGTATTGGAAGTTAATAATTATGAAAGTTTTTAGTTTGATGAAATGTAGTACTGGGTCTGATTTTGTCTTTGTAATTGCCTTGCTTCTGTGCCGAATTTGACAATATGGTATGGGTAAAAATGTCTCAGGGAACGTTCCATAGAGCGTCGTGGCGGGGGATACAGGTAGCTGTGAAGAGGCTTGGGGACGAAGTAATTAGTGATGAGGATAAAGTGTGGGTTGCTTTTAGATTACGGAAGGCTTTTGCAGTTCATTCTTTCCCATCTTTTAATGGTCTTTAAAGTGGTTGCTTTTTATCACAGGAGGGCATTCAGGGATGAGCTTGCATTGCTTCAGAGGATACGACATCCAAATGTAGTCCAGTTTCTGGGTGCTGTGACTCAAAGTAGTCCGATGATGATTGTGACAGAATATCTGGCCAAGGTTTTTCTATCCCTTCATCTGTTAGCATATAATAGAGTTGTCTATTGATTTATACGAATAGCGGCTATTTCATGGATTGTAGACATTTTTAGACCTTTAGTTTGCATGTATAAAATTTTCTTATCCTTTGGAAATTTTACCACTTATAGTGATGTGTGCATGTATGTGTCATAGAGAACCAAGATGAATGAGTTTTAATAACTCTTATACGAGCTGAAAATTGACATTCATTTTTTGTTCTTTTTTAATAAAAAGAAGCTTCTTATTAATAATTTTGACTTAATTTGTCAAGGGGAGACAAATTTTGGACCCAATACTTATTGCTAATGAATGTCTGGATAGTAGATTAAGATCTGGAGAGCCTGGAGTCATGTGCAAAATGGATTTGGAAAAAGCTTATGATCATGTCAATTGGGATTTTCTCTTGTTTGTATTGAGGAGATGTGGATTTGGAGAAAAATGGTGCTCTTGGATAAAACATTGTATATCCTCTGTGAGATTTTCAGTGATGGTTAATGGCTCTCCCAATGGATTTTTCAGCAGTTCACGTGGATTGAGACAAGGGGATCCTCTCTCACCCTTGTTATTTGTTTTTGTGATGGAGGCATTGAGTCGAATGATTTCAGCTGCGGTAGGGGGGGGCTTACTCGAAGGATTTAGTGTGGGTAATGTTTCATTCTCACACTTGTTATTTGCAGATGATACTTTGATTTTTTGCAATGCTCGCCATGCTCAGTTGCGTTATCTTAGAAGCCTCTTTCTTCTATTTGAAGCTGCTTCGGGCTTGAAGGTTAATTTGGCCAAGTCAGCTTTAATCCCTGTGGGAGACGTAGTTCAAGTGGAAGGTCTTGCCGATATTCTAGGGTGTGGGGTTGCTAATCTACCGGTGAAGTATCTAGGCCTTCCGTTGGGGGCTTCCTACAAATCTATTCATATCTGGGATGGTGTTATTGAGAAGGTTGAACGTCGGTTGGCCAGCTGGAAAAGGTTATACCTTTCCAAGGGAGGTAGAGTTACCCTAATCAAGAGTACTCTTTCCAACTTGCCCACGTATTTTTTGTCTCTTTTTCCTATCCCGGCAAGTGTAGGTGCTCGTATTGAGAAGCTACAACGAGACTTCCTTTGGGGAGGAATTGGTGATGAGTTCAAGTATCATTTGGTGAAATGGTCTAAAGTGTGCACTCCAGTTTCAGAAGGCGGGTTGGGTATTAGAAATCTGGTGGTGTTTAACAAGGCTCTATTAGGCAAATGGCTGTGGCGTTATGGGATTGAGAGGGATGCTTGGTGGAGAATAGCGGTGGATTCCAAGTTTGGAAGTCTATGGGGAGGTTGGTGCTCCCTAGAGCCTACATGTACTTTTGGGGTGGGGTTATGGAAGAACATCAGGAAAGGGTGGGAGAATTTTGTAGGATTCTCTAGATTTGAGGTGGGAGGTGGGGCTAGAACAAAATTTTGGCATGATTTGTGGTGTGGGAACTCAACTCTTAAGGAAGCTTTTCCTGTGTTATTTGGAATTGCTCGTGCGAAGGATGCTTCAGTTGCGGATAATGTGGAGCCTGTGGGGGGCTTCAATCAGTGGAGCGTGTGCTTTTTTAGAGAAGCGCATGATTGGGAAGTGGATACCTTTGCTGCGTTTTTCCAGGTATTGCACTCGGTCAGTCTTAATAGAGGCAGTGAAGACAAATTGTGGTGGACCCCTTCCAAAAAAGGTTTGTTCAAGGTAGGGTCTTTCTTTAGCTCTCTGACTTGCGATGTGAGAAGTCACTTTCTGTGGAAGAGTGTATGGCAGACTCAGGCTCCTCCGCGGGCGGCTTTTTTCGCTTGGTCTGCGGCTCTAGGCAAGATCCTAACGGGGGATAACCTCAGGAAGAGGCATATCATTGTGGTGGATAGATGTTGCATGTGTAAGAGAAGCGGGGAATCAGTGGATCACCTTCTCCTTCACTGCGATGTTGCATACGCTATGTGGAGTGCTATTTTTTCTCGTTTTGGGCTGTCTTGGGTTATGCCTCTAAGAGTCCTTGACTTGTTTGAGTGTTGGTGGACGGCTGGGAGGCAAAGGAGTGCTGTTATCTGGAAGATGGTGCCAACATGCATTCTCTGGTGTGTTTGGAAGGAAAGAAATGATAGGTGTTTTGAGGACTTGGAGAGATCATTGGAGGAAATTTTAGCTTCTTTTTTTCATACTTTGTATCTTTGGACGGTGGCTTTTGTGTCACCGTTGTCGTTTACCTTTGATGAATTTCTTGTTCGTTTTTCTCTTTCTAGCTAGGTGCGTTCTCTTGTATACTGCCGGTGTATTGAGGGGCGCCTTACGCTTTTAATAAGACCTACTTATTACCTATCAAAAAAAATTTTGACTTAATCTCTTATACAAGAGAATCTTAATTTATTGAATAGCTTGTTATAAAATATACCACTGCATGATAAAAGGATCAATCTTGATGGGATGCTGCCTCACGCACACACAAATATTTGTAAATTGGTGGGTCCTGTTAGGAGAAGAATCAACAGAATAGCTAACTATGATGTATTTAACTTAAAGGGTGGTATGGTTGCTAATAAAGTGCAAATCATTATCTGAATCTTTGTCTCACTTTTCCAGGGAGATCTTGCCGCATTCATGAAAAAAAAAGGACAATTAAAGGCACAAACAGCTGTGAGATTTGCACTTGATATTGCAAGGTTTCTTACTTTTTTCTTATTTTCTTTAACGAATTACAATGATTGCTTGCTCTGAGTTGGTAGTCAAAGATTGCAGTGGCCATTTTTAATTTGAGAATTACAATTAATGGTACATAAACACAATAAATTTGTAAAATTTGGAATGCTGTATGAAGTGAATGACAATTAATCTTATATATGTCACTAAAAAAATCTCATGATTACTTTCAGTTGTTTAAGTTGTTCAGATTCTAACGCTATAGTTGATATTTAATAAACTCTAGCTTATGCTGGGCTGAGAAAAGATCAAAACAAACACCTTTCAAATTGTACCTGTAATATATAGAAATAGTTATTGATCATATATGATATAGATTAAGATGATGAAAACTGAAAGAAAGAGAAGTTCTCAGAGAACTGAAAGAAGCAAAGAAATATGCCATTGGATCATAGTTTTGGAATGAATTATCTGGTAGGAAAGCAATGGTATTTATTTTTTATTCTAACAATGTACCGCTTCTTATCAATTGATTGTGGTCAATGTTTTGATGTTCAGAATTGACTGCCAAATTTCTCGTCTTTGGTTAGGTGATTAGAATTGGGCTCAAATTTCATTGTGGCATATGAGATGTGGTCTTTCTGCATCAAGATTGAAATTGATAGATATCATATCCTCCATACAAATTTTATTTGCTTTTTGTAGCTTCAAGATATGTCGGTTTCTTCCTTTCAAAAGAAATAAAATCATAGTAATATTAAGTTTAAACCATTCATGTTGATTATGGGAATGAATGAGCAGTTCATATAATTCACTATTTGGTTCATAAACATTGTTCAGTTCTATTTTCTGCTGGTTTCTTGCTTCTTTGTGTGAGAATAAGAATCACTATTATTTGTTGGATATCTTCACTTGTTACATTGTCCTTGGAAAATTTTCAGGGGAATGAATTATTTGCACGAGAATAAGCCAGAACCAATAATTCATCGTGATCTTGAACCTTCGTGAGTTTTCTTCTTCAACTTGAGCTCTCTTACCTGAATTGTTTTTGTGTATTCACACTTTCTGAGATTAGCATATAATTTTCAGTTAAAAATCCATTGTTAAGCCATAATTGCCTGAAACTGTCGGCATTTTTTTGTGTTGCTTACGAGTAAGATAACAGAAATATATTGCGGGATGATTCTGGGCACTTGAAAGTTGCAGACTTTGGAGTTAGCAAGTTGATGACAGTTAAAGAAGATAGGCCTCTTACTTGTCAAGAAACTTCCTGTGAGTGATCTTTTTTGTCGTAGTGTCTACAATTCTCAATGTGGTTGAGTTCTTGCATGGCTATACATCATTTTTGTAAAGATATAATATATCCTAACATGCACGCTTGATGAATTTTAGTTCGTCATTAAAGTATGCTAGTTGTAATTGACAGGCCGATATGTGGCTCCAGAAGTTTTCAGCAACAAAGAATATGATACCAAAGTTGATGTTTTCTCATTTGCTTTAATTCTGCAAGAGGTAAGCTCCTTCTATATTTCTAAACTTGAATATATTTGTAAGGGTACATTTGGTATGCTAGAATGATGAATACGTAGGAATAGGAGTGGGTATTACGAGGAATACAAGAAGCTGGATTGGAATGACCATTCCTATTTATTTGTTTGGTGACAACACAAGAACGTAAATTTTCTAACTAGAATTGAATCATAGTTCAACCAAATTTCCTAAACTACACTAACTCTAAATCATCTCCCAAAAAACCATTTTTTATTTTGACACCCAAAAATAAAATAAAAAAACTCATCCCCAATGGGTGCCCAACCACCCCCGTTAGGGGAATATCTATTCCATTGGAATAATTATTCCTAGTAATGATGCCACAATCAAATGATGGAATAGGCTATTCCATGGAGGAATTGGCCCTATTTATAAATCCTGTTTCCTGTTTGATATCTGTGTGGATCTTTGAAGATCAATGAATCAAACTCTTATAAATAAAAGGGGATGTATGTGCTACCTCATTTATGAGTTTATGCTCCTCATGATGAATGTGTATTTCTGAATGATAAGGATGTCATTTTGGCATTGTTTGTGAAGAAAAGAATTGTATTTTTTTGGATGAAAGAATAACGTTAAGGCGATAATTCAGTGTGCAATGCCTATTTATGATTATGTATATTCAATTTTGTGAAAATATGAGGGAAACCTCATGTACTTTTCTTGATTTTGACTTTTAGACCCTAGTTTCTAACTTTTCAAATTTAGGACTCGAGTTTACAGTCATTTTAAATCCAAGACATTTGTCCATTTTTTTGTCAAATAAATAAATAAAATGATGTGAAAATACAATTATGTCCCTCCTAATAAAAAAATAAAAAGAAAAAAGAAAAAAAAGAAAAGAGAAGAGGTTGGATCATGCCTATACTTCCCAACCATGGTGGCTTGGTACGACCCAGCCACAACCATTTGCTGGGTAAACCAACCATGGTGGTTGGGTATGACCTAGCCGCGGTGGCTGGGTAACCTAGTCACGATGCTGGTTGTCTGCGAGTGGTCGTGGTTGGGTTGTGCCTAGTTGCGGTGGCCGGGTTACCATACTCCACTTTTCTTCTCTCTTTTTTTCCTTCTTTTTTTCAGTTCTACTTTTTTTTTTCTTTTCTTTTTTTCTTTTCTTTTTTTTTTTTAATAGGAGGGGCATAATTGTATTTTAATTTTGTTTTATTATTTATTTGACGAAAAAAATGGAACAAGTTATCGGATTTAAAATGATCGTAAAGTCTGGTCTTAAATTTACAAAATTGTAAACTGGAGTCTAAAATTCAAAATCAGGTAAAGCACATGGAGGTTCCATCATATTTTCCCTTTAATTTTTCATGTCATGATTATGGAAGATATGGTATCTTAATTATATTATAGCATACCAACTCTTAGTTAAATACAGCCTCACCAACCTAAGAAAGACCCACCATGTTGGCATATAATTAGATATATGTATGTAAAACATTCTTCTTTATGTACCCAATATGCTAGGAAGAAAATACTTCATACATTATATACATAGTATCAGTGATGGTCGAAATTAATAAATAAGAATGAAGAGAGCATTAAAAGGCCCCTTGTCCCCCCCCCCCCCCCCCCCCCTCCCAAATTTTTTAACATGTAATGCTGACATGATATATCAACTTATTGTTTCTTTATTTTTTTTCTTCGTTCTTACTTCTAGTACAAAGAGTATTTCTAAATTCTTAGTCATCTTCGTTTCTGTTCTCTGTCATTATGTCTGGAATTGCGTTGTTTCCCTTTACAACTTGGTTTGCTCCTGTCACATATGTTCTCTTTCAGTTTTTTTCTTTTTTGCTTTTTTTTTTTTTTAATCCATTTTTGCAATTTATAAAGTTTGTTTCTTTTCAAGTGGTAAGTTGGACTTTGTGTTTTATCTTATGCTTTTTCGTCAAATTTGACTTGGTCATAACAGGCTTGATTAATGATATTTTCAATATTCTGTACTTCAGATGATTGAAGGCCAGCAACCATTTTCTGCAAAGCAAGAAAATGAAGTTACTAAAGTATATGCTCTAAAAGAGCGTCCCCCTTTTAGAGCTCCAGCAAAGCGCTACGGACATGGACTTAAAGAGTAAGTTCTATATATTCCTTTGAAGTTTGATATATTTTAGCCTTCATTACTTGTTGATGGTAAATGACATAAGTTTTTTGATACTTTATGCATACTTAGTATAATTTTTATTTTTTATTTATTTTATTTTTATTTTACGATAAACCTACTTTGTCCATTTTGTGTTGTTTGCTTTCATCAATGAAAATTATAGTTTATTCCAAAATTCTTGACTTAGAAAATAGCAGACACTTGGAATGGCATTTTGTTATGACATTTTGGTGATTTTTCAGTTTAATGCTGTAAGGATCCTGTCTTATTTGTTTTAACTTAAATGTGGGATGCGGGCATGAAGAAATATGTGAATTCTTTGACAACGAAAAATCTAGTAATTTAGTTTTTGTGGATTATTTTGTGCAAGTTCATAGAAGTATAGCTGATGATTTCTGCTTACAGGTTGATTGAGGAGTGCTGGAGTGAGAATCCAGCTAAAAGACCAACATTTCGGCAAATAATAAGAAAGCTGGAGTCCATTCACAACAGTTTTGGCCATCCAAGGCATTGGAAGGTTTCTACTCTCTCTCTCTTCGTGTGTGTGTGTGTGTAAGGTTTCTACTCTCTCTCCGTGTCTCTCTTCGTGTGTGTGTGTGTGTGTGGTGGGGGAGGGGGTAGGTGGGTAGGTGCACATGTGCATCTGTTCACTCCACCCTTGTGTCAGTGAGGGTGGCCGCAAGCCACCTCTCTGTCAATGAGCGTGGTCACAAGCCACCTCTTGTTAGGGGGCTGGTCGAGAGCCACCCTTGTGTTGGGAGGAGTTGGGGAGAGAGACCCACCTCTTCCACCTCCAGTGAAGGGGCAACCTCCATTTTGTTTTCTAAGTGGAAGCCAGCCTCCACTTGTTATTGTGCATAAAAGACTGATCCATATGTTTCCTTACTTTCTTATATGAAGGTGAGGGAAGTTTTCTAAAAGTGTTTTCTGTTTTGTTTTCTAAAATTTGTTGTTTTGAAAAGTGTTTTAAAAAATGGAAATTGAGAACTGTTTCCTGTGAACGGCTACACTTGAAAACTTATTTGGATAATTATGTCTGAATAGTGTTTTTAATGTTTAAAAGCGGAATATTTTTTGAAAAACCGAACCAAACAGCTTTATTGAAAAAAACAAGTAAGAAACACTGTACAAAGCGTTACATACAGAGCTTACAGTAACAGACCAGCTAAGGAAAGCTAAATATCTCAAGCAAAAAAAGAATTACATTAAATAGCTGAAACCTTAACCTACTTAAAAGCTGTAGGAGGAACATCCCAACTACATAATCTCTTCAAAATCTTCCCGTGTAAGTTTATTGCAAGACGTGAGCCAAAGTATATCATGTCTCCAAAAGTTTTGTATATAGTTTTCTCAGTTCTATATTTTTGCTTGTGTATCTGAGCAAACCATTTCTGCTCAGATGTGGAAAGGGCCATCCATGCCAATTTCAGTATTGACACAACCAAAGAGTTTCCTTTACAATTATTCACAGCCCAACTGAATTCCACCACCCAATTACCAATAATCTTGTTGATGAAACAATTATTGGAGCTCTCTCCCAAGTCATTCTCGGAGAGTAATGCTACATGTCATTCTTCTGTCCCTTAAAAAATGATCTGACTTTTAAAATCGCCACTGGATCAAAATCTAATGGTAATTGTACTGTTGAATCACAAATTCAATGGTGATTTTAAAAGTTACATTATTTTTGAAGGGACACAAAAGTTAGATGTAGTATTACTCATTCTCGAGTGGTCTGAAAGTTGCATATGCAAAGAACTTGTTCAATTTCTGCTCTCAGACTTTGTGATGGCTAGATCCACAGTACTCGTATAGGTCGCATTGCTAGGATCATCAAATAGGCATTCCTTCTTTGTTTTTGCAAAGTACTAGTGTTTGCGACTATCGATTGAACTTGTTCTGACATCTCTTGCGATCTATTTATTCTCTTGAATGGTGGTTCTTTTGGTGTTTCTTTGTTTCATTTCACAGGCCTGCTTGATAGTTGTAAATTGTTAACACTAAAGGTTTCCTTTTCTCTTTGGCTCCCGACAATGCATACAGGTTGCGCCGTTGAGATGCTTTCAGAACCTGGAGGCCATGTTGAAGAAAGATCATTCCGACGATCTAAGCAGCCGGGGCCAGTCATCTCATTCGAGCACCAGAAGCCCATGAATAACTTGTGCTCTGTTTAGCTTAAGATGTGCAGAAACACTTTCCCAGTTTGGTTTTTATTCGGGAGAATCATTTTCTTGTCTTTGTAAAATTCCACCAACAGTAGTTGAACGCGAAGCTGACTTTCCCTTTGAATTTGTGGGCTGAGAATCACATTCATATTCCATGTATTGCTTTAATAACTGAGGCTGTTCATGTACATTGTATATGTAAACACATCTTTAATGAATTTTATTGTGCCATGTCCATGAGAGGGATTTTTCTTTTCTGTGATAACTTTAATAATGATTCAAACAACTGCAGCGAATCAATTGCTTCGTTGTGCCGCCTTATGCAGTGGCGGCTTAGGGGGAAAATATTCAGAAAGTACTAAATTTGAACCGTTGCTCTGTTTAGTTTCCAGTGAGAGAAACTCTCCCTCTCCTTAAGTGAGAGCCCTTTCTGCCTTCCCTTTAAGTGAGAAAGAAAAAGCTCCGTCTCCTTTCTCCTCTCCACCCGCTTTTTTCCGTCCTCCTCCTTATGCTATCCTCTTTTTCTTTGTTCGTTGAGCCAGATCTATGGCTCTCCCTCCACCGCCTTCGCCTACATGCCTCACCCCTGACCAGTATAAATGTCCATTGCGCATCATCTGTCAGACACCTCTTTTGTCGGACATCGGAATGGATTTCTCCTCTGCAGTGGTTCCAATGCAGTTGATCTCAATGCAATCTTTTCAATTGTGGCATCCAAAGTCTCTTGCTGCTGCTACAGAAGTCACCCAAGCAGGCTCACTTGTGAATTGCTTTAAAAACCGTCATTCTTGATAGCCATTTTCTTGGCACTCAAAACCAAGAAGCCATTGTACCGTGCCAATTTTTTGGCCAATTTTCAATTTATTTAGAGAAGTCTACGTACGCCATCACTCGTACTTCCAAGTGCACACTCCCCGTGGTAACGTCCAATAACAATTTTTATTGCCACGTTAAGGAGTACTGTGCATTTGAGTGTGAGAGAGTAAGAATGTGTGTAACATTTCTCATTTATTTTATCATATATTTTGGCACTATATCAAATGTTTCAAGATTATTAATGTTGGGGCCCACCCCTTCTCTTTGTATTTAGTTTGTATTAATAGAATTTTATTTGACCAATAAAAGAAAAGGTCGCCTTAATTACTAGCAATCAAGGAAGCGTCATCCCAAGGCCTTTTGGATCCTCTTCGGTTGAAACTAACTGGAGAAGAGCCGGTCCTTTATATGTGGAGAATAAAATTATCTTTTCACATTTTATTTAACAATTTTGCCCTCCACCTATAAAGGACCGGCTCCTAAACCAATTGGAGAGGATCCAGACTCCTGAATAAAATTGTTGTAGGAGACTCTTTGGATGTCATATCTGCCTCTCTAATATCTTGTTAATGATTGCAAGAATGAAGGGTTTTATTTTATTTATTTAATATTTTATGAGAATGAGACTGAAGTTATTATTAAAGACACTTTCTCCTCATTTTGGAGAAGATTCCTTCGTAGGCTGTATGGAAAATTCACCATAACGTCAATTGGTTGGCCCATAAATTAACTTGATAGGCCATCTCATCTTCATTAATGGAGGCCTTTCTACTGCTCCTCTCTCTTCCGGGTTCAAATTTTCAGTAATTTGTTGTTTAAATTGTTAGCAATAAAGATCGTAAATATAAAAAAACTCCTATAAACCCACTTGTCCTAACAAATAAATGAGCTGCTAAAGATCTATTTAGACAAGTAAACTCTATAAAACTCTTTCATATTTGCTGTTCGAATTTATAAAAATCTGAACAAAGAGTTGCTGCTTCTTCCCCCACTCAATCAAATTATGTACTTTTTTTTAGGAAAAATTGCACCGTTGGTCCTTGTAGTATGCCATAATTATTTTTCACTCTTTATGGTTTAAAAAGTTCATGAGAGATCCCTGTGGTATGCAATAATTACGTTTTACTCCCTGGTTCGATTTTCCGTCCACAATTTTGACGGAATCTGTTAGCCCTACACGTCAGCGACACGTGTCGCCAATAAAATGGCGACACGTATCCATCTTAATAAAAAAAATAAAAATTTATTAAAAAATAAATAAAAATACTTATTTTTTTTTCTTAAAAAAAAAAAAAAAATGGGAAAGCGTGTGGCGCGCGGCCACCCCCTTTCCCATTTTTGATTTTTCTTTTTTTTTCTTCTTTGTTTTTGAATTTTAATTTTTTTTTAAAAAAATAAGTATTTTTATTTATTTTTTAATAAATTTTTATTTTTTTATTAAGATTGGACATGTCAGCACCACGTGTCACCAATAAGATGACGACACGTGGCGCTGACATGACATTTGACGGAATTTGTTAAAAATTTAACAAAATTTGACATAAGAGATCGATTTGTAATTATTATATACCACAGGGATCTCTTATGAACTTTTTAAACTATAGGGAGTGAAAAATAATTATGGCATACCACAGGGACCAATGATACAATTTTCCCTTGTTTTTACGATGGTTTATATATATATATATATATATATATATATATATATATATATATTCACTTTATCCATTTACTTTATTATTTTATTTTTTTTATTTATGAATGGTTTCACGAGTTTGGGTATGAATGTGCTGTACGTGTTAGATATATTACACATTAATTCATTCATTGTTGATCAGATCGGACAGAAGCCCTGCAAAATCTAACTCTCGTGTCAGGTTGAATGATCACGCTCGCTTGGGGTACGTCAGACAGGTGGCATGTTTCATTTTATTTTTCTCCTTTTTGTTGATGGCTTACTAAAAATAAAGAAAAAAATATATATATAATTTCCCAAACTATTAATTTGGTCAATGTCCCCCTTCAATTAAATAAAATAGTCAAATCCTAATGGCAAGGGTATAATAGTCATTTCATTTTGTTCTAAATGTCTAAAATAACCTTTTTTGATTTTAAACAATTCCCTTAAAAATCTCAAAATCCCAATCCGATTAAAAAAGCGTCCAAACCTTAATTTTCTTTGACACCGCTACTGCTTGAAATCCCAAAAACATCAAACTGTGTGCAAGACGAGGTAAATCCCATCCCTGTTAGCAAACAAACGATATTCTTTGGCATCAAGAACTATTTGTCGAACAGATGCCACTACACCCACCATGGACAACACTGTGGAATATGATTCTGAGATTTTTAAGGAAATTGTTTAAATTCAAAAGGTTATTTTAGACATTTAGTATGTAACGAAATGACTATTATACCCTTGCTGTTAGGAATTGACAGTTTTATTTAACTGAGGGGAAACATTGACAATTTTTGATAGTTGGAGGGAGAATATTGACCAATTGATAGTTTGATGGAAACATTAACAATTGGATAGCAATTGCTTTTAAAAGCGCACGTCCTTTAAATTGTGCGAAAATGTGAAATTTTTCACATTTTCAACGGCCATTTTTTTTTTTCCCCAAATGCATTACCAAACAGAATACTTTTTAAGATTTCGACTAAATACATGCATTTAACTTGCGAAATTGCAGAGCCAACCACACTCTAATAGTAGAAAGCTATTATCTAATGGAATAAGAGCCTGTTGGAATGACATAGCGGAAGACTAAGGTAACTAATCAAAGAGCAGCATCTTTGATTTTGCAAGGAGAAGCGTCTTCGATCGTCTTCTACCTAAAAAGATAAAATAAGCCGGCTGCAGGCTAAAAGAAAGACAAAACTCCGCAGAGTATTTGAGAGAGAATTCTCTAATTTTATAACAATTCAATTGAGTGAGTTTTACATAATAAGCAAACCTATTTATAGAAGAGAAATACTTGTAGAGAAAGAAATCCTAATCCTAATAGTAATAGTAAACCTTATTCTAGTAACAATAGTAAACTTTATTCTAGTAGTATAAGTAAATCTTATTCTAAAAGGAAAAGAAATAAATAAAGCAAATCTAGTTCTAATAAGTAAAGGAAATAAAGTCTTAATTCTAATAAGGAAATAAAATAAAATAAACTCTTGGCTTGACGATCAAGTCTTTCCTTTTGTACTTCTATTGTCTGCGAACAGGTAAACTTCTAATCAAACGGTGTTGCTTCAATATTATTTTTAACTTCTTTTCTATTTTGTTTTTACCGAAAATATTAGTAAATTCCGTCCTACATCATTGAAATTGTGATAAGAGCATAAAAATGTATTTTTAATTAGTACATAAAAAGTTGTACTAAACAAGTTTACCAAACACTTAATTGATTTATTAAACTTATATTTGTATGTGTTTTCATATGCATTTTAATAGGATTAATTAAGAGAGCATGTGAGCATGTTATTCTCACATGCTGTACTTTTAAATTCTCACAAATATTCTCTAAGAACATATTTCACATGATCTGTTCATCCTATTAAAAATACATATGAGAATTTTATACTTTAATAATAAATAGGAAAAACTTCACTTATAACTCCTAATCTTTCATCACTTTTTTCGCAAAAATGTACTCAAGCTTTAAAAAGTATCAATTTATGGTATTTATCTTTCAATTTTTTTCAATTTCAATCATCTGTTAGAATTTTTTATTAAATCCTATCAAAATTTCCAAAATATCTCATTCTTTTTAGAAAAAAAAAAAAATTGTTAGGATTTAGGTGTTGGTCAGAATTTAACGGAATTTGAAAAAAATTCTCATACTTGAATCTTTGAAAAAATTTCTTTTTTTTTTTTTTTAAAAAAATAGAGGTATTTTAAGAATTTTGATAGGATTTAATGAAAAATTCTAACGGAAGATTGAAATTGAAAAAAATTGGAAGATGAATACCTTAAATTAACACATTTTAAAGTTTGAGTACATTTTTACAAAAATGAAGAAAGATCAGGGGTTAATAATAAGTGAAAATTTTCCTAATAAATATCAATTTAATAAACTAGGTTAGAAAAAAAAAAATTCAATCCAATTTAAAAGAAAACTCTATTATCTTTTTAATGCCGTGACACGTCGAAGATCACAATGTGAAATAAGTATATATCTCCGCAATGATCAACAGCAACATCTTACTTTTTCAGATACCCTTTACTCAGAGAAAAAATTAATCAATTTAAAACCTATAAATTTTCAATTTCTAAACAAAACTTTTACCATAACTCGATCGTAATTATATATATATATTCTTTTATTTTGGTTATGATAGCTAGCATGTGTGACTTGTGGGCCAGAAGGTTGTATATTGATGGAGAACTTAGACATCTTGCAATTACTTTGGAACAAAGTGTTTCACGAAAGAGGAAATCAAAATAATAATTATACTTTCCGTCCAAACGCAGAACAAGCATAATAATTGGTTCTTCTTGAAAAAGATCAAAAGTTACACTTATGATGTGTCTCTCTGACTGCGACACCCTAATGGCTTCCCATGCCCTAATAATTTTACACATTTCTATCCCATGCATCATGCATGCATGTGACCATGAGTGTAGGTCTAGTTGGTGCTAAGGTATCCCGTCATTATCTTACTCTGTTGATGATGTGATATTGTCGATCAATTTTTAAATAATTAAGTCATTGTCAAAACGGAAAAAAAATTTAATAGTGAATAAACAATGTCATTAATTATATCACGTCAGTATAATAAGATTTGATTTAGTATATATATAGCATTACTCGATCGGTCTAGTTCCTGATAACCCAAAGCACGAGCACCAACAAGATCAACCTACATTCTTTATTATGCTAAAATATAGATTTAATCATTTAACTAATATTCTTTAATATGTTAAAAAAATTAAAATAATCAAAAATAATATATTTAATCATCTAACTCATATTCTTTAATATGATAAGATATATACGTACTCGTGATAAACTTTTAGGAAGCTTTGTGTTAGGGATCACAGATTGAGAATTGATAATTATTATGAGAATAAATTTGCCAATAATTAGGAGTGAATAAGAACAATTAATGTACTATATATCACTCTCAACCATATGTTTAAGAAACTAGTGCACGTAATTCTCCGTGCACCGAATACGAATCCCTTGAATGGAGACAACTTTTTGTATCTAGCTAGGTTGCTTCGGATTGAAAATTCTAGACAATATTCAAACATGCTTGCATCTTTGTAAGAGACTTGCATGTGATTGATATCTCACCTGCGGTTGAAGTTAAAGTCTTACATCAAGTGAGTAGATTATAAAGATGTATGTAGACCATCTCTGGCCGGACTATATAAATGATTTTAAAGAACTTCAATTATAATTTTGATTAGTTCTTTTGGGAATCTTATATCCAATGGATCTTAGAGTTAATCCAAATAAGTTGGCTCAAATGATAAATTAAGGCCTTGATCTTGGTAGCATTCCCATCAGGTCTATGGTTTAAATCTCTTTAGGTGCAAACAATTCTTTAGGGCTACGCCCGCTAACGAAGCCAGAATGTTACTCGATCTGTATGGAGGGGGTGCTTTGCCTAACAAAGATTGGTACACAAAGTGGTCCTAGCTACTTTGGATGGGTTCCCCCCCCCCTCCCCCCCCCCAAAAAAAAATAATATATCTTAAGAGTTAACGCTTGCATGATCGATCAAACTCGCGGCATAAGACATATATATGCAATTGTGTTTTCTAAGGGAGGTTGGTGGGTAAATTGTATGTGCTTAGGGCTCTAATTTTTTTTTTTTTTTTTGACGTGTCCACACAAGAGAGGGATGAGAGATTCGAACTAGTGACCTTCGCTTCATGAGGCGTGATCTCCAGCCAATTAAGCTACCCTTTGGATCGTAGGGCTCTAATTTATTCTCTTTGTAGGTGATCAATCTCAGTTTTTGTGTTTAATCCATGTCAAATCAAGCCCTGCATCATATATACGCCATTTCTGGATTGGCTTCTTAATTTCCTCAAATTTTTCGATTTTCAGAAAAGGGTCGGAATTAAGTTTGCTCATCGACTAAAGCTAGCTTCTTAATATGTATGCGCCATTTTTCTTTTTCTTTTTAATTAGTAAAAGCAAAGGCTGTACGTTTTGGAAAAGTTCTAGGATTGGAAGGGCCTCAAGCTTGGTGCACATAATTACCGTATACTTGGAGCTTCAATTAATTATAACCTAGCCTTTAAATTTGGCAAAAATTATGACAAGTATGTAGCTAATTTATATCGAGAGACTTAATTCGATGAATACATTGAATGCACCATACCTAAATCTTCCCAAGTGTATACTTTTTATGGAGAACTTGGTTTTTGAAATAAAAGATTTGGGGAAACCTTGGAAAAGATAAGAATGCATTTAAAGTACGATAATTTTTTATACGATTTATGAACCCGACATGAACCAAATACGAAATTAATGAGTTGGGTTGAAGAGTCTAACCCGTTTAATTAAATAGCTCAGGTTAAGGTTGATTTATATTATTTTATACTCATGCATGCATGCCTCAGCACGACCCGCAACATTTTGGACTGAAAGCTTTTTATACGATCTGCAAACCCAACACAAGTTTAACATTTATGAAATTAGTTGGTAAGTGTTGATGAGTCTGAACTATTAAATTAAATTGGTCAAGTTAAATTATTTTACTTATATAGTCTTATATTCATGGCTCGACATAATCCGAACGTGACATGCAAACATTAATTGCTACCTCAGTTGTAATGCTGTCTAGTATAGCTTTGTTTTTGTGTTTTGGCTTCAGGTTGACTACTTAATTGGTTTAATTGGGCTTGTTGTTTTGTTTTTCCTTTTGAGGTTAATTGATATCAGTCTGTTGCATGTCCGCTAGGAGTAAGCTGTCTGCTCTTATGTACGTGTTATGTTTTGTTTCATAATATATTATCATTCTTCCAAAAGAAAGAAGTGAACAACAAGGATAAATTGATGGATGATATGACATCATTCAGACCAACCAATTATACGTCCTCTGCAATCTTTATCCTGACGATCGACCATAGTCACTTGTGTTCTTCTCCTGTGCCTACTCTGACAAGATATGGCGTTTTTCTAGAACAAATGCAATAATATAGTTTAGTTGTCTATGAGCTTTTCTTTACAAGTCTTTCCTTTGAATGATACTCAAGCTTAATTAAGTTGTTTCAGAGCAGAAATGGGGATATCTTGTGTATATTTTGGATTAGGGCCAAAGTTAATTATTCCTTGATTAATGGCCAAAGATTCTCCTGGCCTGTTAATAAAGCTTTAATTTGGCTGGTCTTGTGGCTTTTATGATGGAAGCTTTTACTTGTGCTTTTTTGTGTTGTCTTCTTGTAAGCACTTGCTTGTGCAGATTCCCCCTCAAATTGTTCGATTTTCTCTTCTTTTTTTTAAGAGTTTTGTTTTTATGTTCTTTTTTTTGTACGTAGAATAAACTCAACAAGAAAATAAAATAAAATTGATCAATAGACAACCCCTAAAAAGAAAGGACGGCCTAAAAGCTAGAGGCTAGGGGTCTACACAAACAAGTACCTACAAATTAAGAAGCTAAAAGGGCAAGCAAGCTTAAAGATTTTTAAAGTCCTGAAATTCAAATTCCTGCTTATATAATAATTATTGGTCGTGGAATAGAATGTGGAGTATTGTGTGAAAAAGTTCAAATACATGACGTACATGTAGGCTGTAGATAGATTCCACAAAGGAGTTGTGTGAGAATTAATATTATATAACTAATTCGATGAAAGATAGATAAAATTGGTTTAATTATTCACTTCTCATTTAATTAAAATATTTCACGTGTTGGACCTCATCTATTTAAAAGGAAGTTTAATCCCATACGTAAGAGAAAAATTTATAGGAAGTTAATAAACCCACACGTGAGGGAAAAAAATAGTTGTTGTACGTAATTCCTCTTGAATCTTTGCCACATGATTCCTATTAGTGACCACAACCGCTAGAGATTCGCAACGATACTGCCATCGTTGCTAATATTCAAAATACTGGCAACAATAGCACGCTAGCTATCTTTTGTCGTTGTGTGTGTGTTATGCACGTACTTCAATCTATCGTTGTTGTCTTAGGCCTCAAAATCTTTTGAGTCGGACATTGTGTTGCATGTTAAATAATTAGAGTATGTTCCTTATCTAGGTTTCCTGCTTCTCTTACTAATAGGAGAATTGTTATGTCTTGGCATATCTCTGAAAATGTTCTACTCACTGAGTAGTAGTTGTGCTATTTTGTTGCTCTTGTTATCTTGTGCCTGGGATTGGCACCGGCTTTGCAACTGCCTGCTTGTATTTCTTGCTTGTGCTTTAATCTTTACCATTCATCCAAAAAAAGAAAAAACCTCTTAGTCACAACTTGAACTTTTATGGGTCAGGATGAGGGTTAATAGATCTCTTGGATAATTTTGATCCTTCCCCTGAAAACATCTTTCTACTGAGGATGTGCGGCTTCTTAATTTGAAGGCATTCTAAGAGCATTCTCATCTCGCTAGCCAAATGTTAGTCGATATGTTAAAATGGGAGCAAAACGATCAAGCTACATCTAGGTCAGCAATTTGGAAACCAAAATAAATAAATAAAAAAATATTGGTGAGCTATTACAGTGCTCATCAAATGTAATTTTTTTTATTTTTTATTTTTTAAAAATATGTATATAAAATACAGAGTGTGATGTAGGTGATTTAGTAAATTGTGTATATAAAATAGAAAAATATAATTTTTTTTTTAACTGATGAAATTGAGAGAAAATTTGCTGATCAATTGAATTTGAATGCTCTAAATTAAACCTGGCTTAGATAGTTGTTTCTCTTTTTGGTTGCTCTTTTCTTTTAGCCTTTCTCCTTCTTAGGAATACTAACTAGAGGCTTCTTTTGGGGTTTGTCCATGTATCATTGTTCTTCTCTCTCTCTCTCTCTCTCTCTCTCTCTCTCTCACATTTCCAATAAATCTAATTTATCCACACAAAAAAAAAGAAAAAAAGAAAAAAAGAAAAAAAAGGAGTTGAGCTTTTACTCCCTTTTCTTTCAATTACATTATTGTAAAGGGTAATGTCAGGCAATATTTATACTTATAATCTGTCGTTTCATAAAGAAGAGCACAAAATTCTTTAGTTCTAGCTTACCACCAGAGTTAGGAAGCTTTACTGAATATAAAGTAACCTCACTATATAAAGAGTACTAAAAGGGTATCCATTAATCTTAAAAGCATTGACCCTCCTCTAAAGTCTAAAGTGCAATTTTTGTATGGTCTTCAATCTTCATGGCATTCAGCCTAATCAGCTTGAGTGTGTGCTTAATGGATCTCGAGTGGAAATGCCAAAAATAAACACAAAGACTAGATGCCCAAAATTAAGTGCACAAATATGCTGTTAATATATAGGAATTGGATGCATCTACCACTCACCTTTCTAGCTAATTCTCTTCATAAAGTAGGGTTGAGGCAATGCATCAAAAAGAAAGGTGGATAATAATAATAAGGATAGGAGATGCTACCTGGGTATTAGCTAGCTAGCTCCTGAGTGCCTTTCTACCCAACCTCAAAATTCTCCAGTTTAGATAAGATCCTCATTGTGGATCATATGGTACGGTCAAGGATACATAATCCTCATTGTGGAGCTACTAAGTGTTGTTCTAGGATAAAGATCCCTCAATCCCTTTTCACTAAGCGGGCTTCTACTCCTGTTATCTCCAATATCCTCCAGCTTCAGTAGCTTTCTATTCCAATATGGACAACGACTTTGAAATCTTTTAGATGTGCTAATTTTTGTGCTAAATGGGCCGCTTCACACCTCGTGTTTAGAAACATATATTCTCACTTTTTCAATTCCAATTTGAATAGAGGGAGAAAAAAAAAAAGTTGTGATCCACTTATAAGTGGTATTTGTTTGGCTGATAATTTAGGAAAAACTTTCATACCCCTCTCAAACTATTGTCCGATTGGGAATGTCCCTCCCAAATTTTAGATTACATTAATTGTCCTTCAAAATTACCAACAAAAAAAAAAAAAAAAAATGTCAATCCCCACCCTCCCCTCCAAAAAAAAGACAAAAATAACCCTAAATTTTTACAAAAATACCCCTATAAAATCACAAAAAGAAAATTAAAGAAAAACTAAATGCTAAAAAAATACTTAAAAAAGAAAAAGAAAAAAGGATATACTCGAAGAGAGGGTGACTTAATTAATTAGCCAAATGGGGTGGCCTAACCATCAAACACCCCAAAGGTATTTTAATATAATAAATATGAAAATAGTGAAAAGTTGTACTTAAAAACCATTCTTCTCTATCGCTTTCAAAATACATTAATTGATATCTAAAATCAAAATTGTTGTGAGTGCATTTATGGTGTATATATATATATATTAATGTTCATTGTTCTATTGTTTGACTCTTTTGGTGTTTCTCTTCCAAAAAAAATAAACTAACATGTAAAGTTTAAACTAATATATAGAACCCCGATACTTGACAATAAGAAATCAAAAGTACTCTGATCAACGTACAACTCAAAGAACATATGGTCTTTGTGAAAAATAAAATAAAGTGTACGTGGACAGAAGGTGCAAACAAAAGTTGCTAGATTAATAGAAGCTAAGAGAGAAAATTGTGAAAGAAAGAAGGGAAAAAATAAATAAAATTAAAACGTTAGATATAAAAATCCAGTCTATATGGTCTAGGATGCTGTTGCACCCTCATGATGTGGTCAAGGCCGGCCAGGAAGAAAATCGAGACCACCACTAATGATTTGCAACTTCCAAATTCAACAATATATCTTTAGCCCCCATATTGACTTTTAGCTTTGTGTGAAAACTAGAAGGTGTGTATGCATATATAATTATATATATATGGTTCACATCAGAAAATAAGAACTTGAAGCATGTGAGCAGATTGCAACCGCCTAAAATGCAATGAGATATGATTTTGTTAATCTAAGACATAATTTTTGACTATTTTGTCCATGTGGCAAGATGGTCGTTCCCTACTTAGTTTTAAGATTTTATTTTTTTTTTAAAAAAAGAAAAAAGTCAAAGTCAAAGTAAAAATTATCACGTGAATAAAGGTAGTAAAAAATTATGTCTTGAGATGAGAATATATCACATCTCAAATGCAATTATGGGATTTAGGCTTTGCATTGATTGAAGATTGCCACCTCTCAGCATGATATGAACTTAAAACAGAAATATGATGTTGTCTCGATCTTGTGGTCCCCTTTGAGAATTTGAAGATAATATAATATATTATATATACTTTTCATGAGTTTTGATGTGCATAAGACATGCACCATGCATGCTCTTTAGGAAAGATCTGTAGAAATCGAAATATCTTATGTAAAAATTGAAATATCTTTGTATTATGACACCATGCATGCTCTTTAAGAAAGATCTTTAGGGAACTCCGAACTCAAGATCATATCTAGTAGAAATCGAAATATTATTTTATGTAAAAATTGAAGAATTTATTTATTTTCCCTTTTCATGCAGCTAAACCTGTTGGGTTCTGAATTTTCATTTCATTTGGATGAACCATTCACTACAAAAAATTCAAGGTTTCCGGACGATTTCAAACTGTCCAGAAATGACAAAAAACCTTCTAGAAAAAGGTCCATACGATTTAAAACCGTTTAGAAATATAGGTCGCGAATTCGAATTATGGACGGTTTGGGCAAAACAGTCTAGAATTAATTCTAGACAGTTTTGGTAAAACCGTCCACAATTATTTCTAGATGGTTTTGCTCAAACCGTCTAGAATTAATAATTTATTTCTCGATTTATTTCTTTCCAGAAATAAAACTGTCTCGATTTAATATATATATATATATTAATATCATTAATTTTAAAATAATAAGGGTATTTTCGTCCCGGAGATCCATGAGATCGCTCTTCCTCATCTTCGCCATCGCCACCATCGATAGGCCACCCAGCCCCATCACAGCCACGTCGGGCCCACCCACGGCGATCTCACTGTCCCTCTCTCCCTCTCTCCCTCTACCCGACCCGAACCAGAGACCGAGACCCAACCAACACCCACCACCCGCAAACCCACGACTCCAAAGGCAGTAGATTTTCCCAAAAGCTCCGGTTTTTCTCAACCCTCACTACTAAACATGGCTACTTACATCCCCAACACGTACGAAGCAGCTTGCAACCAACAAGTTGAACGCAATAAAAAGAAATTTGAGCTCTTTCTTACCAGTCTTTCATATCGTCACTTTTTGGCCAGAAGTCGACAGGGGAAAGGCTTCTTCTTCATCGGCTTCGTCGTCGTGGGCTCCCTTCGCACCGATGATCGGGTCGAAGCTGCCAACTTGGTTGCTCTTTGTATGTGATTCCCCATGACTCTAAAGGCATCAAAAGAAATTAGGTCTGTGTTTGTTTCGATTTTGAAAAAATTTGGGGGAAAAGAAATAAGTTGGGAGAGTTTATTTGGAGCATCAATTGGGCAATGTTATCTACGGCTAGGATTGTTTTGAGGAGAGTGACATAGATAGCAATCGGTGACACCAAGAATCGACTCGTTTTTAAATTTTTCCAGATGGTTTGATTAAAACCGTCCGGACATGAAAATTTCAAGACCTAGGCCTTTTGTTTTAAAAAGAAGAAAACAGAAGGAAAAATAAAAATATCAGATGGTTTCATTTAAACTCTCTGTGAAAAGCTTTTTATAGACGGTTTTAAAAACCGTCAATAATTGAGGTTTTTTTATTTTTTGTAGTGATTAGGTGCAACAACCAAATCTACTCATGGTATGCACTGAACAGGAAAATCAAAAAGTGGTATTTTTATATTTTATTTTTTTGAATAAATTAATAAGATTTCATTGACAGAAAAAAGAAAAAAGAGAACAAAGGCACGTACATATATATATATATATATATGGGTATACCTATATAATTTTCATGAGAGGAATCAAAGTTATCAGACGATCGATCGAGGATATTCTGGGCAACTGAATTCGAACACAGAGCAGTGAATTAATTAGGAGCCGAAGCAGCAACAACACTATCCAAATTAAACCAATTAAACAAAAAGCTGGTCTGAGCCAACAAACTTGGAAGAGCTAGGGGGGCATGCATGCACAAGGAAACACCTAAAAGGAGGCAAATATATACGGACAAGAAAATAATGACAAGGAATAATTTCACCATGTCACACAAGATTATTCCATAACACCTTAATTAGGGCCACGGTCCCTCAAGGTCTCCCAACCCCGCCTAATCGACAAAGCACAATTAACGCCCGGCCTTGAATCTTGACCAATACCAACCCCCTTGAATCTTGACATTCCCCAAACTCCTATGTCTAAGAAATTTGAATTAACCCAACTGGAAGAGAGAGAGAGAGAGAGAGAGAGAGAGAGAGAGAGAGAGAGAGAGAGAGAGAGAGAGAGAGAGAGAGAGAGAGAGAGAGAGAGAGAGAGAGAGAGAGAGAGTTATTTGACACACAAGCCACCTTCTTTGTCAAGAAGGCAAACAGAATTCCAAGCCGCTTTAGCGCCTAGGCTATTAAGTTCATAGAAATGCTACATGTTCTTAAACTTTTACAAAGAGAGCTTTACTAATTAAGTGATGTGGAGCTTATTCATTAGAGATGATCAAAACAATTAATAAAAAGAAATGTTACGAGTACCAATGAATAAGCCCCACATCATTTTAATAAGGCTCTTTTTGTAAAAGTTTAAGTCCGTACATGTAGTATTTCTCTTAAGTTCATCACCTCCCTTCCATAAAAAAGCCCTAGAATGAATCCAATCCAATCCAAATTGATTGATAACTTTACAACGAAAACCAACAAATTAAAAGATCATATTTTTAACCCCACAGTGGTTTAATTTTTAGCTAGCATTTAAAAATGCGAAGATCGAAAGAGGGATATGGTACTAGTTGCTCTCAATGTGGTCCTCATGGTAGATATGGGAGAGATTTTCTTCTTGCCAAATCATAAAGAGAATTTTGACCTTTGAGGACATGCACATATACAGTACCATTTCTCTGGTCTTCCTATATATTTTCCAAGTAACTTTAGACTTGAAGAGATGAGCGAGGTTTGGAAAAAAAGTTCACTCACTTAACTAGAGAGAAAGAAAGTATGAAAATTGCCTATTTATGTTCTACCTCTTAATCACAAAATCGACAACAGTAGTACTACTGGAAATTTCCAGAAAGGATTGATCATATATATAGTCATGTCATGATCATCACTGTACACATTGGATCATGCATGGAATATTTATGTTTGAGAGGACATCGCATATATATATATAGGTGGTAAATATATATGATGAGAATGCTGAGGTAGATGACAAGAGTACATAAATTGTCACAATATTCCCATAAGGTAAAGGTGATGTGATTGGGTTGAGACCCACATCAGATTTCATCTCATTACATATATCTATATATATATGACGCCCATATATAAGAGATTACCATGGCAAAGCTTTAGTAATCTAATTCGTACGTATAGATTTTTCCTCTTACAGACTTAAAGAATTCACCTCGCTATCTAGAGAATTTTGCTTGGATTTCAATGGCTGACGATATATAGTATGTCCAGAAGTTGTAAGAATAACTATTTCAACTCATCAAAGTATTAATTCTTTAACAAAAAGAATGAATTTTGACCGATGGATAGTGTTCTCAATCACTTGACCCTTAGGAATCGCACTAGAGCATTCTCAACAGCTTCACTATAGCCCATTCCATTATATAGGAAAAATATAAATAATAATAATAATAAAATCACAAAAAAAAAAAAAAAAAAAACACAGCAAATACGGTATTGGTTCCCAAAGCATTGAAAATACTATAGTTCTACCCAATGTATAGGGAACAAAGAAAGCTTCTCTATCTATTATTTTAGTAACGACCCAGGAAAAAGTGCTAGTTAGATTTGCGCTATCACACCAAAAGGACTAGTCCATTTGAAGCTTTCTTAGCTATAATCCCTTATAAAGCTCAGTTTTACCTAGTAACTAGGCAATGTGGGACTTAACACCCATGAGTATCTTTACAAACCACTCACTCTATGTGAGCTATTCATTTCTTCCTAATATGGGACCAGTGTGTTATAAACTCTTCCCCATAAACCCCTGACGTCCTCATTAGTACCACGTCATGCGGTGCTCCAGTACCACATGATCTGGCATTACTAAGTAGTTCTGATACCATTTGTAACGACTCAGAAAAAATCTCTAGCTAGATCTATGCTATTACCCTAAAATGACTAGTCAATTTGGAGCTTTCCTAGCTAAAATTCTTTATAAAGCCCAGTTTCACCTAATAACTAGGTAATGTGGGACTTAGCACCCATGAGTATTTTTATAAATCATTCACTTTATGTGAACTATTTATCTTTTCCCAATATGAGACCGAAGTGTTACAATTTTAATACAAAATATTTTTCTTTCCTCTCTCATCTCTCATCTCTTTGCTTTTTACTGGGGATTGTGTTGGAATTTTGTGAAAAAAAATATGAGAGTATATAGGAACTTAAATTTGTAAAGATAGAATATGTAATTGATATGAGTAATTCTAAATGTCATGCCCATGTCCCTCTTGTGTCACTCTAAAAATGATATGGCTTTTAAAATCATCATGTGATCAAAATTTAATTTTGATTGATTACAAGCCCAACAGTGATTTTAAAAGCCACCTCATTTTTAGAGGGACACAAGAGAGACATGAGTATGACATCTAGCATTACTCAATTGATATATGGAAAGATAATGGAAGCTAGCTATTGTGGAGCGTATTTTAATAGAGAAACAAAAAGTAGTTTTGTTATCTGAATTTAAGAAGAAAAAAAAAATCAAAGAGAAGCTGATGTAAATGCTCTTAATTGCCAAATCCAATACATGTGTACAAAAGTCTTTGTACTCAAAAAAAAAAAAAACAAAAGGGTTGCACTCAAGTTTGGTTTAACGAGAGATGTGGTAGTCAATTAAATTTAATTAGATTAATTGTTATAATACATGACCCATCCATGCATCATTCTTAAACACTAATTAATCAAATTAGGAAACAAATAAACGACCAATGAAATGCCCTAAAACCTATATCTAACGGTATACATGATTCCACGTTATTTAAATTTTTTAAAACATATATTAAGATTAACTTCATATATACCGTTAGATGCATCAACTTAAAATCCTAACCATGAAATGAAGAGGCTCCTTATCCAAAAAGTGACATGTACTCCACAAGTGACCAATAGATGGAACAAAGAGTAAACGTGGGGGAGGGGAGCAAAGTGTGGACGTGGGCATGTAATGTGGGTTGGTGAAGTCAATAATTCTCTCATGAACAAAGCAAGCTAAGACTTGCAATATATATCCAATGAAAACGTGAAAAGCAAAAAAAAAAAAGAAAAAAAAAAGAAAAAAAAAAGGGAAATTAAAATGAAAATGGAAAACAAGGGGGCTTCGCATTTACTCATAGTGGGACGTACATGCACCTCAACCTAAGCTATGGCCCTCACAACCAAAGAGGAAAAGAAATTGATGTCTAGAATGGGAAGGGCTTCTTCTATTGTTACCATAAATGAGTTACATGGTAAGGAGATGGAGGGCCAGATGTCACATGGCAGTCGCCTTCACCTTTGTCGTAACTCAAATAATGTAAGAAGTACGTACCGAAGAAAAGTGAAAAGAAATTGCCACAGAGAGAGAGAGAGAGAGAGAGAGAGAGAGATGTCACATGTTTTGCAGTAAAGGGGGAGGATTTAATTAACATTAATCTTCAAAGCAATATATAGTTCTTGTTTAAAAAAAAAAAAAAAACATTCAATGGTCGGTTGAGATTGCCATGACATTATGAGATAAAAATGCGTGCAGTATATAATATTTCTATTAACTAACAATAACTTCATAGGGAGGGTGGTTTAAGTACTCAACTTCTGTTTATCACACTCATCGAGGCCCGAGTTTGAATCTTAGAGTAATTCTGTCAATAACTAAAGTATCTTGTTAATCTCTCTTTTTTTTTCTTTTTTTTTCTTTTTTTTTTTTTTTTCTCATTGAATTTGTTAAAGTTTGACACAAACTCTCCTTTAACAAGAAATAGAACTTGAAAGATTTAATCATTTAATTAATATTTTAACATTATTTTATTTAGTCTTTAAGAGATGGAGATGAACAAATGAGATGGAAAGATCGATAAATCCTAAGTTCAGCTCATCAATAGAAATGTTCTCACTTCTACGATGACTTCAATAAATATAAATTCTATTCTTTCTCAATTTTTAATTAAAGTTGAATGCACGATTAAGTTTAGACAATGAACACCTGCAAGAGAGGGTGTTAGTGGTCGAAGATTTTTCGGGGGTCCCGATGGGAATATCTCTGATGCTTAAGTAATTAGCAAGTGTGATTGATGAATGGCTCTAGGTGAATAAGAGCTATGAGATAATATAATGTGTATGCTAGCGTGAATGTACCTAGATAGGTTGCATATCTCCTATTATGGGAAGTGCTTGTGAACAATGTACGGCCTCGGCTAGGCGTCGTTCGTTGATAGGGTATGACCCTGGCTAGGAATGGCATCGAATCTATGTCTCCTAGCAAGGTGTGCCCTTGGACATGTGTCACCTGTTAATGGGGTACAACCCAGATCAATTGTGGTGTGGAATTCCTTGTCTATTATCAGGTTGCGGTCGTTATCAGGTATTGTGCCGAATTGTATGCTCATTGGCAAGCTAAGGACGTTTCCTAACTCCTCGCGAAGAATAATGGAACAATAGGACGAAGAAATGGAGAGTTATCATATGTCCCACATCCTTAGTCGTTATCTATACAACTAGAACGATAGCTCCTATGGCTTGATCCGGGCCTAGGGGTGGAACGACGTTGAAACTTTTGAGTGGGTGGCGGGAAATACATGGTCCCACAAGAATTTTAAAAATACCTCTAACTTATATGTTTTTTTTTTTTTTAATGAAATAGACTCTAAAATTAATTCATATGTACATCAAAAAAGTGTTCATTTTAGTTTTGCCCCTCATACCTAAAATTTTAGCTCCGCCCATGTTTGGGCTTGATTGCCAAGACCTAAACTATACATGGGCCTCCTGCCTATAGTTTTGGTATTTCATTAGCTATCTGGTTCGTCGTGTCTAACAATTTTAATTGAGTAATATTATATATCACATTCCCTATCATATTATTATGACGTTTTACTGTCAATTCATATTTAGATCAATTCTTGTTAAAAGAAAAAAGAAATTAAAAATAAATTGGCAGTGCCACGTTGGAATAATGGTGTGGTACATAATATTACCCATTGTATACATATAACATAAAGCAGGCAAACAAATAGCAAGGAAAGCAACTCCTAATCATATTCTAAATTAATGAAAAATTCTTAAAACCCAATTAGTCCCCTATTGAAGGAAAAGATATATAGGAACCTAGCTAGACGAGGAATTAGTTCTAATTCTAAACCATAAAAAGATATCAGAGAGTACATTTTTGGGTCTTCCTACCTCGAAAGATCTTAGTGTTTCTTTGGTGCCATAAAAAGTACACAGCATGTAGCTGCATCGTCTTGACAACTAGCCAACTAGGCATATATATATATAACAGATATATAGTAGAGTCATGTCTTAAACATACATACAGTAAAATATTAATAATTTTAGAAAAAGAAAAAGATCTTATTCGACTGATCTCATGTCAAATTAATACATAGCTAAAAACTATATTCGAAATGAAATTGAGAAGACCCATCAGTAATTTGTTTCTAGGTTTCTCTCATTTTTCCATTGAAATTTTGATGGTGCAACTTAGCCAAACGTCTCAATCACCCTCATTAATAATCGCTTTCAAAGTTCCTTTACTTTTTCTCTCTCTCCTCCCTCTAAACGCAACCCATCATTCAAACGAAACACACCCTAAAAAAACAGGGAGAAAGAGAATCATTAACAGTGACTTCCATTTCTCTTTTGCTTCTTCTCCATTACTTATTACCAAGTACCGCTCTAAATCTTATTTTTATCTCATGACTATCACTTAATACTGATTGACATGGCGTTCCAACCAATCTTTAAATCAATTATTATTAAAAAAAGAAAAAGAAAATTTGAATTGGTTGAGAATGTTCGGTCGGAATTGTAGGATAAAAATGTAATAAAAATAATAAAATTATAAAAAAAAAAAAAGTGAAAAATGAAAATGGTAGAGTAAGTAAAGATTTTTGTAAAGTAGTTATAATGGATGAGAGGTCCCTTGTCACTTTATAAATACCTGTCTCTTAGGCAAACTTGCTTAAGTTTTCTGCATCTCTTCCTGTCCAGATCTGTGGCAAAAGAAGAGAGAGTAAACCTAAGGCAGAAACCTCTGCTTCTGTTCTTCAATTCCATCGTCTTCCCTATTGTTTCCTTACCAGGTCAGTAAGCAAAACACCTAAACATTATCCGAATACCGTTTTCAGCTGCTTCACCTCTTTTGGGTTCGACCCAGATTAAGCAACTAATTAATTATACACTTTGTTTGGTTAGCAAGAATCAATGAAAATTTGAAGCTCACCCACATGTTGAAGTTGGAGTCTTGGAGAAGTTAGCTATTCAAAGATTTCCAAAATATGCTCCAATAATTGTTGGGTATATACAAAACAAAGTCTTTTATTGATGTTTTTCTGCTTGATTGATTCAGCTAGCTAGCAACCATGGAGTTCCAGAACCAATCGATGTCAGTCTCTCCCCAGAGAAAAATGGGCAGGGGAAAGATTGAAATCAAGCGGATCGAAAACACAACTAATCGTCAAGTCACCTTCTGTAAGAGGCGCAACGGCCTGCTCAAAAAGGCCTATGAATTGTCTGTTCTCTGTGATGCTGAGATTGCCCTCATCGTCTTCTCTAGCCGCGGCCGCCTTTACGAGTATGCTAACAACAGGTACTGTGTTCTCATGGGTTCCTATTAATTAACTTTTTAAGCCTTCTTATTGCTTTGTTACTCTTGTTCATCTCTTAATTTTCACAGATTTTTAGTACTTTTTACCTTCTTCACCTAGGGCTTTTGATTTAATGGTATTTTTTTTTTCTTTCTAAGTTTGAAATATTGACGTTTTCTGGTGAAGATTTTTCCTTCTGCAAAGAAATCTTAGAGTGAATTATCTAAGCAGAACATAATCATTTTTTTTTTTTTTGGTGCAGTTAAGATTGAGTTCTATCTCTCTTTGTAACTAAGATTCAGTTTCCTTTCTGTCTTCTGTTTTGTTTCTTTCCCTCTATGAGCTTTATGGGGTTTTCTTCCTTTATTTTTATTTCTTTTTACTTTTCTTCTTATGATCATATTTTTAGTTCTTGGTTGGTAGATACATAGATCTGGTGTAATAGATAGAAATAGAAGCATTGCTGTTGTAAGTAGAAAGAAGTAGAGATTTGGGAATGTTCCCCTATCTCCTCCATTGTTGTTAAATTTTCTGTTTCCTTTCTCTTCCCCTTTCCCTTATTCCCCTCTCCCTTTCTCGCTTTCTTGATGTCATCTATGAGGCTAAGAAGGCCTACAACAAAAGCTGTCACCTTCTCATTAGCCCAAAAATCGCTCCATCTCCTTGACACTTCCTTAATGGCACGTCAGTTTGACATCAACAAGGCAAAGTACAGTTTCAAAGAGTTGTCAAGTCCCTTCCCAAAATGAAAAAGAAAGAACAAGGGAGGAAAAAAAAAAGGGGGAGAAAAAAAAAAGAAGGAGAAAATTAAACCCAAATGCTGAAACTCCCTTTTCTAACCAATCACAACCGAGTCAGGTCACAGACACACGCACCCAAGTTAGGGTTTCCTGATTTCCTCACTAACCGGCAAGCAAAATCCCCAAATCTCAGTTGCACCACGTGCTAGATCTTCCCATAGTCAAACATTCCCAAATTAGGGTTTATTAGCAACTACATGGCGTAATCCGCTTGTCCAACGACTCTAATGGGTAACTCTTAAATCAAGAAAAAAAGTTTCGTTTTTTCGTTTTTTCTAATTTATTTAGGAAAATGGGTTGGTCATGTTAGGGTTTGAGGACCAGACTAAGATCTGTCGCAGTTAAAAGAATCTTTATTCACGTCACAAGACTTGGACATCTGACAAAAAGTTTATGTCATGACTCTTATACTGGGTTTTCTTCGTTTCATCCACCAGAAACCCTAGTTTTTATCTTCAAAATGTTGGGGAGTCTTTTCTTCTTTAGATCTATCTCTCTCTCTCTCTCTCTCGGGTTAAAATTCTTTACCAAAGCTGATCAAATGGTCCAGACGACTCGAACAGAGTGAAAGAGAGTGATGAGCCAATAAGAATGGTTCATCTTGGGTCATCATAATGTCATGGTTTGCATTATAGACTGGAAGCTGCATTTGCTCAAAGATCTTGCATAGATATATTTATGTAAGCTTTAGAAAGACAAAAGCTTTGAGGGGAGAGAGAGAGAGAGTTAGAGTAAAGAAGTGGACAGCGACAACGTACGACAACTGCGAGCCAATGGGAGAGTTCTGAGCCTTTAGCTTGTTTCATGCAATGAGAGAAGCGGCTGCTGAAACGGCTATGATGTGCTCAGACTTTCAGACAGAAGTGACTAATTTTTAACATTATTTTATGACTTTTGCTTTTTCAAAGCTTTTATAATAATATTAAACCAATTTTTTTAAGGTTTTTTTAAAGTTATCGAGGTGGGTAATAGGCAGTCGTTTAAGGAGATTATCCATTGTGTAATGGGTATTTGACACGTGTCACGTACATGGCCGTGGATATAGTTTAGCCAATCATATAGTGCCAGCACTGTAGAGACAGCCAATCAGTGGCTCGACGAAATTAAGGTATCAACACCTTGAAAACGGTGGGTGTTTATCTCTGACTCTGATATTTATCTATTTAGTTATGTTTATTTTTTGCTTTTTTCCTTAAAAATATCTACTCCTATGTTTGTAGTGTTTCGCTTTCACCTCCTGTCACAATATGATGGAACAGCTCTGACTCAGGACAATGAGAGATTTATTACCATTCAATCGGGCTTTGGGGTTTCGTATTAGACTCAGTTAACTGAAAGAGTTGGTTGATTTGACCGTTAATAATTGTCATTTTTCTGCTAATGACCTGAGCTTAACCCTCTCAGGATTTGGGGCCATACACACGGCATATGAGAATAATTATTTTATTATTATTTTCATAATAACTATGACTATTAATTAAGAGCTAGATACATAGCCATAAATTAAGCTTTGTAACATCTTCATTAAATTAACTGTCAAGTATTCAATAGTCCAACAGTCTTACAATTTGGTAATCCTCTTCCTCTTATTTGAAAAGGAAAAAAAAAAAAAAAATTAATCAAGATTCAAGTCATCCTATATATTGATTTTTGGGGAAGTTTAATAGCAAAGCTAGATAAAAAGTGGCATTATAGTAATTTAGTACTAATTGCATTGGTAATTTTTATTAAAGCTAGCTTCTCTCTCAGTTACTCTGATAGTGGTAATTAGTTTTTTAGCAAGTAGGGGCAGAACCATCCTTTGGGTTGGGAGAAATTTTAAAAAAGCCTTCAAAATTTTAAGTTCTATAATTATTTTATTTTATTTTATGTTTTTTTATGAGATATATGAATCCCCAAAAATTAATTTTTTTTATCCCCCATTATCAAGAAAAATACAGGCTTTCCATCCTCTCAAACAAAAACAGCGGACATTTTATAAATGATATTGATCAATATGAATAGTTGAAGCTAGACAGAACTAAGATTTTTCTGACAATGTATGATAGCAACATAAATTAAGAATTAAGGACTGAAAAGAGAACCAGAAGAGAGAAAATAATGATTAAAGAAGAGAAAGACCTTAGTTGCGCAAACAAAAAATAACTCTAAAAAACTGAAATTTTATTGATACTTAAAAACTAAAATTTTATTGATACTTCAAAAATGAATTACAAAAATAGAAATGCCTTTATATAGGCTAAGTTTGAGTATTTTCCAAGCTAAATACTAGGAGAAAGAGAAAGAAATAAAATACAAAAATAACCCGACACTTGTAAAAAAAGTAAAATATATTATTCTAAAAATAATTTTTAAATGTTTTGTTCGATTTTTTTGCATTCTTCTGTTGATCTTATTCCAAAAATAATCTTTAAATCTTACGTTTGATTCTCCTTCAACAACCAAATTATGCAATGGTGTTTCCCGTCAATGTCGCCATTGTTAGCCTAATATTTGAAAAATAAAAAAGGAAACAATGAACACCTTTTCTTTTTCAAGTCACATTAAGATAGATAATCTTCCCCCTAGAGGCTATTTACCATTTTAAGTAGACAAAAGTACTTAGTCTTTTACTTACTATTGGAATAGGATATTTTAATTTCATGGTTAGAATTTAAAATTATTGTATCTAGCGTTGTAAATGATACTACACAATAGATATGTTAGAACGACATTCAAAAAGTTTAAGATGTGATATTATTATTAGGAGATTTCATCATCCGCATTCACGTGATATTATGATACACACGTGTATTATACACGCGTTTTTCCCTCCACCAAAATCCCCATTAGCTTGATCCAATTCCTACACTTTCATCTCTGAAATATTAATTTCTATCAAATATCTATCCATGTGCTCATTTGTGGAAGAAGCATTGTAACTTGATGAAATATGTGAGGCCAACATGAGTTAAAAAGTAACTCCATCAAACTATTATGGTTTAGTTCTATTTGGTACTGAATATAATTCAGATTATGCTGTTCAATTTGATCGCGTAAGGTATGATCAAAATTGTTAAAGAAATTGATAGATGTTCCACCAACTTGTGGTTAATTCACAACTCATTATGTTTGCTTTTGTTGATAATTGATATTATGATAGCAGTGTCAAGGCAACAATTGAGAGGTACAAGAAGGCATGCGCTGATTCCTCAAATTCTGGGTCTGTTTCTGAAGCTAATACTCAGGTAGACCTTTAGTTGCTTTTATTTTTTTCCTGGAAAATCTCCTTCTAACTTGAAATTGATCAATGTGTTTAGAATTGGCTTCAAGTAATGACATTATCTACGGTCACCAGGCTAATCACCATTTTCTTATTTTAATTTCTCTAATAGTCAAAGTTACAGTGCTTAGTATCCTGTGTGTTACTTACCCTTATGGTTGCTGCTGTTAACTTCTCTTTAGCCGGAGGAGGATACCATTTTTACCTAGCTATATAGGTTTTACCTCATCCAAGAAAGATGAGTACATTATAAATAGAAAGATGTGAATTTAATTATTTAATTAATATTTAAACATTTTCTTTCGCATGTGGAACCAAACAAGAAGTGGAATATTTTATTCGAAAATGAGGGTTAATTAACTATGTGAGTTAGAGTAGAACTTAAGAGCTTTGCTCTAATACCATATTAAATTACCACTTATTTCAAAATATTAAACTAATAAGAAAATATGAATTTAATTATTTAATTAATATTTAACACTAGCTAAAACTCAACTCATATAGTCATGTTAGCCTGTAACATATATGTATCGGTGGAAAAGATATTCTTGAGGTGGCTTTTAGACGTGTCCAAGTTCTTAGTTTCGTTATTCACTTATGTGCAATACGTTCAACTAATTATAACATGCAAGACTCGTATCCTCCTTTTATCTCCTAAAATATGACATGGTTTTTAAAATCACTATTAAATTTAGAATTGATCATTATTGTATTTTGATCCAATGATAATTTTAAAAGCCATGTTATATTTAGGAAGATAAGGGTTCACATGTGGAGGAAAATCTCGCTTGAAGTAGAAACGATAAACTTAAGTGGTTGATACAAAATCTATATTAGGAATATGCAGATTTTGAATGACTAACCATATAGTATAGAAAACAAGCTAAGGAATGTACATTTAATCTATCTTGTGTTAGCATTAACAGCATATTTTTATATATCTTATTGAGGCCTTTTGACCCTAATGCTTAATAAACCTTAATCTCAGTTCTACCAGCAAGAGGCTGCTAAACTGCGTGGCCAAATTAGAAGTGTCCAGGATTCAAACAGGTAATCTAAAGATATTTTAAATAATCTCATTAATTGTCTGGAATTTTACTGTTGCAATCTTTTCTTTGACGATGTTGGTTGCAGGCACATGTTGGGCGAGGCTTTGAGCGAGCTAGATTTCAAAGCTCTCAAGAACTTGGAGAAAAATTTAGAGAAAGGAATTAGCAGAATCAGATCCAAAAAGGCATGATCTCTCCCATCTTTTCATTTAGGAATCTATGTATTTTTATTTTTTTATTTTTATCATAACAAGTTAATGAGTTTTCTTTTTTGTTGCTGGATATTGAATTGCCCCTAACGTTTTACCTTTTCCTTTATTTCCTTTCCTTTTACCTATAAATCAATCAGAATGAGCTCCTGTTCGCAGAAATTGAGTATATGCAGAAAAGGGTAACTGATCCTTCTCTTGGAGTATTTTTCCTCCTTAATTATATTCTGTTCTATATTGATATCTCAAAATATTTGAATATGTTTGTTGAGCATGTGGTGTCCTTCCACAAAGCTTAACATTCCAGCAGGTGAGCATGTTAGATGTCTAAATATGTTTATATGATTGTTGGTGCAACAGATTTTTGAATAGTACGGACAGCCTCATTTCTTTATCAACCTTGTAGGTGCCGAATATATATATATATATGCTTATTAAATTTAATAATAATAAATTTTTCAACTGAACAACAATTGAATTAAGGAATATGGACCAGCCATTTGGCGTGAGGGAGATTTTATAGAACACGAGAAAAAAAAAAAAAAAAACAGCACAGGGGCATATATACCTTACTCGATCTTAGAGGCTTAGACAGTACAAATTAGGAGGGAAGACTAGGACTAAGACAGTACCCTTCCAGCACAAAGAACAAAAACCTAACATCATTGTTTAATTTAGACCTAAAAATTACCTCCAAAAAACCCAAAGAATATAAGAATGAGAAGGAATAGCCTTTCTATTTCACAAGGCGATTCCATACTCACACCAGAGCCTCGAGGTTGAATGCTATCCCAAGAATGCTTAATAGAAAACTTATGGCTTGGGACATTCAACCAAATGATTTTTATCCCTATTCACAATATTAGAATTCAAATCAAGAAGCATGTCACTGATGATTTTCTGCCATTCAGAGAACCCATTAGGTCATTTCCAATCCCCAGCATCTCCCTTCCCAAATCAAAAGCAAGATTAATGAAACTATTTCCAAATTTATTGACACAAGGGAAAAGGGGGTGCTAGTTGTCATACCATAAGGAAATAGAGATTGCATTGCCCACCACATGCATGTGGGTCTTATAGATCCAATGATGGCTTTGAAAAAAAAAAAAAAAATTATGGATGGAGATGGATGGGAGATGAATGAGTAACATATCTCTTTTCGTATCCCATTCAAGGGGTCTAATCTTCAAAATCTTCCTCCATGTCTGGGAGTAATTTTCAGGGAATTTCAGCTGCCAAAAGTTTGTTTCCTTAATTAGATTGATTAATTTGACCCAACAAGACAATTAGAACTGTCCTTTTTAATTTATTGGTGTTACATATTTCATGTTAGGAAATTGATTGGATAGCCTTCTTCTATTTATAAGTGAGACCATATATAATAATATATATTAGGACAATATTCAACCCAAAAGCTTAAGCCTATATGTTTAGGCCAAACTATGTGACATTAACCACTTACAGACATAACATCTTTCCATTGTGGAACATAACTTTTCAACACACACGAGTATGAGTCTATCACCATATCTCTACACTTTGATCATATGAAAACTTTAACAATCTTATAGACCATTTCTAGGATCACTTTTGTGGGATGTGTGAGCTTTATCTGTAACATGCACTTCTGTCCTTGTTCTAACTGCGAAATGGATCCATCATCTATATATGTCTACCATCCCCACTCCGACTATGAAATGGACTATTATCATCAACCATACTACACAACATTGTTAGCTCTAATAGTTCTTGTTAGGGATATTAACATCTTGTGAAATATTCTAAGTGAAACCATAATATAACATATTAAGATATCACTCAACGAAAAAACCTTAAGCTTATGAGTTCAGGCCCAACGATGCTATATTAATCACTCACACATATTGTGACATTCTTCTAACATGAAACTTAACATTTCTACACTCACTTGTAATAATCAATATTTCATAAATGTTATATTAATTACTTATATATATGTGATATTCTTCTAATTATGTGAAACTTAACATTTCTACATTCATAAGTATATAATCAACATTCCATAAATGCTTAAGCATAGCTGCATAGTTCTAAGACTTCACTCGTTTTATCCCTGACCCTCCTTCCATCTTATATGAATACTCTATTTCTCATCTTACTTTCAAACCCCATAACTGTTAAGATCACTTATTTCCCGCAAGAAAGCTCTAAATGTTCTACTTGCTTTACCACCCCTTAGGACGCATAAACATAGACCACTAATAAGCTTGAATAACAAAGAGAATCAAATTTAGCAGTTAAAGTCTACCAACATAAAAAAGAAGTTAAAGTCTACCAGCATAAAAAAGAACTTTGCATGTCCAGCACTTTGATCATTTTGGCCTTCGTTCCACTTTCTAAGGTAGAGCAGTCGAGCATCTTGAGTTTTGAAGAATCAAAGGCATGCCAAGGTGAAGTACATCTTACCCTGTATCCAAAATGATCAACATATGCTCCTTATAGCATTCCCAGCAACTACCCAACCATTTACTCTAAATGGAGGGAACAAAATCACTTTTTGTTTCCCTAAACAAATACACTCCACAACAGCTTTCATTTATCTTTCCATATAACATTAAAATATTGTTTTTAATTTTTTTTTTTCATTTATTTTCTTCTTCCTCTCTCGTTGTCTCCGTCTCATGCAAGAGTATTATCATTTGTTTCTTCCTTCCGTTTTTCTTTATCTTTCCCTCATCCCTTTCGTTTCTTCCTTATGAACATCACAAAGAGAGGCACAATCGACAGAGAGAGAGAGAGAGATCAAAGAGCTTGAGAGAGAAGGAGACATTGAGACAGAGAAAGACAATCATTAGTGAGCCCCTTAATCAGGCATGCACATCAAGTGAAGCTCATTCTTATAGTAGATATCTGCAAATAAACAAGAATAAAAAACACAAAACTCCAAATCTTCAGAAACCATTTCAAATCCCTTTTCCCCATCACAATCATCACCCTTTTGGAGACCCAGAAAGTACTCAAAAGACAAAAACAAAAAGAAAGTCAAATGATCAAATTTCGTTAATCAAAAGCCAAATTCTCCAATTTTTCTCATCAACCAAACATGGGTCAATCCTCTATTCAGCTTCTAAAAAGCCATAACAGGTGCAAACCATAATAAGATCCAAATTCTCAACAAACACAAACAAAATAAAATCAAAGAGAAAGAGAGAGCAGAAAAAACCCACCCGGGAGCTGGAAGCTGGCAAAGGGGACAATAAAGAGGGCAGGTTGTAGAATTAGCAAAATCGAAGATACGAGACGATCCTTGGTGAGCTTGGGTGAAGGTAGGGTTAACAAAAGAGCGATGGCGGCCTCTGCTGCAACCACGTACGTCAGTATCATCCACTGCAATGCCATCTCTCTCTAAATCGACTTATTTCTTTTGAGTCTTGCGCTTTCAATTTCGTTGTTGTCGATGCTTCGCTTTCGGTTTTGTGTTTCTTCGGTGGTTGCAGATGATGGAATGTTGGAGCCTTGTAGGGAGGTGAGAATGGTGAAGGAAAGAGGGAGATGGGAGTTTTGAGAGAGGAAGAAGAAATGGAGTGGGACTTGGGAGACGTGAGAGGATAGAGAAGAGAGAGTGTGAGTGCTTTTTAGGAATATTAATAATCTATGAGAATGCTACAGTGCTACCCAATCATAATGTATATAGAATATATAGGGAAGCTACTGTATGTGAGTTTTTGTAATTTTTTTGAGATTTTTCCTAAATTTAAGGAACAAAACCCCTTATAGGGTGTCTGCTGTAAATACTCTTAGTACTATCAACAATCCCACTAGCTAATGGATAAATTGCTCTTCTTTGAGTTAGAAAAGAGCCCAAACTACGCCTTAAACGAATCAAAAAGAGATTCCATGGCTCTAGCTAGCTAAATCATACCCAACAATGTTCCAAGACATTTTAAAAGACATTGTACTAAAACACTATGCATCAAGGGCTTTGTTATCATTCTAGGAGAAAACATCTTTGTTTTTTTCTTCAGAGACACTTGTAGCTAATTCAAAGGACTAAGAGAGAAATTAATGTGACACTTCCAAAAACCAAGTCCCATATTGGGTGGGTGGATAGTTAAAAGTGTTGCATGGATGCTTATTCTCATATTTACTTTTTACTAAGTGAAACTGAAATTTATAAATGATTTTGAAGAGTTTCAATTGTAATATATATTGATAGTCCTTTTGAGTTATATCGTAAATATGGTTAGCGATTACCTGTGTCTTGACAAATGGTATGATCAAAGGCCAGTAACCTAGTCATTAGGACCCTTATATAACCGAGCTAGCAAACGTGCAATTTTGCTTGGCTTTGTTTTTTTTCCCTTCGTCCGAACTGAACTTTTCATTGAACAAACTAACAACCGAGCATAACTTCCTTCAAGCTTTCTTCACCCATTCAGACGATCCAGCGACTGAGACTAGGATTGAACTCTGCTGGAAGTCTTCATGAGTCAACCATCTGAACGATCATCCGAATGTGGTTCCAACCGAGCACTACTGTGATACTCCTTGAGTGTCTCGTCCAAACTTCTCAGGGAACGAGCCCCCAAATGTCAACATTGTGATAGTCTATAAGTGTCGCGTTTGAATGTCTTAATGAATGACCTTCCAATCGAGCAACATTGACACCTCATAGAACCAAAGTCTTCATTCAACAATTTTCAAGTTTGACCATATGCCTTACATCAAATATACTTTGATCACCGATTTAGCCAGCTAAAAAATCTAACAATGCTAATTAAGTCTAATATTGGTTCTTTGCTAGATGAAATTTTGTTTTATACGATATTCGAATCAACTAAAATTGTAACATTCATTAATCCTTTTGGGGTATATCAACAATCGATGTAGCTAGTGCTTCCTTGGATTATGACAAGTAGTATCAAAGTCAACCTAGTAACAAAATGTAGAGCTGGGGCACTGCAGTGTAATGTTGGCTTGGCGAGAATGTTAAGGATTTGAGTAAAAGAGTTAGTAACACCCTAAAAAGTTAAGTCATACATTAGGTAGGTAGATGATGAAGGTGTTGCATGAATACTAAGTCCTACATTGGTTTTCTATCGTTTAAAACTTGGTTTTATAAAAGATTGATTAGTTCTTTTAAGGAATAATGCAGATTAATTAGCACTTTCCTAAGTCGTGACAATCTTCTGGGTATGGCACGCGCATTTAGATTGACAAGCCTATTTATGGAGGTTTCACTAAGAAACTTTTGAAAATACCTAATACTTACTGCTTCACCTCAACAAGATCATCAATTCTTGTACCATCATCTCTACTAACAAATTAAGAACCTTGTTCCTCCCATGGTGACTCTTCAAAGCTCTGAAAAAGAATACAAAATTTTCCTCCCCCAACTTCAACCATTAAACACGAGACTTTTGCTTGAGGAAGCTTTCCTCAGCTCTACTCAGCTTTCCTTACTCCTTCGCAGCACAAACTTCATTTCTACAAAGACTGGAATCTAAAGGATTAAGATGGACTTGCCTCTAAAAATTTTCCTACTTCTATTTAGCTTGCAACACTCTGCCAAACAAGTTAGAAAAGTTGGTCTTATTTAGGTCCTTACAGTCTAAAAAGTGTTGCTTAGTTGGCTTGTATGCGGTGCTTTCGCTGTTCTCTAGATTGTAGTTTTTAGGGGACTGCGTGATTGGTCTGGTCTCCTCCCTTTGTATTTGAGTTCTGTTCCATTCAACTCAATAGATACTGGTCACCCAAAAAACATATCAAGTGCTTGCAATCAATAAGTGTTAACTACCAAGGTTGCACAAAATTAGCTAGGATGCTTGCTTGCCTTAAGAGGTTTTTCCTGTTTAACATGGTTTAATTACTGAATTTTTTTTTTGGATAGCTTTTTGGTTCTCTTTTCTTCCTAAAATATGAAATGGGAGACTAGCTAATGTAACTTCTCGTATTTTGACATCTTTGTATTATGCAAGATTTTTTTTTTTGTGACATCAAAATAGATTGCCAACTAATTTTTTTGCGTATAACCTTGCAATCTATTTTGATGTTTGCAAAAAAGTGGATGTGCTGATTCTCATTGTAGAAGTTATACACATCTACTAAACCCCCCCCCCCCCCCCCCCCCCCCAAAAAAAAAAAAAAAAAGAAAAGAAAAAAGCTTCAGATTTCTTTTAGCTACTGAATGTTGATATTATATTCATCATAGTTGAAATGTCTATATATATATATAAATTGCAGGAAGTTGATTTGCATAACAATAACCAGCTTATCCGAGCAAAGGTCTCTCTCTCTCTCTCTCTCTCTCTCTCTCTCTCTCTCTCTCTCTCTTCATATATATTTGTGTGATAGTAGTAGTAGTGACATGTATGGGGATCTGGTGGATGGTGTAGATAGCCGAGAATGAGAGAAACCAGCAAAACTTGAATATGATGCCAGAAGGGGGAAACTATGAGCTCATGCAGTCTCAGCCATTTGATTCTCGAACCTATTTTCAAGTAGATGCATTACAACCCAATCATCCCTACCCACGCCAAGACCAGATCCCACTTCAATTAGTGTAAGAATCTCCCTCAATGAACATTTTCATCTCTTCATCATCAATCACCATGCATGCATTTATATCGTTTTTCATGAAAACGAGGTACATTATGTTTGATTGATCAAATTTCTGTTCAATTTCTTTGCACGTTTTAAGGGTTAAATTTAGTCAAATATTTGGAACTGTAACACAGGAATTCAAAGAAATGCTTCTATAAACAATGGAAGCAAAATTTAACTTGGAACCTTAACCTTCTATTTGTACATATGTGTGCAGTGTGCCCCCATATTAATGTGATTTAAAAAAGGAATTGTTCGAGTGCTGCGGTTGGAAATTTTTTTTTTTTTAAAAAAAAAAATGTTTAGTTAAAGAAGACCAGCTGAAAGAGAGAAAATTTTGATAAGCAATTTCCTCAGTTCCACTAGAAAGGAAAACACCTAAAATATAAAGTTTTAATAACTTACAAAAAGGAACTTTCAGTGTAACTGTCTGCTTTAAATGGGGTTGTGTTTGGCCTATACACATTGGACTGCATGTACCGGGAAATTGAAGTATTTTCACTTTGTTCTAATTTTAAATCCATTTGACATTTCAATCTTAATTGGTTAATTTATTTATTAGTTTTTGCATGATATGTTTTTTTCTTCTCCTTAATTAGCTGTGGCTGTTTAGTTTTTGTCTCTCTCAACAATTATTGTTGTCAGCATTGTCTCTTCTTAATTCTTTCGAGTTTCACTGACATAATAATTCTCTAGAATTTTGTTTTGGGCAAGATCCAAAGCTAGCATCTTTAAGAGTATCCACATTTTTCTGTTAACCACTTTTTAGTTGGGTCTTTTTGAGTTCTTGTTTGTCTTATATTAATTTGAAGGGTTGCTTATGAATCTTTTTGTTCTTGCTCATCCAAAAACAAAAATATTATATAAAAGATTCATCCAAGTAAATCAACTGCCTTCCACAGACCCTCTAATATATATGCTTTTACTATTTTTGATGCAGTTGATTATATGGTAGCTTTGAGGGACTGGTAATTTCAGCTGTTTCTATAATTACCATGGAGTGTATCGAATTTGACATGATCAAGTGAAAGATAAAGGTATGCATATATGCATGATGCCAGGCACTAACGGGAGGTTACATGCAGTACTCCCACAATATATAATGGCTTTGTAGACAGACATAAGACTGTCCTAAGTATGCTTATTAGAAATGGATATCTTTTCTGTATGTTTATTATTATGCATGCACTAAGCAATCTGTGACAGAATCATAAGTAGCCTGATTTGAACATTACTGCTCTCTTAATTTGTAACATTTATTTGCGTGTCTTTTTGTGCACAATTTCAGCTGCATGATCATCTGCACAAACCCTATGCATGTAGTCAATATATATCACGACTGTCAAATAGACTGAAAGGGTGTACGTACAAACAGACTACAGAACTAGGAAAAGTCACACGTAAAGACTTGTGTTTGGTCTCTGGTCCTTTTTGAGGTACCTTTAATCCTTAAAAAGGGTGTCGAATTCTTTCTGTTTTGGGACAAACTTCTTGTGTTTCCCAAGTCTTCCGGAAAATAGGGCCGGCTCAGGAGGTAGGCTGCAGGCTATTGCCTAAGGCTTCTAAGTGTCAAGAAAAAGATGAAGGCCTTAAATATTAACCAATTAATGAAAATTGTGAATATATTTTGTCTTTTTACGTGGAGGGCTTTAAAATTGAGAAATACTATATTTTCTAATTTTTTTTTTTTTTAAAAAAAGTTAGTTTTTAATTAAGTGACGTGTAATCTATTGTTTTGAAAAATTTGTCGGTAAATGGTGACAAAATCACTTGGAAAGCAACTTTTAGAGGAAAAAAAATTAGAAAGTGTAGCATTTCTCTTCAACATTTTGTATCCTATATATATATATATATATGTACTTTCTCTCTTACATTTTTATGTTTTGGCCATTCATTTCTATGCATGTGAGAGATGTGAAGTTTATAACATTAATAGATTCAAACAAAAACTTAGAAAGTTTACATCCCATAGAAAAGGATGAATTTTAAAGAAAAAAAAAATAGAAAAGTCCATATATATATATATATATATACCCCATTCTGACAATGTCTCCCTACACTTTTTTAATTGGGACAATGTCCCCTTCAAACTATCAAAACATTGTCAATGTCCCCTCAAGGCCAGCAAAAAGACTGAAAAAAAAAAATACCTTACAATTTTTCTATAAAACAAAAATAACCTTATAAATTCAAAAAAAAAAAAAAAAAAAAAAAAAGACGAAAAATTTGTATTGAAAAAGAAAAATTATTTTATTTTAAAAACAAAAACTTTTAGTTTCTTAAGAAAAACGAAAACTTTTTTAATTTTTCATTTAATTTTGTAATTTGGACACCCTTGGTTTTTATGTATTTTATTTTTTAATTATATATTTTTTTTGTAGTTTTAGTTTTTTTGTTGAATTTTAATTATTTTTAATCTTATTAAGGGTATTTTTCGTCGTTGGGGGGAACATTGACAATTTTTTATAGTTTGGTGAGGGACATTATCCAAATTAAAAGTTTAGGGGGACGTTGTCAATTGAGTGGTAATTTGAGGAAGTATGTGGACTTTACCCAAAGAAAAATTATGTAGAGATTCATGCTATGTACAACCCTCATATTTAAATAAAGAATATTAGGAAAAAAAAATTAAATTCACTTCCTTAAAAATTTTTAAGAAAAAAGAAAAGAAAAATTATGAAATACTAGCACAACCCTAATATTTAGGCCTTTTTGGGATTCATGCCACGCTTTGGACACGCTTATTACTATTTAATTTAAAAAACAACTGAGCCACCACCTTCACTAATTTCCTCGTTTCTTTTCTAGAATGGATTATTAACTTAACCCCTTGAACAGATAGACAACATTGTGTTCGGAATTGGAAGTAATCTTAAAATGAGAACAAATGCTTCACTTTTTTTTTTTTTCTTTTGCTTTTTTTTTTGAGAAAATTTGTAGACTTCATTTATGAAGCTAAAGAAAATAGAGCATTAAGCTCTAACAAACCAGAGTTTGTAGCTCTGTTGCTTCACTTAATTAGCTGAGAAATCACAAACAAGATTCTCACTTCTCATGGATCATTGTTATTAAGAGTGTACATTCGGGTGGATATTAACTAATCTCATTTACTATCCGTAACTATTTGTTATCTGCACATGCAAATACAGTCAGTAAAAACCACTATCCGCATATATGGATGTGGATAGCAGTTTTAAGATATTAACTGTATCTGCAGACCCTTTATATATAATATATATCTTATGTATATTATATTTAATAAATTTACCTAATCGATGTCGTTTTGAATTAAATATAGGTTATGTTTACATTGGTTTGGTTGGTTATGTTGGTTTCTCATGTAACACTTGGGCAAAAAGACAAAAATAATGTGAAATAAATATATTTTCAAAAGATTAGGGCTTAAAGCAAAAATTAGAACAAGCCCAACTGCCCAAAACACTAAAAAAATCAGCCTAAATTATTTTTAAGTTTTTTTAAAATAGACTTTAATAAAATACCCAAAAAAGGCCTCCAAAAGATTAAAATAGGCCCAAAAGTTTATTGCCTAACATGCGGATAGCGGATAATAACCACAATAACCGCGCGGATGTGATTAGTAATAACATTATGCAGATACGGATATCTATAAGTAATATATGCATTTTGGTGGATGCGGATGCAGATATTACAAATAACCTCGTTCGCATGTACATGCACCCCTAATTGTTATGGTCTGTTCATTTGCTTGCTTCTTTTTTTCTTTTTTCTCTTTTTTTGCCTCCATGTAGCTAGGTGCTTGTTTGTGTTGATTCTTTCTAGCTTTTAGGTCGTCTTATTTTTTTTTAGGGGTGCTTGTGGATCCTTTTTGTTTTTGTTGGGTATTTTCGATAAATTGTTTCTTATCCCAAAAAATAAATAAAACCTATTTTTAGCGCCTGTGGTTTGGGGTACGTTGTGACAAATAGCTTCTCGTGGTTTAAAACGTGACAAAATACTTTATGGGGCAGGAAAAAAGAAAAAAAAAGGATATACTTAAATGTTTTGATAGAATCTATTGTTTGTCACGTCAGTACCAATTATATTGTCACACGTGTCACTTATAATTGAAAAAAAAAATAGTAAAAACAAACGGAGGTGACTAAAGAAAGCAAATCCCTTTTGGGTTTGATTACTTCAAGCATACTATCCTCTCCACCAAACCCCTTGGTAGAAAGTGATGAGGTTGGGCATGTTCATTCACTGGTTAAGAAGAATCGTCGGAGTCATTGTTTTCTTTGTCCATCGATTCAAGAAAACAGTTAGTTCGTGCCACTGAAACCTGCAAAAAGGAGATTAACAGTCCGGCACCGGCACTAGCCCCGGCCCATACTTCACCGTGTACGAGGAGCACAAGCCAATTGGGTCGAACCCAAGTGGTCGAGATAGGAGTCAGTCTATTCATTTAGGGGAGGAAATTAATTGTTTTTCTTCCTCTAATCCAAGATACTCAGTAATTGCTCGCTCTTTGACTCCTTTAGCAACGCTATATATAAGAAGGTTTGGAGATTGCCTAGAGACATTTCTTTTAACTCAGTAAGACAAATTTTTTTTTTTTATTATTAATTAATGCAACTGATTGGTTTGGATAAGTAATAATTGATTGAAGAAACTCAATAAAAACAAAAAGATATATTCAAAAGAAATTCCTTAATAGCAAGACGGCCTAAAAAGGCCAAAGGGTGTCTACACAAGCGAAAACGCTTACAAAGAGGCAAACATCGGCAGGCAAAACGAAAAGATTACATCTGAAAAAAAATCCCAGGACTCGGCTAGAGAGTGACTAACGGGAGAATCACGGACCCCCTTAAAGAATTGAAGTTGACTTTGAATATAACCCAAAACATAATTTCAAAAATAACGCACCCAAAATCCATATTCCTCAGCATTTCTCTCGAGCACATGCATGCCATTGAGCGTATACTGTAGCAGCTATCTAATTCTAACCACAATGGAGAATAAATATTTGCCTCTGAAGTGAAACAGGAGGCCATCAACTAAATAAACCCAGCCCGGCCACCTAGCTCCTACGAACCCAATGTGACACCTCGATCGCCTTTATATAATAAAAGCGTAAGTGGAAATCTTTCATTTTACACGTGACTTGACGACATCAAAGATAATAAATTTCGATTGCTGCAAAATAATTTTTTTTTAAAAAAAAGAAATAGCAAACCTTCACATTACGTACACATTTGATCTGACTGAATAAACCTATATATATATATTGATAAATATTAACATTGTATTCTTATATCTTAAATACACACTAGTGCATTGATTTATCGTAAGTGCCACATATGCCATGAGAGCAAATCCATAATAGCGAGTACATAAAATGGTAGATTAATTAAACATGGCAAAAGATAGACTAAACGTGTTAGTCTATCATGATAGTGAGGCAACAAGTACTAGCCTCATCCAGAATGGCCAAAACTTGCAAAAGGATCCCGATCCTCTTCCTCAAATCCTGCATCATAGTCTATATAAATATGGCGTTACCGTATTTACATAGGCAAACAAGTAAATTCCACTGTATCAATATATAAGTTCCACGTTTATTATGGTACCATGCATTAATGATATGATAGTTATGTAATTTTCATATTATGATCATGCATTGCATCACTACATGCGCGCAGTTGATTCATTAGAAAATTGTACCATGAACAATTAATATACAGTACCGTACGTGTCGTTCTAGGAACTTTCTCGTGATAAATAATTGTTTACAAGGTACAAAAAAAAACAATCATATGATAGATGAATCACACGGCCGCCAGTAGAGATGGATCCGGATCGGAGCTCCATGATTAAAGCTTAGCTAGACGACTGATATCCATTGGATAGGCATCGTATTCGTCAACAGAACTGAATGATCTCGCCGCAGTAAGTATGTTTACAGCTTCAGTGGTATGGAAAGAGTCCCAGAACAAGTACTCCGTCCTGTTCTTGCATATTGTGTTTTGGTGGTCGGGAAGGCACTGCCCGTTTTCCCCTACCGGGCAGCACCCAACGTTCCAAACCTTGAAACCTGCAGAAATGCATGCATAGAATTAGTACTATTTATTCAAAGACGACGATGGTTTAATTAGTTTGATTGACAACAACGTTAATTTGATCGATCAGGATCGTTCGTTTTACATACCAAAAGCTGACACGTTCATGGATCCCATCCTGTAAGCATTAACGTATGTAAAATGTGCATCAGTTAGATTGCTATTGAGCTGATTGATGAGTAGTTTAAGCTTCACGTTGAAGTGTCGAACAGCTTTGTTCATTTTATCTACACACAGCGATCCATTTGTCGTGCCATGCAAAGAAATTGCATTGGGAGTGCACCCTATTCGTCCTACTCCAAACAGTACAACCTTCCTTGCTCCGTTATTGTACAAACTCTAAAAAAAAAAGGGAGGAAAATTAATCAGGAATTGATAATCACAATATACTATACATACATATAAGGAAAACTTCACTTAATTTTCTTAAATTATTGCTGCTTTTGAAATTATCCTCTTAAACTTCAAATACTATAAATTTAGTGTATCTATATTTCAATTTTTTTTTTTCAATTTCACCCTCTACTAGAATTTTTCATTAAATCTTGTTAAAATTCTCAAAATGGTCATTTTTTTTTATTAAAAAAAAAAAATCAAAAATACTCATCTCTTTCTTTTTTCTTTTTTTTTTAAAAAAAAAAAAAAGAAAAAAGAAAAAAGAAAGAGATGAGTATTTTAGGAATTTTGACACCCCTTCGTTAGGATTTAACAAAAAAATCCAAACGTGGTGATTAAATTGAAAAAACTTGAAAGATTAATACAAAAAATTGAGAGTTTTTTAAGTTTATATATAGAAGGATAATTGTAAATGTAATGAAAGTTTATGGGATTTAAGTAAAATTTTCCCATATATATATATATATAAAGAGAGAGAGAGAGAGAGAGAGAGAGAGAGAGGAGCAAAAGATCAGATTTTGCACCTTTATTTGCTGAGAATATTGATCGATAAGAACTTGAGCGTATTGGTTTTGAGAATACAGGCGTTTTGTTGGGTAATGTTTGGGCAGGAAATAGTTGTTAATGTAATCATTATTTCCCATTCCAACTGAATATAAGCACTTGTTAAGGTACTCGGTGGCGGCTGAGACATTGTTTCCTAGTAACCCTGCAATTTTTGAGACTGTAACTTGGTGATTCCTTAACTGTCCATCCAAGCTGATGTGAGCACCCTGCACGGAGATCAAACTTTGTGTCACTTACGATTTGCAATGCTATTTAATATTTAATAGATTATTATACAATTTTGTAAGATGATTTTGAAGTAAAAATTAACTTTTAAATTTGCTTTTTTACGAGTTTTTTTTCTGATTAAATATTGATTTTTCACTGTCACATTATCTCAGTTATATGACAATCATATATACATACACACGAAGAACTTCCTAGTATAAGATGAATATGCATGTTGATCGATTCATTACCAAGTGCTGCCCAGTTTCATTGCGAATGCCTGCTGACCCAGATGCATAATTCACACCTTTGAGGATGTCCGAGCCATTAGCAGTTGTGAAGGGTGGAATGTGGTTTTCGAAGCCCAAAAGTTCACCTGCAGTGAGAAAATTTTACAATTATCATATTACTTTATGTCTAACTAATATAAAATATTAGTTAAATAATAAATTTTATTATTTAACTAATATTTTAACACTTAACCGATCCGATCTTTACGTGGACTTAAACTCTCTCTTAATAAGTAAAACTCAACGCATAAAATATTTAGTCGATCGAAATAAAAATTGAACGACAAAGATAAAGTCCAAACCCAAAACTCCTGCTATCATAAGTCATACCCTATATATATACCATTGTAAGAGCACATACAAACGTTGCAACCAACAAATCATATTGATATTCATTGAAAAAGAAAAAATCATGCATATATAAATTGAATTGCAGATTATGCATGTCAGCCTTAAAGCTCCGATGAACTTTACATTATATTTAGCTAGTGGTGTATAAATCTAGATGTAAACGAGAGAGAGAGAGAGAGAGAGGCAAAACCTATGATATCAAAGGAGGTCCGGCCGTTGCTAAATCTTCCTGTTGTTCCAGAAGGATAATCAACACCATATGGCTGGTAATTGGCTCTAGCCTCTGTCGGAAGCAAGTTATTATTGCCACTGTCGGCGAGTGAGTCTCCGAATATGAAAAAACAAGGTACTTGCGCCTCTCCATGCACGTGAAGTTGGATCTTTGAGAGCACCAGGAGAACAAATACAGACAACCATATTTTCATCTTACCCGCCGTTGAGAAAGAAAATTACAAGAACAGGAAGAAAAAAAAAAAAAAAAAAAAAACGTCGAGGAAAGATGATGAATATGGAAGCTGAAATTTGCGAAAAGCGTGGAAATTCATGAGCTGAGCAAAGGGAGTACATATAGAAAGTTGCTAGCTAGGGGGGGGGGGGGGGGGGTGGGGTGGGGGGGGGGCCAGGTTTGGTCTTCACCATTCTATTTTGGCTCCACAAATTATGGATGTCCTCCTGGTTTTTGTTTGTTTTCTTATCCGTTGACATCTTAATAATCTTAATTTCTTTCATTTTTTTATGTTTGACGTAGTACTGTAAATTTATTATTAAATTTTTTTATTTTTTAATTAAAAATAATTTAAAAATAGATTAATTGACACTGTCACGTAGAATAATAGAAAAATAAAAAAGAATAATGTATCTCACGTTTCAATATAAAAAGTATGGCATGAAATGCCACATCATTTCGTAAGAAATTTAAATAATGAAAATTGTAGTATTTTAGGCATGGGAAGTTTCGGGATACTGAGGTCTTTTAAGATAATTTTGAAGTTTGTTAAATATATAATTAATATAGTCAATAGTAGTTAACTCTTGTTCGTGCTTGAGTGTTTTTAGGATATTATTGCTTTTATTATAAATTTTTTACAATTTCACTTGACTGTAAGGATGGTAAATTTGTATTTTTGTGCCAAGTTCGAATATCTCGAATCATGAATATAAGATTAAATATATTAATTTTAATCAAATTCATTTAATTAAACATATCAAGCTTCTCAACCCTAGCTAACTTATTAATTTTGTTCGGTTCATGTCAGGTTCGCATGTAATGTCAAAAATTGACAATCTTAAGTAATGCGTGTAAGGTTCGAGTCATATCTACACATGAGTATAAGACTATTTAGATCAACTCTTATCCGACCAATTTAATTAAACATGCAGGTTAGACTTTTCATCCTTAACTAGCTTGTTAATTCCATTGGCACTTACTAAAAACAAAAAATATAAAAATAAAAGAAAGAAAAACGATGAAACCAAAGAAATTTCTTCAAAATCAAAATACATTGGTTTATTAATTAAAGACTTTTTCCTTTTTTCTTTTTTTTTCTTTTTTTTTTTTTTTGTTTTGTCGGTGGGGAATTGTTCGTGCAAAATGATCAACGATCAGGATGATTCGATGAAGAAAGATCCAAAGAATTGAGATTCGGAAAAGATTCATCACGTGAAATATAAAAGAAAATACATTAAGTTGACTAGACATAGCTTTGTCATTTTTGGGTATACGGCACAATAGCGTAGCACAGAGGGTGTTTAGACGACAAACAAATTGATTATTTTTTTATTTTTTTATTTTTTTTTTCTGTCCCCCCAAAAAAACAAGACAACATGAGTACTGTGCTACAAGACAACCCTCTTTCTTTCCCGACCAACAAGGAAATTATGAATCTGACAAATTAGTAATTATGTGGAGTACTCAGAATGAAAACAGAGGAAAAAACGTGAGGATGCATGTAAAACGACAAGTTTATTCTGATGCAGCATGTTACCTCTGTCTGAGTCTCAGAGTATACGACATTGAAGATTTGGAGGAGGGGCCTTCTCTTGCATTATTGAAAAGATGGCATTATTGAAAAGATGCAGACGAAAATAGTAATTTTATTTAGTAGACTGTTATATAATTAATTAGAATAATATGATAATAAAATTTATCTCTTAATTTTATTTTTATTTACAAGTGTTGATCCAAAATAGTTGATATTCATGTCACGACAAGTTGTATAACAATCTAGAGATACTCTTAAGAGCTTACTCAAAAAATAATAATAATTTTTGAAAATTGACATTATTATTATTATTATTTTCTTCGTGTATTGTTTTTTAAATCATAGGTGCCTTTAAACATTGGTAAATATATTTTTGGGTGAATTATTTTTTTTTTTTAGATCAACTCTTTGTAATTGCTTTATAGGTAATTTTTTTTTCTTTTTTTTTTTTTCTCGAATTTCATAAAAATTGGAATAATCCTGACTCTAGTGCCTCACATCTGATAGAGACATCATTTTTTTTTTTTCACTGCCTCCACAACCCCAAAAGTGAGGAAAACAATCATTCTTATTCAACTTCTTTGTCTGAGATCCAAAACAAAAAAAAAAAAAAAAAAAAAAAAAAAAAAAAAAAAACCCCACAAGACAAAATTGGCAGAATTCCATGGTCAAAATGAATGCCTTAAAAGGTATAACTGCCCTTTTCTATAAGGAATTGGGCATCCTCAAAAGAAAAGAAGATGATAAGGAAAAGAGAAAGACATCAAATCATATGACTTGGAGAGAATATTAGGATTCAATATGTTTCTTAACATTTTTTTAATGTGTTTTTTTTTTTTTTTTTGTTTGAAAAAGTGTTTTGATGTGATCTAAAGGTTAAAACTATTTTTATGGTTTAGTTAGTGTTTTGAGTTGTTTGCTAATGTATTTGTCTTGAAAACAAAAACCAAGAGACAAAAAACAAAGACAGAAACAAACATGGTAAGATGTTCCGGGCTTTAAGATCTAAATAGGTATACAAATATTGAAAAAATTCTGGATTTTTCTCTTATTTTCTTTTGTTGGGTGGAGGGAATTGGCTCCTTTATGTCTTACCAACTGATCAAAGCACACCAAGAAAGGCAGCAAAAACAGAACTACACTCTGTAACAAAATCATTTCTAAGCCTAAAGTCGCCAACTTCATATGAAATCATCTATTCTGAGCTTCCTGAGGGGTGGTGGAGGATACTTGATCCTGGTTGTGCTGTTTATTGACAGTTGTCACTTTTTCTGCCTCAACTTTCTCAAGCAAAGCCTGGTGCTGCATAGCTTTCATCATCTCTTTCATTGTCTTCTCCTCTCCTTCAAGTTGCATTTTCATTACAGCCTCTGCTTCTTTGTCAATTGGCTTGAAGTAATCTTCAATAGCAGCCTCCTGAAAATATCACATTTTTGTTACACAATAGACTCAGGCTAACACGGGAAACAAACAAAAAGATGATAGATATAAGCCAAATGAAATAATTGAGCATCTCCAATAGAAGTACTAAGTATATGCTCTGCCACCAGCAATATTTAGCAAATCATAGATACACATTATCCAAACCAATTTAGTTTCTTTCACATCTCAAAATTCTGAGACCAAAAATTGTGAAATGGTTCAAGCATACAATGAAACAAATTGTGAGATTAACAAGTCCTTACTGAGATTAGCATAGTTTAGACATAGGGCACTCATCAAAAGTCATCCATCATAGGGCTATAGGATATCTTCTGCTAAACGTCTGATAAAATGTGAGGTGTCATAGAAACATAGCAACTAAATGTTTTATATATACGTGCTACTGTTAAGTCCTTTTTCTTTGGCTAATAGCCCCAACTATACCTAATATATTACTTTCAAACTCATAATTTTCAACAATAACAAAACATAGCCAATTTTTCGTCATCAGGAAACTAAACTAATTTTTCTTCACCAGGAAACTTGAACACAAATAAAGCATGGTCTAGAGCAAACAAAATCAGGCAAGTTTGTTGCTCTGTTTCATGCTTATTGATTAATGAAGAATCCTCTTATTGATAGTGAATTGACAAAAAAAAATATCTAAATGAAATCAACAACTACTTTTAAAGCAGTCTCGAATAATCAAATAATCATTTTTCAAGTAATCCCCGCCAGTGAACTGAAACTTACTGTTTCTTCTAGCTTTTTATTTAAAGTTTGCATCTCCTCAACCATACGGCGAACCTCCCCCAAAATAGCCTGCTCTGGTATCTTTCTTAAGGCTGCCTTCCTTTCTTGTGCCTGGACACAGCGGAAGAGTGTGTACGTAAAGCACATTTAGACGAAACATGTTTAACATAAGAATGTGAAGGCTCAAAAAAAAATAGAATCAGATAAGCAGAAGTAGCAGGGAATAAGAGCTGTGAATTAAAGTTTGATGCTAATAACTTAACTCTGTAATGGAAGAAGAAGTTTCATCTCCATCAAAACTTGTATATCCCACACAAAGTTAAGCTTAAAACAGCATGAACTTGCATCCATTGAAAGTAATGAAATGTGGGGACCATTTGACAGATTTGAATAACTCGAGATTCGCCTTTAGGCTTCCTACAAAGAGCCTTCAAGTTCTCATTAGGACAATTACACTTGACAGGACTGGATCATCCTATTTTACCAACGAAATACTGCTCAACTTGCAGTCACTAGGTCATTCTCATGCCCTTCCATTAAAACAATCGCTGTCATTCTACTTCTTTGAGGGTGCACAGGTACAATTCCAGATCAAACACCACCAATACGAATATTATGGCTTATGTTACAAAAAGTAGCAAACCCACCCCCCCCCCCCCCCCCCCCCCCCCCCCCCCACAAAAAAAAAAAAAAAAAAAAAAAAAAAAAAAAAAAAACAGAGAGAGCGAGAAGGAGAAAAATAAAGAACACATGAATTCCGAAAAGATCCCTTATAAGTAAAACACCTGCTTCAAAGTGTGTCACCAAGAGGCAAAAATTACATAATGCAAAAGAAAAAGTAGCTAGAGAACTGAAAAGTTTGGAAATCATAGAAGTCAAGAGGTCATCATGCACATCTAAAAAGTTTGGAAAATTGTCTGGTTCTACCTCTTGAATGTTTATCTTTCACAAAGTTGATCATTTGATATGAAAAGACATCAAGGACAGGCAAGTTTACAAAGGAAAAACAGGAGCATTTTCACTTTTAGCACTTATAACCAAATTAAAGCCTTTCGAGACCATGTATTTTTTATTCATATTGCTCGTCCCGTAATAAAAATAAAGCAACAAAGCACAAAGATTTCATCAACGAGAAAACAGTAATTCCAATGATGGAACTATCAAATGAAGTTTAATAGGAAAGCTAGCAGTGAGCAAGCTACAATATCTACGTGTCTACAGTATCTACGTGTTCCTCAATTAACACCCTGCATATCAGATGATTTTTTATGCAAAACTTATTTTTACTATTGTAAATCATCTGTTTTGACTCTAACAAATGCATTTGCCTTAAGTAGCTTATGAGAGGTACATGCTACTAAGTGCATAATGTATTTGTATTTTGAGATACGTGATATCACTTACCTCATTAATTATAAACTTTCTGATGCATTAATGACCCAGGACACAAATTATATCACCGATATCACCTGAAACCCCTCAGTAACTAAGGTAAAGAATGTTAAGAAAAAAGAAAGGAAAAAATAACCCATTTTACGTAGTATTTTCCATCAACTAGCAAAGTTGACTCCATAATATGGTTACTAGATAGGTCTGTGGCAAATATACTATCAACCGCCCAAGATCCTATATGATTCTTGCTAAATGGGGTTAGTATTACTTGTAGAACGAGTCAATCCATGCTGCTCACCAACCAGATGTAGAGACAATACAATGGGGCATCTTATACAGCCCTATCAGAGATTTAAGAGGCCTGGACGTATAGACATTTTATGTCTCCACAGTCATTACATTTAACAACTTTTGAAGGGTTACACATGAAATATGTACCAAACGCAGCTGTCAACATATAAATTACCCAGAAAAGCATAACTGTTGCCAGAAATCATGTTCAATATGCATTTTTTTTTAAATAAAATAAAAATAATAAAATGGGAGCAACAACAAAGCATACATGAACACACATGTTCATAGAATATCAAGAAAATATTACAGAAAAGAAATAGAAATGTAAGAAACACCTGTTGGATTTGCTTCTCAAGCTGCAACCTAAAATTTCGAATTCTGCGCTCTTCATACCCAGACAGGACCCTCACATAGAACAGGGCTTTCCTTCCAAACTCTAGTAGCTTATTCATACTAGTTCAACTACTAAAACTTCAATTTTTCCTGCATAAATTGTAGTAAAGGTTACACACGTTCACTTATTTCAACAACATCATTTTCTCTGAATCAAAATTTATAGATTTAGTGTATTATACAAATTTCAGCTTTAATTTTGTTTGGTTGCCAAGAAAATATAGGAAAACTGAAAAGATTTAAGGAACCATTTCGTTTGCATTTTTTGCAAGTAATTTTGGCACCTAAGAGCTTAACCTACTGTAATTTTCACTTTCAAAAGCAAGAAAACCCCCCCAGTAAAGTAGCTGTGCACCAAAATCATTCACCATGTTTCCCCTTTCAAAATTCTTGAACACTAAAACTACCACTATTTTCATATTTTTACTTCTTTCTGTATCAATTCCCTTCAAATTCTGAATTCAATAATCATAGGCCAAATGCTGCCTCGTGTCAAAAATCAAGATCTAAACTGCAACACTAAGCAAGTTTTGCAAATGTTAAATACAAGTGTATGCTTCATACAACAGATTTAAGATCACCCAGCATATTCTGAAGACAACCCAACCAATGCTTCAACCTTTCTAACAGACTTGAGACCACCCAAAGTAACATAACATATCCTCTTAAAGTACTTGCAACAAAGAATCAACACAAACATGTTTAGTCAGACACAGATTATAAAACAACATCTCCATCCATTACTCTCTCAACTAAACCCTTCACGCGAGTCACTTCCCCTCATAATTCTCCTAAACCAAAAACTTGACCAAATGTCAAAAACTTAGTGATGCAGCATGGGTGTAGTGAATCGCAAATTAAACAAACACAAGAATCATAACTCTTCCACAAACCAAGAAAACTCAAGGATTCGTATAGAAAATAGAAGAACACCCAATCTTAGGGAACTTTTTATTGAAAACTGATGAAAATAAAATATAACATGTGGCCTAAGCCGTCCTTATTAGGTTTATATAGAGAAAAGAGTCGTAACCCTACTGAAAGATGAAATAAAAACGATCAGTCGCGATCTCGTTCAAACAAGATTAAGTCTCCTTCAAATGAGACTTGCGATAACCCCCTCAGTTGAACGAGACCCAACCAAAACATTGACTTAACGCCAGGTTTTGTATGATGCAACACCTCGGTCAAACAGGAATCAACCAACACTTCAACTAAGCATCCCAAACCAGATTGTTGAACTTCCATTGATGGCTCATTTTGACCTAGTAAACGTTGAAATTGAAAAGGTTTCTTGAAATATGACTTTGTAGCCCTTTGAATAATATTTCCAACGCCACCAAGATTGTCTTCATCCGATATTTGAATCTCAATATATGGCTGATTTAGTAGCACTGGTCTGCTCATAAACTGCCCTGCATCATTCTCTTCCGGTTGAAGAGAATTCATCCTCAAATTCTGATCGACTTTGCCTTGATCTTTCGGATGCCAATCAATCCCTTTCATCTTGTCCTTCTCAATAGCAAAACAAACTGATACTGTAAAAAAAATATCTTGCAACTATTCTGAATAACAGTTCTGAAATCCTTCACACCAAATTTTTTTCTTTTGTAAGTACATAAACCAACCAGAACTAACAAACAGGAATAGGTGAGTCCTTCCCACTAACAATAGGGACAGAAGGGATAGGTAGAGGAGCTATGGGAATCCTGCCAGAAGAAGACCTGGCTGCGGCCCATTGCGCTGCAAAACAGGCCCAGAAGTTTGCACTTTTGTTGAGCTACCTAGCTTCCCATGTGGAAGATGATAAGATAGAGTTGAGAATATTTGAGATAATGGAAGAAATCCTCCAACTTTGAGATAACTCAATTTTCACGTCCTTTATTTCTTTTCTCCAACTCACCCTATATAAAACCTCCCAAAAATGATCAATTATGTCTTACCCACTACAATTCAAATTTTCCTCCAACATCAAAATTTTGATCAAGTAAACTTCATAGAAAACTGTCAACCCCAAGAAAATCAACAAATTTAATTTCATCAGGACCCAATTAAGATACTTCACTCTATGGACTTTCATCAAACACATTATGTACATCCCAATTTTGGTCAACTTCTTGATCATATGACGAAGAACTTACCTCCACAAGATCTTCATCATTGACATCGATATCATAAATTGGCGGAGAATTCCAATGCATGAAATATTGAAAAGAATCTCCAGCGCTCTTCATTTTTTTGATGAATGTACGCTTTCCAACTTCGTCTTCATGTTGGAACTCTTCATCAACAAATTCATCTTCCTCTTCCACATAAGATGGATTTGGTACATAGTTGTGAAGCTCACTAACAACAATCAAGGTGGCGCACAGCTAATCTAGCGCATCAAGTCTTACCTCATTTTGTTGAAATCACACCTCTTTAACGATAAACTAGTAATCCTCCTCCACGAAACGCGGATTTGGTTGATGGAAACGCATGTTAGCACCACTCATGGCGGCAAATTGTTTGGTTAGCGCCTCAAGTTGTGCACCAATTTGATCTCCAAACCACTCAAACTGATCACCAAACCTAACAAGCCACTTCTCCATGTGCTGCAAATGTGTTGTCAGTTGCTCCTCACATATTGCCTCTTCGCGCTCATGCATTTCACCAATGCTTGCAAATATGTTTCCTCCTTCGCGCCCTCTTCATGCCATGGCAAGAAAGAAACCTGGGCTCTGATACTAACTATTAACGCACAACACACTCCCAACTCTATTCAAACTAATAAGAGTCCTAGTGAGTGTGTTAAGGAGAAACCCGGTTGATCACAATTCTTATTGACAACCGGTTCCTAAAGAGATAGAATCCTACTCGTATTTACAAGAAGAGTTTTAATTGTATTTGTCTACTTTAGGCTGCTGATCACAGTTTTGTATTTAGATTAGGTTTATCTCTAAGAGATAGTATTAGACTAGGAAGCAAGTTCCTTGATGTTATCTTGTATCATGTACAAACTCTATATAAATCAATAGATGCTCACAAGATGAGTAAGCTTGAAAAGCCAAATATTATTTGTTTCTACAATAACTAATGCAGCGTAGGTGTAGTAGATCAAAAATTAAACAAACACATGAATCATAACTCTTCCACAATCCAAAAACTGAAGGATTTGTAGGGAAAATACAAGAAACTCAATCTTAGGAAGTTTCTTATTGGAAATTGATGAAAATACAACATAACCTGTGTCCTAATGTCATGCCCCGACTTCTAATCCCCAATAAGGAGAAAACCTCAGGGTGTGTGAACTAAATTTGTTTGAATGTGAAATTCAGAAAAGAGTAAAATACACATTTGACAAAGATGGAGCAGCTGAAAATTTTCAATCTTTTAGTCCCCGTCTAATAAACTAGAGCACTAAAACCTCAATCATATAATATGTAACTTTCAGTCATATTAATGATAAAACTTTATTACTTTTCAAAAAAAAATTCAGTCATATCAAAATTTACCTTATCTTATGTTGATGTCTAGGGCGTCAAGTTGAAGCCTCTATTCTGATATTACCATCTAATCTTGTGTTTTGACACCATACATCATGTCCTCTGTAAATAAAAATTTACAGGTGGAATGGTGAGTCTAGGCTCAATAAGTAAACACAACAAAATAATAATATCAGCATGATAAGTAAATTAGTAAGTAATAAATCAACCATGTGATCAAAAGAGTTAATTCTTTAGGAACATTCATGTGCTTCTTAGAACAAAAGAATCATAATTTTCACATTTCCCGGTAGCTACTACTACCACTATCAATCCCGGTAATACCACTTTCCATCCTGGTAGCTACTGCTTTTTTTTTTCTTTTTCTTTTTTTTTTGATAAGTATCCTGGTAGCTACTGCTACCGCTATTATTCCTGGTAATACCGCTTTCCATCCCGGTAGCTACTGCTACCGCTATCAATCCAGGTGGCACCGCTTTGCATGTATCCATTTCGTACCCATTTTAGTAATGAACATATAATCTGTACACAATACACTTTAACCGTCCACAATACTTCACTGCCAAATCTTCAATAAAACTTTATTTACTTATCAAAACAAAATACTTCACTGCCAAATCAAATTTTCCTCTTGCATGCAATAATCTTAACGTATCCTCTGTCCTAGATATCAACTTAAAGAACAGAGATCAGGATATTCTTGAGAAGGACTAAGTGACAGCAAGAATTTTCATCCATGACTCAAAAGATAGCATCTTATGTAATATACAATTTCGTCTATGAAAAAAATTCTTCTTGTTCAGCCCATTACACAGAACATAATTCATTTCAGTTCATGAAAACCAAAATAATAGAAACAAACTATTATAGTTTCAGAAATCTAGTTGGATGTGGCGTCAACTAAAGCAGTAGTAATTGCAGAAAAACTCTCCTAAGAACTAAACCTTCAGAGTTCAGACGCATAGTCACATTATTTTCTTCAAGAAAAATTAACCAAACATTAAGAATTTAGGTTTATCTTTCAATTTCCAACAAATCGGGTACTCCACATGCTTCAAGAATTTCAACATCTCCTCTAAGGAGCTTCGGTTACCCCCAAACAATCAAGTTGTTTCAAGTAAAATTCTACCATAACCCACTACTCACACACGGAAGAACTCCCAAAAATGAAATAACATCCAAAAATGCAGAGAATGCCCGTTTCGGGTTCTACTTCTAAATCTCCCAATTTCTTAGACAATTAACAAAACCTCCAAACAGGCAGCAAGAACCAATATCCATTCAGAGATTGACCCAAACCCAGCATCAGCAACCCATTCTGAAACAAAATTCGTCATGTTTTATGGGGGTTTACAATCAAGGTTCCACAATCCACATAAAATTTTCCCAATCTAATAAATTACATCAAAAAGACATTACCCAACACTAGCAAAACTCAAAGTCGTCTCATACCCATAGAGAATCTGAGAGAGAGTGAGCTGGGAAATGGGGAAAATACCGGAGGGGAGAAAGAGCTGTGACGAGAGAGAGAGTCGAACGAAGTGACCATACCATGTAAAACCCACAGCTTTTGCTCTCAAATTCTCCCTCTCACGCCCTTCTGTCTCACTGATCTCTGGAGGAGCAGAGAAATGGTGTTGCTTCAGGCGACAGAACACCACCGTGCTATCCAGTCTCAAAATCTTTCGGCCCACTAAATTCAAAAATCGGTTCACTTGGCCCATTAAACCTGCAATGGGGACGATTAATTCCATTTTTAGGCCCATTTATGTAAATTCAAAAATCGATTCTAAATGGGGCATAAATCTGTTCACTGAACTCACCGTTAAATCCTAATAAATTAATAATCACGGGCTGGAATATCAATAACATATCAACATGGACAAATATGTCTACTAGGAAACAGGACATGGAGCATGAACCCACCAAAAATTAAAAAGAGGAAAAAAAATAATAAATAAAATAAAATTGAAAAGTAGCACTTTATAGTTTTTATGTGGACTCTTGAGGAGAAAGAAACAATTTCAGCAGCAAAGGTATGCACTATGCAGCTTATGTCTACTTCGGCTGAGGAGCAAATTTGTGATTTTGTGGCTGCATTTAGGCATATAATCAAATATTAATTCTACAAAGGACAGGATTTGGCATTGATATGTTAATAATCATTAGTAGATACAAGGTAATTGGCATCGTTTTGCCTTCGTAAGGCTCTCTACGGTCTACCTCTTTCGAGTAATTGTAATTACAAAAGTAGATTGTTACGACGAAAGATGCATGGCATCTTCGTCGTGGAATTGGAGATCACGAATTCACAATTGTAAGTAACGCGTCGATAAATTGCGGTACAAATATTTTTCAAAGCGAAGTATTCATAAATACAGCGAGCCTTGTCGACATACTAAGTATAGTGAGCCTTGTCTATAAAAGCGATTTCTTTTTCTATGTTATGTAATTTAGGATTTATGACTAAGAAAATAAAAAAATGATGATTCATAAAGAAATCAGATGAGGAGAATGTAAATGAATATGTCAAAACTCTTAAAGGCTATAATTCATTTGGAGTGATCATGTTTCATTTAAAAAAAAAAGAATACTAAATTTGTCTCAAGGTCAAGGTTTTGCTCAAATTAATTCCGAAAGTTTAAATATTATCAAATCTCTTGTTAAAATAATCTTTGTTAATCGTATCAGTCCTTACTTTTAGGCTTGGTGATGAACATACATCCTCATTCAACTTAGGGTTGTCAAGCGTACGAACCCTCCCGACCTAGGTTTATTGTACAAAAATAAAGGAAAACCCACAAAATAAAATAAATAAATAAAAAAGATGAAAGTTAAAAGTTCAACATATTCTCTTATTGGTATTCAAGTTCACTCATTTTTTTTTTAACAGAATCATTAACTACATAGGGATATATGAGGCACACCAAAAATACTTCTAGCTAGTCTTCTAGCTACTAAGTCTTAAACAAACTCCACACCTCTCTACAAACATAAATTATTAATTGGATTTTGAATTCCATTGAAACGAAAGGTTACAAAGATAAATATAATCTTAGGTTGATAGCAAGAAAATAGTATCAATATATAGTTGCATATATATATCTTATGGTTCAACCGCATGCACACCCATAATCTCCATCTTCAGAGCTGGGCTAATCGGTTGATATCAATTGGGTAAGCGTCTGATGCAGATTGAGCACTATAAGCTCTCCTCCCTATAATTGCATTCCATGCCTCAGTTGGATGAATAGGATCCCAAAACAGGTACTCATCCCTGTTTGGGCATGGAGTTTGATAAGGTAGACATGTAAGTCGCCCATTGTTCCTCCCTACACCGCAGCACCCCACATTTGTAACCTTGAAACCTAAAGTTTGCGAGAAAAAAATTGTACTTTAAAATATTAATTAAATAATTAAATTTACAACTTCTTATTAACTTAAACTTTTAAGATAGGTATACAGTACTGAAAATCATATATTTACCATAAGATGAAGGGCTGTTAATTATATCTTGGAAAATCCCATAAGAGTCTACAAAGATAAATCTTGCATCTGGGAAATTGCTGTTGAGTTCATTGACAAGAGATTTCAACTTGTTGTTGAATATTTGGATGGCAGAATTGATTCTTTGTACACATGTTGAACCATCAGGGCTATTTTGAGCCAACTCGATCGGGCTACACCCTATTTGACCCAGTCCGAACAAGACCATTTTCCTTGCTCCATACTGATACAAAATCTGTAACATAGACAACATATATATATCGAAATGTTACATAATTTTTTTTTTCTTTTTTTTTGTACGTAAGTTGTAGGACTTCAACCTAGAACAAGTTGAACAACGAACTATATATATATATATAGAAATAACATGAAAATATATTAAGAAAAAATTAAAAAAATCTAGTACTGACCCTTAGTTGCTGAGAATAATCTCGAAGAAGTACATCAGCATATTGTTCAGGTGTATATCGGCTGCCGGTCGAGTAGTATAGGGGCAGGAAATAGTTGTTAAGGTAGTCGTTGGTGCCCATTCCAATTGAGTATATACACTTGCTTAGATAATCTGCAGCTGAGTTTTCATCCCCAAGTAGGTTTACCACTTGTGAAACTGTATTTTGGTAGTTTCTCACCTGCCTACTGAAGGTTATCCGGCCACCCTACACAAAAAAGAAGTTTGTAAGTAAACTATATAACCCTACAACGGGCAATATTTTTTGACACGACCTACGAATCCGACACTAACCCAGCAAAATTAGTTAAAGTTGAAGCGTCTGACCCATTTAATTAAATTGGTCATGTTAAAATTAAACTATTATATAGTCTTACATCTATATCTCGACACGATTTAACTTTGACATGCGAAGACGAATTGTCATTCCTAACTACCTTACATGAAGTACTGATGATATTTGCCAATGAAGAAGAAAGTGCAAAGTTTAGTACTTACCAGATGCTGACCAGTTTCCTCTCTAATTCCTGCGGCTCCTGATGCATAGTTCACTCCTTTCATTATGTCTTGGCCGCTTGCAGTTACATAGGGAGGTATATAATCATCGAAGCCCAAAAGCTCAGCTGTATGTAGATGGAAAAGTATTTTAGATTGCTTGTATAGTTTAGCTAAATATTATGAGTTTGATATGCCTAAGCTTGGTGTATTTTCACATCCATTACTATTTTCTAAATAATGTACATGATTATTATATCCGTAGATGATAATATAAATATATAACTTTATTACACCAATTAAGTTCATTGTTGGACCAGTACTATTATTTTAAAGGAATGCTAAAATTATTTTTAGTGTTTTTTTGGTGTCTATATAGAAAGACATAAATATAAAAAAAAAAAAAATTAAAAAATTGCATCTATGTTATTAAGAAGGATACAAATGTAATTTTTTTATTACATTTACGTCTTAACAAATGAACACCAAAATAATAACACTAGAAGAAACTCTAGCATTCCTCATTATTTTATATTCTAAGGAATTGAAGTAACTAATTAAAAAAGATAACCCTAATTTGATTGTTTAAATTAGGCCATTCCATTCGCTTATTGATCACTTTTTTCTTTTTCACTTTAACCATGCATGTAAGAGTATTAACAGCAGCTAAAACACTTATGTGTGTGCGTGCATGGTTTGCCAACTATAGATAATTTTTTATACGACTTGCAAATCATATATCATATATATATATAAAAGCCGAATTCTTCCTTATAATAGCATAGAATGGGCACACATGGCATGAACTCATACTTTTTAGTGACTAAATCGGTCCTTTATGTACTGAACCGGTCTTTTAAATAAAATTGAACCGGTCTATTTAATATCTCTCTCTCTCTCTCTCTCTCTCTCTCTCTCTCTCTATTAATGATACAATTAGTCTATCAATTAATGATGCAAGTAGGACTCTTTTGTGGAGAAATGTGTTTCTTTAGTATTTTATATTTTTCGTTGAAATCTAAATATGTTTCCATTTTGCATGTTTGTAAAATTTTCGGTTGAGCAATTCTTCATTTGAATGTTTATGAAATTTTTTTTTTTTCGTTCATTTGCTTTTTCGAATGTTTAGAATTATATAGGATTGAAATATAATAGGTACCACATCAACAATAAGAAAAATTCCTGCTAATTTTCTATTTTATGCTTTAATAATCAAAATCATGATTTTTTTTCTTCCTATTTTTCTTCTTCATACTTATTTTCATTTCAAACTACATTTATGAGAACAAAGATTTTAACATGTTTTAATTTATATGAATTAAACTAAAAATAAGGGTCTTATGTTTTAATTCAATTGAACGTTTTATGGGATATTTGTTTTTCTTTTATATGATTTACACAATTTTCACTTATTTTTTGGAAGTGTTATTCTGCTTTTGAAAACCCAAAAAGGCAAAATTATATTTGATTATTGTGCACAAAAGGAATAGAAATGCTTTTAAAACACTAAAGAGTTAATTAAGCATTAAATTTGAAATGCTTTTTTTTTTAATGTTTAAAATTATATGGATTTTATTTTTATTGAAACATAATAGGTACGTATCACACTAACAATATTATAGATTCCTACTATTAATCCTACTATTAATTAATCATTAATGCTTCGATAATCAAAATCCAAGTTTTTCTCTTGCTATTTTTTTTTACTTTACACTTCTTTCCATTTTAAACTACACATATGAGAATATTTTAATATATATATATATAAAAGCCGAGTTCTTCCTTATAATGGCATAGAATGAGGACACGTGGCATGAACCCATATTTTTTAGTAACTAAAACGGTCCTTTAAGTACTGAACCGATCTTTTAAATAAAATTGAACCGGCCTATTTAATCTCTTTCTCTCTCTCTCTCTCTCTATTAATGATACAATTAGTCTCTCTCTCTCAATTAATAATACAAGTATGACTCTTTTGTGGAGAAAAGTGTTTCTTTAGTATTTTATATTTTTAGTTGAAATCTAAATATGTTTCCATTTTACATGTTTGTGAAATTTTTGGTTGAGCAATTCTTCATTTGAATGTTTATGAGATTTTTTTTATCTTTTTTTTCGTTCATTTGCTTTTTCGAATGTTCAGAATTATATATGATTGAAATATAATAGGTACCACATCGACAATAAGAAAAATTCGTGTTAATTTTCTATTTTAAGCTTTGATAATCAAAATCATGCTTTTCTTCTTGCTATTTTTCTTCTTCAAACTTATTTTCATTCTAAACTACATTTATGAGAACAAAGATTTTAACATGTTTTAATTTATATGAATTAAACTAAAAATAAGGGTCTTATGTTTTAATTCATTTGAGCGTTTTATGGGATATTTGTTTTTCTTTTATATGATTTACACGATTTTCACTCATTTTTTGGAAGTGTTATTCTACTTTTGAAAACCAAAAAAGGCAAAATCATATTTAATTATTGTGCACAAAAGGAATAGAAATGCTTTTAAAACACTAAAGAATTAATTAAGCATTAAATTTGAAATGCTTTTTTTTTTTATGTTTAAAATTATATGGATTTTATTTTTATTGAAACATAATAGGTACGTATCACACTAACAATATCATAGATTCCTACTATTAATCCTACTATTAATTAATGCTTTGATAATCAAAATCCAGGTTTTTCTCTTGCTATTTTTTTTTTCTTTACACTTCTTTCCATTTTAAACTACACATATGAGAATATTTTACATGTTTTAATTTATATGGATTAAAACTAATGTTATGGTTCTTTTGATAGTAAAATTTTATGTGATTTATGTGTTTATCCAATGTTCTTTGTGCAATGGAGAATTATGACACGTGGCGTGAACCCATAATTTTTAAACATTGAACCGGTTTTTTAAATAAAAAAATGGTGAATTTTAAAGGTTGAACCGATTTTGTCATATTTTTTTAAAAGAAATTAATCTTCATGGGACCAAAATAAGGATTTTTTCGCAATATATCATTAAGTGTCATTATAGCCGCATTAAGTTGTGTGATTTTTTAAGAAAATTAAAATTTAAAAATATGCATTAATTCTAATTGGTCAGTTTTTTTTTTTTTTCCTCCAAAATTTTATTTCAAAAATTTTCCTTATATGAGATTTCATTAAGTTCAAAATTTTAATGTACATATTATGGTTTCAGAATTGAGAAATACTTGGGTGTACACTCTCATCCTACCACTATCCCACTCTTTTTTACGTGGACCAATAATATGAGAGATAGTATAGAGAGTGTAGTGGGACCCTGATTTTTTTAACAATATTATTGGTCCATGTAGACAAGAGTGGGATAGGAGTGGGATGAGAGTGTACAACCAAGCATTTCTCTTCAGAATTTACAACTCTTCAAAATTTTAGAGAGACAAAATTTAAAATTAAGAACGTACTACATTAACTATCCATAATTGACCATATAGGTATTACATACATTAATTCTAAAGAAACCGTACAAGTAAGCTGAAAAGTCATATTACTCTCTTAGATTGGTTATTTATATATTTCTCTCTTTAGGGTTTGAAACATCTTGAATTGTGAAATCAAGAGCACCATGCAGCAACATTTAAGAGAAGAACAGAGTGTTGAAGTACATAATTTTGTTTTGTTTTTTTTTTTACTTTTTTTTTTTTTTTTTTTGGTTTTGTGGAGGTTGAAGGACTTTGTATTTTATGCATTTTTATAATTAGAATTTAAATATTCTTTTGCTATTTTTTTTTTCTTTATACTTTCCATCTTCAACCATGTCTACTTATGGGGATAAATTTTCATAAAAAATGTTTATTTTTCTCTATATTTTTTTTTTCTTAATGTTCAAAATTATTTGTGTTTTATTTGTATTGAAATATAATAGGTGTCACACAAAGATTCCTACTAATTTTTTATAATGCTTTGATATTTAGATTAAACTATATATTCTTCTTGATATATTTTTTTCTTTATATTTTTCATTTTAAACCATGTATACCTATAGGAACAAAGATTTAAACATGTTTTAATATGTATGGATTAAACTAAGATAGAGACTTATGTTTTCCGAAATTTAATTTTTTTCGTTTATGTGATTTACTATATTTTTAGCCATTTTTTGAAGTGTTTTTATGCTTGTAAAAGCAAAACAAGGCAAAAATTTATTTGATTGTTGTGCATAAAAAGAATATAAATAATTTTGAAATACCAAAGAGATATTAAGCATTGAACATGATGTGAGAATTTATTTGATTGCATTAAATGTTTAATAAAAGATTTTGTTTTATTTTGTATTCGTAAAAAAAAATTTGTTTAGTTTGTTCAGTATTTTTTTAAATGTTTATAATTACTTGGGTTTTATTTGTATTTAAATATAATAGGTATCACACTAACAATATCATAGATTTCTACTAATTTTTTATTAATGCTTTGGTAATTAGGTGAAACCATGTTTTCTTCTTGCTATTCTTTTTTTCTTTATACTTCTTTCTCGTTATAAACTATTCATATGGGCACAAAGATTTTAACATGTGTTCTAATTTATATGGATTAAACTAAAATTAAGTGTCTTAATTTTTTAGTTCATTTGAATGTTTTAAGGAATATTTTTGTTTCCGTTTGTATGATTTACTCGATTTTCAGCCATTTTGTTTAGTTTGCTATGCATTTTTTTTAGAATATTTTGAATTATATGGGTTTTTTACAAACATTTTTTAGCCCATAATAAAAAGTACGACGAAAATATGTTTAAATTCTGAAACTAAATTATAATGAAAAATCTCGCACATAGCGCGGGTTATGAGCTAGCTAGTACAACATAAAATTAGAGAAATAGAAAAAATTGCTCACCAACAATATCGGCTGAAGTTTTTCCATTGGAGAACCTTCCGGTCGGCCCGCCGGGAAAGTCGATCCCATAGGGCAGGAAGTTGGCTCTAGCCAACGATTGGAGCTGGTTATTGTTGCCATCATCCACCAAAGAGTCCCCAAAAATGAAATAGCATGGTACTTGAGGCTCCGCTTGTGCCATGCACCATACATTCAACAGCAATACAATCCCACACACAACCCCCATTTTCTTCAGCTCCCTCGCCATAGTAGAAATACTGGAAAGCCACGAAAAAGGAAGGAGAAAAGAGGAAGTATATATAAAGGGAATGGTGGGGGTGAGAGAGTGATGGAGGAATTTAAAAGCTACGTACCTTTCTCAATTCTCCCTATTTTTCTTTTCACTTCTTCTAAAAAAAAATCAAATAAAAAATATTCTAATTTTTTTACGCTTTTTATATCACATCAATCATATTTTATTATTATTCAAATAAAAAAAACTCACTACAAAACAAAAAAAAAATTCACTTTTTTATAAAATATTTTCAAATTTTATTTCACATCAATCACTTTTTACTATACAATACAAAAAATTTTCACAACACAATTACTTACCAAACAGTGCCGTTTGCTTTTACAGTTGACAGGTTTGGTTTGAAGCATTAATTTCACGCGGCCGGATATAATGTCAGACTGGTCTGCATGCCACTATATGCACAGGCCGGCGCTGCATGCCACCTCTCTATGCTATGAAATTCTTGTAGGTTTAGTTGATTAATTTGGAATTTCTTAATGATATATATACAAAGCAAAATGCCTTGTAGCGTTGTAGGTACGCAGTAATCGTGCAATGATCGATGGCCAACGTAATCACAATGATTAGCAAAAAGATGAGGAAAAAAATAACAAAAACATTGGCATCATATAATTATTATCTTTATTCGCGTGGTTATTAAATATTTTATTATCCATTATCCACATGAAGTAATTGACGTTTTAGATTATATATTATCTAAGTCTACGGCTACGGCAACGTTTTTCGCGGACGTTATAAGGTGGATATTATTTTTTTGACATGGACCACACTTTTATTGATTGGTCTCATTTATGTATCACTATTTTCTAAAGTTAGCTGGATGTGTGTCATACCAACAAATTTGACTTTGTATTACCAAATTCTAACACGTTATAACCGTGCAAAAATGTAATAGGATATGTACAATATTACCAAAATTCAACTAATAATAATAATATATAGTACATAGTAGGATACAAAAAAGGTGAGCGTAATTTTTAGTAGGTACAAATTTCAACTCTACCGTAACCCAAAATTTATGGGTTGAGCTAGCCTTCGCTTCTATTTGAACATTAAGTTGTTTGCATTATGCATCATCTGTCTATTGAATATAATAATTAATAAATCTTTATTTCCGACCCAAAAACAAACAACTTAACACTTTGGATTTTCATAAAACAATTTAATTACGCACAAAAAGAAAATCAAATATATGTGGCATATGATCATCTAATGATATCAATATTAATACATTCTTTTTTCTTTTTTCTTTTTTCTTTTTTAAAAAAAAAGCCTTTAAATAATTAAAATAACAGCATTTGCTCGATCGACCTACCGACGTTGGATTGATGGTACGTAACGCATTAATTTCTATTAAATTTTTGCGTTTACTTTAATCTCTCCCGGCCCATGCCACCTCAATGCATGAATCACAGAAAATTGGCCAAGAAATGGACTAGCTATGAAATCGAAAGTGTTTGAAAAGGGAATCCGAGTCAAACACTATTGTATCAATGGCTGAGAATCAAAATTTTCATATTTTTACTTCTTTCTGTATCAATTCCCTTCAAATTCTGAATTCAATAATTATAGGCCAAATGCTGCCTCGTGTCAAAAATCAAGATCTAAACTGCAACACTAATTAAGCAAGTTTTGCAAATGTTAAATACAAGTGAATGCTTCATACAACAAGATTTAAGATCACCCAGCATACTCTGTAGACAACCCAACCAATGCTTCAACCTTTCTAACGGACTTGAGACCACCCAAAGCAACATAACATATCCTCTTAAAGTACGAATCAACACAAACATGCTTAGTCAGACAGACACAGATTATAAAACAACATTACCATCCATTACTCTCTCAACTACACCCTTCACGCGAGTCACTTTGTAACGACTATTTTACAGTAGGAAAGAAGGATTTCTCTGATAATTTGAAAGAGCCGTTGTTGAGAAGAAGCAGTGTGGTTGCTGTAATGTTAGGGTTTTTCAAAGAAAGAAGGAAGGGATGAGTCACAGTTAGAAGGACGTGTGTGAGTTAGCCAAAGCAACAACAAGAAGGTTGATGATTGTGGGTTACAGCTGGAGTCAGCTAGCTGTCCAGATTCATTGTATCTGGCAGGCAGTTGAGGGGAGCACGTGGAAGCCTTATCAGGTGCGAGCATCCAGCTTTGGGCTAAAAAGCACATGGGCTGAACGGCCAAAAAATTGGGGTGGGCGTTAGTTTGTTTGTTGGGTTACAAGCCTTGTATATAATGCTATCTTTTAGTAGAAGGAGAACATTCAGAATCTTGATGTATAATGATAGCTTAGCTCTGTTAGGCTATCTCCAGCAGAAGCTTCATTTTAACTAAAAAGTTAAATTTGACTATTTTTACTACTTTTTCTTCATCCAACAGAATAGTTATCTTAATTTTTTTCTTAACTTCAGCAACAGTGAATAGTCACTACTGGCTATTCACTGTTCACATGTTTACTATTTTTTTATTATTTTTTTCTCTTCCCTCTTTCTTTCACTCCTCTCTCTCGCCCACCGAAGAGTCTCTCGCCCATCGGAGAAGATGAGGTCCGACGCCGACGCCGACGCCTCTCTCTTTGCACTGACGCCGCTCGGAATAGGCACCGGTCTCCTCTCTAAGTGTCGACGCCGAGGTCCGACCGAGCCTCCCAAAGCTCCAGAGCCGAACGAGACTGTCCTTGACGACCCAGATGTCGCCGCCGTCTACGTGCGTTGCTGGCCGACTCCACCGTCTTCGTCTCCAGGAACTCCACAATCTCCAGCTTCCCCACCGTCAGATTGCCCACCACATGGTACAGAAACACCGTTCTCAATCCCTCGTTTGTCTGTCGAGAAACACCAAGAAGAAGTAAAGAAAATGTTGAATCCGGCTTCCCCACCGTCAAATCGCCCACCACATGGTATAGAAACACCGATACCATTCTCAATCCCTCGTTTGTTTGCCGAGAAACACCAAGGAGAAGCAAAGAAAATGTTGAATTTAGGAAAAATTACCTCACTACACCATACCACCGACAATCGACCGCTCTAACCACCATCGACCGCACCAGCCACCATCGACTGTTCTGAGTCTTAGGTGTGGGTGGGCAAGGCTGGTTTGGTTCTGGTTCTTGGGCGTGGGTGGGCAAGGTTGGTTTCAGTGGTTTGGTTGTGGGTTTGATGGGGTTGGCCGGTTGGGGCTGAGGACGAAAGAGAGAAAAAAAACATATTATTTAAAGAAAATAAAGAGTGGGATAGAGATTATTGTTGGAGTGTTTTTAAGATAACCAGTAGTTAAAGTAGAGATTGTCACTTTTTGAGTAGCTACTTTAACTCCAACTGCTGGAGATGGCCTTAGATATCTTAGTGTTAATTGGAGGCCCGGTCTACCTCGAATCAGACCAGTCACTTTGTAAACAATCCATTCCATTCCATCAATGAAGTTCAGTTTGAGTTTCATTTCTTGATTTTTCATAGAAGATTTACAGGAATGTAATAGAAAATAACTGAAGTGTTACACACTTCCCCTCATAATTCTCCTAAACTAAAAACGTGACCAAAAGTCAAAAACTTAGTGATGCAGCATGGGTGTGGTGAATTGCAAATTAAACAAACACAAGAATCATAACTCTTCCACAAACCAAGAAAACTCAAGGATTTGTATAGAAAATAGAAGAAAACCCAATCTTAGGGAATTTTTTTATTGAAAACTGATGAAAATAAAACATAACATGTGGCCTAAGCCGTCCTTATTAGGTTTATATAGAGAAAAGAGTTGTAGCCCTACTGAAAGACGAAATAAAAACGATCAATCGTGATCTCGTTCAAACAAGATTAAATCTCCTTCAAATGAGACTTGAGATAACCCCCTCGGTTGAATGAGACCCAACCGAAACATTGACCAAACACCGGGTATTGTATGATGCAACACCTCGGTCAAACAGGAATCAACCAGCACTTCAACTAAGCATCCCAAACCAGATTGTTGAACTTCCATTGATGGCTCATTTTGACCTAGCAAACGTTGAAATCGAAAAGGTTTCTTGAAATATGACTTTGTAGCCCTTTGAATAATATTTCCAACGCCACCAAGATTGTCTTCACCCAATATTTGAATCTCAAGATATGGCTGATTTAGTAGCACCGGTCTGCTCACAAACTACCCTGCATCATTCTCTTCCGGTTGAAGAGAATTCATCCTCGAATTCTGATCGACTTTGCCTTAATCTTTCGGATGCGAATCAATCCCTTTCATCTTGTCCTTTTCAATAGCAAAACAAACTGATACCGTAAAAGAAATATCTTGCAACTATTCTGAATAACAGTTCTGAAACCCTTCACACCAATTTTTTTTTCTTTTGTAAGCACATAAACCAACCAGAAACAAAGCTAAACTAACAAAACAGGAATAGGTGGGTCCTTCCCACTAACAATAGGAACAAAAGGGATAGGCAGAGAAGTTATGAGAATCCTACAAGAAGAAGACCTGGCTGCGGCCCATTGCGCTGCAAAACGGGCCTAGAAGTTTGAACTTTTATTGAGCTACCTAGCTTCCCAAGTGGAAGATGCTAAGATAGAGTTGAGAATATTTGAGATAATGGAAGAAATCCTCCAACTTTGAGATAACTCAATTTTCACGTCCTTTATTTCTTTTCTCCAACTCACCCTACATAAAACCTCCCAAAAATGATCAATTATGTCTTACCCACTACAATTCAAATTCTCACTTCTTCCAAAAAAAAAAATCAAATAAAAAATATTTTAATTTTTTTACGCTTTTTATATCACATCAATCATATTTTATTATTATTCAAATAAAAAAAAACTCACTACAAAACAAAAAAAAAAAATTCACTTTTCTATAAAATATTTTCAAATTTTATATCACATCAATTACTTCTTACTATACAATACACAAACATTTCACAACACAATTACTTACCAAACGGCGCCGTTTGCTTTTACAGTTGACAGGTTTGGTTCGAAGCATTAATTTCACGCGGCCGGATATAATGTCAAACCGGTCTGCATGCCACTCTATGCACAGGCCGGCACTGCATGCCACCTCTCTATGCTATGAAATTCTTGTAGGTTTAGTTGATTAATTTGGAATTTCTTAATGATATTTATACAAAGCAAAATGCCTTGTAGCGTTGTAGGTACGCAGTAATCGTGCAATGATCGATGGCCAACGTAATCACAATGATTAGCAAAAAGATGAGGAAAAAAATAACAAAAACATTGGCATCATATAATTATTATCTTTATTCGCGTGGTTATTAAATATTTTATTATCCATTATCCACATGAAGTAATTGACGTTTTAGATTATATATTATCTAAGTCTACGGCTACGGCAACGTTTTTCGCGGACGTTATAAGGTGGATATTATTTTTTTGACATGGACCACACTTTTATTGATCGGTCTCATTTATGTATCACTATTTTCTAAAGTTAGCTGGATGTGTGTCATACCAACAAATCTGACTTTGTATTACCAAATTCTAACACGTTATAACCGTGCAAAAAATGTAATAGGATATGTACAATATTACCAAAATTCAACTAATAATAATAATATATAGTACATAGTAGGATACAAAAAAGGTGATACTAATCTTTAGTAGGTACAAATTTCAACTCTACCGTAACCCAAAATTTATGGGTTGAGCTAGCCTTCGCTTCTATTTGAACATTAAGTTGTTTGCATTATGCATCATCTGTCTATTGAATATAATAATTAATAAATCTTTATTTCCGACCCAAAAACAAACAACTTAACACTTTGGATTTTCATAAAACAATTTAATTACGCATAAAAAGAAAGTCAAATATATGAGGCATATGATCATCTAATGATATCAATATTAATACATTCTTTTTTCTTTTTCTTTTTAAAAAAAAGCCTTTAAATAATTAAAATAACAGCATTTGCTCGATCGACCTACCGACGTTGGATTGATGGTACGTAACGCATTAATTTCTATTAAATTTTTGCGTTTACTTTAATCTCTCCTAGCCCATGCCACTTCAATGCATGAATCACAGAAAATTGGCCAAGAAATGGACTAGCTATGAAATCGAAAGTGTTTGAAAAGGGAATCCGAGTCAAACACTATTTGTATCAACGGTTAAGAATCAAAATTTTCATATTTTTACTTCTTTCTGTATCAATTCCCTTCAAATTCTGAATTCAATAATTATAGGCCAAATGCTGCCTCGTGTCAAAAATCAAGATCTAAACTGCAACACTAATTAAGCAAGTTTTGCAAATGTTAAATACAAGTGAATGCTTCATACAACAAGATTTAAGATCACCCAGCATACTCTGTAGACAACCCAACCAATGCTTCAACCTTTCTAACGGACTTGAGACCACCCAAAGCAACATAACATATCCTCTTAAAGTACGAATCAACACAAACATGTTTAGTCAGACAGACACAGATTATAAAACAACATTACCATCCATTACTCTCTCAACTACACCCTTCACGCGAGTCACTTTGTAACGACTATTTTACAGTAGGAAAGAAGGATTTCTCTGATAATTTGAAAGAGCCGTTGTTGAGAAAAAGCAGTGTGGTTGCTGTAATGTTAGGGTTTTTCAAAGAAAGAAGGAAGGGATGAGTCACAGTTAGAAGGACGTGTGTGAGTTAGCCAAAGCAACAACAAGAAGGTTGATGATTGTGGGTTACAGCTGGAGTCAGCTAGCTGTCCAGATTCATTGTATCTGGCAGGCAGTTGAGGGGAGCACGTGGAAGCCTTATCAAGTGCGAGCATCCAGCTTTGGGCTAAAAAGCACATGGGCTGAACGGCCAACAGATTGGGTTGGGCGTTAGTTTGTTTGTTGGGTTACAAGCCTTGTATATAATGCTATCTTTTAGTAGAAGGAGAACATTCAGAATCTTGATGTATAATGATAGCTTAGCTCTGTTAGATATCTTAGTTTTAACTGGAGGCCCAGTTTACCTCGAATCAGACCAGTCAATTTGTAAAAAATCCATTCCATTCCATCAATGAAGTTCAGTTTGAGTTTCATTTCCTGATTTTTCATAGAAGATTTACAGGAATGTAATAGAAAATAACTTACGTGTTACACACTTCCCCTCATAATTCTCCTAAACTAAAAACGTGACCAAAAGTCAAAAACTTAGTGATGCAGCATGGGTGTGGTGAATCGCAAATTAAACAAACACAAGAATCATAACTCTTCCACAAACCAAGAAAACTCAAGGATTTGTATAGAAAATAGAAGAAAACCCAATCTTAGGGAATTTTTTTATTGAAAACTGAGGAAAATAAAACATAGCATGTGGCCTAAGCCGTCCTTATTAGGTTTATATAGAGAAAAGAGTTGTAGCCCTACTGAAAGACGAAATAAAAACGATCAATCGCGATCTCGTTCAAACAAGATTAAGTCTCCTTCAAATGAGACTTGAGATAACCCCCTCGGTTGAATGAGACCCAACCGAAACATTGACCAAACACCGGGTATTGTATGATGCAACACCTCGGTCAAACAGGAATCAACCAGCACTTCAACTAAGCATCCCAAACCAGATTGTTGAACTTCCATTGATGGCTCATTTTGACCTAGCAAACGTTGAAATTGAAAAGGTTTCATGAATGACTTTGTAGCCCTTTGAATAATATTTCCAACGCCACCAAGATTGTCTTCACCCAATATTTGAATCTCAAGATATGGCTGATTTAGTAGCACTGGTCTGCTTATAAACTGCCCTGCATCATTCTCTTCCGGTTAAAGAGAATTCATCCTCGAATTCTGATCGACTTTGCCTTAATCTTTCGGATGCGAATCAATCCCTTTCATCTTGTCCTTCTCAATAGCAAAACAAACTGATACCATAAAAGAAATATCTTGCAACTATTCTGAATAACAGTTCTGAAATCCTTCCCACAAATTTTTTTTTCTTTTGTAAGTACATAAACCAACCAGAAACAAAGCTAAACTAACAAAACAGGAATAGGTGGGTCCTTCCCACTAACAATAGGAACAAAAGGGATAGGCAGAGAAGCTATGGGAATCCTACAAGAAGAAGACCTGGCTGCGGCCCATTGTGCTGCAAAACAGTTGTTGATCTACCTAGCTTCCCAAGTGGAAGATGCTAAGATAGATTTGAGAATATTTGAGATAATGGAAGAAATCCTCCAACTTTGAGATAACTCAATTTTCACGTCCTTTATTTCTTTTCTCCAACTCACCCTACATAAAACCTCCCAAAAATGATCAATTATGTCTTACCCACTACAATTCAAATTTTCCTCCAACATCAAAATTTTGATCAAGTAAACTTCATAGAAAACTATCAACCCCAGGAAAGAAAATCAACAAATTTAATTTCATCAGGACCCAATTAAGATACTTCACTCTTTGGACTTTCATCAAACACATTATGTATATCCCAATTTTGGTCAACTTCTTGATCATATGACAAAGAACTTACCTCCACAAGATCTTCATCATTGACATCGATATCATAAATTGGCGGAGAATTCCAAAGCACAAAATATTGAAAAGAATCTCCAACTTGCTCTTCATTTTTTTGATGAATGTACGCTTTCCAACTTCCTCTTCATGTTGGAACTCTTCATCAACAAATTCATCTTCCTCTTCCACATAAGATGGATTCGGTACATAGGTATGAAGCTCACTAACAACAATCAAGGTGGTGCACAGCTAATCTAGTGCATCAAGACTTACCTCATTTTGTTGAAACCACACCTCTTTAACGATAAACTTGTAATCCTCCTCCACGAAACACGGATTTGGTTGATGGAAGCGCTTGTTAGCACCACTCATGGTGACAAATTGTTTGGTTAGCGCCTCAAGTTGTGCACCAATTTGATCTCCAAACCACTCAAACTGATCACCAAACCTAACAAGCCATTTCTCCATGTGCTGCAAATGTGTTGTCAGTTGCTCCTCACATATTGCCTCTTCGCACTCATGCATTTCACCAATGCTTGCAAATATGTTTCCTCCTTCGCGCCCTCTTCATGCCATGGCAAGAAAGAAACCTGGGCTCTAATACTAACTAATGCAGCGTAGGTGTAGTAGATCAAAAATTAAACAAACACAAGAGTCATAACTCTTCCACAATCCAAAAACTGAAGGATTTGTAGGGAAAATACAAGAAACTCAATCTTAGGAAGTTTCTTATTGGAAATTGATGAAAATACAACATAACCTGCGTCCTAATGTCACGCCCCGACTTCTAATATTCCACAATAAGGGAAAACCTCAGGGTGTGAACTAAATTTGTTTGAATTGTTAGAAATATTCAAGATATTATTCTTTAAACTAACATGCGCAGCAGAAATAAATTTGACAGGGATCTAGGCCTACCTCTAGCCATATTTGCTCAAGCGTCTTCACGATCCATCTGAAGAACAAGAAACATTATTTGAATGATCTTCTAACCTATGTCTATGACTGTATTGCCGTACTGATGGTGTACACAGGCTGTTTATTTATAGGCTAGGTCAGGGACCCTCAAATATGGTAAGTACCGTATTGTTCCTCCCATCAAGGAAACAATATTATTAATTGATTTTAAATCAATTAATTGATTCCATTACGGTAATCTAAATTAATTAAATTACCTAACCGTAATACCGTATATACTATTCATTTATTAAATTATTAATAAATGCTTCCTTACGTGGCATATAGGCCATAGATGGAGATAAAATCTTACATTCTCCCACTTGGCCTTTATGACACATAACCTTATGGTATTAGGTTATTTAGTTTGACCAATCACTTATGGAATCCTCCCACTCAGATAAGAAATGTTTCACACGAATCATGGCAGTAAAACCATTATAAAATTAGGTCGTCCCTTCCATGTATCACGATGTAAAACACTCCTTACATGAGTACCTTATGGATAATCAAGCTTTATGAATGAACTTCTTATAAATCATTCGGGTGCAACTTTATTTATCCTCATGGATAAAATAACAAATGTGCACAAAAAATCTTTATTATAATAACTTTATGTCTATAGACCAAAAAGAGACAAACCAAGCGAAAATGAATTAATGAGTCTCATATATTCCGCATGACTTTATTCTTTCTTTACCGGTAAACTTTAAGTCATGGGATCCACAATCATTAATTCAGTACTTATATGCTCAATAGACCCTTTATGTCTCTTAATGTTATCTCTCGTACTGAGATACTTAATGTCGATTTACTTTTGCTTCTACTCTTTATTCTTATAAAAGAAAATTATAGTAGAATTACCGTAGAATATCTTTACGGTCTAACTGTAAAATCGACAAGATTGAGACTTTCAACAAAATGTCTCAACCATCATGCCTGTGTACTAAATTCATAGCACGCTAGAATTTTAGCTTTCTTGGTAGACGTAGCAACCATAGTCTGCACACTGCATCTTTAAGATATATGTCTCAATAAAAAGATATATACCCTAAAGTAGACTTTCTACTATCTACACAATCAGCAAAATTCAAATCAGAACAACTAACCACCTCCAAATGGAAAGTGTATCTTTATGTTAAGTTATACTTCTTGGTTCCTTGCATATACCGCAAGACTTTATTTGCAGCACTTTATTGACCCAATATTCTTATTGTCAGTCATATGGTTATGCATAATGCAGACGCTTAAAAAACTTTTCATCTGCCCTTATTCCAATACTTTTGGGGCATTAATCTGTATTTAATTGGTCCTTCTTAATTGCTACTGAAGGTACATAATCCTTCATTCTAAATCTTCCCAAAACTTTTTCAATGTAGGCCTTCCGAGACAATGTTAATATTCTTTATGTCTCTGTGAATCTGTATGTCAAAAGACATAAGAGATTTCACCCAAATCCTTCATTTCAAAGTTTTGTGAAATGAACTTTATGTAGCAAACCTAAATCAGCACTTGCAAAAATAATATCCACATATAGGACCAGAAAGATTACTGTACTCCCACTGACCTTAAGGTATATATACTAATCAACAAGGTTTTCTATAAACAATAACCTTGTAAAAAGTATCTTACCATTGAGAGATCTATCACAGCCCATAAATAGAATTCTTTAATTTGTAAGCTTTCTGACTGTTATTTATAAAACCCTTTTGATTGTTTCATGTAAACCTCGTCCTTAAGATCCCTATTCAGAAAAGTTGTTTTCGCATCCACTTGATGTAGCTCTGGATAAAAAATAAGCTACTAATGCTATGATCATCTTGATGAACCATTCTTAGACACTGGAAAGAATGTTTCACGATAATCAATGCCTTCATTATGAGTAAAACCATTGGCTACGAGTCTAGCTCGATCCTTCAGCCATGGACTTAACTCTCACTTCATGGCACTGAATCTCAATGTGGAGTTTTCTCCACTCATAGCATGTGAAAACAAATTTGGATCATATTTATGTCCAATGTCAACATCAGACTCTGAGAGATATACAACATGATCACTAAGAATTGTTGATCTCCTTATTCTATAGGATTTTCTTAATTCTACTCCCTCTGCATTTTGCAATGGGAGAATAGACTTTTGAACCTGTTCTGTATGAGTTGGTTGTTCTAGAAATGATTGTGGCTCAGGATAATCAATCTGATTTTTCCTGAATACAATCAATCATCCTCTATGAGGAGGAGACTTGGCCAACTCTAGTGCTTCCTCAAATTCCAATTTATGTGAATGAGCACTGCCACTAGGTTCTGCATCCTCTAAAAATTTTACAATCAACAACTCTAAGATTATATGAAGGATAATAAAACATTAAAACCCTTTAAAGTTTACTAGATAGCTTATAAAAGATCCGTTGGTTGTCCTTGAATCTAATTTCCTTAGCCGAGGATTATAAATCCCCTCTTTAGCAAGGCAACCCCATATGTGTAAATAATTTAAACCTGGCTTCCATCTTTTTCATACTTTAAAAAAAAAAAAAAAAAAAAAAAAAAAAGTGTCTTAAAAATAACCTTAGATGGAATCCTGTTTAACATATACACAACGGTTTTCAAAGCTTTACTCTATAAGGGTAATAACAGATTAGTATTACTAATCATTTCCCTTTGTGTGTACCTACCTTAATACTCTATGTCTATATTAGATCTTATGATCTTCATATTGTTTCTCTTCTTCTTCCTTATAGATATTGAAAGCATTCAATACCCCAGCTTTAATATTTAGAATATAGAGATACACAAAATTTATATGGTCATCACTAAAAGAGATAAAAAAAATATCTCTGATCATTTAGGCAATGAGTATGAAAAGGTTAACACCTTTCAATGTACATGATCTCAAGAATCTCAAAACGCTCTCTCTGGCACCTCTAGTGGTCTTATTGGTATGCTTTCCCTTATGTAGCCCACACAAGAACCAAAGTCAGTAAATTACCGACTTTTATTTACTGTATGGAGATATATTTCAATCTCCAAAGCCATAACAAGAGCATTTTTTTAAAAATTCTCAAAAGACTCTACTTTACGTCAACATCAGTACGCAGAGACAAACAAATAATTTTGTTTCAAAAGTTGGGATATAGGTAAATTTTAAATAAACCCCAACCAATATTCCACCCAAAAATAAGAAAAATTTCAAGTTTAAAATAAAATTGAAATTTTTAACAAGCCAAACTAGAAAAATAAATTTCTAAAAGATTATGGAATATAAATAATTTTTGAGGAAAAAATTATGACTGAATTTCAAAATTAACCTATAGATCCCAACAACCTCAAATTATAAACACGTGTTATTCACTTTAAAAGGACTCTGCATTTGTGTTGACAACATGGATTGTTAAACCATAAACAATCCATAATAAATTTGAATGAGTCACTAAAAGAGATTCACGACATACCAAATATATGAGATTATCTTTATTTTAAGTCATTTCTTATACTTCATGCAATCTTTCTTTATATGTCCTTAATTTTCCTTATTGCATGAGAAATAGGTATCTTGATTACCATAATACTTTATTGGCACCTTATTCTCATGCTTTAAGTGTTGAACATGATTGCATTTATTGGTCCTTCCCTTGACATGAGTAATCATGTGAACACTTTATAAATTCTCTCATATCCTTGAACACACATGGTTAGAAGTTTATTTATTAACCATTTATCCTTACGTGTGTTACAAGATAAAATTCTACACTTAGAAGAGAGAATTCAAAAAATTGAAATAGACCAATAATGACTTAAAAATCTCAATCTTTAGGGACTTAAGCTAAACTACAATATCCTTCATTCCCATAATGTAATTAGAAACACTCAAATGAAAAGGCATATTAATCATTTTTCAGTCAGAAAAATATTACCATAATATATTGGAATATAAAACTACCAAAAGGTAGAGTGACAGGAATAGCTGCAATCACCAAGAATATTAAAATAAAAATACTTTAATGCTATGAAGTAACTTTATTTTAAATTAGCCAATGCCAAGTTAAATAGTAAATTTCAACCTACTTGTGGGCAAAAGTTGCATCACACACGAAATTTACTCTTTATTAATAAGACTAAAGCAAATTTAAATATTAATAAATAAAATTCTTCATACCTTTGGGCAACCGAAAGAAATTTTACTTTTAATACTAAATTTGTTATCTCATTCTGATTAAGTCATAAAAATAAAAACTTCCCTTTGGGGATAGGTAATTAAATTTATGAGTTAATTACAATACGATGTTAATTTTTCTATATGAAGTTCATGTGTACGATTCTTATGCAATTATTACAAAATTAGGATGCTTTGGCTCTCCCAAAATTATAATAATCACGTTGTAATTCATGAACATCTAATATATCTTTATGAGGTTCATGCGTGTAATCCTGATGTAATTATCATACGAAAATGGGATGCTTTGGCTCTCCCATAATTATTATGAAAATTACGTGTGTGTAATCTTGATGCAATTATTATTCAAAAATTGAGATGCTTTGGCTCTCCCAAAATTATCATAATAATTGCGACTTCATTAACATCTAACAACTTTATAGATGCCCCCTTAATAGCCCCAGGAATATAACAAACCAATACTTAAATGGGGTAAACAGCATTCTCCAAGGTGCAAGCAGATGAGCTCCCAGGAAAGTGAGGGGGGTCACACCGGATACACTTAAATCCCAAGACTTTCCTTGCCAGAACTTTCCCCGACATTGCATTCTTAGATATTACTGTAAACACACCAGTATATATGATATTGTTGATTATTCTTAGGTCTAGGCATCAAGCAATTTATATTTAAACAATATAAATTCAATAATTAAAATATATTCATCAATTCATGTATTAAAGAAACAATAATTTTAATATACAACACTATAAATAACAAGTGAAATAAATTTGCAATATGAGGACATAATAAAACACATGGCCCAATGGTTTAGTAAGTGGCCTTAAGCCCTTTACACTTGGTCAACCCAAGTTCTAAACCCCACATGAGTTTACTATTTTTAATTCTTGATGGGCTACTGAAATGGGTTGCTGTATTTGGCTGACCCAATTTGGGTCAACCCACCTAATTGGGTCAGTTTTCTTATTGGTTAATCGGGTCGGGTTTCTACATTGGTCACTTAATGGGCCATACATATATATATATATATATATATTTAACTGCATTGGTCCCTTAATGGGCCATATTTTTTTTTTAATTGCATTATTAAAAAAAAAGGAATCGGGCATGGGTTAAAACACCCACACCCGGAACCCGACCACCAGTTTGACCCGACCCCAACCCTGACCCGGAAGTCTTTTGAACCCAAAACCGGAACCCGGTTTACTTGAAGGGTCGAAACCCTACCCGGTTCCTCATCACACCCACACCCGGAACCCGAAAAGCTGAAAAACCCTTCTCTTCACCATGAACGCCGGCCAGATCCTCTGCCTCCTTATGCACGGCCACTGTGGCCCGCTGCTTTAGCAGCAACGGCGACCCAGAGGGGTCGCCATTTGCCCAAGAACCTACGGGCCGCCAATTCTTGTGATGGGGAAGAGGCCGCTTGCAGCGACTTCTTCCCTCCGGAACGACGCCGGCCCATACGGGCCGGTCCCTACTGCATGCGGCGAAAACCCGCTCAGCCTTATGCGGGTTTTCACCAGTGAATGGCCGGTGCTGAGGATCGGCCGGTGAAGTTCAACCATAGGTTTCTTCTTCAGGTGCCGGCTACAAAGAACCAACGGTTACGGCACAAGAAAAGGCCACCAGAAGCGCCCTCCGCGCGGTAGGCTGGCGATGACGCCACTGTGCCCAGCGACGTCTCACTAGGCGGTGGCCTAATTTTTGCTCCTTTCAGTGTGTTTCCAAGGGTTGCTCTAGCATGAAGGATTGAAAGCTTTTCAACGATATAAACAAATAGAAAACCATCTAAAACTGTATGTCTTTCAACCATATGTCTGTACATGAACAATAAACGGAAAAAATTAATCAAAACTTAATGCTGAGCAAATTGCCATAGAGGCAGGCTCTGATACCACATGTTAGAAATATTCAAGATATTATTCTTTAAACTAACATGCGCAGCGGAAATAAATTTGACAGGGATCTAGGCTTACCTTTAGCCATATTTGCTCAAGCGTCTTCACGATCCATCTGAAGAACAAGAAAGATTATTTGAAGGATCTTCTAACCTATGCCTATGACTGTATTGTCGTACTGATGGTGTACACAGGCTGTTTATTTATAGGCTAGGTCAGGGACCCTCAAATATGGTAAGTACCGTATTGTTCCTCCCATCAAGGAAACAATATTATTAATTGATTTTAAATCAATTAATTGATTCCATTACGGTAATCTAAATTAATTAAATTACCTAACCGTAATACCGTATATACTATTCATTTATTAAATTATTAATAAATGCTTCCTTACGTGGCATATAGGCCATATATGGAGATAAAATCTTACATGAATGTGAAATTCAGAAAAGAGTAAAATACACATTTGACAAAGATGGAGCCGCTGAAAATACACATTCATGAGCTTCTTAGAACAAAAGAATCATAATTTTCACATTTCCCGGCAGCTACTACTACCGCTATCAATCCCAGTAATACCGCTTTCCATGCATCCTGGTAGCTACTGCTACGGCTATCAATCCAGGTGGCACCGCTTTGCATGTATCCATTTCGTACCCATTTTAGTAATGAACATATAATCTGTACTAACACAATACACTTTAACCGTCCACAATACTTCACTGCCAAATCTTCAATAAAACTTTATTTACTTCAAAAAAAAAAAGTACTTCACTGCCAAATCAAATTTTCCTCTTGCATGCAATAATCTTAACGTATCCTCTGTCCTAGATATCAACTTAAGGAACAGAGATCAGGATATTCTTGAGAAGGACTAAGTGACAGCAAGAATTTTCATCCATGGCTCAAAAGATAGCATCTTATGTAATAAACAATTTCGTCTATGAAAAAAATTCTTCTTGTTCAGCCCATTACACAGAACATAATTCATTTCAGTTCATGAAAACCAAATTAATAGAAACAAACTATTATAGTTTCAGAAATCCGGTTGGATGTGGCGTCAACTAAAGCAGTAGTAATTGCAGAAAAACTCTCCTAAGCCAGAACTAAACCTTCAGAGTTCAGACTCATACTCACATTATTTTCTTCAAGAAAAATTAACCAAACATTAAGAATTTAGGTTTATCTTTCAATTTCCAACAAATCGGGTACTCCACATGCTTCAAGAATATCAACATCTCCTCTAAGGAGCTTCGGTTACCCCCAAACAATCAAGTTGTTTCAAGTAAAATTCTACCATAACCCACCACACACACACGGAGGAACTCCCGAAAATGAAAAAACATTCAAATATGCAGAGAATACCCATTTCGGGTTCTACTTCTAAATCTCCCAATTTCTTAGACAATTAACAAAACCTCCAATCAGGCAGCAAGAACCAATACCCATTCAGAGATTGACCCAAACCCAGCATCAACATCCCATTCTGAAACAAAATTCGTCGTGTTCCATGGGGGTTTTTCGGTTTACAATCAAGGTTCCACAATCCACATAAAATTTTCCCAATCTCATAAATTACATCAAAAAGACATTACCCAACACTAGCAAAACTCAAAGTAGCCATACACCCATATAGAGAATCTGAGAGAGAGTGAGCTAGGAAATGGGGAAAATACCGGAGGGGAGAAAGAACTGTGACGAGAGAGAGAGAGTCGAAGGGAGTGACCATACCTTGTAAAACCCACAGCTTTTGCTCTCAAATTCTACCTCTCACGGCCTTCCGTCTCACTGATCTCTGGAGGAACGGAGAAATGGTGTTGCTTCAGGCGACCGAACACCAGTTACACCACCGTGCTGTCCATTTTTTTTTTTTTTTTTTAATTCAAAACTCGGTTCGCTTGGCCCATTAAACCTGCAATGGGGACGATTAATTCCATTTTTAGGCCCATTTATGTAAATTCACAAATCAATTCTAAATGGGACATAAATCTGTTCACTGAACTCACCGTTAATTCCTAATAATTACGGGCTGGAATATCATACTTAATACGTCCTTATTGGGTTTGTATAGAGACTAGAGAGAAGAGTTGTAACCTTACTAAAAGACAAAATAAAAACGTTCAATTGCGATCTCGTTCGAACGAGACTTGTAATAACCTCCTCGGTTCGACCGATATTTTATAGAAATATCAACCAAACGCATCGAGTTTTTGTATAATATAACTCCTCGTTCAAATGAAATGATGTTTCGTTCGAACGAGACATGTGATACAACACTTCGGTCAGACAGGATTAATCGACCAACACTTCAACTGAACTTTGTGAACCAGATTGTTGACGATTCATAAAGAAATCATATGAGGAGAATGTAAATGAATATGTCAAAACTCTAAAGGCTATAATCCTTTGGAGTGATTGCGTTTCATTTAAAAAATAAAACTAAATTAGTCTATAGTGTAAAGGTTTTGTTCAAATTAATTCCGAAAGTTTAAATATTATCAAATCGCTCGTTAAAATAATCTTTGTTAATTGTACAAATCCTTACTTTTAGGCCTGGAACCGAACACACATCCTCATTCGACCTAGGGTTATCAAGTATACGAATCCACCTGACCTAGGTTTTGTTGCTCCAAAAATAAGAAAAACCCAGCAAAACAGAAGAAAAAAAAAAAAAAAGACGAAAGTTAAAAGTTCAACATTTTCTCTTATTGGTATTCAAGTTCACCCATTTTTTTTCAACAGAATCATTAACTACATAGGGATATATGAGGCACACCAAAAATACTTCTAGCTAGCTAGTTGATCTTCTAGCTACTAATATAAGTCTTAAACAAACTCCACACCTCTCAACAAACATAAATTAATTGGATTTTGAATTCCATTGAAACGAAAGGTTACAAAGATAAATATAATCTTAGGCTCATAGCAAGAAAAATAGTATCAATAGTTGTCTATATATATATATCTTATGGTGCAACCGCATGCATGCACCCATAATCTCCATCTTCAGAGCTGGGCTAATCGGTTGATATCAATTGGGTAAGAGTCTGATGCAGATTGAGCACTATAAGCTCTCCTCCCTATAATTGCATTCCCTGCCTCAGTTGGATGAAAAGCATCCCAAAACAGGTACTCATCCCTGTTTGGGCATGGAGTTTGAAGAGGTAGACATGTGATTTGCCCATTGTTCCTCCCTACACCGCAGCACCCCGTATTTGTAACCCTGAAACCTAAAATTTGCGAGAAAAAAATTGTTAAAATATTAATTAAATAATTAAATTTACATCTTCTTATTAGCTTAAGTAACTTGTAACTATAATAGAGTACTGAAAATTATATATTTACCAAAAGATGAAGGGCTGTTAATTATTTCTTGGAAAATCCCATAAGAGTCTACTAAGATAAATCTTGCATCTGCGAAATTGCTGTTGAGTTCATTGACAAGAGATTTCAACTTGTTGTTGAATATTTGGATGGCAGAATTGATTCTTTGTACACATGTTGAACCATCAGGGCTATTTTGAGCCAACTCGTTCGGGCTACACCCTATTTGACCCACTCCGAACAAGACCATTTTCCTTGCTCCATACTGATACAAAATCTGTAACATAGACAACATATATATATATATAATTTTTTTTTTTTTTTCTACGTAAGTTGTAGGACTTCAACCTAGAACAACTATATATAGAAATAACATGGAAATAAATTAAGGAAAAATTAAAGAAATTGGTACTGACCCTTAGTTGCTCAGAATAATCTCGAAGAAGCACATCAGCATATTGTTCAGGCGTATATTGGCTGCCGGTCGAGTAGAATAGGGGCATGAAATAGTTGTTAAGGTAGTCGTTGCTGCCCATTCCAATTGAGTATATACACTTGCTTAGATAATTTGAAGCTGAGTTTTCATCCCCAAGTAGGTTTACCACTTGTGAAACTGTATTTTGGTAGTTTCTCACCTGCCCACGGAAGGTTATCCGGCCGCCCTACACAAAAAAGAAGTTTGTAAGTGAACCATATAACCCTACAGCGAGCAATATTTTTTTACATGATCTGTGAATCTGACACAAACTCAGCACAAAATTAGTTGAGGTTGAAGCGTTTCACCTATTTAATTAAATTGGTCATGTTAAAATTAACCTATAATATAGTCTTGTAACTATATCTCGACATGCGAATACGAATTGCCACTCCTAGCTACCTTACTTGAAGTGATGATATTAGCCAATGAAGAAGAAAGTGCAAAGTTTAGTACTTACCAGTTGCTGACCAGTTTCCTCTCTAATTCCTGCGGCTGCTGATGCATAGTTCACTCCTTTCAGTATGTCTTGGCCGCTTGCAGTTACATAGGGAGGTATATAATCATCGAAGCCCAAAAGCTCAGCTGTATGTAGATGGAAAAGTATTTTAGATTGCTTGTATAGTTTAGCTAAATATTATGAGTTTGATATGCCTAGGCTTGGTTTATTAACTATTTTCTAAATAATGTACATGATTATCATATACATAGATGATAATATATATTATTCGAAGAAATAAAATCCCAAATTAAATTGTACTTCTCATATTTTTCAACAAATGAGCTGACATAATTAATGAATAAAGTTTTCTTACCACAATTTACTTATCTTATTTTGATTTTTTTGCCAAGGAAAATGAAGGAGTTACTTTCATATTTAGTGCAGACACCAAAACCATGTGCATGGAAATTAAAGGGCACACACCTCGAGATATATAGAATACGACAGCTTCTTCATTTAATTGTGAACATGAGATGTTTGCATATAAAACTAAGATTTATTACATTAGAAAGGAAAGAGACACATGCCTTTATTAAATGTACTTTATTACATCAATTAAGTTCATTGTTGGACTAGTACTATTATTTGATAGGGAATGCTAGGTTTCTTTTTAATTTTTTTTGGGTATCCATTTGAAATGATATAAATGTAATAAAATAAATAAAAATATTATATCCATGTCATCCAAAAAGACATTGACTTGGATGACAATGTCTAAAGACACTAGAAAGAACTCTAGCATTCCTCATTATTTTATATTCTAAGAAATTGAAGTAACTAAAAAAGAACCCTAATTTGACTACTCACAATTAGGCCATTCGATTTGCTTACTGATCACCTTTCTTTTATTTTTTTTCACTTTTAACCATGCATGTAAGAGTATTAACAGTAGCTAAAACACTTATGTGTGTACGTGCATGGTTTGCTAACTATAGATAATTTTTTATACGACTTGTAAATACAACATAAAATTAGAGAGAATTAAAAAAAATTGCTCACCAACAACATCAACCGTAGTTTTTCCATTGGAGAACCTTCCGGTCGGTCCGCCGGCAAAGTCGATCCCATAGGGCAGGTAGTTGGCTCTAGCCAGCGATTGGAGCTGGTTATTGTTGCCATTATCCACCAAAGAGTCCCCAAAAATGAAGTAGCATGGTACTTGAGGCTCTGCTTGTGCCATGCACCACATATTCAACAGCAATACAATCCCACACACAACCCCCATTTTCTTCAGCTCCCTGGCCATAGTAGAAATATTGGAAAGCCACGAAAAAAGGAAAGAGAAAAGAGGAAGTACAAAGGGAATGGTGAAGAATTTAAAAGCTACTGGTAATGTATATATAGAAGGGAGAGACGAAGAAAAAATTGGGCAATGTTTTTGCTTTTACAGTTGAGAGGGTTGGTTCGAAGCATTAATTTCACGCGGATATGACTGGTCTGTATGCCATTATATGCACAGGCCGGCGCTGCATGCCACCTCTCTCGATCTGCTCTGAAATTCTTGTGGGTTTATTTGATTAATTTGGAATTTCTTAATGACATATACAGCAAAATGCCTTGTACAGTTGTAGGTATGCAGTAATCATGCAATGATGGCCAACGTAATCACAATGATCGATTAGCAAAAAGATGAAAAAAAACAAAACAAAACAAAAACGATTAAGAAAAAAAAAAAAAAAAAAAAAAACAAGTACATATAAGTTTGGGAAAACACTCATGCAACCACCATGGCTTTTATTAATTGATATTTCAATTTTTAAATACGGTAAATGTCATACGGATTACCACGTAAAAGTTTATAATTTAGAGACCGGGATAATGTGTCACACAAATTATATATTACATGCATCAATTTATAATAAAAATAGTTAAGGGTAAAAATGCGGTGCGGTTGCGGTTGCGATTATCACTTTTAGGTATTCGCATCATACGATTAGTATCTGCATCCGGGTGGTTTAAATATTTTTATTATTCGCTATCTGCATATAAGGTAATTAACATTTTAGATTATATATTATCTAAGACTATATTCAATATTAAATAATGCGGTTATTACTATATGAAGCTTAAATAAATTAAGATTTCATTTATTACAAAATTTACGATTATCAGCCTTAGAGAGTCATTGTCTCAAAGAGTAATCGGTATTTGGATTACCTTAAAAAAAAAAGTGAATGTAATGAGGTATGACTTTGAATTACCTGCATTTTCACTCATAAATACTGTAATACAGTTGTATTACAATTGTAACTTGTAAGTGTACATATGTCTGACGTATGGGTGCATGTGCATGCATTTGGCTGAATGTTATGGCTACGTTTTTCGCGGACGTTACAAGGTGGACCACACTTTTTATGGATCGGTCTCTTTTATGTATCACTATTTTCTAAAGTTAGCTGGATGTACGTGTGTCATCCCAACAAATTTGACTTTATATTACCAAATTCTAACACGTTATTACTGTGCAAAAATGTTATTGGATATGTACGTACAGTACCAATATTTAACTAATAATAATAGTACGTAGTAGGCTACAGAAGGTCATCTCGTATTCTTTAGTAGGTACTAATTTCAGCCAAAACCAACTACCGTAAACCTAAATTTATGGGTTGAGCCTTCACTTTTTTGACCATTAATTTGTTTGCATTATGCATCTGATCGATGATCATCTGTCTATTGAATATAATAATTAATAAATCTTTATTTCCGACCCAAAAACAAACAACCTTAACACTTTGGATTTTCATAAAACAATTTAATTACGCATAAAAAAAAAATCAAATGTGGCATATCATCTAATGATATCAATATTAATACATTTAAAAAAAAAACTTTAAATAATTAAAATAACAGCATTAATTATTTACTCGATCGACCTGACGACGTTGGATTGATGGCACGTAACGCATTAATTTCATAATGTTAATTAACATACACTTGCTCACATGCCATTATAAATACGTAGACCCAAAAGTGGTGCCAACCCCTTTTTCTATTAAATTTTTGCGTTTACTTATAATCTCTCCCGGCCCACTTCAATGAATCACAGAAAATTGGCCAAGAAATGGACTAGCTGTCTAGCTATGAAATCGGAAAGTGTTTGAAAAGGGAATCCGAGTCAAACACTATTTGTATCAACGGCCGAGAATCAAAATGGCAACAAATCCAGCAATATAGAGCTCGTAACGGATAGGGACAATGTTCTTATCCGAAATTCAAGAAAGTAAATATATATAATTAATATATGCGAGTATAAATGGGTGGTTATTTGTATTCGGTTCGAGTCGTGTTGAGGTATGGGTATGAGAGATATCTAAGACTATATAAGTAACGTCGTACCCATGTCTTTTTTGTGTCTCTCAAAAATTGATTTGGCTTTTAAAATCACCATTTGATCAAAATTCAATAGTGATCTATCACAAATTAAATAGTGATTTTAAAATCACATTATTTTTAGAGGAAAACAAGGGAAACTTCTATCATTACTCAAATCAATCCTAATTCGACTCATTTAATTAAATGTGTCAAATCTCTCAACCATAACTATTTAATTTTGTATTGATTCGTCACAGGTCATGTCAAAAATTGTCAGTCATTATGTCAAGGTCGTGTTGAGCAAAGTCATGGATATAAGACTATGTGATCAACTCTAACTTGACTCATTTAATTAAACGAGTTATATTCCTTAATTCTAACTTTTTAATATCATATTGGGTCGTGGCAGATTCACAAATCGTATAAAAAATTGACAACCTTATATAAAAGAGCACTCCTATTTAAGCAAGTTTCGAGCCATCCGTCTACTCGCTTAAATAAAAAAGTTTTCCCAAAAAGTCTTTTATATTCACGGTTGGAATTATTAGCTAGTGATCAATAAAGTCAGGTCTGACACCATAAATGCTAGTGGTGCTGGCAAAAGTAAATGCTTAGGAGTAGTCAAATACCGAGTAACGTGGGTCCGCTTAGACGACCAAAGTGGAGTTATAAGGCCAACATGATTGAAGGCAAAATTGCAATCCAGTTGGCCGGTTCACAATTAGCTGTCATTGACTTAACGTACGCGTAACGCGTCGGTGGCATCCATTTACGGTTCTTATATTTTGATACTTCAATTAATTAACGATCAAGATTTTTTATAATTATTTGTTTAAATTTAAAAGATTTTAAGTAGATAATTATGAGAGACCATTTATAATATAATTAAATTTTTATTTAATCAAATAGGTCTTATAAATAATTTCTTACAATCACCTATCTGAATTCTAACAAATAATTATAAAATATTCTAATTCCAATTATAGAGATCTCAGTCCAATTATGTTGAGCTTGCTTTTAATAATTCATGAGAAATGCTAGACATCCCAATACTTTTTTTCAGAATTTGATTTCAAACTGATGTGCTACAATCCTATGAGATTGTGGCACACTTCCCAAAATGATAGATCTCATGGGATTGTGACACATCAGTTTAGAACTAAATTCATTGTTTGTAATTATATAATTCTTTTTGGGGTTATTTACACTAAACACCTTTAATTATCAATTATTTACACATTATTTGTAAGTACTAAACTGGACAAAAAAAAAAAAACACAAACCTAAAAATTTAAAAGCTAGGGAGTGATGGCAAATGTCGCGTTACTTTAATAACATGTTAAATAATGAATTATTTTAAAAACTTAAACCGATAAAAAAAAAAATTATTTAATTAATATCTTAATAAAAACTTTGAGACAAATGCTTTAAGGAAAAATTTACTTGAAAGAAGACAATAATGATGTGTGTTCAATTTCTCCGAATTTAAACTTAGGATCAGTTTGGGAATAAATTACACTCAACTCGGTCCAATACCTCTTAGTTCAAATATTGTTTGATTAGTAGTTCTATTTTTGGTGGAATTGGAATAAGACTAATGGTCCAATCACATCAAAAGTCTAATAAGAGATCAGATTCGAAGTTTAATAAATGATAAAAATCCAATTAAAACTATGACAGTAGTCTTAGATCAAGGAGTAGAAAAACCAAGTTTAAGTTTAACTTCAAATCTTTACCTATAAATAAGCCTATATCCCATATATAAACGAAGACTCAATATTATATGCATTGAACAGATTTTTTAGAAACTATACCAACGTACAGGATCAATTCCATATGTAGCCAAAAAAATGACAAGAAATTAACAAAACCTAATGGAAATGAGAAATTAATCTCGAAGGGAGAGAACATTCAAGAACTTGCGGCTAATGTCTTCAATGGAGAAATTATTATTATTATTATTATTTTGTTCTTGTTTGCTTCTGTAAGACTGTAACTGTGTATATAATACTTGTGTGAAAGTCCCAGTGTAACAGTGAGAGTAATTAGTATGAGTAAATCTATGGCACGTATATAACGGGAGGATAAGATCAAAGGGGAAGCATGCATTCATAATGCTGTTAATTAATGCGACAGTCACGGAGGGGGTGAGAATTAAATTAGGGTGGTTGAAATAATAATTGTTAATTAACCACACCATCACCTTCCCGGCTTCTGTTTACTTAAAGTTTGATCGAGATTACGTTAAGAAGTTTAAAAGTACTTTTAATACATAAAAAGTTATGAAAAATAAAAATAGTAAAAAATTTAAAAGCATCGGTCTCCAGTAATAATAGTCAAAGTAGCGGTTGAAAAAATACAACTTTTTATTTTAATTATTGTTTTTTCTATATTAATTCTCTCCAACAAATTATTTATTCTACTCTCTACTTGCATTTAAATATTATTTTATGTAAAAAAAAGTGTAAAAGAAATAGGGAAAAAGAGAAATAAGGAAAGGAATAGTGAATAGGTAGAAGAGTCTATTTACTATTCACATTAGTAGGAAAATAATCTATTTTACCTATTCTGCTGAAGATGAAAAATTGCTCATAATAGTCAAATTTGACTATATTATAAACCATTTGCCTATTTTATTGGAGATGCGCGCTTTTAAAAATACTTCTTTGACTTTTTTGTTATAAAAAGGCTAAAATGCAGTTTTAGTAGAAGCCGAAAAATAAGGCTTTTTTTAACTTTAAAAACTCTATTTTTTTAACACAATCTCAAACAAGTATTAATACAAGTTTCCACTTCATCACCCACCACATGATTTATTTATGATCAGCATCTTTGTGCATCGCCGTGCCATTTTCGGTATCTTAAGTTAAGAAACTCTAAAAACCTCTTCATCAGCTTTATTAAATTGTTGAAAAAATTACTAACCATGAAGAGTGCTCGTTATATTTTGTGAGCACAGTTCACTCACCAAATAAAAATAAATAAATAAATAAATTCTGAATATTCTCTCCTCTATTTTATTTTTATTTTTTTCATTTCATTTTCCCCTCTCCTCTTGGTATACCAACATGAATATCCCTTCATTTTTTTTTTTATTTAAATTTGTTTTCTCATCGCACTCTTCATTTTTTTTTCTTTTTTCATTTGGATAGCAACCTGAATATTTGGGGCTGGTGCGAGACAATGAATTTGAATTAAAAAAAAAAAAAAATTATGACAGTTAAGAAAATATAAATTTTATAAAATATGACTATTACAAAAATCATACATTTTTAAAAATATGACAGTTAAAAAAATACAAATCTTCAAAGATAATATTGTTGGAAGGAAAAAGTATAAAGAAATCTTTGGAAAATCATATTTAACTCGAATAGTAAAACTGCATAAACTAAAATGCTGAGTCTAATATATACGCTTTGAAAAAATAAATATTTAATGTGAATCCATTATCTTATTGGCAAGTTTATCCACATATGGGTTTTAGAGGGTATGTGCCTATAGTGGGTCTTATGTGGCTTATTATGGGCTACTTATGGCCTAGCTCCACTGGCCTACCAAATCTTTGCTGAGCATATCCAATTCCCTTCCTAAACAAAGAGCCCGTAAAGGAAGCCCATATTGCCTTCTCTCTCCTTTCATATATCTAGGTGAAGAAAACAAATTTGAGAATTCCTATATGAGTTTGGACTTGCATACAATATAACATTGACATGAGATTCATCCCAATAAAATTTTGCCATACAACCATACAAGCATCCATTCAAACCAACCACCCCCCCCCCCCCTCCAAGTTTACGTATTTCTATGGTTTAACGGTTTCAAAACATACAGTTTAAAAAGACAATGATAAAACAAAATTTTTAAATTAAAAAATCGTAGTTAGACGTTTGATAAAAAAATTATGTATCGACATTTAAAATCGCAGTTTAACCTTTAAAATCGTACATTTTAAAAAATACACTCCTTATCAATATTGTTGATATAATATAATATCAACTTGAAATGTGAGTTGTAATAATTTTCCTCTTTGCCATGACATTGTTATCCATTTTTTACCGATTTTCAGCAATCCGCAGACCCTTCATATAGTTATTATGAGCCACTTTATCCATTCAGCAAATACTTCAAAATAGAATATCTCCATCCGCACATTTTAGTCCTTTTTATTATTATTATTATTTTCTCTCTCTCTCCCCTCCCTCTCCCTCGACTTCACAATAAAAAATACACCAAAAAATAATATTTTTTTAAAAAAAAATTAGAGAATATGAGATAAATAATCTGTTGAAATTTATATTGAAAAACAAATAACTAAAAAGAAAAATGTGTATTTTGAGTAGTGATTATATGCTAAAAAGTTGAATGGGGAGCATTTTTGACCTATCTACCTTCACACAGCTAGAGGATTTACTTTCTTTTCAATTTGGTCCAACGACCCAAAAAATAACCTTCATTTGAAAAATAATTAACTAAAAATATTTTGTGAGTATATTTTTCTTTTTTATGTTATTACAAATCCTTAGCCTATTTTTCCACATTCTACTAATAAAATAAAGAAGTATCCGTGTGTGTGCAAACCCATGGAGTGTCATAGATCATCACGCCGATCATCGCCGGAGGTGGAATAGAATTGTAAAGCCAAGTCTTTGAAAATCTGAAGCAATCCCTTCAAGTCATTCGCCCCCAATTCAAGGCAGTCCCTCAGTAACCCACCCTCCGCCACCTCTCTTTGCACCGTCTCCACCACCTCCCTCAGTGCGCCCTGTCAATATTTCAAACAGTTTCGAACCGTACCACAAGAATTGGACCCAAATCAAATTAAAAGAAAAGAGCCGTACCGGTTGACGAAACACTTTGAGAAGCCTCTGGAAGAGCGAATTTGAGATTCCGAGCAAATTTTGGTAATTTCGTCCGATCCATGCGGCCCTCTCGGCGTCCGAGCCCGTGCGGGTCAACTCGCCCAGAGAACTCAGCAGCATTTTCGCGTCCGAAATGGCGCCGCTCAGATCTGCGTAGTTCACGTCCCTCCACGCGTAGTTCTTGAGGTAGTCCCAGCCAACGGACCACGTGAACCCCAAGAAGCCCAGGCCGAGGCCGCGCTCGAGGTGTTGGGCGATGAGCTTGGCCCGGTGCGAGCCCGAGATGTCGCCCCGGGAGGCGCGGAGGTTGGCCACCCGCGTCATGAGCGAGTGGGAGAGGGAAACCAGGGTTCGGTACGGTAAGTAGGATAGGGAGTGGGAGGGCTCCGGTGCGGTGCTCAGAAGGAGGAGGAGGATGATGAGGACGCGAGAGGTTGAGGGTGATGGTGATGGTGCGGTTTTGGCCATTGATTAGGGGCTGATCGGACAGTTGAGAGAGAGGTTGCGCGGGCGGAAGGATTGATTTTGTGGGTAGGAGTTGGGTCGGAGTTATTTTGGAATTTCGGAAACGAAGAAAGGGATTCAACCGGTTCCATATCTGGGCCTGGAAGGAACACTTGGGCTCACCTTTTTCTTTTTTAAGAGAAAAATCAAACTTAGTTTACGCAATTTCAATTTAATTCTTAAGCTTTTAATTTTGATAATTAATTTTTTAGATTTTACCTTAATTTCAAATTGATTCATCCGTTAACTTATTGTTTAATTAATTAATGGTGTCTCATTCCATCATACTAAATAGATATAGTAATGTTTCTTGTCTAATTCATACACAATTTTTGTACAACTCTAACAACTTATTTTTAATATTAACCATTTAATATTTAGGGCCCACATGTAAGAAAACAAATTCAATGATAGATCATAATTCATAAAATAAGGTTGAAATATTTTATTAAATGGCTAAAAATGTATAAATTAAGCCAAAAAAGTTGGCCAAATACTCAAATTAGGCTCTAAAGACTCAATTTTTTAAAATTTTGATTACCGGTCCAGATAACTGGGTACTAACTAGTAAAATTACTGTATAAACTTTAATTTGAACATAATTAGCATATAAACTTTATAAAATTACCCTTAAATTATAATTAGCATTTCTCACCACTCCGTTGGGATTTAAAATCCCATCGGAGGGGTGATATTTCAATGTTTTCTTAAGTACATTAAATTGAGAGTTTTTTAACTTCAAGATAAATATTACAAAAATGATGAAAGTTCAGGTGACTTTAGTGAAGTTTTCCCTCAAATTTATGCACTAAAATGAATTTTTTTATCACTAGATCTATATTGTTTGATAATGTTAATTACAATTTACAAACTGTGATTGTTGTTGCAATGTTCTTTAAAAGAGATAACTTTTTTTTTGTCATAATATTGTTCTTGAATTTTGCACATGTAAACACATGTACGTTTTAAGTTTTGATATATATATATACAAGCAACACGAAAGGAAAAACTAAAGAAAGTTGTGCCTTTGGCCTGAGGTATCCTGTACTATGTTTCTATCACATAGAGAATATGTACTTTACATAAGCAACAAGAAAGGAGAAACTTTGATAAAGTTGTGAATTCAAGACGCTACATGCATTTTGTGACTAGCATGTTAGAGTTGTCACTTTAGATTTGAATTTTTTTTTTTTTAAAAAAAATAATTATTGAATTTGTAGAACCTACTTGTGAGTCCTATAGATCGAATAATTAATTTTTAAAAAAATATGTATAAAAAATGTATATTTATCATGTCTTGAGTTTATGAGACACACGCGGTGTCTCAAAGAAAAACAGTCACTCCCGAAACAAAACAGCACATGCCAACCAGAAGAAAAGATAATATTAAAAAAAAAATAAAAAAAAATACATGGTTTGTCTATGATTACATCCGCGTAACAAAGTTTCAAGGATGATATTTTACTCTTATTCACTTTTTATTGTCATAATACAACACGTTCTTGTTTATACAATAATTAAGGTAAATGAAAATAATATAAATATAGAGGTAATATCAAATTGGAATACAATTAAATCTGATTACCTAATAGCTAAAAGATAGAAAATGAAATCTAATCAAATAAAATTTGGATACAATTAAATCTTATTATAAGAAATTACAATCAATTATAATCAAATGAGAATAACTTCAATCAGGTCTTAGCATAAAATGGCTATTTTCTGCCCTCCAATAATAACATGCCACGTCCAGTTTAGCATACCAAAACACTATATGCTGAAAACAACTGATCATACCAAATTCATGAAAAATAAATAAATAAATAAGAACAAAATCATTAAAAATTAACAAAGCCAAATTTGCAGTGAAATGAAGAGAGGCAGAGAGATGGGCATCTTCTTCTACCAACTTGCAGCCGCCTCCGATCACCTCCACCGCACGCTCTCCACCTCCGCCCTCACCCTCTCGTCCTCAAGTGGCTCCCCTCCTCTCCCACCTGTTTTACCACTATAGAACAGCACCACACACGGCCAACTCCCACGACCACACACAACCACGCCTCCGGACCCACCCTCTCGAATACCGGAAGGAAAATCATAGCTCGCCCCACCACCGACGGCCCTTGCTCTCAGACACGAGTGTTCCTGCATTGTGTTAGAAAATAAAGAGTCGTTGCAGCATATCAAGAATATCTCCTTGATTTCCTCTCCAATATTTTTCCATATTTTCCTACATGATTTCCTCAATATTTTTCACTTTAATATTTCATGATTGTGTGCCATGATTAATGGGATGTGCTCCCCTCTATTAGCCTATATATTCATATCTTTTGTATTCAAAAGCACTCAATGAAATAACAAGTAATGTAGTGTTTTCTCTCTTTTGTGTTCTCCTTTTCTTCCCTTCTATCTTTTATATTTTATTTTACACATTGCAGCACCGTTTGGGTGATGTCAGAAAAATTGGATGATTGTGGGTTAGATTTGGAAGATTTGTTCGAGAGAGAAATAGAGGTTTAATATGGTAAGGAAGTGAAGGGGGATTTTGGGATTTAGGGAATATATTCCGTCAAGGTAAACAGAGAACCCTAGAGGGGACAAATGAAATTCCAGCAAAAAAAAAAAAAAGAGAAAGCAAAGATGCTGAGGAAATCTCTCTCTAGATTTCCCCATTTTTCCGTGTAGAACCTGGACCTGAGATTGCCCAGAATGCCATGAAAGTTAAATCGTGATTGGCACATGTCTTGACATGGTGGAGTTGGGGAGCTTGAGGTTTTTTTCTTGTTCATTTTTTTCTTCATAAATTTGGTGTGATCGGGTGTCTTCGGCTTACAGTATTTTCGTGTGCTAAACCGACGTGGCATGTTATTATTGGAGGGCAAAAAATAGCCATTTTATGCCACGACCCGATAGAAGTTGCACTCTAATCAAATATTTAAAATCAAATCTCATAATATATTATAACACCAACCACGCATCCCATAAGAAGCTCACAGCATCGGAGATGGAGGACCGACAGGATCGTGAGTTATGCTTCAACTGCGACAGCAAACTCACGTCCGGCCACCGATGCAAATTGGACCATCAATATTCCAAACTTTCATAAATCACGATTTTGCCAAATTTCTACTTTAGTTGCTCCGTCTCTGTCTTTTTCAATGATATTGAAAACTGGAAAGATCTTTTGACACGCTTTTGGAAAAGGTATCAGAAACTTTGGGTCGACCCCTGCCGCTCGGTCTGCACACTCACACGTTAGTTAAATGGGCTGTGGTTTCGGAGATGGAGCATGTTGGGCATTTGATGTGAAAAATGAAAACATTCTTAAATAAAACAAACAAGCCCATCAGCCCCAACGTATTAATTTCACGGGTTGTTGAGTGCCGCTCCATTTGCCACCTTCCTACTATAAATACACACACACCAACCAGCGCCCCAACCCTCTTGCTGGCGGAGCTGGAGATGAGGGAGGGGGAGACGACGACTAGATGCAATAGACCACGCCGGTGGTCAATCACCCACATCCGCTGGACAGGCCTTCTGGTTCGACAGTCCTTCTGCCAAGTCCAAGCAGGCAGCTTGGGGTAGCTCTGTTAGGCAGATCTACGCCTTCGTGCCGTCGAAGACTTCTGGAGGTGAAAGCCTTTTTTATTTTTTTTCTTCTTCTTCTGGGTTGTCTTTGTTTGAGTGCCGAGAGACTGAAAGATTTGGTTTTGGGGATTAAAACTGAAATTTTTTTGGTAATTTTTTTTGCTAAAAGAAATAAGGAAAAAGACAGCTCCTTTGCTTAGAGATAGGGTGGTTTATGCACTAACTGAACATATGTGGATCTGTGATTTTACTCGTGCTTGTGGTTGCTGAGATGTCAGTAGGACTGGGAATTTTCATGAAATTTTCTGGCTTAGGATAGAGGGGGGTTTACTTTATACTTTGTTTGGTTCAAGCAGGGTGTTTATTTGGATTCATAGCTTTCTCTTAGGAACGATTTAGAGCATTAATTCTGGATTGTTGAGTTGAGTTTGTTATGTGGTAAAGAAATTTGAGTGGGTTTTCTGTGGATAAAGTGCATGGAAAACCCTGAATTTAATTACCTTATTGATTCAGCCTTCACAGTTCCTAGAGAATCTGCCAACGTTGGTGTCTATTGGATTAGGTGGCATCAGAGTGATCAATAATTGCAATTTTATGGATTGAAATTTGTGTTTGATGGTAAAAGATTTGGGATGGCTTGATGAATATAAAAGTTTAGCATGTCCTAAATGAGGAAATATCAAGCAATTCCACACAGCTACCAAACATACAATGGGATTCTCTATGGAGGGCATATGGTAACAAGGTGTAATAGATTTTTCTGATCTTGGACTTTTATGAAATGTTAATGGAAATTGAATGTAATAGATATAGGTTGTTTGGTATATGATTAGGGTACAATATTGGTTTCATAATCTTTTCATAGTATTCATTGTAATTTGTATGGTGTCATTTTTATGTTAATTGCTAGTATACTTTATAGTTGGTTGGACTTCAGTTTTTGGTCTCTGAATTTTTTTCTTTCATCCCCCTACAATTTAAAGGGGAGTAATATCATCTCTTTTTTTTTTATCCATAGTTGTTCGGGTGTCATTTTTGTGCATGTCATCTCAAATCCTAATAGTTCCACATTTGCCTTATATTTTTCACCAGTGCAATTCAATAAACGAGTGATGGAAGTAAGGATGATATTACTTCTTTTTTTTTCTTCATATTTTTAATCTGATGCACAATTGGAATTCAAACTCAAGCTAAATTTTAGGGAGCACAAGTGTATTTCAACTTTTATTGTTTAGATAATTTACTAAGTAATTATGAGATTTGCTTTTGAAAATGTGGTTTTCTGGGTCTTTCTTTTCTTCTTCTTCTTCTTCTTTTTTTTTTTTTTTTTTTTTTTTTTTTTTTTTTAAATTTTTTTTATGGTTATTTGCAATGCCAATTGGATGATTGGAACAAGAGGAGGGCTTCAATAGATCCTTGGGACATTGTAATGGTATTATCAACCCAAATATCTTAGATGAAGGATTCTTAGTTTTAGGAATCTCAACAGCATTTTGGTGATGGTCGTATGGGGGCACATTGCTTGCATGCCTTGGGAAGGATTTCAGTTTATCCTTGCTCCTTTTTTTTTTCTTCTTCTTCTTCTTCTTCTTCTTTAGCTCAATAGAGGTACACATACTTTATCTAAGCTCAGTCTCCAATGGTCATGTTCAAGTAGAATAGCCACAGTAAAAAAAAAAACTCAGTCTCTTGCTTAAATAATCCGTTCTTTTCTTGTGCTAGCATTGTGATTATTGTAAGAACATTAATTTGAGAGTATTATAATGCATGCTTCATCATAAAGTAGAAACATTGTGTTTTTTTTTTCCTTCTACTCTACTCTTATTACACAATTGGTATATATATTATAGTACTAAGTTAATGAACTTGACCACTGTCCAAAAGAATTGTATATTCAAAAGAGCATGTGGATGCCACATACAAAAAGACTATTTATGCTATGTCATGTATACAGAACCTATATTTATGCTATGTCATGTAGTTAAGAACTTAAAGATTATTGATTTCTCTCTCCTTACAAATAGCTAACTTCACCATTTACAACAATACTACTATTTGCAAATAAAAATAGAATTTACATTTGAAAACAAAATTTCATCTAACATTTTACAAACAACACTAAAATGAATGTTTAATGTGCAGCACGAGGCCAATAATAGGAACAAGAAGACCCAATTAACATATCAAATTCTTTTTGAGCCCACAAATTGTCTTCTAAATCAATTGTTTTTGTCATCTGCAGAAAGGTGCACAACATTAGATACAAGTTCAACCCAATGTTGAAAATTATATTTGATATGCTAAAAATTTGAACAAGTATTAGATAAAAGAAGGTAACCTTTTGAAGTGTAGCTCGAAAGGCTTCCTTTTTTATTCCTCGTCGCTGCTTCTCTCTTTCTATTCCTTGTTGTTGCTTAGCTTCTACCTCGTCAACTTCAGCCGCTTTCATTTGGGCTTGAATCTTAGTTATTTCTGCAAGTAAATATTTAATCATGTTAATGAAAGTGAAATGGTAGGTGGATGCCAACAACATAATACAAGACAACTAATAATGCTGATAGGTAAATAACAACTACAATTTTTTTTTTTCTTAGCATAATAGCTTTATACATGAGCTTTAGAAAATTAGTGCAAAAGCAAGTAATGAGTAACTCACAATAAACCAACTACAAGAAAACTAAAAAGAGAACTAGTATGATAGCATATTATTGAAATATTGATAGCATCTTCCCATTGTAAAATTGATGATTATACTACTGTGCAGATTTTTTTTCATAAGAAATATGAAGAGAGGAGCATGATAATGAAAAGTTTTGCAAATAATATCTAGATGATTTAACTTCTCTTTTCCTATACATTTATATATTGTAGTTGTTTTTGTAGTGGAAATGCTCATAGAAAACTTTCAAAAGACATGCACTATGTAGTCTACAGTCTACATAATAAAAGTATCCACCACAATACGTTAATAGTGAATAAATGGATAAATAAAATATATGACACCTATGTTTCTATGTTTTGAAATGTGTGTGAGAGATAGAAGCTTTTTTTTTTTTTTTTTTTTTTTTTTTTTTTTTTTTGCCGCTTCATAAGGCGTGGTCCTCAGTCGATTGAGCTACCTCTTGGGGACGTAAGAGATAGTAGCTTGACTTGACTTTAAACAAATAAGTGTTGAGTGAATTCTAAGAAAACAAAGCGTTAATTTAGGGATCAGAAACTAGAATACCTCTACCAACAATTAGAGCATTACAAAAAAATAAAAATGGCTAATATGGTAAAATTAGCTTAAAAAAACCATATTAACATAGTACTACATTCTTCACAATATTATACTATCATAAGTTCCAAACAAAACCTAGGCCATTTTTCAAAAAAAAAAAATAGGCATTACTTTGTTAATTCTTGACCTGCAAGAATATAGATATATCACATCCAACCTTATTTAGAGGTGGAAAACAAATTCTCACAGTTGCTAACACCAAACGACACATGGATTCATGTGACTACCAAAGCAAATCCTACTCTTTCCTTGTTTCAAACAAAGCCTATATATTAATGTGAAATCTTTTCATCTCTCTCATTTTTACTAAATCTGTATAAACCAAAATCCTAAATCTTTTCATGCACTATTCAATTTGCAATAATTCTAGTGATATAATCGCACATAATTTTGTGCATAAACCTCTAATATAATATTGATACAATGTGTATCCTGCATTAAAAAAAAAGACTATTTGGTGATGAAATCCCTCACTCTACGTTAGACTTGCGTGCAAAAGTTGAGCAAATAGCACAACTTTCTCTTTCTTTCTTTTTCTCATTTCTTTTGGCAAATGTATAACAAAAAAATAATAATAATAAAAAAAAAAATTCAATTAATTAATTTTTCTAAAAATGATATAAAGGTAAACATCATTTTGTTTGCAGTTTTTCACTCCTTCTATTTGCCAATGATATAAAGTAAAAAGTATTAATTAACCCCTGTGAGATCCCAAGTCTTTTAAACGGAAACTAATTTTTTATTTATTTATTTATTTTTTTTATTTGGTTGTGAGGAAATAACATATAAAATCTCTTGGTCATAGAAAGTTGAATATGACACAAGAAGAAATTTGGCAACATGATCGTTGAGCTTGACTACTATGTAGTCTTGCACTAATGCAGCCAACTTTTGGTCATGTTAAGACGAATCAAACATATTTTATCAAACGAGAAGGTATGCTCATGTGAATTAATTGATCTAGAGATCGTCTAAATTTGAATAGACCAAATAGAATCAGGACAAACTTAACATGTCTAACAAACTAAGAAATTGCTAAATTGTACATTCAATAATGCAATGATAATATAATATTAAAATCAAGGAATATATACAATGAGCATAAGACAATATACATGTATTATTATACAAATCAATAAATCATATAATTATTATAACTTGATAAAATACATAAAGAGCTTATCTTGCAAAGTCAAAGTAAAGCGATTGCTCCTTCGGATCCTTATAAACCGATATATCATAATTTTTTCGTAAGTAAAGCAAATATTAAGTTACCCTTTTTTTTTAATCATTCAAAGGAGCAAAAAGAGAGGGGGGAGCAAATATTAAGTTGCTTAATTCACCTTGAAGCTGTATACTTTCAAATCTTTTCTTTTCTTGCTGCATCTTCAAAGGATCTACTTTATTATCCTAAAGACAAACAAGAAATAGCATGTATGAGCAACTTAAAAAACATAGCACATATCTATTAAAAAAAAAAAAATAGCACAAGCGGTATGCAAATGTTACATCATGACAATGTATTTTCTCTCAATAATAAAAATCTTATCTTACATGGTCAAAAAGTGTCTTCTTTTGCGCTTTCAGAATAGTTTCTGAAAACCTGCTCTTCATCATTGCCGCACGGAGAGCCTTCTTTGGTGACGGATGTACATCATAAACTGGGCATCCTTGGAGAGTAGCAACATCTGTGGCAGGAGCTGTGTGTTGAGAACTAAGGCATGTGTTTTCACTGTCCAAACCACTTGCAGCCCCTACACATCATCACCAACAGCAAGCTAATAATTAGATCATGGAGAGATATTAGACATATTTATGGTAAAATAGAAAGTCACTCACCATCAGAATCTGGATCTGAATCTGACTTGTTCATATGGGATACTAACACAGGTTGGTTGGAAACCCAACCAGCTGGATGAGCCGTCTGTAGTTTCAAAAGGGTGGAGCACTGCGAAGACAAACTATGATCAATCCTTTGCCTCTTCACCCTTTGGTACTCCATCAACTTCGGAGCCTCACGCTTGCGAGACCTTGGCATAGAGGATTTTTCTTTTAAATACTCCAAATCTAGCTTCTTTCCACCATCAGACACACTGGTCGTAGAATTGTGCGACAGGCCACATGATCGCATACCACAAGTGGCTTCTAGTCGTTTCCAGGAGTGTTTGACCGAGAACTTCTCAAATACTATGGCTTCACTTGCACCCATAATGAGAATCTGCAAGAATTAAACAAAGCCAGTTTCAGGTGTTGAGCACGACAAAAGATTTTTCAGCAAATAAGCAACACAATAAACTATTTGTGGAACGAGTATGCAATTGATCGTCTTGTTAATTTAGAAGAAAAAATAAATAAAGAAAGAGAAATAATTAATGAAATGCGATAGCATAATTAATACATGCAAGCAGAAAGTATGAGATAATAGTGTTCAATCTATGATACCATCATCAATGAGTGTACCTCCTAATTATGGTAAGCAATAGCTTCACTAATCTAAATAATTTAAGTTACATTACGGCAGTTGTACGCATATATGCTCTGTATATTGTTTCCGAGAAATGCAGGATAAAGGAAGAAAATGTTTCTTTCACTCAAATACAAACACATGGTATTCAATTGTCAAAACATACAAACATTTCTCAGGAACCAAGCATAGATACTTTAAAAAACAAAAAACAAAAAAAACAAAGCCCCTCCACCCGTAACTCGAACCCAGTACCATCGGTCCTACAGTTGGATTGCCAATCCTCTGTTTTCATCTTGATTAGGCATGCCTCTGTTTCTTCCAACAAATTTTCCCATCACTCAGACCCCACACAACAGTAAGAGCCAAAAAAAGGAAGCGCATGGTCCTAGCACCCGAAATGATGATAAAAAAAATGCTCCAAACCACACAGCACACTAAGATTTGAAAATTTGGCTCCGTTTTCTTTTCCCGGGACAGAGCGCGAGAGATCGTTTCTCTCAAACCCTAACCCAAACCCTAATTCAAGCTCCCAATCGTTGCCGTGGATTGTCATTTAAAAAATAAAAAAATAAAAGAAAAACAATAAATAAGGGTTAGGGTTTGGACTTACCTCTGTATTTTGATGGCTGTGCGTCAGTGACAAAGGAACGTAAAACGGGAGTGAGAGAGAGAGAGCGGATCGGGAGCGATGGTTCTCAGTGACGCAGAGATCGGAAACGGCGATCGGTTGTGAGAGAGCGAGAGAGCGAGACTGAGAGAGTGAGAGAGCGAAGAAGGAGTGAGAAAGACGTTCAGTTGTTTTTTTTTTTTGAAAGGAAGACGTTCAGTTGTTACTTGTTGGTTAAGGCAGAAAATAGTCCACGCGTCGCGCATTGATTGGGAAACAAGTATTGGAGCTTGCCCTTAGCTTCGGTCCGAAACGCCCAGTCAAAAGACAAACGCGCGGGAAGGAGATGGGAACCCAAGGGCCTTTGGAACGACGTGTAGTTTTAAGAGCATTGCATTCTAAACTTTTCAGGAAATCTTTATTAATTACAGAATAGTAGTCGTTTATCAATTTTTTTTTTTTTTCATATCAAATAATTTTTTACTTTTTTTTTTTGAAAGTCACGTCAAATAATTTTTATTGTCTAAATATTTACTTTTAAGGGTTAAATACGTTTTGCCCCATGTGGTTTAATGACTATATTTTTTGTTCCATGTGGTTTATTACATACCGTAGATGGTATCTTGTTTATCGTAAAAGACGAAAATGGTACTTCCGTTCAAAAATTGACGAAAGTTCACGCCACATATCTTAAAAAATAGACACGTGTCACTATGTATAATTAAAAAATAAACTAAAAAACTAAAAATAATAAAAGCTTTAAAAAAAATAATATAAGAAAAAACTTTTTGAAAAATAATAATAAAAATACAGAAAACCACCATGACCGGTATGGGGTTGGTCAAAACCACCCCCAAGAGCCTTGGGGATGGCTCGGCAACCCTCGTTTGGCCTAGGGGTGGGTTCGACCACCCAGATCAGCCAATCTGTGAGTGGCTGAACCAATTTATGGCCATTGGGAGTGGTTTGGCACCCCCACAAACCCAAATAATAATAATAATAATAAAACAAAAATACTCGAATTAAAGTTTGGCCTTTGAAGGTGGCCGAACCACCTCCATGGCCCATGGGGGGTGGTTCAGCTACCCCCAGATCGACTATTGGGGTGACTCAACCGCCCCTATTTTTCTTCTTCTTCTTCTTCTTTTTTTTTTCAAAAAGTTAAACACAAATTAGTTGCTGATAATTCATTCTATATAAATACATAGTTTGTAATTGTTTACTCATTCAATACAAGAGATCACTTTTTCTCTCCAGATTGTTTCTCTTCGTTCATTCTCTGTTTTGATCATGTTCTTCATTCTTCTTCATTTCCATATGTGTTGCTCACATATCTGATATGGTATCAAAGCTTTATCGATCCTCAAGCATGGAAATTCTTAATCTTTCTTCTAGTTCCACTATTCATTCTCATGAGGAATTTTCTTATTCTCTCTATCTCCATCAGGGAGATGGTCCGAGATCAATTCTGGTTTCCCAACCTTTGATAGGTGAGAATTATAATTTTTGGGAGTAATTACATTTTCCCCCTATCAACTACCAGTCATTGTCAATATGCCCCCATGAACTGACATTTCGACCAAAAAAGAGCATCAAACTACTATCTTTACATACTTTGGCAAAAGGGGGTGGCGGCAGCCACCCGTTGAGGTGGTCGAGTGGCCTACGAGCCACCCCCAGAGGTCGCTCAGGCCACCTCTGGGGTGGCTCGCGGCTACCCCGAAACTAGGGGTGGCCTCACAGCCACCCCAGCTTATCTCTAGGGTGGCCGCGAGACACCCCAGAGGTGGCCGGAGGGTTCGCACGTCACCCCCTCCACCAAAAGGGGTGGCTGGTTTTTTTTTTTTTTTTTTTTAAATATATATTAATTTTTATATTTTTTATTAATTACTGTAGATGGCATTTTGGTCTTTAAACCAAAATTAACAGTAAAAAATGGCATATTCCATCAAAGTTAATAGGATTCCCTGACGGAAGGGGCCAAAATATGTAAAGATTGTAATTTGATGCTTTTTTTTTTTTTTTTTTTGTCGAAGTGTCAGTTCATGAGGGCATGTTGACAATGACTGATAGTTGATGGGGGAAAAGGTAATTATCCCTAATTCTTGGACTCGATCAATGTTGATGGCTCTAAGTGCCAAGAACAAAATTTGTTTGATCGATGGTTCAATGCCAAAGCCTTCCAATTCATCAGCAAATTTCAAAGCCTGGACAAGATGTAATGATATGGTACTGAGTTGGACCATTAATTCAGTTTCAAATGAGATTGCAGCTAGTATAATCTATATCAACAATGCTGAAACTATGTGGAAAGATTTGAAAGAACACTTTTCTCAAGGCAATGGTCCATGTATCTTTCAACTTCAAAAGTCTATTGCTGCTATTACACTCAACTTAAAAGTGTTTGGAATGAGCTTTTCAATTATCGTCCAGTTCCTCAATGTTCTTGTGGCCTCTGTATCTGTGGTTGTATGAAAACAATCATGGATTTTCATCAACAAGAATACATTTACCATTTCTTAATGGGTTTAAATGATTCTTTTTTAAATATTCGTGGTCAAATTCTGTTGATTGAACCACTTCCCCCTTTCAACAATTTTTTCTCACTAGTTTTACAAGAAGAGAGACAAAAAGAAGTTTCTGAAGGAACCTTTCAAACTTCTCAGTTTGCTGATAGCTCGACCTTGTTGTCAAGCACATCTCCTTCTTCTACTAATCAAAATGCTAAGCTGTTTCAAAGCAAGAATAAGCCTACTTGGCCATTGCGGTTTGATTGGTCACATGGTTGAAAAGTGTTATAAACTTCATAGATTCCCACTTGGATTCAAGTTTACTCGAAATAAGTCTGCTAGTACTTCCTCTGCCAATCAAGTTCAAGCAATCGATCCTCCTTCGTTTCCATTTACTCAAGCTCAATGCCAACAATTGATGGCCTTCATGCAAAATAATTATGCCTTCACAACTTCACTCTTAGCTCTTCAACCAAGTAGTATTTCCAATACTACAACTAATTGTCTGATTCCATCCACTGAAGGTAATTCCATTGCACTTATTCACAGTGAATCAGTGTTCTTACATCCAAAATATTCTTCTTCTTTTTTCCTCTTGTCAAACTTCCATTTCATGTCAACATCATTCATGGATTATTGATACTGGAGCCACTGATCATATGATCAACTCCGTTTCTCTTTTCACTTCTATTACTGCCACCATTTCTACCAAAGTGAAATTGCCTAATGGTAATTTTGCTCTTGTTACTCATCGGCACAGTCAAAATTTCAGCACATTTGACACTCACTGATATTCTATGTGTTCCATCGTTTTCTTTTAACCTTCTCTCAATTAGAAAGCTCATTAAATCCTTCAACTATTGTTTCCTGTTTTTTGCTAACTATTGTTTCATACAGAATCTTGCAACATGGATGACGATTGAAGCGGGTAGAGAAGCAAATGGGCTATTTTACTTGCTAGAGAAACCTGAGTTACATCAACCAGATATCTCTTCATCTTGTATTTTCAATTCTGCACCATTTCAATTTTCTGTAAATGTCAAATCTGTTTCTATAGATATTTGGCATTATAAGTTGGGACATTTGTCTTACTCTAGGCTTAAGCTTTTACATTCAAATAATCCTCAAATCTCATGTGATTTGTTGTCTCTTCCTTGTACTATTTGTCCTTTAGCTCGACAAAAACGATTATATTTTCCTCATAGTGTTACTTCTTCAACATCTATATTTGATCTAATTCACTGTGACATATGTGGTCCATATTCTATTGGTTCTAGGAATAGTCATCATTACTTTCTCACTAGAGTTGATTACTATAGTAGTTTTACATGGATTCATTTAATGCAATCCAAAGACCAAACCTAAACTTATATTCAAGCTTTCTTTCATTTTGTTAAAACTCAATTTAACTCTAAAATTAAAGTCTTAAGATCAGACAATGGTCCAGAATTTACCAGGGCAGAATTCTGTTCTAACAAATGGGTTTTACATCAACTTAGTTGTGTAGAATCTCCTCAACAAAATGTAGTTGTTGAAAGGAAACACCAACACCTTTTAAATGTTGCTCGATCACTTCGATTTCAAGCCAATCTTTCTCTCATTTTTTGGGGAGATTGCATTCTAATAGCTGCTTACCTTATTAATCGAATTCCTACTCTACACTTATCAAACACATTTCCACATGAGTTGGTTTATACAAAACCTCCTACATATGATCATCTTAAAGTCTTTGGATGCCTTTACTCTGCCTCCACTCTTTCTAGAAACAAAGCAAAGTTTGATCCTAGAGCCAAACCTTGTATGTTTCTTGGTTATCCTCTTCAACAAAAAGGGTACAAATTATTTGATCTTCATATACATTCGATTTTCATATCTAGGGATGTAGTTTTTCATGAATCTATCTTTCCTTTTGTTGTTGGTTTGCATAATCCTTCTTCTGATGGTGGTTTTTCTCATTCATCCTCTCCCACACAGTCTGTTTTACCCAATGTAATTCAAGACATTCCACCTATCATCACTTCTGATATTTCTTTGTCACATCAGCACTCTTCTGACCAATAGTCCCTTGCTTCTGATATTACTTCTCCACCTTAATCCTCTTCTAACATTGCTTTATCATCTCATCTTCCTATAATTGAACATCCCAACTTTATTCCTCAAAGATCATCCTGTTCTAAATGTATACCGAGTTATCTATAACACTATCATTGTCAACTTGCTTCTCATTCCCCTCATTTTGATTCTAGAATTCAGGTATTCCGTATTCTATTTCCTCTTCTCTTGGTTATAATAAACTGTCATCTTCATATAATGCCTTATGTTTATCAGTTTCTTCTACATATGAACCTCAATTCTATTACCGAGCCAACAAATTTCGGCATTGGCGTAATGTTATGAATGCTGAAATTGTTGCACTTGAAGAAAACCAGACTTGGATTATTATAGATTTGACTTCAACTAAAGTTCCTATTGGATGCAAATGGGTTTATAAGGTGAAACTTAAAGCATATGGATCTATTGAAAGGTATAAAACATGATTAGTTGCTAAAGGATATACACAATATGAGGAATTAGACTATTATGAGACTTTCTCTCCGGTTGCTAAACTCACAACAGTAAGATGACTTCTTGCTCAAACTGCATCAAATGGTTGGTTGCTACATCAACTTGATGTTAATAACTTATTTTTACATGGGAAACTCAATGAAAAAGTTTACATGAAGTTGCCACCTAGTTATGTCATCAAGGGGGAGAACAAAGTGTGTAAGCTCACAAAATCTTTGTATGACCTTAAGCAGGCTTCACGACATTGGTTTGCCAAATTCTCGACTACTTCAATCCATCATGGATTTCTTCAATCCAAATCGGATTATTCTTTGTTCACTAGAGTTCAAGGAAAGATCTTTATTGCTCTTCTTGTCTATGTAGATGATATTGTCTTAGCTAGTAATGATGTTGATGCAGCTTATTCAATTTCTAAACAATCAGTTTAAACTCAATGATCTTGGTGATTTGAAATTTGTTCTTGGGTTGGAAATTGCTTGTGCTTCAAAGGGTATTTCTTTTTCTTAAAGAAAATTCACTTTAGAAATCCTAGAAGACAGTGGATTACTTGCTACAAAACCCTCCAAGTTCCTATGGAATCAAATCTGAAATTGTCTTGTTCTAGTGGTGTTTTACTAGCTGTTCCTACTAGCTATAGAAGACTTGTTGGAAGAACAAGTGTATTTCAACTTTTATAGTTTAGACAATTTACTAAATAATTATGAGATTTGCTTTTAAAAAGGTGGTTTTTGGGATTTTTTTTTTATTTTATTTTTTTATGTTTATTTGCAATGACAATTGGATTATTTGAACAAGATGAGGGGGGCTTCAATAGATACTTGGAACACTGTAATGTATTATCAACCCAAATATCTTAGATAAAGAATTGTTAGTTTTATGAATCCCAACAACATTTTGGTGTTGGTTATATTGGGCCACATTGCTTACATGCCTTGGGAAGGATTTTCGTTTATCCTTGCTCCCTTTTTTCTTTTCTTGAAGTACAACATGAATGAGTTCTCTACTCCTATTACAAAATTGGTATATATTATAGTACTAGGTTTATGAGCTTGACCACTGTTCAAAAGAATTGTATATTCAAAAGAACCAGCATGTGGATGTCCACATACAACTGATTTTGGCCAAAAGAACTGTATATTTATGCTATATCATGATTGCAGGAACCTGGCTCAGCAGTTAAGATTAGATTATTGATCTCTCCCTGTTTACAAATAGCTAAATTCACCATTTACAATAATACTACTATTTGCATATAAAAATACATTTTACATTTGAAAACAAAATTTCATCTAACATCATACAAACAACACTAAAATGTATGTTTAATGTACAACACGAGGCCAATAACAGGAACAAGAAGACCTATTCAACATATCAAATTCTTTTTGAGCCCACAAATTGTCTTCTAGATCAATTGTTTTTGTCATCTACAGAGAGGTGCACAACATCAAATACAAGTTCAACCCAATGTAAAAAATTATATTTGATATGCTAAAAATGTGAACAAGTATTAGATAGAAGAAGGTAACCATTTCAAGTGTAGCTCGAAAGGCTTCACCCTCTGTTTCTCGTCGCTGCTTCATTTTAGCTTCTACCTCATCAACTTCAGCCTCTTTCATTTGAGCTTTAATCTTAGTCATCTTTGCAAGTAAACATTCAATCATATCAATGAAAGATAAATGGTAGATGGATGCCAACAACATAATACAAGACAACTAATAATGCTGATAGGTAAATAACAACTACAATTTTTTTTTCTTAGCATAATAGATTTATACATGAGCTTTAGAAAATTAGTACAAAAGCAAGCAATAAGTAACTTACAATAAACCAACTACAAGAAAACTAAAAAGAGAACTAGTTTGATAGCATATTATTGAGATATTGATAGCATTTTCCCACTGCAAAATTGATGATTATACCACTGGGTAGATTTGTATTCATAAGAAATATGAAGAGAATAACATGATAATGAAAAGTTTTGCAAATGATATATAGATGATGTAACTTCTCTTTTCCTATATATTTATATATTGTAGTTGTTTTTGTAGTGGAAATGCTCATAGATAACTTTCAGAACACTTGCACTCTGTAGTCTACAGTCTGCTGAATAAAAGTATCCACCACAGTACGTTAATAGTGAATGAATGGATAAATAAAATATATGACACCTATGTTTCTATGTTTTGAAATGTGTGTGAGAGAGAGTAGCTTGACTTCACTTTAAACGAGTGAGTGCCTGAGTGGTTTCTAAGAAAACAGAGCATTAATTTAGGGATCAGAAACTATAATGTCTCCACCAACAATCAGAGCATTACAAAAAAAGAAAGGAAAAAATAAGGAGGCTAATATGGTAAAATTAGCTTAAAAAAACCAGACTAACGTAACACTACATTCTTCACAACATTATACTATTATAAGTTCCAAAGAAAACCTGGGCCCTTTTTCCAATAAAAAAAATAGGCATTACTTTGAAAATTCTTGACATACAAGACTATAGATATATCACAGCCAGCCTGATTTAGAGGTGGAAAACAAATTCTCACAATTGCTAACACCAAACTATACATGGTTTCATGTGACTACCAAAGAAAATCCTTCTCTTTCAAACATAGCCTATATATAAAGGTGAAATCTTTTCATCTCTCATTTTTACTAAATTTGTATAAACCAAAATCCTATATCTTTTCATGCACTATTCAATTTGCAATAATTCTAGTGATATATAATCGCACACAATTTTGTAAATAAACCCCTAATATAATATTGACACAATGTCAATCCTAACATTAAAAAAAAAGGACAACTTGGTGATGGAACCCCTCACTCTACGTTAGATTTGCGTGCAAAAGTTGGTAGCACAACTTTCTCCTTTTCTTCTTCTTTTTTTTTTTTTCATTTCTTTTGCCAAATGTATAAAAAGAAAAAGTTAATTAGTTTTTCTAAAAATGATATAAAGGTAGACATCATTCTGTTTGCAATTTTTCACTCCCTTTGTTTGCCAAGGATATAAAGTGAAAAGTACTAATTAACCCCTGTGAGATTCTAAGTCTTTTAAATGAAAACTAATTTCATTTTCGTTTTTTTATTTCGTCGTAAGGAAATACCATATAAAATATTCTGGTTATAGAAAATAATTTGGCAACTTGATCGTGAGCTTGACTACTATGTAGTCTTGCACTAATGCAACAAACTTTTAGTTATGTTAAGACGAATCAAACATATTTTCTCAATAGAGAAGGTATGCTCATGTGAATTAATTAATCCAGAGATCATCTAAATCTGAATAAACCAAATAGAACCACGACAAACTTAACATGTCTAACAAATTAAGAAATTGCTAAATTGCACATCCAATAATGCAATGATTATATAATATAAAAATCAAGGAATATATACAATGAGCATAAGATAATATATATGTATTATTATACAAATCATATAATCATTCTAACTTGATAAAATACATAAAGAGCTTGTCTTGGAAAGTCGAAGTAAATAGCTTGCTCCTTGGGATCCTTACAAACCGATATATCATAGGCACTTGATTTTCGTACGTAAAGCAAGTATTAAGTTGCACTTTTTTATTTTTTTTATTTTTTTATCATTCAAAGGAGCAAAAAGGGGTGAGAAGGGGGGGGGGGGGGGGAGCAAGTATTAAGTTGCTTAATTCACCTTTAAGCTGTATATTTTTCAATATTTTCTTTTGCCACTACATCTTCAAGGGATCTACTTTTTTACCCTAAAGACAAACCATAAGATAGCATGTATGAGCAACTAGAAAAACATAGCACAAGAGGTATCCAAATGTTACATCATGACAATGTCTTTTTGATGAGTGCAAAATAGTGTATAATTGGGCCCCTTAATTTATATTTGTTAAACCCTTAGTTTTGTTATTTCTAATACTTTTTGTTAGTTTTGGTATTTTAGTGTTTTGCAGGTCTTTGAGAAATAATGTCGTTATTTTTGGGGAATTGACATAAAGATGCAAGGAATGTCCAAATCAATTTTATCTCTAGACTTGTGGGGACCAAATCAAGCACATATCTCCCTCCATAATGGGTAGCAGCTCTCACGTTATTGGCAAAAAGGTTTTGGAAGAAAATCCTTCAAATTCCAAGATTTTAATGAAGTGGCAAAATCCTTTATTTATGGAAAGAATCCAGATTGAGCATGTCACTTTATTTTCATCATAACTTTCGGTTCAAGAATCGGATTGCATTGAATTTTGTGGCGTTGGAATGCTAATGAAAAATGCAACAAATAAGTCAGAAATAGGTTTTTCCTATTTCGGACTTTTACTATGCCCAAATTGCCCCATAATAAAATAGCGCAAATCTGTGCGGATATGGAGTCTTTTTCCTACTTGATTGGAATTTCAAAGGATGTGTATGAGTAGGGGACCATATCATGCAGATTTTCTTTCCAAAGCAAATTCCTTTCATGCACAAGATGATTTTCTTTCCATATACTCCTGGTGATGGACGTGTGGAGCACAAATCAGATTGACATGTCATGATTTCTTTCCATAATTTTTACCAAGACACATGGATTCACGATCTGAGTTTCTACAAGTGGGTTTTTGGTATTAGAAGTCCTGGACCCCTGGTAATGAAATCTTTGGATGAATTTCATGTAAGACTGAGGTTTCCTTTTTGGGGTTTATGTTGAAGTATACAAGAGAGAATGAAAAGAGGGAAAGATGACAAGAAGATCAATTGAGAGGCAGTATATATCAAAGCCACAAGGCACAAACATATTGGATATAAAAACCAAAGGAAGAAGAGAGAAAGAATATTCATCCAAAAATAAGAAGAGAGAAAGAATGAGAAAATGACCTGATCCTTGAAACCCTGGGAAAGCATTTCATCTGCCTCATCCAATACAAACATCCTGATGCAATCAGAACGAAGTGATTGCCTTCGCAACATGTCAAACACTCGACCAGGAGTGCCAACAACAACATGAACCCCACTTGATAGAATGCGTTGGTCTTCACGAACACTTGTTCCACCAACACAAGCATGTACTCTTACACCAAGACAGTCTCCAAGTGTCCGCATAACCTTCTCAATCTATTGAGCAAGCTCTCTAGTGGGTGCCAGAACCAATGTCTTGCATTCCATCAGACTGTAATCAAGTTGTTGCAAGATACCAGAGCAGATATTTGCTGTCTTCCCAGTTCCAGACTGAGCCTGTTGAATAACATCAAGACCCTTTCAAGCTTATCAAATTGTTTTCTATGGGTTTTTGTTGTTGAAATACAATTTTGATTGATGTTTTTGTAAAAAGGAAATTGTTTGAATTGAAAATAAATTCTCCAATCTGGCAGGAGACACCACATACAAGTTGTTAGTAGAAATTTCTCAATGAACGAATTGAATTTGCCTTCGAACTCAAACAGCTTTCTATGTATCTCCTTTGTAGGACACGGTTTGGGATTGTATTCCTTGTAGTTTCTGTACAGTCCCGTTCTTGATTCTGGGTCCTCGAGTATTTTTTATTTTATTTTTTCGATACAGAGAACTTTGAATTTCAAATGGCTAATCCACCACAACCTTCCCTCGGATACGCTGTTAGTATCACTCCATCAGACCCTCCCACCGAGAAATGTCCAATTCCTCCTCCTTCAATTTCCCCTACACTTCCCATATTTCCTCTACCAAAATTACAACAAGATCAGAGTCCATCTTTTTCGTTCTTTTCCGGTGGGTGTTATTTAGGTAGGAACGGTGGTACCCAAGGATCTTATTCTCGCCGATGGTGATGCCGAAGAAGACGAAGACGAAGACAAAGAAAATGGACTAGGGGGTGGCTGCGAGCCACCCTAGAGGCTCGCAGGCCACCCCCTCCCCTGCCGCCTCCCCCAACCCCTTTTTCTTTTCTTTTTTAATTTTCCTTTTTAAATAAAATTAATAAAAAATATATATATTTTAAGATGATGTGGTGAAAATGGACACGTGGCACTAACAGAAGTCAAAAAAATGGACAAAAAATTCACGGAAAGACTTGCTTCAAATTTGTGAAAAACTAATGGTATGTTTGGGTGTGAAAAAATTTTCAAATACTATTTTTCAAATATCAAATTCTACTAACGTTTTATCCACTTTTTTTTTTTTTAATTTTATCTTACGTTTTTTAGACCATCCAAATATAATTTCAAAAAACAAATTCTGTCAATTTGTCAAAAAAAAAAAAAAAAAAAAAAGAGAGAGAAGAAGAAAAAGTGATGGATTTTTCAAAATATGCGTGAAAATTCAGGGATTTATTTTATATTCACCAAAAAAAAAAAATGACCGTTAAGAAAATATAAATTTTATAAAATATGACCATTACGAAAATATTACATTTAAAAAAAATATGACTTTTAGAAAAAGAAAAATCTTCAACGATATAATTGATGGAAAAAGAATAAAAAAAATCTTTGAAAAATCATATTTAACTCGAATAGTAAAACTCCATAAACTAAAAGTCTAAGTCTAATGTATACGCTTAGAAAAGATAGATATCTAAAATAATGAAATATATATATATATATATATATATATATTTAGCTATTTTAATAAGTAAATTTGGTAAGACCGCTGTGAATTCATAATCTTATTGGCAAGTTTATCCACTTATGGGTTTTAGAGGGTATATGCCTATAGTTGGTCTTATGTGGGCTTATTATGGGCTACTTACTACAGCCCAATCAATTCATGGCCTAGCTCACTGGCCTACCAAATTTGACTGGGCATATCCAATTCACTTCCTAAACAAAGAGCCTGTAAAGAAGCCCATATTGCTTTCTCTCGTCTTTCAAACATCTAAAGTGAAGAAAACAAATTTGAGAATTCCTATATGGGTTTGGACTTGCATACAATATAACATTGACATCAGATTCATCCCAATAAAATTTTGCCATACAATCATACAAGCATCCATCCAAAACCCCAATTTTAATTATTTGTATAAATTGTATAATTTAGCGGTTTCCAAACATGCAGTTTCAAAATGCAATTACAAAACAGAATTTTTAACTTAAAAAATCATAATTAAGCGTTTAAAATTGTACATTTTAAAAAAATACTCTTTATCAATATTGTTGATATAATATAATATCAACTTAAAATGTGAGGTGTGATTGCTTTCCTCTGTGCCATGACACTGTTATACATTATTTTTATCCATCTTCAACGGACCCTTTATTTAGTTATTATGAGCCACTTTATCACTCCAGTAGATACTTTAAAATAGAGCATCTTCATCTATTTTACTACGGTATCACTTTGCACATTTTAGTCTTTCTTTATTATTATTTTCTCTCCCACTCCCTCAACTTTCATAATAAAAAAATACAACGAAAAATAATATTTAAAAATAAAAAATGTGACATAAATAATCTGTTGAAATTTATATTGAAAACTAATAATATATATATATATGTGTGTGTGTGTGAGAGAGAGAGAGAGAGAGATTACAAATCTTTAGCTTTTTCTTTTTAAAAAAAAATAAAAAATAAATAAAAATTTGATGAATTAAAGCTTTATAACCAAACCAAAAGGAATGCATCCCTCCGGTGAAAACTGGAACACATCCAAAAAGCACAAGAACTGCTGCAAACCAGCAGAACTTTCAACAGAATACAAAGCAACAGAAACTATTGCTGCAACAAACAACCATAAAACCAACCCAACCAAAGAAAAGAAAAGAAAAGAACAGCTGTTCCTAATCCTTGCAACTCAGCTAAGGTCTGTTGGGTATAATCAAGAAGGATCTTGGACTTGTATCCCTCTTTTCCTCTACACCAGATTAGTACCGTATCTCTAAGGTCAGCAGCCCAACCACAATTGACAGCAACTATCCGGTTCCAGCCCCACTTTAAGACAGCAGCATTTGTAAATTTCACCGATGCACAAGAGGTATGTGGTTGGACAGATTTTTAAACCTTCCTTTGGCCAAGATTCAAGACCTAACCTTCCACAAAATACTAGCGACAATAACCTCTTCTGACTTTGGGGTATTCCCATGTTGGAGATCATTTCTATGTCTCCAAAGATGATAAATCACAGTCCCAAAACATAACTTCCCCAAGCAGGCCTTAAGGTCCTTACTATTTTTCCACCAAAAAAAAAAAAAAATCTTTAGCCTTTTTTTTCCACATTCTACTAATAATATAAAGAAGTATCCGTGTGTAGGCAAACCCATGGAGTGTCATATATCATCACGCCCATCATCGCCTGAGGTGGAATAGAATTGTAAAGCCAAGTCTCGGAAGAAATCCCTTCAAGTCATTCGCCCCCAATTCAAGGCAGTCCCTCAGTAACCCACCCTCCGCCACCTCTCTTTGCACCGCCTCCATCAGTGCACCCTGTCAATATTTCAAACAGTTTCGAACTGAACCATAAGAATGGACCCAAACCAAATTAAAAGAAAAGAGCCGTACCGGTTGACGAAACACTTACTTTGAGAAGCCGTTGGAAGAGCGAATTTGAGATTCCGAGCAAATTTTTGTAATTTCGTCCGATCCATGCGGCCCTCTCGGCGTGCGAGCCCATGCGGGTCAACTCGCCCAGAGAACTCAGCAGCATTTTCGCGCCCGAAATGGCGCCGCTCAGATCTTCGTAGTTCACGTACCTCCACGCGTAGTTCTTGAGGTAGTCCCAGCCAGCGGACGGTGTGAACCCCAAGAAGCCCAGGCCGAGGCCGCGCTCGAGGTGTTGGGCGATGAGCCTGGCCCGGTGCGTGCCCGAGATGTCGCCCCGGGAGTCGCGGAGGTTGGCCACCTGCGTCATGACCGAGTGGGAGAGGGAGACCAGGGTTCCGTGATGTAAGTAGGAGAGGGAGTGGGAGGGCTTCGGTGCGGTGCTCAGGAGGAGGAGGAGGATGATGAGGACGCGAGAGGTTGAGGGTGATGGTGCGGTTTTGGCCATTGATCGGACAGTTGAGAGAGAGGTTGCGCGGGGGTAAGGATTTTGTGGGAAGGAGTTGGGTCGGAGTTATTTTGGAATTTCGGAAACGAAGAAAGGGAACGAACCGGCAACCGGTAATATCTGGGCGGCCTGGCTTGAGAGAAACACTTTGGCTCACCTTTTCTTTTTTGAATTTGGATCTCTCCATTTATGAAGAGGGCGCTCTCCGTTTAGTGTAAAAGTGATGGTAGAATTGTCTTTTGATATTTTATGAAAATGTGAAAAGATAAAGACAATTCTTTCTTTTTTTAAGAGAAAAATCAAACTTAGTTCACGCAATTTCAATTTAATTCTTAAGCTTTTAATTTTGATAATTAATTTTTTTAGATTTTACCTTAATTTCAAATTGATTCATTCGTTAACTTTAATATTTTTTTTTAAAGGGTTAACTTATTATTTAATTAAAAGCAATGTTACACATTCCAAGTACGGCTGTGAGGTTGCCGCCCTTATCAAGTGAGTTACATCCCTTGGCTCACCAAGAGAGGGGGTGCCACCCCTGGGTGAAGGGCAATGGCCCCTCTAGGTGCCAACTAGTCATCCACCCCTATATGAATAGTAGAATCTCTTATCGTATGAAGGGATGGTCACGCCTTATAAAGGCAGTGAGGAGTAATTAATAATTAAGGGTGTAAAGTCGGTAGGTTATAACCGGCCAGTAATCGGATTATATTGGAGCGGTTATTAGTTTTATAAAAAATTAAAATCGGTAACCGGGTGTATATATGTGTGTGTATTTATTTATTTAAAAATTAAAATAATAATTTTTTATATATATATTTTTACTTTCATTCCAACTTAGGCTAACATATTGGGTCAAAAAAGGTTAAAATGTTTTATTAAATGGCTAAAAATTATCTAAATTAAGCTCAAAAAGTAGGCCAAATACCTAAATTAGGCCAAAAAGGCTCAATGTTTTAAATTTTAGTTATTGGTCTAAATAATCGGGTACCGTCGGTTATTAAATAACCGGTTAAGCGGCTACTCAAATACTGGAGTCGGTTCTTGGATCATGTTGGTGGAAGCAAAGAGTAGGAGATCATTATAATGGGATTAGGTCTACAAAACATGATCTTAAAATAGGCGTCATTTCATTCCAAAGTAATGAATGATAAAGAGTAAAGAGGAAGGTGGAATCTTCGTAGAGAGAGTTGGTTGCATTGGATGGAGGAGTCTCTTTCTTTTTCCCACCATTAATTGAATGTTAGAAAGATAGTGGACTCCATCTTTCCACGTCCGAAAGATACGAGGTTGCCAAGAAAGGAGAAACTTTGATGAAGTTGTGCCTTTGATAAACTTTAATAAAGAAAGGAGAAACTAAATAAATAAATAAAACAAGAGAATGGAATAAATTAAAATGAATATAATCAAGGGTTTGTTCAAACCTCCCATAAGTTCTTATTCTTTGCTAAATCATGATAAGTTGAAATTAATTATTTAATAATATTTAAATATTTTTTTATGCATAACACATCGAGTATTTAATTAAAATTTCATAAGAGGTGGATCGAAAATACAATGTTTGAATTCAAATCTTTAGCTACTTTAATACTGTGTTAAATATTCACCACTAATTTTAAATGTTCGAGTTGATTGGATAATATAATTTAGTTATTTAATTTATATTTTAACATTGTCCTTCAAATTTTAACAAGAGATCTACTAAATGTCTAATTTTACACATTTGAGTAATAACAAGACACTACATGTTGTGATCACTAGCATGCCTGAGTTTATGGAGAAATGATATTTTTATATCTTTTATACATTTTTTTTTTCTAAAAATCAATTATTTAATTTGTAGGACGATAGGACCTACTTGTGAGTCCTACAGATCGAGAAGAAAAGATATATTAAAAAATAAAAATGTGGTTTGGTCTATGATTACATCGGCGTGATAAAGTTTCAAGGGTGATATTTTACTCTTATTTATTTATTTATTTGAGAAGATATTTTACTCTTATTCATTTCATATTGTCAAATTTAAATACAATTAAATCTAATTACCTAAAAGATAGAAAATCAAATCTAATCAACCTAAATTTGAATACAATTAAATCTTATTATAAGAAATTACAATCAATTATAATCAAATATCTAAAATCAAATCTCATAATATATTATAACACCAACCACGCATCCCATAAAAAGATCACTGCAGCGGAGATGGAGGACCGACAGGACCGTGGGTTATGCTTCGACTGCGACAGCAAATTCACGTCCGGCCACCGATAGAAATTGGACCATGCATCAATATTCCGAGCTCTCATAAATCACGATTTTGCCAAATTTCTATTTTAGTTGCTCCGTCTTTGTCTTTTTCAATGATATTGGAAACTGGAAAGATCTTTTGACTCGCTTTTGGAAAAGGTATCAGAAACTTTGGGTCGACGCCCGACGCTCGCCGCCCAGTCTAAAGCATGGTGCAGTTGCACACTTAAACGTTGGTTAAATGGGCTGTGGTTTCGGAGATGGAGCATGTTGGGCATTTGATGTGAAAAATGAAAACATTCTTAAATAAAACAGAAAAGCCCATCAGCCCCAACGTATTAATTTCACGGGCTGTTGAGTGCCGCTCCATTTGCCACCTTCCTACTATAAATACACACACCAACCAGCGCCCCAACCCTCTTGCTGGCGGACCTGGAGATGAGGAAGGGGGAGACGACGACTAGATGCAATAGACCACGCCGGTGGTCAACCACCCACATCCGCTGGACAGACCTTCTGGTTCGACAGCCCTTCCGCCAAGTCCAAGCAGGCAGCTTGGGGTAGCTCTGTTAGGCAGATCTATGCCTTCGGTGCCGTCGAAGACTTCTGGAGGTGAAAGTCCTTTTTTTTTTTCTTCTTCTTCTTCTGGGTTGTCTTTGTTTGAGTGCTGAGAGACTGAAAGATTTGGTTTTTGGGGATTAAAACTGAAATTTTTTTAGTAATTTTTTTTGCTAAAAGAAATAAGGAAAAATACAGCTCCTTTGCTTAGAGATAGGGTGGTTTATGAACTAACTGAACATATGTGGATCTGTGATTTTACTCGTGCTTGTGGTTGCTGAGATGTCAGTAGGACTGCGAATTTTCATGAAATTTCTGGCTTAGGATAGAGGGTGGTTTACTTTATACTTTGTTTGGTTCAAGCAGGGTGTTTATTTGGATTCATAGCTTTCTCTTAGGAACGATTTAGAGCATTAATTCTGGATTGTTGAGTTAAGTTTGTTATGTGGTAGAGAAATTTGAGTGGGTTTTCTGTGGATAAAGTGCATGGAAAACCCTGAATTTAATTACCTTATTGATTCAGCCTTCACAGTTCCTAGAGAATCTGCCAACGTTGGTGTCTATTGGATTAGGTGGCATCAGAGTGATCAATAATTGCAATTTTATGGATTGAAATTTGTGTTTGATGGTAAAAGATTTGGGATGGCTTGATGAATACAAGAGTTTAGCATATCCTAAGTGAGGAAATATCAAGCAATTCCACACAGCTACCAAACATACAATGGGGTTCTGAATGGAGGGCATATGGTAAGAAGGTGTAATAGATTTTTCTGATTTTGGACTTTTATGAAATGTAAATGGAAATTGAATGTAATAGATATAGGTTGTTTGGTATATGATTAGGGTACAATATTGGTTTCATAATCTTTTCATAGTGTTCATTGTAATTTGTATGGTGTCATTTTTATGTTAATTGCCATTATACTTTATAGTTGGTTGGACTTCAGTTTCAGTTTATCCTCTCTCTCTCTCTCTCTCTCTCTCTCTCTCTCTCTCTCTCTCTTCTTTAGCTCAATAGAGGTACAGAGACTTTATCATCTAAGCTCAATCTCCAATGATCATGTTCAAGTAGAATAGCCACATTAAAAAAAACTCAGTCTCTTGCTTAAATAATCCATTTTTTTCTTGTGCTAGCATTGTGATTATTGTAAGAACATTAATTTTGAGAGTATTATAATGCATGCTTCATCATAAAGTAGAAACATTGTGGGTTATTTTTTTTTTTTTTCCCTTCTTCTCTACTCCTATTACACAATTGGTATATATATTATAGTACTAAGTTAATGAACTTGACCACTGTTCAAAAGAATTGTATATTCAAAAGAGCATGTGGATGTCCACATACAAAAGACTATTTATGCTATGTCATGTATGCAGAACCTATATTTATGCTATGTCATGTAGTTAAGAACTTAAAGATTATTGATTTCTCTCTCCTTACAAATAGCTAACTTTACCGTTTAGAACAATACTACTATTTACAAATAAAAATAGAATTTACATTTGAAAACAAAATTTCATCTAACATTTTACAAACAACACTAGAATGCATGTTTAATGTGCAGCACGAGGCCAAAAATAGGAACAAGAAGACCGAATTAACATATCAAATTCTTTTTGAGCCCACAGATTGTCTTCTAAATCAACTGTTTTTGTCATCTGCATAGAGGTGCACAACATCAGATATAAGTTCAACCCAATGTCGAAAATTATATTTGATATGCTAAAGATGTGAACAAGTATTAAATAAAAGTAGGTAACCTTTTGGAGTGTAACTCGAAAGGCTTCCCTTTCTGATTCTCGTTGTTGCTTCTCTCTTTCTATTCTTCGTTGCTGCTTCAATTCAGCTTCTACCTCGTATACTTCAGCCGCTTTCATTTGGGCTTTAATCTTTGTCATCTCTGCAATTAAATATTTAATCATGTCAATGAAAGTGAAATGGTAGGTGGATGCCAACAACATAATACAAGACAACTAATATTGATAGGTAAATAACAACTACAAATTTTTATTTTTTTTTTCTTAGCATAATAGCTTTATACATGAGCTTTAGAAAATTAGTACAAAAGCAAGTAATGAGTAACTCACAATAAACCAACTACAAGAAAACTGAAAAGAGAACTAGTTTGATAGCATATTATTGAGGTATTGATAGCATATTTCCATTGTAAAATTAATGATTATACCACTGTGCATATTTTTTTTTTCATAAGAAATATGAAGAGAAGAACATGATAATGAAAAGTTTTGCAAATGATATCCAGATGATTTCACTTCTCTTTTCCTATATATTTATATATTGTAGTTGTTTTTGTAGAGGAAATGCTCATAGATAACTTTCAAAACACTTGCACTCTGCAGTCTATAGTCTACATAATAAAAGTATCCATCACAATACGTTAATAGTGAATAAATGGATAAATAAAATATATTACACCTATGTTTCTCTGTTTCGAAATGTGTGCGAGAGATAGAAGCTTTTTTTTTTTTGACATATCCACACAAGAGGGGGGAGCGAGATTCGAACTAATGATCTCCGCTTCGTAAGGCGTAGTCCTCAGTCGATTGAACTACCTCTTTGGGACGTGAGAGATAGTAGCTTAACTTGACTTTAAACGAGTGAGTGCCTGAGTGGATTCTAAGAAAACAAAGCATTAATTTAGAGATCAAAAACCATAATGCCTCTACCAACAATTAAAGCATTACAGAAAAATAGAAAAGGCTAATATGGTAAAATTAGCTTAAAAAAACAAGACTAAAATAGTACTACATTCTTCACAACATTATACTATCATAAGTTCCAAACAAAATCTTGGCCTTTTTGCAAATAAAAAATAAGCATTACTTTGTAAATTCTTGACCTGCAAAAATATAGATATATCACATCCAACCTAATTTAGAGGTGGAAAACAAGTTCTCACAGTTGTTAACACCAAACTACACAGATTCATGTGACTACCAAAGCAAATCCTCCTCTTTCATTTTTACTAAATCTGTATAAACCAAAATCTTAAATCTTTTTATGCACTATTCAATTTGCAATAATTCTAGTGATATAATTGCACATAAATTTGTGCATAAATCCCTAATATAATATTCACACAATGTGTATCCTGCATTGAAAAAAAGACTACTTGGTGATGGAATCTCTCGCTCTACGTTAGACTTGCTTGCAAAAGTTGAGCAAATAGCACAACTTTCTCTTTCTTTCTTTTTCTCATTTCTTTTGCCAAATGTAAAAAAAAATAAAAAATCAATTAATTAATTTTTCTAAAAATGATATGAAGGTAAACATCATTTTATTTGCAGTTTTTCACTCTCTGTTTGCCAATGATATAAAGTGAAAACTACTAATTAACCCCTATGAGATCTCAAGTCTTTTAAATGGAAACTAATTTCATTTTTGTTTTTTATTTAGTCGTGAGGAAATAACATAAAATCTCTTGGTCATAGATAGTTGAATATGACACAAAGAAGAAATTTGGCAACATGACCGTTGAGCTTAACTACTATTTAGTCTTGCACTAATGCAACCAACTTTTGGTCATGTTAAGACGAATCAAACATATTTTATCAAAAGAGAAGGTATGCTCATATGAATTAATTGATCCAGAGATTCTCTAAATATGAATAGACAAAAGAGAACCACGATAAACTTAACATGTCTAACAAGCTAAGAAATTGCTAAATTGCACATCCAATAATGCAATGATAATATAATATTAAAATCAAAGAATATAGACAATGAGCATAAGATAATATATATGTATTATTATACAAATCAATAAATCATATAATCATTCTAACTTATAAAATACATAAAGCTAGAGCTTGTCTTGCAAAGTCGAAGAAAAGTGCTTGCTCTTTAGGACCTTTACAAACCAATATATCCTAATTTTTTTGTAAGTAAAGCAAATATTAAGTTACCTTTTTAAAAAAAAAAAAAAAAAAAATCATTCAAAGGAGCAAAAAGAGAGGGGGAGAGAAAATATTAAGTTGCTTAATTCACCTTGAAGCTGTATACTTTCAAATCTTTTCTTTTCCCGCTGCATCTTCAAAGGATCTACTTTATTACCCTAAAGACAAACAAGAAAATAGCATGTATGAGCAACTTAGAAAACATAGCACATATCTATTAAAAAAAAAAAAAAAATAGCACAAGAGGCATCCAAATGTTACATCATGACAATGTCTTTTCTTTCAATAATAAAAATCTTATCTTACATGGTCAAAAAGTGTCTTCTTTTGCGCTTTCAGAATAGTTTCTGAAAACCTGCTCTTCATCATTGCCGCACGGAGAGCCTTCTTTGGTGACGGATGTACATCATAAACTGGACATCCTTGGAGAGTAGCAACATCTGTGGCAGGAGCTGTGTGTTGAGAACCAAGGCATGTGTTTTCATTGTCCAAACCACTTGCAGCCCCTACACATCATCACCAACAGCAAGCCAATAATTAGATCATGGAGAGATATTAGAAAATATGACATATTTATGGTAAAATAGAAATAGTCACTCACCATTAGAATCTGGATCTGCATTGTTCATATGGGATACTAACACAGGTTGGTTGGAAACCCAACCAGCTGGATGAGTCGTCTGTAGTTTCAAAATGGTGGAGCTCTGCGAAGACAAACTATGATCAATCCTTTGCCTCTTCACCCTTTGGTACTCCATCAACTTCGGAGCCTCACGCTTGCGAGACCTTGGCACAGAGGATTTTTCTTTTAAATACTCCAAATCTAGCTTCTTTCCACCATCAGACACACTGGTCATAGAATTGTGCGACAGCCCACATGATCGCATACCACAAGTGGCTTCTGGTCGTTTCCAGGAGTGTTTGACCGAGAACTTCTCAAATACTATGGCTTCACTTGCACCCATAATGAGAATCTGCAAGAATTAAACAAAGCCAGTTTTCAGGTGTTGAGCACGACAAACGATTTTTCAGCAAATAAGCAACACAATAAACTATTTGTGGAATGAGTATGCAACTGATAGTCTTGTTTAGAAGAACAAATAAATGAAGAAAAGAGATAAATAATTAATGAAATGCGATAGCGTAATTAATGCAAGCAGAAAGTATGAGATAATAGTGTTCAATCTATGATACCATCATCAATGAGTGTACCTCCTAATTATGGCAAGCAATGGCTTCACTAATCTAAATAATTTAAGTTACATTACGGTAGTTGTACGCATATATGCTCTGTATATTGTTTCCGAGAAATGCAGGATAAAGGAAGAAAATGTTTCTTTCACTCAAATACAAACACATGGTATTCAATTGTCAAAACATACAAACATTTCTCAGGACTTGAACCCAATACCATCGGTCCTACAGTTGGATTGCCAATCTTCTGTTTTCATCTTGATTAGGCATGCCTCTGTTTCTTCCAACAATTTTTCCCATCACTCAGACCCCACACAACAGTAAAAGCCAAAAAAAGGAAGTAGCACCCGAAATAATGATAAAAAAAAATGCTCCAAACCACACAGCACACTAGGATTTGAAAATTTGGCTCCGTTTTCTTTTCCCGGGACAGAGCGCGAGAGATCGTTTCTCTCAAACCCTAAACCTAACCCTAATTCAAGCTCCCAATCGTTGCCGTGGATTATAGTTTAAAAAAAAAAAGTTAAAAGAAAAACAATAAATAATGGTTAGGGTTTGGACTTACCTCTGTATTTTGATGGCTGTGCGTCAGAGACAAAGGAACGCAAAACGGGAGTGAGAGAGAGCGGATCGGGAGCGACGATTCTCAGTGACGCAGAGATCGGAAACGGCGATCGGTTGTGAGAGAGCGAGAGAGCGAGACTGAGAGAGTGAGAGAGCGAAGGAGGAGTGAGAAAGACGTTCAGTTGTTACTTGTTGGCTAAGGCAGACAAATAGTCCACGCGTCGCGCATTGATTGGGAAACAAGTATTGGAGCTCCGAAACGCCGAGTCCAAAGACAAACGCGCGGGAAGGAGATGGGAACCCAAGGGCCTTTGGAACGACGTGTAGTTTTAAGAGCATTGCATTCTAAACTCTTCAGGAAATCTTTATTAATTACAGAATAGTAGTCGTTTAACAATTGTTTTTTTTTTTTTTTTTTTTCACATCAAATAATAATTATTATTATTATTTTTTTGAGAGTCACATCAAATAATGTTTATTGTCTAAATATATCCTTAATACAACTTAACTAGATTTGTTACGTTTAAGGGTTAAATATTTTTTGCTCCACGTAGTTTAATGACTGTATTTTTTGTCTCATGTTATTTATTACGTATCGTAGATAGTACCTTGTTTTGTGCTAAAGACGAAAATTGTACTTCCGTCTAAAAATTGACAGAAGTCCACGCCACATGCCGTAAAAAATCGAAATGTGTCCCTATGTATAATTAATAATTAAAAATAATAATAAACTTTAAAATAATAATAATAATAAACTTTTTTAAAAAATAAATAAATAAATAAAACTCTCATGATCCGTTTGGAGTTGGCCGAAATCACCCCTAAGAGCCTTGGGGGGTGGCTTAACCACCTCCGTTTGGCCTGAGGGTGAGTTTGGCCACCCTGATCGTCGAGTTTGTGGGTGGTCAAACCACCCTCATGGCTCTTGGGGTGGTTTGGCACCCCACAAGCCCAAAATGGGAAAAAATAAAAATAAAAAAATACTCGAGATAGAGTTTGGCCCTTAGGGGTAACCAAACCACCTTTATAGGATTTCAGATCGGCTATGGGGAGCCATCCCTATTTCTTTCCTCTCTTCTTTTTTTTTTTTTTTTTTTTTTTTTTTTTTTTTTAATTATACATATGGACGCGTATCAATTTTTTTAAGACATGCGACGTCGACTTTCGTCAATTTTTTTTATAGAAGTTAGACGAAGGTACCATATCCGTCTTTCGCAACAAATGAACTACCATCTACGATACGAAATAAATCACAAAAAGCAAAAAATAAAGTTGTTAAACTCAGACGTATTTAACCATAATTTTAATTAAAACACATAAATAGGTCAACAATTTTAAGATTATAGAGTAGATATTGATGCAAGTAATATCAAAATATGGAGTATATTATTATGTCTTTCTCCCTTCATTTTATTTTATTTTTTAAAAAAAAAAAAATTGTCTACTTGTCCCTCTAAATAGAATATGAAAAAAAAAAACTAATGAGAAAAAAAAAACCCAATTATTATTATTATTTTTTCCCTGATAATGAGAAAAAATAATGTGGGGAGCGATTTACAATATGAAAAAAAAAAAAATCCCAATACCCCATATTTTATTTTATTTTTTTATAATGAGAAAATATAATGGGAAGCAATTTGAGCCCTTTTGCATACAATGGGGAATTTTTTTTTTTACAATGGATCAGGTTCATGCACTTAGGGTGCTCGAATTGCTAGTGATCAGACTCTTAAGTGTGGGGGATCCTCATTCTTCTACAATTTTTACCCAAAAAGTTATGACCGAAAAAGTTGTGGACCTTTTGAAAGAGGGACTTCCTACCCGAGCAAAAAACTCTTTATCCGAGCAAATTGTTCGAACAATAGCCCATGCTCAACCAATGAGCTCCTATTTAGACAAAGAAGCTACACGAGTCCTCACATTTCCGTGTCCAATTAGTGAGATTCTCAATTGTAGGGATGGGGATCCCGGTCCCCCTGCGTAAAGTAATGATATTTGTTAGGGTTGACAATTTTTGACACGACCTGCAAACCCGACACGGAAAAATAGTGTTTTGGTTTAGTATAATCGGGTTCGGGTCATAATAGGGTTGACCTGCCAAACACGATTCTGACCCGGTTATGTTATATAAAAAAAAATGAAAGAAGAAAAAAGAACTAGAAAGTAGAAAGTACCGGGACAGCGAAACCCGAAATTCTAGAACCAAAAAGCAAAAATCGAAAAAGCTTTTGAGACTTGGAGAGACTAAGAGGGTTGCGAAACTTGCGATTGCTACAAAGCCTACAATCACAAATCAAAATACTTCCGCAGCCGGCAAGTACGTCTTTGTTTCTCTCTGAGCTTTCTTTCTTCAATGCGTTTAAGATCTTCTGTTTCAGTTCAATTCTTGAAGGTAAAAAGCAAAACTGAAAAGTGAAAAGGTCAAAAACAACAACCATACTATGAAATTGATGTCGGGTTAACGGGTTACACGATTATTAGTCGTGTTCGGGTTACGTGTCACAACCCGATTAATAATCGGGTCGGGTTCGTGTCATACCCATTTATATAAACGGGTTGGTCGGGTTGACACGAACTCGACCAGTGAAACCCGAATGGCCAAGCCTACTATTTGTACGTCAACATGGTGTACACCCAATGCATTTTGGTGTGAGTCCATGTAGAGATAATCTTTTGTCACTCAAAGACATAACTCTTGACACCTTTCTCATGTGGCAAGGTGGTCCCCCAGCTAAGTTTAGAGATTTTTTTTTCTAAAAAAAAAGAATAAAAGTTGCCACGTACGTAAAGGTGGTCAGGAGTTGTATCATAGGATAACAATGTATTATATCTCGTCCATGTATATGATATGGGTCCCATACTGTCAAAGTGCATTAGGTGTACACTCGATGCCCGAGTGATGTACAAACAACATTAAAGATATGATACATTTACAACTTTTATATAACTTTTATACATTTTTTATAACTTTTTTTTAAAATTAACCATTGAATACGTAGGATCTACATACAGAAAAATAAATCGAATAATTAATTTAAAATATAACAATTAAAATTGTGTCAAGAGTTGTACCTCAATAATTTCAGATAGCATTAATCCACTGCATATGGCATACTTGGTGCCAAAATGCCCTATCTGGGACCCCACAATCTTACAGACAAAAACTTTCCCGCCATGTTAATTCTTTTGGGGGCACAATCACATATTCACAGAATTACTCACATTGTTTCGCTTCATAAAACCCTCTCTCTCTCTCTCTCTCTAAATGCTCTGGTCTGTAATCGAAGATTAGAGGCAGTTTGGTAGTAGCTAAATAAAGCATTTGGTCCCCAGCTCAAACCTGGTATAGGTTGAGAAGCAACATGGGGATTCAGGGGCTGTTGCCGCTGCTGAAATCGATCATGGTGCCAATCCACATCAAGGAATTGGAGGGCTCTTGTGTTGCGGTCGACACCTATTCTTGGCTCCACAAGGGTGCCTTGTCTTGCAGCAGAGAGCTCTGCAAAGGCCTACCCACCACCAGGTGTGTACATATATTGTTAGATTTCGTAATTTAGTTGAAGGTGTCAATGGTTTTGTCAACATTTGGGATATGGGTTTTTCTTGGTAAGCGCCCAAGTAATGAATAACGTCTCTTTTGCAAAATGTAGTCGAAGATTTCGTTGATTTTATTGACTTGGGGTGATTGTCTTCTTGTCTCGGGCATTTGATGCATTTTCCAATGCCCCCAAACCTAAAATCAACTCTCGCACAGCCTCTCTGCTCTTAATGGGTTTGGATTATCTGCCGAGAGAGCTTGGGGGGAAGAAATGGAAAAATGGTTATTGTTGAAAAAGATAATTTGGTTGAAGTTTTTGGGTTTCTTTGGTTGAGTTGAGGAGAGGGTTCATCATTTATTCCAGGGAAGTCAGTGTTTCACTCATATTTTCGATATCCAATGTGTCACATGTGTGTAATACTTTTACATTTTGTATCTGATCTTTCAGGCACGTTGAATATTGCATGCATAGAGTGAACCTGCTACGAAATTGTGGAGTTAAACCTGTCCTTGTATTCGATGGAGGTCTTCTGCCAATGAAGGGTGAACAAGAGAACAAGCGTGCTAGGTATGTTAGATATCTTTTGAAGTTTCACCTCCACTTGCATTGGTAATGCGCAGCTTGTTGGTCTTTGCCCAACTAGATGGCTGGCTTTAGTAGTGGACAATGCAGCAAAGCCTTATCCTAACTGGTTGGAATTGGCTTCATTAGTTCTTCATCTCTTTTTGATTGCTATGTACTGTTCTTGATATATAATTTTGTACTGTTTTATCAATTTCTCCACTCAAATTCAAATTTGTTTTTATAGTCAAACGTGCCTGCTTTATGATATTCTTCCTAACCTAAATAAGACAGACACAGTTCAGATTGGTATTTGTTGTTTTAAGATTGGGTTTTTAGGTGTGTTAAGTACTAGAAATGGTGGATGAGTTGGACAGTATGTAGTCACCAACTTGAGCTCTAGCTGTTCTGCCCTCATTATAACTTTCTTGTTTGGGGTTGAAACACTTAATTAAGCCATTTCATCATGAAAAATCTTGTTGTATCTGTAATACCTTCCACCTCCTCTAATGAAAAATTCCATTGTTCTAGATGTCTCTTTGATCTGCCTCCAAAATATACAATATGGAGCTTCCCTGCTGTTTGGCACCTTTTGTGTTGTTTCTTTACTGCTCTCTATACTGAGATCCAACGGGTTTGGACATTTGGTCTTAAAAAAGACATGGATTATTGGACTGCGTAAAGGGTTGTATTTACCTTTTGATCACTGAAATTTGAGTAATCATTAAAGCCTTCCACTAAAGAAATTTTGTCTACATACACATGCAGGATGAGGAAGGCAAATCTTGCACGTGCTATTGAGCACGAGACTGAAGGAAATTCTGCTGCTGCATATGAGTGCTACCAGAAAGCTGTTGATATTTCACCTCTGATTGCACGCGAACTAATCCAGGTAGAAAAAGGCTTTTTGAGGCACCAGAGTGGACTAATTCTCCAAAAGGATCAGATCGTGAAATAGATTTATATTTCTAGATGCTGCTTGATAATGTTATCTCCTTTTCTATTGACATTATTTCATATGGAAGGTGTTGAAACAGGAGAATGTGTCTTATGTTGTGGCCCCTTACGAGGCAGATGCCCAAATGACCTTCTTGGCAATAAGCAAACAAGTTGCAGCAGTTATCACTGAGGATTCAGATCTTATACCATTCGGTTGTCCCAGAGTGAGTTAAAGAGAAGTTGATTAGTTTAACTTCCTATCTCATTATTTTAAATATTTGGTTGGTACACTTAAACTTCTTTCTTGAAACCAGATTATCTTTAAAATGGACAAGTTTGGGCAAGGTGTTGAGTTTCAATATTCCATGCTACAACAGAACAAGGATCTCAGTTTTGCAGGTTTCACTAAGCAGATGCTTCTTCAGATGTGTATTTTGAGTGGATGTGACTACTTGCAGTCATTGCCAGGAATGGGCCTGAAAAGGGCTCATGCATTAATTAAAAAGTTCAAAAGTTACGACAAGGTGAGTGTCATTTTCATTGCACTTGATAACCGCTTATATTTAACTAGATAGACCAGCAGTGTACGCATGTAAGCACACATAAACAAAAGAGAACAGAAAAAAATAAAGATGGAGAGATACCAGAAAATGCTTTTGGTTGTGAGCATAAAGAAGTTTTTTGGTTTCAACCGGCTCACAGATTTTATCAGAAGTTGTTTAAATTCAGTTGGTGAATTATTAATCTTTTTGATATATTCCAAATGTTGATTGGCTCAATATAGGTAATTAAGCACTTGAGGTACAGCACTGTTTCTGTCCCTCCATTATATGAAGAATCATTCAAGAAAGCAATATTGACTTTCCAGCATCAACGGGTTTATGATCCTATCAATGAAGAAATTGTACATTTGTCCGACATATCTGATAATGTTGGAGATGATTTGGACTTCCTAGGCCCATATCCTTTATTTACAACTCAGCTTATTTGTCTAATTCTCTGCACATTTTTGCTCTAATAGTTGAAATGCTAGAAATCCTTGACATAGGATACATTGATATCACAACATACAGCGAAAGGCATAGCAGAAGGTGATCTTGATCCATTTACCAAAATGCAGTTTCAGGTACATCCTCTCTCTCTCTCTCTCTCTCTCTCTCATATTTTCAAGGGCAGTTGCTTTGGGATTCTTTGTACAATTGATTAGGTGCCCTCCTTCACTTGTGCTCCAATTAGCCTATGTTGGAAAGAGAGAAGAAGAAAAGCATAAATGGAAAATTACTCAGAATAGAAAAAAGGAAGATTTTGAGGGAGAGTTTCTCAAGAATCATATTAACTAATGGAGAGTTTGTTAAAATCATATTTAGCTAAGTACTTGTACATGTGCATTCATAAGCACAAACTTTATGACCGGGCTTAATCTTATATCCTGGTCTATATAATCCAATACAAGTGAATCAATTAGAAAGTGCAAGTCTTGTATCTTGTGTATGATAGTTAATCTTCTTTTCAGTCTGGTAATAGCGATGATGCCTAAGTCAATAGTGTTTAAGAGGAAAATTGAAATGCACTAAGTATGAGTTTTAAGCTTTGGGCCAAAAGTCCCTTTTACCTTGCTTGGACTCACCTTTTATGGTGGTTTTGATGTAGCTGTCGCTTTGTTACGTTCTAGCCTAATCGTCGGGTTACCCTGATGATGGCTTAGGCTTAAGCATCTCGTATCCAATAAATTAGGAGTATATCTTTCGAAGTAGGCTTGAGCATGTTATTTGGCTTGGAGCGCATTTCACTGATATTGGAGTGAATCTCTTACTAGACATGGCACAATAGAACCGGGTCTATGGATCGGTTTCAGGCCTTTGCATGTGAACTTTGTGGGTCATCTGGGTTTGTCAGCGTAATTTCCAACGGTATTAATATAGCAAAGCAGAATAGTGAGAACTTTCAACTTTCATTTTGATACCTATATTGTCTATTCTGTACTGCATTAGAGATGAAAATGTTACTTTTGACTTGGGGAATTGAACTAGTTAATTTTGTTACACTTTGCTTAAAGTTTGCTCCTCACTACTTGTGGTTGTGCTCGACTTGTCCATCTTTTGACAAACAGGGAGAGAATGTGAGTGCTGACATGGTGCTTTACAAAACATCCCAACTTAAACAATTTAATCCTGATAGCGTGAGGAAAAAGCTAGATTTGCCGGTTCAGAAGAATCTCTTGACTAAGTATTTCTGTATCCTTTGAAGCCCTTTTTTCTTGGCTTGGATTATTTCATTCTTTCTTTCTTTTTCCTTTTTGTAAGTTACATTTCACATTTTAAAAATTAAGTACATGAGTTTCTATATGTATCTTGTCATATTTTTTCTGGTTCATGCTTTAGAACCAAAAAAATGCTAGGAGCATGTCTTGTGATGCGGGATCATCCTGTAGAGATCTGGCCTGTATCTACCATTTTTCTTGGAACCACATTAGACAAAATTTCCATTTTCCTTTGCACATAAACTGCTGATATGTCCTACTGTTGTATTTGGACAAATTATAGCTCATTTTTGGGGTCTTAAATTCATCCAACAAAGTTCACAAATGATGGTTTTAAGGACTAAACAGGTATAAGCATGTGATTTATGTCAGAAAAGGACATTATATTAGGGAGGTTAGAGTCTAAAAGCTAAATAATGGTTTATAAGTTTATGGCACCGCTGAGCACCAAAGGTTTCCGTTACATTTTGTTCTTATAATTCAATTTTCTTTAACGCCTAAAGGCTTTGCATCCCTTGAAGCAAAGAGAAAATTCAGGGCCCCTCGAACATCACCTAATCATCCAATTCCAGAGGATAACTCTCCTCTTGTTTCCAAGGAAATTATCACGTTGGAGGCTGCTGCATGTAAAACGAACTGCTTGCCAGCATCCCTGATTGACTCTGAAAACATTGGCACTGTTTCTCCTGCTGACAACCCTGTGAGTGATATGAACGGGAGTGGTGACAAATTTCAGTTGAATATCACTTGATAGTTGATTGTTAAAATCTTTTTAGGCCTAATTTTGATATAATAAATTAATTTATTTTCTTTCTTTAGGTAGAAGATGGCTTTGTCACTGAAATTCCAGAATTTTCAGAATCTCCAACCCTTGGTAAGGCTATAGTTTCCCTTAAGATCTACATATTCAATGATGAGTTTACATGGTACTCACTTGAATATTGATGCATGTAAAAGATATGGTGTCTGAGACAAGAAGTCCAGAACAAACTCCTCAGCAACCCAGGTATTCAATTCATAAACCTTGTACAACATTGCATAAGGAGCATGAATGTAAGAATGTTCCGGATGCAGTTGAGGGCGAAACAAAGACAGGTACAAGAAAGGTCATCATAAGAAGTTCTTACTTTCAGCATAAGTCTGAAAACCAGAAGGACGTGAACAATAAACAAGAGAAGGTCAAGGCTGATGATGTCGTTGATATATATGAGAATACCATACCCGGGGATGCTTCTTTCAGAAATAATTATCTTAAGGACAAAGTCATGAAAAGGAAGACCTCGTCAAATGACTCTTCTCAAAAAGTGGGTGCTCTCACTTTAATCTCTTAGTTATGTTGTGATGGCACCTTGAATAATCTTTGTACTCTTTTTATTATTTAAACTGCTTCAGGAAAATGTGCAACCGAAGCAAAGGCGTACAGATGCACCTCTTCCCGATAATGGTATGTATCAATGTCAAGAGTTATTAATGAACTCTATCCGAGAAGTAAAATTTATTTATTGCTTTAATTTTTATACTTTTCATCGAGCTGTGACTCTGAATTCTTTGTTTTCAAGTCTATCCTTTACTAAATTAGACTTATGTGATTAACGTATTTAAGCATAGATGTGATTGTTTGATCTTATGTCGTCTTGCTATATGAAGCTTTCTTTCTCGTTCAATGAGTTCCTATTTTATTTTCAGTTGTCATTCATTTTTATGGCGGTACCTTTTTGAAACCTGTTATGGTCTCAGAGTACATCTATAACTGCTGAAAACATCTATTTAGTTTAGTTAAAAGCTATTTATTTTAGTGAACTCCTGCTTTAGCTTTATAGACTTTCAGTTATATGCTGTAATTCCTAGAACTTGAATCTTGACAATATGTGAGAATTATGGGAGTTCTGTTTAAAGGAATGATTATATACCATAAAGTTATGTTGCTTGCTTGCAAATGTGTTTGTCTATTGTGGTGCATTCCTCTTATCAGAATGATCACTGCTGATATATGCATTCCTCTTATCTTTGCACATAAGATAAAAGGAATCCTTGAAGAGTTATCAGCTTCTAGAATGATTAATTTTTCATGATAGCATAAGATAATAGGAATGCACATATATTTACGATATTAACGTCGTTGATGTTGAAGAATAGAAGCTCCCTTCATGTTGATTGATCAATGAATGCACATGAATTTCTTAAATGATGTCTATAGTCAAGGTCGCCGCAGGGATCTATGAAAGAAGGCTTAAAATGGTACAACAATTGCAAGGTGGCTGGATTGGTATGGTCCGTCCTATCATTTGACAAATTGTGCAGACCAGGGAAAGAACCATCTACTAGGAAGTTCATTGCATTTGAGTTTGGGCTGCAAGTTGGTACCTTGATCAACTAGCATCTAAGATATTGAACATTTGCAATGATGAAGGTAGAAATGATAATATAGAAACTTGTAATAGAAAGACATGGTGAAAAGATCTCCTGTGGAGGAATACAAAAGGGATGAAGAGGATGTATTGTATGGGAGGATAAACCATCTGGATGAGTACTTAAATAAGGAGAATAACTAAAGAGAGGATGGGAATTATATGGCTTTACAGAAATGTTTCTGAAAGGGGGCTGAGAAGGGCCTTAAAGGAATATGATCGAGAGACCACAGAGCGAAATGAGAAGCTTCAGCTATCAGATCAGGAGGCAATACAGTAGAGCAAACTATAGAGGGATGTAGGGGGAAAAAAAACAAAAAAAAAAAAAACTAATGAATGGCATTAGACAGGTATAAGTTTGTGGTTTGTAAGCACATGTTGACTTAGATACCTGAAAGAACCAGATGTTTTAATTCTTTCTAAGATTTCCATGTAAACAATATTCATAATCTATAATAAGTTATTTATAGATCAAGCAATTTGTTTCATATGGTTGAAATTAAAGATTTGACAATTATAGGTACATGTTTGCATGAACCTGCATTTGATTTTAAAGGTATATTAAGATTCTGTAAGTTGATTTATGTAGCTAAGTTGTTTTCTTATTGAGTCATGCCTTTGTTGCTAAGTACCTAAGGCTGGTCTGTGCTAGATTTTTTTTAACATAGTAGATAAGACGTCTTGTATGTTTCGTTCTTAACTTTGAAAAAAACATTTGATATGTTTCGTTCCTTTTAGGTCACTCTGTTCCTGACTTCAACAAAACATCTACAGAGACAAAAGCTGAAGAAGGAAAATTTGGATCTAACATTTCCCATTTAAGCCGTTATTCTGAAATAGCAGAAAAATCAATGGAAAAATTTGTTTCAGTAATATCATCATTTAGATGCTCGTCATCTGGTTCTCGTGCCAGCGGTCTCCGTGCTCCTCTGAAAGATGTTCGAAATACTTGTACCAAAAGGTAATATACCTTAACCTTGATGCCAAAGTTTTATTGCTCTTATGACTTTTACTACTAGCATCATAATCTTTAACTTAGTGCACTTTCATTGAAGGCCAACCATTGGCATGGACTTTAGCCAATTTGCATATGTACCAAAGACCCAGAAAACTGAAATAGCATCTCGCAGAGATTGAATTTGGATTGTATTTTGCATAATTTTTTCGGGCAGGATCCATCTCAGTTGCAACAGGTGCTTTAAAGTCTTTTTTTCTTTCCTTTATGTGGCTTTAAGTGGGACTCAAATTAATTTTTCCTTGTTTATCTACAATTGCTGTTTTCTTCTATTTTTACTTACTACTATCTCCTTCTGTTTAGGGCTCACTTGCCACAGGGACTTGTTTTAGATTACTGGAGGCCTTTGCTTACACTGCCACCTGCCTGATCATCAATGTGTTTGTGTTTTTTTTTAATCATATTTCTGTAATTTTAGACGTTTCTCTTGTTCTTGGGCTATAATTTGTGCAAAATTCTTTCTGGTTGAAACAAATACAAAATGAAGTTGATTTCTCTACAGTCTTCATTGCTCACCTTTATTGTGTTCAAAAGTAAAAGATTCGTTTCAGTTCATATTGTGCCATGTTCCATGTATTATACACAGAGAGGATAGTGTCATCATTGAAAGCAAAATCTGCTTTACAGCTGCTTGTTATCAACATTTTACCATTAATGTGATAATGACCATCCTAGAGGTTTTTCTCTTTCAGCAATATCACCAGAAATAACATGACAAAACTACTTGCAACAATTAAATTTTTACCCCTCAAAAAGTCTTCTTTTTACTTTCCCAGTTGGGCAAACATTCTAAGGTAAAAAAAAAAAAAAAAAAAAAAAAAAAAAAAAAATGACTTCATCAATCAGTTAGTCAGATTTGGAAGCATGCTTAAGCCTACTGTACAAGCTCAGAGGATAAGGTTGGCAATTATAGACTAGGAAAGCAGTTTGAAATTGACATTGCAGTTAAGTATAGGAATGAAGATGATTCATTCAATCAGTTATCTTAGAAAATAAATAACACAGAAAAAAAAGAAAAAGAAGGGATAGATGATTTCATCAATAATTAATTTATAGGGATAAGTACTGCCAAAATCCAAATACGGCCTCTATAAAAAATGGTTGTTTGGAGTTTGTACTCTATTGTATGCTATGCACCAAAGGATAAGGAAAGGAATTAATATCTAAACACAGGGCGATGAAGATGTCAAAATCAATGACCAAACCCCAAACACGGCCTTAAAAACTCTAAACTTCCTAGTGTGCACTCCAATGGCATCCAGCAGCGCGCCCCATGGGCAACTCCTGGTGTGTGCAACACGTGGCACCGTCGCTTTCTACGTGTATGTAGGTTCGTTTTCTCTCCTTTTTGAATGACGGCTACATCAACCTTACTTATGAAAGACACCCACCCACCCCCACCCCCCACCCCCCCCTATTGGCTATATTCCTATGGATAATGCCACCCCAATTATTCTTGTGGACCTCAAATCAATTAACTCTACTCATAATATCTGATCGAGAAAGGTTGAAAATTGTAATGCAAATGTAACAGTTTTAATTAATTTTTTTTTTTTTTTTAATAAAAATTGATTCAAAAGTTGGTTCAGACTATTACGTCAGTATTGTGTGATAGTTGTGATAAAAAAATGTGATTTTTAGCATTACTCGTTTTGATATCACGTTAAATCATCGTTTATGTATAAAACTTAAATTGATAAAAAAATGGTTGACATAATCATTTCAATTAAATTCCCTTAAACACAATTTATAAAATTGTTAAGTGTCTCTTGAGTATGTGAGAAGCACATATGGGGCAAAACTAACATTTTAAGTTTTTGCCCGAGGGAGGGCGTGGAGGTAAAAATTTGATTTTAAAAGGGTTAAAAAAAAAAAACCCAATTGGGGAAGGCATGGTAGCTTGGGAGGGATTGAAGCCCCCTAAGTCACCGTGTAGTTTCGCCTTTGAGAACATGCAAATTAAAAAAATAATGTATTTCTCACGTGCTAAAAGATACATACAATTTTATAAACTGGGTTGGAGAAAATTATTAGTCTGTTTGAAAGAAATTTATGTCCTCAAATTAATATTCTAACAATATATATAATTGTAAAAGAAAAAGAAAAGGAAAGGAAAATAAGAATATTCATATTTGGCATATTGTGAATTCATTGCTACTACTATGATCATGTTTTCAACCTTCTTTAACTATCAATGATAAAGTTTTTCTTTAAAGTGAGTTTGAGGAATATTTGGCTTTAAAAATACAAGTGCAAATCACATATTATAAGGAAAAATGTCACATATTGTTAATCATATTAAAAATATGTGTGAGAATCGCATACACTAAAAACAAACATCGGTTTAATAAATTGAATTAAAATAATTTCTTCACTACTAACCAATGGCCAGAGATCCTAAGCAATTCTAATAGTAAATGCGAGAAAGATTCGGGCAACCCATCCATTGCTTGAAGTCTTGAACAAATAATAATTCAAATAATAAATTACTAAAAATTTGAATCCCTAAAAATTCAATTTCTAAGATTTGGAGGAGAAAAGGTTAAATCACTTGTATAAAAGTCCATTTGCATCCAAACAACCACAGTTTGAAAATCCAAAAAATCACAAAAAAAAAAAAAAAAAATTATATTGGTTGGATTTGATTAAGTCAGCAAAAGTAACAGTAGAAGATCTATTTGACTTTGCCCTTTTCACCTTTCTCAATTAATTAATTATTTTATTTTAGTAGTTGTAGTTTATTCAACTTTATGACATGCTCATAGTCGTTGAACACGTGGCACTGACACATGATGGGACCCTGGCGTTCCACACGTGGCCTCGATGTCATGGATTTTGTTTGGATTGGGATTGTGTCCTTGTACTAAAAATCATTGGTTCATTGTTGTAACTTGTAAGTTACAATATAATAGTAAATAATAAATAAATAAATCATTTAATATATAGGACTACTTGTCTACTTGTGTCTTTATTCTTTAATGCAAATTGTCTCTCTCGTTTAAGGCCAACAAAAAATAAATAAATAAATAAAGGAAAAAAAAAAGTTTTCTCTCATTTGGGTGTTTTTTTAATCATTGGTGTCTTTTATTTAATTGAAAAAAGTTTGGGTTTAAAGAAATAATAAATTAATTGACTAGTGTGATATAAAGTAGAAATAAATTTTGATTTTTTTTTTTTGATTTTTTTTTTTTTATGAAAAAAGTTTGTTTACCTAAAATTCAATGACTATAATAGATTTAGGTGAACTTAATTTTCCTTACCGATTAGAGTATTATCACAACTAATTTCTAGTAGCTAGGGCTTGATTTAAAACAATTGGTTACAATTAATAAATGAATGGTACCATTCATCTACAGGGCGTGTCGGAATCCTCTGCTTTGTTGATTTATTTAGGTCTCTTTTGATTAGCGTCTGAACAGATATAATGTTATTATAGTTACGTCTAAATAAAGAGTTCAAACATCTGATTGTCCGTGGTCTTATCCCTTTTTATCAATGAAAAGTATTGCAAAAAATTACATTAATACACATATAATTCTCACAAGTCATACAAATAAAGTGATTAATACACAATTGAAGAAAAAAGAAAAAAAAAAAAAAAAAAAGTCATATGCATACTTTATATGAGTTTGAATCATTCAATGGGATTAAAAATGTAATTGACTGAGACTTACAAGATATATTGCACTGATAATAATTAAAATATATATATAAAATAATTAGTTAGGGATTAAAATTTACATGTATATCTTTTTCTTTCATCGTTTATCAAAATGGACTCTTCAAGAAATGCAAATGATGTCGAAATATGTGATAATAAAAAAATCTGAATGTTATTTTCATTATACAACATGCCACTATATATATATACCTCAAAGTCCCAAATAATTAAAAACTTGCAACAGATGATTAATTATTAATGGACAAACATATCTCTATGAAATTAAAAATTTGATCGACTTTTCCATTAGAATTCTTGACACGCAAAATAAATAAATAAATAAATAAAAATCATTTGTGGTTACTAATCCTATAATATATAAAACGTCCAAATTTTTTAATTTTATAAACAATCAATAATAATAAAGATCAAAGTTTTCTTTTTAAAATAAATTTATTAAAATATGTAATTCTCATATACAAATTAAATTTTAATAATGCACCTAAGAATCACACTGGCTTCAATATTTGAGAGATGAATATTTGTGCATACACAAAAGTGAACAAAACAAACAATTTGCCAAATTTACTAACAAATTAAATAATTAATGAATGACAATAAATAACTGCTCAGAAAAATTTATTAAAAAAAAAGAAAAAGAACGCCAGTGCCATTATTGCAATAGTACTACCCTATACAGCTACACAGTGTCAGCCATGATGCATACCAGAATCCCGGGGTCATCTTGTGGTTGGAGATATCAAATTAATTGATTATTGCCCCTAAATTAATGGCCACAGCCCATTTTTCAGCCTTTTCCCTTTCTCATCACGATATAGATTTATTTATTTATTGTTTATTTATTTTTAAAATTTTGAACAGTCTAAAATTTTGTCATTCCAAAACCCTAATCGGACCGAAATTTCTTAAAATTTAACGCCTAAGGAGTGCGGAATAATCTTGTGATGCCTAAGCAAATAAACCTCGAACTTTAAACAACCTAAAAATTTGCTCGAACATTTTAGAATCCTTCCACATCTAGTCTCTATTATTTTCTGCTTGAATTTTAGGAAATCTGAACCTCCTTAATTAGGGGGAGGCTAGGGTTTATAAGTAGAAGCTACCTTAGATAGACAAAAGAAATTAAAACCATGGTTGCTCTTAAGATCCCAAAATTCTGTTGTCACACTGTCCCCGGCCTAGAGGTGATGGACTCAAAGATCAAAAACTAATTGATTATTGTTGTCCTTGTTGTGTTTAATTAAACAAAACTAAACCATGTTAATAACTTATGGGGGTCCTAAAAATCCGGTGTTATCTAGGGCATGCTTACAAACGGATGGATCGATCCCGTAATAATTGATAATTTATTAATTCTCTGATACAAGGATCAACCTCGAATTTTAACCCTTTGCATTTTTGGTATATTAAAATATAAATATACAACTTTCTATTGTTAATTAAAAAATAAACCCTAATCACTTTCAATCTACTCTAATAACGGAAAAGGCACGTGTCCCTTTACTCCTCCTGAGAGAACGTGATCTGGATTGTTTCATCTGTAATGTATAAGATATATCAAGTCAATTTCATAAACAAATTCACTTGTTTAATTAATTTGACTCCATCAAATTAATATGATTTCAATCGTTACTCCTAAAAAGGAAAAAAAAAAAAAAGCATTAGAAATTATTTATTAATACTTTTGATTTTCAGTTAAAAAGCAAAATACTTCTTCAAGAAGAGTTATCAAACTACAGTCCTCCTCTGACAAAGCTATGCAGCATGATCTGCAATCGGGTTATTAGACTGTTTAAATAACACAGAAATTTAGATCACATTAAAAAAAAAAAAAAAGAGTTGCGAACCCATTTAATTTATTCTGTTCTATCTAAAATGCGAAATCTACCTACCCGAATTTGGTGGACCTGTCCAAAGAGACACACAAAACATCAAGACCATGACAAAGCTAGCTCCAACAGTGAGTGAAACCAGTGGCGCATCAATGTGGAGACTGCAATCTCTGCAAATCATGAAGGAGAGAACCAGAAACAAGCCCAAGTCCCCAACTACTGTAAAATGCAGCATTCACACATATAAAACTCTAAAAAATAAACCCATTAAAAGACAAAAAACATCAATTACATATAATAATAATAATAATAATAATAATAATAACAATAATAACAATAAACCAATGATATTGAACTCATAAAAAAAAAAGAAATTTCACTTCCTTACTAGTAACGAGTGGAAAATATATTACAATGAATGATAATCCCAAATCACTATAATAAATATATATATAAATAGAAACAGTAACGAGTGGAAAATATATTTCCTTTCACTTTTTTTTTCTTTTTTTTTTTTTGTTAAAAAAGAAAAAAAGAAAAAAAAAAGGAGCCGTAAACATGGCTTATACGTCATGGTGATATAGGCTCAAACAATGGTCACGTTTCTAGAAACCCAGTCATCCTAAGAATTGAATTCCGAACTTTGCTTAAATCCCGGCCCTTGAGGGTCCTCCCGTTGCCGGTGCACACCGAGAAGGCCATTTTCCCGACGATTCGCCGTCCGATTATGACATGGGGCGGTACCACTTCGCCGTCGTCCCCTTCCTCTTCAAAGTCATCGCTATCCGTGCGGTGGAAGATGGTATCCGGGATATTTACAGGGAGGGAGTTGGCCATTCTCTTCTCGCTCTTCGACTTGTTGCTTCGATGCTCCATTTCTTGGTAATCTAAGCAAGTGTCGTGGTCGGGGAAAATAACGTCGGATTCTTGGAGCTCCTGGAGATGTTTGGCCATAAGAAAACCGAAAGAGAAAATGAGAGAAAATGAAAGAAAATGCAAGAAAAATGGTTTTGGGGAAATGTAACAGTGTGGGAAGGGAACTGGGGTTGGGGGTTTTAAAGGGGGAGAATCCGATCAATCTTAGTGAGTACACTTTGATTTTTTGTGTTGTGAGATGGCGTCACCATAAAGGCGTTGAGTGCGGTCCCCGTTTTCCCTCTCTCTCTCTCTCTTAAATTAATTAGTGTATTTTGTGTGTACATATGTATGTGTTTCTCTCTCTATTAATTCTCCCTGTCTGTCTAGCTGGCTAGTCGGCTCTTGAGTCTCTTTCTTGTGGCTCACGGATTGTATTGTATTAGTTTTTTGTTTTCTGATATTGCAGCTTAGCTTTTTGTTTGACTTGCACTAAATTGGCTCGGCTTTAATTGAGTTGTATACGTGTTTTGCGCGCGCTTCAATCACTATACGCAACGCAACGCAACGCAAGACGCAAGTGCATGTCTATTATTATTGCGTCTGCATGGGTTTTTACTCCTCCATTTACTTGTACGAATTTAATGTATATGAACCGTACGTGAGAAACTAAAAATGTTGTGGAAATTATTTGGTTAATTTGTCGGGAGTGCTAAACATAATATGAAAATTGGAAATTCTGTAACCTTAGGTGGACTTGGACTATATATATATACATGGTGTAATGGTGTTGTAATTTTTTTTTCTTTCTTTCTTTTTTGATCATAGTGTTGTCATTCTTCATTTTTATTGAAAAAGAAGTACCATCTTGTTTTATTATCTCTTCATACTTATTTCATATTTGCTTACGTGACGTGTTTTAAGTGGTTAAAACACGTAATGTCAATTAGTATATAAAAATGTGTGTGATAAATGAATGTTGAATAGTTTATTAAAGTATGCAGAGAGTCAGAGATGGAACCGGCCAAAAAGATGTTGGGGCCGTGGCTTTCCGATTTCAAATTATTTTCTTAAACAATATACATCACATATATGCGTATACATGTCTAAAAATTAGTTTGGACCCTGGCCTATTATATAAAATTATGTTGATCTCTCGTTTATGCTTTATAGTCTCCAATAAAAAAATTAAAAAAAAAAAATTGGTTCCATCCCTAACGGATTGGTTATGATTTAGATTAAGTCTCTTAAGGATAGATAACACTATCAAATTAATGTGTATAACAAAAACCAATTTTCAACAAATCAATGTTAGACCTTTTTTTTTAAAATGATCGAAAAGCTGAAATAAAGGATAGGCATTAAGCATATTTCTTAATGAAAATGCTTGATCGAAGAGTTGGGAAGATATAGAAATCTTGTAATCAAGATCAATTAACACTTCCAACTGTATTGTCAATTACCTGTTCAAATTTGTGTCTTAGCTGGTTAAAAGCTTTGACAAATTAATGAGACAATTAATTTAAGGCCCAAGGAAACGAAGAAAGTTCACACACGAAATCCTCCTGAAAACGTACATTACACCTAGGTAAATGTAAGAGACATATTGCTTTGTTTGTTAACCTTTTTTATTATTTCTTTTGTTTTTAAAATTAAAATATTAATAAATAGCTAAAATTATAAAATATTAATTTCCAATTATATCACATAAGAATATTTTTTTTAATAAAAAAAATTCCTATAAAATATATTAATAAACAGAGCTTATTCACTGTCTCTAATCCAATTGTCCTCAACCTGTAAAAAATAAAAATAAAAACCTAATGAATAGTCCAATGTGAATTAACAAAGGTGAGACTTGACTTTGACATAAACGACAAAAATAGAGTCGGTAGGCTTTGGTTACCAATCAAGCTGGAGAGCCGAAGCCGAGCTGACTGTAAACGGCGTAGGAGTAAAGCTTTAATGTTCCCTCCAGCGCGGCGCACCCGACGGCTCATGATACGCGTCTGAGGTGGAGGTGGGGCCCGCCTATTGTTTTATCCACGGCCTCGGCTCCGGTCCAAACCGGAGGGGAATGGATTTTCGGACACGACAAACCATTAGTGGCCCGACACGTGGGCCGTTGGTGACGGGAATCTCAATTATTCTCTTCTGGTTGTACCACGCTCACCGTGTTCGTTTTCGTGTAAGTCATTGTACAGATTTAAGGCTAGGAGGAGTAGGAGGGATATTGTTTTGTTTGGTCTTTCTTTGAAGTCTTTTTTTCTTTTATTTTCTTTTCTTTTTTTTTTATTATTTATTTTATATGTGTAGTATTTTAATTTGGTGAAGCAATGTTTAAAAAGTCTTCCAAACGGATAAGTCCGTTATGTTTACATAAATTACATGGTGTAGGAAGCAAACAAAAGCATGCAAGTCAAGGGAGAGAAAGTTTTGGCTTTTGGGCATAGGAAAAAATTGTGTACAAGTGAGAATTTCTTAGGTTTAGCTCCTTTAAGTCAAAATTAAAAAAGAAAAAAAAGAAAAAAAAAAAAAAGAGAGAGAGAGATTCATATAAAAATGTGGATTAATTGGTTATACTTTCTTATTTTATGGGTCCAACCATGTTATTACAAATGGTACGGAAAATAAGTTCAATTGGTTGAATTCAACCATCAAGGTGTTTTGAATTGAAAGTTTTTTTCATGCATACATTTTCAATAGAAAAATTAATTAAAATGGTTGAAATGCTAAAGTCAAAATTGTTTATTTGTATTGGTACGTAGATCAAAACGGGCTGCAGTTAGAATATTAACTCAAGTATTTGGGATAACTAATAATATTTTGACATTAAATCATAACAGAATTGTTGAGTTCGAATATCAATTAAATGATATGTTCATCATTTTCTATCAATTTAAACTTTTAAGATAACTGACAATTTAATACGAGCCATTTACATAAATGATGGGTTCAAATCCTTTAATTTTTTTTTGTTGTTGTTGTTAATTTAGATAATTAAGTGCAAAACAAAGAAGAGGATGGAGCTAGGTACTTAATTAACAAAAGGGGAGAGTCAGTATTCAATCTATAGAGGTAGTAACTATTAACATATATATAGTTTATTAGTTTAAACATAATAATATAAATTAAATGATTAAATTGATTCATTCTTATCGGTTAAGTGTTTGAAATGAATGATAATTTAAAATAATAATAAAACAAAAGTTTCGAGTCCAAACGTCTTTGAACTTATATTAGTACAGAGAAATTGGGATTCATTAACCGAAAAACCATCGAAATTAATCACAAACTCGATCTGTAAAAGTTCATAGAAAAAAAAAATAGAGGAGTCTAGAGGGCAGAAGCAAACAAAAGCAAATAAAAAAGATACGTGTAAGGGGAAGATGGAGAGAGGTGGTCCAACCAAAAACCTACAAATTCGAGAAAGCTTGCCTTAAGTGGGTACTTGACGTACATATACTCTTTTCATTGAAAACGACTGCACCGGCCTTACAAGCTTTGGGGGTGTTCTTCTTCTGGATTTTTTTTTTTTTATTATTCATTAATTTTTCTTTACAATTGTATGCTCTGCAAGTGCTAGATATTCGTTTTAAATTTTGGGGCCGGTGATAATGACTTCAACCTCATCTCAGATTGTGGCTGATATTTGATCATTTCTGTACGTACGTTCCTGTGTGTGTGTCATCGTTTTCAAGATTCGCCCAACAGTCACGTACTGTAGCTAGGTTGAATAATATCACAGCTTTGAAGTTATTTGGTTTTGAATTCATGTGCAGCGAGAAGGAAACCGTTGACGTCGGCCGGACCGGTGACGGGTCAGTACTTCTTGCAAGACAAAGGAAAAGCTTAATTGATCGGTCGATCTCCGGCCGGGTGTTGGCAAACCCTGCAGAAAACGTTATTCTTTTCTTAGGGTTTTGGTTAATGAGGTATACAAAAGGAGTTTCCATGTCGTAAGAATGAAGATTAATTTTGGTCGATCGATCAGCTGGTTGATATTCTAAGAAACGTATGATTATTGACTTATTGTGCATGCAATGAGTTGGCTGTCAAAGTTAGAAAATATTGCCATTAAAAATCGTTTTCTAGTGGTTAATCAAAGGTGTGCATGCTAATTAATATCATTAATTAATTTCCTTGATTTGTTCGCCGCAGATAGATATTCCGTCAACGTGAACTAGGACATTCGTTTATGTATTGTGTTGATTTAAAAAACTCCAAGGTATATTCCTTATAATATATAAGAATTGAAGGAAATTAAACCTTATAACAAATATATAAGTGAGTACGGTTTTAATTAAAATGAGTTTATTATAAATCTTTGTACGTAGTTTACTTTAGACTTCTTACAAAATTTTAAATTTACTCTCAAATAAAAAACTATAGAAAAAAATGTAAAAAGTTAGTTTAAAGGATGACAAAACCACCCTATCGACCTTAAGATTGAGTGGGAGGGGCGGAGGCACCTTGAGGGTGGGGGTCCAAGGCTCCCAAAACAATTTCGAAACCCTTGAAAGAAAATAATTTTTTTTAAGAGTTAGTCATATGATGGTCCTGACAAAAATAAAATTCAATTCCCCCCCCCCCCCCCTCCCCCAAAAAAAAAATTACTCTACTAGTAGAAACTAGATTACGTGGTAGAATGGAAGATGAGTTTCTAGCAGACCATTTGTTAGTTTATATTGAGAAAGAAATTGCTAAGGATTTTACTACAAAAATGATAATTAATGAATTTTATTCTATGAAAGACAGTCGTTGAGCACAATTCGTAGGGTATACAAAGTTATTCTTTAGATTTTTTATTTTTTATTATTTTTTATTTTTTATTATTTTTTTTTTTGTACATGTCTATAGCAAACTATAACACTTTTGTATTCGGAAGAAATTTTATTTTTAAAGATAATTTTATAAAGAGACTATATATATGTATGGACCCCCACCAAAAAATTCATTGCTCCACCCGTGTTGAGTGGTATGGCCATGGACCACCCCATCACATTTAGGGGGGTTGTTTGGCCCCCCCGACGATTGGTTTTAGGGGTGGCCAAATAATTTTCAGGTTATGAGGTGGTTCAGACACCTCGTTAATTTTGGAGTGATTGGCCAACTCCAAAGTTATGAGGGTGGTTTAAATAACCCTAGAATTGACTGACAGGGAGTAGTGAAATCATCTTAAGCTATGAGATGGTTCTAAGTGGTCGGTTAACTCTAGAATCAGCAAGAGAATGGCAAGAAAACTACTCACAAGGCCTTTTGAGGTGGTTCAGTCACTTTAGAATAGGTCAGAGGAGGTGGCCGACCATCTCCCACCATATTTTTTTTTTAAAAAAAAACTTTTAACTTGTGGTAAATTTGTAAGTTCATTCGAGACGATTCCATGATAAAAAGAAAGAAAAGTTTCGTATTTTTTTTTTTCACCAGAAAACTAGAAAAGTAACTATTTTTTTTAATCTTTGGTCGGACCGAAAGAGACACACTATGCGGTATGCACGTCCTTACACAAAAAGGCCTGAGGAAAACTAGGCCCATTACATCTGGGCTATGAGATCGAACCCAACCTAATCACCATGTTTGCTCCACCAAATCAATAGTGGCTCGCTTTTCACAGCCCAGATCATAATTGAGCTTTTTCATCTTAAAAAAAAAAAATTAAAAAAAGAAAAAAAGAAAAAGGGAAAAGTCTGGGGACTTTTCAAATTACTATTCAATTAACGATGTTCCTTCAAATTTTAGATTGTAAAAATATTTACAAATTATCAAAAATTGTCAACATTTCCCTCAATGATAAAAATATTCTTAATAAAAATAATTTTTTTTTTTTTTTTTTTTTTTTTTTTTTTTTTTTTTTTTTTTTTTTTAAAATTTTGACAATATGGTGGCTCGGCCACCTTGACCAATCGGGTGATTTGTCTATCCTCATTTTTTTTTTTCTTGGTAATAAAAATAATAGGAAAACAACTTTTTCCGGATGTTGAAGAACAATCATTTGTTGATAAAATGATATGTAAATAAATTTTTAATGAATCCTGAAAAGAGATAGAAATGCTAATGTCTGTACTCATAGGCAAACCAGAGCCACAGTTCCATTGCTCCTGAGACGGGTTTTTATTTTTATTTTTTATTTTTATTATTTTTATTATTTTTTTAATATAGGAATAATTCATAGGAGTGGTTCGCCACCCTATGACCAAACCCTTTAAAAGAGAAAAAAAAAAAAAAAAAAAGGAAAAAAAAAAATTTAGAGGGTTTGGTCTTGGACTCTTGGGAGTAGCCGAGCTACTTTTATGGGCTACGAGAATGATTCGGCCACCCCCAGACCGGCCAAGGGGGTGGTTGAGCCTCCCCCGTAGCCAAAATGGGGGTGGCCAACTATCCCCATTTTGCTTGAGCCACTCTCTTTTTTATTTTTCAATTTTTTTTAAAAGTTTATAATATTTTTATTTTTTGTTTATTTTTATTTTTTTAATTTTTTTTTTACATTGTGTCACGTGTCAACACCTGAGAGACAAGTGGCAATTCGTTAAATTTTGAACAGAAAATAGACGGGGGTATCATATTCGTGTTTTTCTAAAACTTAGGTACCATCTGGCATCTGCGATGCGAATTGAAATTGAGATATCAAAAAATAAAGTTGTCAAACTACATGTACCAAAAATGTCTTTAACCAAACATTTAATTTGTGGTAAATTTGTAAGTTCATTCGAGACGATTCCATGATTAAAAGAAAAAAAAGGTTTCGTATTTTTTGTTTTTCACCAGAAAACTAGAAAAGTAATTATTTTATTTTTTTAATCTTTGCTCGGACCGAAAGAGACCACTATGCACCTCCTTACACAAAAAGGCATGAGGAAAACTAGGCCCATTACATCTGGGCTATAAGATCGAACCCAATCTAATCACCATGTTTGCTTCACCAAATTTCTAGTGGCTCACCTAACACAGCCCAAATCTTAATTGTCCTTCAAAAAATGGAAAATGGATTATCTTCATTTTATTTGAAATGGAGAGGAGCCGATTAGTGAAATAATAAGAGCTAAAATTAGCATTTTAACTTTTTGGACAATTTTACCCTTTTTTTTTTTTTTTTTTTTTTTTTTTTTTTCACTAACCGGCTCTAGAGGCTCTGTTTGTCAAAAAAAAAAAAAAAAATGAGGTGGATTTAAAATTATCATTGAATTTATGATTGATCAATATTAAATTTTGATCAAATGATAATTTTAAAAGCCAACTTATTTTTTGTGAGACACACGAGTGACACATAAACAAATTCTAGAATGAGGAAAGCGGAAGAGGGTGGAGTATAAATGCGGACTTTTTTGTTTTTTTGTTTAAAAAATAAAAAGAAAAAAAAAGAAAGAGAAAAAAAAAAAGAAAAAAAATGAAGAAGAAGTCATCCCCTATTCTGTTAAATCCCATCTCAGCCTCTTCCAAGTTCCAAGTTCCAGCTCTCACTCTCTCTGAGACAGACCTGCTGAAAATTGAGGCTCTACTGCTTCCCAAGCGAAAAAAACCAACTGGATTTGCGTTTTCTCGAAAAACAGGGTAATCTTTCCTCCTTAGTTCTAAGAAATTTTGGAAACGGTTTTACAATTTATCTTGTTGAAAATGATAGTGAACCCATTTTACTCCACCATGGCACCATGTTATCAACTCGCTCATGCTTTTGATTTCATACTTTCAATCTAGCAATATCAACAAGCCCGGTGTGTTTCTGTAATCTTTGAGCTTCACTAATAAAACCCATTTCATATTAGCTTTAACTTTTCAATTTGTGGTGGATTTGTCTTGAATATATTTATGAATTATCTCCGCAACTCCCATATTATTTGGCATTTTCGTTTGATATGAATCATTGAATTCATTTTCCGTGTACATTTATTGTTTACTATTTTCAACAAGATCATTATTTGGTTACTCATATTTCAACCTGAATGTCAATGGAACTGGAGTTCGCAATTTGTTTTCTTACTTGTTGAATGAATATTATTTAATAGACAGAGTTTTCCAAACTCTCCAAATTGGATTGGAGGAACTTCCTTCAACTCAATCTATAAAATTTTTATGCTTCTCTTAGCATGCTAAGCACATGAGTAGCACGTGCATCTCACATACTAAGGGTTACATGGCAATTCGATAGTTTGGAGTAAAACTCTGTCTTTTTTAATAGGCAGCAAGAATTTAACTCTTTTGTTTCGACTTTAGCGTACCGATTATTGTGATTTTGGCAATTTTGGTACTCATTCATTAGCTTGTTTTCACACGTAATGCTTTCTTCAATCGTGGCAGCATGTGAGTGCCTTACCCTCTTATGACTGGATTAACAGCCGTATATTTGATTAACTTTAGCTATTGTTTTTAAGGTTTCAATCGGCCCAAGGATTTGTTTGTTATTCCTTGAATATCAACTGAAGTTCGTATTGGTTCTCGATTTTTTTTTTTTGGATAAGTAAAGGAAATTTATTAGACGCGCAAGGGGTGCAACCCAAGCACACAAGAAGTATACCAGAGACAACACCTAACAAATTAGGAACAGGAAAAAAGAGAACAAAAATCTGCATAGCTAGACACACGGGGTAAAGCGGTAGCAAAGTTCCACTCAAATAAGGTTTTGAGAAGACAAGTCTGTAGAACCATGCTCGTTTTCTCTTGATCATTGAAGCTTCGAGCATTTATTTCTCCCCATATGCACCAGAATAAGAAGGAAGAAATTGCATTCCAAACAATAATTTCGTCATTCCAAACAATAATTTTGTCATTCCGGCCAACCCCCTATACCAACACACCAAAAGGTCCACCACCCGTTTAGGCATAACCCACTCTACTCCAAACATTTGAAAAATCATAATCCACAGCTCTCTAAAGACATCACCACCTGTATTGGTTCTCGAATTTATACTTATTGTATCAAATATTGGTAGAAACATGTCTTTATTCTTTAAACCTCGTAGTTTAAGGATTTAAGGATTGAGGCTTGTTGAGTATTCTCCATTGGCGTAGGAGACTGAATTGTGTTTATGTTAAAAAGCTGCCTATGAGGTATCCTGCTAACTACTCAAATTGTTTTTTGAATAGCTCATATGCATAGTTCAAGAACAAGATGAACAGTGGAAGGGATTGCTTGCAGAATGAAAATGTGCTGTACCTGGTTAAAGAAAAAGAGGAAAAGAAAACAGAATAGAGACAGCACACACAAATGTTTGTGACAATACGGAACAATCTACAAATCCAAATTTGTGAAAGGATTTATCTTCCCAACATGTTTGGATCTTGGGGTGAAGTTGCTTGATTGAAGAAGAAGAGGACAATGATAATTGTCAGTACCAGTAATTCATATTGTTTCTCCTCATTAGGAATAAGTCTGGTAAATGGTTGGATTCCAAAAGTATTATTATTATTATTTTTTGTGTTCCCTCCTTATTGTATAAGCTTAATCATCTGCACTTCTTACATGGCCTCATCAGGTTAAGAAAACTGAGGCGGAGCCGTTGTGCGGTCCGAGGCTCTCAAATTGCAGGTTTTTGTTCCTGCAAAAGGCAACAAGGTCTACTATCCTCACTGCAAAGGCAAGCAAGAAAAATTAAGTTCACTTTCTTAAATATCTTTTTTTTTCCTAAAAATTGGAATTATTTGAACTAGAGCTCATTAATTTATTTGTTTACATATTCAACTTTTCCCTGTAACGTGTAGGCAACAAAGATTCCCCATGTCAAATGCTCCCTCAATCATGGTGGAGAACTGCTAACTAGTTCCAAAGCTCTTGAGAAGTAGGCTATTTCTCTTCCTTCATATTGATGAAAAGTTTCTTCTTTTCGTAATTTATACAGCACTTTTTCTCAATTTACTTTAATCGTCTTGCTTCATTGCCTAAATCTTTGGTTGTGCTTTAACTCTGAATGAAATGTCAGCCTAGTTCCTTGGCGATAGTTGTCACTGCTATTGTTATTTTCCAGATTTCCATTATCACTTCATTTAGGTTTTCTTCACTCGAGTGCAGGAAAATAATAAAGGTTGGAAAGAGAGAGCATCACTTGTGGAAGAAAAAAGATTCAGCTGGGTCTGGGCAGAAGGCACTCAGTCTTGTTAGAATCGTATGTTAATTGATCGTTTCTTGTGTTTCACCTCTTTGTTTTTCTCTTTCAATTTTTTGGTAAACCTCAAGGACAAAGGCTATTAGGTTTTAAACTACTAGTTTGGATAATATTCAAGTACTTGAACTAGAAGTAGTAGTACTAAATTCTGTCTAACTTCTGTAATTGGTTGGGTGTACATTTTGAAATGGCAGGTTTCTGGACTTCCTAATGAAAAAGAAGCTGTTTATGGAGCATTAGATAAATGGATTGCTTGGGAGACAGAATTCCCTTTGGTTGCAGCAGCTAAGGCTTTAAGAATCTTAAGGAAGAGGAGGCAATGGAAGCTTGTAATTCAAGTATGAGATTTGTACACTTCGTGTTTAGCATTTATTGTTGTTTATCCATGGTAGCATCTAACAACCTGCATGTACTCTGTTACTACATTGTAATTGTAGATGATATTTGTGATATCCCAGCCTGTGATTACCTAATAGGAGGATTTTTGATGAAATTAATTTCGGATCAAATCTTTGAGCCAAGGCCTAGGATATACCAATTGTAACGCCCCCCAATTATAGTTCATGTCCAAACATAAATAGCAGACCTCCTTGATGTAACAAATCAGGTTTTCTTGATGTAGTTAGTCTTGTGACCAGGGCAGGATAGCCTGACCCTCATTGATAGGTTCTTTATTTTAGATTGGTGTTTTTTTTTTTGATGATGATGTATAGAAAAGGATTTCATTTTCATTGGGTTAGTATGTTTTGCTAGATAAGTTGCACTAATTTCTCCTGTTACTATAATCCCATTGGTAAGCCTTACAGTATGATAGTTGGAATTGAGATGAATATCTATATGTATTTCAATGAAATTTGGTAGAGCTTCTCTCTCTCTCTCTGTGAAATGAACATAATATAAGATTTTGAACCCCATTTTTTAGTGGAGCATGCTTATATTAAGTTTTCCTAATATTCTTTCATCAATTCTTCTCTCTTTTCATTCCTTTTTGTTTTTGATGTGCTTTGAGCAGAATCGTTAACGTAATTTGCAAAATAACGTGTTTGATAAAAGAGAATATGCTTCTTTGGAAGGGGAGCTTAATCCCCTACAAAGCCTCCATGTTAGGCAAAACCATATAATGATATAAAGCTCATTCTGTAGGCTACGGTAACTGAAGGTTCCCACCGCCCACATGAACTCCTCAGACCTTTCTTTTGGGGACTTCATCATGGGCTCTGGAGTTGAGATAAATTTTTTGAGTTCTAATGGCACTAACAGGATTATACCTAAAATGAAGTCTCGTTATTATGTATTGAATTTAATTCACTAACTGAAACCTGAAGAAGCAATCTTTGTCAACACAGTTCACTGGGTATTGACTTAGTCTTGGTTGGTTCTGGGTTGTTGGTGAATAGAACGGAGTTTTATCACTAATGATTTGGCTTTCAAATTTGTAACTGAAACATTGAGCTGCCAATGTCAAACCTGGTTAAATATGCTTTTTGAGTAATCCGCCGTAGGTTATCATTCAGCAACATATAAATATGTTATAAATTTGTGAATTTCTGCAGGAAAAAATCATAAGGGAAAAAAATGCAGACACAAATATTTAGTAGATGTAGGATTTCTACACCTGCATCAGAAAATAAATTGATTGATCATGTGCTCTTTAGGCTAATCTTGTTTATAATCATTTAAAAATGTATATCAATTATGTGATATTTCATGCTTATGTAGTGATTACTAATCCTTGGATACCCAGGTGGCCAAGTGGATGCTGAGCAAAGGTCAAGGAGCAACAATGGGAACATATGACACCCTTCTGCTAGCGTTTGACATGGATCAGAGAGTAGATGAGGCTGAATCGTTGTGGAACATGATTTTGCACATACATACACGCTCTATCTCGAAGTGGTTGTTTTCTAGGATGATCTCTTTGTATGATCATCATAGCATGCAAGATAAGATAATAGAGGTACAAGAATGCCATCTCACTTACTCTGTCAAACCTTGCATACAGTCTCTGCATGAAAACTGGATCTGATGTCTCTCTGCTGTTTCTCTAATATATGGTTTTTTCCTTTTGAATTTTTTGCAGTGTAGTATATAATTTACTTCAAGAATTACTACCATGACAGTTCCTAAACTATAGTTTTTTTTCTTTTTTGATGCGTAGTTCGAAACTAAAAATTTTCTTTATGAAAAATTCAGGTTTTTGCAGACATGGAGGAGTTGGGTGTAAAACCAGATCAAGATACCGTCAGGAGAGTGGCACGTGCCTTTCAGAAACTAGGTCAAGAAGAGAAGCAGAAGCTTGTTCTTAAAAGATACAAGTCTAAGTGGAAATATATCCACTTCAAAGGTGAACGGGTGAGAGTGAGAACAGATGTGTGGGATGAAGATAATGCTTGAACCCGGATGACTGCTCACAGTAGTCTTATATTTTCTAATTTCCTAGAGTTACTAGATTTGTTTCTTGTTATTCTCCCTAGCTGGTTGTATCTTATGTATATTCTCTATACTTCTTCCAGTTGGTTGTCTCTTATGTATATTCTGTATACTTGGGTGGCACCCGCTGCATTTTCTAATAAAGATTTAATTACTTCAAAAAAAAAGAAAAACTAGAGAAGATTATAATTGAAATTTTATGGATTTTGCAGCTAAAGTCGAACTACTTGAACTCCCCTTCAGGGTTGAGACTAGAGACGTTCTTATTTGAATTTTTATCTGCTTCCATATATGAAGGAAAATGTGATAAGAGATATGTATAGATAAATGGCAAGATCCACTAATCGCTATGGTTATTTTTTGGTTCCATGTAGCAGTTTCTCAGTTCTCTTGTACTTCCTCTTCCTCCTCTACTTTCTCTTCTGCCTCTCCATAGTTGGTGTCCCCCCTTTTGTCCACCCTTTTGTCTAGGGAGATCGATAAATCTAGATCCGATGTCCCCTTTTGCCTAGTGAGCGTAAATCGATAGACCTCCCTCGCCAGACATTGAAGTGGATCGCTTCTTCAATGGTTCGGTCTAGTTGTTCTCAATGCAATCTTTCTTATTATGACTTTCAAGTTTTCTTGTCGTTACGATAGGAATATTTCTCGGTATCAAATTCTTTGAATTGTCCAAAAAATCACCTTTTTTGGTGGCTATATATATATATTTTTTTTGAATCCCAAGAAATCATTGGCCTGTGTCAATTATTTAGCTCATTCTCATATTTTTGGGATAAATACAAAATCAATTTTCGTGGTTGGCCTAAATTATAAATTACTCATTGTAAAAACTTAATTTTTTTTTTTAAATAATTTGTTAAAGTTTTTAATTTTTTTATATATATTTTTAAAAAAAGAGTGACATGTGTCATCACTCTATTAGTGATGATGTGACACATTAAGGGAATCAATCAAGTTTTTTACGGAATTTGACTCGAGAAACTAAATTGTTATTTTGGCATGAGTAATTCTAGAAGTCACAGTTGTGTCTCTCTAAGAATGATGTGATTTTTAAAATCACCACTTGATCAAAATTTAATAATGATCAATCATAAGCTCAACGGTGATTTTAAAAGCCGCATTATTTTTTGAGGGACACAAGAGTGACTTATAGTATTACTCTTTTGGCCTATCCCGAGACCTTCTGGATTATTTTTTATACTACAACGAACGATTTGTAATTTAGGTCAACTATATAACTGATTTGCATTTATCCCCATTTTTGTTGTATGCTTTTTAGGGAACTGTTTGGGAATATTTGTTAAGGTGCTAGAGACTACATTTTTATCTTATAAGTATTTCGCAATGATGACATAATAGTTCAAACTAATATTTGGATGTCTTTGTAAAAAACAAAAGGGTGGGGGGGGGGGGGGTCAGACCAATAATATTTGTCTGGGTAGCCAGTAGTGCTGTGTCAGATTACTGTAGCCACTGATAATGAGAATAAGATTTTTAGGCCAAACTCAGTGGGCTTGGAATCTTCACTCTATATCACAAATCATCAAGTCCAAGAATTTGATCCTGGGAAGTAAAAGGGTCATATCCAAATAGAGCAGGATATGAGTAATACAATCAAATATTTCTTAGTGGTATACTTCAAATCTAAAAAAGCCCATAATTCTACAAATCTCAAACATAAAAGAACTCCTAGACCAGAAATTTTCTTAATTTGAGAATGACAACCTCAAACAGCTTACAAATATTATCCGTAGTCCAGAAAGGAAAAGGCAATCCAACCTAGATTGATTGATCTGTATAGGAAGAGACATGCTATATATCAAATATTTATATATTTTGTTTTTCATTCTTAATCTTATGCTCCGCTTGTTTCAACGTAAAATAGTTTCTGTCGTAAAATGATTTCAGAGAAGTCATTTTTCCGAAAAATATTTTTCGGCGAAAGCATTTTTCGGTGTTTGGCCCGTATGGAAAATCATAAATATTTTTAATATTTTTATTCAATCATTTTAACCTATAAAAATTAATTTTTATTCAAAACATATACATATTAATGTAAAATAATATAAAAATTACCGAATACAAGATTCCTTCATTGACAGACAGGATTCCGATCACTTTTACCGGATTCCGTCATTCCGGCTACTATAACTCGAATCCAAGATATAGGCCAAAATCCGAACAGTTTCGTCGGAATCTGGGATGGCCGGATTCCGGCGAACGTATCGGATTCCAGCATACTGGCTGGAATATGCCAGAATCGCCGGAATCCGGCCGTTCTAGCTAGGAAATTCTGGCCAGCCGGCGGTTCTGGCCAGGTTCCGGCCAGATGGCCGGAATACGGTCGCCGGAATCTGGGCTGACCAGATTCCGTCGCCGGATTCCAGCGACAGTGACCGGATGCTGTTGGATTTCAATACCGGCAAGATTTCGGTGATAGTTGACTGCTTGAAGTGAAGGTTGACTGTGTCGTTTAATAGGGGTCGAATGCGTCTAGCGTCTTCGAAAAATGATTTACGCTTTTTAAAAGCGTAAATCATTTTCTGAAATTTACTAAGCATTTTGGTCAAACAGAAATCATTTTCCTATTGACTATTATTTTCGCCTCTACCAAACACCGGATAATGCCGAAATCATTTTACGTCGAAACAAACGGAGCATTTATCAAGATTGATCTAAGGGTGGATCGAATATACCAAGTCAGCTGATCGAAAATGCAGGGAGAATGCTATATTGCACGTGTCTTCCTATTTAGACTCCGTTTTCAACTATTCACAACTTTAAAAAAATGTTTAAAGTGCAAATCTCCCATTAAATAGGTTAATTAATTGCATCTCCATATTGATGGCTTGCAGGCCTGTTGGGTTCAATCTATGCATGTCAACATGAAACAACTATTGCTAAAATTTGGACAGCCAAAAATGTAATAATTGTTATTTTGGCCAATTGGGAAGTATCTTTAAGGAACCTTCTATTAAACATTTCTCTAATTAATACGTTTAAGGAAGTGGTTATTAACAGTTACTAATTATGATAATATTTGTAATGCATAAATTACCTTCCTAAGTTGAATTTTTTTTACAAGATATATTTTAAATAAAAGAAATATAATAATTACTTGTTACGTACGTAGGGATGAGTTAACTAAATCCCAACAATTTGTAAATGATCTATGCTTCTCAAACATCCAAAGATATAACTAAATAATCAAATTATAACTAGCTACTTATTGATTAAAAAAAAAAAAAAACCCTTCATAATAGACTAGAAAATATTCATAATATATATTTTCTTTTTTTATTGAAAAAGGATGTTATATATAATTAGGATATTTTATTAACTCAAATATATAGGACAATCCAATACAAATTTTTATTTCTAAGAAAGAAAGATGATTGTAAAGTGTAATGGCCTCCTCTACTACAAACTCTACAATTAAGTATCTTCACCCCTAGCTTAGGCTACCTCTATCCTTGTTTCCACCTTTGCTTCGAACCGAAGAAAAAATTTGAAGAGTAGAGTGTACACCATGGCCAGCTCCACCATCACTTGGACGGCTGGGAGATAAAATTTGATGAGTAAGGCGTCCTTCATGGCTTGGCACACCATGGCCGACTCCATCATCACTTGGACCTGCATGGAGATAAAATTTGATGAGTAAGGCGTTCTTCATGGCTTGGGACACCATGGCCGACTCCACCATCACTTGGACCTGCATGGAGATAAAATTTGATGAGTAAGGCGTTCTTCATGGCTTGGTACACCATGGCCGACTCCACCATCACTTGGACCTGGAGATAAAGTTTGATGAGTAGGGCGTCCACCATTGCTGCCTCCGCCACCTTTACGTAGACCTGAAGATAAATTTCGATGAATAGGGCGTCCACCATGGCTTGGTCCACCGTGGCATATTAATATAATAACAAGGATGAAAAATTGTGGTTTCAGATGAGTCATGTTGAATGGTGAGATGAAATGTTAAATCTTTTGATGATGGTTCCACAAATCCCATTCTCCTAACAAGGTATATATATATATATATATATGATTTTGGAAATAAACCTTTATTACTTACTCCAATAATTATTGAATATGTATTCACTTTCTATTTAATTTGAATAAGGATGATGTCTATACAAAATCGAATAAAATTAATAAATGTTCAAATAATCCTATTCCTGTATTATTGGGATCATCCCCTTTAATATTTCAAATTAACCTTTACTGCCGTTAATTTTTTGGGCTTGAGAATTAAATTCTTAATTAGTGGTATATATACTTCAAATCTTAAAAAGTCCATAATTCTACTAATTACATTTATATTCTTTAAAAGCTAGCATTAAATATGATCAGTAAAGACGATCGAAGAGTTAATTATCACATAAATATCAAGCTCCATTGCAATATCTAGCTAGGCATTTAAATAATAAATGACATGCTAATATGAAAGGCATTAATCCAACCTAGCTAGGTTGCATATCAAATAAGAAAAATTAATAGATATTCTTCAAAACGACACTACAAATAGAGTAATGCTAAAAGCAAAACTCATGCCCTTTTTGAATCATTCCAAAATTGATATAACTTTTTGTTCAAGACGAGGTCCAGAGCACAACACTTAGTAAACTTTTAGCAATTCGAATTTGACGCCAAAACAGATCTAGAATTGATCTAACCACGTAGGATAGTACATAGAAACTATGAGTTAGCCTTTAAAATTAAACTTTTTAGAAAAAAAATTCTCTTACCTGCGATTTGAAAAAGCAAATTTTCTGTATTTTCAAATCGCAATTTTTAAAAAACATAATTTTCAAACGATTCATTTTCTGTAATTTGGTTTAAAATTGCACTTAATTTTTGTCTACGAAATCACAATCATAAACGAACCCTAAGCTTACAAGCGGCGCTTAAATAGTTGAGGAAAGCCAATTTTTTTCAAGAACAAAAAAAACTCTAAATATTACATAAAATCAGTCTACTAATTGAACTAGGAATCCTGAAAAATCTGGAGAAAATTTGGTGCTTAAAAAAGCCTTCCAAAATGATAAAAGAAATATTTCCTAAAGTTGACAAAATTAAATAACTTAAAATGCTGATTTGGAGGCCGGGGAAAATTTTGAGGCAAAAAACGATGCTCACTGAGGGTAGCTGTGTCGTCCTGACGTGTATGCCAAAAAGAGCTTTTTGAATTGGGGCCTTATGTGCAATTTTGATACACACCTCTTGATATTGCCCTCAATACAACTAATCATGTCAATTTTTATCATTTTTGCATTGATTTTCTCTATTTTTTTTTTTTTTTTTACTAGTCATATTAAAAAAGCATTTGAGAAGTACGTGCTATTAAAAAAAAAAAATGTGTTTCTTACATGCTAAGGGGCACATGCCACTTTTAGAGACTGATTGTAAGAAATTTCTATTTGTATTTAGGGTGCGTTTGACATTGGGATTTCGTAAAAAAAAAGTATGATTTTAAACTGAATTACAAAAAATGGATCGTTTTGGATTGTATCTTTTAAAAATTTGAGATTTGAAAAAAATAGATCGTTTGGGATGTACACGCGAATGTGGATATTTGCAATATAACCGCAATATAACCTCTGAGAAAACTGTAAGCCCATGGGTTGTCTCCTACCAACAGAACTTTGTTTGCCATGGCCTCCTAAATTCTCTAACGTTTCACATTTCTACCTCGCAGCCGGATTAACAAACAACATGGGTTTGCCATTGGACGATGAATTTGGCAATCCTGCTACTCCATTTTCATATCATTAGCATAAAGTTTGAAAGCGTATAGAAAACACTGTTTACATTGTATGTAATGAATCTGATCCATAGCCATTCTTTTATTTCTTTCTTTGTATTGTTTCACAACCAAAAAATCATCTGGATATTTCATGTGTTGATGTAGTTGATTCAAGCTAATAAGCTAATGTAGTCTATTCCTTCACTTACAAAAGAAGAAAAGGTTTAGCTGCTCAAACAATGTACGACCATTCCATGCCTCTCAACCTTCAGATTGACATTAACATTTGCAGTAGGCACGATGTGATCAAGGGGATGACGAAAACTGCGCCAGTTCCTTCAGGAGAGCAACAACAGTGTCTGCTGATCTAACGAGATACCGTGCATTTGATCGCTTTCGCCCAACAGCACAAGAGAAGTAATTGTCGCCTTTGAGATCAAGTACAGAAGCTCCCTCATGTAGTGACATTCTATCCTGCAACACAGGTTGCAATGCATCCGCACTTCTGGGATTGGTTTCTTTCTTCTCTAAAGTAGACAAGGAACGCTGTTTCTTAAGGCGAGATGCCCTTGACCCACTTTGGCTGGACAAAATATTTGGCATAGATGTCTTGACGTGATTGGCTACCATGGCTCTTGCTGGAGGTGGTGATTCACAGGGAAGCTCTGGCTCAAAAAATGTATACACATCTTCATCCTGAAGGATCAAATCCACACAGATAAGCTTGTGTTTCCATCATACACATTAATTACAAAGAAACGTGTTTCTTTGTGTGTATTGGGTGCCTTCATCCTAGAATTCTCTTGGGAAAAAAAACTATGGAACCCTTTAAAACAGTCCCAGCATTGCGAGCAAGATTCAATATTTGAGGATAAGCCAGAGGAAGATTCAATATAATGGCATAAAGATATCAAAAATATATCAAACAAATTTGGTTTCCAAAAGATTGAATTCATTACATCAACCTCCAAAAACCATGCTTATAAGGAGAGAAGATGCCATTCGGTTCAAAAACAACTGACATAAGTGCAATACACATTGTACCCCTTATATTTTTTGGGAGAATGTTTTACTTGATGTTTAAAATCAATATTCACCGCGAAGCCATAGCTATGGAGTATAAGTTGGGGCAACAATTCTTTTGCATGCTTACCAACAGATTGCAAATTGCTTTTGATACATTACAATCTGAAGTATAAATAACTGCGAATGTAATGAAGGTTTAGCAAAGATAAAAATGTACTCGGTCTATAAATCAAAAACAGTAAAGCTGCTCTTAAGCTAAAAATTTCATGGTAACACACCTTTGCAAGAAAGTGCCCTACACACAGGACATAATCAATGGGTGACTTCATGCCTTTGTGATGAACTATTTCTCCTAAGATACGATCTATAGCTGCACCCTGTATAAACATGGAAACATTGAATATGAAAGATAAACACGTGAAGTTGATAAATCACAGAACAGTCATCAAAGACTTCCAGCTAAACATAACGCATATACCTTCGTAACACCAACTGCTCGGACCTCAACACATCGGCCACCTCGGACAACATCAACAGATGCATTGGAGATTGGACCTGTCCACAGATGCTGCAACATATCCCTTGCTTGAAGCCTTCCAAACTCAATATCTAATGTTGCATTTATACAAAGATTAATAAGTGAATGAAGAAAACAACAAAATCAGAATAATTGCAGTCACTTTAACCAAAAGAAATAAAACTAATTGAAGGAGACGAAAGTATGGGCGTATATATTTTCTGGTACCTGTGTATTTGTAGTTCCATACAAGTGAAGTTTGACGAAGTTCAAAATGAGATCGAGGTGTTCTCTCAGTAAAATACTCGAAGACATGCTGATATTTTAAACAAGCATCAGAAGTCATAAAATGAAAGCCGAGAAACATTCATGTAATGCTCTACCAAAAAAAATTATTTAGTTAGTATACGGACCTTTACACTATCAACCCAGTCCATGCATAAATTTTCTGGCATTGTTGTCATCCATTCTCCCTTTGTATGACGTAAAAACATCCCATGTTCTGCTGCCAACCACATGTTGTACTCACCAAAGTTCTGTACAAGAAGTTATTAGTCCGAAAGCATAATTTTCAAGGGAAAATAATTACTGGAGAATTGGACAAAACGAGTGTACATTGTCCAGGACAGCTCTGTCACTGCCACTGAGGACAACAATTGTTGTCTTTGGGTCATCACAAAGCTTCTTTAAAGGTTCCTTTATATCTGGGTGCAATTTAAGCTCCATTTCTTTTAATTGACCATTTCTCCCTAAGGCATCCACTGGTTCAGTTAAGGTAGAATTGAATCCCTGTGATGTGTAAGAAAAATGACAAGGAATCTATTATATGTGATGTCGAATAAAAGATTGCATAACAGAGTGAAACATGTGGTGAACAGTTAATTAACAAACAGAGTTCGTACAGTAAATTAAGACAGCAAGTGGACTCATAAATGAGCCAAACCCGCCCCAGGGGGCCACATTCATTTCCTGACACAGATATGACACTGAAAACCCTTATATATAAAGGAATTTTCATTTATACACAAAGGAGGCAAGCACAAGCTTGCTGTTTAGGTCTTTGTATAAGTGACTTGTACAAAATAGTATCACTTTGATAAAACTTCAAGTAATTGATAGTCCAAGTCACTCTTCAAAGGACAAGAAGGAATGGCTCATAAGGAAGATTGAAACATAACACTTTTACCATGAAAAATGGTAATTAATTTACAATAGCCCCTATAACATCTGACCATAAGCTTACCAGTATGAGCAATCTATTACTGGATTTCATATAACGATCAACTGCTACTTCTGTTGGAAGTAATGGTGGAACTTGTCTTGTCCTAAGTTGAGCTTCAACAATAGTATCATTGAGTTCGCTACAAAAGACGAGGACTTCAGAATCAGAATGAAGTATGAAAGAATATTTAAGAACGAAGAAAGAAAAGAAGGGTGCATTTGCTACAAAGAAAAAAGATAAAGAAATTTATACGGTGAATAAGAAAACACATAAACCAATATATCTATGTTAATCTCCTTTTTCCATATACACTGTTTGAATCTTACAAATGCAACATTTGAAGTGATTTCAAATCAATGGAACTGTTTAAGTATATCAATAACAGTCGAAATATCATAAACAATGCAGCCACGAAAATATGCTTTGAATGTTTGTTCCAATCACTTTTTTTCTTTTTTAGTTTCCCTCTGCTGGCTCACTCTTTTCCTGGTTTTTTTTTTTTTTTGAGTTACTCCAATCATTTCACTTACAACATCTCCTCAAGACAGGATTGGCCACCTTTAACATGGGTTATTGCGGCAAAAGGTCATTTTCCTCACTTCATCTTTATTCTCAATTCCTATCAAAAAAATGGGAGGCTATGTGAGACTTAAATAATACCATCTACTTCTCTACATCTATGTATCTGCTCCCTACAAACCTAGGCTAGGGATTAAAAAATGTCAACTTCACCACCTTGCAGTAAGACTACTATTTTTTTCTTCAAAAAATTAGGAAATCAGTTGCATTGGTATGCTACTTCATGCAACCCTTGAAGATTGCATGAGCCCGATTCGAAAACACTAGAAATTAATATTTTGAAAAAAATAGTGCACACCCTCTCATCACAACATTCAAACCATTTTTTTTTTCTATTCTTTGGGTAACTCAGCATGTAAGACCACAGGCAAAAGAGTGTGTTAGGTGAGGTGGTCTAACTGACAGACTAATAGACAAATGCATAAACATGGACTGTAGTCCAAACTCTATGCAAAATGAGTGCTTTGCAACATCATGGCATGATCAATACCTCACAAACGTTGCAGCCCATTCTTGAGATGTGTGAGTTGTCACATGCTTGAAGTTGTGCTGATGCCTTTTTTCTCTCTCATCAGCTGGCATATCCAAAGCATAACTAATGGAAGCAGCAACTTCAGTGACGTTCCATGGGTTTACCAAAATAGCCCCAGCCCCAAGAGACTGTGCTGCACCTGCAAACTAGGAAATAAAAGAGAAGATTTGAACACAAGTTTCAACTTAATAATATCTCTTACCCATACTATAAGTAGACTTCACAAATTTCATTTCATGAAGAAAATCACTATCTTCTTCTTTTCTTTTCTTTTCTTTTCATTATATACAGCAAGTACTCAAATAAATAAAATTTCATTCCCCACTCACATCCAGCACCCATGTCCAGAAAGCAAAGCAACATGCATTAACTCAGCTGCAAATACTTAACTAATGAAACCCCACATTCACCATGTTACCATTAATTCTTCCAAAAACTGAATAGAAAATTACTCATTTTATATTGTTTTCTGATAATAAGAGAACCAGAAACAGATTTCAAAGAGATTTTATCTCCAAAAGTCTCCACTACGGTATTCAAGCCAAGTTCATGTTCTTATTTTAAATTCATACTTTTATAAATTTGAAATAATGATAAATCATGAAATTTTTGTTTTTACCATCATCAGGTAGAACCGAATTATCTGACTCTTTTCTTCCTCTTCTTCTCTTTTGTAACTCCTACAATCAAGTATTTAGATAGGCCTATTATGCTTAGTCCCAATCAGTGGCTAGGAGTCTAATGCTAAATATGAATATTTCTTACGAGTTTTGGCAGGCAGCACCCTTGATAAGCCTGCCTACCAGATGCATGCCATAAATCAAATGCTAACGATGAATGTCCTTACAGGTTTAAAGGAATGCGGTGCTAACTGATGGTTATCTTATCTAATTGTGTATCCTTGTCTAGTTTTTTAAGGCCAATCGCCCTGTTCCGTCCTGTATCTCTGTATGTTTTCTTGGGTTAATACTATACTCTAGGTAACCAGGCCAATGGGTTGGTTTTTAACTTTTTTCCATGATAATCTTAGAAGGGATATAAATGCTTAGAACTTCACTCTTCTTCCTCTTCTTCTGTTCTGCAACTCTGATCATCAAGTGATTTAGAGGCCTGTTGTGCTTAGTCCTGAAATAATGTAGGGTTACAAAGCAAGTAAACCAACACCTGTAGGAAGTGGCTAGGAATCTAATGCTAAATGTGAATGTTCTTATGAGTTTTAGCAGGAAGCACCCTCGATAATCTCTGCCTACTAAATGCGCCAATAAATCAGATGATTCACATGAATGTCCCTACAAGTTTGAAAGGAATGTAATGTTAACTGGTAATTATCTTATCTACTTATATATCCTTGTCTAGTTTTTTAAGGCCAATCTCCCTGTTCTTTCCTGTAGCTGTGTATGTTTTCTTGCGTTATGTGTTAATAGTATACTCAAGCTCACCAGGTGAATAGGTAAGTTTTATGGGATTGAATGGATAGAAACACGACCCTCAGTCAAGTACTTACCTTTGGATTAAATTATTCTTCTCCTCTCAGATTTATTGCACTAAGCTTAATGCCTCAAACATATCTTCAAGCTTACAAAAAGTATATCAACAACTAAAAGATACATTTCCCAGATATTGTATGAGACGTTCATCCTCATCATCATCATTTTAATTTTCTTTACCATGGTCTCTAACCAAAAGTAATATTTTCTTCTTTTTTAGTGATGGCCAAAACATCTTTGCTTGCAGGTATATCATTTAACAATAGCCAACAGTTCACTAGCAATCAACTAATAATCATAAATAAAACCAAATAAATAGAAAGCTTAATTACCTCACTTAGAATGAGAACTCCTTTGTTGGAAGCTTGGCAGGCAACAAACTCATAGCTGACAAGATTCATTCCATCCCTTAAAGATGTTACAAGTGCTACATCTAAACAAGAAAGAGTGAATAAAAACGTTTTAAGTGCAAATCTCCCATTAAATATAGCCTTTTATACAACAGTATAGAAGAAATGATAGGTTAATTGCATCTCCATATTGATGGCTTGCCTGTTGGGTTTTAGTTAACAACAATGCTTCAATGTATGTTAACATGAAACAAATATTGGTAAAATTTGGACAGCCAAAAATATAATGATTGTTATTTGGCCAATTGGGGAGGGAACAAGCATGTCGTGCACTTATCTTAAGGACCCTTCTATTAAACCTTTATTAAGTATCTGAGTACAACTTCAATATATTGTCAATAGCAACATGTAACCATCTCTCTTACAATTGTCTTCAGTTAATGTGCTCACATTTCTCTGACAGTATGCCAGAAAGTAAAAATATTTATAGCCAATTTCCAGAAAATTGGATGGTTTATCAAGAACAATAGAAAAATATACCATTTAAAAAATGGATGGCATGGTATATTTAAAGGAGTTTAAGTAACAAGAACAAAAAAACAATAAAGAGCATAGGCGCGAGCTAACTGGAAGACTTTATTTTGCATTTAATTAGCACAAGAACTCAAGAAACCATTGATTAGGATATTTAATTATTTAATTTGCCTCCATATACTATTTCAACACCTTAGCCATCTTCTTAACTTGGGGGACCAAGAGGTCAACTAATTGTCACCAAAACCAATGGTTCTAAAGCCAAATCATTAAGCAATAAAGACAACAAAGATTATGACTGTGATCGATGGCACAAAAATGAGTACCAGTAATAGCATATAGTGCACATAACGCATGAAAGTCGAGAGATCGATCCTGTAAATAAAAAAGAGAATGCTTTAGAAATCTTCACATTTTCAGCCAACAATAGTTGCAATAGAGAAATGTTTTTCGTAAAAGCATAGCTAAAAGACTTATTGAGGTATAATAGGAAATAAATCAAGGTAAGAAAGACAAATAATTTGATGATATTTGCCTAATTTTCAGCTTATGCATCATCAATACATGATAAAAGTTTAACTTCTTATCTTACACTGCTTCCAAAGACTACAAAACAAAATGCATATCTCGGACTCTAGTTTCAAATTTCGGAGTCCACAAATACTTTAAAGAAAACAAAGGGATGGTAGAACTCAACATGTGAACATGCAATGCAATTAGTGAGCAAAAAAGTCACTAAAAAGTGCGTAACTATGAAAAATATGTTTGATTTACGGTTAAAAAGATACCTTTTATAGTTAAAAAACACGGGGACAGTAGAACTCAGCACGTGAAAATGCAATGCTAATTTTTTTTTTATTTTTTTTATTAGTAAATCAATCTTATTAAAAGCGCAAAGTGGCACAACCTAAGCACACAGGAAGTAAACAAGAGAAACGACTGCTTAGGGAGAAGAAGAACATAATTCCAGAAATTCTAGGAAATTAGAAAAAAGTGCATAACTATGAAACACCCATGTGAACATTCAATGCTATTAGTGAGCAAAAGAGTGCATAACTATGAAAAATATGTTTGATTTATGATTAAAGAGACACCTTTTATAGTTAAATAAGACAAAAAAGAAAAAAAAAAGAAAAAAAAAAAAAGAAAAGAAAAAGTCTTCTTTTAATTACTTTGTTTTTGGGAGAGCCTTTATCGGCTAGAGAAAGAGCTGAAATTTTATTGCTTGGGATTGACATGATTGAAAAGAAAATGATTACATTCATAAGTTAAAAAACTAGAGGCAGAACAGTTCCTTTACAGCTTCAACAATTGATCCGTATCCCTTTAGGGGAATTGCATAAGAGACCCATGCATCATATGTCATTACTTAAGGCATTCAAACTTCAAGCTTTTTCCTTTAAACATTCCTGACTCTTGCCCAAGCTCATATAGTCATAAGGCAGAAGTTCTTGACTAACTATAACTAAAGCACTTTATTGTTGTGAACTAGTGTGAGGGTATACAGAGCAAGAATATGCCCTAGTTCTTTTATTTGTTAATAAAAAAATTTTGAAAAGTAATTTTATTTGTTAATAAAATTTTACACTTGTAGTAATATTGAAATTAGTAAACTCACGATTTTTAACAGCTTAAATTTTGGCATAATGATAATTTATCATATCATCAAAGTAGGAGATCTTGTGGTCAAATCCTAGACCTCCCACCTTGTTATAAATTTCAGCGTGTAAGGTCACATATGGGTGGAGTGTTGGAGGGGCAAACTGGTAATTTATCAGTAATGATTCAGAGAAACAATGCATTTCCTATAGATCTATTACTACACCCACCCATATACCCATATGCATGAGTGTACACACTTGCAAGCATGTCTATCAGTGTGTATATAAAAAATAGAAGTATGAATTTATCGTCTTAACCATTAAAAGAAGTTATTATCTAATTTTACATATATCAGTTTGTAATTGATTGGACAAAAACAAAAGTTGATAAGGTAAAGACAAACCAGATGATGTATTGGAACCGCAGTTAGAGTACCAAATTTCCCATTAATGCGTCCAACAATCTCATGAACCTGGCTTGTAAGCTTTTGATCTATCAAAGCAACAAGTACAATATATTGATAATGGTTCTCTTATGCAAATATATTGACAAGTTTTAGTCTTGATATAAATCAAGTCAATAATAGTTCTCTCCCAAAATTCACTATATGTCATACAGGAGGCACAAAATTTTAAGCGTGTGTTTCACTAAGTCAAATACACAAAACTATAATGACAACAATATAACAACCTATGTGAAAGTGAAGTTTATTAGTTTATCTGTTTTTCATATTATGATTAGAAAATCAAAGAATTCGGACCCGTATTATCTGTTATTGGAGAGAAATAACATTTTACCAAATACCTAAGGAAAGACTTTAACAATGATCCATCAGCCATCCTAACTTAATTCCTATTGAGTAAGTATCATAGGCATAGAACAAAGATAGCTTTCCAGTTATATGAATTTAAATGGAGGAAACATGTTAAGAAGGAAAATACATTCAGGAACATCTGTCCTTGTTGGAACCGCAATCTGCAGCAAAACTACTCGATCACGCCAATGTGGATTTTCTTCAAGGAACTTCTCAAACGCCAAAATCTTTTGGGGGATTCCCTTAATCATATCAAGACGATCAACCCCCAACATTACCTATCCATAGAAGAACAATAACATGAGGAAATTTAAAAAGCAAACAAACTGATGGTAGTAAGTCTAGCAAATAAGACTAAGGTTACATTTGGTACGCGGAATGACTATTCTAATAGGAAAATGACTAGCTTTTATTGAAAATGGAAGAAAGTGGAATGAAATAGCTTTGGAATGATTATTCCCTCATGGGCAATGGGAATGGCTATTCCAAGTGTTAGATCATTATTATATGCTCTAACACCAAGGCTATTCAATTCTACCTTCTTCAATTCCTAATAAAAGCTAATCATTTTTTCTAATGGAATAGTCATTTTGCATACCAAATGTAACCTAAGGATTCCAAAATGAAGACATAAATCAAATATAAGAAAGAACAACATTATTATGACCATGTCTAGCACGACCAACCCCTAACATGACCACACCAACAGTTAATTGCACTCTATTCATAATGAAGAAGAACTATTAATAATGGTGCTTCCAAACAAAACAGGTAGCTCTTACCTTTCGGCCGGCAAATCTTTGCTTTAGTTCTTTCATGTTAATCTGAACTTGAGGGAGTTCAAGAGCTCGAATAAATCGCTCATAATCTATCCCAATAGGAAACTGTTGTTTCAAGCTCCCAAGAAAATAAAACATAGGCATGATGAGGAAAAATTTAGGGAGGACTTCATATTGATAATTAAAATCAAGCTGACAAACCTATGAAATATAAGAAACGAAATGTGGATTTTGCAATATGGAAAAGAAAGAAAGAAAGAGGGTGATCAGTTAATATGTACCGCAGCTACACGTGTAAGCTTTCCTTGATCCTCTACTCCTTCAGGCGTACCCTCAAGTCCAAGAATACGAGTACAAGCACTTACAAAATGCCTTGCGTAATCATATGTGTGGAAACTGGAAGGTAAAATATCCACCAATTAAAACGTTATGTATAAAATCTATATGAGCACAGTCATTAAACTTTTTAAAAGTTTTGTTGATATAACAGGTTGATATTACAATGTCCCATTTCCTGGTGCAACTAAAGGATGACAAAAAAAAACTCTTTCTTTTTCCCTTTCACTTTTAATTATCAGAATCCTAAATCTCCAATGATATAAACTTTACAGTAACTCTCATCTTATTGAACACTTCCTAGGGGAAGCTTTAATAATCCCCAACTCCACAACTAGAATAATCCTTTAAAATGGGGGAACTAGATTTAGCATGATGGAGCCCAAAAAAGAAATGCTCTAATTAGTATGAAGGCATGTACTCAACTCCTTCAAGGAGCATAATACATTTGCGTGCTCCTTTTCACTGAAGTTGATCAAACTAAAGGCCTGACCGAAGCTAACAAGAGCAAGCTAACACATTTCAGTTGCAGCAGCAGAGAGTTCATGAAGTTGCCCATTGATTTAATTGGGTTTTTGTTTTTACTTGTATCTGAAGTGACTTTAGTATTTGTAGCATAAGAGGGCTGGTATCGAATTTGGTATGAAGTTGACAATTAAAAGGAGGGAAAATGATGTAGTAACTAGCTTTTATGAGAAATTATACTGTAAGGGCTATTATACATACAACCAGACATATTTAACATTAATACATTAATCTTTCCTCACAGTGAACCTCAGGCATATTTGTTTGAAAGTTGGATTGCACCCTTTATATCTCTAAATGTGCTGTTACACATATTTGTCAAATTTGACCTGATCAATCATGAAGTAAATCACTTGTCCAATAAAATTACAGAGTAAATCAACATAATCTATCAACAATGAATACCGTTGAATAGAAGCTTATGAATTTCCTAATGTTTTTCGGAGGTGGTAGGAATGTATGTCAGTGTCATATGTTGGCATCAAATGAAGTATTGGCATCACAGATGATATAGTGGTCAATAACTACTTCAAACATAGCAATGCTAATATAAAATAAGAAAAACAAATATCAATTAGCTCTAATACAAAGACTTAAACACAAGCGTGCAACATATAGGATGTCACCAAAATGAGCACTTTTTAAATAGGTAATCAAGGAAAAAGGTGAAGACAGTTTCTCAGCTCCTAGGGAGACAGTAACCAAGGCAGAGGCAAGAACACAACAAAAGTTTACCGACTGACCAAAGTCTATCACTAAACTTGGATGACATTTGTTGGCCTTCCTAGGCGTGAGAACTATGAGTTCCATCCAAATACCAGTCTCCTCCTAAGAAGCATAATGAAGCAAAAACAGAATAAAACAAAGAATCGTTCATGTCCAAATAATATGCAGAAAAATAATAACTTACCCAACTAAATCAGCAGCAAGAACAGATCTCAACAGCTCTGACCGAGAAGGCAGCGTCCTATGTATTTCAGAGGAGGGAAAGGGAGTATGAAGAAACCAACCAACTTTCATTTTGTTGTTATATTCTTTTAGATATTTCGGAAGAAACATTAGGTGGTAATCATGGCACCAAATCACATCTCCCTCCTTATAATGTTGTTTTACTACTTCAGCAAACATTTGGTTTGCCTTCTTATATGCATCAAATTGAGACTGGAAACTACGGGTGGTTGCAAGGCGGTCTTCCTGTGGAATCCCAAGATAATGGAAAAGAGGCCACAAGATGTTGTTACAGTAACCATTATAATACTGATGAACCAACTCCTCATCAAGAAATATTGGGACGCACCTCTGCAGTCAATAAAGCAAAGTTAGGAAGGGAAAGACAGTACATTATTTATTTGTGTATTGGGGGGATGGGGGCAAAACTTACACATCATAGACATTATCCAAGATTATAGACGATACTTGTATTAGTTGTTAAATTTGATGGGACTTGAAATGTAACCAAATTTCCGAACCTTTTCAGCTAAGGCGTTAGTGAGTGCTCTTTGTCCAACTTCATCGGGTACATTTACACCAGCCCAACCAATCCATTTGGCATCAAACTCCTTCAGGCCTGCAAAAGAATTTCAAGGCTTCATTTAGCCTTCACTTCAGTGAAAACAAAACAAAAAACATGTTTTAAAAATGTAACCTCCCCTTCATAAGGCGTGGTCCTCAGCCAATTGAATTATAATATAAGATGCTTAAGAAAGAAAAAGGGATAAGGCAAGATTTGACCAATCACTTACCTAAAAGTGCACTGACTAGCCCTCCGACACTCATCTCAAGTTGCCATGAGTCCTCACCCTTTCTGATAGCAGAGACAGGCAACCTATTGGCTACCACCAACAATCGTTGTTTAGAAGGGCGGCCATCTTGCCTTGGGCATCCATCAGCCAGAAAAGCTCTTGCAGCTGCAACCCCGTTCAAGAACGCCCCCTCGCTAGGTAGACCCAAATTAACATTCTCATGTGAACGTGAATCATTCACAAGGATTTCTGCATCTCTGTTACTATCTCTTGCTTCTTCACTTGATTGGAAAGACCGGTTGGATTTCCTTAGCTCTCTTTCCCTCAGAAGCCTTTCCAATCTAGTTCTGGGTGTCACAGGACTGCAGTTATACTTGTTCCCTGGCATGTGTACAGTGTAAAGAAACCTGCAATTTTGCATGTTTCCATGGTCATGCCTAAAAAGTACTACACACGTTTCAAGCAAATTGTTCAGACTCAACCACTTGATATCAAAGTGATGCTACACAATTTAACCACTCTAGCTACAAACTGTCATGAACCAAACCAAGACATCACACATAATCATTGAAATGGTGAATTTTCTCAAATACTCCAAGAAATTGTCCACACTTAACCATTCAAACTAAGAGGACTAACGCACCTACTGCTGTACACCAACTACGTACAAACTTTTCCAAAAACTGTCCATGCTTGTCATATGAGCTGTTTGCTTTATCTTAAGAGCGACAAATAATCTTTGGTTAAACTAATTAAGCAAAAGAAGTCATACAGTGCATTAACCAATCAACTGAGCAAAAACATTGTCACGGCACGAGGAAGCTGAGATAATGACTGTTCAAGAAGTGGAAAAGAACTCTACTTTGAGCGTGAGCATAAATATCTGGGTTTATTCTAAACTAATCAGTGAGGAAAAATACAAAATGGCAGAACAAAAACAAAAATAACCCATCAACATATCAAGCGCCAAAAAAAGAAAAAAAAGAAAAAAAAGAAAAAAAGGAATCAAGAAAAATCAAAATGAGGATTGTAATCTCTACAAACCCAGAAAAACCAATCAGAAATACAGAATCAAAACCCCATTTTCTTTTTTCACAATGGTGCACGTGAGCAAGAATGGCCACAAAGAAGACGAAGAAATCAAAGAAACAAAAGGAACCCAACAGTAAATGGTTCTCACCGGATTTTTCTGTAAACTCCTGCCAATTTCTTGGGAAGAATCCACGTTCATCACCAAAATGTGACACTGACCCAGCTTCTGTTGGGAGCTTATATATAAAGCGCAAATCCTGGCCATATGGATACGAGGCAGCAAGTTGGCCAACCGATATTTTAGGGGGCTATGCTCACGAAAGGAAAAATCCGCATTCGAAGTATATAATGATGATGATAATTAATGGCACAAAGGAAATAGCTTTAGCCACGGATTACGATGAAGCTAATATGGTATACAATATACGCTCAGGCATAGCTTTTTTGGCCATGCAGCTCACTCCCAAATACGCAAATTCAAAGGAAACCAGGTACCTAATTTTGCACATTCAGACCCCACCAAGATATATCAATTATGTAATCAGTCTACTATACGAAAATGATTTGGGGTATGATTTATGGCAATTTTATTATTATTATTATTTTTTTATAACCAAAAAAAAATATATTTGTTCTTCGGAATGAATTCAATGCACCAAAGATAAAATTTGATGACATCTTGCTCGTATTACAGTGAATCAGTCCTTAATAAAATGATAGTTATTATCACATTAACCCAATAAAATAGAAGTGACGTAAATTGTAGATCCTACTTCGTATCTTTGGTTTTAAAGGCGGAGTTCAAGAATTGAAACGGTTATAAATCTTATGGATAATGCTGTAAAATTTCCCCTCAAGGGCTAAATAAAGAAGGAAATCTAAAAGTGGGTAGTATTTTGAATGCTAGTTTATCTATTTGTAATTTATTTTTGTATAAAATGAAATTTATAGTTTTTGCACACATAACGTGGGTCAATCGAAACCTGTAATGGGCCTAATTTCCGATGCCAGAAAAAACATGTAAAAGGCATCATAATTATTGGGTTCTTATCTTTATGGTAGCATTTCGTTCACAAAATCTGACATTCTTATTGACATCCACATACTTTTTTGAAAAAAGTAAAAAAAGTATGTGGATGTTAAAGAGAATATCCAAAAATGTGAGGCCTAAGAATTTAAATTCGCCCCCATTTGTGAATTATTAATAATTTGACTGAATTCTCAAAAATATGAGATTCTCCCATCCTCTAGGAATTATTTATTGTCCTGGAAATATTATTTTTTTTTCTTACTTTTTAATTTAATTAGTTGAATACGAAAAACATAATTATTAATTTTGCATCTCAAAATTCAATGAAAATGAGAAGCACATTGGTGCTCACAGTGTCGATTTCAATGACTTGCGGCACAACAGTTGAGCGGCGTAAGAATGAGACAATGAGAGATTGAGACATACTGTGAGAATCTGAGATAGAGATTAGGTTTTTTTAATGAGCAATGATTCACTACCACCTAAATATACAACTTTTCATCACTTTGTTTATGTGGTAAGGTGGTTCCCCACTTTAATTTATTTTTAAAAAATAAAAAAACTCAAAAAGTAGTGGGGGACCACCTTGCCACATATGCAAGGTGGTGAAAAGTTGTATATTTAGGTGGCATTGAATCATTATTCTTTTTTAATATATATATATATATATATATATATATATATATATATATATATATATATATAAGGGTGGGTGGTTAGCGGTAATTAACCGCCTCCGCGTATCCCTAAAACCGCCAACCGCTCTGTCATAAGCGGTTATTTATTACCACCTTCAAAAGCGATTATACTGTTAGCGGTTACGGGGTGACTATAACCGCCCTGTTTGTACTTTGTACGTGCCTAATTCAACCATGCATATTTTATGTTATATAGGTATATCACATTATTTACATACCATTAGAGGATTAAAAATATAGGCATTAGAATCATACCAAATAACTTTTGAAGGGTAAAAATGTAGCTATCATGCATGTCACTTGGGTAATCACGTTGATCCTTCCTTATCCATGTTTGAGACTCAATTTCTTGGAATCGAACTCCACCTTTGCAGAAACTTAAAATCACGCGCGGTTTGGCTTTTAAAATAATACGTTTTTGAAAATGTACTACTTTATCCGTGATTTGAAAACGTTTATTTTTTCCTGTCTTCAAAATTTATGTTTTTAAATTGCCATATTTTCAAACACATTTTCAAATGAGACTTTTTCAAATTTTGTTTAAAAACATGTGTAAGGAACGGGTAAAATATCCGACTACTGCCTACTGCCTACCGATTGCGATCGAATTGCCTACCGCATCTACCGACTTATTTTGATTGGTTAGTCGGTATAGACTTTTATTTCAACTTTCGGTTCGGTTCGGTTCGGGCGTTTGCCCTACGAAATTGCCGGGCAAACACATTTAATTAAGAATTAATGAAGGCTAGGGGATGTGGATTATATTGTTAGAGCACAAAAGACACTAAAAGAAATTACTCATATAATATTATTGGACCTTTCCTGGAGTATTTTTAATGCGTTTATCTCTCCTACAATGTTAAAATTATGAGAAATACTAGACATCCCAAATTTTTTTTTTCTAAAAGTTGGTTCCCAAATGATGTGTCACAATCCCATGAGATTGTGGCACATTTTCCAAAATGATAAATCACATGAGATTGTGACACATCATTTGAGAACCAACTTTTGAAAAAAATTATATATGAAATATCAATTTACTTCTTCCACTATTTTTGTATTGCCATTAGCTAGTGGCAGTGAAATGGAAAGTGAAGGATCTATTGGGTCAACATCGTCCACTTTTTCAATTCTATATATAAAATAGTGCAGGTACATGAGTAGAGTATGTTTTGTTTCTTACACATAACAAAGAAATTTGAGTTAAAAATAAATAAATAAATAATGAAAGCATGATACATATAACAAATCTTAAAAAGAAAAGAAAAGAAAAAGAAGAGCTAGCCCAACCTCTAGCATATGAAGAGTAATTCTAGAAGTCACTCTCGTATCCCTTAAAAAATGATGTGCTTTTTAAAATCATCAATTGATCAAAATTCAATAGTGATCAATTACAAGTTCAATGGTGATTTTAAAAGTCACATCATTATTAGAGAGACGTAAGAGTGACTTTTAACATTAATCAGTGTATAAAGGATTGAAGGCGGCAACAACAGGTTTGAAGCTAATAATTTGTTAGGTGCTATTTACGACACTCACAAATTTTCATCATAAGTTGTTACAACCCGCACCGGCCACAAACAACATTCTCACATCTTCCTTTTATTTTGAAGATCCTCTTCGAAGCTGTGGATTGAATTAATGCATGAATAACACTATTTTGTTGGTCTTTAATTTGGTTTTTATAGTATCTTTGTTGTTTTTATATTGTTATGATGTTGTAGTTTTCGACTCTAATTTTTAAAAATTAAAAAAAAAAAAATCATTATGATTTAAATCTCTGTCAATGAAATCAATGGAGGACAAAAAGCATGTACTTTTCAAGTCTACTTGCAGGAAAGCTCGTTTTTGGTGGAAACATATATCCAAACCTTTTATGAGGTCGAGACTTAATGAAAATTGAAGTTTATTAAGAATTGAAAATGAAAGGTTGATTGATATTTGGGGAGAGAATTGGATTCTAGGATATGTCATGTCAGTCAAAGATTATATTTAAACATATCTTAGAAGGGTTTGTGGACCTAATTGATTTTGAAAGGATATACCCAGACAAAGCAGGCTCTTCCATGGTGAAAACTTGAAAATGGAAGACATTTTTTTAATTAGAAATAGGGCAGTTTACGATTGCCCGTTGTAGCTAGAGTTTGCTTATTTTGAACAGGCTAAGATATCGAGACCATTTGTCACGGCATATAAGCTTTATAAGCTCTACTTCTTAAGCCGTTTAAATTTTTGTGAAATTCAAACAGTCTAATTTAAAGGATCTCATTCTTTGGTGACCAATTTGTTTTTCAAAAGCTTTTAAGTACAAAATATTATATTAAAAAAAAGAGGGTTACAATAGAACAAAAATTCAAGAGGAGTAGGCTCCCAAGCAACAAACCCATATGAAACAGACGATGCCGAAATTGAAAATCCGAAATCAGCAATCGGTCCATAAATGATCTCGAAGGGATCATAAACGATTCGATCCTCTATATCTTGAGTAAAAGTCAAGAAAATGGCCGCATAAAGAGGTATGAACACCAAAATAGAAGACGAGTAGATATATGACCCTCACGAGACCCTTCAACCCTACCTAAATTCCTAACAAAGGGGACGTAAGCATGGACATAATCATCAAAGGACTCTTTAACCTTATCCAAACCTCTCGTCGATAAAAACAATATCGACCTGAAGTGGTTGAGGACGTAGAGGGTAAGAAGTATCTCACTCCTATAAATTAAATACTTCTCCTTCTAGGGGTCCTCTTTTGTGTTTGTTTCCTTCTGTCCCTATACCAAGAGTGGAAAAAAGGAGAGGACCAAAAATAAGCATTTAAATTGAAAGAAAGGAATATGAATAAAGTACCGTACGTGTGCTATGTTGTGCGTGTGTCGTCCATTTAGGAGCTAGCTAACTAGATAAGGTAACCTTTCACATGGACCACAATCTCAATATTTCATTAGAGAGAACCAAATCAATCACTTTTTTTTTTTTTTTTTTTGATGAATAAACCAAATCAATCACTTTCTTCTATAATAAAGTTAGAAACAAGAATACCCCACATAAATATCTAAGAAATAATGACACTTTCTCATATATGCTATCGTCAAGATACGAGAAAAAAGCAAATCTCCTGTCCCTTTTCTTTTCCGCTCCCCACTTCTACCCTCTCGTTTTATTTTCATGCATTTTTTTTCATTTGTTTGTAGGTGTTCTTCAACCAGGTCAACCATTTTGGCCTCTCTGCTATGCATCCGTCTATCTACCTCCGTGTTGTACTGTTCATATCCTCCATGGCCGCTGCTGTTGTTTACTGGTTGCGTTTTTGCTTTGAATAAGAGTTTTATTCTTTATGAATTTGCCTTCATAGACGATTTATGAGATGAAAGTAATTAGTCAGGTGTGAGGGGTTCTCTCTCAAGACCTGGATAGGGCTAGATAGTTTGGTATTATCTCTCACGATCGGTTTAAATAAATTTTTTTAGGATATTTTGCTATCCTTGTCTTAAATCTAGTCTGCTCGAAACTCTTTAACTATTTTTGTACATGGTTAGCGGAAGACAAAAGTCATAGATAACATTTTTATTATAAGAATTTTGATTGTATCTATGACTTTGTAACCTCATAGCATGTGGTTATAATTTTACAGAACTTTATGTTTTGTGATGTAAGAACTTTATACTCGTGATCTTTGATCAATGAAATACACAGTTTTTTTTTTGTTAAATATATATATAATAAAATTATATTTATGCTATGTAGCTTTTAAGTGGTACGTACTAGCCTGAGTTGGGCCCTTTACAGGGGACAGCTGTGGAATAATAACTGGGGGAAAGGTAACATTTGTCCGGCTGCTGGCCAGCATTCAATTAATCGTCCACTGGAATGTAGTGTGTACGCATGCATCAGGGAAAGCTAACGAGTTTATTTCCTATTTCACATTTATGTAGTTTGAGAATATTTTTTAATATCTTTGATATGAATTACATATGGTTCGTAACTTGTATGATGATGTTTTCTAAAACATTCATACCTTTTTATTTTAATTTATTACAGAAATGTTTGGCAGTTTTTCTTTTAAATGGTGAAATTTATAAAACTGATCGAGTTCTAGCTAATTACTTTTTCGCTGAAAGACTCCCCCGGTTACGGTTTTATTATGCGGGACGCCGATGAATTGTCAAAGGTTCCATAGGCGAAATTCTCATCCTTCGCCCAATACAAAAAAGAAGTGTTACTCCCACTTTTTTAAAATTTTAAGACTGGTTTGTTTATGAGACGAGTTATGAAATATGTATGTCCAAACTCGGGCGAGCTCGAGCGTGTTGAGAATGTCATTTGAGCCGAATTGAGCCAAGTATTCGACAAGCTCGATCGGCTCAAATAGAGCTCGAGCTAGGTTGTTAAATTTAATGTGTGATCCGAGCGGACTTCAAGCCCAAATTTGTAAACAACCTTTATACATTTATTTATAGCATAAATATATAATATGTAATTAAATAATGTAAAATATAGTACATAATTATAGTCTATAAGTAACAAATTAATAATATATTCTTATATATAACTAGAGAGTATAAACTACAGTAACTGTATATTGTGAACAAGTAGAAAGTCTAATATACTATATATAACTAATTAACTATAGTATAACTATATATAATATATAACTATTGTTAACCTTGCATGTGTGATGTATTATATATATATATATATATATATATATATATATATATATATATATATATATATATATATATATATATATAAAATAATAGTTATATACTAACTATTAATAACTTAATATGTTAGTTTAACATACTAAATACTATTATCAAAGTACAATAATTAATATGTAATACTATATTTACTTAGCTAGTATACTATATATATGCATATATAATATATACTTTTATTATTATTTTTTTTTATCAAAATTACCTATAGACTATAGTTTACTACTTAACTATGTATGCATAGTTAGATAGTTGCTTAGTAATATTAAGTTACTATATATTAACCAACTAGTTAATAACTTAATATATTAGTTAATACTAAGTTGCTATATGTTTATACACACATATTATGTGTGTATATGAGCTGGGCTCGTGAATCTTAATCAAGTCAGGTGAGCAAGTTGGTCGAGCTTTATACGAGTTAGGATCACGAGTGTTAGTCGAGTGAGTCGGGTATGTGTCACTTAATAATCGAGCAGTTTTCTACAGCCATGGACGAGTTTCTACAGTCACAAATCGAGTTCAAAACGAATTTAAATGAGCGGGTTGTCGAACGGAATAGTTTATTTATAGCCCTCCCATCGCCATGTGATTATGGGCGGTAGAAAGTACAAAAACTCCTAAACGGTTAAGTCATTATGCTTGTGTTTCCTCTTGTCTAGCACCATCGGCCATAAAATGCAACAAGAAAGGAGTATCCTCCAGCCGTTGGCCATTAGAGAGGCTGAGGCTAAGTGGAGGGTCGAGACCACCTCCCTGACTTGGCTCGAGAAAGGAAGCCAAAGGCCAACCTTGAATATATCCTCAAAGAGGCACACTTCATCTTGTTTGCCATCTACGAAATCACTCTCCTCGAGCTTGGGGGAAGCACCCTTTCCAAATTTCTTTGGAATCTACAAGTTGATTGCTTGACATTGTTAGCCCCTGTAACTCAAATTTTCTCCTATTCCATGTGAATTTCATGAATAATTTTGAAAAATCCACACTATTGGCTCTAACACCCGCAACCATTGAGAACCTAACACAACCTTACATCCTTCAGCTGGCAATAATAATAATAATAATAATAATTCCATCACAAATTTAGCACCATGTATCAATCCCCTATTTTTCCTATAAGTTATTATTTTAATGTATTTGAGCAGCTCGTTCGGACGGGACTTGAACAAGCTGCCGAGCAAGTACTTCAATTACAGGTCTCATTCGAATAGGATTCGAATGAGTGTACCAAATGAGCCTCTTGGGTCTCCTTATAAGAACATATTGTTCGGATAGGGTCCAAACGATATACCGAACAAGTCTCTGTATTGCTAACCTTGTCCAGACAGAGTCCGGACTAGTTTCATTGACTCTATTTTATTTCGCATCTCCTTTGATGAAACTTGAAGGGCGTTCTGATGTGAATCGTGCGGAAACCGTTTTATCACAAAAATATATCCTAACACCACTTCTAATGCTTCAAAAACTCCTCCTTAGCTCCACACAGTACTTTTTTTTTTTCTTTGACAAGTTCACACAAGAAGGGGAGGGGGGATTCGAATTTAGTGACCTCCGCTTCATAAGGCGTGGTCCCCAACCAATTGAGTTACCCCTTGGAGACTCCACACAATACTTATACATTGAACATGCACATAAAAGTACCAACTTTTTACGTGTCACTTCTCCGTTTTAGAAAAAACCCTAGCTTTCTCTATTAACAATCACAACATCGATCATAACTTCTCAAATTTCACAACGCACCACACAAAAAAAAACTTTAGTATCAACAACTATATTACTTCTATCAAAATGCTAGCGGAATGTAATTGATGTGAACCCACTAGTAACAAAACATAGAAAATGATAGATCGGCTACTTCGAGAGAGCTATAATCTTCAATGGCTATTTCGAGAAAACCTTGACCTCCAAAACACAGTAAATTGTATTTATCACAATTATTTTAATCACATGTCTGTTTTTCGTGTCTGTATTTTCAGTGTAGAGTTTGTTATTTGATAGTTGGCAAGAGTTTGTATTGAAACACATGTTCAGTTAGATACTATATATCTTTGTAATCTCAGTTTTGATCTCAATCAAGCGAATACAGAAAGTAATTTTTTTTTTCTCTCCAAGTTTTTCTCTCTGCTGTTGCTCTTTACTTTTCCCTTTTTGTTCTTCATTTTCCTTACCACAATTCAAATTTTATCATGGTATCAGAGCATTCTTCAATCAATCTGAATCTGCTCGATTTCTTTCTTTTTCAATTTTTTTTTCTTGATCAATTTTTCAATGGAAGATCCGATCATTATCGACATGAGTGAATCTTTCACCAATCCCTATTATCTTCATCACGCAAATAGTCCTGGATCTGTTCTTGTTTCTGCCTCACTGGATGGAGATAATTACTATTCATGGAGTCGATCTATGATCATAGCTCTCACAGCCAAAAACAAGCTTGGATTCGTTGATAGATCCATCGTCAAACTGGCTCCTACTGCATCAACATATCTTCCATAGATTCGGTGCAACACAATGGTGTTATCGTGGATTTTGAATTCAATTTCCAAGGATATTGCAGCTAGTGTAATATATCTTAACACTGCACAAAGAGATTTGGCTCAATTTGAAGGAGAGGTTTTCTCAGAAAAATGGACCAAGAATTTACCAAATTTAGAAGTCCATTTCCACTATTTCTCAAGAAAACCTAAGCGTCAGTGCTTATTACACTAAACTGAAGGCTTTGTGGGAAGAACTCAACAATTATCGTCCAATTTCTGCCTGTTCTTGTGGTGCGCAACAATCTGCTCTTGAGTATTTTGTTTCAACACGTGTTCAGTTAGATACTATATATCCTTGTAATCTCAGTTTTGATCTCAATCAAGCGAATACAGAAAGTAAAGTTTTCTTTCTCTCCAAGTTTTTCTCTTTGCTGTTGCTCTTTACTTTTCCCTTTATGTTCTTTATTTTCCTTACCACAATTCAGATTCTATCAGTATTCTAAAACAATAATCAACTCATTCATTTTCTTATTGATAATTTCTCCTTAAATAGAGAAACAGTAGACTACCGATTACATAAAAGACCAATTAGAGATCTTGACTTCTAAGATTATGACGACTCTAGTAAGAAAATATTTTGAATTAGAGATCTATTCCATAGTAGACTATAAAATAAACGGAGATATACTCATTGAACTCTAGCACAATACGAAAAATATCTAATAATTATGATCATATCAATAATGTTAACTTTAACAAACGGCGTTAAAAAAGGGTGTAGTCACACAACCTTATAGCTAACTCCTTCAAGAATCACCTCCTTGATTTCCCAGATTTCCTCTCTTAAGAACCTCACTTTCTCACATTTTTGGCACCCTTTCGGTCGAGTAAAACGAGCAAGAGTGATGTGCATTTTTGTTTTCAATCGAAGGGCTCCATTTATATCATTTTTTTTTATTATATTGTTCATCTTCGTTCGGACGAATTATGAGGTTCGTCCGAACGTGCATGTGTCAGAAATCACGTCATTCTAGTGATTTGGTGACACGTGGAGATCCTATCTCATTCGAAAAGATATTTGGTCTCATTCAGATGAGAATCTAATCAACACACACACGCCCATCAGCCATCCCATTCGTCAAATTGACACAGGGCCCAATTTGGGTCGTCGGGATGAAATCTCATTTTGGTTGGAACGTGGCTTAACATAAACGTGTTTCTCAAGTTTACCTCAAAGTCGTTAGGATGAGGCCTATTTCTCGTTAGGATGAGACTCCTTAACTCAAAATTTTTTTTGATGAGACTACTTAACTCAAAATTTTTCGAACTCCTGAAGTCAAATATTGACTTCCTATTGGCCCAAAACTCGCGGGTCCAACCGTACTCAACCCGTTCGGGCAACATTGCGTATGTGGTTGTAAATTGGGCGTAACTTGAATTACGTGTATTGGAATCGCGCATAAAACCTCAATCCGAAAAGTTCTGTCCGACACGCCCAATGTAGTTACTAAGTAACAGCTATTTCTAGGCTTGAAATCCGCCATTTCCTCTCTGAATCGTCATTTAGATAAGATCAGAATGATTAGATAAGATTTATTTGACAAAAATTCAACATATTATTTTGATTAGATCATAATATTATACAAAGTTCAAATGACCACAACATAATTGTCACGGTAATTCCCAGACCAAAGAAACCCGCTCAACTGGATACCTAGCAAAAAGAAACCCAATTGGCAATCCTTCTTTCTTTTTTTTCTTTTTCTTTTTCTTTCTTTTTCTTTTTTTTTTTTTTTGGATGAATCAAAGAATTTTATAAAAGCTTAACCATCTTTACACACGCCAGTAATCACTAGCCCATAAACCTCAACTAGATGACACTATCTAGAATGCCTATACAGTCATTACTACAGGAAAACAACAAATCTATACCGGCAACTTCTATAAATTCCGACTAATTACAACCTCTAATATCACCAAGCTTTAAGTACGAAGATTGAAACTATCGAAACCCCACCATCAATTTGAGTCCAACATTACTGGATGAACTAGAAAGCAAAAAAACATATGCTATGTTTGCTGGTTGCAATAAGAAAGAAGCAGCATAATCACACCTCTTTTAGCAGAACTAGTGTTAAAATCATTTTCTACAAATTTTTTTTTTTTTAAAAAAATAAAATAAAAAAATAGAACAATTGTAAAAATCACGTCTTTTCTAGAGAACCAGCGAAACTCTCATAATCTTTGTTTGCAGATCGGATCCAGCCACTCCTAATTTTGATTGGGAAGCCGGAAGAAGAAGAAGAATCAGAATCCATAGTGTATATATATACAAACATCTCTTAAACTACTACTCAATTGTCATTGTGCAATCCCAAATTACTAATTATGTCAATGTCTCCCGATAACAAAAATACCTTTCATAAAATTATATAAAAATAAAAAATTATTATTTTTTTAAAAAAATTAAAAATTAAAAAACGAAAAAATAAAATAAAAATAAAAACCAAAGATTTTCCTCTTTTTTAAGATGTTATTTTATTATAATTTTCGGTTTCGGCCACCTCTTGAATATATATATTTGTTTTTTTAAAAAAAATTTATTTTCTTAAAAATTGTTTGTTTTCTTTTCCAATTCAAATACAAAAATCATTTTTTTTAAAACAAAATAGTAATTTTCTAATTTTAGTTTAAGTTTTTTTTTTTCAAATTTATAAAATAATGTCTTACTGAAACTTTTTTTAAGGTTATTTTTGCCTTTTTATTGCCTTTAGAAGAACACTGATAATTTTTTTTTTTTTTGATAATTTACAAAAAACATTAACACAATTAATAATTTGAAGGAACAAAATAAAATACTTTTTTGATTCTCTCTTCAAAATTTATATATTATATATGAAGAGTCTTACTTTTACTAGATATGAACAATCATCCTTCAAGTATGGTTAGCTAAATAATCAAACGTCAAATTTAAACCCAACATGTGTCTAGGGATCATAAACAGTTTAATTCATTTCATTTTTTAGGATTTGGATTTTTGAGATGAGAAACGAATAATGCATATCCAAGACCAAAATAAACTATGCAGACAAGAACAATGAGGAATTTTTGAGAAATTTGAGCCACTAATTATTCTACATTGATATTTAAAGATTTGATAGGAGGAAGTCTAACTCAGCTCATATCACTGTAAATTTCTCTGGCCAAATGGAAAATGGTCCAAAGCAGGGACAACTCAGACCAAATCCTAGAATGGTATCTAGGATGAGTAGGCAGCAACCAGAAAACATCGTGCATCCTCTTGGCATACCCCTAGCGAAGAACACTACACATCATACTGTGTAGCGATTCTTGGCATTTTTGTCAAGTTTCTTTGCATCATCCTGAAAGAGCAGACCAGCAAATTACTTGCAAAACTCATAACCTATGATAAATTATGTGGGCAATAAAGGAAAACAAATTAAGTACATGCTTCAAAAAACATCCTTACATGGAATATAAATCCTATCGTGTCATTGTAATCGAGAAACTCCTTCCACTGTTTCCCAATGCTCAACTGCAGCAGAAAAAAAACATATGGGGACAAATAATAAAGACGGTATTATGATGAAGGCCGGTGGGTTTATCTACTTCAAAAAAGTTACCTGTGCAGCTTCATTTGAAGCATTCTTGGTCCACACACTAACTTTTTCCTGCCTAGCTCTCACATTGACAACTGCTCCACATATTTCGTCTCCGCGATCAAATTGCTCTCCAATCATTGCAAGCAACTAGTATCAGCACACTCAGAAAATTAGATGTCACAAAGAATTTTTGATTCAGTGTTAACCTACAAAGATCGTCTGAAACATACCGTATACAACCAACAGGTGTCAGATTTCCCTCTATTAAAAAAGGTTATAGTCCACTTCCCTCCATTAGCACAAACAGGGTCCTCCCATTTTGGCTCTATTTGATGTTTAAAACAATAGAAGTCTGCTCCAACAAGCAATTTGCTTGGATGATGAATATTATTGTAAACGCTGCGCAAGGAATAAATTGCCCACGCAAATTTGTCAGTTATTTTGAGCAGGAGATCAATAGAGAGACCAGAGGAATTGATAGTTCAAGAAGGCATATCAGCAATTACGGCAGCAGAGATTCGAGATCATAATCATACAAACTATGCCTAAAAATTTACCAAAATTAAAATGCAATGAGATACTCTGATATTCTACCATGTCTTCAGGCCCCATTTACATTTTATACATGTGCAGAGAAACTGGGTTCTCAGGCCAAAACCAATGAGAAAGGAGGGAAGGGAGTTCACATCATTCAATTGGTACCTTTATTTGTTTCCACAAAGAGTAAGGGGATTGTTATCGAAGTTTAAGTACTAGATAGAAGATGATTTATTTTAGGGAAAAAATTACAAGATCAAACAGGATAAGACAAATAGCTAATGTTTCACAGAGAGGTATAGAAGTGGAGCCAATTACTCCCACAGAAATGTTAACTCTCAGGCCAAAACGAATGAGAAAAGAGGGAAGGGAGTTCACATCATTCAATTGATACCTTTATTTGTTTCCACAAAGAGTAAGGGGATTGTTTTTTTTTTTTTTTTATAAGTAAAGAGTAAGGGGATTGTTATCGAAGTTTAAGTACTAGATAGAAGATGATTTATTTTAGAGAAAAAATTACAAGATCAAACAGGTTTTAGCTAACGTTTCACAGAGAGGTATAGAAGCGGAGCCAATTAGGAGCCAATTACTCCCACAGAAACGTTAACTCTCAGGCCAAAACCAATGAGAAAAGAGGGAAGGGAGTTCACATCATTCAATTGGTACCTTTATTTGTTTCCACAAAGAGTAAGGGGATTGTTATCGAAGTTTAAGTACTAGATAGAAGACGATTTATTTTAGGGAAAAAATTACAAGATCAAACAGGTTTTAGCTAACGTTTCACAGAGAGGTATAGAAGTGGAGCCAATTATGATTTATTTTAGGGAAAAAATTACAAGATCAAACAGGTTTTAGCTAACGTTTCACAGAGAGGCAGAGAGGTATAGAAGTGGAGCCAATTACTCCCACTGAAATTTTAACACACACAGAAATGTTATCTCTCTCTCACACACACACTCCCACAGAAATGTTATCTCTCTCTCTCTCTCTCTCTCTCTCTCTCACACACACACACACACACACACACACACACACACACACAAGAGCAAGCTCCCAAGAGATTATGACAATAAGATTCCAAAAAACAAAAATTTGTATAGCCCGGTCCTCATCTATGTAATGCAAATTTGGTTTTTTCAAGATGATTTATTTTAGGGAAAAAATTACAAGATCAAACAGGTTAAGACAAATAGCTAACGTTTCACAGAGAGGTATAGAAGTGGAGCCAATTACTCCCACAGAAATGTTAACTTCATCAAATACTCTCTCTCTCTCTCTCTCTCTCTCTCTCTCTCTCTCTCTCACACACACACACACACACACACAGACACACACAAGAGCAACCTCCCAAGAGATTATGACAATAAGATTCCAAAAAACAAAAATTTGTATAGCCTGGTCCTCATCTATGTAATGCAAATTTGGTTTTTTCAAGGAGACAGAAGCAAAGTCCCACCTGACCTAAATGAACAATTACAGGGAAATTATTAAAAAAAAAATGGAGTTTCACACACACACACACACACACACTTAAAGAATGGTTTTTTCAAGGAGACAGAAGCAAAGCCCCACCTGACCTAAATGAACAATTAAAGGTAAATTATTAAAAAAAACGGAGTTTGACACACACACACACACACACATTTAACATTCTTTAAGTTTGACTTTGTGATTTACACTTAATAAGGTTATTAATTACCAAAACCTTATAAGATGAATGATATTCTCCTCTCTTGACTCAAAATGGCTACAACTTGAACCAGTTTGTTTGAGGAAATCAGAAGGGTTACTCAATACTTATCAAAAAGAAAAAAGGAAAAAATTACTTGAATTCAAACTCCCCCCCCCCCCCCCCCCCCCTTCCCCCGGGGTCCCCAAAAATAAAAAATAAAAAAGCAAAAAGGCATTGTCTCAGTATTTGACCTATTTTTTTTAGAATAAGTCTATATAGTTGATGTTTTAGTGTCCATGACAATTGATACATCCATAAACTTGAAAGCATTTCACCTTGCACCATAAAAAAAAAAAAAAAAAAAATCCCACTGTTAAGAATATAATTATGGATTTCAGCCATAACAAACATATGAATAAAGTCTACTGACTCAAAAATAGTAGAGGTAGATAGATGCAGTTCACAAAGTTTTGCTTCCCTTAAAACTGACCAAACACAGAAGTTCAATTGGTCCAATAGAACCGCTGCCCAGTTTAAAATCATATGACGTGCAAGTAGATGGATGTACATATAGCAGATAAAGGGTTTAGAGGGGTAGAAATTAAAACTTTCTGAATTTCAGGGACAAAGGGCCAAATATCAGGGACCGAAAGTGTATACAGCCAACTATAAAGTATGGCACATAATTAAGAAGAACCATATATAGACATGAACATGGTACCATACGGTGATCAATCTCAACAAAAAAGTATGAAACCAATATTTAACCAAATAAAATACCAAATAACCAATACCTGTACAGATACACAGAAAACTACTCTACAACTTCATGTAATACTCCATAAAAAAATTCAATTACGTGATTCATATGAAGCCAGAAAGAATTAGTTAAACTCAGTAATTTAAATGCAAGATACAACTATCTGCAAAAAAACCTACCCAAATTTACTTGAACAAAGTTGTTAGAAACCGAAGCACAATGTCTCTACCACATAACACACCCAAGACCCGGTTGTTTCACATGAAAGAATCCAAATGCTCTAAAAGTTCCTAAGGGAAAGCTACGAATCCAAGTAACACAATGTTCCAACCAAACATGCCAAACTTCATATTCTTTTTGAAACTAAAACAAACATAAATAACACAAAATTCCAAAACACCCCAATTCCTCCCGACTCTCTGCAACCACAAACAGATCATAGTTTGAATCGAAGATCCATAAATGTTCAGCTAATTCATTCCCATTAGAAGAGAAGAAGTGATAAACCAACCTAACTCTAAACAAAGAACACTCTCTTTTCCTCATTTCTCTTAACAACAAGAAGTTGCCAACTTTTCTTTCCATTTTCCCTCTTTTCCCCTCAAATTTTCCATTTCCTCTCCGAAATCCAAATCTTCCACCTCCTCAGCACTCAAACAAAGATCAACCAGAAACAAAAACCCAATACACAAACATATTGTATAGTATAGCAAAAAAAATAAAAAAGCAAACATTTAACCTCCAGAACTCTTCAACCGTAGAAAAGGTGTAGATCGGCCTCAGAGAGCTACCCCAAGCGGCCTGCTTGGACTTGGCAGCGGGGTTGTCGAACCAGAAGGTCCACGAGTGCTCGAGCGGGTGGGACTGGTGCACCACCTCCGTGCCCGTTTGCTTCGAGTCCTCATCTTCCCCGACGATCTCTCCCTCCTCGGGCTCCTCGTCCTCCTCCCCAGCTCCGCCAGCCCTGGGGTTAGGGTTAGGGTTTGCGATCATGTTGATGTTGGTGTTGCTCTCTTCCTCGGTGGTCGCTGACTTTAGCGCCTCCTCCACCACCATTTTCCACTTCCTCTCTTCGTTTCTCGGGGATTTTCCTTCGGTTTCTCTCTCTTTCTCTCTCTTTCTTGGTGTTTCTTTTTCTCTTTTCTCAGTCTTTGGAGATGGAGAGAGGGAACTTCATATAAAAGTATGCATACATAAGCAGGTGGCAAATGGGCTGGGCAACTGGGCTGGGCTGGGCTTCTCTTAGTTTTTGGGTTCAGTCTATGGCCCATATGATGCTTGAAAAGTATGTTTGACAGTCCTATGCCTAGGGTTAGAATATTTCAAAGCCCATGGGGGTAGCCTGTGACACCCCAAATACTTCGGAGGTGGTGCACCATATGGGGTTTTTATTTTATTTTATTTTTCTTTTTTGAAAAAAAAATCAAAAGAAAATAAAAAATAAGAATGATTTTTAGTCTATTCTCATTGGAAAAGTTATTCGTCTAATTTTTTTAGAGAAATAGGTATTTATCTTTATAAGGGAATATTTTTGGGGGGGGGGGGGGGTTTGGGGTTTTTATTTTCTTTCGATTTTTTTTTGGGGAGGGGGGGGGGGGGTTGGGGTTTTTATTTTATTTTATTTTTCTTTTTTGAAAAAAAAAATCAAAAGAAAATAAAAAATAAGAATGATTTTTAGTCTATTCTCATTGGAAAAGTTATTCGTCTAATTTTTTTTAGAGAAATAGGTATTTATCTTTATAAGGGAATATTTATTCTAATGAGAATAACTATTTCAAAGAATAAACCCCTACCAAACAAAGGAATAATTATTCATATAGAATAATCATTCCATTCCAAGGGTCTATTCCGCGAACCAAATGATACCTTAAAGTACCAATAGCAAACTCTAACAAACCCACTTTCTCTTAGTGTTCCTTAACATAAAATATATGAAAGTATTTTTTTTCTCCTCTTTCCTCTTCGCCTTGCTCCCCAACCAAAACTCGTGCATTCAGTGATATTTCTTGCAAAGATTCTCGGATTTCCTCCATAGACCTCAGCTCCACCCCTCTATGCACCAACTTTAGCCTTATTCCAGCCTTCCTCCTTTCCAACTTGAGTGGTTCTTGCTTTGGCTTGAAATCTCTCAACCTTTCCAACAGTCTCATTGAGTATCATTCTCCTCTTCTTCCATGAAAGACGCACCCAAACTAGATTTACAGGTTCTTGATCTCTCTTTCAACAAGCTTTTCGGCTCAGCCTTGATTTCCTGGCTCTTTCTCATTGGTTGCAATAATATGCAATGCTTGGCCTTGAAGGTAAATACCTCACCAGGAATAGTTGCCAAAGATCCTCTTGCTTGGCACAAAAGCTGGTGGGGATAATTGATAGAAGGGAGATGGGTTATGCACCAGCCAGATCGGAAGGTCTGTGGCCATTCATGCTTCCCCTCTAGAAAATAGGGTTAGATTGTAGTTGGGCAAGGGGATTATGTTGGGATTTTGTAAAAAAAAATGTGAGGCTTCATAGAGAACATGCATTTTATATAGAATTAATAAAAAAAGTTAAAGAAATAATATTTTAATGATACTTGGAAAGATTAGTAAAGCTATTGTTGAATATATTTGAATAGGGAAACAAATAAGAATTTTAGATGAAATGCACTTCTCAATTGGTGCATTTTGGATTCAAATCTATGGGTTACCTCTGAAGCACATGACCTCAGCTAATGCAACTATCATTGGAGGAAGACTGGGGAAGCTTCTCGAGGTATAAAACACAAGTAACCTAGGCATGCAAAGAAGGAAATTTCTTAGAGTTAAAGTACTCATTAATCTGCAACATCCCTTGGTTACGGGTTTCAAACTTCGCTAGATAGGATAAACCTCAGTATTGTATTTTAACAAGACCAGAAATTACATTCTCCATGAGGTCCAACTTTGCCAAATTATGCATTCTCCTGCTAATCGACATTGAACAATAGTGAAACACATTCTTCGATATCTTAAGGGGACAATTGATCATGGTCTTCATTATTCGAAATCTTCTCTTTGGTTGAAAGCCTACTGCGATTCTAATTAGGCTAGGATCGCGATTCTACAAGTAGTTTTGTTGTATTGCATTGTGATGTGGTCGTTTTGCGTACAAAAATATTAATAATAAATTTATCACTCGCAATAGTACAAATCCTTGTAGGATAGGGCTATATTGAGGGTGTCGAACCTCAAGGACTATAGGGGTATTGTTATCAAAATTTTTGAGATTAAATATAACTTAATTAAAAAGATATTTGATTTTTGTTTTCTAAAAATAAATACATAAAAGTAAACGAAACATAAATTTAAAGAGAGTATGGATGGGATAAAGAATATGGGATTGATTTCATCACTCACTTCATAACAACGGTCAATCATAAATTAACAAGGAAAATTCATACTATGCATGATATAGGGCTTGTCTCACTCGAGTAGTCAAGAAATTATCTCTAAAGAATAAGTATAATCCATTTTCGGTTGGCACGGACCTTCTACCTAACCACTAAGATGCAGTATGACCTGTCTTCCCTAGGTATAGATTAGCTATGTCTTTAATAGGATACACACAATCAATGGAATAGTATAACCCATCTTCAGTTGGTATGAACTGTCTACCTAAATTACACTAAACTAAGGTGTAGTACAATCCGTTTTCCCTAGGCATGGTCTATCTAACCCTCTTGATCATATGTCAATTAAAACCGTTGTATAACAATCATTCATATAATCACAGAAAATATGAAGGATTGAGTTCAATCAATATAAAAGACTTTCTAAGACAAGATAAGAAATTCATAATGATTGAATATAAATATTAAAATCAATTCTCACAGTTATACAACCATCATGCATATAGAAAATACTAAATTAAAATACAATTAAACCATTGTTACTTGGAAAAGGCTACATCAACACCCTATTAGGAATTTAACCGCTCATCGTGGTGCTGGGATGGCCTCCTGCCATGTTCTTCTCATCTTCAACTTTGTCAAGCCTCCAAGAAGAATTTTCTGTCTAAAGCTAAGTACAAGCACAAACACACATTCTCTTGAAGCATAAAGGTCTATCTATAGGGACTAGGAGAGGCCTAGAAGCTCTTGAAATTTCAGAAAATCTTGAGTCTTCTTGTCCAAATATGAGATTGAAACTTCAATCCAAGTAGAAAAAAGATTTCAAATTCGTCTAAAATTGCGGTCTTTTATTACGGGGTGACTTTGGCATAGTAAACGTCAGAATTAGGGAAAAGATATTTCTGACATATTTGCTGCATGTTTTATTAGCTTTTTAACACCACCATATTTATTGCAATCCGATATCTGAGCCAAAAGTTATGATCAAAACACTGAGACATGTGCAGAATCCAAATTTGAATCCAATATGATTTTGATTCTTAGTGGAGAAATTTCGATTTAATCATTCACTTTATTTGATTAAACTTAACCACATCATATAAGTCTTCTATTATGATTGGTTAAGTTTACCAATATCTTCTAGGTCTTCTTAAAGTGTGTTTTAAGCCTAAAATCAATGGAATTAATTGCATCCTTATTTAAAATCTAAAAACAATAAAACAACACAAAATCAAACAAATAACAATGCTAAGGAATTAACATATGCAAGTTAAGGGGCTTGAATGTGCAACATTCGACGTTTATCACATTGTTCGAGTTTGAGTTCATAGAGTGCTAAAAAGTAGCGTAACATGTTGTTCGCTACTCTACAGAGATTGAATACCGATCGTTGGACATTGTCACCACCGAGCTATATTGGTTAAGAATGTTATTCAAGGACCTTTGTATTCCAATTCTTTCCCCACCTATTGCTTGGTGCAATAATATAGGAAGCTTTGGCATTAGCTTCTAACCCTATTTTTCATGCTAGAAGTAAGTATGTGGAGGTTGACTACCAATTTATTCGAGAAAATATTCTCTTTTTTTTTTGGGATGAATTAAAGCTTTATAAACCACCAAAAAGAGAATACTGCCCTCTCGTAAAAACTAGCACACATCCAAAAAAAGAGCAAAGGCCTGCTACATCAGCAGACCATAATAACTAAACAAGCCTGCAGCAAGCAAACTACAATGTCGTATTACTAATTAACAAACTACAGAACAGACTATCTCAACCCAAAACAAAACCAGCAATACAAACTACAATAAAGGGTGTAAGTGCCACCTATATACAAGACCTAGGTGGCTAGACAGATCCTTAAACCTCCCTTTAGCCAGCAACCTCGACCGTACCTCCCATTTGATAGTAGCCACAATAGCCTCTTCTGACTTAGGAGTATTCCCATGTTGAAGGTCATTTTGATGCCTCCAAGTATGGTAGATCACCGCCCCAAAGCATAATCTACCCAAACAAGCCTTTAAGTTTTTCCCTGCCACATAGAGCTGCCCCAATTCACCACATCATCCCACAAATGGGGATATATAAACAAACAAGTAGCCATCAATTCCTTCCAAATTCTCTTGCTGAAATTGTAGCTAAAGAACAAGTGTTATCAAGACTTCATACCCCCATGGCAGAACAAACAGTTAGGATTGCCTATATAACCCTAGCAAACCATCTTTTGCTTGGTAATGAGGGCATCCTTGCAAATCAACCAACTAATAAAGGCATGTTTAGGAGTGGTTGTAGAAAACCAAACTAGCTTCCACCAATTAGTTTTCGAGAACTTTACTCTTATTCTCTCCCATGTTTCTACACAAGAAAAAGTTCCTTTGCTTGAGTCTCAAATAGGAGAATCAGAACTTGCAAGTGGAATCTTTGGAAGGAGACATTGAATATCCACCAAAGCTTCGGACCTAGCTCCTGGCCATTGAGAAAATGTTCTTAATAAGGATATTGTTTCTAATTTTATTTCCTCACTTGATTAGGTTGCTGACATCTTCACTAAGGGCTTATCTTCCGTTCCGTTTAATTTTATAGCTTTGTGACAGTCTTCATGTTCATGTTATTCTTCCCCTTCGTTTGAGGGGGATGTTAAGGATGTATTTCCATCAACACAAGAAACATATGATACATTAGCTTCAGCTCAAGTTTCGTTTCAAACAACAACAAGAGAATTGAGATTATTGATGAAAATAATTTATTGACTTCTAATTTAAACCAAGTGTGTGTTTGTGTGCAAACAAATATCTTAAATGCGAAATTAAATTAGACAAGATATTTGTTACGAAGTGGAAACTCTATGAAGAGAAAAAACCACTCCGGGGCAGCCAAACCCAGGATATCTACTATTCAAAAACAAAGTTAGTTACAAGACATTCGTACTCACATAACCCTATGCAGTAGTCATACCTTTAACTCTGACGTATAGCCCAACACGAATGCTCCCCAACCAGATCTTCCACTTGAAGGAGTTTTTGATGGATTCCTTTACCTTAGGGCCGACCCCTAAGATAGACTTCACACGAACACTTGAGCACACACTAGCATCGACTTGAGAGCTAGCAGATCTTTGATTCTCCCTAAACACCATCTCAAAGCACTATGGAATTCACTACCGAATTCTGTACAAAACACAGACCTAGAGCCCCCTATTTATAGGCTTCAAGAGACTTCAAAAACTGCTGAGATTCAGACTCTAACTGTAGAGCGTCCGGACGGAAGATAGCCTCGTTCGGACGAATTTCTGTGATATCCTTCAGAAGCAGCGCAATTCTATCTTTATCAGGTTTGCGTCTGGACAGCTTGACCGAGCGTCCAGACAGTCTTTTCTAAAATCCTTTCCGCTTTCGAATGGAAATCTGGAGTTATTTGATTTACTGGATATCGTCTGGACGTGTTGCCATGTCGTTCGGATAGTCTGCAAATATTGAACATCGTCCGTATGTGTTGCCGAGTCGTCCGGACGGATTGCAGAGACTTCTCAAACAGTGTCGATTTCTGAAAAAAGACTCCTTGTTGAATACTTATTGACAGAGGGTCCGGACGGTGTTGCTCTGACGTCCGGACGTCTTCAATGTTTATCTGTAGGACAGTGTAGGGCGTTCGGACGCCTTCAAAGACTCGTCCGGACGGTTTCACAGGAACCGACTGATTTGTCTTGAATTTTTGCAATTGACACTTCATGGGTATCTTCTAGAAGCTTGTGAGCAGTAAATGTCTCTATGTATGAAGATTCCAATTTGAAAACCGACTGTCAAATATATGAAGATTGGAAAAACCGACTGTCCTGCAACCATCACATAAAGTGGTTTTGTTTGAACAAGAATGTAGCCAATAAAAATTCTAACAATTGAGACAAAAGTTACAAGCACTAAACAGACAAGAGCTATAAGATGATAAATTAGATTTATTGTTGTTAATGTAGAAGTAGAAGAGATTTGTATTGTTCAGACTATTTCTCTATAAATAGAATCTTGTATACATTGATACAAGAGTTACAAGCATTCAAGAGACAAGAATTACAAACACTCAAGCGACAAAAGTTACAAAAACTCAAGAGACAAGAGTTACAAGATGATAAATTAAAATTGTTATTGATAATGTAGAAGTAGAATTATTGTTGTTAAATTGCCACGTGTCCCAAAAGTTACAATAAATTAAAAGCCAAGAGTTACAAGATGATAAATTATAATTATTGTTATTAATGTACAAGAGTTACAAATCCCTTCTACCTTGTATACGTTACAAATCTCTTTTACTTCTACATTAACAACAATAATTCTAATTTATCATATTGTAAATTTTGTCTCCTGAGTTCTTGTAACTTTTCGGACAAGTGGTAACTTAACATTTGAGATAAGAGTTACAAGTACTCAAGAGACAAGAGTTACAAGATGATAAATTAGATTTATTGTTGTTAATGTAAAAGTAGAAAAGATTTGTAACGTAATATGAAAGATGTAAAGGAATCAAAGGGTCGAAAAATCTGCCGGATATATTATTCGTCCGTCGAGAAGTAGGAGCAAGCGTCTATCTTTTGCAAAAATGGAAGATTTTGCCGACGAGAAAATGTGTCTCTGTGACGAGAATGAAGAATATAGAGATTATATTGTTTCCGATACAGAAGATGATGAGGAAGAGCAGCAAAAGAAAGTGAAAGACCTCGATGCACAGGATTTTCCCACTCCCAAGAAGGATTCCAAACGTAGAAAAAGGGGTGATGGAGAGAAAAATCCCCGGGAGGAGCACCGGCACTGGCGACGCTCAAAGAAGTAGACAAAGAAGAAGAATGAAAAGGACACAACGTCCTTAAAATCCCAAGATGTTCCAAATAGCATGAAAGGAACATTTGGCAGTAGCGTGGCTTTGCAAAGTATGATAAATGAATTAGAAGTAGAAGGAATAGAGTTTGATTTGATTGACAGAGAGAGGGTTCATGTACTGTTGGAGACGTGGAGATCTCTCATGGTTGCTGAATTGGAAACTCGCTTGAAGGATAGTCTGATACCATGTAAGAAATAATAATTTAAGAAAGAGATGAGAATAGGAAAGAGAGACATGTAGAATTAAATTAGACAAGAGTTACAATCACTCAAGAGACAAGAGTTACAAGAACTCAAGAGACAAGAGTTTCAAGATGATAAATTAAATTTATTGTTGATAATGTAAACGTAGAAGAGATTTGTAACGAAATGTGAAAGATGTAGAGGAATCAAAGGGTTAAGATATCCACCAGATATATTATCCGTTCGTCGAGAAGAAAGAGCAAGCATTTATCTTTTGCAAAAATGGAAGATTTTCCCGACGAAAAAAATATGTCTTTGTAACAAAAATGAATAATATAGAGATTATATTGTTCCCGATATATAAGATAATGAGGAAGAGCTTCAAAAGAAAGTGAAAGACGCCAACGCATAGGATTTTTCCACTCCCAAGAAGGATTCCAAATGTAGAAAAAGGGGCGACAGAGAGAAAATCTCCCAATAGGAGCACCGGCACCGACGACTCTCAAAGAAGAAGGCAAAGAAGAAGATTGAAAAGGACACGACGTTCTTAAAATCCCAAGATGTACGAAACAGCATGAAAGGAACATCTGGAAGTAGCGTGGCTTTGCAGGGTACAATAGATGAATTAGAAGTAGAAGGAATAGAGTTTGATTTGATTGACAGAGAGAGGGTTCCTATACTGTTAGAGGCATGAAGATCTCTCAAGGTTGCTGAATTGGAGACTCGCTTGAAGGAGACTCTGATACCATGTAAGAAATAATAATTTAAGAAAGATATGAGAATAGGAAAGAGAGACATATAGAATTAAATTAGACAAGAGTTACAAGCACTCAAGAAACAAGAGTTACAAGCACTTAAGAGACAAGAGTTACAAGATGATAAATTAAATTTATTGTTGATAGTATAAACGTAGAGGAGATTTGTAACGTAATGTGAAAGACGTAGAGGAATCAAAGGGTCGAAAAATCCACCGTATATATTATCCGTCCGTTGAGAAGAAAGAGCAAGCATCCATCTTTTGCAAAAATGGAAGATTTTACTGACAAGAAAATGCGTCTCTGTGACGAAAATGAAGAATAAAGAGATTATATTGTTCCTGATACAGAAGATAATGAGGAAGAGCTTCAAAAGAAAGTGAAAGACGTCGACGCATAGGATTTTTCCACTCCCAGGAAGGATTCCAAATGCAAAAAAAGCGGTGACAGAGAGAAAATTTCCCGGTAGGAGCACCGGCACCGGCGACGCTCAAAGAAGAAGGCAAATAAGAAGAATGAAAATGACACGATGTCCTTAAAATCCCAAGATGTTCAAAACAACATGAAAGGAACATATGGAAGTAGTGTGGCTTTGCAGGGTACGATGGATGAATTAGAAGTAGAAGGAATAGAATTTGATTTGATTGACAGAGAGAGGGTTCCTGTACTGTTGGAGGCGTGGAGATCTCTCAAGGTTGCTGAATTGAAGACATGCTTGATGGAGGCTTTAATACCATGTAAGAAATAATAATTTAAGAAAGAGATGAGAATAGGAAAGAGAGACATATAGAATTAAATTAGACAGTAGTTACAAGCACTGAACATACAAGAGTTACAAGATGATAAATTAGATATATTGTTGATAATGTAAAAGTAGAAGAAATTTGTAACGTAATGTGAAAGACGTAAAGGAATCAAAGGGTCGAAAAATCCATCAGATATATTATCCGCCCGTCGAGAAGAAAGAGCAAGCATCAATCTTTTGCAAAAATGAAACATTTTGCCGACGAGAAAATGCGTCTCTGTGACGAAAATGAATGATATAGAGATTATGTTGTTCCCGGTACAGAAGATGATGAGGAAGAGCAACAAAAGAAATTGAAAGACATCGACGTATAGGATTTTCCCACTCTAGGAAGGATTCCAAACGCAAAAAAAGGGGCGACGGAAAGAAAAATCGCTGGGAGGAGCACCGGCATCGGCGACGCTCTAGGAAGAAGACAAAGAAGAAGAATGAAAAGGACATGACATCCTTAAATTCCCAAGATGTTCCAAAAAGCATGAATGGAACATCGGGCAGTTGTATGGCTTTGCAAAGTATGATAGATGAATTACAGAGAGAGGGCTCCTGTATTGTTGGAGGCATGGAGATCTCTAAAGGTTGCTGAATTCGAGACTCGATTGAAGGAGGCTTTGATACCATGGAAGAATTAAAAATTTAAGAAAGAGATGAGAATTGGAAAGAGAGATATATAGAATTAAATTAGACAAGAGTTACAACCACTTAAGAGACAAGAGTTACAAGAGCTAAAGAGACAAGAGTTACAAGATGATAAATTAGATTTATTATTGTTAATGTAAAAGTTGAAGAGATTTGTAACGTAATGTGAAAGACGTAGATGAATCAAAGGGTCGAAAAATCCACCGGATATATTATCCATCCGTCGAGAAGTAGGAGCAAGCATCCTTCTTTTGCAAAAACGGAAGATTTTGCCAACGGGAAAATGCGTCTCTGTGACTAGAATGAAGAATATAGAGAGATTATATTGTTTTCGATACAGAAGATGATGGGAAAGTGTAGCAAAAGAAAGTGAAAGACCTCGAAGCACAGGATTTTCCCACTCCCAAGAAAGATTCCAAACGCAAAAAAAGGGGCGACAGAGAGAAAAATCCCCGGGAGGAGCACCGGCATCGGCGATGCTCAAAGAATTAGACAAAGAAGAAGAATGAAAAGGACACGACATCCTTAAAATCCCAAGATGTTCCAAAAAGCATGAATGAAATGTTGGACAGTAGTGTGGCTTTGCAGAGTATGTTAGATGAATTAGAACAAGAAGAGAGTTTGACTAGATTGACAGAGAGATAGTTCCTTTACTGTTGGAGGCTTGGAGATCTTTCAAGGTTGCTGAATTGGAGACTCGCTTAAAGGAGGCTCTGATACCATGTAAGAACTAATAATTTAAGAGGTAAGAATAGGAAAGAGAGACGTATAGAATTAAATTATACAAGAGTTACAAGCATTGAAGAGACAAGAGTTACAAGTAATCAAGAGACAAGAGTTAGAAGATGATAAATTAGATTTATTATTGTTAATGTAAATGTATAAGATATTTGTAACGTAATGTGAAAGACGTAGAAGAATCGAAGGGTCGAAAAACCCATCGTATATATTATCCATCCGTCGAGAAGAAAGAGCAAGCGTCCATCTTTTGCAAAAATGAAAGATTTTGCCGAAGTGAAAATACGTCTCTATGACGAAAATGAAGAATATAGAGATTATATTGTTCCTGATACAGAAGATGATGAGGAAGAGCATCAAAAGAATGTGAAAGATGTCGACGCATAGGATTTTTCCACTCCCAGGAAGGATTCCAAATGCAGAAAAAAGGGCGACGGAGAGAAAATTTCCCAAGAGAAGCACTGGTACCGGCGACGCTCTAAGAAGAAGGCAAAGTAGTAGAAAGAAAAGGACACGACGTCCTTAAAATCCCTAGATGTTCCAAATAGCATGAAAGGAACATCTGACAGTAGTATGGCTTTGTAGAGTATGATAAATGAATTAGAAGTAAAAGGAATAGAGTTTGATTTGATTGACAAAGAGAGGGTTCATGTACTGTTGGAGGCTTGGAGATCTTTCATGGCTGCTGAATTGGAGACTCGCTTGAAGGAGGCTCTGATACCGTGTAAGAAATAATAATTTAAGAAGGAGATGAGAATAGGAAAGAGAGACATATAAAATTAAATTAGACAGTAGTTACAAGTACTCAAGAGACAAGAGTTACAAGAATTCAAGAGTCAATGGTTACAAGATGATAAATTAAGTTTATTGTTGATAATGTAATCGTAGAAGAGATTTGTAACGTAATGTGAAAGAAGTAGAGGAATCAAAGGGTCGAAAAATCCACCGGATATATTATCCGTCCGTCGAGAAGTAGGAGCAAGCGTCCATCTTTTGCAAAAATGGAAGATTTTGCCGACGAGAAAATGCGTCTCTGTGACGAGAATGAAGAATATAGAAATTATGTTGTTTCTAATACAGAAGATGATGAGGAAGAGTAGCAAAAGAAAGTGAAAGACCTCAACGCAGATGATTTTCCCACTCCTAAGAAAGATTCCAAACGCATAAAATGGGGCGACGGAGAGATAAATCCCTGGGAGGAGCACCGACATCAGTGACACTCAAAGAAGAAGGCAAAGAAGAATAATGAAAAGGATACGACGTCCTTAAAATCCCAAGATGTTCCAAATAGCATGAAAGGAACATCTGGAAGTAGCGTGGCTTTGCAAAGTATGATAAATGAATTAGAAGTAGAAGGAATAAAGTTTGATTTGATTGACAGAGAGAGGGTTCATGTACTGTTGGAGGCGTGGAGATCTCTCATGGTTGCTGAATTGGAGACTCGCTTGAAGGAGGCTCTGATACCATGTAAGAAATAATAATTTGAGAAAGAGATGAGAATAGGAAAGAGACATATAGAATTAAATTAGATAAGAGTTTCAAGCACTCAAGAGACAAGAGTTACAAGATGATAAATTAGATTTGTTGTTGTTAATGTAAAAGTAGAAGAGATTTGTAACGTAATGTGAAAGACGTAGGGGAATCAAAGGGTTGAAAAATCTACCGGATATATTATCTGTTCGTCGAGAAGAAAAGCAAGCGTCCATCTTTTGCAAAAATGGATGATTTTGATTTTTGCCGATGAGAAAATGCGTGTTTGTGATGAAAATGAAGAATATAGAGATTATATTGTTCCCAATGAAGAAGATGATGAGGAAGAGCAGCAAAAGAAAGTGAAAGACGTCGATGCACATGATTTTCCACTCCTAGGAAGGATTCCAAACGCAGAAAAAGGGGCGACAGAGAGAAAAATCCCCGGGAGGAGCACCGGCACAGGTGACGCTCTAGGAAGAAGACAAAGAAGAAGAATGAAAAGGACACAGCATCCTTAAAATCCCAAGATGTTCCAAAAAGCATGAATGGAACATTGGGCAGTAGCATGGCTTTGCAGAGAATGATAGATGAATTAGAAGAAGAAGGAATAAAATTTGATTTGATTGACAGTGAGATTGTTCCTGTACTGTTGGAGGCGTGAAGATATCTCAAGGTTGCTGAATTTGAGACTCGCTTGGAGGAGGCTCTGATACCATGTAAGAATTAATAATTTAAGAAAGAGATGAGAATAGGAAAGAGAGACATTTAGAATTAAGGTGGTTCGGCTTATGACATACATCTACACTTCATAGCCTTTTTTTGGCTACATCTTTTCTTGATTATTTGATTGTATACAAGATTCTATTTATATAGAAATAGTCTAAATGTTATAATTCTCTTCTACTTCTACATTAACATGTGATGTGTCACAAATATTGTGTATTTGGACCCCTCAATTTACATTAGTTAAACCATTAGTTTTGTTATTTTCTAACGTCTTGTGTGAATTTTAGTATTTTAGTGTTTATCAGGTCATCGGAAGAAAATAACGGTGTTTATGTGGAATTGCAAATTTGAAAAGAATTATATTTTGTGCGTTGTCTAGTGGAAAATACACATGCATCATAGGTGGACAAAGTGGGACACATGTCTCCAAGGAAATCTCTAGCTCTACACGTAATTTACCATGCAAAGCTGGCAGCAAGGGACTTGGAGTTGATTTTGTTTCCCTATTCTTGAAGGCACGTGGTGCAGCACAAGAGAGGATTTTCTTTCCTTAGTAAACTTGGACAGCACTGAATTTCAGTACTCTCCATGCATGCACACATGAAAGAGGACCGACACTTGATTCCTTTCCATAGCTGGGCAACACACGGATATTTCCCAATGCAGCACCATACAGCTCTTGCACCATTCTGCGCTTGACAGCAGCCACCAAACCTGCTGGACAGCAGCAACATGGTCTGCACAATTCTCCAAAGCTGGACCACACCTGCAGTTTCTCCAGCATGGGCAGCACATCCATCGAAGCCCCATCCTCACTCCACCTCACCAGCAGCTCATGCACGGCCAGCAACTCCAAGGCAGCAAACACAAGACACAAAGCAGCATGGGCAGCTTCCTCCATGCCGGGCAGCACCTCCACGCCACCTGCACGATTCTCCCCAAACCTGGCAGTGCAAGAAGAAATGGAGAAAACAAGTACGTGGAAAGAAATGCGCCGACAGTACAATCCTCTCGGTGGAGATGTCCAGGTGCAACACCAGATCAACATATTTTATTTCCTGCTGGACAGCACGCGTGAAGAACAACAAGGAGCTCCATTTTGTGTCCCCCATGAAGGCTAGCACCGGATTTAGAAAGGAAGACCAGCAGCAATTCCAAGACAATGCAGCACATTCTTCTCATCTTTCCTTCCATTCTCGGCAGCACTTCCAAGGAAGCAGCATGGGCTGCACAGCCTTCACAAAAGCACCTGGACAGCACGTGAAGAAGAGCACTTGCAGCTGCTGGACAGCTTCTCCAGCATGGGCAGCACCCACTCCTTCCACTTACTCGGCCAAAACCATGCCAGCATCTCTCCTTCTCCATCCAACCGGCCGAACATCACATGCACTCATCATCCTTCCACTAAACCACATAAAATAATCACTCATCTCATCTCTCCATCCTTCCACTAAACCCCATAAAATAATACCACTCATATTCCTTCCATTCAACCACATAAAATAATCATCTCCCCCACTCAACATAAAATAATCACCCATTCCTTCCACTAAAACCGCATCTCTACCTCCACTCTCTCTACCCATTCGGCCAGCAGCAACTATAAAAGGAGAGTAGAGGCGTGAGCCTCCGGGGGTACATAGACGGCAGTTGGCCTCATTTGTAGTATTTCTCACACAATTTTCTCTTTTAAGTCTTTTATTTTCTTTATGTCTTTAATAAAATTCAGCATTTTATTTTTATCTATGAGTAGCTAATTTCTCAACTAAGGTTGAGGATGAAACCTCACCTTTGAAGAGCAATTATATTTTTATGTGAGTGAATACCATCCGATTTAATTAGATTTAATATTTCCAATATTCTACTTCTTTTCAATTGTTGAGATGAATACTTGGGTATTTCTTGTGATTTCCGGATACAAGTGATGATTTGAGAATAGTCTCATTTAATTGATTGCTTGAATTTTTAACTTGTCAAAACATTGGATATTCATTGTGTTTCGTTCTACGGATACATTTGATGATTTGGTTTAAACCGGATATCTTTTGTGATTTGTACAAAGAACGGATTCAATGAATGATTTAATGAAATTTTGAAGCATAGTAGAATACACAAAAGATTTGTACGGTGACAACTTCGGATGTATATTTACGAACATGAGAATATATTGCTGTGATTTGGTGGGTGTGGATTCTAAAACCTTAGTATATTTCTCTTTTCTTGTCCCTTTATTTTATTTTATTTTTCTATCATTCACCAAATTCGGAACTAGGTTAAAATATAATTAGTCTAAATAGAAATTAATTTTTGCAGCGCAATTCCCTGTGGATACGATCTCGCACTTGCACATACACTATATTGCAAACGATTCGTGCGCTTGCGAGTTTTAAAATTTGCACATCAAGTTTTTGGCGCCGTTGCCGGGGAATTGTTTTGTTTGTGGAAATTGATTTTTTGTTTGAATTGATTTTATTTTTCTACTAGTTTAGGTAGATTTTTGTTTCCTTTTTCTTCTTCCAATTTTTGTTTCTTTTTATTTTTATTTGTTTTTGCTTTATTGCCTAACAAAAAAAAAAAAAAACACAAGAAAAAAAAAAAGCAAGATTTTCGGTTTTATTGTTATTTCAGGTTGTGCAGAATTTTGCGAACACAGGAGTCGGTACTTGGAAAAGTTCAGTAGCAGAAAATTTTTGCCAAAAAAATTTGGTCCAAACCTGTAAGTTTCAATTCTTACCTTTTCAGTGTCTTTGTTTGGTTGTATGCATTTGTGTTAGTCTTGGATTTTGATTTTTTGATTTTTGATTTTTTTGATTTTTTTTTATTCATTTTGTTTGTGCTATTTTTCTTTTAATCGTTAAAAATAAAAAAAAATAATAAAATAAAGAGAAGACTTTGCTAGTGTGGGTCTACGGAACTATCTAAGGGGCAAAATCAAGGCAAATTCTGGCAAGGAAGGTCTTGGGATTTAAGTGTGTCCGGTGTGACCCCCCTCACCTTCCTGGGAACTAACCTAGATTGCACCTTGGAGAATTTTGTTTACCTTACTTGCAATTTCTTTTCTCTATCTTGTTTATTTTTTTATCTTTTTATTTTTTTTAATTTTTGTCCTTTTCTATCTTGTTTGTTTTGTGGTTAAATTTTGTTTGGAACTTTGTATGCTTGGTCGGAGATCCTTGAACTTAGAATTGTTACCCTTAGATCCCGATATAGATAGGGTGTTTAGGAAAAAGCGCAAAACACCTGTCCAAGCAAAAGTTGAGCGGAGAACAATTTCTGAGATGGGAGACAACACGGGAGGAAATCCCAATGTAAATGTGGAGCAGCCAAGAGCGGAAAATGTGGACTACACTAGATCACTCAGGGATTTATTTGCACCCGTTGCGACGAACTCTGCGTCATGTATAGTTTTGCCACCCACCAATGCCACCCATTTCGATCTAAAACCGCATGTCATCCAACTCTTGCCCTCATTCCATGGCTTAGATCTCGAAAATCCTTACAGCCATGTAAAAAAGTTCAAAGATATCTGTGCTACTTTCAAATTTCAGAACTTTTCTGAGGAATCTGTACATCTTAGACTTTTTCCATTCTCTCTTCACGATAGAGCCAAGGCATGGCTGGATTCAAATATGCCTGGTTCTATCACATCTTGGGATAACTTGCTAAACAAGTTTTACAACAAATTTTTCTCAATGTCCAAGGTGAATGAATGTAGAAAGGAAATAAGCTCTTTTACTCAAGAGGAGGATGAAAAATTTTTGGAGAGTTGGGAAAGATTTAAAGAAATGTTGATCAAGTGTCCTCCTCATGGATACGAGAAATGGAGACTCGTGCAGTTCTTTTACCAAGGATTGACTCAATCTAGCCGCAGCATGATTGAGTCAATGAATGGAGGCGCATTTCTGAGTTTGACGGGAGAGGAAGCATATCGGACCTTGGATCAGTTGTCCGATAACTCCCAACAGTGGGATTTTTCAAGCTATCGGGATAGATCAGCTCGCATCCAAAAGAAGGGAGGCATCTATGAGGTGAAGGAAGATGTGGAGCTAAAGATAAAGTTAGATGCCCTTACTAAGAAGGTCGATGCCCTCGTCGTAGGGAAATCCATCAATGCGGCAAACCCATTCCACGTGGATTGTTGTTCCATCTGTGCTAGTCCCATTCACTCGGCCCAGACTTGTCCTTCTTTGCCAACGTTTGTTGAATCATCACTGGAACAAGTCAATGCTTTCAACGACTTTAGGAAGCAATCCAATGGACCATTCTCTGAGACTTACATCCTGGGTGGCGAAACCATCCTAATTTTTCGTGGAAGCAGAATCAACCAATGAATCAAGGGGGGTCCCCTCATCAAGCCCATAATCAATACCCCCCTGGATTCCATCAATCGGTTCAGGGTCGTCAAGTGCCGCCAACACCAGCATACCAAGTTCCTACTCAAACCCCAGCCTCTTCTTCACATTCCACATTAGAGGACTCTCTTAAAGACTTCATCCAGTTTTCTAACCAAACTATCAGTGAAGTAAAGAATGCCACATTGGTTAACACCCAATCTATTAATGAAGTGAAGAATGCCACCATGGTGAACTCTCAAGCAATTGCCAAGATGGAAGTTCAACTTGGGCAAATGGCAAATCAGTTGGGTGAGAGAGAGAAGGGGAAACTTCCCAGTCAGCCCGTGCCAAATCCAAGGTTGCAGTTTCAAGGGGGAGGTTCATCCAATGCGGTGCAGGGGCAAGAGCATGTTCAAGCCATTGTCTCACTTAGGTCAGGGAGACAAGTGGACAACCAAGTGGGTCTTTCGGAAGAGAACCCTGTTGCTGAACAAGAGCGAAGAAGCAGTGGCACGAAGGAGAAAGATGTGGAACCATCTACAGCCACTGATGAAACCCCTCCTAGGTCGTTTATACCTATTTGATTGTATACAAGATTCTATTTATATAGAAATAGTCTAAATGTTATAATTCTCTTCTACTTCTACATTAACATGCAACAATAAATCTAATTTATCATTTTGTAACTCTTATCTCTTGAGTGCTTGTAACTCTTGTCTCAATACACCCCTGCAAATCTAATGGTAAATCACGGACGTTGAGGTTTGATTTTGAACATCAAAGGCTAGAAAAAAAAAAAAAAAAAGGCTACTATGGCCTGAATTGGAACATCGGTTTCTATGACTGAAACTTGGACTTCGGCGACTCTGGCTGCATTGACTACTATGCTTGGGATTTGGACATCGGTGATTTTGGTCCGCATTGGCTATTATGGCCGGAATTTGGACATCAGTAACTTTGGCCGAAAGCGGCTATTATGGCCGAAACCTAAAAAAAAAAAAAAACAAAAAATTGGCATAGGATTGAATATTGATGTTATATATCCCTGTAGCTTTAATTCCATGTAAGAACTAATAATGATTGAGCTTTGAGGTAGGGAAAGAAGGAGAATAATAAAGAGAGACACAATATGTGTAGCGCCCCAGATTTTAAATTCTAAAATAGAGCGTCTTAAACTCGAATTTAAGACTGAATAAAATGGCTGGCGCTCGATCTACTCAATACTCTTTAGTTTTCTTTAATGCACCTGAAGCCTATTGTAACGACCCACCCCCAATGACACAATATTGTCCGCTTTTAGCTCCCCATACCAGACTTCCCAGGAGGTCACCCATCCTGGGATTGCTCTCGCAGCGGCTCGCTTAACTGCGGAGTTCTGATAGGTTCATTGCCATCACGGCTTTAAAACGCGTTGTGTCATATAGGGTGCATTTATACATATAAGCACATCCTCATTCCCAGGCGATGTGGGACGTCACAATCACCCCCCTTGGGTCCCAGCGTCCTCGCTGGCGACCCTCATGGGATCACCCCATTCTTGGCATCCCAGCGAGTGCCCGCCGGCAACCCTCTTGGGCTTGTGCACGCTCCCACCATCTCAGGCTGGGCAATGGCTCTGATACCATTTGTAACGACCCACCCCCAATGACACAATATTGTCCGCTTTTGGCTCCCCATATCAGACTTCCCAGGAGGTCACCCATCCTGGGATTGCTCTCGCAGCAGCTCGCTTAACTGCGGAGTTCTGATAGGTTCATGACCATCACGGCTTTAAAACGCGTTGTGTCATAAAGGGTGCATTTATACATATAAGCACATCCTCATTCCCAGGCGATGTGGGACGTCATTGGGTGATCCCATGAGGGTCGCCAGCGAGGACGCTGGGACCCAAGGGGGGGTGATTGTGACGTCCCACATCGCCTGGGAATGAGGATGTGCTTATATGTATAAATGCACCCTATATGACACAACGCGTTTTAAAGCTGTGATGGCAATGAACCTATCAGAACTCCGCAGTTAAGCGAGCCGCTGCGAGAGCAATCCCAGGATGGGTGACCTCTTGGGAAGTCTGGTATGGGGAGCCAAAAGCGGACAATATTGTGTCGTTGGGGGTGGGTCGTTACAAATGGTATCAGAGCCATTGCCCAGCCTGAGATGGTGGGAGCGTGCACAAGCCCAATGAGAGGGACGCCAGCGGGGACGCTGGGTCCAAAGAGGGGGTGATTGTGACGTCCCACATCGCCTGGGAATGAGGATGTGCTTATATGTATAAATGCACCCTTTATGACACAACGCGTTTTAAAGCCGTGATGGTCATGAACCTATCAGAACTCCGCAGTTAAGCAAGCCGCTGCGAGAGCAATCCCAGGATGGGTGACCTCCTGGGAAGTCTGAAATGGGGAGCCAAAAGCGGACAATATTGTGTCATTGGGGGTGGGTCGTTACACCTATTTCAATGGATTAATTGGCATAATATTATTAGTGTAATAATATTTTTGATAAAGAATATTATTGTGGGATATAACTCCCAGAAACATAATAAAAAATATTAGATGGTTTAACTGTCAATGATTTTTATCAAAAATCATCATTTCCTGATTTTTAGTTCACGTAGGGATCCAATTTATTTGTACTTAGCTCTTAAATATTACATAACTAGAAAGGAAATCCTAAATAGTAAGACTAATGTTTCAGTATGGCTATAGGGGTTAATAAAAATAATATACCATAATTGATTTAAGCCCACACTCGGCTTTCTCACTTAGACGTTAAAAATTGAAATCTAAACCCAAGCCCAGAATTCACGTATAATATCCCATTTACACATTAAAATCTAACATCAGCCTATACCCAAAACGTTAAAGAAAAATGGTTATTTTCCACCTTTTTTTTTTTTTTTTCAAAATAAAATCATATTTTATTTAATTTTTTTTAAAATTTTTTCAAACAAAGATAAACCTCAAAATTCACCCAATAAATAAGAATTGAATTTTAATTTTAAAAAATCAAATACTCAAAAAGACCATATATAAGACACTATAAGAGAAACCAAGTAAGCGTAACGGATGATTAATGTCTAGTTACTTAGAGAGATAACTGATATTTTGATAGGGATGCGTACGAAGACTTCGGCAGCACGTAGCACACCTGCCCATACCCCAACCGTTGATTAAAAACACCTAGATTTAATCTAGCCATCAAGATTTCTATAAAAGAAACAAGCAGTGTGAACGATCTCCGATATTGCAGAACTCAAGGCCTCTTTCTCTGCGTCTTTTCTCTCAGTTTTGTGTAGGAAAACTCATAAAAATCCCCTCCTTTTCTTCACTCAGTCTGTACCTAGAAACAGAGCATCCATTTCTTGAAAGCAAGCAAGCAGCAAAACTCTGAAAATTCTCTCTTTACTCACGGTTTTTACTGCTTCTAGCAGAAAAATATATATACATCGCTCAAACCCACTGTACCCATACGTTTAGTGTAACGACCCAGGGAAAAGCGCTAGCCACATCTGCACTACCACCCCAAAAGGACTAGTCAATTTGAAGCTTTCCCTAGAATCACTTATAAAGCCCAGTTTCACCTAGTAATTAGGCAATGTGGGACTTAGCACCCATGAATATCTTTATAAACTACTCTCTCTGTAAACTATTCATCTCTTCCCAATATGGGACTGGGGTGTTACAAACTCCCCCCCTTAAATCCCTGACGTCCCCGTCAGGGTCATGTCATGAAGTGCTCCAGTACCACATAACCTGGCGTTACTAGGTGGCTCTGATACCATTTGTAACGACCCAGGGAAAAGCGCTAGCCACATCTGCGCTACCACCCCAAAAGGACTAGTCAATTTGAAGCTTTCCCTAGAATCACTTATAAAGCCCAGTTTCACCTAGTAATTAGGCAATGTGGGACTTAGCACCCATGAGTATCTTTATAAACTACTCACTCTGTAAACTATTCATCTCTTCCCAATATGGGACCGGGGTGTTACATTTAGCACCTAAAACAGAGCAAAACTCTGTGTATCACACAGTTGGAACCCCAAAAGAAAAGAAGGAAAGAAGAAAGACCAAATAAACAAGAAAAGAACAGAACAAAACAACCTTCCAGAATTGTTCTCTCTCTCTTGTAAGCCTTTCTTTTTTCTTTTGTTTTATTTACTTCAAAACAAGTGCTGGACCGGTTTTTATTCTTGTGGGTGTGTGGTTAGTTTGTAACAAAAAAAAGAAAAAAAAAAAAAAAAAGAAAGAAGAAAAGGATAAGAAAGAAGTCTCTAGAGAAAAAGAAATAAAAAGCATAAGTTGGAAAAATAAACATAAAAGGAAAAGAAAAGAAAAGTAATAAAAAGAAAGGATAAAAGAAGAAGAACCTAGTCCTTTTAATATCTTAAAATAACATTTGAAGATATTTGGTAAGTTTTTAAACTAAGCCTTTGACTTATTTTATGTAATTTTTAAGTTGTTAACTTTGTTTTAATATTTTGTGATTTTACAGTTTTTATTATTTTAAGTATTTAACGTTTTAAGTTTTGTTTTAACATAGTATTTCAAGTAGCATATTTAGATAATAAATCACGCTGTTGTGATGCTGGAGTAAAAAATAAATATTTTTATAAAAGCGCCGTTACACCGTCTAAATATTTTAAAGTATTTTTAGCATTGTTGATATTAATGCCGTTACTTTACCCAATTTTATAAAATAATAAAATTGGAATTATTTATAATTATGACAATTAATTATATTAACTGTTATATCTATTTTTATAAAAATAGATATTATGCTACTGTGATATTTATGTGATTTAATAATATATAACTGTTATATAAATATATAGCCGTTATGATTAAAAGTGTTGGTAAAACGATACTTATGTAAATAAGTATTTTAAAATACAAAGGGTATTTTGGTCATTATTTATAAATGTTGTTATAATGCCCATATAAAATATGTGACATTATAATTAAACTAATTTATATGCCGTTACTATGTCTAAATATTGTTAGAGATTATAGTAAGGTTTAAAGGTTAGAAATGAAAATAGTGTTAAAATGTATTTTTAGTGAATTATGCTAATTAATTATTATTTGTATTAAATATATATTGCAGTGAACAATTATTGTGAACACTTTTTGGAAGCAGGAAATAATTGCGAGTATTTCTTACTTACTGGGGATGATATGTGGTGGTATTTGATGATGTTTTGATTTCTGTTTTATTTAATTGTATACGAGTTGTTTGGCATTTTACATGTGTTGTTTGGAAAGTAGCATATATCACTGTAGTGAGTATTTCTTACTCACTGGTGATGATACGTGGTGTTCTTTAATGATGTTTTGATTTCTGCTTTATTTAACCGTATACGAGTTGTTTGGAAAATAGTATATATCACTGTTGTGAGTATTTCTTACTCATTGGAGATGATATGTGGTGGTCTTTGATAATGTTTTGATTTCTGTTTTATTTAATTGTATGTGAGTTGTGTGATATATGTGTTGTTTGAAATATTGCATGTTTTATTATTATGTAAGATGAACCTATTATTAAATTGTCATTGCATATTAGACTGTTGGGAATTCTGAACTTGTTAATAAGAAAGACTAATGGTTAACGTCTTTAGGCAAAGACTGCAGGTTAAAGTCCCAAGGCACTAATTAATGTTTGAGGACTAAAGGTTAAAGTCCCATGGCAAAGACTGACAGTTAAAGTCCCAAGACAATGCTGATTCATACCATATGTTCAAATAAGACCAAAGGTGGTTAGAGTCACCAGGCACTAATTAATCACCAATAATAATAAGACCATAGTTTAAGTCTTTAAGGCAATAACTAATAATAAGACCAACGGTTAAAGTCCTAAGGTAAAGACTGAGGGCCGGTTTAAGTCTTGATGCAAAACTGAGTAAATGAGATTATGCATATATATAGCTGTCATTATTATGTTGTATGATGTACTTTTAAATAATTCAGTATTTCATTATGTTATTAGAAGCTGGTGACTCACTTGACCGCAGTATCTGATTATGGTGATAACCACAATTACATGCAAGTTTATGCAGGTCCGAATAAAGGATGGAATGACTAGAATTATTATGTTAATTTTATTTGAGACTTGTTATGTTGATATGTCATATTTAATAGGTTGGATAAAACAATAGTTATTTATTATTAAGTGCCGCATGTGGCACATATATTATTGCTTTGTATGTATTTATGATATTAGAACACATGGTTAATTTGTATTTTAATATAATAAGGTAATTTAGTCAGCTCTAAAGTGTTATGTTCCCAGTTGTTAAGAAAAAAAAATATATATATATTCCGCTGTCAATTCTTAACTTTGATGATGTCGACATGTAGTAATGTCACGTGGAAATCAAAATTTTTACTTATGCCTTTTTGTAAAAGGGCAGGACGTTACAATATGAGAAAATGTGGAAGGATGAGAAAACCTAAGAAAAAAAAATGCACAAGATTGTGGGCTTTTGATTTTGGTTATGATATAAGATGCAAAATGATTGATGAATGAAAAAAAAAAAAAAAAAAAAAAGGAAAAAAAGAAAGAAAGAAAGAAAGAATTGGCATAGTACAATGAAATCATAATGATTTCAAATGTCTCTTAATTATTATAATCTTTAGTTGTATAACATTAGGAATTTATATTCGAACTTTGTAGATAATGTTGTGTAAAACAAACTTGATCCATGTATAGAGGAGTTTTGGTTATCTTGTTGTCTATTTATATATATATATATATATATATATATATATATATATATATATATATATATATATATATATTATTTGATTGTGTTAAATATATATCTCAATTATTTCACCTATGATCGATATACAGTATTGGGGTCGTCCACCACTGGGAAAGCACACGATCGATCGATGCAAGGTAACCACAACATATGTACTACATCAGTTTGGCCATCAACTAATTAAGCACTACTGTTGCCTTCAGTTTTGATCCTCATATGCTCTAAGTATGTCTTTCCATTGAGCCTCCGGGAGAAGAAATCCTTGACATACTTTTCCATTCCGACCCTTCTAAATAATGGTGGCTTGTTTGGATTTAACAAAGTAGTTGCTGGTCCAATCTCTGCCTCAAATTTCGGGTTGAAGAACAAAGCAATAGAGATCCTCTCTTTCGTTGTGTTTACATTTACCCTGTGCTCGACGCTGTTGTAGAGCCCATTGCTCAAAATCTGCAAAATTAAGCATGCACACATTATACAGGAACTAGTAGATATTAGACATGATAGACATACACTAGTTCTTGTTTATTGTTTCTTGGTTCATTTTTTGGTGAATTTACAAGCTTATTATATTACGTTGTCGTCATATAACACCAATTTTGTACGTATGCAAGGAATTGTTGTTAGAGAGCTCTAATTTCTAGTGTTAAATGCAGGGCAGGCTGTGTGAGTGGTGTTCAGGTGGACGGTTAAAAACTGTCCTATATCCGCTATTTGCTCATCCACATGGATTATGGGTGGATTTTCGGCCCCTAACCTTGGGTGGGCAGCTCTATATCCATTATCTGTACAAATGCGGGTGGATAGAGAAATATATCTAATATTCGCCTCCACCTACTCATATATATAGAATTAATAGTTTTGTCTTATAAAACAACGTAAAATTGGATTAAGACTATCTAAGAAAGACTATTATCCCTGGTGAGGGCTGCCATATATGGCTTTAAAGCTCCAATCAGGCAATCACCTTTCACTGGACCAATCCTATTTGTGTCTTGCTGTATTTTTGGGCATTGCTCAACACACAAAACGTGCACTGGGTTGAAATAATGGTTATATATATATATGTCAATGCCCTTACTGTGACGGGAAGATCTCAATTCCCCTCGACTCGCAGTTAGTGCGCAAAAGAGGGAGCATCTCCATGTGACAGATTTTAATGCCATATATGTGTTGGTCTTGGTCACGAACCTTTTGTATTTATTTATTTTTATTATTTTATGAACAAGTTTGAATTAAAACCAAAGAAGATACCATGTTTGAAAATTATTCTAGCAAATAAAGTAAACTAGATCCTATTTTAGCACATGTTTTTATTTTTTTTCTTATCTAACTTTTGAAAAGGAGGAAGAGAAAAAGAAGAACCAAACCTCCAAAACGTCTCCTACGTTTACAACAAAGGCATCTGGATGGAAGTTTACAGGAATCCATACACCATCTTTCTTCAGTTGAAGACCTTCGACTCCATTAACTTGGTGAAGGATGGTGATGCCGGTTGCGTCGGAGTGAGGCGTGATACCCATAACCTGCTCTGGTTGTGGGCATGGAGGATAGTATGTAATCCTCACAGATTGCATCCCATCATCAAACATCTCCTTCATCTCTCTCATTTCTATCATTAGGGCCTTTCCCAGATGCTCCAACAGTGTCATCGCAAGCTTTTGCAACTCCTTTAAGTAAGCCTCCATAGTTTCTCTAGTGAAAAAAAAGATGAATAGATTATATATATAGGTATTCCCGGATTCCCCCAAAAGAAAAAGATAAATGAGAGAACATGCATTAACGGCCGGGTTGGCTCGAGTGGTAAGTCATTTGGTTTTGATATTTCATGAAGCATCAGGTGTTCGACTCGATCCATTTGAGTTCAAACAAATCTTTAGAGCTATGACGCAAGCTCGTAAAAGCTTGAACTTTATCCAACTCGTGTGAAATAAAAGCTTTGCACGGTGTTCCGGGGATCAAGTTATCTCGGTAATAATAATAAAAAGATAAATGAGAGAGATCAGAACCCGAAAGAAAATGAGTTGGAGGCCAGCAAACATGATTTTTAAAAAAATGAGAAAAAAGTTGAGTTGGGTATGACACCCAAACATCCCCATAGGTATTCCCCAAAAAGAAAAAGATAGATGCATGAGAGAACTCAACGGGTTGGCTCAAGTGATATATCATTTGGCTCTAGTACGTACATACCTTAATTATGAATCATCAGGTTTTTTTAGAGCTACCCATAGGTAAAAGCTCGAGAGCTTTATTCAAACTCGTGTGGAGGGGATGTTTTGCAAGGTGTCCCGGGATCTAGTTACCCCGGTTATTTAAAAAGAAAATAGAGATAAATGAGAGAGAACCTGAAAGATGAAGGGAGTTGTGGGAAGAGATATGGCTTTCTTCTATGAATAGGATTTGTTATCATATAGACCCTATCACCCCAATCAAGTCTTTGATCAGCAGATCGGACCACGGTTCCGTAGCCTTCAACATCTCCTGGTCTTACCTTGAACTTCATCTTTTCTTCCAAGGGAAGCTTGAAGAATTCTTCAATCTCCTGATTCAGCTTCTCCAAGAGTGAAGAGCTGACTCCGTGGTTCACCAACTGTACGTACAAGAATAATATATATAAAACAACTGCTACTACGTCGTTTACGGGAGTAGAAAATGATAAAACTTAACTTCAATTCATATTTGGTCATTAACTGAAAACTAAAAAAAAAATTAAAAAAATTTGAGAAGGAGATCGACCTGAAAGAGCCCCCATTCCATGCAAGTTGTTTTCAACTTGTCTGTTTCAGAGTCTTTGGTTTCCACAGACACCAGTTTTTTCATATCAACTGTGGGGATTGCAGGGAAGAGGGCTCCTAGAAGAGCTGGAGGGTCCTGATGATCAACCGGCCGGACAAAGCGTTCAGGGACGACTTTGCTGTGGGGGTTTTTAGCGAGCTCCTCCTCTATGCTCAGGACTAAATGTGATGATGCCATTGCTTTACCTACGTACACAGCCATGGTGTGATCGATGGTACATATATATACATATAGCGAGGCAACTGAATCACAGGAGAACTGAATCACAGGAGAAAAGTTTCTATAAAAAGAAAATGTACGCGCCAATAATAAAAAAGCTCGTAATTGCGGCTATTAATTAAAGAGGAATGCTAGAGCATCTTCTGGTGTTCTCCATGACATAAATGTAATTTTTTTGATTCAAAAATTATATCTATGCCATCCAAAATGACATAAATATAATTTTTTAATTATATCTATGCTATGCCAGGAGAACACTAGGAGAATACCTGAAGATGCTCTAGCATTTCTCTTAATTAAGTATATCGGTGCGGATGAATCAACCCAAATACAAGTTTAAGGCAAGGAAAAATACACTTGTTTTGACTTTACAAATTACTAGACTACGACAAATTAACTTATTTATTAAGTTTTTTCGTATTTTAATTGGACCGAATATGTGGATTGTACATGATTTTTAATCACTAAACTCTTCAAAATGCCCTAAAAAATATGCACTCAATTTTTACGTTTTAACATCTAAAGTTCAAAAAGTTTAATAATTTGTAGAAGTTAAATGTCATTTTTTGAACTTTAAAAGCTGCAACTCAAAAATGGTCTTGCTTCGAAAGGTATATAAAGTATATTTTCCCTAAAGTTTAATTTGATGAGGTTCGGATTAATTGAACCAATCGATTATTATTATTATTAGTTTTTGAGAGCAATCGTTGTTAAAACAAATTTTGGAAAAAGAAAATCCTATTTTTTTTTAAAATAGATTGGGGAGGGTCAGATTGCACTTTTTTTATTTTTTATTTATTTTTTATTAAAGCCATCATTAATAAAGTAATTTTTTTAAAACAATTTTTTGGGCAAAAACCTCTGAAAACGTTTTAATTTTCTAACCTTTTATTTGGGGGGTGGGGGAGGACTGAGGAGGGGGACAGCCCCCCTTGCTCGCCACTAGAAGTGGTCAAGGAAACGGAAGTCAATTGAGAATCAAGGAAAAATATGTCGTTGTATTTGAATAAGGGCATCTTTGAGGTGTGATCCATTTTATAATTTGAGAATTCCCAAAAATATGTTGTACCTGCATATCGATCATTCCTCCAACTAGATTTTGCTGTACTCTGTGCACTTGCTCAATTGAAATAAGAAAGATTATTTCATTACTTTTCTAGAAATTTTCAAGCATCCAAATTTCGAGTTTAAAATTCCATGAAAAATGTGTCGATTGTACTATATACCAACGACATTATTCTCATACCATTATCATTATTTTTCATATTACCTTTGCCATCATTATTACTGCCGTCACCACCATTATTATCATTGACATCATCATTATCATAGGCTATTATTACCATCACCATTAATTGCGGCCCACCCACCATTTTTTTCTTCACCACCATTGTTATTGTCATTACGACCACCGGTACCCCTCATTGCCACCACTATCACCATTGTTGGAGATAGAGTCAGAAACTCCTATGAGTAGAGGTTAGAGGTCAAAAAAATTTATTGGTAGGGACCAGTTGACTAAATTTTTATTTTTTACCTCATAATTTTTTTTACCTATTTTTTTTTTTCTTTTTTGAAATTAAGGAGGGCATGCATGATGTATACCGGCCCCACCTAAATTCGTCCCGGACCATAGTACTATCATATATATATATATATATATATATATATATATATATATATAGCTTTTACTGCTATTGCTACCATCACCACTAATATTTATATATGTAATATTTACCTTTTTATTTATATATATAACCCATTAATTATTGGGTTATTTTTTTTTTTTTTTTAAAAAAATAATTAATACAATTTTCTTTGGGCCTGGCCTTATGAGGGTTTTTTTTTTTTTTTTTTTTAAAAAAAAAAAAAAAATTAAATGATTGTCCCCATAAAAAAGTACTAGTATATATTAAATTTCTACCTCCGTCCTGGCCTGCTCCAAGAATGGGAATCCTATAGAAATTGGAGACTTACCTATATATCGTTTTGTAACCTGGCCTAGCTAGTTCCAATTAATCTGCAATATCCCGAAAAAAAGAAAAGAAAAGTAGTTTTCACTTGTAATTAGAGCTTGTGAAAATGATATATATGGATGAGATATTAGGTTAATCCATACAACCTTTAGGCTAGGGCACATTGACATGTTTGATACACAAAATGATGGTTCCTTTAATTAAGAATAGAAATATGTATTACGTACTGAGAATAGAAGAGGTTGAAATGAAAAATAGCACATTATGTTCCTTTAAAAATAGCTATTCTTTCCATTTTTTAGAGGAATAACTATTCTATTGAAATAATTTCATTCCAATTGCCTATTTCTCATAACAAACGTGCATGCATGCCCCTATAGTTTGTGTTGTGGAAGGCTTTGTGTACCTTATAATTGTGAAGTTAATTAGCTAGAAAAGACAAAATCATAGCCTATAATCATCGAATGATTAAACAAAAGCAAAATAAATAAATCACGTACAACAGGATAGTTACAGGCCTTGATGGTCTCTTGTGGCTGTAACAGATCGATCGACATGATGAATAATGGATTCGATTTAATTATTTACATATTTGACAAATTCATGCCTCAATGTAAAGCAACCTTTAATTTAAGGTACGACATTTAGGTCTATATCACCTAATTCAGCACTAGTAAAGAACGCGTGAATTTAAAAAGAATTAGTGGGTGGCCTTTCAAAAGTTGGAAATGTAGGTTCGAAGGTTGATTGGATGAACTTAGGGGAAAATAATGTATTTAAAAAGAGAAATCACATTTTTAATATCATACAAATCTGACGAGGCACTTCCAATTTCTACATATCAAACAAATATTTCACAAGACTAACGTAGTAAAGTCTAGTAGCGGTTAGGTTAGGTTAGCCCTTATTATTATTACTTTTTTTTTTTTAAAAAAAAAAAATAATAAAATAAAATCCAATGACCGATTACTAGACCTTGCCATATCATCTTACATGGCAAGCGGATGTGACTACTAGATCTTGCCACATCAAAGGTTGGTCGGGACTCCTGTATCACTATTATAAAATATATAAAAATATAATTTCTAGTCTTACGTACTCATGTATTAAATAATATAAAAACAACATCAACCACGTGAGCAAAAGCTTAACAAAATTCTTTATTCTCATAGTAATGTTATCCACGCACTCAAATTCCTTTTGGTCATTCATGCATGTTGCTGAGATAATTAAACCTCGATCTCCAGCACATTAGGAAGACATAAATTTTCAACCTATAGTTATATACAATATAAGGTTGCGTAAAGGATCGCGATGTTTTCACCTACTACTTGTGACATTTTCTAAAGCTTCTATAAAAACGTGCATAATTATCCAGTCGTTCCTTTTATAAGGTTGATGCATGTATTGACAATTACGTGATTAATCAGTTTACTATTTTTTATTTTTAATTTTAATTTTTTCTTTCTAACCTAATCAGTTTACTATTTAGCAGACAACCCACGTTTCTGATTATGACATGCTAATCCCGGGGGGCACGCCGGGCCTTCCAAATTACTTAGTCAAAAAATGAAATCACATCATTTATGTTGACATATTCCATTAATTGGCCGGCGGAGGTCCACCAAACGGCTAGATGGTTAGCAAAGTCAATATGGGAGGGGATCGTAGAAGTTCAAGATGTCGATTTGTCACACAAATTTTGGGGAACATTGACTTGGCCTATTCATTAATTTCATTATCATTTGGGTTTGGGCAAAGTTTTGTTTCAAGTACTTGGGTTGGAAAAAATTCTTCCAGTTCAGTTTAGCTATTATGTTGACATTTATCTTTAGAATATGTGGTTTTCACATGCATTTCTAATAGAATTAATAAAGCATATGCCAATTTAATTAATAATCTGAGTTAAAAGAATGACTTTCCTCCTATCTAATTTAGAGGAAAAACTTTGTCCTCGTCATTTTGCATATATATCCTACATTGACCATTATCATTTCAGGACATACGAGTCTTGTAGTATTTGTAGAACCCTATGAGCATTTATTTTAAGGTTAGAGTTAGGATAGACTCCTTGCAAGGTTTTCATTCCTCGATCTCTATGATCAATTGGTAGATGTTAAACTTAATTAGCAGAATATATATTTTAATTCAAATGAGAGGTGAATAACATAGATAATGTTCGAACACAAGACTTTGATTATGATATCTTATTAAATCATCACTTATCTTAAAAATTTAAGCTAATAGGAAAAATGTTAATTTTGATAATTTAATTAATATTCTAATAGCATCTAGGATTTTGTTAGAAAAAATCATTTTAGTTCAGTTTATTAAGTTGCCAATTGTCTTTAGAGTATATGTAATTCTTATATGCAATTTAATAGACTTAATAAAGCATGTAAAATACATATGAGAATCACATGATTTACGAACATATTTCAGCTTATTAAACTGGGTTCTCACATATTCTAAGAACACATATCAATTTAATAAACTGAGTTAGAAAAAATGAATTTCCTTTAACCCAATTTAGAAGAAAGCTTTACCCTTATCATTTTGCATATATATGCTACTTTGACTTAGCCTCTTCATTTCATTATCCTCTGAGGACAAGTCTTGAAGTATTGCTAGAACCCTATGAGAAATTATTTTAAGGTTAGGGTTAGGATTAACTGCTTGCAAGGGTTTCATCCCTTTCTCTCAATTGGTAGTTGTTAATTAAACTTAGTAGAACAATATTGTAGTTGAAATGAGAGATGAATGATAAAGGTAATGTTTGAACGCAAGACTTTGATTATGAAATCATTTTAAATGATCACCACTTATTCTAAAAATTTAATCTGACAAGAAAATGATAATTCTTTGGAATTTTTAAGAAAATACCCTTTATAATAGATATGAATCCTTGTTAATTTGTTTGGTATTTGCCTGTATTATGACTCTTTTTTTTTTGTCAGGCCTTTGTTGTAAGTATTTCAGGGTCCTCTTGAGGTTTCCCTTATACCCCTTTGTATTCTTGGAGTTTGCTTTAATAATGTTGTTACTGTACACAATAGTGATGAATAATAAAGAATCGAAAAGAGAAAGGGCAAGAGAAAAAATAAGACACAGATTTACGTGGTTTGACAATATACCTACGTCTACAAGAGTCCGACTATATTCAATTATTGAGCCACTTGTTCCAACAGATAAATTATTAAAAATAAGAAGAAAAAAAATGGTCTGCTGAAGATTCATTTTCACTTTAAAATGTCATTATATTTATCACTGTATTAGATTTAATTCCAAAGAATTCAAGGTGTCCTATGTATTCTATTATTGCTGCCGCCCACTTATATAACTATTTTTTGTAAAAAGATAAGAGCATATATATTATGGCAAACGACTCTAATGAAAATTTAACCAAGTCATTGATGTAGACTCTTGCTTTTTCTCAATCATTAAAGTAACTCGGAGAGCCTTAAATTTTTAAGACATTTTGAGTCTTGACATTGTAATTGTTATGATCTTCAAATTTTTGTCAAACCATGCGGATAGAAAAAAAAGATGATTAAGGGAAGGCAAGTCCAATTTCTCTCAGAATTTGTAATATAATTTTTTTAAATATTCAATATCCATACAATTTCAACAAATATCTAATATAATTATCTTTAACTTGATCTTTATCCGTGTCTAGAGAAATGGACTATTTAACTTTTGCATTACCATGAAAAAAGTTGTTAATGCGGCCGGGTACTCCTCCTATATGCACATGTGACCTTTGATTCTCTAACAATTAGTTGATCATAATTAAATGAGCTGTTAAAAGAAGAATGAGAGAGAATTCGATTACGATATGTTTCAATTTAGGGCACGTTTGGTGCACAAAATAGTCATTCATATAAGAATAAAAATAATGCTCTGTTTGTTTCGGTGTAAAATAATTTTTAGAAAATAATTTCGTCATTTTACGGTATTTGGTATGAGCGAAAATAATGGTCAACGAAAATCGTTTTCAGTTTGACCGTAAAAACTAATTTAATTTTCAAAAAACGATTTACGATTTTTAAAACCGTAAATCGTTTTCCGAAAATTAAACTCTTCGTTTTTATACGCACGTTTGATATCCGATTGTCAGAATTTAGCAATTGTCAATCGTCGGAATCCAACTGGGGCCGGAGCCCAACAACATCTGGTCACCGATATCCTGCTGGCGCAGGAATCCGGCCACCAGCACCGTATGCCGGCCGGAATATTGCTGGATCCCGGCCAAGCCGGCAGGATCTGGCCAAAACGGCCGGGATCCGACCGGATTTGACCACTGATCAAGCCGGATCCTGCCGGATATGACTGGATCCTGCCATTGATCGGGCCGGATCCGACCGGATATGACCTGATCTGGCCATTGATCCGGCCGGATCAGGAAGTCTCCAGCCGGATCCGGTCAAACTTTCTCGCCGGAATCCGGCAACAGCGACCGAACGTTGTCGGATTCCGGCTGCATTTGCCAAATTCTAATTTTTACATTTTGTAATTTTTTCGTGCTAGTCAAATATCGAAAAATATTTTCAAAAAAATTATTTTTTTCTAAAAATAATTTCGTCAAAATTATTTTACGACGAAAATCATTTTACATTTAAACAAATAAATGGATTGAAACAAACAGAGCATGAGTATCACTGAAAATACAAAGAGTTAGAATACATAGAATAACCATTCATATTATAAATGTTGCTTCGGTCGGCATGTGGAGGCGTGCGCGTTAACGAAAAATTTTGGATCACCGTCAAAGTGTTGATTGAGTCTTAGGGAGGTGGCTGGTGTGCTGCGTTAATTGCGCAAAAAAGAAAAAAAAAAAAGTCCATAAAACACGAAAGCATGAGTGGATTAAAAGGCTTGAGCACGAGTGGTAAGGAGGAGATTAATTGTTAGAGGTCACAGTAATATCTCTTATGCCATCTTAAATTAAATATGAAAAATAAAATTGAAAAATAAGGCAGAAGATAAGTTGGAAAAATAGGAAGAAGATAAAAAGGAAATATGAGGTGGTATAACAATATATATATATAAGAATGATGAGAGAAAATATATTTTGCACCATGTTTAAGAGTTAATCAGAGGAGAGCTCTCCCCAATCTATGGCATATATGTTTTGTGTTGGCAATTCTCGTTGCAATAGTGTGGGTTTGGGCATGTAAACATGGACACTGATCATCACATCTTATAGCAGAAGAAGTCTTGTAGTAGTAAGATTCTCTTAATTTAAAATATGTATAATTTCATTAGGAGTTTAAGACTAGAATAACTAAAAGATAATAAGTTATCTTTATTGATAACATTAGAATTATGATTTAAATGTTATATATAATATTTTATCATTATTGATAACATTAGAAGTGGTTTATTCTAGTTAGACTTTTACTTATACTTTGCATTGTAAGTGTTTATTTAAAGACACCATAAATTCTTTAATATAAATTTAAACAATGATTAATATTATTCGGCTCTAAAGTTGATTTGGGAAGTGTTAGGTTTTCTAATTACCCTCATTCTATCCGTTATGTACTTTTGAAATTAAGCCCATAATAATCTTCATTTCATTTAAAATGGATAGTATTTATTTCATAGTCTAAATTTAAATTTGATACATGTAAGATTGTACATAACGTTAATGTTAATATGTCTTTTAAAAAATTTTAAAAATATTATAATATATTTTATATACCGTTAGATATATCAACTATAAATTCTTACCATAAAATAGATGTTATCAAACCATTTGAAATTAACAGGATCCTCTTTCCTCTTAACAGGTAATTTAGAAATTGTCAAAAAAAAAAAAAAAAAAAAAAAAAACAGGTAATTTAGAAGTATATATATAACCTTCTAGTCTTAATATTATTATTATTAATTTTTATTTTGATGGGTGGGTGCATAGAAGTACCATTCATCACACCCCCATGTTAGCATATCCTCCTACACTGTGAGCTATCTAACTAGATTTTGGAAAGTCACATCTGGCTTTAGAAAAGCACGGATTACGGCTTTTTGTGCTCCGGTTTGTCGGCGGTGCAGCAGCTTAAAACTATATATATCTAGATTAGTGGCGGCTCTACAAAGGTTAAAATGAGATATATTTAATTTTAAAATATTAATATAATAAACTTAACAACTTTTTTTTTTTGAAATTGCAAATTAAATGAACTTTAAGAAGAGGAAAGGAAAAATGACACTTATCTCTCTCAAATTACTATTTAATTTATAATGTCTATCATCAAACTTTCAAAAGTTGCAATGTACTATATTGTTAATTTAATTTAATTTATTTTTAAAAAACTTAGGCCACTAATGTATCTTGTGATATAAAATGTTCTTTATATCCCACAAAATTTTAAAAATACAACTATACCCTTAGATTAAAAAAAATCAATAATAAAAAAAAAAAGAAGAAAAAAAAAAAATCGTTGGCGTGACCCACGGCCAGGCTGAATTATAACTACTTTTGGCAGGGTGTTCTTTAGCCGGGCTGAACCATCTAGTGGTAATTTTTTTTTTTTTATTTTTTTTTTTTATTTTTTTTTTTATTTTTTTTTAATTTGTCTTTCGTAGTTTTGGAGAAAATACACTTTAACCATTGAATTATAACTACTTGGGCATTTATGCCATCAAACCTTAAAAAGTGACATATAGGCCCATCAAACTAGGGCTGAAAATGAGGTTGCGATTATTGGCCAAAATCGTTATCCGCAACCGTTGAGGCGATTATTCAAAGTTAAATAACCACCTCCGCGGTTAGTGGTTACTTAATAACCGCCAGTTAGTGGTTATTTTTAATCGCTAACAGCTTCTTTTTTTTTTTTTGTTATTTATTTATTATTTTTTAAAATGAGCTTGCTAGGGCGAAAAAAAAAAGAATATGAGAAGGTTGTAGAAGAAGTAGATGAGCTTCTGAAAATACTAGAAAATGAACTGAAGGAAACGATTAAGGTTCTTTGGAGGAGAGAATATTGAATGAAGTATTTATCTGACGGGATGGGAATCGATAAAAAGAATGGCAAAAATATATTTATTTTAGATGTTGAAAGATTCATTAAAAAAAAAAAATACTTTAGGGAATAGGGAATCTTTTGAGCGGGAAGGTAGAATCCCTCAACAGATAAGGACGACGAGAACATCATGAAGTTGCAGTTCTCGCATATGACTTCTACAATGGTTAAAGGTGCAGATCTTAAGGAACGAAGAAGATGACCATTGCATAGCATAGGAAAGGAAAGGCATGAAGGAAGCTATAGGAAGGATGAAGATGTGTGGTAGTAGTCTAGCAGATGAATCATAAGAGGATTAGTGTGAGAGAGCTGTGGGAAACGAGCAGTCCAGGCATGTGTGGGAAATGTGATTACAGTTGGCTCTAGCTAGAAGAGCTTGAAGATAGGAATGGGCTATGTGTTTTGTTAATTAATACTATGTCGTTTTATGTAAAAATATACAATATATATAAAGGAACGGCTAACCGCCCAAGCAGGGTGGTTTGCGATTGGCAGTTAGTGGTTTTTAAAGCGGTTCTAACGGTTTTACGATTGTACGGTTAGCGGTTATAAGCGGTTAGCGGACGGTTATTAGAGGACGGTTATTTCATCCCTACATCAAACTACCACCCATGTCAAATTGATATATAAAATTGAGTGGTAGTTTTAGAAGAATAAGTGCAGTTTTTCCAAGAGTAAAAATACCCACTCTTCTTCCTCTTTTTTAGAAAATTATATTAACCCCTCTCAAATTGTCACTCTATTTGTAAACACTCCCTAAACTTTAAAATTGATGTACTTAAATTCCATAATACATTTGAGTTATCCCATTTGATAGCATTTTCTGTTTAGTTGGACGGAAATCACCCCATGTGACCTACAAGTGACAATTTTGACATTTTCCGACTATTATAACCTCGCATAAGGTGTATGGAAAATACAATTGCAATTTTTAGATAAAATAAAAAATAAAAATTCCACCATAGTCTGGTCGTGATGGAGGGTATGAAGGACTCGCCTCAATGGCCAAAGACCCACAACCTTTCCTGGTCATGTAGGCCCATTACCTCCCTTGGCTACGGAGACCCGTGCCTTGGTCATGGGTGTCTTTAGCCATGGTACTGACCCACAATTTGGCTGTAGGCCTTTGGTGATAGAGATTGATGGCTTTTTCCTTTCATGACCGGTCACTCCATGGCTATGGAGGTTGATTTGTAATGGATGTATTTGTTTTTGTTTTGTTTTTTGGCCAAAATTGGTCACGTGTAAGTTACGTTGGGTGCATTCTCTTCAACTTAATAGAAAATGTGCTAACGAAGGGGGGTAACATGAAAATGATAGTGCACAATTTTTCTTCTAGACAATTGTGATAGTGCAATTTTTTTATTTTTGCAATCGCCTCTAGCACAGGGCCATATATATATATATATCCCTATGGATGTTGAGTTGAAACCCTAGGTCATGACTCTGACTGTAGTTTTAAATTAGTGTTGTTTGGCCTCTAACTTGTGGGTATATCGGCCGCTTGAGCATTTCATCAAACATGGACAAGATTTCTCTACCTAGCTTGAAATCGACATCGGTGCCTTTTGGGTTAGGCAAGCAATATTTGAGGAGGTTGCCAATGGTGGGTCCACTCCCCCTCAAGGGGTGAATGATTTCATCATTTCTTATCCATACCTTCTTGACCTTAGGAGCAAGGTTATATGCATTGTCCAATTTGTCTAATCTGCTTAGAACACTCTGCATTATGCTCAATAACCCTTTATAGAAATGGTTATTGTTGGGCTCATGTGGCTTCGTCTTGAAGTACTTGGATTTGTTGTATCCAGTCTTGCCATATTGTCTGCCTGCAAGAACAAATCTATGTTATTGCCGTTGATGCTGAGGAGCTTGATGTGCCCTAGGAGGTCGAATGCTTGATTTAGCTTTCTTGGACTCTTCCTTCTTGACCTTCGGCTTCTGAGCATGAAGTTGTGAACAATTGGGTCGGATGTGACCACTAATGCTACAATGATGGTATGTGGGTAGGCTTCTCTTGTTGGGAGGCTTTTTGACAAGTTCTTCAGAGATTTTAGCCTCTCTCCTAATTATACCCTACCCTCATCCATATAAGCAATTTGAGGCTCTGTAATTGTAGGCTTCACAAATACAGTTTTTGAAGTAGAGGTGATATAAGAACTAGAGGCTACATACCCGAGACCAGTTTTGTCAGATGAGCACTTCTGTACTAATAGCATCTGGGTTAGCTTGTTATTAGTGATTCTCTCTAACTTCAACTATGCTTCTATCAATTCATCCTCAAAGTTCTTGATTTTCTTGAGCAACATGTTTTTTTCAGTCTTCAAATCATCTAGCTCCAACATTTTTTGTTGACTTGTCTCTCTCAGTTTCATGAACTTGATGTATAAGATTTTGTAAGCCTCCTTGAGTTCTTCCTCATCACTAATCTCAGAGTAATAAGAATAAGACTCCTCAGGATCAGTATGGGGAGCAATAAATGCCAGAAATATTTGCTCTTTACCTGAAGTCTCTTCTTTCTTTGAATCATCGCTAAGAGTATTGTTGATAGCCTTCCCCTTTGCCTGCTTGAGATTCCCACAATCTGCCCATATGTGACCGAAGCCTGAACACTCATAGCATCTGGGACCTCTGGGATCCTTCTTGTCAACTTCATCTTGTTCAGCTTCCTTGGGGTCATTCTTGAATTTCTCATAGAACTTATTTTTGAATTTTTGATTCTTCATCAATTTTCTAAAATTGATTGCAAGCATGGCGATACCTTCATCTTCATCTGAAGAAACTCTGCTTTTCTCCTTAGCAGCCTTAAGTGCATGCAATTGACTTCGCCTTCTTGACGGAAGGCAGGGAAAACTCATAGGTTTGAAGAGATCCTATGAGCTCTTTAATCTTCATGGCATCAAGATCATTGCTTTCTTCAATAGTAGTTACTTTAATTCTAAAACGCTCAGACAAAGATCTTAGTATCTTTTTAATGAGCTTTGCATCCGAAATCTTTTTCCCGAGACTCACAATGGAATTTCTTAGGTCCCTGATCTTAGTGTAAAACTCATTAAAAGTTTCATCCTCTTGCATCTTAATTCCATCAAATTGGGAAACCAACATTTGAAGTTTGGCACATTTTACAATTTTTGTGCCTTCATATGTGGTTTCCAAAATTTGCTATGCTTCTTGAGCAAATTCACAGTGTGAAATTCGTGAGAATTTTGAAGGTGAAAGAGATTGACAAAGAGCATGTAAGGCTTTGTCATTGGAAAGACAAGCACTAGTTTCAACAATAGTCCATTCGGCAATTGCTATACTTGGGTGGGGACCACTCAGTCTCAACAATTTGCCAAACATTTATAGATTTTAAATAGAAGCACATCATTGCTTTTCAATAGCTATAATTCGTGCCATCTAAGGCAGGAACGAAATTAAGCGATTGTGACATGATATATATATATATATATAATACGGATCACACTCAGGAATTTAATCCAAAAAGAGTGTACCAAGCTTTGATACCAATTGAAAAATAAATATGAGTCCTAATATGCGAGTGTGTAATAACAACCAAACATGCAACAAAAATATATATAAAGCAGTAAAGAGATAGACACATATATTTTGGTTACGTAATGGAAACTCTTTAAACAAAGAGAAAAACCACTTCGGGGCAACCAAACCCAGGAAATCCACTATTTATAAGAGAAAGCTAGTTACAAGACAGTCGTACTCACAAATCCCATTGTAGTAGTCGTACCTTGAATTCTGACACCTACCTAGCCTATACGTAAACACCTCCCAACCAGACCGCCTGTCTAAAGGGTTTTTCAATGACTCATTTAACTTAGAACTCCTCCCTAAGTTAGACTTTAATGGTTGATCAAATCACACACAATAACTCTAAGAAAGCTAGCAAATATTACAATTTTTGCCTAAACAACCTCTCTTAGCACACTTAAAATTATACACTGAATTCCTTTCAAATAATCAGCCTAGAAGCCCCTTTAAATAGGGTTCAGAAAACCTAGTTTTACTCAAACTCGGATTTCATAGGCGGCGTCCGGACCTGCAACTTAAAACTTCAAGTAATCACTAAAGCACGTCTGGACTTCCAACCCTAGCATCCGGACGGTTGCATAAAGTACTTCCAACGTCTGCAGTCAACACATTTGCATCTGGACCTTCATGCAGACTTTTGCTCTCTATGGCTTGCGTTTGCTGGGCCGTCCGGACTTCTTTCGGACTTTTGCTTTTGGATTTCAGTGTCTGCTGAAATGTTCGGACCATCATAGGACTTTTGCTTTCGGTGTTGAGCGTCTGGACTCTAGCATTTGGGAGTCCGGACGGACTGTAAGGAAAACCGACTTTTTGAGCTGTAATGTCTCCAGAATATTTCCTTTAACAGGAAATTGTCTTCTTAGGGATATTCTGTACAAATATAATGTCTTGATCAGTCCATTCCATATTTGAATTAATATTCTGCAATATTATTTTGAAAGACTCTGAATTACGGTGTCCCTATTATAGCAATCTTTGAAATGGAAGCGTTTTTGCCAACCATAATATAGCCAATAAAAAGAAACCAACAACATTTTTAGAGAGACATAAATATGACGTCTAGAATATTACTCTAGTATATATATATATATATAGCCGCTATTATGTTTTCTACATATATATATATTTAGATTCAAATTAGGATACCAAGTTTTGGAATATGCCGTTAGGTCACATAATTAGTAAGAAAGGGATACTGGCCTTAAGAAAGATGGCCGCGTATCATATGGTTATAATATATATATATATATATATATATATATGTTTTTTTGAAAAAAAACTAACAGAAAGTTGCGATTTTTGTGAATATCATATGTTAATTTGGAAGCAATTCGTCGTTAAGTTAAACAATAATTCAATGTCAAGTTAAGCAATGTTATATATTCACAGGCTAGGATCGATAATAAAAAGGTAATGAAAAATAAATTAACTCGATCATATTTAATATTTTGATTAATTTATGGGTTCTTTCTGCTCCCTCTAAGGATGGTAGCCAGCTAGTGGGTATTTATTGACACCGGACTATTGATGGTTTTTCCAGGAAAATTTGCGATTATCTTTTGAAGTATAAAAAAAAATTTATTTGTTACCTCTAAGATCAATAAATTAGGGTCTTGATTAAACGACATGCCAAGATTGGTCGGCTACATAATCTCAATCTCTTCCTTCTCTTTGGTAGGACGTCGCAAACGTGCTGCATTTGTAGACGGTGCAGTTTCTGAGACAAGGCACTTCAATTCCTCTCGAGGACGTACAGCAAGAAAGTAAACATTCATGTCACAGAGCAATCACAATTTAGTTATTTATGCATGATTTATTTTTCATTTCTACAAAGCATTAATACAACACAACACAACATGACCTCAAACAAACCATTAAGCAAACCAATTTATTTATTTATTGCATCGCCACCTATAAGCTAGCTGGCTTTGCCCGGCCATAGTACTTTAGACTCATTCAAGCTGTAGCCAAATGGGAAACATGTACACTATAGTCATATGTAGGACTTAATTTATTGCCATACCACAACATAATATTGCACCAAATCTTTTCTGTCATCAGGCAGTAGTGCTATCTTTCTGATCACTTCTGATTCTCATTTTCTCCAAGTATGATTTCCCATTTAGGTTTTGGGAAAAGAAATCTTTCACATATTCTTCCATTCCAACCCTCTTAAACAATGGTGGGTTTTGTGGGTTTAAAATACTAGTTGCAGGCCCAATCTCTGCTTCAAATTTGGGGTTGAAGAACATAGCTATTGAGATCCTTTCTTTCTCCGAATTTACAGTTGCCCTGTGCTCGATGCTTTTATAGGCCCCATTGCTCAAGATCTGCAAAACCACACATTAATACCATGCATGCATGTTTTAATTTAGATCTTTGTTTATAGACTCAAGTTTATTTGTGCATGCATATATACGTTTAAGTTACGTTGCTGTTATGTATGAATCGTAGGTGGTGAATATGTACCCTAAGTATTACAAGTTATGTTCCGTTTGTCTCGACGTAAAATGATTTTTAAAAAATAATTTCGGCATTTTATAGTATTTGGTAAGGGCAAAAATAATGGTTAACGAAAATTATTTTCAGTTTGACTGTAATAGCCTCTTTAATTTTTAGAAAATGATTTACAGTTTTGAATCATAAATCATTTTCCGAATTTAAACTCTTTATCCTTGCACACACGTATGTGGGAATCTACTACCGCCGGGCATTAGAGTTTATTGGTTACTCGAATCTACTGCCGAAAGTCCCAAATTTTGATATTCGATTGCTGGAATCCGGCGAAATCCGGCCGCCGTCGCTGGATTCCAGTGGACTAGATGCCGCCGGATTTGGCCAAAGTGGACAGAAACTGGCTAGATTTGGCCAAAATGGTTGGAATCCGGCTGGATCTGACCGGATCCGGCCATTGATCTGGCCAAAATGGCAGGATATGGCCATTGATCCGGCCAGATCTGGCCAAAATGGCGGGAACCCGGCTAGATCTTACCGGATCCGGCCATTGATCTGGCGGAGCCAGGCCAGAATCTGGCCAAATTGGCTTGCCAGAATCCGGATGTTGCCGGATTCTATTTTTCGCAATTCGTATTTTTTTAGGATGAGCCAAAAGTCAAAAAATATTTTCGAAAAAATCATTTCTTTTGAAAAATGATTTCGCCGAAAATATTTTACGACAAAAATTATTTTACGTTGAAACAAACAGATCATTAATTAATTATGGTAGGATGATGTTTGTGATTTAGTTGGGATAGCTGGCTAGGCGAGGCATTAAAGCAAAAGAAATCAGGATATATTCCTAAATTTTCTGCTCCCAATATATATTGACTCTCCAGTACCTACTTGCCGGCCGCCAAGACACATCTAAGCTAACAATTAAGTGAAATTTTAGGATAAAAAAGATGAAGGTTCCACATAGAAGATGCATTTGGTTTTATCTAGGATAAAATACATTTTACTCTAAAAAAGTATCATCATTTTGGCATTTTTATCTTCAAGGTTTAAAAAGTGACATTGGACCTCACAAACTACTTAACCTGGACACTTAATACCCTCTGTTAGTATTTTCTATCCTTTTGGATGGAACTGACATTTTTGCCTCTAATTGCCCCAAAATGCCCCTAGGGTAAGGGTAAGTTTTATTTCCTCTAAACTTAATTTGTAGGGGTGCTAATGCAACTCAATTTTTACACTTACTAAAAAAAAATTAAAAAAAGCAAAAAAAAAAAAAAGAACCAAAATAGAAAAATCTCATAAACTTTGAAGACGTTTATAGAATGGCTGAACCACTCCAAAATATCTTGGGGGTGGCCCGACCACCCTCCAAAGGTTAGAGGTAGCTTGAGCCACCCCCGAAAACTCTTAAGGAGGTGGCCGAGCCAACCCCTAAAACATCTTTAGGGGTGGCTGGACCCCCACCCTTAGGTTAGGGGGCGGTCCAACCTCTCGTAGGTGGCAAGGAGGAGAGACTTTCTACTATTTTATTTATTTATTTATTTTAATTCTTTTTATAGTTTATATATATAGTTTTTTGGTTATTTTTTTTTTTTTTTAATTTTTTAGTATGGGTGTAAAAGTTGAGTTACATTAGTTTGTCCACAAAGTATAGGAGAAAAATACACTTAACCCCAATACATTTGGGGCGACTTGGAGCTAAAATGAAACATGCGACATGTGACGTAATTTCCGTCCAAAAAAATGAAAAAACTTAACAGAAGGTGCAAAGTGTCATATTTCATTTGGTAGTTTCTTATGTTCAAGTGTCATTTTTTTAACTTTGGAGATAAAAATAACATACCGGTGATAATTTGGGAAGCAAAGTGTATTTTTCTCATGTACCATGTCTGAAAATGATATTAGACCAATAAAAATTTGAGTTCGGTATCTAGGGCTAGCTTCAAAAAATCTAGACAGATTTAACACACCACTTGTTTACATCTATGAAGATTGGCTACTTTGTTAAAAATAAAAAATAGAGTAAAATTTCTTTCTAAAAATTTGGGGGAGAGAGAAAAGGATTAAGCATGACAGACCTCCATAACATCTCCTACATTCACAACAAAGGCATCTGGGAGGAAGTTCACTGGCATCCAAACCCCATCTTTCTTTATCTGGAGACCTCCCACTCCATTAACTTGGTGAAGGATGGTAATACCGGTAGCGTCCGAGTGAGGGGAAAGTCCCATAACAAGTTCTGGTTGAGGGCATGGAGGATAGTAACTCATCCTTATTGATCGGAACCCATCTTCAAATAACTCCATCTCTCTCCTGTCCATCTTCAGGGCTTTTCCCATCAACACCATAATTGTCATGGCAAGTTCTTGCAACTCCGACAAGTATAACTCTAAGGTATTCCTGCATGAGATAAAAAAATAGGAATACGTTCTTTTGAGAGAGAGAGAGAGAGAGAGAGAGAGAGAGAGAGAACCTTAAGGATGAAGGGAGCTCTGGGAATAAATATGGCTTTCTTCTGTGAATAGGGTTGATTATCGTGTAGAACCTGTCACCCCAATCAAGCTTCTGATTTTTGGATCGAACAACCGTTCCATAGCCTTCAAAATCACCTGGTCTTACCTTGTATTTCATTTTCTCTTCCGAGGGAAGCTTGAAGAATCCTTCAATCTCATGTTTCAGCTTCTCTAAAAGTGAAAAGCTAACTCCATGATTCACCAGCTGTAAAACAAGAAGATAACATTATTAACCCTTCATAGGATGTTGTTCAAGTTTTTATTTTGGTTAAGGAAATATATATATATATATATATATATATATATATATATATAATCGTGTTAAGAACCTGAAATATGCCCCAATCTTTACAAGTAAAGTGCAACTTCTCTAGTTCTAAGTCTGTGGCGTCACCCAAGACCAATTTTTTCATGTCAATCGTGGGGACAGTCGGCAAGGTCCCGCCATGAGAGAGAGCAATAGGTTCTTGATCAGGATGAATGTATTTTTGAGGGACTGCAGTCAATGGCTCTTTGGTGATGAGCTCAATAACGCTGGGAGTTGGGTACTTTAGTGATGCCATCGCTTTATTAACCTAGGTGTGCACCATACCAGCATGGTGCAGTGGGTATATATAGCCTGAAAATAGAATTTTTCACCGAAAAAACTATTTTCCTTGACAAGCAATTCATTACGGTGATGAATAGATATAACATAATGAGTAGTATTATATATATCATACATTTATTTCACTTAATTTATTGATGCGGCACTTTCAAATAATAATAGAACTTTTATTTTTTTTTTATAACAAGGACTGATTAGGGTGTATAACATTGCTGTAAAAAAATTAATTGGTTTACCCCTTCTTTCTGGTTATTAAGTTCATCTTACCTATCGGATTCACAAAATAGGCTTGCAGTGCTTTTCGGCATACTATAGCCGATAATGGTTATTAATGTGACAGAAAGTTCCTAGGTTTGTGTCGCTATATGCCAAGGAAATCGACTTTAAAATATCTTTTCACCTTGTAGACATATACATGCATGTGGCCGATTTTTGGCGACCCATTAGTCCCGGTTGATAAATAATTATTAGCGGCGATATTTTAAAAGTTGAGGGCATTAACATATTATGTATATGATATTGTTTTGTTACTTGCTGCTTTGGTTAAACCATGCGCAACACACTTTAAGCAATTCTACTTTTTTTTTTTTTTGGATTATATACGAAACCGAATCATTTATTTTAAAAAAAAAAAACACGAAAAGACACATGATCGATATTACTAGCATGTGTAACACATGCAAGTTATGGAATTCGGCGATTTACAGAAATGCTTTTAAAAGACATTTGTCATATGCATGTTTGTTTTTGGAGCACAGTAAATATTCATGAATTGGCCTCCTACTTTTATGACATCTCACATCGCCTGGGAATGGAGATGCACTTATATGTATAAACACATTCTTCTTGACATAACGCGTTTTAAAACGGTGATGGCGATGAAGCTATCAGAACTTCGCAGTTAAGCGTGCTTCTGCGAGAGTAGTACCAGGATGCGTAACCTCGTGGGAAGTTTGGTTTGGAGAAGCGAAAGCGAACAATATTGTGTTATTGGGGATGGGCCATTACAAATGGTATCAGAGCCTTTGCCCAGCCTAAAATGGTGGGAGTGTGCACAAGCCCATGAGGGTTGCCAGCGGGCACTCAGGGGGACGCCAAGAATGGGGTGATCCCATGAGGGTCGCCAGCGGGGACGCTGGGTCCCAAGATGGGGTGATTGTGATATCCCACATCGCCTGGGAATGTATATGTGCTTATATGTATAAACACATCATTCTTGACACAATGCGTTTTAAAGCCGTGATGGCGATGAACCTATTAGAACTTCGTAGTTAAGCGTGCTTCTGCGAGAGTAGTACCAGGATGGGTGACGTGAAGTCTGGTTTGGGAGAGCAAAAAACGAATAATATTGTGTTATTGGGGATGGGTCGTTACAACTTTGAGGAGGTAGATATATAAAATCGTTAATTACTAAGAATTGAAAAGCAAGAAAATTTAGAAATTAAAGCAAAGAATAGAGATTGGGAAGGAGAATATGGGAAGGTGCATGAAAAGTCATAAACACGTTTGGGTATAGCCGTATAAGAGTCTCTCCTACTTTAGAGTGTCGAGATAAAAACCATTAAACTATTATGATATTCTAAACAAGTTTAAAATTTCAGTTTAAACTATTATAGCTAGAAGACAGCACAAGGTGCATGCATGTGTGAATACACACACTACAAAAATTTTAAGAATTTTGGACGGTTTGAAACTGTCCAAAAAAAGGTCCAGATGGTTTTTTTTTGGACAGTTTCAAACCATCCAATAAAATGTGTCGCTAATCCGGGTTATGGATGGTTTGGGCCAAACCGTTTGGAATTGCGGATGGTTTGGCCCAAAACCGTCTAGAAATTTTTTTTTTTTTTTTTTTTTTTAAATTATAATCATTATTATTATTATTATTTGTCCAGCGGTCAAAGCTTCATTGCCTTTTCTTCCATAGCCATCTCATCGGCTAAAGGTTGTCACAATCGCTTATCTCCACCATGAAGCTATAATGATTGTGAAAGAATACCTGATCAACTTGGATCCTGCCTTCCTTTACCATCACCCGCACGTATGCGATCTCCATCTCCATTAGCTTCTTCTCCACCGCACCCATGCTCTTGCACTATCCATTAAACGTTAATTACAAACCCAAAACAAACACAAAATCTAAAACAAACACAATCTAAACCCAAAATAAAATAAAATAAAATAAAGATCCGCCCGGTGGTTTGGAAGAGAGTGGTGACGAGGAAGCCGGAGGGGGGAGAAAAAGAGAGAGGAAGAAAGAACTGGTTGTAAATCCACGTATTCTGGCTAGATCTCTCTTTGTATTCCAGCCACAGATCTGGTTAAGTGTGGGTTTCAGCTAGATTTGTCAAACCCACGCACGTACACCGGTGTAGGTTTGACAGATCCAACAGGATCCGGCAGAAAACCAACTCTCTACAGTTGTGAGACCCCATCGCTCGTCCCGTTCCCGCCGATCGCCTAGATCCCGTCGCCCGTCTTCAATCCTTGGCTGGAGAGAGGAAGAAGAACGAGAGAGAGAGAGAGAGAGAGAGAGAGAGAGAGAGAGAGAGAGAGAGAGAGAGAGAGAGAGAGAGAGAGAGAGAGAGAGAGCTCTAAGAGAGATAAAACCGTTTCTAAAAAATGTTACAGATTTCAAAAGAAACCATTTCTAAATTTATTTGAATATTAATTTCTAGACGGTTTTAATAAAACCGTCTGTAAAATTATAATTCTAGACGGTTTTTAAAACTGACTAGAAAAAAACCGTCAAGAAAATGTGATTTTTTTTTTTTTTTTTTTTTTTTTTTTTTTTTTTTGTAGTGAAAGACGGACAAAGTTTTCCTAATCCAAATGGGTTGGAGGGATTAGTATTAAATTGATTTTTAATAATTAATACATGTGAGAATTATATTTTCTTTTTTAATGAATGGAATTTTTTTTTTATGGAGTTGCTCCAGTGAAAACTAGATAGTGACTAGATACTAACCAAGAACTACAACCTCACTTATATATATAGAACAACATCTGCAGTAATTGTAAAAGTTTATGGGCCTTATTCATTTTGAAAAGATGCATTGAGAGAGGAGAGGACACTAAAACTTATAAAGTTCTCAGGTCATGTATCTATTGGCGATATGAGACACTTTAACAGACTCACTTACGTGTGACAACTTTTGGCCAAACACGTAAATTCAACATCGAGAAAGAAAAACCCATCATCGTCAAAGGAACTTGCTCTGATACTATGTAAAAGTCATGGGTTTTACTCACTAGCTCTCAAAAGACGCATTGAGAGAGGAGAGACGTCCATGACTTATAAAGTGGCCTGGTCATGTGTCTCTTGGCGATGTGGGACACTTCAACACACTTCCTCACGTGTGGCAACTTTTGGCCAAATACGTAAATTCAACATCGAGAAAGAAAAACTCATCATCGTCAAAGGAACTTGCTCTGATACCATGTAAAAGTTATGGGCTTTACTCATTAGCTCTCAAAAGACGTATTGAGATAGGAGAAGTGTTAATGACTTATAAAGTGCACAGGTCATGTATCTTTTGGTGATGTGGGACACTTTAACACGGTCCTTCACGTGTGTCGACTTTTGGCCAAACACGTGTTCAACATCGGGAGGGAAAAACCCATCATCGTCAAAGGAACTAGCTCTGATACTAAGTAAAAGTCCATGGGCCTTATTCTCAAAAGACGCGTTGAGAGAGGAGGTGTGTCTATGACTTATAAAGTGCCTAGGTCATATGTCTCTTAAAGATGTGGAACTCTTTAACACGCCTCCTCACGCGTGGCAACTTTGGCCAAACACATATTCAACATCGAGAGAGAAATGCTCATCATCGTCCAAGGAACCAACTCTGATACGTACCATATAAAAGTTCATGGGTCTTACTCACTCTCAAAAGACGCATTGAGAGAGGAGGGAACACCAATGCTTATAAAGTTCCTAAATTATGTATTTCTTGACGATGTGGTCTATGGGACACTTTAACAAACAACTTAAAATCTCTACAACTATTATTAGTAATCAACTTTACAAGCCTATGAACACAATTAGAAAAGAAAAAAAAAAAAAAAATCTATACTTTACAAGGCTAAAGCCTAAACCCTAATTTTTTTTTTAATTATAATAATCTGTGTCCTAACCTCCCACTGAATTCTTCGAATACAGTATGCAAGATTAGCTCGTGGAAGAGAAAGAAGAAAATAGGGTCTTATCAGCTTTTACATTTACGTTTTATTGGTCAAATGGTCTCTTTGTCACGCTAGCTAGCATGAATATTATTCATCATCGTGAATAAGTTGCAGCATTTGAAAACAATATTGGACTTCATAAAAACCCATGTGCCAGGTTTTTTTATACAAACTAATGAACCCATTAACTTCAAAGTCGTCATTCATGGAAATTATTTGGAAACATGGGCTTTAAGGCAAGGAATTAAGATAGTATAATATGTATAATAATTGGTGTACTTGCCTAGCTAGCTAAAGAAAGGTTGAGATTAACCACATTAATTTTGATTGCCTAACATGTCCAATCATGATTTTATTTTGTTATATTTAGTGATATTAACGAGGTTACATTATTTAAATTTTTTAAATAGAGTGATAACAAATTAATTTATTACACAACATTAATATTTATACAGTTAAATATAATAAAATAAAATTTTGATCATGAAATATATAACTCCTATATCCAATTCCATTTAATTGGCGATCAATTAAGTGGAGATCGAATTAATTACTTCAGCTTTTAGCAACAACTCTTTGGCGGCTATCAATCAGTATTGCCGCTAAAAAGTTTTATAGGTGGCCGGAGAAGGCGCAAAGCTTCGGTGAAATAACATCAATTTGTTAAATGCTATGAATCTATGGAAAGTTTCGCTAGACCTCCTTATTCCATTATTAAAAATAAAAAATAATAATAATAAAAAATCTTAGAAAAGATTTGTATCATTGATATTCTTTCAAATGCCCTTACAATCGTCTCATGCATCATTATTATAGTGTCCCTAGCTTGAACCCGTCTAAGCTGCGTCATGCCTGACGGTCGGCCACAACATGTCGTTTCTCATGATCAAAGTGATGTATTTTTCTAATGTATAACAATTAATTAAACGTGTTTCAATTCTGGATTTTCTTTTGTAAAGTTGATGCTTGAGCACCGCCTTAAATTTGTAGGACAAGTTCAATGTCGACGATCATTTGGATCATGCATTCGTCATCAGTGATGCATATGTTGTACATGCAAGTCAGGCCGAGACATGCCATGCTTGGGATAGTGTCCCTTGAACCCGTCTAAGCTGCGTCATGCCTGACGGTCGGCCACAACATGTTGTTTCTCATGATCAAAGTGATGTATTTTTCTAATGTATAACAATTAATTAAACGTGTTTCAATTCTGGATTTTCTTTTGTAAAGTTGATGCTTGAGCACCGCCTTAAATTTGTAGGACAAGTTCAATGTCGACGATCATTTGGATCATGCATTCGTCGTCAGTGATGCATATGTTGTACATGCAAGTCAGGCCGAGACATGCCATGCTTGGGATAGTGTCCCTTGAACCCGTCTAAGCTGCGTCATGCCTGACGGTCGGCCACAACATGTTGTTTCTCATGGTCAAAGTGATGTATTTTTCTAATGTATAACAATTAATTAAACGTGTTTCAATTCTGGATTTTCTTTTGTAAAGTTGATGCTTGAGCACCGCCTTAAATTTGTAGGACAAGTTCAATGTCGACGATCATTTGGATCATGCGCGCATTCGTCATCAGTGATGCATATGTTGTACATGCAAGTCAGGCCGAGACATGCCATGCTTGGGATATCGATAGCTCATGGAGGTTGATAAACAGCATATTCTGCTTTATCTTGATGCATTTGATTAATGCCATCATATCATTTTTCTATATATACATATATCCAACATATATAGGCACATGTCATGATTCAGTCGTTTTGAACATATTTAATTGGTTCATAGCTGCTTACGCGTAATTGTTCTTAAATTAATCTAATCCAAATAATTGGTTATAGGTTATGATTGATGTTTATGCTAGCTCCAAAAACGGGGTACATTGACTTGTCATGTCCCTATAATTACGTTATTTGTACATATAAAGAGATCGAAGAAGTTTTGACTGATGGATTTAGAATCTTTCTAAATGCTAATTAAGTGATGAATTCTTATTTCTATACAGTTGAATATCATATGATCATACGGTTAATTACTTAACAAATATTTTTCCTTACAAATACTAACAAGGATATTCTTCAGATCGACTATTCAAGGCATATATATATATATATAAGATTTGACTTCTGAATTCTTGTGTCCAGAACCAGAAGTATCGATATGGACTATATATCTATATACATAATTGCTCATTCATTCCGCACATGGGATTTGAGATAAAAAGATTAAATTTTCGATTTGAATATCGATCTGATTCATTTTTTAATTATATTTCATTGTTTTAACGTGAGAGTGCAATACAAGGACTTGGCAGCGTGTACAGGCAAGTAATGGCGAGGCGCAAACAATCGTAAAGTCTTCAGATGATCGATACTTGGCGAATTCAGAAGATGAAAAGCTAAAGAGTAAAAAAAAATTTGGGAGATAACATGAATCTTAACGAAGATAAAGACTCCGAAGCCAGTTTAACCGTGTACGTAAAAATGATAAGATAATTAAAGAAGAGTACAAGAAAACTAGAGCATGAGTAATTCTGCCTGCAGAAAGTTCACAATCAGGAAATTAAACTTGAGACTTAAGACTTCACTTTAGTTGCAGGCACTCCTGCATATAAAACTGCATTCATGCCATGCGCGCATGGTAAAAACAACTCCTTTACTGCGGTAATTAATGTGGGTCATATATGTTCTTAAAATTAAATCAACATTGTTTATTCACTTCAGGTCAATATCAAATCTGGTTATTAAAGTCTAATCATTAATTAATTAATTAACCATTGTAAAAATATAGTGGGAACCTTCTTTGAAGCTATAGAAGGCCAATCAGAAAAACTGATTCAAGAAATATTATTGGAGCACTAAGTATTACGTTTTATGTTGGCATATTCAGTGTCATAATTAGTTTTATATAAATCTAGATTTATTTGTTAAGTTGGGGACTTCAATTTGTGTTCAAATAGGCAAGTATTCAAGAATAACCAAGAATCTTGATTGCAAGCTCTGTTGATGGCCGATCGAATGCGATCTTCAAAGAATTTTAAGAACTGAGATTTGAGAGTTTCGGTCGCATAAAGTTTTTGAACAGATGTCTTCAAGATTGATATTGAAACTAAAGTTCTCGAGAGGCCTAGTCATAGTGGTGATTGCACTATCTTTGAATGAAGTTTAAGCTTTAATTGTATGGAAATAGTTACCATCGGGAGCCTAGCTAGGTTGTAGCAACGGCTGCAAAAAGATCGAACAGAGGTGTTTCACAAGAGCCATAGAGGCGTTCGGTCGCAAGCCCGTTCATAGAGGTTTCAAACTCGAAGGCAATTGAGCTAGGTCCTAGACGCTCGATCACAACGCAAGTTGTACCACGTTCGAATGCCACTAGTGAGAAAACAATGAAACCCTAACTTGCGTTTAAACGTACGTGTCACTAACCCGTTTAAAAAATATATATATATTTTTTTAAAAAAAAGAACTGAAGCCATTGTTTTGTGCTTTTGGAGTTACCTCTATTTTTGAAAAATAAAAAAGCAAAGAAAAATTTAAATGAAACTTGACACGTGGCCAAGGTGGCCATGGGTATCGCTAGACCCAAAGCTACGAGTTGTTTTTTTATTTTTATTTTTTTTGTACATTTTGTTTTTTTTAAAAAAATAATAATAATTTATGGATAATTTTTATATTTATTAGTTTTCTAGGAGTATAAGAGACATTTCACCATTTACTATTTTATTTAAACCTAAACCTTAACAATAGGAGTAACATTGCACTTTGCAACCCGATATTACAAAGTTTAAAAACTTTAAAAGTATGATTGTAGAAATGCAGAAACATAAGGGGGCAACAAAAAAATTTTCTACAGGAAAAAAAGAAAAAAGAAAAAGAAAACGAAAAACTTCAGATAAATGAAAAATGACAAAAAAGAAATCCACTACAAAAAAAATAGCATTTACGGACAGTTTTTTTTTTTTTTTTTTTTCCTATACGGTTTTAGAAACCGTCTAGAAGACAAAATTTGCATATGGGTTTTTCAAAACCATCTATAATTTTTTTTTTTTTTTTTTTTTTTTTTTTTTTTTAAATCGTATGTAAATGTTATTTCCAGAGAATTTTATAAACGGTTTTTACCAAATCATCGATAAAGTTTTAGTTCCAGACGGTTTCAAAAGAAACCGTTTGGAAATATTTTTTTCCACGCCATGTCACCAATCCGCATGATGCCCCCAGATTTCACCACATCCATCCCATTTTTTTCTTAGCCAAAATCACAACCGTCCGTTTCTTTTGAAAGCCAAAAAATTTTCTAGCCAAAATCACACCCCCAATATTCAGCACATTGTAAACAAACAAATACAAAACCCTAACCCTCCAGCCCCTGAATCGAGCCGATCTGATTCCCAAACAAACACAGACTGCCCGGAGGAAGTTGATGGGGGAACGACTTCTTCTTCATCGGTCTTCTCCCACTACGACAGCACCCTCCAGCTCCTCTACTTAGGCTCCCAAGTCGGTGTCATGTTCATCCCCATTGGAAAGATCGACCCCGGTCAGACCCAGTCCTTCTCCTTGACGGCCCTGAAAACCATCGAAGCCATGGGGCCCCAGCTTGCCAGCGGTGGGTTCCACGTGAACCTCTGGGGCTTTTTCTGCGTAAACCATGCCTCTAGGGTTTTGATTGGATTTGAGTGGCTGGATTTGATTTGGGTGTTGATCTTGCATGGTGTTGATTTGGGTGTTTTCGGATAGATTTGGTCGTCTTCTCCCTTGTCGATCGACCCGGCGGCATTTTTGGGCTTGATTTGGCCAGAAAAATAAATCCAGATAGATAAACAAATCCCGACAGAAAAAAAGAAAAAGAAAAAGAAATAAATAAATCCCTACAGAAAAAATAAATAAATCCAGACAAAAGGAAAAAAAAATACAAAATTTGGACAGTTTGGTCTTAAACCGTCTAGAAATAATTTTGGACGGTTTTCCCAAACTGTCCAAAATTAGTTCTGGATAGTTTGGGCCAAATCATCCATAACCTGGATTAGAGACCTATTTTTTTGGACAGTTTGAAACCGTCTAGAAAAAACAGCCTGAGTTTTTTTGCAGACGGTTTTTTGCAAAAGCAGAGAGAGCCAATTAAGAAAAAACCAGAAAAAATGAAAAATGAAAAATGAAAAATGAAAAATAAAAAAGAAAAAGTGCAAACAATTCAGGAAAAGAAACAAAAAGTGCAAAAGATTTTTTTAAAAAAAAAAGAAAAAAAAAAAAAAAGCAAAGCAAAAAAAATTGACAGCTGGGTCGCTGTAGACCATGCATGTCCAGGCCTTGGGTCGCAGCAAACCCACGCGCTAGCCGTGGGAGAAGGTTATTTTTTTAATTAAGGATTTTTTAAAAGCAAGGGTATATATATATATAGTTGTATTTTTATAAACTTTATGGGGGTATAATGGTCAATCAGCATAAAAAAAATAGTAGATGAAGCTGTGTAGGCACATATAATTAATGAACTTCTACTATGATTTAACAGAAAATCATAATGAAAAAAGACATTATAACCCTTTTGATAATTAATTAATGTTGCAAAAATAAAAGGAAAACATTATAATCGATCATTCAGAAGCTTGCATAATCGTGTATGGTCGGTCTGGTACAATATCAAGAGAAGCAATAAGGATATGGTTTGGCATGTATAATCGTTATTTCATTAAAAAAAAATAAAAAATAGCTTTTACTAAAAATTGAAGAAATTAGGATAAAATAGTCCCTTAAATTCAGATATAGTCATTTGATGAGAATAACTATTATAATTGATTTCTTCGTACTATACACGTATGATAGAGATTTTTGTTATATATTCTAACAATAATGTTTTTCTATTCACATTTTTTCATTCTTAATAAAAATTATTTATTTATTTTTAATTAAATAGTCATTTCAAGTACTAAATATTGTATCCTAAAGGTTGTCCCTACCTCCCTGGCCTATAACCATGCACGTATGCAACAGCAGCAACCACTCTTTTTGATGGGTTAGTGATAATTAATTAGTTGCTGTGATTGTCTATACTAAAAAGCAATGGTTCAAGGATGGTGACGAAAAGAGAAGATAGCAAGAGCCACAAACAGAATTGGACCGACAAATACAGCTTTGTACCTTTGCATTTGCCGTTATTAGTTTAGTTGCCGACACAGAAGTCCCTCCCGGCCCCCCATGAATGAGTTCTTTATACTTAAACTTTCGCATGCAACTTCCTCTCAGACTAAAGAAAAGCTTTGCATTAATGTGTAAACGTTTCTTTTTTAATAACTTTGCAAAAGCTAACTTTAAAGTTATGGATCTAGTCGGATAACACTTATAAACAAAAGAATAAATCAGAATGAGAGGAGGAAGATAGAAGCGGGAAATAGAAAGGAAAATGGAAAGGAAGAGGGACAGATTTATTTTCTAAGGAGTATTGAAGTTTAGGGCCGGCTTCTCACATTTCTTTTCTAGTAACTTTGCAAAAGCTAACTTTAAAGTTGTGATGCTACATATTTCAAAAGAGAAAACATGCACGACACCAATGATCTTTGAAATCATTCCATAACCCATTTTGAAAGCGTAATGGGATCATTTCAACTTTTGGCAATGATGCCTACCGTACGAACACATCATCATGGACATAATAAGACTTTAATTTATTGCCACACCACACCACACCATAATATTACATAATATTATACATCTGTTATGTTTTCAAGCAGTGTTGCCTTCCCCGATTTTAATCCTCAGTTGCTCCAGCGACTTTCCATTGATATTACGGGAGAAGTAATGTTTGACGTATTCTTCCATTCCGATCCTTTTAAACAACGGCGGGGTTTCTGTGGTTAACAGACTTGTTGCAGGCCCAATCTCTGCCTCCAATTTAGGGTTGAAGAACGTAGCGATAGATATCCTTTCTTTCTCTGAATTCACTGTTGCCCTGTGCTCGATGCTGGTATAGGCCCCATTGCTCAAGATCTGCAAAATGACACCATGATAGATATATTCATAATTGACATGATCCTAAGTGTTCATCCCAAATGGCTTATATATATATAAGTTCTTGAAAAACCTCTCTTTTGACGAGTTAGTTGATCAATGATGAATTCTACCTTAAGTTTTCTTTCGCTCTAAATATTTTTGCATGCTAATTACGTAAGAACATGTTGCACTTGAGAACGAAATTAGCTTAATAATCAAAAGTTTACAACTAAGTTATTGCATGTTCAATATTTAATGTTTGCTGTTCAGCCGAGATAACTTATCCACTTGAGAACGAAAGCTTAATAATCAAAAGTTGTTGCAGTCAAGTCAAGGGTATATATATATATATATATATATATAGCAGTCAGTGTGGATAATTTCCCCAAGTGATGTGTTTTTCACCCCACGCTTGACTTGACTGCTGTACATATAAAATTAGGGTTCAAGTTTTTAGAAAAGGAGAAAAACTTCACCTACACCCATAAAAATATAAGCAATTTTACAATTATTAATTCAAAGTTTTAAAATTTATAATGTCGGTATCCATGTTTTAATCTCTTTTAATTTCACCATTTTTTTTAAATACCCAAAAAGCCCATTTTTTTTTTAAATGAAAATTCAAAATTCTGGTGACCCATGGCCGTGGGTCAGTCCAATTTTTTTCTTTTTTCATTTTTGAATTTTCACTTGGTTTTCTTCTTTTAAAATAAAAAACTGTGTGGCCCTGGGTCAGTCTAGTCCCTTGTGCATAGAATTTAAATTCAGTGGGCATGTCTTCTGAGATAGAAGTGTTATATTCGAGATTCATGAACAACGCCGTCTTATCTTGTGGCACACGCACATACAAGAATGAAAAAGAAAGAAAAATGTACTAGATTTTTTATCAAGTGAGGTATACCAAAATAATGTGAAGCTTATTGATTAATGGAGACTAGCTAAAGAGGATCAAAACAATCAATCAAGAGAAATTAAATGCTATGAATACTAATGAATAAGCTAGCTTCACATAATTTTGATACCTATCTTTTAATAAAATATTTGTACCCCTAGCATTTCTCAAAATGAAAAAAAAAAAGAAAAAAAAAAGACTTTTTTAACATGGAATAGGGAATACGTAAAATATTTCTAGTGCATTCGAATCGGTAGTATGTTATATTGATTAGCAAAACAAAGAAAAAGGAGTTAGTTATGTTCATGATTTACAAAAAGCATGTCAGTATCACGTATCAACTTGTCTACCATCTTTGGATATGATTGCTAAAGTTTAATTAAAAAGTTAGAATATGATTAGTAAAGTTTGAAAAATTATAGACTAGATTCAATACATATATACCACGTGTTTTTCTTTAAAAAATGAATAATAATAAAAAAAAAAAGAGCGAGAGGAGATAGATATTAGAGTATATTTGAATTACTCTCTAAATAAAACATTTTGAATTATAAACTCATCAAGAGAAATAAGAGTATAATTTAGTCATTTAGGTTTTATCGTATGAACGTAGATCATAGATTAAACCACGTAAAATCTCTTGTCTATATTTTATTAGTCCACACTTTATCTTTAATTTCTTTTAGGATTTTGTTTACTGTCAATATATAGAGACAGAGAAGTCTGACAAACCTCCATAATGTCTCCTACGTTCACAACGAAGGCATCTGGGAGGAAGTTCACCGGAATCCAAACCCCATCTTTCTTTATCTGGAGACCATCTACTCCGTTAACTTGGTGGAGGATGGTGATTCCAGTGAGGTCCGAGTGAGGGCTCAGGCCGACAACAAGTTCTGGTTGTGAGCATGGAGGGTAGAAAGTCATCCTCATCGATTGCAACCCATCTTCAAATAACTCCATCTCTCTCATCTCCATCTTCACGGCTTTTCCCATCAACACCATAAGTGTCATGGCAAGTTTTTGCAACTCTGACAAGTATGACTCTAAGTTATGCCTACCAGATGTGAGAAAATATCATAAAAGTTATTGTTAAATCACAATTTATTTTAAAAGTTTAAGGTAATAAGAATAAATAAATTTAATCGTTTAATTAGTATGATAACCTTGCTTTCGTGTGGGCTCAAGCTTTACATTAATAGGTGAGGTGAACACGTAGAATATTTAATTGAAACGTGGGGTATTGAATTTGTGGAGTGAGGTTGCCTCTGATACCATATTAAATCATCACTTAGGGTTCATTTGTGTTTACGATTTAAAAAAATACGATTTTAAAAAGTGATTTTTAAAAACGCAGTTAAGCGTTTGGCAAAATCACAGTTTGGTCTTTAAAATCGCAGTTTAGCTTTTTAAAATACTGCGTTTTCAAAAAAGCACCACATTGCCTGCGATTTGAATAAACAATTTTTTGCGTTTTCAAATCGCAACTTTTTAAAAACCCAGTTTCCAAACGGTTCATTTTTTACGATTTGGTTTAAAATCGCATTTTTTCTCAACGAAATTGCAATCCCAAACACACCCTTATTTTACAAACTTAATCAGATAAGAAAAAGTAAATTTAATCAATATTCTAACCATTATATTAATTGATAGGATTGTGTACGTGTCAACTAAGGAATATCGAAGGAGAGAGAGAACCGTACCTCAAGGATGTGGGGAGCTCTGGGAATAAATATGGCTTTCTTCTGTGAGTAGGGTTGACTGTCATGTAGAACCTATCACCCCAGTCAAGTTTTTGACCTTTGGATCGGACAATTGTTCCATAGCCTTCAACATCACCTGGCCTTACCTTGTATTTTATTTTCTCTTCCAATGGAAGCTTGAAGAATTCTTCAATATCATGCTTCAACTTCTTTAGCAGTGAAGAACTAACCCCATGGTTCACCAACTGTACAAAACAATATATGTGATTAACTTTTGTCTAAACTAATCCTAATTATACATATTCAAGGGCAATCATATATATATAAATAAACGAAGGGTTAAAGAAAATTGAGAAGAGAACCTGAAAGAAGCCCCAGTCTTTGCAAGTTGAATGCAACTTGTCTAGTTCCAAGTCTGTGGCCTCCCCGAAGACCAATTTTTTCATGTCAATTGTGGTGATTGTTGGCAAGGTAGTGCAATCTGTAGAGAGAGCAAGAGGCTCTTGATCTGGACAAATATAGCTCTTTGGGATGGCTATCATTTGCTCTTTGGCAAGCTCCATGACGCTGAGAACTGAATTTGAACTCCAATAGTCAACTGGCTCCAGTGATGCCATTGCTTTGCCTCGATCGGTGCACCTCCAGCCTCCAGGCTACTATCATTTGCTTGCAATGAGTATATTATATAGCGTGCCTGAAAAAGCTTGGAAAAGCAAATTATTTTATGTATTAAAACAAAGAATGTAAGAAAGTAATAGTTTGTGGATATGAAAAATTGAACGGTTCAAGGCCATAAAAAGTTAACAGTAATGATTGCTGTACATTATAAAGTATATACACTTTGTATACAACTCCTTTGTATATTTTTCTTTTTTCTTTTTTTTTTTTTTTAAAGAAAAAAACACAAAGTGCACACACTTTGTGTACAACAAACATTTTATGACGAAGTATTTGTAGGGTTTTTTAAAAAAAATTATGAGACCAGTTGGTTCTGGGGCCCTATATACAAACGGAATCGGGGCCATCAATGGATCGAGCCTTGGTTTGAAATTTTTACTTAAATGTATTTATGTATGTGGACCTAAAAATTAAGTTTAGAGCCTGCTTGAAATTGCGTTAAGAAATTTAAAAAGTACTTTTTAGTATATAGAAAACTGTAGAAAGTAAAAATAGGCATGTTTGGTAAAATTTTCAAAAAAAAGGCCAACACACTTTTAGGAAAAGCTTTAAAATAAAGCTATTTTTTCAAAAGCTCTTTCTGGATATAAAAATTCTATTTTCCAACACAATTTCAAACAAACTCTTATTCCTTATCAAAATAAAAAATCATCTTCGTTTGGCCCAAACCTCATATAAAAAAAGAAATTAAGTCAATAGCCCAAAATTAAAATTCCTAATATATAGCCATTCCCAAGATATAAGAGAGTCAGAGAGTGAATGTTGCCACGTGGAGAAGAGTACCTTTAGGCGCCTTTTGGGTCCGATAGGGTGAGATTTAAAAATACTTATTTGAAAATGTGAGATTTAAAAATGTGATTTTTAAAAATGCAGTTATCATTTGACAAAATTAAAGTTTGGTCTTTAAAATCACAATTTAACTTTTAAATTTGTGTGTTTTTTAAAAAGCACACCCTTGCTTGCTATTTGAAATCGCAATCTCAAACGAGTTATTTTTTTTTATCTGATTTAAAATCACACATTTTATCTATGAAATCGTAATACCACATGCATCGCAAGAATATTAAGAGTAATGCTACACATCATCCCCTTGTCCTCCTTTTGTCCTCCCAAATTTGATGTGGCTCTTAAAATCACCATTGAATTTATGATAGATCATTATTGAATTTTGATCCAATGGTGATTTTAAGAGCTACATCAATTTTGGGAGGATGAAAGGTGGACAAAAGGATGATGTGTAGCATTACTCGAATATTAATGTTAATTCTGGTTTTGGTAGATGGAATAATGTCGTAGCTTGCAGCTACAAATCAATGTCTCGCACGCATACAAACTTGCTGAGGTAAAACAATAAACTTATACGATCGATCGGCCTCTTGTAGTTTATTGAATTTTATTTATTTATTTATTTTGCTTCCTTCAGATACTGACAGTGAGTGAAACTTGAGGAGGAATTTTATGATCGAGGGGGCTTATTTTATAATATATATATATATATATATATATAAAAGTGAAAAAAAGAAAAAAAAGAAAAAAAAGAGAATAAAAGTCAAGTCAAGACCATTTTTTGTATCCAAATTATTGGCCCTTGAATCCGTCCTAGTTGCGTGATAGTTTATATTATATTTTCGATCATCCACTACATTTTCTAAGCCGGCCTATGGATAACAAAACGTGCTTAAATTCGGGCTTTCTTTTGGAAAGTTGATGCACACATATCGTTTGCGATTGTTGAGTTGACCCTCTGAACGTACAAATTTATAAACAATTTACTTTTTTTAAAAAAAAAAAAGAAAAAAAGAAGAGAATATCTTTATTAACTGATTATACAATTAAAACTGTAGAAATTAATGACCATATATGTCATTAAATAAGTCATTACAATTATCCTCTAAAGATGCAATAGAAAAATATAAACAAAAATATTCATTTTAATTTACATATTGGACTTGTTCAATTGTAGCTAACTGTTAAGTTAAGCATTTAACAAATCAATGATTAAATAGATATTAGTGTTTTATTATAATTTTCAAGATTCGCTAATGCAAATGATTGAATCAAATTTCTATATATGAAGGATCAATTTACTTTAACGCGTACCAATCAGATTGTTTATCATTATTTGATCCAAATATTTTATATGCTCTATTATTAAATGTTAAAACAAATGGCTATAATATTATGCAATTAAGGATGTCAACCATTAACAACAGTTTACCGAATTTATTGTAAGTGGATGAAGACGTACTACATTAGAACTACGTGCATGAATTTTTCCAAATGATTTTAATTATTTAATTATTAAACTGATAGAAAATTGTGAATTTAATTATTTAATTAATATTCTAATAAAAAAATTAGGAATACTTCACCAAACTCCCCTGAACTTTCACAAAATTTGAACTAACACCCCAAAGTTAAAAAATTCTCAATTTAAACCATCGAATTTCTAAATTTTTACAATGCCCCCATTCTTTTAGGTTTTAATAGAAAAAATCCTAATGCATGCCTTTCCTCAATTTTTTTTTGTTCATTCAATAATAATAATAATAATAAAAAATGGTAGGTCTCTGGCTCGTGGGTTACTTTTTTTTTTTAAAAAAAAAATTAATTTAAAATTGATGGTAAATTTGAAATTTCATAAAAATTTCGAGGGCATAAAGGTCATTTCACCCCCTTTTGCCGTCTGATTTAATGCCAAAACTTAACGGAATGGAGACACTGCAAAAAGTTAAAAATTCGATAGTTTAAATTGAAATTTTTTGAATTTCTTAAATTCTATTTTAAAACATTATATTTTATATCTTAAAATATGAAGCGTTATAAACTTTGACAATTAGTTCAAATCAACTGGAAGTTAAGAAAGTTTTGTAAAGTTTCTCCAAAATAATTTGTACAAAAAGGATAAGTTGATATAAAATATGACGATACAAATCTACACAGGATCCATAGAGAGGAGCATCGTAATATATATATATATATATATATATATATATATATATATATATATATATATATATATATATATATATATGAGAGCCCCTTCTATAAGGATGGGCTGTAAAAGTGATGTTTTACGGCTTCCAATAAAGAGTTTACACATCATCTTACAAGACTAAATATAATAGATATGAGAACACCAAATCTTATAAAAAAAAAAACAATTTCCAGTTTTTACTTCCTAAGAGACCAAACGGCTCTAAAAAAACCATAACCTCATCTCACCCCACGCTACTGTGCCGCCGGCACCCAAACTCACCACCATGTCACAACCAATAACACAAAACAATGGATAGTCCTTCGCACGGCCTAAAGAACGACCACCCAAACACTCACACACCCAACTGATAACCACCACACAAATCCATCCCGAAGGCCTTCAACAACAATGTCGCCTACGAAGAAGACCACAACAAACACCATTTTAATTTTGACTAGTCCCACCCTGAGGCGTGACCATCATAGGGAGGTTGTACTCGTCTACCAAGCTGATAGTGAAGAAGTCGAACCCACCAGCGCCGTTGAGCATGAACTTGGGCAAGGTCGTTGGCAGCGCGCTGCTATTCCCTGAGCACTCGATTTTTCTGGAGCCGCAATCACCTGTGACGCAAGAGAACTTGCCCGTGAAGTCTTGGGAGCAGTGGGTTCGGCCCCAAATGCGACCGCCCCAGGATTGGAGGTCGGTGGGGTGATGGTCTTGGGCTCGCCCTTTTTGAGCGCGAAGCCGGTTGCGGACAGTGCCGGTACACCGGCGTTGCATGGAATGCCCGGCCATACTGTGTACTCGCTGAAACCCGGCGGATTCCGGCGGTGTGGGAGAGATGCGCTGGGGATGGGAATGCGAACGAGATTGGTGGGGATCCGAAGTGGCACAAGGTGATGGGGTTCGTGGGCATTCAAGATCGGGTTTGGATCCGCGGGTCGCCGGTGCTCCCTGTGCCAGACTTGGATGCCGTCTGATCGCCAAGGCCTTCAATGGTACCTGTTCTGCTTTTCCTGCATTCACTGATAGCAACCCCATCTGAAAAGGAAGGAAGGAAGGAAGGAGCTGAAGAACGAAGAAGAGGATACAGAGAGAGAGAGAGAGAGAGAGAGAGAGAGAAAGGGGCAAGATGGGTGTTTAATTTGTTTCATAGGATCTGATGTTTTGATGTTTGTTGTATTTTTTTAAGTTTTTATGATTTGTCTAATTCTAATTGGTTGTTGTAAATTATGGGATTTACAGACCATCCTTATTAAAGGTATTCTCTCTCTCTCTCTCTATATATATGGTCATCAGCGTCGATCAACCATAAGCCATCATCATCATCACAAATCTTCACATTTACGTTCACCCGGAAGTACATTAATGTAGACATACTCTAGGCATGGCTTGCATGAACACTAAATATGGGATCAAATCTTCTTCACATTAAGGAGTGAAGACTTAATTAGTAAGGGGGAGAGCTTCTCTTTGTCTAGATTTATACCAAAAAATAATGTACATATATCCTATATTTATGGCCGGATAATTAAATTTTGATTTTTTTCATTCCACGACTCATATTTCCTCTTCCAATTTTGTATTTCAAAAATATATATACTTTAAAAGTAATTTCAGGCTTTCACTATTAATTGCAATTTTGTCAGGAAACGACGTTTGAGCGTTCCACTGATATTGAATAAATGTTTTATTCCGTTTTCTTTTCTATTATTTTCCTCGATCATTGACAACAGAATTCATTTTTAATTATGATGATTAAATTTGAAGATGTGACATGTCATGAAATTATATAATTAGTTAATCCCTTATATATATATATATATATATAGAGAGAGAGAGAGAGAGAGAGAGAGAGAGACGAGGAGTGGAAATGGGGACTGATAGTTTTATTATTTGCTTTGTAATTAAACGGGATACAAAGGTTAATTATATGGTTTAAGACCAAACTGACCTTGCATCCGCGTTGGCATAACAGCCAGGAAATCAATGATGGTAACATATAGGTAGTAATTAATTATATTTGATATCAAGCAATTTTCCACGCAAAGGTCCTATGCTTGCGTTTCACACTACAAAAAAAGAAAGCAATTGGCTGCGTGATTACTGTAGACACGTGAGTAACTAGCCACGTGTTTCGATGATAACGTGACTAATAGTATAAGCAAAACAAGTGACCGTATGTATTTTTTATTATACGAGTATTTATTTCCTGATCAGGACGGAAATGCGTGCTTGTTCATATTTCCTCACACTTTTTCCCCACTTTCTAGCGACCCCATGCATGTTGAAGTGAAGAATGAGTCATAGGATCATTAATTGCCTTTCGCCGAAATCAACGTCAACAATATTGATCGTCAAAACCATCTCACTTTTTAATTCCCATTACGTACAGTACTACTCCTAATGCATGCCTTTTACACTCATAACTAAACTTCCTGATCTTTTGAACTTCTTGTTTTTTGTTTAATGGAAGTTGAACATAAAACATCATTTATATATAGGGCGTAAAACAATATTTACAGTCATCCTAGGCTGAGCATGGACAATGATCTTTAGAGTAAGGGCCAAAGGTTTATGGCACCGACACAAATAAAGGTGCCCGGAGTAAAGATATAGGTGCAAATTAAAGTGCGAGCTTGAACAAAAACCTCTGAAGTAAAGGGCAAAAGATTCATGCATGGAACTGACACAAACGATAGCTCGTAGATTACTAGGGGCAAATGTCACTTTTGGTTTTTCTATCCTGACAAACAGACTGAAATTACTCACTTCCCACTAGGTTTTGTCATGACCATCATCTTTATCCAGCAAAATATATATTCTTTCCTATCTCATTCGCACTTATAACAGGTGTCCAGTAATGTTTGATACTGTCCCTTGAATCCGTCCTAGTTGCGTGATGGTTTATATTTTCATCCACTACATGTTATTCAAAGTGATATTTTTCTAACCCTATGGATAACAAAACGTGCTTAAATTGGGACTTTCTTTTGTAAAGTTGATGTGCATGATTTGACGAATCTCCAAACTACTCAACAAATCAGGCACGTTTCTGATTAAGACAAACTCAAACTCATTTCTCCTTCATCGTCATGAATGATGCAAGATAAATCTCCCTGCAGCTGTTCAGGGCCGGCTCAATATATATATTGTGGGGCTTAAGACAACAATTTTAAACAAGGCCTTTTTTTTTATATTTAATTTATATATATATAATATTTATTTGATAATTATTTTCGTTGCCTTTTAGCTAAACAATCTATTTTTGTTATTTTGTCTATCACTTTTAAAAAGCTTCCTAAATCAAACTTTCTAAATATTTATCTATTTTAACTAGATATTATTTTTTATTGGTTTTAAGAGCAATCACTTTAACAATTTTAACTTAAAAAAAAAAAAAAAAAAATTGCACCAAGTGTTAAAACAAACAACCCATCGATCACACACACTAGATCAAGCACAATCATCCGTTTAAAAAAATAAAAATAAAAATCCAGCACAAACACAGTAAACATATTCCGGAGTTTCCTACCTTTCAGCATTCAAAAACAACCAAAAATTTTCAAATAACAATCAAAGAATAAGATAAGTAACTGAAAAATAATGAAATTCAGAGCTATTGAAGAAGAAAAAGAAGGCGTATGGAGGTCTTGGATTGGTGGAAGAAATTGGAGGCGAGAGAGCGGCGAGCGAGCCAGTAGACGAGCCTCACACCATTGGAGCGAACCATTTTGTATGTTAGAGATCGAGTAAAATGAGGGAGAGAACCAGAAGGATTAGAGCTTTGGGGATTTGGGTTTATTTTGACAAACTCCGGGTGGATTCAGACAGAGAGAGAGAGAGAGGGTATATTTTTTGTTTTCTTTTTGTTTTTAATTATTTATTCTATGTGGGAGTTTTAGAGTTTCCTTGTTTTTTTTTTTTTTTTTTGACACGAGTTCTAGAGTTTCCTAATAGGAGAGAAAATGTACTGTTATTTTGTTAGTATTTTTTTTTTTTTTTTGAATGGGTTATTTTGTTAGTATTAATTGTTGTTTTGGGGCCTCTAATTATTTATTTTTCTATTAAAATTAAAGAGTCATAAAAAAAAAGAGATCGTACTTCTTTTATTTTTTCAAAACCAATCCAAATTATAATTTGGCCTTTTTTTTTTTTAAAAAAAACAAACTTGTCTTTGGGAACTTATTGGAAAAAACTGTTTCAGATAATGATTAGGCTTTTTTTTTTTTTTTTTTAAACAAATTTGTCTTTGAAGGCCTTATTCCACTTTGGGGTTTTAGGCGACCACTTATCTTGCCTAAGGGATAAGCTAGCTAGCACTGCAGTTGTTTGCCAAGTGGATGTGTAGTGGAGGTTGGCGCTTGCCCAATATTCCATCCATCTAAATTTAAATATTTTGACTTCAAAATGAAAAAAAAATTAAAAATTAAAAATTAAAAATTTTCACAACTAATCACCTGTTTGTTTGTGTTTTCTAAACATAAGTACTTCTAAAAACTACTTTTTAGATAACAGGATGATTCTTCCAAATTAATATGATAAATTTAATGGTTTAGAATTTACGCACTACATCTTATATATCTTTCTGTCCCTTCTCTATCTGTTTATATCTGGCATTTTCTTTGTAAGAAATGCAATATATATATACAACCTACCTGCATCGAATGACTATGATCAGATTCTGACGAAATTCTCTGCTTAGCCTAATTAGTACCGAATTTTTCAAGGCAGAAATATATACTATATCGATCAACTTTGTTCTTAACTAATGAGATTATGTTCTGGATTAGGTTTATGCATGGTTAGTAGCCTTCACGGGATTCAGTCCTCTCGAGAGAACAGGCCATGGGTGACTTTGTAGCCAGCTAGGTCCTCTGAATGTCTTTTTCTTGCATGTGTGATGGCCTGATGGGTTGGGGGTGTCCTTGCAAGCCCCAATGGCTGCCCTAGTATTGATGTAATTCTTCCCATGGGTATGCCCTTGTTTTGTATTAATAAGGCAAGCTAATTTATATTAAGTCTTTGAGGCTAGCTAATTTATTCAATTTATTGTTTTGGATGTTTCAATTTGTTTTTAGCTTTTTAATTAGGGATAATTGCATCACTAGTTCTTGGGGTATGCCCTAGCTTGTTTTGTATTAAGTCTTTGAGGCTAGCTAATTTATTCAATTTATTGTTTTGGATGTTTCAATTTATTCTTAGCTTTTTAATTAGGGATAATTGCACCACTAGTTTCTGGGGTATGCCCTTGTTTTGTATTAAGTCTTTGAGGCTAGCTAATTTATTCAATTTATTGTTTTGGATGTTTCAATTTATTGTTAGCTTTTTAATTAGGGATAATTGCACTACTGGTCCTTGGGGTATGTCAAAATTACGAATCACTCCTTATGGTTTAAAAAGTTCATGAGAAGTCCTTGTGGTAAACTATAATTACAAATCAATCCCTGGAGTCAAATTCTGTTAAAAAATTTGACAGATTCTGTCAAATGTCATGTTAGCGCCACATCAAACCAATAAGATGGCGACACGTGTCCATCTGAATAAAAAAAATATAAATTTATTAAAAAATAAATAAATAAACTTATTATAATTTTTTTTTTTTTTTTAAAAAAAAAAAAAAAAAAAAAGGGAAAGGGTGGCTGGGCCACCCTTGGACCTTCTAGGGGTGGCCCAACCATCCATTCCTTTTTTGTTTATTTGTTTTTTTTTTTTTTTTATGTTTTTTTAAAAAATAAGTTTATTTATTTATTTTTTAATAAATTTATATTTTTTTTATTCAGATGGACACGTGTTGTCATCTTATGGGTTTGATGTAGCGTTGATGTGACATTTAAAAGAATTTGTCAAATTTTTTAACAGAATTTGACTCTTTGTAATTTTGGTTTACCACAATGACCTCCCATAAACTTTTTAAATCATAGAGAGTGATTCTTAATTATGGCATACCCTAGGAACAAGTGGTGCAATTATCCATTTTAATTAATATACTTGAAATGTACCATCTATGATTTAAGTATTTTAAGAACTTTCGATCCTTACTTTAATTTTTTGTGCTATGTGCTTATGCCTTTGTAACAATATTCCAACCTTAGCCCTAGATTACCTTAGGCAAGCCCAAGTTGATGGGCTCAGAAATAGTAATGCCTATGCTAACTTAGTTAAATGAATCAAAGCCCACTAAATTAGTTTTTTGGTATTTTTATTTAGAAAAATACTAGAAGTACTAAATCTTTTACCAGAAGATTAGTACCAAAATTATGTGAAACTTATTTATTGGTACCAATAGCATTTATATTGATTAATTGTTTTGATTCCATCCAATAGATAAATTCTACAATCACTTTGGTACCCATCTCTTAGTAAAAGATTTGGTACCCCTATCATTTCTTTTTTATTTAGTAAAAATTGTTGCAAAATAAACCCTAATACTAAAACCCCAGCTAGCAGCCTATATTGGAGCGTTTATATAGGGTTATGTTTCATTAAGTGTTTTCATTCAAAACAAGGACCATTGAGGAAAGGTGTTTGATATGGAATCAAATTTCTTAACTACCTTATCTTGAACTTAATCCTTATATATTGCATCTCTATTCAAAGAACAAAATCAAATAGGATTTCATTGAAACATATTATCATATTCTTCAACATAATTGCATGCTTGATAATTCGATTGGTTCAAGATATTCTTTTTTTTCAAAACCATACCCTAAAAGCCTAAAATTAAAACCTTGCGCGTATACAGCCATCCCATTCACTCTCTCACTTTTTTATTCAATTCACTCATTTTCTCTCAAGTATTTTTTCTCAAAAACACAAAAACCCTTGCATACAACCTATTCGACAACCCCATATTCTTCTAAAAATAAATAAATAAATAAAATCATATTTTTCTCTAAAACCATCATCGCACACCACAAGGAGGAGTTCTCAAATTCTCACATGGCATGTCTATGTTTCTTAACTCTCTTCATGTCTTCTTGCAAATAGTTCAATACTTTGCTGAAATCATGCATGCATGATGTCATTCATGTGTTTTTGCATGAGTTTATAGTATTTTAGTTTCGTATCATGCACATTAAAACAAGAAAAGCATGAAGCTAGTGGTGGAGCGAAATGTGGGGGCAAGATGGGGCGCCCACAACTACAATATATTTTCTTAAAAAAAAATTCTACAAGGTAGTTTTTTAGGCCCTAGCCCCTACTCCTCTTTCTTCGGTCTTCTTTCTTTTTCTTCTTCTTCCTTCCATTTATCGATTAATTTCCTCCTCTAGTCTTTGTCTTCTTCTTGGCTTGCCACTTTTTGAAGTGTTACTATGGTTTGTGGGATTTTAGGGTTTGTTCAGCATGAAGGTGCAAAGAAGAATTGATGCAGTGTGACGTAGTGGGATCACAAAGACAAACTGAAAAGCATATTTCCATACGGGTACAGCTCTTATTTGAACGAAGTGGCACAACAAATTCGCAACTCTTCCCAAAACTAAGAATTCCTCTTGTAACTCCTAAAAAAATCGTCAAAGCCTTCAAACATTCAAACAACTTTTTCACTGGTTACGATAACTCTCCCCTTGCTACTTTTTTACGCAACAACACAAACACCACTGTGGAGGATGGCATTTCTTTAACGAATTCCTTCATAGATAAGAGACTTTTAACTTCCCCTTTAAGGTTTTGGTTCCATCTCTTGGCTAGGTAGAAGAGTAATCTTCATGTTATCAAACATGAAGTTGTACGTGTTCTTCCTCCCATCAAGGACATCAGCTCTATCATATTATCATGGTTATCTCAAAAATAAATGACATGCATCCATGGCAACCACATCAGACCACACCATATCCTAATATTCAGCTCCAATTGAAAAATACTAGAGAACATTTAGAGATCATTACCTCGTTTCCTTTTTGGAGCCATTCTAACCGATAGGGAGTAGGATGATTTTCCGTCTCCAGATTCAACTTCCAACACTACGTTCTCGAAACTTCCCAAGCCGATGACAAGTTTGCATACCTTCCCACCCACGATACATGTAAAATGGTGGATGTTGTTGCGTCTCCAATCCTCACCCTGCGCCTTACGGGATGTAAAGCATACTCTTCTCACCACCAACAAAGGACCTTTAGTCCCTATGACAATCTCGTAATCAACTTCCTCACTGTCATCAAAGTCGGTGTCTTGCATGCTCAAACATACCCGTTGGATTGTCCATGGCTTCCCCGAACTCAATGAGTAAGATTTTACCATACTTGTCTCCCTTGCAGCAATCAACCATCTTATATATGCTCCGTCTCACCACATTTGAAACACAATGGAGCACTAGTTGAAGCCTCCTTATTAGGCTACACATTCGGCTATCCTCGAGCTTGTGTTGGAGGTTAATTAGAACTCTATGTAGAAGGTGTGACATTAGTACGATTTCTACTGCCACTCCCTCCTCCTCCAAACAACCCCAATGGTCTCTTAGAGAGTGTACCGCGACACCAATTGATCCTCGACTTTTGCCAAATCCATGCAAGTCACCAATTTATAGAATTCCGTTGTGTAATCATCCACGAATCTTTACCATTGCCTCTGAAGTTCTGTAGTTGTTGTTGCATGGTCCGCACGGACCACACATAGTTATGGGGCAGGAATGCGGAACTCACATATTTCAATAGTTTCTCTCAACTATTGATCAGCCCTTTGCCCTGTCGCACTCAAATCTACTTCAGTTGCTGCCACCACGCAACAACTTTTCCTCAATTGGTTGCTACTAATGGAAACCTTCAATCATCAGATACTTCCTTGAAGTCTAAGATCTCTCTAATAACAGCTACCTAATCAAGGAATTTTTCAGGCTGCAAGCAACCTTGAAACTCCAGGATGTTGAGCTTGAATCTCGCCTCCCACCGATTAGCATGAGCTTGAGCCGTAGTATACTCCTCCTGCTTCTTCTTACCTTGCAAAAGGGTTGACAGATTCACTCCCAATACTAGACTAGTCTTCCTCCTTTGCATGACACACATTTGGCTGTCAGCGATGACAATTTAGAACACCCGTATTGGTGAATTGATCGATGAGAGCTCTAACTTGGGCATTGATCTGGGCACCAATGTGTTCTCCAAATCACTCATCAAGTTCCTCATCCATGCGTTGCTACAAACCGCATCGTCGGTTGATCCTCATGTACTGTCTTTTCATGCTCGTACACATCATTCAAGTTTGGAAAATGATTTCCCCAATCAACCTGGACAAATTAAATATTCTATGATTTCTCCTGCGCGGTTGGATTTTTAGAGGGAATTGGGTTTGTTTGGTAAAAGTTTTTTTGGTGGATTTTTTTTTTCTTTTTAATAATAATAAGAAGTGATTGATGTGATATAGAATAGAAATAAATTTTGAATATTTTTGTTAGGAAATAAAATGAAAAAAAGTTGTTAAAAAGTAGTTAATGTGATATAAAAAGTGCAAAAAAAAAAAAAAAAAAAAAAGTTAAGAAGTGATTGACGTGAAATAAAAAGTGGAATGTTTTGAAGTTGAATTTTTTAAGGAAAAAATGAAAGTGTTTGCCAAATAGCCCAATAAATTTGGGTGGACGAAAAAAAGGGCAAGATTTAAACGATAAGCATCAAATAAATGATGGGCCATATATGCTTCATAAAGGGTAGATATTTTATATAGTGAAGACATATATTGTGTTAAAAAAATATTTTATTTTTGGGAAAAGTACACATATTCCTCTCAAACTACTAATTAAATTGTCAATATCTTCCAAAACTACCAATTGTGTCAATGTCTCCACTCAAACTACCAAAAAATGTCAATGTCCCCATACGACCAACAAAAAGACAAAAGTGATCCTAAAATTTTTTCAATCAGACAAAAATATCCTTATAAATTAAAAAATAACAAAACTTAAAAGAAAAAAACCAAAAAATAATTTTAAAAAGAAAAAAAAATTAAAAAAAAAAAGAAAAAAAACTGAAAATTATATAAAAAAAAAAACGAAAAAAAAAGAAAGAAGAAAAACCAGTTTTTATTTTTTATTTTTAATTTTTTTTATAACTTTTTGTTATTATAGAATTTTTTTTAATAATTTTTTAATAATTTTTTTAAAAAATTAATAATTTTATGAAGGGTATTTTTTTTTTTCATTATGTGGACATTGACATTTTTTGGTAATTTAGGGAAGGGGGGACATTGACACAATTTGTAGTTTAGGGGGACATTGACAATGAAATGACAATTTAAAGAGGTTATGTATACTTTTCTCTTTATTTTTAGTTTAAATTGAATTTCTTATATTTTTTTATATAATATATAAAAATATTATGTTTTATTATTTTAATTTCACCCCTACTAAAATCAATTCCTAGCTCCGTTACTGAATATCTCCACGTTACTGATCTTAAGCACATCTTAGTTTTCTCCCGTTTAAGTGTAAGAAAAAATTGAAAATGCTAGGTTTCTCAATTTGATCTATTGTTTTAGTAAATAGAGGCATAAGCCAATGAGATTGTGACACATAGAAACCAATTTGTTTTTTTTTTTTTTTTTCATTTTTTTTAGAAAACCTATCATTTCTCAAAGTTCTAAGATTCCATGCATGAGAGGATAGAGTTGGCAACTTGCAAAGCAAAGCACTCTTTATTTTTTTTCAAGAAATAATGCAGCTAGCTCACGTGTGTTCTCGTACTTCTATCCCTTTGCCCAACTCTCAAGTCATCTTGAATATTCCTTCTTTCTATAGCTTAATTAAATCAAAATTTTTCCTCTAATTAGGAAAATATAGCCAAAAAACAGCAATTATGTTGTTCATAACCTCACTTACAAAATACTTGGATATATATTGGATTAGATAAAATGATATACTATACGTACAGCTCATGCTAGCTCAGAGACATGCCAAGATTGCTATCGTTTACAAAGAGATGTCATCTTCCTTCTTTGTTGCAGGCTAAATTTTCTTTTCTTTCTTGTCCTGGTAACAGGATGTCCAAAAACTGTGTATTATATATACTAAGTTTCCATGAAACTACATGATAACTTAATACACAAAATAAATATTTCATGATAGACACTAAAATTATTGCACAAGATAATGGCATTTAATTAAATTTGTGTAACCTTGATTATGTTTGTACTCAAGCCTCTGTTAAGTTCCCGAATTTGAGGAATAAAACTCAGCATACTTATTATTAGTCTATTGGGGCTTCAATAAAATTAATACAACGGGGAGTATATAAACAGGAAATAAAAAATTAACAACTTACAAGAGATGAAACTCTTTATTTAATTCAACTTTCTAATGCACTAGAATTAGGGTTGACAATTTTTGACACGACTTGTGAACCCGACATAAACCCAACGCAAAATTAAAAGATTAGGGTTGAGTAATCTGACCGGCCCGTTTAATTAAATGTGTTGGGTTAAGGTTGGCCTATATAGTCTTATACACATGCTTATACACGATCCGAACCCAACACGCGATATAATGGTAGGTAATTTTTAAAATGACTTGCAAATCCGACACGAACCTAATACAAAATTAGAGGGTTAGGTTAGGTACGTTCAAGAATTTAACCCGTTTAATTAAACAAGTCAAATTAGAATTGACCTATATTTTTATACCTGTACCTTGATATGACCCGAACCCAACACCTGAATACCAATATCCACCCTTTTAGTCTATAATAATCCAAGGATCCTAAAAGATAACTCCAGAGGAGCTTCAATACTTCAAAAAATATATATTTTTTTATATAGATGAAGTATTAGCTTATGGGGATACTCACTAAAAGATGGCGTAGAAGATAGCGCCAGGTCATGTGGCCATGCAAAACGCAACCTCTTCAGCCACACCACTTCAGCCAAACCACTTTAGATGCCTGCACGTGTCTTGGTGGCGGAGTCCTCTTGCATGATGTCAATAGTTTATCCTCTATAAATATATCTAGAAAGCTTCAAACTGGGGAAGGTAATAACATATCAGGCACATTGGCCTATATGTTGCTCGGCTGGATATACATAATTACACCAGGCAAAGCATGCCAGCTCCATTCCCTCTGTATATTATTGGTATATGTACCCTTCAAGCCACCCTCTCTCTCTATCTCCATTACCTATAAATTCCTCCTAACACAAATATATATATATCCAGACTCCAGTCGTCATATTCCAATATTTCTGTGTCTCTAGAGATGGCAACATACATTTATCACAGAATGTCAGAGTTATTCTTGCTTTCACTATTTGTGAGTTCCTTCATGGTTGCTTCTGCTGGTACTTTTGATGAAGATTTTGACATGTCCTGGGGCGATCATCGTGGTAAGATGCTCGATAAAGGGAAGCTTCTCACACTTTCGCTTGACCGGATATCTGGCTCCGGTTTCCAATCCAAAAGAGAATATCTATTTGGGAGGATGGACATGCAGCTCAAGCTCGTCTCCGGTGACTCTGCCGGCACTGTCACGGCTTACTATGTAAATCTCTATCTCTATTTTCACATATCAAGCTTGTTAAATTACTATATTCTCTAAAAGCTTAAGCTATTAGGAAGAATTAAATTTAATTATTTAATTAATACTTTAATAATTTTTCGAACATGTAGAATATTTAATTACAATGGTAGTGTATAAATGACAGAGTCAAATTCAAACTCATAACTTTTTTTCTGATATCCTGAAAAACCACCACCTTTCTTAAAAATTTAAGTCGATAAGAAAATTAACATAAATTTAATTATTTAATCAATATTTTAACAAAACTCCCCTTTAGTAGTTTGCAATATTGGGCTTCATGGTCTTCTCCTACAGCTTGAATATTGAGAAATGAAAAATTGGTGCTGATCGAGTTTGTTATTTTCTACAGTTATCCTCAGAAGGGAATAACCACGACGAAATTGATTTTGAGTTCTTGGGGAACCTGAGCGGAGAGCCCTATATCGTCCACACAAACGTCTATACCCAAGGGAAAGGGGACAGAGAGCAACAATTCTACCTCTGGTTCGACCCAACAAAAGACTTCCACACCTATTCCTTCGTATGGAATCCACATCGAATCATGTAAGATATATATATACTTCTCTTATCAAGTAATCCATCTCACTTTGATAGTGAAGTCATATTATATGAAAAAAAATAATCATGTCCAAACTTATGGAAATATTTTTTTGCTACCCTAATATAACCTTAGGCCAATCACTGTAGCAAAATATTCCTTTATTTTATTCATTCTCAATAACATTTTTTTTGTTATTTTATTGTCTCTCTTTTCAGCAACATGGTACATTTTATTATTTTAATGTGACCGTTGAAAAAAAATGACACTGGAAAACAAAATATCATCGTTAACAAAATACGACCGTTAAAAAATATGACTACTAGAAAACTATGACAGGAAAAATTTATGATTCTTAAAAAAGATAAATATTAATGTTGACAATAGGAGTGCAGTAAAAATATAATAAAAAATAATGAGAAATAATATTTAAAGAAAAGAGATCAGAAACATAATAGAAATATCTTTTCATGTGTAAAGAGAAGGGAGTAACTAATTAAAGCTTAAGTATTTTAACCAACCTTTTTAGAGTCGCTTAAGCTAATTAAAGCAGAGAATTGTACTTTTTGATCAAGTATTTTAAGTTTTTAACCAACCTTTTTGGAGTCACTTAAGCAGTAATAAAAAGCTAAATCATGCTTTAATTAGCTGATAAAACAAACATATTTGAATGTTACCCATTGCAATTGCCAATTAATGTTTTGAATATTCTAGTACCATTAATTTGAGTAACATATTTGGCATAACTTGCTACATGTCTCTCTTAATTTGCAGTTTCTTGGTAGATAACACCCCGATAAGAGTATTCTACAACGAAGAATCCATTGGGGTTCCCTTCCCAAATAGCCAGCCAATGAAGCTTTACTCGAGCCTCTGGAACGCAGACCAATGGGCAACAAGAGGTGGGCTCGTAAAAACGGATTGGTCCAAGGCTCCTTTCACTGCCTGCTATCGTAACTTCAATGCCAATGCCTGCGTCTGGTCTCGTGGCTCATCTTCTTGTGCTTCAACGCCGTCAACGAGTGGCGTCAGTAGTACTCCTGGTAGTGGTGATTGGCAAACTCAAGGGCTCGATGCAAATGGTCGAAGAAGACTCAGATGGGTGCAAAAATACTTCATGATTTACAACTATTGCTCTGATTTTAAGCGATTTCCACAGGGTTGCCCGCGCGAGTGCCGGCGTGGTAGGTTCCTTTGAAACTGAAATGTTGCTTGTGTGAGTCTGTAAGGTATCTTTTTGTGAAGGGTTGTATAATTAATATTTTTCTTTTTTCTCTGGATACCAAAGGTTTGTATATAATATATATATATATATATATATGCTCATGCGTGTGGAAAAATCATATTTAGTTTATAATTTTTCATTTGATTTGAATTTAATCATTAGGTTTTCAATTTAGGCCTTTAAATTTTGCTCTCAAGTTTCAAATTTGTCATTCTATTAGTTTACCATCAAAGTTAATGGTTTTTTATTTGTCACATGTGTTTCATTTAACATGCTAAGGTCTATGTCAATACCCAATACAATGTCAATGTCCATATCAGCATCAAAGTTAACAGTTTTTTTTGTAATCGATCTTACAAATCTATAAGATTATGATGACGAAGAATATAGTTTTTATTTCTAGAGTTAAATCTTCTTTTTTCTGTGGATGATTTAGCGCCTAATAACGAGACACTGATATTAGGTGCTCATATGGACGCTGATGTATTAATTAAGACACATGAAATATGACAAATTATTAATTTTGAGTAAAAAAGTGACAAAATGACCTACTTAAAATTTGTGCAAAACGTAAGGACCATATTCTTAAAATTAGAAACTTAATGACTAAATTCAAATAAGATAAAAACATAAGGGCTAAATATAATTTTTCCATTATATATATTCACTTAGAGATTTTTGGGGTCGGTTAATAATAATCAAATTTATTATTCTTGGCTGCATTTTCTTACGAGGAATGTTAAAGTTCATTCTAGTGGCCTTATAGAGTTATTTTATGCTGATATGATATCATGTATTTTTTTAATAAAAATAGGGGAGAAAAATCAAGTTGTCGTTTTTCTTTATTAAAAATAAGGTATCATGTCAGCTTAGAAGAATCTTAAAAAGACATTAGAAAGAGGTCTAACATTTCTCTTTTACCTAGGTAACATGCCATAAAAGATAGTATTTTTATACTATGGACTTCAATAAAATTGTCCAAATCCGAATCACCCATTTTATTACAAATTTCTCTTCTAAATTGGGTTGAAAAAAATAATTTTCTCCAATCTCGACTATTAATCTTTAATAGTATTTAAAGACACATGTTAATTTAATACATTGAATTTCATTCAATTAGAATATCAGGGATAAAATGGTTGAAAAGTTTCTGTTACAAATTTGCAATGGTACAATGGAAGCTCATGGGCCTAAAACGACGGATCCATCTATACCGTAAATGGACTCGGGCCGAAGAAAAATACTTTAATGGGTCTGTACGCATAATAGTTTTGCTCGATTATCTCCAATTCTCGTTCCTGTTTTTGATTCATGAAATTCCAAACATTCATATATAATTCCAATAATCGATTAGCGAATCTCTCTCTCTCTCTCTCTCTCTCTCTCTCTATATATATATATATATAGATATATGAGAAATGCCATTTTGTATTGAGAAATATTATAAATATATCCTCATCTTTTTTTCTTTTTTTTTTTAAAAAAACCAATCACTTAATTTGGAGAAATTATATTGTAATAATTAACCCCAACCTTCTTACATGCAAAGGCAAAATGGTTAATTGGTGAGAATAGATAACGAATCTCATATTTTAAATATTTAACACTTGAGTCCATATAATATTTTATTATTCATATTAAATATCCGTTATTATATTTTACTGAATACATTCTTTTTTACATTTAAATTTTTTTATATTAATATTGAATGCCTCTTTTACACTTAATATTTTATATTATTGTCAAAATCTTAGCAGCAGCCACCATATATATATATATATATATATATATATACACCTTCTCCTCACCCCAAATACTTCTACAAGCCGTCTCTTCCACTGCAAACCAAGGTAACCTCTTAATTTATTCCTCTCCTATTTTCTTTTCTTCTGTACAGACATCACGTGAATTTCTTTTGTTTCAGTTCTTCTTCTTTTCTTTTGGTTTAGCGCAGGTCTTCGATCACCTGAAATTTCTTGGCTTTTTACTACTGTTCTGACTGAAAGCTTGTCTTCTTTTCTTTTTCTCTTCCTGTTTTTCCACATTAATGTTGTCCATTATTTTCTTTACCTTTTCTTTTTCAACCATAGCAGGTAGCCTTTGTCCTTTGATTATTATTATTTTTTTATCTCTGGTTCTCTCTTTTTGGGACAGCATTGTCCACACGTTTCTTTGTCTATTTCTTCCTCTTTTGTTTGTTTGTTTGTTTTTCCTTCTTCTGTTGGTACAAAAATAGCAGATGTAACACCCCCAAACTGCTAAGGGTTAGGTTCGTCTATTTTCATACACCAAACTGCAAAGACTCGTAAGGTCTACCAACAACCTAGCTAATATATATGTTGAATTTAATAACAAAAATAATAAAGATTTTAAAACTCAGAGCTTTAATAAATGCGGAAACAGTTATTTCGAAATGAACAATTATGTTTGATTCAATAATTGAAAATCTAAAGAAAAACTAAATTTATTGCGCAAGTGCGCTTCCATCCAAGCAACGGTATCGAGCTTAATCTAGCTCTGTGAATATCTCTGGGGCCAAAATAATAGTCTCCTCCACACACGTGCCTTATTTATAAAAATCTCATTCTCACAAATTATTCTTATTCCTTTGATAACTTTTGAGGCAACGTGTGAGAGGGTTTTTACTCTCATTTTCTCATTAATTTCAAAAAGCTGTAACTTCCCGTCTCAGGAACCAACTACACAATTTACGAATAACTAGAAAATCCTTTATAACCAAAGCTTCTTTTAAAACAGTGATTTCAAGATTAACATTTATACCGACAATTTTCATCTCAAAACTATTTTTAAAACAGTCCTTCATGCATCAATATAATTTGAAATATAGAACAAGAACAATTAATTGCAAATATGTTTAAAAAAAGGATAAAGTAATATGACATAAAACAATTTGAAAAGGGGTAGAGGATCCCTTACCTCTCTGATTGCAATAAGTCGCTGGACTATCTCGACTGCTAACTAATCACCTGGTACAGGTTTAAATAAATCAATACCTCGTGCTAGTCACTAAACTACACACTAACACCACTAGGATTTGTCTTGCTAACCTACTGAGAATGGATTCTCTAGATATGTTTAACGACATTAGTAAAGGTAATTGTCATCAGAAATATTGTCTTTTATAATTATAAGGTTTAAATAAATTCCGATATCACAAATTACATCTTTAATAAAAAAATGATTTAAAAATGATCCCTAATTTCTTTAAAAAATTTTACAAGAAGATTTGAATATTTACTTTAAACTACTTTGCATCAAAATAGAATTTTCAGGACTAAACATCCCTGGGAAGAATTTATGGCAACAGGTAAGTAAAAGAAATAAAATCAATTAAGCCAAAATTTGAAATTTCTCCAAAACAACATCCGGTTGCATTGAAAAGGGAGAGAATTTTATAATACAACAAATTTGAATTTGAGTTAGGCCAGGACAAGAAGAGAAAAGAGAAAAAAATAATATATATATACAATTCTCATGGTTTGCTACAGACAAGAAAAAAAAGCAAGAGAAAAGTAAGGCAATACAATAAGACAAAAAGACCATTTGACGTTGGTGTTTGGGGAAAGACAAAGGAGAGAGGAAAAAAGAAAAAAGAAAAAGAGAACAATGAAGGATAATAGGTGTGGGCCTCGGCTGCATCATGTGAAGGAGAAAAAGAAACAAATAGAAGAGAAAAGAAAAGAGACCAAAATATACCTGCAGTAGTCCTGCGTGCAACAATGAAGAGACGGCTGGTAGAAAAATATTTTGTGAGGTGAGGAAGGAGAGTGGCGGCTAAGAGGGGGTATTTATAGGAGTAGGGTTTTATTCTTTGGCTATTAGGGTTTTATATAATAAAACATGTGTTTTAATAAGAATAAAATTGCATAAAAATATAAAATCTGGTCCTCATATTTTTTTTTTATAAATATTAAATATAAAAGTGGAACTTAAATTGATATAAATTTATTAAATTTAAAATAGGTGTTTTAATAAAATATAAGAGTGGTTATTTAATATCAAGAAATATGAATTAATATCAAGAAATAAAAATTCATATGTAAAATCAGGTGTTTATTAATTCCGTCTAGTTATCCATTCTCATAGGTAGTAAAGACTATTTTACCCTTGAAAGGGGGTCGGAGTTATTACAGCAGACCTTTCTTTTCTCAACGGAATAACATTCTGAATTTACTGGGATGTGTTTTACTTCTTTAATTTCCTTCTCCTGTTGTAATGCAGTCGTAGCATATAGGAACTTGCTTTTATTTTCTCATTCTCTTTTGCTATTTCTTTTCAACAGCAGGTCTTCGATCGTTCCCTTCTTTAATATTTTTCTTCTTTTCCTGTCTGGCCGTGATAGCAGGCCACAGGGTGGATGGATAAATTAAATTTTGTTGATCTTTTCTTTCCTATTCCTCTTCCTTCCTATCCTTTTTGTATGTAATTGATAAGTCCTATTGTATATTTTTATTGTACTATTTTAACAACCAATTATATTTTAGTTTCTTAATTATAATATATCTTCTTGATTTTGACTTGAACAAATAATATTTTAAGAACATTTTTCATAGTGAGCTAATATCCTATTTTATGACCCAAGAGTTTTTATGAAACACAAAATATGCACACTCAAATACGGTTTAATAAATTCCTAGTAACAATAAAACACTTATAATTATGAGATAAGTAGAGATCGAAAATCCGGGATACGTTAGATTCGATTTTAATTAGGATTTGTATGATAACCGAGGGCTGACATAGTTAAGTTTATTAATTCAGGTGTGTAGTATTTCAGATCAGTCCTTTAGCAGTATTATCGAGGTAAGGAAATCCTCTACCCTTTCTTAGATTGTTTCGTGTTATACTATTTTATTTATTATTTCTAGCATACTTATGAATAAATGTTTTCATTATATGTTGCCAATTTTATTGCTTGCATGAGATATTTTAAATAGTTTTTTAAATGAAATTATAGTTGAGAACTGATATTCTTAAAATCAATATTGTTGAGAAAAGTCTTAATCATGAAATATTTTTTCAATTATAGTAAATTAGTATTTGTTTAAAGGTTTTCGAAAGAGGGAAGACACTATCTTTAGAAAGTGAAGAAAATGAGAATTGTATAAATGAAAAAGCCCTCACATATGTTACCTCAAGGTGTACTAAAAGAATTGAAAAGAATAAGAAGAGGTTTTATAAAAGGGACACGTGTGTAGAGGAAGTTATTCTGGCCCCAGAGATATTCACAGAAGTTAAGATTGGTACCATTACTTGGATGAAAGCGCAACCGCTGAAAGACTCGAGAAGGCGGTAAATCATCATTATGCCATGCTAAGTATACTTTGATTATTAGCTGACGAAGCAGACCTGCAGCCACAGTTCCCTGCCAGGGTCACAAGGACCACGCAACCCTAGTACATAGGGCGTAATAGTGTACATGAGCCATAAAAGAGGAAATTTGTTTATAAGCTAATATTTATGTGATTTATGAAAAATGATGGATTTGTACTTTATATTTTCCCGAGATTTGAAGAGTACGAGTATTACAAGCATAGTTTTAAAGAAAATGAATTTGACTCAACCGTTTTACGGTTGCGAATTACTGAGCATTTATCGCTCATCCTTACTTTGTTTTTGTTTTTAGGTTATGAGCAGAGAATCTTAGGTGGCCGGAATGAGGATTTGGGCTAGTGATCAGAGTATTGCATGGCATTTATCCTAACAAGTGCACTAGCACAAGAATTTAAGTTTTACTTTGGGTTTTAATTATTCTACCAAACATAAATGTTATTTAGAGATACTTATTTCCACATTTATTGAAAATTTGAATTTAAAACTATTTTTTGGTATTTTAATAATTCAAAATATTAGCTAGATTATCTGGCAGACCTTATTATTCTTTGCGACTATGTATAAGAAAATGGACGAACCTAACCCTAATGGTTTGGGAGCGTTACAAATATAAATATATTTCTTACACATCTCATTTTAAAATTTATCATTGGACTTATAGGACCCAAATTGGGTCCTTCAAATTCAACGGTAAATTTAAAACTTGGATATATAATGATGTGTAGGAGATGTATGTGTATCATTTCTCTTGGATTTGTAGGATCCACACCTTTACCCATATGGGTCCTATGCATCAAATGGTTTATTTAAAAAAATATGAATAGAAGATAGATGAAAGAATACAAAATATATAGAGTAATGCTATTTAGTAGACTATTATATGAATGTCATATAACTAAATAATATGAAAGTAAAAATTAACATTTATATCAGCAAAGGCTTGTTAAAATAAAAAATATAAAGTCTGATTTTACGTCACTCCAATCGTGTACCAGTACTCCACTAAAAAAAAATGAGTTAACTGGGACTAGATGAAAATTAATAAAAACTAAATGTAGGCTGAATTTAACATAATCTGCTCGCGCCTAGGCCTTAACCATTCTTTACGCCAACAAATTTAACGATGAATTTGCAAGAAATGGACAGCGTGGACAATGAGGATGAAAAAGAATTATTTCTCGAATTTAATATTTGTTTTGAATTTGAAAACTAAAAGAGATAGAGAGAGCCACACGGTTTGGAGAGAGATTGAGAGAAAATATAGGAGAGATTTTAGGGTACTTTTTAATGCAGAGTTTAAATTTAGGTTGTTTCCTTAAAAATCATTGAAAGAAAAAAAATCCCTTAAAATTAAAGGACCATAGTAATCAAACTCGTGGTTGTGGGGATTCAAAACACACCCACTAGATTCACTATTTGAGCTTTTGTATCCCTTTGGTTTGATTTTTCACCTCCATGCTCTTCCTGTGATGCAAATTGATGGATAACTCTGATCGAACATCCCCTTAATTAGCACATTGAAAAGATTAAAACTCATTTTGGTTGCCAAATCTAAAGCTTTCTATATGAAGATGGGCTGAAAACTGCAAAAATACAATCAATATATACATGAGAAATGTTCAATTTACAGCTTGATTTCTCTCTCCTTTTTGGAGCCGAAATGGTTCTAATACCCAAGAGAAGTAAGGAGTTTTTGTTCTTGTGCTCAAACCCTAGCTTAACCCTACCAATGGCTTTTCAATATATATGTACAGTTTTTAAGAAGACGAAGCCATATATGAATGAAAATGTCCACTCAAAGTTGTTGGTGGCGATGAGAAAAACCAAAGGACATGGGCATCGAATGGACATGTGCCGGCAACATCAATCAGTTCAGTGGAAATATTCAATTTGAAATGCTCTGCTTAAAAGAAGGAAAAAAGTAGCAAATTAAAGTAAGAAGGAAAAAGACATAATACTAATTAATTAAGCAGTATCGTGGCATTAACTTTTCTTAAGAGTCTCCACTGAAACTCGCCAAATTCATATCTCATCTAGATTACGTGATGAGATCGAGGTCTACCGTCTACCCGAACGAAAAAGACAAGGCAGGAGTAAAAAAAATATAATAAAATAAAATAAAAAATGTAAAGGGTCACGTATATACAATATCATATTCCGTCGTAAGTCATTCATATGTATAGAGTAATACTACGTATCATCCTTATATTCTCTTTTTATTCTTTAAAATTGATGTGATTCTTAAAATTACTATTGAATTTATGATAGACCACTATTAGATTTTGATCAAATGGTAATTTTAATAGTCACATCAATTTTGGGAGGACAAAAGAGAGACACAAGTGTGATATGTAGTATTACTCATATATATATATATATATATATGAGATTTACAACAAAAAGAACTTCTATTATGAGTTTTAATATTAAGGTTAAATTCTTAAGCGCTGTTTTAATCATAACATTCAGAATACATGACTGATAAACTATATATTACAAGGAACTATTGACTAGTGCTTTAACAGTTTTTAGACCAATCATTTTCATTTTCACAAATGACTAGCGAGAACACTTTGAGTAAAAGATAATCAAAAGTAAAAACTACCTTGTACGTATACATTGCTTCCTCGATCAACAAAACACAAGGGAAAGAGACAAGCTAAAAGATAATTATAATTATATATTGCTTCCTCATTATAATTATAAAAGCTAAAAGCTAAAAGCTAAAAGATAATTAAAAGATAAGCTGTTGGAAGTGGTCGCCGCTAATAATTTAGTGTATATTTGCGGTAGCTTTTTAGCGGCAGATGCGTTGCTGATAAGGTATCTTTAGCGGTAACTTTGGTGTCGCCGCTAAAAAGTTGGCCGCTAATGTGCAAATTTCTTGTATTGATTCAGATTATGTACGTCTTACCCTGGCTACTATCATAGTCAATTATAAGGGGTACTGGAAAACCACAAACAGTGGAACCAAAAGCGAAGTGAAAACGTAGAAGGTTTAATGCTCGTGTGGAATTTTTCGCCAACGATTCTTGCCACCTCTTCTTAAACAACGTTGTTTTCATATATTTATATTATTATTATTATTATATGTGTGTGTCAATTTATGGTATTTATTTTTCAAATTTTTTCAATTTCAACCCTTGTTAAATTTTTTCATTAAATCCTGTCAAAATTTTCAAAATACCCCATTCTTTTTTAGGGAAAAAAGATTAAAAAAAAATAAAATAAAAAAATGCAAAGATTTAGGTGTTGGTCAGAATTTAAAAGAATTTGTAAAAATACCTATACCCGAATTTTTGAGAATTTTTATAATTTTTTTTTTTTTAAAAAAAATAACACGGGTATTTTCTCTGTTTTCATAATTTACATACAGTAAAAACTAATAAGAAACAATAAAAAAAAATTGCACAATATATCTAATTCATGCAAATTAATCTACATTTGTGGGACTATATGGGTCCTACGAATTTATAATAATTTAACGACTCTCCTTTTATCTTATAACATTCATTCGTACGTAGTAGGTAGAATTGAAGCATTTTGCCTCTGGGTTTTGTTGGAGCTATGGAACCAGAACAATCGTTGGGGGGATCTCTCCCCGTTCCTTGTGTTCAGGAACTGGCGAAGGAGACGACGGCGACTGTCCCGCCGAGGTATGTGCGTCCCGATCAGGAACCTCCCAACATGTCCGACTCCACAGCTTCTTTACCCCAAGTCCCAGTCATCAACATGCAAAAGCTATTCTCCCCGGAATTTATGCACTCTGAGTTGGAGAAGATGCACTATGCAAGCAAAGAATGGGGCTTCTTCCAGGTCATCCTCTCTCTCTCTCTCTCTCTCTCTCTCTCTCTCTCTCTCTCTTATAAACAGTTCTATATTAAGACCTATTGAGATTACTAAATTTCTAATCATGTGAAAATACTTATTGAATTAATTTCTACAGGGCTGTAAGTATATTTTACCTCTTTTTTGTGTGGGTGCTATGGTCTTCACATGTTCCTTTTTATCCCTCAGTAGGAAATTAAGTTCTAAATGATTCCCGTAATTAAAAAGAAAACAAAAGTTCTAAATGAATCTACCCATTACTAATTGAATTTCACAAAATCGACAAATTTCCAGTACCCCATCTGACTTTCCGGATCTTGACGAACATATAACTAATATTCAAAACAATTTTGAGATTTCAAATCAACATGCCTTTGAACTAAATAGTATTCCTTTTGGTTAAAAAAAAATTAGTAAGTGTAATTTAACTACATACGTCTTGACAATACATTTTATTGAAAATTAGAAGACCATTATTATTCTCTCAACTAAAAAGTAATTAAGGTACATACGGATTTGCAGTTCATTGTATTATGATCTATAAACATTTTAATAATTGAGTAGGTATGTGCATCGGATGTATCGGAATCAGAGTCCATGATTCCGTATATATTCCACACTACAAAAAATTGGTATTTTCGCCACTTGGCAACAATAACCGATACTGTAGCCACGTGGTGATTTTGCTATGTGGTAGATTAACCCACATCGCAATTTCACGACATGGGGTAATCTGCCACATAGCAAAATACTTTGTGTAGGTAATTAGCTACGTGGCTAAAATATTCATATTTTTTTCAAATATTTTTGAAGATTTGAAATTTTAGCCACATGCTTTATTGGCCACGTAGCAAATAAAACACGTGGCTAATTTTTTTTTATTTTTTATTTTTTATTTTTTTTTAGAAATTAAAATTTTAGCCACCTGGCAAATAACCCACGTGGCCAATTAGTTACATGGCAAATAATCCACGTCTCCATTTGCCTATATAGATTAAAAAAATTAATTAAAAAACAATTGGCCGATATGGACGTGTGCGGGACACAACATTTGTGTCCCGCGCGCACCAATATTGGGATTTCAAATTTGACTTTCTTATTAATATTTTCAATTTTTTTTTCTTCCTAAAAGGCTGCCTCACATTTAATGTTATCTTTCTCTCAGCTCTCTTCACACGTTTCTTTTCCCCTAAATCAAAAAAGAAAAAACAAAACTCTCTTCTCCCCAAAACTCTCTTCTCTATCTTGTCGATCTCTCTGATCCGTCAATCTCTCACTCTCTTCTTATTTTCCACAAGACTATTGACCACTCACCCCCACCGACTCGACCGCACGACTCATCGCCACCACCCGGGGAGATCGGCCAACTCAGAGAAGTAGAGATCAAGCTCGGGAGAGGGAGGAGATCCGGATCGCGAGGTGGAGAAAAAGGCGACGGAGGAGGCCTCCTTTTGGGTTATTTCTAGTCCTTTCTTATGGTGATTTTTGGTCGCTGGAGTTGGTGTTTTTTGGGTGGTTTTTGATGGTTTTTGTTGGTGACGGAGATGAAGGGTTGAGGACTCGCCAGGGGTTGGATTTTGGTCGTTTTTAGGTTGGATCTTTTGGATTGGATTTCAAGGGAGGAGGAAGGGAAGATTTCGTTGGCCCTTGAAGAAGTTTTCGACGAGGGAGAAAAAAAAAAAAAAAAAAGTTTTTTGCGAGGGCCAAAAACCGAGCACACCGTGAGGGGAAAAAAAAAAAAAAACCAATAACACTGAGATCCCAGCGTTAGCCGACGAGGGAACAAAAAAAAAATCCCTGCAAGGGCCAAAAAGAAAACAGAACTTGCCGATTTTTTTTTTTTTTTTTTTTAAAAAAATGTTTTTAGAGACCTGGGTTAGGGGTACGTGGCTAATTGCATTTATTTTCCTTTTTTTTTTTTAATTTTTTTAAAAAATTAAAATTACATTTAGCCACATGTCAGTGGCATGTGCCTAAATCCCACGTCGCTAAAAAACCACGTTTTTGGAATGTCGCGAGGCTAAATTGCATTTTGTTACTACCTGATTTGCTACGCAGGCCCCACATAGCTAACGAATGTGGCGAACCGTTGGCCACGTGGTTCACACTCAGCCACGTCTCTAAATGTAGGTGGCTAAATGCCAACATTTTTGTAGTGCCACTTCAGTTAGCTTCGAAAAAGTCAGAAAATTTCTAACTCTTCAATCCTCTGATGGAGGCTATTTTTACCCTGCCTTCGCCTTCGAACAGTCGAAGCCAATCAAAATAGTCGAAGATAGCTCAGACAAACATATCTCTCCGTCTTCGTATGAGATGAAGTCGACGCTTCATCTTCGTGTGTCTTCGTCTCTGATGAAGATGCTTCCAGGTGCAAGTGATTGTCAGAAGAGAGACAAGACACAAGAATGATATAAGATGAGAACGAATTGATTCTTTTTCAGGGTAGGTCTGAAGAGAGATAAGACAAGGGACGATGATGGGGCTTTTTTATATTTATCCTCATTATTTTAATATATAAATTGAAATTATAAGAAAAGTGATAATTTGACAATTGACATGATGTATCAATGCAAAAGTTAATTGAGGATATTTCAGAGGAAAAAAATAGTTTGACACCGCTTAGAAAGTGGGGTCACGGCAAAAAGCCGAGTTGGCTTTCTCTCTCAAATAGAACTATTTTGATATTTCTTTTTAAGTAAAAACTTGAGATGGTTTTGCAGTTAATAGATCATGGGGTGAGTAATAGATTGTTGGATAACATGAAATTCGACATTCAAGAATTTTTTAAGCTGCCGATGGAAGAGAAGAAGAAGTATTGGCAAGAACCAGGAGATTTGGAAGGGTATGGGCAGGCCTTTGTCGTATCTGAGGAGCAAAAGCTTGACTGGGGAGACATGTTCTACATGGTAATGCTTCCAACCTATTTGAGGAAGCCCCACTTGTTCCCCAAGCTCCCCATACCGTTCAGGTCCCCTCTCTCTCTCTCTCTCTCACGATGAAAATGATGAGCATCTCGAAGAGAAATGCTACACATTTAGTCCAGTGTTCACTCTATGATATGTTAGTAAAAATCACCATTATATTCTACTTGTACTTTTATTTGTTATTTCATCCAATAGTGATTTTTATTATCAGGTCAGGAAGTAAAAACTTGGAAATGAATATTTGAGAGTATGTGTAGCACTCGTCCATCTTTTATCAATAGTGGTAACCAGGGCATGAGTAGCTAATGATGCTTTAGTAGTTATTAGGAAATGATACTAAAATATTTTTTTCTTTTCTTTTTCAAGATAAAGAGTTTAAACCACATACTCCACCACCGAAAAATGTACTGTAAACAAGTAAACGTATAAGCTATTAAAGATGAAGGAGTAGTCTTGATCTTTAAATTTTCACATGCAGAGATAACTTAGAAGCTTACTCAACAGAGCTTCAAAACCTTGCAATGAAAATCCTTGAACTTATGGAAAAAGCTCTAAAAATGGAAAATAATGACATGAAGAACCTCTTTGAAGATGGGATGCAGGGAGTTAGAATAAACTACTACCCCCCATGTCCGCAACCAGAGCTTGTGATTGGCCTCACTCCACACTCCGATTCTGTCGGCCTAACAATCCTCCTCCAACTCAATGAAATGGAAGGCCTCCAGATAAGAAAAGATGGGATGTGGATGCCTATTAAACCCCTCCCTAATGCTTTTATTGTCAACATCGGAGACATTTTGGAGGTAAATCATGGACTTTGTTTTGTGCTTTCTTCTTATTGTACAGATTTTCTAGAACCAAACATATGCTTGAGTTACCAAAATTGTCTTTTATGAGTTTTCCATGCATGTTTTGGCAGATTGTGACCAATGGAATATACCGTAGCATTGAGCATCGAGCTACTGTTAACTCAGTAAAGGAGAGGCTCTCTATGGCCACATTTTACAGCCCTAGACTGGAAGGAGATATGGGTCCAGCACCAAGCCTTATTACTCCAGAATCACCAGCATTGTTCAAAAGAATAGGGGTTGTAGATTACTTCAGGGGATATTTCTCTCGTAAACTCGATGGGAAGTCGTACATTGATGTCATGAGGGTCTAGAATGAGGAATAGAAAGGCTATTGAGAATTATCTTTCAGATTGAAAAACTCAATGACTACAGTATTACTACTCTATATATAAAGAAATAAATACCATGAAAGCTATTGTGTAAAATGAGTGCTACCTATTGGCGGATCCTATGTTCAATATCCTGTTTTGATTATATGTAAGCCATATTTAAATAAACACATATTCATGATAAAATTGTTTGTTTTGCCAATGCCCAATGAACTTATCATTCCTTCCAGAGTAAAAAATCAACCACCAGACTTTAGAGCTTAAACTTGATGGAGAAGCATGGAGTAATTAATTAAATTCATGGGGGGCACTAGTAGTCTCTTGTTTTGGGGAAAAAAGAAAAAAGAAAAGAAGAGAGAGAAGAAGCAGATGAAGTAGAAGAAATATCATAACTGTAAATTCAAGGGGGATAAGTTTTGATGTCCAAGCTAGCCCATGCAAGGACAAATTTAAAGATTTAATGAGTCACCCTATAAAGTGGAAATTTAATTTCAAGTATGAAGTTGAGCAATTTTAAAGAACTAACTTCTTATTTTGTCCATGCAAATTTAATGATAAACTTTTAAACTTCTAATTAAAGGTTTAAACATCTCCTCGAGTCCTCGTAAATTTAATCTCGTGATTCTCAACCTCCAAATCCTTATGCCAAAGGACTTCAAACCACTATAATATTTGAAAAATGTTAAAGATATTTAATATTATGAATCACCTCGGTAAGTAGAAAGTTAGTCCTGAGTGTAAGGTCGAGAAATTTTAGAGATCTTACTTTTTATTTGTCAACACAAGTTTAACCATATATAAACCTTTAAACTTTTATACTCAACATGAACATTAACCATTGACCTTCAATTCAGAATACTGTTATGCAAATAGATAGCATGTTATTGTGGTAAAGTCCTTGGGGTGGTTCGGCCACCCTTAGACTGGCCCTAGCCGGCTATTCTCATTGGCCAAAATGGGGGTGTGGGATATGACTCTAATTTACCTCAATGTTAACTTTTAAAAACATTGGATAAATATTTTGAAGGCTTTCATCCGAATTGTAGAACCTCATTTTAAGTTTCTATGACGTGAAGAAACAAGTTTTAAAACTTATTTTGCCGATTTATGTATATTTTTCTTTCTTGGAAATATATAGATCAAATTATCTATTTAAACCAAATTTATTGGTTGCTATGTATTTTTTAATAGTCTCAAGGCTCTCAACTTATGCCCTCATATCTTATAATTTCTTGTAATGCCCTCAGCCATAACCATGCCTATCTTCTAATGTGTCCAACAATGGTTTTGGTTTTTGTGCTATCCATGAAAAGCTGTCTCCATGTGTGCGTTCATATTGTTTTCAAAATTTTAGGTCCTTTTTAGTTTCATCAGTGCAGCTATTTATAAATTTTCCTTGCTTGCTTTACTGGTCATCCAATTCACCTTTGTTATTTCAGCTAAGCTTCTTTTATGGTCATCATTCATTAGTGGGTACCTTGGGTTTCAACTTTCTACCAAAAAGAAAAGAATATACAATCATAGGAAAAAGAGAAAAAAAGGGGTAGGGGAAAAGAGATAAAGATAGAAATAGAATGGGAGATTATGGAAGAAACGACAATTTTGGACAAGCAATAGCTGCTAGTGGTTTTTTTTTTTTTTTTTTTTCTCTACAGCACTTGTGGTTGTTAGATGTGATTTTGTTTTGCTTCTTTATTTGCAATTGTTTAGTGCTCTGTTCACAGTACTCTAGCTAGTACAGGTTTTGTTTGGCTTGTTGTGTTTTTTCTCTACTTGTGTGTAGTTGTTTAGTTTGATTTCCTTCTGAAGATTGTAATTTTTGGTTCTAGCATTTTATACGCTGGAGTATTTGTACAGGGTCACCTTGTAGACTAGTTGTTGTGGTTCTATTTTGTGCACTTTGTAGACTGATTTGGATGGGTTGCTAGCTTGTTGATTTTATCTATCAGGGACACTTAGAAGGTTTGAAGCTTATCTTTTTTCTTTTTCTTTTTCCTTTTTTTTTTTAAAGTGCATATGAATGAGGCAACAATTGATTCTCGCCCAACCAAAACAAAGCACTCGAAGATCAAGGAAACCGTTGAAACTATTGACGATAAGATCATGGAAGCTGCTGAAACGTTTAACAATAAGATCAAAGAAGCTGATGAAGATAAGGATGCAAGAGGAGTTAGAATAAAATGAACTTCATGTACTCAAGATACAGATTGTATTTTCAAACATTAGGTCATCTCTTTTTAAGTGTGTGTATGTACAACAGCTTTTTTTGTACAGGATGTGATTATCTAAAATTGTCTAATGTATTATTAAAAGGCTCAAACTTGACTGTTAAAGTGGTGTTGATGGATTTAGGTTTATGAAAAATTGTTTGATGTGATAGAAAATTGAGAAGTGTTTTATATGAGACGAATACAAATGGAGATAAATTGGCAAGTTGGATTTATAAAGATGACGTTTGTTGGTCCGCTCTGATGCTTAAGTTAGCTTCTGCTTTAAGAAAATCTGTTAATTCCAGAAATCAATCCCCCTTTCATACCTGGGGTAAGAGCCTATTTATAGGTTGAATGGTGTGCACCTTTACTGCTAGGGTTTCGCTCTGTTTTTGCTTGGAGGTGCCGTCAGAGTCTGACCTAGACTCCGACGCCTCCCGCTTTCAATATCGGGATTCTTTCCTTATAAAACTCTAGAGATATCCTGGGCGGCAAATCCGAGATTTACCTTCCATTTCCGGATTTTCCGGGAATGAATGTGATCCCACAAAATTTGGGTTGCTGCTCCTTCCTTAATTGGGCAAATAACTGAGTCTCAGTCTCAGGATGTCTGTATTCCTGAGACCTAAGCTGATTATAAAACATGCCTTGCATTCTCGAGAATGGCTGCTCGATGTCTACCTCTCAGGATTGGACTATCTTGAGAGTCCCGCTATCTTGGCTGCTTAGTACCTATCTCCCGGGATGGGACTTTCCAAGGAGTTCTGCTATTTCTCCTTTTCTGGGTCGGTATTGACCCGAAGGCTAGTCTAATTGGAATTATTTCCAACAGTTACCCTCCAATTCTCTTATTTTAGGCATATTTGGGTAATGAGAATTCTGTGCCTCAAAATGTCTGAGCCTTGTCTCCTTTTGAAAACTTGCAAACCTTAGAGTTAAATTCGACCCCTTATTACCTTCTTGCTTTTCCTTAGGGCTTTCTCTCTATCTTCTGGGATGGCTGATTCCTAAAAACCTGTAAACCTGAGGGTTAAATCCAACCCCCCATGCCTCCTTGTTTTTCCTTAGGATTTTCTCTCTATCTCCCTAGATAAAACTATCCGGGAGTCCTGCCGAGTAAAGACCTATAACCCGCAAAACCCGAGGGTTAACTCCGACCCCTATTCTTTCTCCTTTCTTTTTTTGCAGGGTTGTCCCCCTAGATTCCTGCTGAGAAACCTGCAAAATCCAAGGGTTTAATCAAACCCCCTATATCTTCTTCTCTGCAGGGTGGTTTCACTAGATTTTCCTCAGAGTTTTCTCCTTGCCTTACTTTTCCTCAGGGTTTTCTCCCTGGCTCACAGTTTAGGACTAACCGAGAGACTTTCCTTCTTGCTCTCGGTATAGGACTAACCAAGAGACTCTTTCTTCTTGCTCTCGGTATAGGACTAATCGAGAGACTCTTTCTTCTTGCTCTCGGTTAGCTCTGTATAGGACTAACGAAGAGTTTTACTTGCTGCCTTTCTCTTTCCTGTAAAAGAAGTGACATCAACAAGTTCCTGGTCCCTAGACCAGGAACGCTCCGATGATTAAGTCAGCTATATTATTTTATTCTGAAAAATACTCATCCCAAATCTTGGGAATTCTTCTTATCTTTATTATAACTGAGATAACAATCTTGTTCTTTAAAACATAACAGCTAATAAATATGAGTCTTTCCCAGGACTACCAGCCAACCTTACTACCTGATCTTGGTCATATCATGTTCTAGCCTCACCTCTCTAATCTGCGGGCTCCTGCTTCTTCGATTCTCTTTTCTTTCTTCATCCTCCTGGGGATCATCTTCCCGACCGATCCCTCTCGTCTGGCTGAGGTCGGCCTCGGGGCTGATAGTTGCCTGCTATTTCAAGGCCAATTCCTTTGTTATCCTAAGAATCGGACTAGCTTGCCGTTCTTTATGAGCTCTTCAATTAACAGCCTTAGGGTTATACACCCCTCGGTGTAATGGCCTCTCTGCTCATGGTAATCGCAATACTTGCCCTCATTCTTCTGTGGAAGGTTTCCTAGTATCTTCGGTGGATGGCGAAACTCCGGATCTCTCTTAATTTCCATGAGAACTTCCGATCTCTCGGCATTCAAAGGTGTAAAGTTGTAATCCTTAAATTTCTTGACCTGCCTCTGATCTCTCACTCTCTTCTTATTTTCCACAAGACGATCAACCACTCACCTCCACCGGCTCGGCCGCATGACTCATCGCTACCACCAAGGGAAATCGGCCAACTCAAAGAAGTAGAGATCAAGATCGAGAAAGGGAGGAGATCTGGATCGAGAGATGGAGAAAGAAGGCGACGGAGGAGGCCTCCTTTTTGGTTATTTCTAGTCCTTTTTCATGGTGATTTTTGCTCCTTTTTGGTCCTTTTTGTTGGTCGCCGGAGTTGGCTTTTTTTTTGTGTGTGATTTTTGGTGGTTTTTGTCGGTGACGGAGATGATGGGTTGAGAACTCGCCAGGGGTTGGATTTTGGTCGTTTTTGGGTTGGATTTCATGGGGTGAGGAAGTGGAAGATTTCGCTGGCCCTTGAAGAAGTTTCCAGGGAGGGAGAAAAAAAAAAAAAAAAACAAGTTTCCGGCGAGGGCAAAAAACCAAGCACACCGATGATGGGAAAAAAAAAATCAATAACGCTGGGATCCCGGCGTTATCCAACGAGGGAACAAAAAAAATAATAAAATAAAATAAAATAAAATAAAAATCTAGCGAGGGCCAAACAAAAAAAAAAAAGAACTCATCGGATTATTTTTATTTTTATTTTTTTTAAAAAAATGTTTTTAGTGACGTGGGTTAGGGGTATGTGGCTAATTGCATTTATTTTCATTTTTTATTTTTTTAAATTTTATTTAGCCACATGTTAGTGGCATGTGGCTAAATCCCACGTTGCTAAATAACCACATTTTTGGAATGTCGCGTGGCTAAATTGCATTTTGCGACTACCTGATTCGCTACGCGGGCCCCACGTAGCTAATGGCACTTGGCGAACCGTTAGCCACATGGTTCACACTTAGCCACGTCTCCAAATGTAGGTGGCTAAATGCCAACTGGTATAGCTCGGGACTCGCCGGCTACACGTGGATTTTAAATTTATATATGTTTTACCACTCGCAATAGTACGTATCGATTGTACTATAGTAAGGGTGATCGAATCACAGAGATTATTGGTTGTTTTGCGTAATGGAATATGGAAAGGAACGCATTTAACTTAACTTAAAAACAAAAAAATAAAAGTAAAGGTTGTAGAATTGAAGCTACAACGACAAGGTGAAGAAATAAAAGCGGGAAATGAAAACAAACGTAAAGAAAACTTAGGGTGTTGATCCTATCCAATCCTCCACCAATGCAATGCTTAAAGTCTATATGGATCTTCCTAACATGCTTGATATGAGCGCGTAATGGGCGTCAACCATTACAACGATCTCGACGTGAAAACACTCTAGTTAAAACGTAATCATAAAGCACCTAGGTTTACATTAATCTACTCCACGTAAAGACTAAACTATAATTGAAAAAACATTTACTCTACCAAAGGTGTGGAGTGACTAATGTTCCCTAGCTTACTACTCTATAACACATCCTAATGAGTATATACAATACATGAAAACCCTAATTAGGCTACAATGATAAGATATCTAGTTTCACACCAAAACATTCCACATAAAGTTAAACTACAATTGAAAAACGATTTAAACTACCAAAGGTGTGAAACGACCGATATTCCGTAGTATACCCTATAAGGTGACTCTAATGAGAAATCATACATCATGTCAAATAGCTTCATTGCAAAAGACATCATTCTTGTTTCCAAGAATGTTGGTTTTACTCAAGACTTCAAGAAAAACTCATAGACAAGTTAATCTATTTTTCATGAATAATTGGATTGGAATATTGATACCAAAACCTTTTAGCATGGGTTTTGATATCCTCAGCCCTCACAATCATCAAACATCTAAAGAAAATCCTAAGAACCTCAAGAACACTACATGGTTTTGGATAGGACTTGGATCAAACCCTAAGACTTAAATTAGCTAGACATGAATTTAAACTAATCTAGGCATGGAAATGAATGAAAACAGTAAAGGAACAAAGGAGGAATGAATTGAAATCAACTATATTAGACTTAAAGAAATTTGGATTACAAAAGAGGAAGAAGAAAACTAACTAGAATATGAAGAACAAAGGAAAAACAACAAGGAAACAAACTCTCTGGATTTCGGTCCAGAGAGTAGCATCTAAGTAAATGAAAATACAAGAAATTGAAGTGATACACCTGAGCAAATCCGAATAAACCCCAAAAGATGCATGTTCTAACCTAAATCCCTAATATCATATATATAGAGAATTGGATTTACAAAAGACCATCAAGAGCTAATCCTAGCCACACAAACAGAGCTGGTCGGCGTCCATTTCTGTCCACAAAATCCAACTTATGATTTGAATTGCATAAAGAATGCAAAGATCTGGAAATATCTGATTTTCTGGAAGATGCGAAGTCGATCGATCGAATTATTAGCTGTACAAATAGTAGATCGATCGAATTGCCTTGGACGATTCTTCAACTTGCAGGAAAATGACTAAAGTACTCTTGATGTATTTTCAGGTCTAATTCAAGTGTTTTGAATTAGATTTCAACTAAGACCTGAAAATAAGATAAAATACAAAAACTACGATAAAACGTTATATATACAATACGAACTAGGTCTAACAAATGCAAATAAAGGGGTCTTGAATCAAACAATTCAAGACTTATCACCAACTTTTTTGAAGTGCCACTTAAGTTTCGAGAAAGTCAGAAAATTTTGAACTCTTCAATCCTCTAATGGAGGCTATTTTTACCTTGCCTTCGCCTTCGAACAGTTGAAGCCAATCAAATTAGTCGAAGATAGCTCAGACAAACAGACCTCTCCGTCTTCGTATGAGATGAAGTCAATGCTTCATCTTCGTGTGTCTTCGTCTTTGATGAAGATGCTTCCAGGTGCAAGCGATTGTCAGAAGAGAGACAAGACACAAGAATGATATAAGATGAGAACGAATTGATTCTTTTTCGGGGTAGGTTTGAAGAGAGACAAGAGAAGGGAAGATGATGGGTCACTTTAGCACCTTGGAGATTCATGTCAATATTTTAATATTGACTGTTAGTTGATGGGGCTTTTTTATATTTATCCTCATTATTTAATATATAAATTGACATTATAAGAAAAATGATAATTTGACAATTGACATGACATATCAATGCAAAAGTTAATTGAGGAGATTTCAGAGAAAAAGAAAAGTTTGACGCCGCTTAGAAATAGGGGTCACAGCAGAAGGCCGAGTACGTTGGCTTTCTCTCCCAAATAGAACTATTTTGATATTTCTTTTTAAGTAAAATTTGAGATGTGTTTGCAGTTAATAGATCATGGGGTGAGTAATAGATTGTTGGAGAACATGAAATTTGACATTCAAGAATTTTTTAAGCTGCCGATGGAAGAGAAAAAGAAGTATTGGCAAGAACTAGGAGATTTGGAAGGGTATGGGCAGGCCTTTGTTGTATCCGATGAACAAAAGCTTGACTAGGGAGACATGTTCTACATGGTCATGCTTCCAACCTAATTGACGAAGTCCCACTTGTTCCCCAAGCTCCCCATACCGTTCAGGTTCGATCTCTCTCTCTCTCTCACGATGAAAAAGATGAGCATCTAGAAAAGAAATGCTACACATAGAGACCAGTATTCACTCTCTGATATGGTAGTAAAAATCACTATTATATTCTACTTGTACTTTTATTTGTTATTGCATCCAATAGTTATTTTCATTATCAGGTCAGGAAGTAAAAAATTGGAAATGAATATTTGAGAGTACGTGTAGCACTCGTCCATCTTGAAACATTAGTGGCAACCAAGGCATAAGTAGCTAATGATGCTTTAGTAGTTATTAGGAAATGATACTAAAATATTTTTTTTTTCTTTTCTTTTCCAAGATAAAGAGTTTAAATCACATACTCCACTGCCGAAAAATGTACTGTAAACAAGTAAACGTATAAGCTATTAAAGATGAAGGAGTAGTCTTGATCTTTAAATTTTCACATGCAGAGATAACTTAGAAGCTTACTCAACAGAGCTTCAAAACCTTGCAATGAAACTCCTTGAACTTATGGCAAAAGCTCTAAAAATGAAAAATAATGACATGAAGAACCTCTTTGAAGATGGGATGCAGGGAGTTAGAATAAACTACTACCCCCCATGTCCGCAACCAGAGCTTGTGATTGGCCTCAGTCCACACTCTGATGCTGTAGGCCTAGCAATGCTCCTCCAACTCAATGAAATGGAAGGCCTCCAGAAAAGGAAAGATGGGATGTGAATGTCTATTAAACCCTTCCCTAATGCTTTTATTGTCAACATCAGAGACATTTTGGAGGTAAATCATGGACTTTTTTTGTGCTTTCTTCTTATTGTACATATTTTTTAGAACCAAACATATGCTTGAGTTACCAAAACTTGTCTTTTATGCGTTTTCCATGCATGTTTTGGCAGATTGTGACCAATGGAATATACCGTAGCATTGAGCATCAGGCTACTGTTAACTCAATAAAGGAGAGGCTCTCTATGGCCACATTTTACAGCCCTAGACTAAAAGGAGATATGGGTCTAGCACCAAGCCTTATTACTCCAGAATCACCAACATTGTTCAAAAGAATAGGGGTTTCAGATTACTTCAGGGGACTTTTCTCTCGTAAACTCGATGGGAAGTCGTACATTGATATGATGTCATAAGGGTCCAAAATGAGGAATAGAAAGGCTATTGAGAATTATCTTTCAAATTGAAAAAATCAATGACTACAGTATTAATTACTACTATATATATAAAGAAATAAATACCATGAAAGCTATTGTGTAAAATGAGTGCTACCTATTGGCGGATCCTATGACCAATATCTTGTTTTGATTATATGTAAGCCATATTTAAATAAACACATATTCATGATAAAATTGTTTGTTTTGCCAATTCCCAATGAACTTATCATTCCTTCCAGAGTAAAAAAATCAACCACCAGACTTTAGAGCTTAAACTTGATGGCGAAGCATGGAGTAATTAATTAAATTCATGGGGGCACTGTAGTCTCTTGTTTTGGGGGGAAAAAATAAAGAAAAGGAGAGAGGGAAGAAGCAGACGAAGTAGAAGAAATATCATAGCTATAAATTCAAGGGGACTGAGTTTTGATGTCTAAGCTAGCCCATGCAAGGACACTTTATAGATTTAATGAGTCACCCTACAAAGTGGAAATTTAATTTTAAGTATGGGGTTGATCAATTTTAAAGAACTAACTTCTTATTTTGTCCATGCAAATTTAACGATAAACCTTTAAACTTGTAATTAAAGGTTTAAACATCTCCTCGAGTCCTCGTAAATTTAATTTCGTGATTCTCAACCTCCAAATCCTTAAGCCAAAGGACTTCAAACCACTATAATATTTGAAAAATGTTAAAGATATTTAATATTATGAATCACCTCGGTAAGTAGAAAGTTAGTCTTGAGTGTGAGGTCGAGAAATTTTAGAGAACTTACTTTTTATTTGTCAACTTAAGTTTAACCATATATAAACCTTTAAACTTTTTAAACTCAACATGAACATTAACCATTGACCTTCAATTCAAAATACTGTTGTGCAAATAAATAGCATGTTATTGTTGTAAGCTCCTTGAGGTAGTTCGGCCACTCCAAAAACCCTAGCCGGCTATTCTCATTGGCCAAAATGGGGGTGGATATGACTCTAATTTAGCTCAATGTTAACTTTTAAAAACATTGGAGAAATATTTTGAAGGCTTTCATCCAAATTGTAGAACCTCATTTTAAGTTTCTATGACGTGAAGAAACAAGTTTTAAAACTTATTTTGCCGATTTATGTATATTTTTCTTTCTTGGAAGTAAATCGATCAAATTATCTATTTAAACCAATTTAATTGGTTGCCATGTCTTTTTTTAATGTCTTTTTTAAACCAAACTTATGCCCTCATGTCTTATAATTTCTTGTAATGCCCTCAGCCATAACCATGCCCTTCTTCTAATGTGTCCAGCAATGGTTTTGGTTTTTGTGCTGTCTATGAAAAGCTGTCTCCATGTGTGCATTCATCTTGTTTTCAAAATTTTAAGTCCTTTTTAGTTTCATCAGTGCAGCTATTTATAAATTTTCCATGCCTGCTTTGCTAGTCGTCCAATTCACCTTTGTCATTTTAGCTAAGCTTCTTTTATGGTCATCATTCATTAGTGGGTGCCTTGAGTTTCAACTTTCTACCGAAAAGAAAAGAATATACAATCATAGGAAATAGAGAAGAAAAGGGGTAGGGAAAAAAGATAAAGATAGAAATAGAATGAGAGATTATGGAAGAAACGACAATTTTGGACAAGCAGTAGCTACTAGTGTTTTTTTTTTTTTTTCCTTTCTCTACGTACATCACTTGTGGTTGTTAGATGCGATTGTGTTTTGCTTCTTTATTTGCAATTGTTTAGTGCTCTGTTCACAGTACTCTAGCCAGTACAGGTTTTGTTTGGTTTGTTGTGTTTTTTCAACTCCGATGCTTAAGTCATCTCTATTATTTTATTCTGAAAAATACTCATCCCAAATCTTGGGAATTCTTCTTATCTTTATTATAACTACGATAACAATCTTGTTCTTTAAAACATAACTACTAATAAATATGAGTCTTTCCCAGGACTACCACCTAACCTTACTACCTGATCTCGGCCATAGCTTGTTCTGGCCTCAACTCTCTAATTCACGAGCTCCTGCTTCTCCGATTCTCTCTTCTTTCTTCATCCTCCTGCGGATCATCTTCCTGATCTCTCTCTTCTGGTTGAGCTCAGCCTCAGGCTGATAGTCTCAGTGATTTTGGGGCCTGTTATTTCAGGGCCAATCCCTGTGCTCTCCTAAGAACCGGGCTAGCTTGTCGTTCCCTATGAGCTCTTCAATTAACAGCCTCAGGGTTATGCACCCCTCGGTGTAATGTCCTCTCCGCTCATGGACATCGCAATACTTGCCCTCATTCTTCTGTGGAAGGTTTCCTGGTATCTTCGGTAGAGGGCGAAACTCCGTATCTCTCTTAATTTCCATGAGAACTTTCGATTTGTCGACATTCAAAGGTGTAAATTTGTAATCCTTAAATTTCTTTACCTACCTCTGATCTTCTCCTTTCAGCCTTCCTAGAATCTTTCTTTTTCCTTCCCGGGGACCTATCCCGGGATGGCCTTGAACTAGCCATTGCCTTCAATGTCTCTTCCTGATGGATATATTCCTCTACCTTATCCATCAAGCCTTGCAAGCTGCTCGATTGCTTCCGAGCCAACTTCCCCATTAGAGCCTTGGGTGAAATGCCTTGATAAAGGGCAGCATAAACCATGTCCTTGGTTGGATCTTCAACTGCCATTTTTCTCTGTTGAACCGAGCCACAAACTCTTTAAGAGTTTCCTTGGTGCGCTAGTGCAATCTTAACAAGTATCCAGACGGCTTCTTTCTTGTCTAGAAAGCTAGGAATTCCATCAAGAACATCTTGCTCAACTCCTTAAAGTTGTCTACCAAGTTTTGGGGGGGGGGGGGGGGGGGCAGTCTCCTGAACCAGTCTCGGGCATTCCTTGAAAGAGTCAAAGGGAAGGCCTGGCATACTACTTCATCGGATGTCCCGTAAAGGTCTAGGTGGGCTCGAAAATTCTCTAGATGATCAAGAGGATCTCCGTCTCCAGTGTAACTCATTATTTGAGGTACCTTGAACTTCTTGGGTAGTCGGTAGTTTGCTACCTGGTTGGTGAAGGGCGAGTTTGTGCCTGACAAGAGCCTGTCCACCACTAGGGACTTACTCTTGTCCTTCCTTTCCATCTCCATGTGCATGCATCTTCTATCCAACTTGGCTATTATTCTGCTTAGGTCTCTTACATCCTCTTCTCAGCCTCCTGGGCGGTGGGGCCTTCTATTTCTTAATTCCCAGGTATCACCTTCCCGAAAATTAATACGGTTGTTGCACTCTTCTTCCTCATGTCCATCCCAATTCACCTCAGGATGGGGCTGTTCCATATTTCTGAGTAGCAACTCTGCATTTTGTCGTGTTAGGGCTTCAATGTGAGCTTCCATCGCTGCTATGCGATCCTAATCTCAACCGCCCGGGGGAGGATACAGTAGAGGTAGTGGGTTATTCTGAATCCCTGGATTCGGGTTGGGCTCAAGGATCTGCTCCGGCTTCGATCTCCTTTGCGGATGTTTTTTGTATGAGAATAAATATCGTTCCCACAAAAGACGCCAAACTGTTGGTACAGTTTTCGGAATGGCATGAACATAGCTCTTCTTTCTTGCTTCTTCGGTCTTTCTCTAAGAACTCCGCAAAATGAGCTTTAAGGGACCCTTCCGGGGGTCCGCTCCGATGCTTAAGTTAGCTTCTGCTTTAAGAAAATATACTAATTCCAGAAATCAGTCCCCCTATCATACTTGGGGTAAAGGCCTATTTATAGGCTGAATGGTGTGCACTCTTATTGCTAGGGTTTCACTCTCTTTTTGCTTGGAGGCATCGTCAAAGTTTGACCTAGAATCTGACGCCTCCCACCTTCAATCTCGGGATTCTTTCCTTATAAACCTCCAAAGATATCCTGGGCAGCAAATCCGAGATTTACCTTCCATTTAGGATTTCCAAGGATTGAATGTGATCCCACGATGTCTGTATTGGGATAATAACTAAGTCTCAGTCTCGAGATGTTTGTATTCCCGGGACTTAAGCTGATTATACATCCTACCTTGCATTCTCGAGAATGGTTGCTCAGTGTTTGCCTCTTGGGATTGGACTAGCTCGAAAGTCCTGCTATCTTGGCTGCTTAGTACCTGCCTCCAAGGATGGGACTTTTTTGGGAGTTTTGCTGTTTCTCCTTTTCTGGATCGGTATTGACCCGAAGGCTATTCTGAATGGAATTATTCTCAACAAGGCTCAATGTGTTATTTATAGGGGTTGTATTGGGAGCATATATAGAACACTTGTTATTTGATTGTATGTGGGTTTAGCAAGAGACTTTGGCTTGTCTTGATGAGGAAAAACATGTTGTCTAGTGTCTAGCTAGCCCTCCTTATTCTTTTTATGGCACCAAGTCTTACCTATCCAAGTAAGGTATGGCATCCAAAATATAGTTCAAATAAGCAATTGTTTAGAAATTTTTTTGATTAGATTGTTTCAAGCTTTTGGTTCTTGCAGATAGACATGTACAATGGTTAAATTTCATCATTTTCCTCTTTTCCTTGTTGGATTTGCAATTTGCCAAATGGACTACTTTGCTGGTTGGAATTTCAATGTACATTCATAAATGGAAAATGTTAAAATTACAACAAGTGCACAACACCAAAGTACATTGGAGGAGGCCCACACATGTAGCCCCACCCCATTGTGCTTTGGTGTTGTACACTTGTGCATTTGTAGTTCATGTATCCACTTCCTTCATAAATTGGCATCCTTTGCATAAAGAGGCCTATAATTTGACAACCTTTAACAAAATGTCGGGAAATTAAAATACTAGCGTAAAAAAGGACAACTAAAAAAGACGGCACTAATGGCAAATTTTTTTTTATTGCAGTGGTCCTCTCTGTTTTCTTTGAAAAAAGACATTTACCTGGCAGGATGAAAGCCATTCGTTATGTGGATGAAAAGAGACTTCTTTATTGGGTGGCAGGATTAAAAGCCAGAGCCTCGCAAATTAAAACACAGCACTATCGTTAGAATTCAAGCATTTTTGCGTTGTGGGTTTTCTTGGTTGCAGCTATGGAACCAGCAAAATCATGGTTTGGGAGCTCTCTCCCCGTTCCTTGTGTTCAGGAGCTGGCGAAGTTGCATTTGGAACAGACGACGGCGACAATCCCGCCGAGATATGTGCGTCCCGATCAGGACCCTCCCGACGTCTCCGACTCCACTTCTTTACCCCAAGCCCCAGTCATCGACATGCAAAAGCTGTTCTCCCCAGAATTTATGGACTCTGAGTTGGACAACTTGCACAATGCAAGCAAACAATGGGGTTTCTTCCAGGTCATCTCTCTCTGAAGGGTTCCAAATGAATCTATCCATTACTTATTAAATTTCACAAATTCTTTTATTTTCTACCATATTTTTTCTTCTTTTATCTGAATTTCTGGATCTTATCAAACATATAATTTTATCCAAAACAACTTAAAGAATTTCAAATCAACATGCCATTGAAGGAAATCGATCGTATCTCTTCTGATTCAATAAAAATAAGTATAACATAAGAACTATGCATACGGCTTAAGAATACTTTTTATTTTATGGAAAATTAGAGAACACCTTTATTATTCAGAGAAATGAAGGTTTGTATTAGACAATAATTAACTGTTGATTGAGAAAAGATAGAATCAAAAGTTTAATTAGTGAAGAAATAGTAAAGCTTAGTGATTTTGGTTTTCTTTTCCTTTTGACTGTTTTAAACTTTCAAACCGGAGTTGAAGTTCTCCCACGTACGTGCTTCCACTTCAATGCATGTGCCAAACAGTCAACCCAAACTTCATAAAGCAGGGTCACTGGTCAGTGATTTGAGAGTCTAACAAACCCTCGTTTCGTGACCAACTTTTCAACAACTATATCATGTGGATCTGCTCTTTAATGTTGTGCTCGAATAAGCTAAGAAAAAATAGCCACCGCAATTAACTTGTCTAAGACGAATAGATTGGAATCGACTGCAATTTGCATATCAAATTATACTTCATCTCAACAGCTAATGGGAGAGAGTTTTGATAGATTCTACTTGTCCGAGTAAATAAACTTTACACCTCGGGCATATGGATCTCATTGAGCCTTTTTTATTAGCTACCATGGTTGGCTACAATTTGGTCAATTCCCATCATAAATTAATGGATAATCTTTGTTTTAATTATAAGAGTTGTCTTTCTACAATCCCTGATAAGAAAGTATTGTTATAATTATTTTCAAGCAAAAATTGGAAATGTTTTGCAGTTGATAAATCATGGGGTGAGCACTTCATTGTTGGAGAAGGTGAAATTCGACATTCAAGAATTTTTTAAGCTGCCTATGGATGAGAAGAAGAAGTATTGGCAACAACCAGGAGAGCTGGAAGGGTTTGGGCAGGCCTTTGTTGTATCTGAGGAGCAAAAGCTTAATTGGGGAGACATTTTCGTCCTGGTCATGCTTCCAATAATTATGAGGAAACCCCACTTGTTCCCCAAGCTCCCCCTCCCATTCAGGTCTCATATCTCTCTCTCTCTCATGATTTCCATGTAGCGTTTTCCTTCCATAAGTTTTTGGAACTGAGTTGCTATGTGTTAAAGTATTGATTAAATTTATTCATTTCTATCAACTTAAACTTTTGTGATAAGTTGTAATTTAACACGGTATTAGAGCAGAGGTCATTGAGTTCTAACTACATATCCTTCATCTACCTCACATTTCAATTAAATATTTAACGTGTTGGACTTCACTCATTAAAAGAGAGTTTGAGACCAAACACTTGTGAGACGCCTGTATTGATGGAGACCAATTTTTAGTGATTGAACCATCTTAAATCATCACATGCAGAGATAACTTAGAAGCCTACTCAGCTGAGCTTCAAGAACTTGCCATGAAAATCCTTGAACTTATGGCAAAAGCCCTTAAAATGGAATATAAGGACATGAAGAACCTGTTTGAAGATGGGCGGCAGGCAATGAGGATGAACTACTACCCCCCATGTCCACAACCAGATCTTGCGATTGGCCTCAACTCTCACTCTGATGGTGTCGGCCTAACAATCCTCCTCCAACTCAACGAAATGGAAGGCCTCCAAATAAGAAAAGATGAGATGTGGGTACCTGTTAAGCCCCTCCTTAATGCTTTTATTGTCAACATCGGAGACATTTTAGAGGTAATTTGTGGACTTGGACCCACCTCAAATCTATTTTTTATGTGCTTTCTTCTCATTGTACATACTTTCTAGAATTAATCAAACATATGCTTGAGTTACCAAGATTTGTCATAATGTGTTTTTCATGCATATATGTTTTGGCAGATTGTGACTAATGGAATATATCGTAGCATTGAGCATCGTGCGACTGTTAACTCAGTAAAAGAGAGGCTCTCTATAGCCACATTTTACAGCCCAAAATGGGAAGGTGTTATGGGTCCAGCACCAAGCCTTATTACTCCAGAATCGCCAGCGTTGTTCAAAAGAATAGGGGTTGCAGATTACTTCAGGGGATATTTCTCTCGTAAACTCGATGGGAAGTCGTACATTGATGTCATGAGGATCCAAAATGATGATCAAAAAGGCTCATGAGACTTACCCTTCAGATTGAAAAACTCAATGACAAGAATATATACTCTATAAGAAAATAAATACCATGAAAGCTATTGTGTAATATGAGTGGTAGCTAGTGAAAGCTATTTGATTATATGCAAGTCAGATTTAAATAAACACATATGCATGATAAAATTGACCACCAGACTTTAGAGCCTAAACTTGATGGAGATGTAGTAAATTCATGAGTGCAAAAGTAGTGCAATACCCGGCCTAGTTCCATATTGGGAAGATAAGTAGCCTACATATAGTGAAAGGTTTATATAGACACTTATAGGTAGTAAGTCTCACATTACTTACTTATTAAATGTGAAACTGAGCTTTACAAATGATTTTAGGGAAGCTTCAAATTGATCAATTCTTTTAAGGTGATAGCGCTAATATGGGTAACGTTTTTCATAAGTCATTACAAATAATATCAACGCCACCTAGCTAGTAACACCATGTGATACTAAAGCACTACAAGATGTGGCTCTAACAAGGACGTTAAGGGTTTAAAGAGGAAGATTATAACACTCTAGTCCTATATTGTAAAGAGTAGCTAGCAAGCTGAGCAGCCCACATAGAGTATGTAGTCTATAAAGACACTAATAGGTGTCAAGTCAAACATTGCTTGCTTACTATGTGCAATTAAGCTTTATAAGTGAGTCCTGCTATTTAGAGCCCTCTTTAAGCTTTTGTTTAATTAATTCTTAATGGTCTATCGTCAAAATTTACCACATTAGTGAAAGCATTACCCGGCCCCTTAGATAGTTTCACCCGTTGATCTCCTTTCGTTCTTTTTTTTTTTCTTTTCTTTTTTTTGTGTGTGTGTTTGTGTATCATTTGACCAGAAAAAATATAAATAAATAAAAATAATCGAATATCGGAAAATTATGAACCGAATATTATAAGAAACCTTATCTCGTTCTTAATTTGGCCAACGTATATATATAAGAGTGAGAAATTAAGATATTGGAGAGAGAGAGAGAGAGAGAGAGAGAGAGAGAGTTGTGCTTTTGCCTTCTCTTTGAGGTATGGATCAACAAGAACTGACTAAAATGGGGTGGTGTCTCCCGGTGCCTTGTGTTCAAGAGCTGGCAAAGGAGCCACTGGATACGGTTCCACCAAGATATGTGCGGCCGGATCAAGACCCCCCAATCATATCAACTACTTCCTCTTTGCCCCAACTGCCTGTCATCGACTTGCAGAGCTTACTTCCCAACGAATTCATGGACTCGGAGCTGGAGAAGTTGCACCATACTTGCAAAGAATGGGGTTTCTTCCAGGTACTTTTGTATTTATGTATGTATATATATATATATAGTTCTGCCAAGAAAAGTGTATCAAACCAACATCAAAGAAAGAGATAAGAGAAAGTATGGCAGTGAAACAAAAGTTTTCGTTAATCGTTTCGTTTCAGCTAATGTGCGGCTGGAGAAATTTTGTCCAAGGGAGAGGTTCTGTCTTTTTCTTTAGCTTTAAGGTGTAATGACTTATTTGCCCATCTCTCAACCTAAATCAAAGATATTTTATGGGTATTAATGGTAATCTACTTATATATTAAAAAAAATGAAAGTAATCTCTAATCAGACAATTTTTTGCCTCTTTTAATTTTTAATTTTTATTTGTTTTTAAAAAAAAGAAAAAAAAAATAGAGAAATGCAAGGTACTATAATTTTATCTAACATTTATTTAATAATACTGAGGTGTCACTCCTAATTAACTTTTGGATTAATTATTGTTAAATAATTAAAAAAAAAAATTGATCAAAGGTGATTAATCATCATTGTTGAATAGAATTATAATACATATCTAACATTTCTCTTTAAAAATATTTTTTTGTTCGGAGAAATTTCACTTAGGCCTCTAAACTACCACCACATTTGCATTTACACTCTAAAACTTTAAAAAATGATATTGCTCTCCGTACTAGATACTACCGCCGTGTGTCAAATTAGACACTTCGTTAGTATTTACCGTAATAAAAAAAAAATGAAAATTAAAGAGATCATGTGCACCTCTGCCCAAAATACACGGGATATTTATGATCTTAAATATTAATTAAATAATTAAATTTATTATTTTCTATCTACTTAAACTTTGAACCCAAGTGGTTTAACATATATATATGACATACTGATCAGTTATATATTATAAAAGACAACCTACGTACTGAAGATTGGAGGGGGAGGCTGGGAGGGAATTGAAATTGAAAATAAAAGAGTATTTTAATCTCTTAATTATTATTATTATAATAAATGTTATTTTTTTCTCCTAAATATTATATATTAAAAATGTGGATGAGTATTACAGTTGATAAACCATGGGGTGAGCACTTCATTGTTGGAGAATTTGAAGTCAGGCGTTCAAGAATTCTTTAATCTCCCAATGGAAGAGAAGAAGAAGTTTTGGCAACATGCAGGAGATCTTGAGGGATTTGGGCAGGCCTTTGTTGTGTCTGAAGAGCAGAAACTTGATTGGGCAGACATATTCTACATGATCAGTCTCCCAACCCATTTGAGGAAGCCCTATTTGTTCCCCAAGCTCCCTCAGCCACTCAGGTTCTCTCTCTTTCTCTCTACAAATTAAATATTATTTGATAAATTATAATTAATATACGTTTTATTATTTAAAATTTTGTATATATGTGTTCTTCTATGTATGAGAGAGGGAAATTTGAAAATGTACATAATTCCTATATTAATTGAAAAATAAATATAGATTCCTACGCAACCTCAACTAAACAGATAAATAAATATGTAAAGCAGTAAAGATAAATAACACAGATATTTGGTTACGAAGTGGAAACTCTTTGCACCAAAGAGAAAAACCACTCCGGAGCAGCCAAACTCAAAGAATTAATTATCAGAAGAAATAGCTAATTACAAGAAATTTGTACTCACAACCTTTTGCAGTAGTCATTCTTTTGAATTCTAACAAGCGTCTACTTGTCTGCCTCTCTCTCAGACCCTTTTGAAGATTTCTTCTATTGACTTCCTTAACTGGAGTTCATCTCCAATTAGACTTCAATGATTGAAAAGTTGAACAACAAAATACATCAAAGACTCTAAGAGAAATACATAAATTTGTTTAAGCCTAAATAATCTTCTCTTAGCACAATGAAATTCTCTACAAGAATTCTTAAACCCTAAAATAAGTCAGAAACGGATTTTTAGGCGGTTGTGTCCGGACATGTATCATAAAGTAAACTTTCTATGAAGCGCATCCGGACATGTTGCCCTAGTGTCCGGACATCTGTATGAAAAACTTTTATGTGTCCGCTGTCATGTCTTGAGTGTTCAGACATCTTGCAGAACAAGGGCTTTCTGGAACTTGCGTCCTCTGGACTATCTGGACATATGAGAGAATATGACCTTACTGTGACTTGCGTATGCTGGGCTGTCAGGACATGCTGAGAACACAGACTTTTTGCCAGATGTGTCCAAACATGGCTTGAGGCTATTCGGACATGTTGCGTGATTTGAGACTTTCTGTAACTTGTGTCCGGACACGGTTTCTGGCTGTCCGAACATTGCAGAAACAACATGTCTTCTAGAAGTCTTTTGAGTGTTTTCAACAATAAAGTAACCTTTTGGCATCAGAATGTAGCCAACATTTAAAAACCAACATTAATAATCGAACTTTAAATTTAATGTTCTTTACATACTTATTATGTTGGCCTAATAACAAATACATAAACTTACTTCCTCTTTTTCTCATTTCTATATAAAAAGAACGTACGCTATATCGTATATGGATAGAATGGTCGCCAATCTCGTATTAACTTATCGCAAGAATAACAATTATGAGAAGGACACAAGATCTAATTGTAGGTGGCTAATTTGATTGCTTAGCACTAGTTTCTTTTAATAGTTGTTACACTAATCATTTTCATTTTCATAAATCAACTAGTGTGAACACTTTGTGATGCAAGACTATCGGGGTTGTAGGACATTCTACTCAAAAAGCATATGAAGGAGCGGTCGAGCCTCAAACTCGATCGCTCGATGACCATTTAATGTAGCACTCAAGCGGTCAAGCCAGAGACTCGACCGCTCGACCCACATTTGACAAGCGCTTGAGCGCCTCCTCTAATGCAAACTGAATTTGGAAGATTTTCTTTCCTTTTGGAATATCTTTTGAACCTTGTTATAAGTTTGCAGATTTTGCATGAAGATAGGTTTTGAACATTAATAGTATTTTCATATCATCATTTTCAACGTGTGTTGATTTGTGAATTGCAAACACGACTCTTTCTTAACCCTTTCGCTATGTCAATTGGTATCAAAGTCTTCATTAGCCTAGTTTGATGGAAATGATGGACAAACAAACAACCAATCTGATGACGAAGAGCACGGAGTGCAAGCCCTTCGGACAGTCGTGGATGCTCAGAAATAGCAGTTTGATGGTGTCGAATGCATCTTGTGGGAGATGCAGCAAGCCATCACTGGACTTGGAATTGATAGAAATAAGAATAACTATCCCAACCGGAATCGTGTCAACGAGATGCCTCGTGGCCGTCCGAGTGTAGGTTGTGGTCCTATACAACAACGAAGACACCAAGAATCAGAAGATTTATACACTGATGAGGAGCTTGATGCTTACATGGGAGAAGATAACAGCGATAAGTGAGACCAGAAGAACTCCCACAACTTCTAGGTCAAGATTGATCTATTGTGCTTCAACAGTCATCTCCATGTCAAGAGCTTTCACCATTGGCTTCTCGAAGTGAAGAACTTCTTCGACTACATGCAAATATCCGAAGTATAACAAGTGAAGTTGGTGGCATACAAGTTGTGAGATGGTGCTTCAACTTGGTGGGAGCAAATTCAGAACAATTGGAGGCACAAGGGAAGGAACTAGTTAAAACTTGGCCCAAGATGAAGCGTTGGATGAGGGCTCAATTCTTACAACCGGATTATGAGCAAATACTATACTATCAATGCAAAGATTACAAACAAAGGGGCTGATATGTCAACGAGCATATGGAGAATTTATACAAGTTAAACTCCTGAAATAACTTGTCAGGGATGAAGGGGTAGCAGGTAGCATGGTACATTGGTGGACTGCGAGTAGTCATACAAGATCAAGTTACCCTTCATCTTGTCTGGACGTTGTTGAAGGCTGTCAATTTGGCCATGAAGATTGAGATGCAATTGGTGCGATAACCTTCTCGATCACAACCCTTTAGACAAACGACGAAAACGGTGGAAGCCCATCCACCACCGAACTAACAACAAGTGTAACCTACCACCCAAACCCTAGGAGCTAGCAGTAGCAACCTGTACCCATTAGTTACAACCACCCCATCTAAGAATAAAGGACCTGATAATAACAACCCTTATGCATGACCAAAACTGGGAAAGTGTTTTCGTTGCAACCAACCCGGTCACTATTTGAATGAGTACCTCAATCGCAAACAAGTCAACATAGAAGACATGACAGAATAAGAAGAGGATCCTTTTGAAGAAGGGGTTAGAGTCAACGATGAAGACAAACAAGATTATGCCGAGGAGAATTTGCAAAAGGTGACAAAGGGGAATATCTCAATTGTATTATTCAGCGGCTTTTACTAACACCAAAGCAAGACGCAACGACACAACGACACAACATCTTCAGAACTCTTCATACCATCAAACACAAGGTATATGCAACTTGATCACTGATAGTTGAAGTTGTGAGAATATTGTTTCAAAGCCCCTTGTTGCAGACGGAGAAGCCCCCAACTCCCTACAAAATTGGTTCGATCAAGAATGGAGCCAAGATACGGGTAAAGGAGGTTTGTCGAATTTATTTTTTGATTGGTAAATTTTATAAAGATGAAATGGTGTGTAATGTGGTGGAGATGGATGATTGTCATGTGTAATGCATTTGGGGAGACCTTGGCAACATGATGTAAATGCCACTCACAAGGGAGTCGGGACATGACAACACGTACCTATTTTGGTGGCATGCATGGTAGGAAGACTGTCTTGGAACCGACGCGTGAAAATGACTCATTCCCTAAAGCTACTAAAGTGGAGGGATTATACTTCCTCACTCTGGCTAAGGCTCAGCTTGAGAAGCATCTGAAGGAGGCAAAGGAGTTTGATCTTGACGTTGGTTGTAGTGGGAGAAGAAGTGGTGGAATCATTGGGAGTTCCGGAGAAGGTGCAGCAGTTGTTTGGAGTTTCAGGACCTCACACCTACTGAGTTGTTGGATGGCTCCCATGCAAGACATGTGACACCACATTAACTGCAATTGTCATCATATATTACTTTATTATTGCAGGATGCTTTTACTTGTGCTCATTGATTAAAAAAAAATATAGATATTTTTAATTGTAAAAATATAACACAAAAGAGAAAGTCATACCTAAAATAAAATTTCTAGGATATTATTCTTAGAGAATCAAATCAAGTAGCCAAAACGATAGATCGAGAATCAAATAAATCTCAAACATGTATCCAACTGCTAAACGATAGAGGTTGTCCAAGAAATCAAATCAAGTTTGTGTTGCCTTTCGACAAGTAGGGTTCATTTGGTCAAACTTATTAGATGTTGATTTTTGCATGCAGAGATACCTTAGAAGCTTACTCAGTTGAATTAAAAAGTCTTGCCTTGAAAATCCTCGACCTCATGGGAAAAGCTCTCAGAATGGAAGCTACGGATATGAAGGAGTTGTTCTATGAAGGGTGGCAAAGCATTAGGATGAATTATTATCCTCCATGTCCACAACCAGAGCTTGTCATTGGCCTCAATTCTCACTCTGATTCTGTTGGCCTAACAATCCTCCTACAAGTCAATGATATGGAGGGTCTCCAGATTAGAAAAAATGGGATGTGGATTCCTGTCAAACCCCTCCCTAATGCCTTTGTTGTCAACATTGGAGATATCCTCGAGGTAGGTGGCATAACATTTTCTAAAATCTTCTTGAGATATTTTGGATTCATTTTTGTTCTTGGTAGTGGTTTTTTGCATGAATTATGTGTAAAAGTGTTGATAGTGTCAACTTTTATAGATGCATATGCAAATGCATGAAATATCATTTACTTTTCATGTGCCATGTCTTTTGTCATCTTAATTACAAGCGAAAATGATGAGAAGGAAAGAAAATATATACATGAAATAATATCTTATTGCTTCCCTAATTGTGGCATTTATTGTAAGTATATATGGTTTAGCAGATGGTAACAAATGGTTTATATAAAAGCATTGAGCATCGAGCGACGGTTAACTCCGAGAAGGAGAGACTCTCTATTGCTGCATTTTACAGCCCAAAGTTGGATGGGGAGATAGGACCAGCATCAAGCCTTGTTACAGTACAGAGACCAGCATTGTTCAAAAGAATAGGTGTTGCTGAATACTTCAGGGGATTTTATTCACGCGAACTCCGTGGCAAATCATACATCGATGCCATGAGGATCCAAAATGAGGAAGATGAAAAAAGTCAATAAGTGCCATGTAATATGAATTAATATGAAGAAAAAAAAAATGTCAATAAGTGCCATTTAAGTACCTTAAAAGGAGGTAGATAAATGGATTGTCTATTCAAACATCATACTGATGTATGCAAATCAGATTGAGACGAATATGAATATGTACAAAACAACCATTTCCCTGCCTTAATTGTGACCAATTTAATTTAATGATTTGTTCTAGAGAAAAAGGAAAAAGAGAATTTGTTGGAGAAATAATAAGCTCCAAAGACACGAGGGCCAAGCCCATCGGGTCGGCCCAACAAGATCAGACCCAATTTATAAGACCATTCGTTATCTCCAAAAAGACGTATGTCCCGAGTATATCAAGATAGACTTTTATCTCATCAAATATGGGATAAGGTACCTAATAGTATGGCATCAGCTGAAGAGGTAGTGTCCTATCCAGTTTGAACTCTACTACCCAATTCAAATTCTATGAAGATAAGATTAAAGACTATGTGATCTAGGACTCAGACTCCTAATCAAATTATGCTCCAAGTATTCTAGCAGTTTTACAACTGTGAATTGTGAGCCTATAAATAAGACCACTACACCAGGTATTTTTTGACAGGAAGATTCTCTAAGCTCTGAGATTATTGATACTCTCCAGAAAATAAATAGTTTGAACTGACTTAGGCATCAGAGTGGGGGTATGGTCGGCACCCCCATGAGCCATTTATTATTTTGCAGATTACGAGGAGAGTTAATTACAAGGGAGGCAACGAATCACAAGACAACACATCACCGTACCGGAAACTGTACCAACAGTTTGGCGCCGTTTGTGGGAACGACATTGTTCCTTAAAAAATAAATCTGCAATGGTGACTTGCGATTAGATCTTGCCCTTTGTCAACAAAGGCAGATTTGGGTTCCTAGGCAACGGATCTGAATCTATAATCATCAATAGCTCATGCACGTTGGAGGATACCGAATCTGCACTCAGCAATACCATATCTGCGTTCATCCACAAACAAATCGTCGATCAGCGCTCCATTGTGCTGAAAAATTGCCCACATGTCTCCACACACGCAGAAGAACCCAAAGCTTCGCAAAATCCAGCTATTATCGGATTCAGTTCCTTTTTAGCGAGGGCAAAAGAGTCTGGCCCAGCCTTCTTTAGGCCTTATCAAAAGCCATGCGCCTTTCTCTCCTGTTTGGACAAACAGCTTGACTAAAAGTCAAAGACTTATCTCCAAGGGGTCTTCAATCCCAAGGGATCCGACGCCCAAGATTCACCACTGTAGATATGCAGGAAGGCATGTAGACCTGCCATCAACTAAGGCAGATCGGCACATGGAGACGAAGACCCAGAGCTGTGACATCTGCACCCGCCGAAGCCTGAACCCGATTTGGAACAGGGCACCATGGACAACATCCGACCCGACCCGTCCGAATCAGTTCTTGACAGGAAGGCCGAGAATTGAGATTGCTTGTAAGCAGGGAAGCCGAGATGGAGTGATTACACGAGTAGTGTGTTGTCCTATAATCGTTCCTATAGGAAAAATCAATGTCCTTAGATTTGATGTGTAGGAGAATTTGTGGGTCTCAATAACAGAAAATCGACGAAATCAAAGAGAACCAGAATCCCTTCTAATCAATTCTAGTGGGGCAGATGAAGAATTTAATGGAGGGACCAACCCAATTTGACAAGCTACGTGATGAGAGCTCGGGGTCTCTACCATGTGACCGAGGACTTCACTCTCACAGCCCATACTCAAAGTTTCATAGTTAACACCCAGTCATGAAGATAATCGGGCCTTGACTGTGACCCGCTGGACTGCCGGAGATGGAATTAGAACACCTCACCACACGGTTTTCCAGAGCTCATAGTGGAACCAGATTGCAGCCAGGACTTTCCTAGCTACCGAACCATGGTTGTCGAGGATGAAGAGATCGTAGCCCAGGCCTTTCTCGTAAAAGGTTTGCATGGTGTATCGGCAAGAGGCTCGGCTATAATCGGATTTGATGATTGAAGTTACTGGAATTGAATTCCTACCGAAGAATCTAGCGCACGAACCTGGCTGTGCTTCAAAGCAATCGTGAGGAAAGGCCCACACGTTCATCGCCCGATCTAAATCCAGGAGATACCGGTTCATTAACCAGAACCTCGCCATGATCAAATTTATAGTGCAACAGCGTGGCCGCCCAGTGCTGCCAATCCTGAGACAACGTCTCCTCGATCAGCACCGGGTAGGTCATTGCCGAAACTCCCAGAAGCTCTAGGCTCAGTCTTGAATCTTATGCCCGAGCCAAAATTCAGTGGATCCGAGAGACCATAAAAAGAAAAAAGAAAAAAAAAAAAAAAAAAAAAAAAAAAAAAAAAAAAAAAAAAAAACCCAGAGATGCATCCGGATACTTCAAGAAGTTCCAGAAGCCTCATCCTCGAAGCCCTCTCGTCTGCAGAGCACCACATCAAGTTCGGGTCTGGTAGGTGTGATGTCGAGGAGCGTGGTGTCGTCTCCGGTATCTAGGTCTTTACATGGGCTTCCGGTGACTAGTTCACCTCGGGGGAAGAAGATGGAGACACGGTGATGTGGACACAAGGCGCTGTGCAAGGAATGGTTTTGGCCAAAATCTTGAGCCAGAACATTGATGGGCCAGAACTTCAGCGAATTGCTGTTCAACCACATGCCGAGGCCCGACTCGGTCAAATTCTCCCTTGTCTACCAAGTCGTGGCTCAGAACCTCCGTGGCACCAAAGACAGTCAAAATTCGAAGGATGCCCGGATTGTTTGCATGGTCTCAGCAGTTGGGATGGTCTACTTGACCACCGAAGCCCAAAACAAGGTCCTAAAAATTTTGGCTTTTAAAAAAAGAAAAAGAGCACAATGTTTTGGTCAAGGAGATAAAAGGAAGAAAGTAAACTCCGAGGTGTTTAATCCCGAGGTGGCCACTCTCCGAAAAGTTAGATCCGAGATGTTTTACCAATGAGGAAAGTTAGATCCGAGAGTGTTCTACCGAGTACATAAGTTGGATCCGAGGAGTTTTACTGAGGAGGAAAGTTAGACCCGAGGGTGTTCTACCGAGGAGAAAGGATAGATCCGAGGGTGTTCTACCCAAGTGAAAAGATAGATCCGAGGGTGTTCTACCAAGGTGAAAAGATAGACCCGAGGGTGTCATACCGAGAAGAAAGTATAATCCGAGAAGTTTGATCCGAGGGCGTTCTAATGAGGAGAAAAGATAGACCCGAGGGTGTTCTACCGAGGCGAAAAGTATGTACCGAGATGACACATACCGAGAGTATTATTCCGAGGGTACTATCCCGAGGACCCTATGCCCAAGCTTCTAGTTCCAAATGGCACACTCCGAGGACCCCTCCAGATTTGCCATCCTCCGAAGTGCATAGTCACATGCCGAGGGACCAATCCGAATCGAGGGTCCAGTTTGAGGAACTCTCCCATAGAACCCCATATCGAGTGGTATGCAAGATAAGGAACTCCAAGTAAGACGGTTCATCTTCATCGAATTCACCAGATAAGTTCATACTCTTCTTTTACAAACATGATTCATGTTAAAGTAAGGATATATGTTGGTTTTTATTTTATCAACCAGAAAAAAATATATATATGCATGCACTTGTACGCTTTGCCGAAAAATATATATTTTTTTTGATAAAATAGACTCATGTGTTGAGGCCACCGTGAGTGAAAGGATCACAAAATCATCCCAACGGATGAAAAGAATATATGGTGCAACTGTGCATTCTGCTATTTTGTTTTAGTATATGCAGTGCTTTGTTAACCCTTTTCGCAGAAAAGATATGGGGAGACAACCCCTACAACAAATTATACAAGGAAAGTCTTTCGGTTAGTCCAACACCGAGAGCCAGGGAGACAACCCTGCAAAGAAAATAAGGAAAGTCTCTCGGTTAGTCCAACACCGAGAGCCAGGGAGACAACCCTGCAGAGAAAACAAGGAAAGTCTCTTAATTAGTCCAACACCGAGAGCAAGGAAGAACAGAGTCCCCAAGTATTGATTGATCTTTGCTAAGAATGCCCGATTCCTTTCCTCGAACAACCCGAAAGGGTTATGAGAAGGATATCAAGGCAAGGAACTTCTCAGTTAGTCCAACACCGAGAGCAAGGAAGAACAGATAGCCCCCAGGTATCAATTGATCTCTACTAAGAATAAAGCAGCAGTCCGAGACAAGATGAAAGCACTTCTTCATCAAACTTCTCCAAAGATGATCAAGCTACATCAACGTCCACCCGACTCCTCCCCTCGAACGACTCGAAAGAGTTATGGTGAGGATGCTCAGGGAAGAATCCGCCTGAATCCTTTCCTCAAACAACCCGAAAGGGTCATGGCAAGGATTCAATGGGAAGAAACCCCTCGGTTGGGGGTTTCCGAAGGGATGAGGACTAGAATCCGCCCGATTCCTTTCCTCGAACAACCCGAAAGGGTCAGGGAAAGGATACAAAGGGTTGAAACCTCCCGGTTGGGGGTTTCCGAACGATAAGACTAAGGATATCTAGAAAAGAATCCGCCCGAATCCTTTCCTCGGACAACCCGAAAGGGTCATGGAAATGATACAAATGGTTGAAACCTCCCTGTTGGGGGTTTCTGAAGGATAAGGTTAAGGATATCCTGATTAGAATCCTCCCGATTCATTTCCTCGAACAACCTGAAAGGGTCATGGAAAGGATACAAAGGGTTGAAACCTCCCGGTTGGGGGTTTCCAAAGGATAAGGTTAAGAATTGGCCCGAGTCCTTTCCTCGGACGACCCGAAAGGGTTATGGAAAGGATACCAAGGCGAGATTGGAGATTCAGAAGGATAAAAGTTCAGGAAAGATCCAGGAAGATAAAGATTCAGGAAGATAAAACTTCAGAAAAATAAAGCATTAGAAAGGTAAATCTTCAGAAAGGTAAACAGGAAGGTAAAGATTCAGGATGATAAAGCTTCAAGAAGATAAAGCTTTAGGGAGATAAGATTCAGGAAGGCAAAGATTTAGGAAGATAAAGCTGTTGCAAAGGAAGGTAAAGCTCAGCGACCTGACTACCCACCTCGAACAACTTAGCCTGCGGTTGCAGACTAAAGTTATGGGGGGTAGCCCAGAAGGTAAAGCTTCAGTATGACAAAGCTTCAAGAACGATTTAGAATGATAAAGCTTCAGGAAGATAAAGCTCAGAAAGGTAAAGCTTCAGAAAGGTAAACAAACAAGAAGGTAAGGGTTTAGGAAGACAGATCTTCAGGAAGATAAAGGTTCAGGGAGATAAGATTCAGGAAGCCAAAGATTTAGGGAGATAAAGCTGCTGCAAAGGAAGGTAAAGCTCATCGACTTGACTACCCACCTTGAACAACTTAGCCTGCGGTTGTAGACTAAAGTTATGGGGGGTAGCTCAGGAAGGTAAAGCTTCAGTATGACAGAGCTTAAGGAAAGATTCAGAATGATAAAGCTTCAGGAAGATAAAGCTCAGGAAGGTAAAGCTTCAGAAAGATAAAGCTTCAGAAAGGTAAAGCTTCAGAATGATAAAGCTTCAGGAAAGATCCAGGAAGATAAAGATTCAGGAAGACAGATCTTTACGAAGATAAAGGTTTAGGGAGATAAGGCTTCAGGATGATAAAGCTTCAGGAAAGTAAACAGGAAGGTAAAGCTTCAGAATGATAAAGCTTCAGGATGACAGAGTTCCAGGAAAGATTCAGGAAGATAAAGCTTCAGGATGACAAAGCTTCAGGATGACGAAGCTTCAGAAAGGAAGGTAAAGCTCAGCGACTTGACTACCCACCTTGAACGACTTAGCCTGCGGTCGCAGACTGAAGTTATAGGAGGTAGCTCAATAAGGTAAACAAACAGGAAGGTAAAGGTTTAGGAAGACAGATCTTCACGAAGGTAATGGTTCAGGGAGATAAAGATTCAGGAAGGCAAAGATTTAGGAAGATAAAGCTTCAGAATGATAAAAGCTTTAGGATGATAAGATTCAGGAAGGCAAAGATTCAGGAAGAAAAAGCTTCAGTATGACAGAGCTTCAGGAAAGATTCAGAATGATAAAGCTTCAGGAAAGATCCAGGAAGATAAAGATTCAGGAAGATAAAGCTTCAGAATGATAAAGCTTCAAGAAGGTAAAGCTTCAAGAAGGTATGAGGATAAAACCTCTTTAAAAAATCATCAAGTAAGACTCAACACTTTGACGCAAATAGTTTTTTCTATTCTCCTCTGTAAAATTTTTCAACAAACCGATTGTTTGTTCAAAATTTTTTGGCGTAGCTTAAATTTCAAAAAATTAGACCAGTTCTTCTCTCGGAAAAAACTAACACAAACCGATTGTTTGTTCAAGTTTTGGGGTAACTCTAGTATAAAACGTAAGATTTATAAGAAACCGAGATATGTCTCAGAAGAAGTTTTTGAGTGAGAAACTTTAAACTTTTTTCCAGGTAAAGATGTTCAATTCAGTTTGAAAAATTATGATGTTCTACGGCTAATAAGATAAGGAAAGTGAAAGTCAAAATGTCCAAGGCTTCCATTCATTAACATTGAAATTTTGTTCATTACAAAAAAAAAATTTTTGCATGAAAAAGAAAAGATACATTTGAAAAGGAAAGTTCAAGTATTTACAGGTTGAAGCCCCGAGACTCACTCCGAACTCCAAGATCTCTTTTACACCATCGTCCAGGATACCAAGAGGACTTGACTATCCGTCTCGAACGACTTAGCCTGCGGTCGAGGACTAAAGTTATGGGGGGTAGCTCAACAAAGTTAAAGCTTATGCAAAGAGAAAATCACCGAAGCTACACCAATCTCTCAGATTAAGATCTCTCAGGAGCAGTTCGGACAAAGATACGGGAAGACAACCCCTACAACAAAACCTTACGGGGAGACAACCCCTATAACAAACCATACGGGGATATCACCTCTACAAAAAATAACAAAGTAAGTTCATCGCTTCTAAAAGATTTTTTCCTATCCTCCTCGGTCATAACTCACACAAACCGATTGTTTGTTCAAGTTAAGGAGGATAACTCAAAGTAAGATTTTTTCCTCCTAGTCTCGGAAGCAGAAAAAAAAGATTTTTCCCTCCTAGTCCCGGAGGTCGAAACAAATAGATTTTTGAAAAAAAAGATTTTTCTTACCCTCCTCGGAGTTAACTTACGCAAACCGATTGTTTGTTCAAGTTATTAGAGGATAACTGAGAATTGATTTGTTATGGAAAGTTTTTCCATAACAAAGAATTCAAACATTACAAAGTTCAAAAATAAAGATATTCACAAGTGAGACCAAGCTAGATAGTGTTCAGATTAGAAAATTCGGTACGCCAAGCACAGAACCTCGGGCCACCAGAAGCCCCTAGCCGTTGTAAGTCTCGGACAACCAAAGCCTCAGCGCCAGTCTGAGCCTCCAAAGCCGCCAAGAGAGATTTTTGTGGAAGCAATATGCAAAGTACTACCGATGAAGAAGCTTCGGTGTTCTCTCAGAGTGGCATTTCACCACGATCTTGGTGAAATCAACTACATCAGTCCAATCCATCTCCTACCGAGAGTAGGAGATCATCTTCACAACTTTGGCCCGACCGACAATATTATGTAGAGGCACTTATGTAGAAGATATTTATGGGGAGTTGCTATTAGTACTTTGACAGATCATAAGTGCCCAAGATTTGAATTGGCATCCATCAGGTCAGACGCCACTCCAATCCCGAGATTCGAGGCCCTATTCACCATAATTACTTTGAAAGAGGCAACAATTGTCAGATACAGATTATGAAAGATCCAAATTCAGAAATTGAGGTACTTAATTCTCTTACATTCTAAATTCAAATAAGAGAATTATAGGGGTAACTGTTGGAGAAATAATCAGCTCCAAAAACACGTTGGCCGCGCCCATCGGGTCGGCCCAGCAAGATCAGACCCAATTTATAAGACCATTCGTTATCTCCAAAAAGACGTATATCTCGAGTATATCAAGATAGACTTTTATCTCATCAAATATGGGATAAGGTACCTAATAGTATGGCATCAGCTGAAGAGGTAGTGTCCTATCCAGTTTGAACTCTACTACCCAATTCAAATTTTATGAAGATAAGATTAAAGACTATGTGATCTAGGACTCAGACTCCTAATCAAATTATGCTCCAAGTATTCTAGCAGTTTTATAACTGTGAACTGTGAGCCTATAAATAAGACCACTACACCAGGCATTTTTTGACAGGAAGATTCTCTAAGCTCTGAGATTATTGATACTCTCCAGAAAATAAATAGTTTGAACTGACTTAGGCATCGGAGTGGGGGTATGGTCGGCACCCCCATGAGCCGACGAGCCGTTTATTATTTTGTAGATTACGATGAGAGTTAATTACAAGGGAGGCAACGAATCACAAGACAACACGTCACCGTACCGGAAACTGTACCAAAAGAATTGATGTTATATTTTGCTGGGCACAAACCGAGACTTTAAATTCTAAATTAAGGTGGTCTTTTAATACTTATGATATCAAAAGACTCTTGATAGGCCCTCCTAGAAACTCTCCCCCTAGTAGCTAGCATAGCATTATACACTTCAGTATAGTAAACATTAATTTCTACCACCATATTTACAACCTATAATGATTCAACATACTATAGTTTTAATACGAATTGATGGAGCGCAATATAGTCACTACAAAAAACAAGAAGCTTTTTTGCTTTTCTTGACCACCATAAATCTGTGTATATATAAACGACAAAACAAAAAAAAATAAATAAATAAATTTCTTCCTTTTTTTTTTTTTTTTTTTTATATATAAAAAAAATGGCATGAGATTATGAACAGAATTTTTTTGAAAAATAAAAAATAAAATTAAAACTAGATTGATAGAGCATTCAAATTTACATTCTCAAAAAATAAAAAATAAAAAAATCATATAACCAAACAAATCTCATCAAGTTCGCTCATTGTTTTAGCTTCATTCTAATGGCCTAACCTCGAACCCTTCCCCATGAAATAAACTCACGAGACTCTTATATTTTCCAGAAAAGAATACAAAAGTGGTTTCTTTGGCAACGCCGAAGTCGACCTTTTTGGAAGACTTCGGTCAAAAGATTCCCCTCACCTGGCAGATCCAAGAGGTATTGTTGAACTACCCAAAGTGGACCAAGGTCGCTCATTCAAAATGCTAACGATGCCGGGGCTAGGACTATTCGTCTCTTCGGGGACCGTCGTGTCCATTACTCTAAGTCACTCTTGTCTGGCACCTTGGCACAGTGGCAGGGCCTAGCTCTCTTGGCCTATAACGACGGTCAACATTACTCATTTTCTTTTCCTCATTTTTCCATAAAGCAAACAAAACTCTTATATAACTGAAAGCAAAAATTAATTTCCTCACTCTCACACTCCCAAATGTACATGATGTGCAAATTTTAAATTACTCGCAAGTAAACGAATCGTTTGCAATATAGTATATGTGCAAGTGCGAGGTCGAATCCAGAGGAAATTGTGTTACGAAAATTAATTTCTATCTAAACTAATTCTATTTTAACCTAGTTCCAATTTTTGGGGCTTTTATCATGCAAAATAATAAACTAAATTAAAACTTAAATAAAAACAAAAATTAACAAAAAAAATTCTAAAGTTTTAGAATCCACCTCGCCATATCAAACAACAAATATATTCTTGTATTTTATTCATACACCCGATAAACAATTATGCCTTATTGATTGTTCAAAGTTCCATAAAAATGCATATTAAATCATTCCGAATCCAACTCAATAACAAATCACAACAAATATTCAATTAAAATTAAATCATCCAATGTATCCGTTTCATAAACAAATCACAATGGATATCCTCTTTCAATCAAATCATTCGATGTATCCATCGGTTGAAACGTAACACATTGAATATTCAATTTTAAATCAATAATCCTTCAATTAAAAGACATCAATCAATTAATTAAATGTTGGACTTGAACAATATTTTGATAAACATCGGAATTGTATAAACTAAATAACAAGGAACGTAAATGTAATCAATGACAAGGTTTTATCTTCAACCTTAGTTGAAAAATTAGCCTCTCATAACTAAATTCAACATGCAAACTTTTTTTAAAAACATAAAATGATTGAAATACTTACAAAAAGACAAGAAAACACACAAAAAGAAATTAAGACCAGCTCTCGGACGTGCTGCTGCCTCCTACCCGTTGCACCTTTTTTTTTTTACATCTTGTTCGGTTCTCCCCTATGTACGCGGCTACCACACGTTCATAGGAAAAATGCAAGCTCTGTTGCACCTCCACACGTTCGTACTTTGTGTCTTCTGTTCAATGGTGCTGAATCTGGAGAGAACGCATATGTATATATATATAACACATGCACGGCTGCTTGTCATAAAGAATAACGTGTGTTCGGCTCATGCACACTAAAGAAAACTTGCGTCTGTGTTGGCAAGCCCTCCAGAATAACGTGTTTCGGTCACACAAATTATTGCTAACAACGTGTCTTGGTTCGGTCTTCCAATCCTGCAGAAAAGACGTGTATCCCTCATCTGTATTCCATTTGGGCCATTGGCAAATTACACATCTATCATGTCTCATCTCGTGACTGCTTTCTTGAGAATAAACCACACTTATACTTTGAGGTCCGACTCAACAAAGATCAATTTGATGTCGTCGTGGGCTTGTTTTCCGCTTCTTTGCAATTTCATACAAGGACTGCATTTTTTTTTTCTATTAATGACCTGCAAAACACTATAACACTAAAATTAACAAAAAAAAAAAAAAAAATTAGAAAACAACAAAGTTAAAGGTTTAACAAATGCAAATTAAGGGGTTCAAATATACAATATTTGACGCTCATCAATACACTTCATAACGTGGCACTAAAAACCACCATTAGACTTAGGATGAGTCATTATTAGATTTTGAATATAATGGTATTTTTAGTACCACAATAGGAAGTGCATTTGGGAGCGTGTGTAAAATTTCTCATATATATACTCCTAAGTCAACCACACACAAAAAAAATTAAATAAATAAAAGAAAAGAAAAAACCCGCCAACAATGAAAATCATTATTAGATTTTGGAGGAACTACTATTAGATTTTGAATTCAATAGTGATTTTTAGTGTCACGTGAGGGAATATGCACTTGAGAGTGGAAATAGGAGTGTGTGACATTTTTCTAATGTTAATTATATATTCGTGGGGTGCATGAAAGTTCATGAACTCCTCTTCTAAATTCAAGCCACCATATCAATAATAATTTTTATAATTTGCAAGTGATCTCTCAACTTGAGATTTAGACTATGCTAGGTGATCATTGGAGAATAATTAGTTTGGGAGTTATTCATTGGAACTCTAGTACCATATTGCTAGCAGATCTTTTAAGCCCTACCTTAGCAATCCTTGACTTCTGGAAACAACTCAACCAAGTTTTCATGAACCGGTTGACAGGCTAACTGTCCAAGGGAACTGGGGGACTACTGGAGGACCATATTACCAGCGGAGCTCTAAAGCTTGGCTGCCCAAACGAGGGAAGCCCTCAAAATATGCCCATACCAACATAGCCAAAACCAAACCCGACAATCTAGTCTAGGGGCCTTATACCTGGTCGGTATACACTCTCTTGAGTGCAACACTCTATAATCGACCCCCCCAATGGCCAGCTCAGTCAACTACATGTTCACACTGGTGGTCTCCACGTCAATAGCAAAATACAGTCGGTCGGGAGACCCTAAGCCCCTAGAGAGAGATGGCGGGGGCAACTAGTCTATAAAAGGAAAGAAGGTCTCACTAGGTACATACCCTGTTTTCCTATACTACCCCTTTCTATTCAGTTTCTATCTGGCCTCCTAGAGACTCTTACTAACTTGGGTGTTGAAGTACGTACTCTCATTCCTCTCTGGGACCGCTGGCTTCTGACAAGCTCTCCTTTTTTTTTAACAAGAAGAGTTCCTCCCTAAAAAGCGACCTTGAGGTCCCTGTAAACTTGGGGTCAAACTCTAATTGTGTATGGACCCAAATTCTTCTACGTACGTACGGGCAAGTAGCATCTCAAAGGATATCAGAAAATAAGTTGTAGTTGGCATTAAGAAGTATTTGTGTTTATTTAAGATTTAATTTATTGAAATTTTGTAGACTATTTTCTTTTCTTTTCTTTTCTTTTCTTTTCTTTTTTTTTTTTTTTTTTATGAAAATGGATTTTTAATGAAAACGTTTTCAGACAGGAATCCAATGATTAATTAGTGGTTTACAATAATCGCCCGCTCATCAAGACTAAGCCCACTTTTTTTTTTCTCATGAAAAATAGGGTTCTTTATCTATCGAGAAGTGATACAAAAACCTCCAATACACACCACTTATGCGCTCACTCTCTTATATGGGGTGGGGCTCATCATGTCCATGTAATGTGAGTCCCACACCATGTGAGAGGGTGAGTATGTAAGAAGTATGTATTGAGTGTTTTTTAAACTTTTCCCTTATATATATACAATAAAAGAACAATAATTGCTCAAGACTAGGTCCACTTTTATTTTTTTCTATGAAAAAGAGGGTTCTTTATATATATATATATATATATATATATATATATATATATATATATATATTAAGATGTTCTGTATTCATAACTGGTAGAATTCAAGCATTGCGCCTTCTGGGTTTTCTTGGTCGGAGCTATATATGGAACCAGAAGGGACAAGCATGGTTAGACTTAGGGACCTCTCTCCCCGTTCCTTGTGTTCAGGAGCTGGCAAAAGGAGACGACGGCGACCGTCCTGCCACGGTATATATGTGCGTCCCGATCAGGAACCTCCCAACATGTCCTACTCCACAGCTGCTTTACCCCAAGTCCCCAGTCATCGACATGCAAAAGCTATTCTCCCCGAAATTTATGGACTCTGAGTTGCACAAGATGCACCATGCAAGCAAAGAATGGGGCTTCTTCCAGGTGACCATGATCTACCTTGGACGCTTGAGTGGATAAGATATGAATTCTCTCTATTTTTTTTTTTTTTTTTAAAGAGTTCTATTGAAACCTATTGAGATTTTCTGACTTTCTAATCACACTCTAATTTTTTTTTCCCTAAATTACTTTATGTTTAAATCATTAAGAAAAATCGTTTATATGAAAATACTTGGATATACAGGGTGTACATGACTAGAAAGAGGTGATTGATTTAAAGAATAGAATACCACATGCATGGATGACTAAAAAAATTAAAAATAATAAACTACTAGGGTGCAAATTGATTTTTTTTACTCTTTTATAGGTGCTATGGTCCTCACATAGTTGAGTTCTAAATGAATTTCCTTAAAAAAAATAAAATAAATAATAAAAGATAAAAGATGAGAACTTCACTTATAATCAATCCCTGATCTTTCATTACTTTTGCAAAAAGATACCCAAACTTCTAAAAGTGTCAATTTAGGTATCTATCTTCCAATTATTTTCAATTTCAACCATCTGTTTGAATTTGTTAAATCCTGTCAAAATTTCTAGAGTACCCCTCCTTTTTAGGAAAGAAAAGAAAAAAAAAAAAAAAATTGTTATGATTTAGGCATTGGTCAATTTAACTGGATTTGCAAAAATACCTATGCTTGAATCTTTAAAAAAATTTATAAATTTTTTTAAAAAATAAAAAATAAACACATTGTATTTTGAGAATTTTGATAGAATTTAACGAAAAATTACAACATAAGGTTGAAATTAAAAAAGAAAAAAAGAAAAAAAAAAGAGGGTTAAATACAATTCACCCCACTCCCCAAAGTTGTCACCTGTTTTTAATTTAGCTACCAAAATTTAAAAATTTGCAATGTGTCCCCTCAAAATTTCCAGAATTTTCAATGTCGCCATTTTGTTAGCCTTTTCTGTTAAACCAGACATAATGTGCATCACATGCGTGGCACGTGACTTTTTTATGCAAATTTGTCAATTTTACCCTTATTTAGGCTTGGTCAATTACGGAATTGACCTTAAAGCTATCATCCCCTACCTTCATCCGGGTTCGGGTCAGGTCTTGCAGTAAATCCTCTAATCTCTCGCAGCTCAAAAATAGCTTTTATCATTTCAATTTATTTTTGACAACGCCGCAACACAACCAAACTTGAGTGATTTAAGATAGAAGTTATCAATTGAGGAAGAACCCCAACCCTCAGCAAAACCCTCAGGGTTATGGAAACTCTGAAACCAAAACTGTCAACATCACAACAAGAATTTCATCCCAACTCTAAAACCATAACGCTCAGAATAATTAAGCTTTCCACCACCACTACTTCAATTCATATCCATATGCAAATTCAACTCCATAACAAAAACCCAATTCACAGAGAAAGTATTTGACCAACACAATTTCTTCTTTAACCATAACACAGCAACATCATCAAAGCGACATTCTTTCAAACCCCTTGGGGATACAAGGTAAGAAATTAGAAATTATCGATTGGGGAAAGCCCAATTCAAGCCAACGATTCAGATTAAAATTGCACAAAACACAAATATTCAACAAAAAAATATTCCATTTCATTTCCAACATACACATAACCCGGATCGAGGAAATCCATCTTCTTCACAAACAAAACCAAAAAAAATAAATAAAATATAAAGTGCAAGAAATTGAAATTAAACCCTAACCCTAACCCAGACCACATCAATGACAACGAGACAACACCGGCAAACCAGACCACATCTGTTGCTTCGAGGTCTTTGACTTTGCTAAGCACCAAATCCAAAACCTCAGCCACTTGTTCCAAAACCTCGTCAGCTGAGATTAGCGACGATGGGTCTGATATGGCCGCCACATGGAACGGCGTCATCTGGTCGTGGTTGCGTAGACCCACATCGGCAATCGAGTGGTTCAGTACGTTCACCGCCTCCGGCGTTAGGGTTTACTGGATCGTGCTCAGTCCTGCTCTCATTTCCGAATCACCAACTTCACCAAAACCGAAAAACCCCACAAGCGGTCCCGATTCTATGAACTGGGTATTGCAGGAAAAGCTTTGAGTGTGCGAAATTCACAGTTGAAAACAAGAAGATCGGTTACGCGTGAAGATTCGGCGAGGAATAAATGGAAAACGACAGCGTTTGTGTAGGGTAAAATTGAGAAGTTGACATGGAAAATGAAGATGTTTTGGCCGGAGTGAGGGTAAAACAGACAAATTTACATTAAAAAAAAAAAAAAAAAAAAAAAAAAAAAAAAAAGTCACGTGACACGCAGGTGATGCAAATTTCGTCTGGTTTGACAAATAAGGCAAAAGGAATGGTGACATTGAAAATTCTGAAAACTTTGTGGGGGCACATTACCAATTTTTAAAATTTGGTAGTCAAATTGAAAACGGATGACAAATTGGGGCGTGAATTGTATTTAACCCAAAAAAAATAAAAGATGGATACCCTAAAATGACACTTTTCAAAGTTTGAATAGTCACCCAAAACTTCATAAAGCAAGTCAATGATTTGAGAGTCCAACAAACCCTCGTTTGGTGACCGACTTGTTCAACTCAAATATGCAGAGCTACTCTTTAATATTCTGCTCGTCTTTTCTCCAATTAATTTTCCCAACACATTACGTATAGAAAAGAAATTTCAGCCACAACAATTAATTTCACTAACCGCTCATTAAATGAATACATCGGCATTGGTTGCATTCCGAATTGCAATTAATCTGAGCAGCTAATGAGAGAGGGCCTTGATAGAGTTCACATGTCCGAATAAATAACCTTCACACCTCAAGCTACCTAAACACCAAATCGGGCTATATATACATATATATCTCATTGGGCCTTTCTTATTAGTTGCCCTGATTGGCTGCAATTCGGTCAATCGATGGATAAGTTTTATTTTAATTATAAGAGACAGTTTTCTACATGAATCTATTATTATAATTCCTTTCAAGTAAAAGTTGGAAATGTTTTGTAGTTAATAAATCATGGGGTGAGCACTTCATTGTTAGAGAATGTGAAATTAGACATTCAGGAATCTTTTAAGATGCCAATTGAAGAGAAGAAGAAGTACTAGCAACAAACAAGAGATTTGAAAGGGTTTGGGCAGGCCTTTGTCATGTCCGAGGAGCAAAAGCTTGACTGGGGAGACATGTTCTACATGGTCACACTTCCAACCTATTTGAAGAAGCCCCACTTGTTCCCCAAGTTCACCATACCATTGAGGTTCAATCTCTCTCTCTTTCTAGGAATGAAAAAGATGAGCATCTCGAACAGAAATACTACACATACAGTCAAGTGTTCAGTCTTTAACATGACAGTAAAATTTACTATTAGATTCTACTTATACTTTTATTTGTTATTTCATTTAATAGAGATTTTCATTATCATGTCAGAGAATATGAAAACATAGAAATGAAGCTATTAAAGGTGAAGGAGTAGTCTTTATATTTAAATTTTCACATGCAGAGATAAGTTAGAAGCTTACTCAACAGAGCTTTAAAACCTTGCAATGAAAATCCTTAAACTTATGGCGAAAGCTCTAAGAATGAAAAATAATGACATGAAGAACCAGTTTGAAGTTGGGTGGCAAGCAATTAGAATGAACTACTACCCTCCATGTCCGCAACCGGAACTTGTCATCGGCCTCAACCCTCACTCTGACACCATTGGCCTAACAATTCTCCTCCAACTCAATGAAATGGAAGGCCTCGAGATACAAAAAGATGGGATATGGATGCCTATTAAACCCCTCCCTAATGCTTTTATTGTCAACATTAGAGACATTTTGGAGGTAAATCAAGGACTTTGTTTTGTGTTTTCTTCTTATTGTGCATACTTTCTAGAACCAAACATATGCTTGAGTTACAGAAACTCGTCTTTTATGCGTTTTCCATGCATGTTTCGGCAGATTGTGACCATTGGAATATACTGTAGCATTGAGCATTGGGCTACTGTTAACTCAGTGAAGGAAAGGCTCTCTATGGCCACACTTTACAGGCTTAGACTAGAACGAGATATGGGTCCAGCACCAAGCCTTATTACTCCAGAATCACCAGCATTCTTCAAAAGAATAGGGGTTTCAGATTACTTCAAGGGCTTTTTCTCTTGTAAACTCAATGGGAAGTCGAACATTGATGTCATGAGGGTCCAGAATGACGAACAGAAAGGCTCTTAAGAATTATCTTTCAGATTGAAAAACTCAATGACTACAGTATATGTAGTACTACTCTATATATAAAAAAATAAATACGATGAAAGCTATTCTGTAATATGAGTGCTAGCTAGCTAGTGGCGGATCCTATGTTCAATATCCTGTTTTGATTATATGTAAGCCATATTTAAATAAACACATATTCATGATAAAATTATTTGTTTTGCCAATGCCCAATGAACTTATCATTCATTCTAGAGTAAAAAATTGACCACCAAACTTTAGAGCTTAAACTTGATGGAGATGCATGGAGTCAATTCATGGGGGCACTAGTAGCCTCTTGTTTTGGGGGAAAAAAAAAAAAAAAAGCAAAGAGAGAGAGAGAAGTAGAAGAAATATCATAGCTGTAAATTCAAGGGGGCTAAGTTTTGACGTCCAAGCCAGGCAAGGACAAATTTAAAGATTTAATGAGTCACTGACCTTATAAACTAGAAATTTAATTTCAAGTATGAGGATGAGCAATTTTAAAGAACTAACTTCTTATTTGTCCATGCAAATTTAACCATAAACCTTTAAACTTGTAATTAAAGGTTTATATTATTTTATTATTGCGGGATGCTTTTACTTGTGCTTTTTGATTCAAAAAAAAGACATTTTTAATTGTAAATATATAACACAAAAGAGAAAGTCATACCTAAAATAAAATTTACAGGATATTATTCTTAGAGAATCAAATAAAGTAGCCCAAACGATAGAGAATCAAATAAATCTCAAACATGTATCCAACTGCTAAACGATAGAGGTTGTCCAAGAAATCCAATCAAGTTTGTGTTGCCTTTCGACAATTAGGTTTTGTTTGATCAAAATTTTTAGATGCTGATTTTGCATGCAGAGATACCTTAGAAGCTTACTTAGTTGAATTAAAAAGTCCTGCCTTGAAAATCCTCAACCTCATGGGAAAAGCTCTCAAAATGGAAGCTACGGATATGAAAGAGTTGTTCGAAGAAGGGCGGCAAAGCATAAGAATGAATTATTATCCTCCATATTCGCAACCAGAGCTTGTCATCGGCCTAACAATCCTCCTACAGGTCAATGATATGGAGGGTCTCTAGATAAGCAAAAATGGGATGTGGATTCCTGTTAAACCCCTCCCTAATGCCTTTGTTGTCAACATTGGAGATATCCTCGAGGTAGGTGGCATAACATTTTCTAAAATATTCTTGAGATATTTCGGATTCATTTTTGTTCTGTAGTGGTTTTTTGCATGAATTATGTGTAAAAGTGTGGATACTGTCAACTTTTATATATATGCATATGCAAATGCATGAAATATCATTTTCTTTTCACGTGCTATGTCTTTTGTCATCTATCTTTTTTTTTCTTTTTTTTTTCAACAGAAACTATCATAATCTTCAATCAAAATAGAAAAATTGAAAACACTTGACCCTTAGAAAAGCAAGGATCTAGGGATGTACGACTTCCCTAAAAACAATACTGGAGATACTAGTAGGAGTATCCTCCAGCCAACACAAATCAATCATAGTTCAAGCAGCCTCTTTAGCAAGACAATGGGCTGCTAAGTTGGCTTCTCTATAAGCAAAAGTAAAATTACAAGTGCGTAAACTTTGCTTCTCAATATGAATACTTTCCAGAAGGTGACCAGATCTAGACAGATAAGGAGGATCTGAGTTAATTTCCAAAATAACCTGAGCTGCATCTGCTTCAAAAATGGCATAAAGAAATCCAACCTCTTTCGCGAACTGAACGGCCTCCGGTGCAACTATGGTTTTTGCAATCTTGGCATCCACCAGCAAAATTTTAGTGAGACTTTGGGCCCCCAAAAAAAGCCTCATGCAATCCCTAGCTATTATTCCCAAATCAATACAGCCCTTTGTTTTATTTATGGCAGCGTCCTAATTGATCTTTATAAAACTAGTCGGGGGAGGACTCCACATCACACGTTCTCGACGAGGACCAGTTTCTGTTACAGAGTGGTTCACAAGCAAGTCCAGCTGCTTACACTCCTTATATTCCCGTATGAATTTGACCTTTGCAGGATATACTTCATCTGGATGGGTAAAAACTCCTTCAAAAACGTATTTATTCCTTCTAAACCATATTCCACATGCCACCACTGCCAACAACTCTATATTCTCCTTGCTGAAACGTTGTAAACAATCTTCAAATCTCCCCTTAAAATTGAAACCTGTACCACTACACTTCTAGAATGGGGATGTTTTGCTACCCCACACGTCTTGGGCTGCTGGACAGAAAGAAAGAAAATATAATTAGAAGTGAAAATGATGAGAAGGAAAGAAAATATATACATGGAATAATATCTTATCCCTAACTATGGCATTTATTGTACGTATATATGGTTTAGCAGATGGTAAAGAATGGTTTATACAGAAGCATTTGAGCATTGAGAAATGGTTAACTCCGAGAAGGAAAGACTCTCTATAGCCGCATTTTACAGCCCAAAGCTGGATGGGAAGATGGGATTGGCACCGAGCCTTGTTACAATAAAGAGACCAACATTGTTCAAAAGAATAGGTGTTGATGAATACTTCAGGGGATTTTATTCACGCGAACTACGTGACAAATCATACATCGATGCCATGAGGATCCAAAATGAGGAAGATGAAAAAAGTCAATAAGTACCATTTAATATGAATTATTATGAAAGAAAATGTCAATAAGTCCCATTTAAGTACTTTAAAATGAGGTATATAAATGGATTGTCTAATCAAACTATCATACTATTGCATGCAAATTAGACTGAGACGAATATGAATGTGCACATAACGACTATTCTGCTACCCTAATTGTGACCAATTTAATTTAACGATTTGTTCTAGAGAAAAAGAAAAAAAGAGTAGATGTTATATTTTGTTGGACACAAACCAAGGCTTTAAATTCTAAATTAAGGTGGCCTTTTAATACTTATGATATCAAAAGACTCTTGATAAGCCCTCTTTCAACCTCTCCCCCTAGTAGCATAACATAATACATTTCAGTATAGTAAACATTTCTACCACCATGTTTACAACCTATAATGATGCAGCATAGTACTATAGCTTTGATACGAATTGATGCAGCACAATATAGTTAGTACAAAAAACATTGAGCTTTTTGGCTTTTCTCGAATACCATAAATCCGTGTATAAACGACAAAAGAAAAAAAAAATCTTGGTTTTTTTTTTAAAAAAATGGCACTAGATTATGAACATAATTAAAGAAAATTAAATTAAAACTAGATTGATAGAACATTCAAATTTACATTCTCAAAAACCAAACAAAAATATTATATAACCAAACAAATCTCATCGGGTTCACTCGTGGTTTTAGCTTCATTCTGATGGCCTAACCTCAAACCCTTCCCAAGGAAATAAACTCACGAGATTCTCATATTTTCCTGAAAAAAATACAGAAGTGGCTTCTTTGGCAATGCCGAAATCGACCTTTCTGGAAGACTTCAATCAAAAGATTGCCATCACCTGGCAAATCCGAGAGGTGTTGTTGAACTACAAAATGCTAACGATGCCGGCGCCACGACTATTTGTCTCTTCCTGGACCGTCGTGTCCATGGCTCTAAGTCACTCTTGTCTAACACCTTGGCGCAGTGGCAACACGTAGCTCTCTTGTCCTATAACGATGGTCAAGATTACTCATTTTCTTTTCCTCATTTTCCCAAAAATCAAACAAAACTCTTATTTAAACGAAAGCGAAAATTTTAAAACTAATAAAACCGAAACGAAATCTGTTTGCAAAAAAAAAAAAAGGGAAAAAACCAATTGTCAAATACTCAAGGAGAGAGAGGAAGTGAGCGTAAATGACTGAGTCAAAGCACAAACGAGGCCAGCTCTTCGGGCACTATAATATTTGCAGATCTCATCTAATCCTTGTGTGTTGGTTCAATTTTTCGGCTTTTGGTTATCCAAGTGGTGAAATGGGAATGTAGAGCTGAAAGGATTTTACACATTAACGTCAAGGGGTTTGAATAAGAAAGAGAATTAGTTGCGAACATGTGGTTTTTTCGGGAGGGGTTGGAAGAGAGATGGGCATAGCCTAGGAGCTTAGTGGTGTTTAGTTAATGCTAGTATTTTTTGCATAATTATTCCTAGAGTTTAGTTAACACCAGGAATTCTAGAAAGTTTACCCAGAAATTATTTCTCGCGTTTAATACATAAACTCTTCATGAATTATAACTTTGTATTCTTTGAATAAAACTTTGAACGCCATCAAAATTGTCTTCATTCGATATCAGAATCACAAGATAAGGTACGTTGTTTTAGTAGACATGGTCTCCTCGTAAACTGACATGCATCATCCTCCTCAGGTGTGAGAGAATTCGTTCTCGAATTCTAATCGTATTTGCCTCAATCTTTCGAATGGCCAATTAATCCCTCACATCCCTTCCATCACAGATTTTGCATATTACATAGCTCTTTTCACTTTTGTTTTCTCCTTTGTGAAGAATATCTTGTGTGAGAGTGAGATTTGAATATATAAGAGCTTTCAGTTTTGCTTCATTATTTTTTGTACTCCATCTTTGGTTAATGAATTTCTTTGTGATCGCATCCGCCTATAGATGTACCTCACATCAAACTCCCATTCTCATTCTCACGCTCCCAAATGCACACTTCCTAATGTAGCACTAAAAATCACCATTAGATTTTGAATGAGTCATTATTGGATTTTCGATATAATGGTGATTTTTAGTACCACAATAGGGAGTGCATTTGGAAGTGTGTGTAAAATTTCTCATATATATACTCCTAAGTCAGCCACACACACCCGGGAAAAAAAAACAAAAACAAAAACAAAAACAAAAAAACAAAACAAAAACAAACAAACAAACAAACCCCACCAACAATGAAAACTTCATAAATTTTGCTTGAAAGAGTCAAATTTTGGTGGGACAAGACTTTTAGAATGTGATGCACTCCTCTTTTAGAAAGGAAAGAACTTAACGTGAAAGGCTAATTTTTCAACCAACAGTAGGAGTAGGCTAATGTTAAAAGACATGTTATACACACTCTCATTCCCACACTTCAAAATACACTCTCTAACATGGCACTAAAAATCACCATTAAATTTTGGATGGACCACTATTAGATTTTGAATTCAATAGTGATTTTTAGTGCCACATGAAGGAATGTGCACTTGAGAGTGTGGAAATAAGAGTGTGCATAGCATTTCTCTAATGTTAATATATATGTGGGGTGCATGAAACTTCATGAACTCCTCTTCTAAATTCAAGCCACCATATCAACAATAATTTTTATAATTAGCAGGTGATCCCTCAAATTGAGATTTATACTATGCTAGCTGGTAATTGGAGAATAATTAGTTTGGGAATTATTCATTGGAACTCGAGGACCATATTGCTAGCGGATCTTTTGGGCCCCACCTTAGCAATCCATCGACCGCTAGAAATAACTCAACCAAGTTCCCATGGACCAGTTGATAGGCTAACTGTCCAAGGGAACTAGGGGTAGGGGTGGGCAAAACCCGCCCAAACCCGCCCCGCCCCGTGAAAACTGGTTTTCAAGTTGAAAATCGTGAGTATGGGTCCAGATTTTGCAAACCTGTGTGGGGCGGGGCAGGTTGTGGGTATACAAATTTTAAAACCCCGGATACCCGCCCCGCCCCACATAAACCTAAAAGACCTAAAAATAAAAAACCCTAACCCCCCCTTGCCCCTCGCAAGTCACGGATTCACGCCTCACTTCTTAGTTCTTTCTTCATCTTCGTTACTCGTTAGTCCCTGTCATGTGTATTTCAGAAGGTTATGTTTGAGCAGGACTGTAGGAGGACGGCGGATGAGATATGTACAGGTAGGGTTGTGATTTGAGAAAAGAAGATGCTAAAACCTGAAAGGAAAAGAAAAGATGACGCGTTGAAGGCCCTTGGCAGATGAAGATTGAATGGTGGAAGGTTGGAAGGATGGAAGCATCTAGAATGCACGTGGCGAAAGATTGGGCAGTGGGTAGTATCTCGAGGTCCACATGGCAAATGAAGATTGAATGGGAAGCTAATGTTTTACAACTGTTAGTCACACTATTCCAAACGATGTGTTTGGTTTGATAAATCATGCACATCCATAAGGTGCATTTAGGCATTTTAGCTGTTATCACACGATTCACTCACATTTCTCTTGCATCAGGTACCACCTCACGAAATCTCCAACAATGAAGATGAACCATCTCTGGGCCGTTCTGCTCCGTCCGATGAAGATCAAAAAATCGAAGAACGTCGATGCTCTCGTGAGGTACCATCTGATTTTGTGAATCAAAGATTTTAGCCCTAAGATGTGATCATACGCGATTCACGCACGTCCTATGGTCCAAATTTTTTGAATCAAAGATTGTCTAGTTCCGAATATATCTGGTCTGCTCCCAATTTTTTACTTGTTTGTTATTTTTTTCTGTATCTTTTTTACTTTTGTTTGTGTTGGTGGTGTCGTGGTGGTGTTTGTGTTGTAGCTAGCTAGTAGCTGGTTAGGGAAAGAGTGGGTTCTACAGAATACCCGCCCCTACCCGAGACCCGTGGATTGAGCACAATTTTGTCAGGCCACGGGTAGGAATGTTGGAACCCGCAAGGTGCAAGTTTGGGGGCAACAAGGATGAAATCCGCCCCGTACCCACCCATAATTTGGGGGCTACTGGAGGACCATATTACCAGCGGGCCTCTAGGGTTCGGCTGCCCAAACAAGGGAAGCCCTCAAAATATGCCCATACCAACAGAGCCAAAACCAAACCTGACAGTCTAGCCCAAGGGCCTCAAACCCGAGAATACACACTCTCGAGTGCAACACTCTGTAATCAACCCCCCCCCCCCCCCCCCCAATGGCCAACTCACTCAACTTCCCACTCACACTGGTGGTCTCCACGTCAGTAGCAAAATACAGGTGTCTGGGAGGCCCTAAAATCGTAGAGAGAGATGGCGGGGGCAACGAGTCTATAAAAGGAAAGAAGGTCTCCCTAAGTACACACATTGTTTTCCTATACTACCCCTTTCTATTCAATTTCTCTTCGACATCCTACAGACTCTTACTAACTTGGGTGTTGGAGTGCTCACATTCCTCTCGAACCACGGGCTTCTGACGACCTCTCTTATTTTACAAGAAGAGTTCCTCCCTAAAAAGCAAACTTGAGGTCACCGTAAATTTGGGGTCAAACTGTAATTGTGTATGGACCCAGATTTTTCTCCGGGCAAGTAGCATCTCAAAGGATATTTGAAAATAAGTTGTAGTTGGCATTAAGAAGTATTTGTGTTTATTTAAGATTTATTGACATTTTGTAGACTATTTAATTATGGTTTACTTTTTTGAAGAAAATGGATTTTTAATGAAAACGTTTCCGGACAGGAATCCAATGATTAGTGGTTAGCATATATATACCATTCCTTAGACTTACATGGATAAGAACAATAATTGCCCGCTCATCAAGAGTAAGTCCACTTTTTTTTTTCTTTGAAAAAGAGGGTTCTTTATATATATATATATATATATATATATATATATATATATATATATATATATATTAAGATGTTCTGTATTCATAATAGGTAGAATTCAAGCATTGTGCCTTCTGGGTTTTCTTGGTTGGAGATATATATATATATATATATATGGAACCACGGGCTTCTGACGACCTCTCTTATTTTACAAGAAGAGTTCCTCCCTAAAAAGCAAACTTGAGGTCACTGTAAATTTGGGGTCAAACTGTAATTGTGTATGGACCCAGATTTTTCTCCGGGCAAGTAGCATCTCAAAGGATATTTGAAAATAAGTTGTAGTTGGCATTAAGAAGTATTTGTGTTTATTTAAGATTTATTGACATTTTGTAGACTATTTAATTATGGTTTACTTTTTTGAAGAAAATGGATTTTTAATGAAAACGTTTTCGGACAGGAATCCAATGATTATTGGTTAGCATGCACCATGCCTTAGACTTACATGGATAAGAACAATAATTGCCCGCTCATCAAGACTAAGTCCACTGTTTTTTTTCTTTGAAAAAGAGGGTTCTTTATATATATATATATATTAAGATGTTCTGTATTCATAATAGGTAGAATTCAAGCATTGTGCCTTCTGGGTTTTCTTGGTTGGAGCTATATATATATATATGGAACCAGAAGTAACATGGTTAGATTTAGGGAGCTCTCTCCCCGTTCCTTGTGTTCAGGAGCTGGCGAAGGAGACAAAGGCGATAGTGCCACCGAGGTATGTGCGTCCCGATCAGGAACCTCCCAACCTGTCCGACTCCACAGCTTCTTTACCCCAAGTCCCAGTCATCGACATGCAAAAACTATTCTCCCCGAAATTTATGGACTCTGAGTTGGAGAAGATGCACCATGCAAGCAAAGAATGGGGCTTCTTCCAGGTGACTACGTTCTATATATCTTGGATACTTGAGTGGATAAGACATGAATTCCCTCTAATTTTTATATTTTTTTGAAAGAGTTCTATTGAAACTTAATGAGATTTCTGACTTTCTAATCACACTCTAATTATTTTTTCCCTAAATTATTTTATGTTCAAATCTTTAAGAAAAATCGTTTATATGAAAATACTTGGATATACTGACAGTGTGTGACTAGAAAAAGGTGAATGAGTATTTGTGGTCGTTGCATCTCATATGACTAATTTTTGCAATAGTTTTACTAAAGCAAATCAATAATTAAAAAAAAAAAAAAAAAATGATTGATTTAAAGAATAGAATACCACATGGATGATTAGAAAATTTAAAAATAATAAACTACTGGGGTGTAAATTGATTTTACTCTTTTATAGGTGCTATGGTCCTCACATATTTCTCTCCATCCCCTAGTAGGTGGGTTCTAAATGAATTTTCTTTAAAAAGAAAAAATAGGAAGAACTTTACTTATAATTCTTGATCTTTTATCACTTTAGCAAAAATGTACCCAAACTTTAAAAATTGTAAATTTAGGGTATTCATCTTTCAACTGTTTTCAATTTCAACCCTATGTTAGAATTTTCAATTAATTCCTATCAAAATTTTCAAAATACCCCTCCCTTTTAGGAAATAAAGAAAAAAAATTGCTAGGATTTAAGCGTTGGTCAGAATATAACGGAATTTGCAAAAATACCCCTGCCCGAATCTTTGAAAATTTTTATAATTTTTTTTTTGAAAAAATAAACACATGGGTATTTTGAGAATTTTGATAGAATTTAACAGAAAATTATAACAAATAGTCGAAATTTCAACAAAAAAAAAATTAAAAGATAGATACACTAAATTGACACTTTTTAAAGTTTTGATACCTTTTTTACAAAAGTGATGAAAGATCAATGGGGTGGTTCAGTCACCTCAGTCCAGCCATAGGAAGTGGTCAAGAATCCTCTTTTTTTTTTTTTGAAGGACAATTTGGAAAAAAAATTTGAGGTAGGGTCTTTTTTTTTCCACTGTTAGATACATTATGGGGTTCAATAGTCACTTTCAAACATTTGACGCCAAAATGAAAAATGGTGTATACTTCGATATGAAAAGTGTATTTTTCTCAAAAAGAAAAAAAAAATTAATAATTGATTATCACTATTATATCAATCCAATTATAGAAAAATCTTATAACAATTAATTAAATAACATTTCTCGTACTTTTAACATCATCGATTTTGGTTTTCATTTTTTCATCTGATCACTATTCTAGACTTTCATACCGGAAGTTCTCACATATGCTTCCACTTGAATGGGCCAAATAGTCTACCCAAACTTCATAAAGCAAGTCAACGATTTGAAAGTCAACAAACCCTCGTTTGGTGACCAACTTGTTCAACTCCAATATGTGGATCTGCTCTTTAATATTCTGGTCTTGTCTTTTCTTCAAGCAATTTTCAGAACACTCATTAGAATGAATACATCAGAATTGATTGTAATTTGCATACCGAATTGGAGTTAGTGAGAGAGGGTCAAGATCTAACTATCCGAATAAGTGAACCCCAGACTTCGGGCATATGGATCCCATTGGGGCCTTTCTTCTTAGCTACCTTGGTTGCCTACAATTCAGTCAATTCCCATCCTAAATGAATGGAAAAGTTTTGTTTTAATTATAAGAGATGACTTTCTACTCGAATCTCTCATATGAAACTATTGTTATAATTCCTTTCAAGTAAAAATTGAAAATGTTTTGCAGTTAATAAATCATGGGGTGAGCACTTTATTGTTGGAGAACGTGAAATTAGACATTCAAGAATTTTTTAAGCTGCCGATGGAAGAGAAGAAGAAGTATTGGCAACTACCAGGAGATTTGGAGGGGTTTGGGCAGGCCTTTGTTGTGTCCGATGAGCAAAAACTTGATTGGGGAGACATGTTCTCTCTCATCACGCTTCCAACCCATTTGAGGAAGCCTCACTTGTTCCCTAAGCTTCCCCTCCCATTTAGAGATAACTTAGAAGCCTACTCAGCAGATCTTCAAAACCTTGCAATAAAAATCCTTGAACTTATGGCAAAAGCTCTAAGAATGGAAAATAATGACATGAAGAATCAGTTTGAAGATGGGTGGCAGGCAATTAGAATGAACTACTACCCTCCATGTCCGCAACCAGAGCTTGTCATCGGCCTCAACGCTCACTCTGATGCTGTCGGCCTAACAATTCTCCTCCAACTCAATGAAATGGAAGGCCTCCAAATAAAAAAAGATGGGATGTGGATTCCTGTCATACCCCTCCCTAATGCTTTTGTTGTCAACATTGGAGACATTTTAGAGGTAAATATCATGGACTTGAAACCAGCTCGAACCGCTTTGTTATATGCTTTATTCTCATTGTTTTTTCATGCATGCATGGTTAATTTGGCAGATTGTGACCAATGGATTATACCGTAGCATCGAGCATCGTGCGACTGTAAATTCAGTAAAGGAGAGGCTCTCTATGGCCACATTTTACAACCCAAAAATGGAAGGAGATCTAGGTCCAGCCCCAAGCTTTATTACTCCAGAATCACCAGCATTATTCCAAAGAATTGGTGTTGCAGAATACTTCAAGAGACATTCCACACGCAAACTCGATGGGAAGGCGTACATTGATGCATTGAGGATCCAGGATGAGTAACAGAAAGGCTCTTAAGACCAACCAGCCTTCCATTTTAAAAAAAAACTCAATGACTACAATACTCTTCATAAGGAAATAAATGTCATGAAAACTATTGTGTAAAGAGTGCCTGTGGCTTCAGTGCTCAATCTGGTTTGATTTTAGGCATGCAAGATTTAAACAAACACATATTCATGACAAAAATGTTTGTTTTGCTGATCATAGAACTTATGATTCGACAGTAAAAAATATAATCGACCACCAGATCGACTTCACAGGCTAAACTTGAATGTGGTTTGATATGGCATGCCAATATCATATCACTATCAGTATTAGGTATGCCTTGGACGGATATTATTTTAAACCCACTCACTTTAGATAATAATAATAATAATAATAAAATAATAAAAAAAAAATCTCATGCAGTCGAGAACATCTCATCTGATCAGTAAAATGAAACTGTAATTGTGGATGGTTGAATAAAGCTTTAGCCATAACCATTGATTTCTTAGGAGAATGGCAACGTGTATGCTATATATTCCTCTGCCAGGAGCATGTGGCCAGCTAACAGAAAAGAGCACCCGGCAAAAAAAAAAGAAAAAAAATCATAGAAAATGAAGAATGGCAACATCGCATAGCTAGTGATAACATAACAAAACATGGTAAGTGTCGTTTTAGTGTTCAAAATCCAATGTCTTCTCCCTTTGAATCAGCGTTTTCTCACGAATTTTATCATTATTGTACTTAGATTTATTTATTTTAATTTATGTTTTTGAAGTGAGGTGGTACAATTGAAACAAGATTTGAAAGATAAAAAGAATTAGAACAATTCTACATATTTATTTAGTGTTGCCAACGAGTATAATGACAATGAGGTGAGCACAGAACTTCTCTTAGTTTCTTCATGTACATACTTTCTTATAGATTTTTGGATTTCAGATTATGCATCCTGATATCATGCACTGTCCGAATTAACAAGCAAAGGTTTGAGACATTTAACACTACAAAAAAAATCAGGAATTCTGGACTGTTTGAAACCGTCCATAAATTGGGAAAAACCGTCTGTAAAACGGTCCAAACAGTTTTTTCTGAACAGTTTCAAACCGTCCAGCATAATGGGTCGCTAAACTAGGTTACAGACTATTTGGGTCAAACCGTTTGCAATTCGAGATGGTTTGGCCCAAACTGTCCAAATTTTTTTTTTTTTAATAATTATAATAATTATTTTTTTTAATATAATTATTATTCTTATTTTTTTTGTCCAGCGGCCAGTTCTTCTTCCTTATACTTGAAATATCCACCGTAAATCAGCTCTAGTTCTATCGGAAATCCATAAGAGAATCGAGCTTCTTCGGTTCTTCTTGGCCGAGTTCGACATGTCACTGCCGGTCTCCTTCAGGTTCCATCGGAAATCAACAGTAAATCCGGTCACTGGGATTCAAAAAATCATTCACAAATCAAACCCAAGAATCACAATCCAAACCCAAAACAGAGAAAAAATGTAAATCATCACAATACAAACCCAAAACAAACACAAAATGTAAATCAAACCTAAGAATTTCACTTACCCAAAAAAAAAAAAATCAAAGATCCGTCCGGTGGTTTGGAAGAGTGGTGTCGAGGAAGCCGGAGGGGGGGAGAGAAAGAGAGAGGAAGAGAGAACTAGCCAGAAATCCACGTATTCCGGCCAGATCTGGCTCTGTATCCGGCCAGAGATCTGGCCGGGCGTGGGTTTCGGCCAGATCCTGCTGGATATCTGACCTTTCGCTTCAAATCCGACCTCAGCGACGTCACCGACTCCGTGTCCAGATCTCGTCGTCCCGTTCTCGTCGCCCGTCTCAGTCACCGGCCAGAGATAGAAGAAGAAGAACGAGAGGGAGAGGGAGAGATGAGGTCGAGACGAGAGAGAGAGAGAGAGAGAGAGAGAGAGAGAGAGAGATTTTTTTATGAAGGGAGAGAAATCGATCTAGAGAGAGATTTTTTTTATGAAGGGAGAGAGATCGATCTAGGCCTTTCTTTTAAAAAGAAGAAAACAGAAAAAATAAATAAAAAGAGGAGAAAAAAGAAGTTCAAACGATTTCATTAAATTTCCAGACAGTTTTTCCTAAAACCATCTAGAAAAAAACAAGGAAAAAAAAAATTCAAACGGTTTTTTTTAAACCGTCTATAAATTTACAGACAACCGTCTGGAAATATAAATTTCCAAACTATTTTTCCAAACGGTTTAATTGAAACCCGTTGTAATTTATTATTTTATAGACGGTTTTCAAAAACCCGTCAGTAAAAAAAAATTTCTAGACAGTTTTAAAAACCGTCAATAAATGAGAGTTTTTTTGTAGTGTAAATCCTATAATGTTGATACATTCTAATTGGAAATAATGATTCTATTTGTAAGGCTATTTGGAATACATACGTACTATAAAAGTCAAGATGTTTGATAGGATTGCGATGACACCTATACTACCGTTAGATATGTTTCAAACCTTGAGAAGAGAATGATATCTCTAGGAAAATTGGATTCTTTGAGCTATAGTTATTCAGCTAGAGATGGGGTGTTATAAAAATAACTAAAGGTACTTTGATGGTAATGAAATGTCAGAAAATTGACAATTTGTATAAGTTACTTGGTAACACTGTTATAAGTGGCCGGAGTTGCAAGATCCACTTCGGTAAAATCGGATATTAAAAATATTTGTTTTATGAGATATATATATAGGGCTTGGCCTTTTAGGGGAGCGTCGTTATATGTTTGAACTTCACAAGCAAAAATTTTTCAAATGTGTAAAATCATGCAAATTGGGTTTCTGCAAATATTGTGTGTATGGCCAGCAATGAAGAGTTAGTTTTAAGGTAGAGTCTCAATGAGCAAAGGTGATCGACTGTATTCATTCAGATGTTTGGGGACTAATGGCATTATCTTCAAATAGACGTGCATATTATTTTCTCAGCTTTATTAAAGATTTTTCAAAAAGCATATGGGTTTATTATATGAAGCACAAGGCCAGGTAAGAAGTTGTCACCATCTTCAAGCATATATTGAAAAATACAAATAGAAAATCAGACAGGAAGAAAAGTGAAGTATTTTAAATTTGATAATGAATTGGAATATAGGGACATTGAATAGAAGGCATTACTTATCACTTCATGGTTAAAGTGACTAGTACTCCACAAAAGAATGGATTTGCTGAAATGATGAATGAAACATTGTTAGAAAAGGCAAGATGCATGAGGTTAAATATCAGGATTGCCCAAACAACAAAACTTGGGTTGAGGCATTTAATTATGCATGTTTCATCACAAATCAATCTTCATTTGAAACGATTCATATATTTTAAGGTTTCAAATAAAGTATTGATAGGCAAATCGGTTGATTATTAAGTTTTAAAAATATTTGGTTGTCCCAAATTCGTTCACGGGCAAAGTGAAAAACTGTCTGAAATTAGACCCAAAATCAAGGAAGTGTATATTTTTTGGTTTCAAGACTAGTGTTAAGGGCTATGGGCTATGCATGTGATCCAGTTCTAAAGAAAAAAAAAATTGTTATGAGATCTGTGGTATTTGATTATGCCTAGCTATATGCTAAGAAAATTAATATGAAGATCGATATATGAAGCATAAATAACATCTAGAAAAGTAAACAAGTCATGCATGGAAGTGGAGTTTGATAATAAAAGTTTATCCATGGATAATATGAATAATAGTGTGAAGATGAACAGTTCCTAATTACTCGCAGCACCAAGAAAAACCTATTTCTTTAGTAAAAGATGGTGAAAAACGTGATAGAAAAGCAGATAAACTGATAAAAGCATGACTACTGGCTCTTAAGTCAGCTGAAAAAAACAAGCCAAGACGTCGGACAAAGAAAACTTTGATAATTTTGCTTGAAAATGTAAAATTCTGACCTGATGGGACAAGACTTCTCTTCTAGAAGGGAAAGAAGTTAACGTGAAGGCTAATTTTTCAACCAACGGTAGGAGTAGGCTATGTTAATATGTAAGTGCAGTGCATGAAGATCAAGCCTCCCCTATCAACAATAATTTTTAAAATTAGCAGGTGTCCCTTGAGTTTAGATTAATTAATTATATTAGATTAATTACTCTGGGATGGAGTTATTGACGCCGGAACAGAATAGTGATTATTCTGTAGGCTAACCAATAAGTACTTTGCAAGGAAGAAACACGAAAATTCACCCAAAACAGAGAGAAAACTCTGAAATTTGATAATTGATCAGTAATAATAAGCTGTCGAAAAAACACCCACAAGCCGAGCTTAAATAGCTGAAAATTAGGTTTAGGAGAATTTTTGCCAAAAATAGCAAAATCCCGAAAACCCTAATAAAACGAAATACATAATAAAATAATTATTCTGTCGAAAATCTAGTCCAAATCGGGCTCAGAATCACCTCCAAAACAATAAGCGAAAAGTTACCATAAATGGCAAAAAATATCTAAAATTAAGGTTTTGACAAGGAAAACAGCGGATTTTGGGGCTCGAAACGAGGCGCACCGAGCGAAGCTAGGTGGCCACGACGTGCGCGCCGAAGAGAGCTTTCCGAATTGGGGTCATATGCGCGAAACGGATACACGTAGCCAAAGTTATGGCCAAATTACTGCGGCGCACTCGGAAATTGCCCCAATTAGGTCAGATTACGATTTCTTGCTAATTTTGCGCTGATCCGCCTGCTCCAAGTAATTCAGCGCCTTTATTGTGCAATCTGACAAATCAGCGTCATCAGACTCGGACCCTCCTGCATCAGTCACCCCGGGTTGGAAAGAATTCGTCCTCGAGTTCACAGCAATATCATCAGAATCCGCAAAATAAGGACTTAAGTGCTTCACATTAAAGACATCAGAGGTCTTCAAATGACTGGGGAGACGCAACCGGTAGGCGTTGTCATTGATCTTCTGCAATATTTCACAGGGCCCGATCTTCCGCTCCTTAAGCTTATTATACTCGCCAACAGGGAACCGATCACGAGTTAACACTGCCCAAACAAAATCACCAACATCAAAAAGTACCTGACGACGATGGTGGTCCGCTCGAGCCTTGTACTTGTCATTGCTCTCCTGAATGGCCAGTTTTACCTGCTCATGGATGCCCCGAAGATGGTCGGCCAGCTCATCTGCCTTAGGATTCAAGCGACCGACACGTGGAACAGGAGCCAAGTCCAATACTCCGGATGGATTCTGACCATAGACAATCTCGAATGGGCTCATCCCTGTGGTCCTGCTCCTCGACCTGTTGTAGGCAAACTCTGCCTGAGGTAGGGCCAAATCCCACTGCTTTGGCTTAGTCCCTGCCAAACACCGCAAGAGGTTGCCCAAACTCCGGTTCACCACTTCTGTCTGGCCATCTGTCTGGGGGTGGTAGGCACTACTGAAGTTCAACTTTGTCCCCAGTTTTCCCCATAAGCTCCTCCAAAAACTACTAATAAATTTGGTATCCCGATCTGAAGTGATGGATCGAGGGACACCATGAAGACGCACAATCTCCCTAAAGTAGAGATGGGCGATCCTAACAGCATCCATGGTCTTCCTGCAAGCTACGAAATGGGCCATCTTGGAAAACCTATCAACCACAACCAAAATGGAATCGCAGGCCCGTTGGGTACGGGGCAAGCCCAACACAAAGTCCATGCTGACATCGAGCCACGGAGCGTCAGGAACTGGTAATGGGGTGTACAAGCCCGCATTGGTGAGGACACCCTTGGACTTCTGACACACATAACAACGCTCCACAAAGTGAGCCACGTCACTAGTCAACTTGGGCCAATAGTAGTCAGAAGAGATAAGAGCCAACGTCTTGTCCCGCCCGAAGTGGCCCTCATTATGAAGTTCACTAATAATCTGTTGCCTCAGTGAACAATCTGGAATGCACAATTGTAACCCACGAAACAAATAACCATTATGCAAAATGAAATCAGAACGATGACCATCTGTTACCTCCTGAATGATCTTCCCAAAGGAAGGGTCTGCTGCATACATGTCAGTGAAAGCTTCAAACCCTGCGACTCTAGTACTCATGGTGGTGAGAAGCATCGTACGACGACTCAGGGCATCTGCGACTCGGTTCAGACTTCCCGCTTGGTGCCTTAGTGCAAAGGTAAATTCCTGTAAGTATGCCACCCACTTGGCGTGTCGCCTACTCAGCTTGTGTTGACCATTGATGTACTTCAGAGCCTCATGATCGGTAATAAGGATAAACTCCTTGTGGACTAGATAGTGACGCCAATGCTTCAGAGACTGAACGATGGCATAAAACTCCAGGTCGTAGGTGGAGTAATTCTTCTTTGATCCTGATAGCTTCTCACTGAAAAAAGCTATGGGACGCCCCTCCTGACTGAGGACGCCTCCAATGCCAACTCCAGATGCGTCGCAGTTTAATTCGAACACCTTCTCAAAGTCAGGGAGTGCCAAAACTGGTGCCTCGGTCATCTTCTGCTTGACCAGTTGGAAACTGATCTCTGCCTCCTCAGACCACTGGAACTCACGACCCTTGAGGCACTCTGTGATGGGAGCAATCAGGGTGCTGAAATTCCTGATGAATCGGCGGTAAAAGGACGCCAACCCATGGAAACTCCTCACGTCGTGTAGGGTCTTTGGCTGGGGCCACTCCAAAACGGCATCTATCTTGGATTGATCTGCATGGACACCATCAGTAGATACAACAAAACCAAGAAAGGTTACCGAAGTAGTGAAGAAAGAACACTTCTTCCGATTAACGAAGAGGCGTTCTGTTCTCAACGTACTGAAAACAGCACGGAGGTGCTCAAAATGTGATGTCCAAGTGGGACTATAGATGAGGATATCGTCGAAGTACACCACGACGAACTTCCCCATAAAAGGCCGCAGAACCTGATGCATGAACCTCATAAAAGTACTGGGTGCATTGGACAACCCAAAAGGCATCACCAACCACTCGTACAATCCATGCTGCGTCTTGAACGCCGTCTTCCACTCATCCCCAGGCCTTATTCTAATCTGGTGGTAGCCGCTTTTAAGATCAATTTTGGAGAAGACCCGAGAACCGGCTAATTGATCCAACATATCATCCAAGCGAGGAATTGGGAACCGGTATTTTACGGTGATCCGGTTGATGGCTCTGCTATCAACGCACATGCGCCATGAACCATCTTTCTTTGGTACCAACAGGGCAGGAACGGCACATGGACTCATACTCTCACGGATGTAGCCCCGCTCCAGCAACTCTACCACTTGCCGTTGCAACTCTTCCGCTTCCTTGGGACTGAGGCGATAGGCTGGCCTATTCGGCAAAATCGACCCAGGAATCAGGTCAATCTGATGCTGGATGTCTCGCATCGGTGGTAGTCCGGGAGGAAAATCTTCTGGCATGAGGTCAGAAAATTCTGATAGCAGCCGCTGCACTTCTGGTGGTAATTCTGAAGCCTCGTCCACTGCACTATTCCCACAAGGCAGTAACGCATAAATTCTGTCTTCACGCTCAACTTCGACTAAGAACCTGGACAAAGAAAGCAGGTTAGTATTATCGGCTACCTGGGTAGGATTGGCTCCATCCCGACGAGGTGCTAACACAATCTTCTTCCCTTTGATGCTAAGGGAATAGGTATTCTTCCTGCCATCATGCACCACATTGCGATCGTACTGCCAAGGCCTGCCTAATAGTATATGACAAGCATCCATAGCTACTACATCACACCAAGCATTGTCAAAATACTTCTTGCCTACAGAAAAAGATACTAGGCATCGTCTATCTACTTTTACCTCACTTCCTTTACTGAGCCACGACAGCTTGTATGGCTTAGGATGATGTTCGGTCTTCAATTGCAATTTCTGGACAGCCTCATCAGACACTACGTTCTCGCAACTGCCACTATCAATGATCATCTTACATACCTTGTCGGCCACCGTGCAAGTGGTATGGAAAATATTGGTTCTCAACCAATCATCTCCAGTGTCCCCCTTGGGAGTCAGCAGACTCTTACGAATGACGAGAGTCTCTTGGCCGTCTCCATACAACACCTCTTCATCCCCATCTTCGTCATACACTGGATCTCCAGTCTCCTCATACGTGTAATCTACCATGTCTTCCTCAAGCAGGAGGTTTTTGCCCTTCTGGCTGGCAGGTTTCCTGCATTCACTTGCCCTATGCCCTTGTTCCCCACATCGATAACATTTAATATTAGGGTTAGGATTACCCTGTGTTGGCGGCTGGACAGGACGGGATTCTTGGGGCCGAACTGGGCGGTTGCCTTGATCGCTTCTGACCACAGGCCGCTTGTTCTGCTGCTTCTCTGCAACAAGTGCACGCTGATAGGCCTCCGAAACAGTCCACAGCGAGTGTAGGCTGAGGGCATCTTGTAGGGGCTGTCGCAATCCTCCCAAATACCGCGCCACCATCTGCTCTTCTGTCTCCGATAAATCATTCCGCGCGATCAGCTGATAGAACTCCTCGGTGTAATCATCCACTGATCTCATACCTTGCCTCAACGAGTGAAGTCGCTGAAACAGGGTTTGAGTGTAGCCGAACGGAAGGAAGTTACTCTTCATCTTGATCTTCATCTTCTCCCAATCGGTGATCTTGGCTTTGCCCTGCCTCTCTCTTGACCGCTTCAACTGCTCCCACCACGCAGATGCTCGACCCTTTAATTTGATGGCGACCAGTTTCACCTTGTCGCGATCAGGGACTTCCTTATACTCAAAAATCCGCTCTATCTCGTTCAACCAATCGACGAAACCTTCGGCTTGTAACGTGCCAGAAAACTCGGGCAGGTCTACCTTGAAACCGAGGGCTCCATGATGACGTTCCCGACCACGGTGGTCCCGGTTTGGAACGGGATTGTGATACGGGTTGTCGAAGGTGGAATCGGAATCGGAGTTCTCCATCTCACGATTGCCGAATTCCTGCACCGCAAGGCGCTGGGTTAATTCTGCAACTTGCCTCTGCAAATCTTCAATCATCACGTCCTGAACGCTACGATCACGGTGCGGAGCTTCCTCATTCGGAACCTGCCCACGACGACCACCACGACCACGACCACCAGCCATCGGAACTGATGAAGACCACGTCTCAGGAAGGTGCTGAAGCTCTGATACCAATTGACGCCGGAACAGAATAGTGATTATTCTGTAGGCTAACCAATAAGTACTTTGCAAGGAAGAAACACGAAAATTCACCCAAAACAGAGAGAAAACTCTGAAATTTGATAATTGATCAGTAATAATAAGCTGTCGAAAAAACACCCACAAGCCGGGCTTAAATAGCTGAAAATTAGGTTTAGGAGAATTTTTGCCAAAAATAGCAAAATCCCGAAAACCCTAATAAAACGAAATACATAATAAAATAATTATTCTGTCGAAAATCTAGTCCAAATCGGGCTCAGAATCACCTCCAAAACAATAAGCGAAAAGTTACCATAAATGGCAAAAAATATCTAAAATTAAGGTTTTGACAAGGAAAACAGCGGATTTTGGGGCTCGAAACGAGGCGCACCGAGCGAAGCTAGGTGGCCACGACGTGCGCGCCGAAGAGAGCTTTCCGAATTGGGGTCATATGCGCGAAACGGATACACGTAGCCAAAGTTATGGCCAAATTACTGCGGCGCACTCGGAAATTGCCCCAATTAGGTCAGATTACGATTTCTTGCTAATTTTGCGCTGATCCGCCTGCTCCAAGTAATTCAGCGCCTTTATTGTGCAATCTGACAAATCAGCGTCATCAGACTCGGACCCTCCTGCATCAGTTATACATTGGATCTGGTTAGTAGCATCTGGACTTTAAAGGTTTCTTTATATATATTATTCATTTGTTTTCTAGAGATTAAATTTAGGGTCAAACTCTAAATTGTGTTTACACACACATTCTACTCCTGGCAAATAGCATATTAAATTATATCTGAAAAATAAGTTGTTAATCTGTCATTGTTTCAAAGAAAAAAAAAATTAAGAGCCAATTCGCAGGGTTACATCAATGAAATGTGGTGGTATATAGCATCTACATACCACACAGATATCTCACAAAACTTATGAGGCAATATCCAATAGTCATTAGATTTTTTTTATCAACGGCTAATCCAAAGGTTACTAGACCTTGCTATGTCAACTTTGCGAGATATATATTTGTGTTGTATGTAGTACTACTTATAAAGCTCTTATTGAAAGAGTAATATTATATACTATATTTTTATCTCACAACTATCTTACAATACTAACGTGACAGTCTCAACTAACTACCGAATAAAAATATAATTCTTAGTGTTACTCCAACTTTTTATGATTTATTTATCGAACAAAATAGGTTTGTAACGAAAAAGTTTTCAGGCAGGAATCCAAATGATTACTGGTTAGCATGCACCATCATTCTTAGGCATGGGATGCGACAAGAACGTACAAATAAATATGGAAAAACTTTATTTATAACTCTTGATCTTTCGTTATTTTTGCAATTAAGTACTCAGACTTTATTAGGAAAATTTGACTTATAAGTACTCCTCATGACTTTTCATCACTTTTGCAATTAAGTACTAAAATTTTTAAAAGTGTCAATTTAGGATATTCATCTTTCATTTTTTTTTTTTTTCAATTTCAACTCTCCGTTAGAATTTTTCGTTAAATCTTATCAAAATTCTCAAAACATCCTTATGTTTTTTTTAAAAAAAAAAAATATATATATATATATATATATATATATATATATATATATATATATATATATATATATATATATATTTCTAAAAAATTTCAAAAATTCAGGCATCGGTATTTTTTCAAATTCTGTTAAATTCTTACTAACACCTTAATCCTTGCAATTTTTTTCTTTTTCCTCCTTTAAAAACTGATGAGTATTTTGAAAATTTTAACATAATTTAACAGATAGTTAAAATTGGAAAAAATAAAAATAAATTAAAATATAGATACTCTAAATTAATACTTTTAAAAATTTAAGTACTTAATTGAAAAAGTGATGAAAAATCAGAAAAAGTTATAAGTCAAATTTTCCCAATAAATATATATTATTATTTTTTTCTTCTTTTGAAGGGCAATAAATATTCTCAAAACTAAATAATGCACTGATTAGACTTTTCACGGATAAGAACAATAATTGGGCCCAACTCTCTGCTGACTTAGTTTTCTTTGAAAAGAGACTTCTTTTACATGGCAGGGCCTCACAAAACCCGTTTCCATATATATATATATATATATATATATATATAGATATAAAAGCTGTTCTGTATTCATAATAGGTAGAATTGAAGCATTTTTGTCTTCTGGTTTTTATTGGTTGGAGGAATGGAACCAGAAAAAACGTGGTTAGGGAGCTCTCTCCCCGTTCCTTGTGTTCAGGAGCTGGCGAAGGAGATGACGGGGACAGTGCCGCCGAGGTATGTGCGTCCCGATCAGGAACCTCCCAACGTGTCCGACTCCACAGTTGCTTTACCCCAAGTCCCAGTCATCGACATGCAAAAGCTATTCTCCACGGAATTTATGGACTCTGAGTTGGACAAGATGCACCATGCAAGCAAAGAATGGGGCTTCTTTCAGGTCATCCTCTCTCTCTCTCTCTCTCTCTCTCTCAATTTGAAAAACTGAGTGTATGATCTATCTTTAGAGACTCAAGTGGAGTGGAAGAGACATGAATTAATATTCTCTCTATTTTTTTTTTTTAAAAAAAATTATATGTTAATTCTTTCCTGATCTAGTTTAAACTGACGACGTGTCAGTCAATAAATAGTTGAATAATGAAAAAGAAAAAAAAAATTTGATTTATCAATTTCTTTTAATTATTTTATCAATTATAAACTGCTTCATCATGAACTATCTCCTTTGTTGACTTTTAAAGACAACAATTCTCTTATCTTGAGATAAGATTTCTGACTTTCTAATCACACTCTCATGGAAAATAATTGTTTTAATGAATTATTTCGTGTTAAAATCATTAAAAAAATATTGTTCATATGAAAATACTTGGATATTAGTATATTACAGGGTGTGACCAGAAAGAGACAAGAATGAGTGAGTATTATTGGTGGTCCCTGCATCTCATGTCACTATCTTTTAGTAATAATTTTTTTTATAGAAAAATCAATAAAAATGATTGATTTAAATAACAAAATACCCCATAGGTGAGCAGGAGAGTTCTAAATGAATTTCCTAAAAAAAAAAAAAAAAATCCAATTGAAATCTACACACCAATAGAGATTCTCCCACTTCTTCTTTTTTTTCTTTTTTTTTTGAAAATAGAGATTCTCATTCAAGATAACAAAACTTGTTCAGCAAGAATAACATCCGAAATTGGAGGAGGGCATTCCCCCAACCAAACACAATCACATAATTGTTTCACAGCCAGTTTGGCCAAATAATCTTCCCTTCGAACATGTTGGAGCTGGAACTGAAGAAAGGCATTGAGTCGCGACCGGGTATCATGAGCTGTCCCCAAGGGGACCAACACGGCTGACTCTGCTGAAGAGCCTTGATAACGTTCAGGGCATCACCCTCAAAAACCATTTGTGAGCAGCCCCTATCCAAACACAAAGATACAGCCTCCCAGACACCCATCGCCTCATCCATTTCCGAATCCGTTATGCAAGAAAAAAGTCTTTGCAAGGGCCGCCACCACCTTACCTTGATCATCCCCAATCACCACTCCCACCCCCATCCGTTTCCCCGGCTTATGAATAGCTGCATCCCAGTTGCATTTAAGCCAACCTGCAGACAGTGGTGACCATCTGCATGGTGCTGACTCCCGCCCACCGCCAGAGTCACTTGGGTTTTTGGTAGCCATAGCAAAGCCACGGACGGATTCCTCAGCCTGTCGAAACAAAACTAAGGGCGGGGTAAACTGGTTTCTGAAGATAAAGTCATTCTGTCTCATCCAAATGAACCGGGCCATAGTAATAGCCAGAGACAACTCGTCCTCTCCCATTTTAGCCCTTAGCTGAGAAAGGAAATCCAGCCCATCACATTCGTCCATACAAAGCTTTTGGATACGCCTGCTGCCTTCCTACCAGACCGCTACCGACGAGGGGCATTGCTAGAGGATATGGAAAATAGCTTCAGTGGACTGACAGGAAATGGGTCATAGGGGGTCCGAGCTGATATGTCTTCGAGCCAACTTCTCCTTTGTAGGCAGCACATCACTGCACACTTTCCATGCAAAAATTTCAGCACTGCTGGTCCCAGTAACTTCCATATGGAACCCCAGAGCTCATCCGCCTACCCTGCATTGGAAAGTTCCCCCACTGTTTGAGCCTGATCCTGTAACCCCAATTGATATGCATCCTGACCGAGAACAAGCCGGACTTTGTACCACTCCATATCAGTTTGTCCGGTTGTGACAAAGGGCTAAGAAACATGCTACCAATCTGCTCGGCCTCCTCACGGTTGAAACAGGTATGAAGCAGGGGAAAATTCCACCGACCTGTACGTCTGTCAATAAGAGAACTAACTCTGGCTATAATATCAAGCCCTCGTGGGATAGACTGAACATGGTGAGGGGATGGGGACAAGATCCACTTATCACTCCAAATTCTACTACTCTCCCCATTTCCAACTCTCCAAGCCAGACCCTTCTCCAACAAAGCTCTGGAATTTGCTATGCTTCGCCGTGCATATGAGGGATTGTGTCCCACCTGAGCCTGCATAAAATCACCACTAGGGAAGTACTTCTCTTGCATGATTCTGGCCACTAGGGAGTCCAAGTGCTGCAACAGGCGCCACCCCTGCTTAGCAAGCAGGGCTGAGTTGAACATAGCAAGGTCCCAAAAGCCCATGCCCCCTTTTTTCTTCGATAGGCTCAGGTTGTCCCAGCTTTTCCAGTGAATTCCCCTCACCTGAGACTGTCTCCCCCACCAGAATTTGGTCATCACCAAGTTCAGTTCACTGCAAAGCGTTCTGGGGAGCTTGAACAACTGCCTTAATCAATATTTCCTTACTCGCTTGGGAAAGAAACTTTTCTTTCCACCCCGCTAACTTCTTTTGCACACGCCCTTTTGCAGCAGCAAAAGTTTTGGTCTTTGATCGACCAATAAAGACTGGTAAACCCAAATACTTCTCGAACTGTTCTTGATATGATCAATAAAATCCCTTCGAGTACTGTTGCAACTGAAGTAGATTGAGGTCTTGCAGTTATTGAGTTTTTGGCCTGAGGCCAACTCATAAGACTTGAGAAGTTTCATCACATTCTCCCATTCCGGGAATGTGGCCCGGCAGAAGAGCATGCTATCATCAGCAAAGGACAAATGTGACAATTTATAACCTCGAGCAGCTATAGGAACCCTCGAAATGTGACCATCCACCTCAGCTTTGTGGAGTAAAGCACTCAACCCCTCAGCACAAAGGAGGAAAAGGTAAGGGGATAAAGGATCCCCTTGCCTTAAACCCCTTGTTGGATGTATATCGCCAAAGGGTGTCCCATTAATCAGAATTCCATAGGTGACCGATTGCACACACTGCATAATATGGCCAATCCACCGCTCTCCAAAACCCAACTTTCTCATGATTTCTTCAAGGAATCCCCACTTAGTTCGATCATAAGCTTTACTCATGTCCAGTTTGAGTGCCACGTAGCCCTTCTTCCCTTTCATTCTGATTGGCATGGTGTGAAGTGCTTCAAAAGCCACCAGAACATTGTCTGTTATCAGCCTTCCAGGGACAAAAGCACTTTGGTTTTGGGAGATGTTCTTCGGTAGCACCTGCTTCAGTCTTGGACCACCTCCTTGCAATCTGTATTAATATCCCAAGAAGCCTCATATCTAAAAATTCTAGGCCCCCTCCTGGAATAATTGCTACTATCGACCTTAATCCATAAAGGTTTGTGATCAGATGAGCGAGCAGCCAGAATCTCCACCGAAGCATCCAAGTATGTGCTACACCATCTAGGGGTAGCCAATGCTCAGTCTACCTGGCTTTTATAAACTCAGGAGAGCTCCGTTTATTGCTCCATGTATATTTGGAGCCTTTGTAGCCGAGATCACCCAGGTTGCATGCATCAAGAGTGCTACTGAAATTGCCCATCTGGGACTGATTTCACTAGCATCCCCCATACCTCTTGGATGCATGAACAATTTCGTTGAAATCACCTGTGCAAAGCCAGTCTTGTGAGGATAAGGAGCTTAGATGGGACAGCAAATGCCACGACTTCTCTCTCTGAGCCCGATCAGGGTTTCCATAGAACCTGGTAAAGGTCCATGGGTAGCCAGAATCAGTCAGACGAACAAGAGACCTAATACAGCGCTAAATTACATTTTGTGACTACTTGATTCGCTACGCGAACCCCACTTAGCTAACGGCATGTGGCGAACCGTTAGTCACATGGTTCACACTCAACCATGTCTCTAAATATAGGTGGCTAAATGCTTTTTGTAGTGCCACTTCAGCTAGCTTTAAAAAAGTTGAAAAATTTCTAACTCTTCAATCATCTGATGGAGAATATTCTTACCTTGCCTTCGCCTTTGAATAGTCAAAGCCAATCAAAATAGTTGAAGATAGCTCAGACGAACTGATCTCTTCGAATTCGTAAGAGATGAAGTCAACGCTTCATCTTTGTGTGTCTTCATCTCTAATGAAGATGCTTCTAGGTGCAAGCGATTATCAGAAGAGAGGCAAGACACATAAATGATATAAGATGAGAACGAATTGATTCTCTTTCGGGGTAGGTCTAAAGAGAGACAAGAGAAGGGAAGATGATGGGTCACTTTAGCACCTTGGAAATTCATGTCAATATTTTAACATCGACTGTTAGTTGAAGGGGTTTTTAATATTTATCCTCATTATTTAATATATAAATTGAAATTATAAGAAAAGTGATAATTTGACGATTAACATGATATATCAATGCAAAAGATAATTGAGGATATTTCAAAGGAAAAAAAGTTTGGCGTTGCTTAGAAAGTGGGGTCACGGCAAAAAGCCGAGTATGTTAGCTTTCTCTCTTAAATAGAACTATTTTGATATTTCTTTTTAAGTAAAAATTTGAGATTTTTTGTAGTTAATAAATCATGGGGTGAGTAATAGATTGTTGGAGAACATGAAATTCGACATTCAAGAATTTTTTAAGCTGCCGATGGAAGAGAAGAAGAAGTATTGGCAAGAACCAGAAGATTTGGAAGGGTATGGGCAGGTCTTTGTCGTATCCGAAGACCAAAAGCTTGATTGGGGAGACATGTTCTACATGGTCACGCTTCCAACCTATTTGAGGAAGCCCCACTTGTTCCCCAAGCTCCCCATACCGTTCAGGTCCGATCTCTCTCTCTCTCTCTCTCTCTCTCTCTCTCTCTCACACGATGAAAAAGATAGCACCTCGAATAGAAATGCTACACATACAGTCCAGTGTTCACTCTATGATATGATAGTAAAAATCACTATTATATTCTACTTATATTTTTATTCATTATTTCATTCAATAGTGATTTTCATTATCAGGTCAGAAAGTAAAAACTAGGAAATGAATATTTGAGAGTATGTGTAGCACTCGTCTATCTTGAAACATTAGTGGCAACCAGGGCATGCACAGGTAATGATGATTTAGTAGTTATTAGGAAATGATACTAAAATATTTTTTTTCTATTCTTTTCCAAGATAAAGAGTTTAAATCACATACTCCACTGCTGAAAAATGTACTATAAACAAGTAAACATATAAGCTATTAAAGATGAAGAAGTAGTCTTGATCTTTAAATTTTCACATGCAGAGATAACTTAGAAGCTTATTCAACAGAGCTTCAAAACCTTGCAATGAAAATCCTTGAACTTATGGCAAAAGCTCTAAAAATGGAAAATAATGACATGAAGAACCTCTTTGAAGATGGGATGCAGGGAGTTAGAATAAACTACTACCCCCCATGTCCGCAACCAGAGCTTGTGATTGGCCTCAATCCACACTCTGATGCTGTCGGCCTAACAATCCTCCTCCAACTCAATGAAATGGAAGGCCTCCAAATAAGAAAAGATGGGATGTGGATGCCTATTAAACCCCTCCCTAATGCTTTTATTGTCAACATCGGAGACATTTTGGAGGTAAATCATGGACTTTGTTTTGTGCTTTCCTCTTATTGTATAGATTTTCTAGAACCAAACATATGCTTGAGTTACCAAAACTTGTTTTTTATGAGTTTTCCATGCATGTTTTGGCAGATTGTGACCAACGGAATATACCGTAGCATTGAGCATCGGGCTACTGTTAACTCAGTTAAGGAGAGGCTCTCTATGGCCACATTTTACAACCCTAGACTGGACGGAGATATGGGTCCAGCACCAAGCCTTATTACTCCAGAATCACCAGCATTGTTTAAAAGAATAGGGGTTTCAGATTACTTCAGGGGACTTTTCTCTCGGAAACTCGATGGAAAGTCGTACATTGATGTCATGAGGGTCCAGAGTGAGGAATAGAAAGGCTATTGAGACTTATCTTTCAAATTGAAAAACTCAATGACTACAGTATTACTACTCTATGTATAAAGAAATAAATACCATAAAAGCTATTGTGTAAAATGAGTGCTACCTATTGGTGGATCCTATGTTCAATATCCTGTTTTGATTATATGTAAGCCATATTTAAATAAACACATATTCATGATAAAATTGTTTGTTTTGCCAATGCCCAATGAACTTATCATTCCTTCCAAAGTAAAAAATCGACCACCACACCTTAGAGCTTAAACTTAATGGAGAAGCATGGAGTAATTAATTAAATTCATGGGGGCACTAGTAGTCTCTTGTTTTGTGAGAAAAAAAAAAATAAAGAAAAGGAGAGAGAGAAGAAGTAGATGAAGTATAAGAAATATCATAGCTATAAATTCAAGGGGGCTGAGCTTTGATGTCCAAGCTAGCCCATGCAAGGACAAATTTAAAGATTTAATGAGTCACCCTATAAAGTGGAAATTTAATTTCAAGTATGAGGTTGAGCAATTTTAAAGAAGTAACTTCTTACTTTGTCCATGCAAATTTAACGATAAACCTTTAAACTTGTAATTAAAGGTTTAAACATCTCCTCGAGTCATTGTAAATTTAATCTCGTGATTCTCAACCTCCAAATCCTTATGCCAAAGGACTTCAAACAACTATAATATTTGAAAAATGTTAAAGATGTTTAATATTATGAATCACCTCGGTAAGTAGAAAGTTAGTCCTGAGTGTGAGGTCAAGAAATTTTAGAGAACTTACTTTTTATTTGTCAACACAAGTTTAACCATATATAAACCTTTAAACTTTTATACTCAACATGAACATTAACCATCGACCTTCAATTCAAAATACTATTATGCAAATAGATAGCATGTTATTGTTGTAAGGTCCTTGGGTTGGTTCGGCCACCCCTAGACCAGCCCTGGCCAGCTATTCTCATTAGCCAAAATGGGGGTCGATATGACTCTAATTTACCTCAATGTTAACTTTTAAAAACATTGCAGAAATATTTTGAAGGCTTTCATCCAAATTGTAGAACCTCATTTTAAGTTTCTTTGACGTGAAGAAACAAGTTTTAAAACTTATTTTGCCGATTTATGTATATTTTTCTTTCTTGGAAATAAATAGATCAAATTATCTATTTAAACCAAATTTATTGGTTGCCATGTCTTTTTTAATGTCTTTTTTAAACTAAACTTATGCTCTCATGTCTTATAATTTCTTATAATGCCCTCAGCCATAACCATGCCCTTCTTCTAATGTGTCTAGCACTGGTAATGGTTTTTGTGTTGTCCATGAAAAGCTGTCTCCATGTGTGCGACCATCTTGTTTTCAAAATTTTAAGTCCTTGTTAGTTTCATCAGTGCAACTATTTATAAATTTTCCTTGCTTGCTTTACAGGTCGTCCAATTTACCTTTGTCATTTCAGCTAAGCTTCTTTTATGGTCATCATTCATTAGTGGGTGCCTTGGGTTTCAACTTTCTACCAAGAAGAAAAGAATATACAATCATATGAAAAAGAGAAGAAAAGGGGTAGGGGAAAAGAGATAAAGATAGAAATAGAATGAGAGATTATGGAAGAAACGACAATTTTGGACAAGCAGTAGCAACTAGTGGTCTTTCTCTCTCTCTCTCTCTCTCTCTCTCTCTCTCTCTCTCTCTCTCTCTCTCTCTCTCTCTCTCTGTGCAACACTTGTGGTTGTTAGATGCGATTTTGTTTTGCTTCTTTATTTGCAATTGTTTAGTGCTCTGTTCACAGTACTCTAGCTAGTACAGGTTTTGTTTGGTTTGTTGTGTTTTTTCAGTTCCGATGCTTAAGTCAACTCTATTATTTTATTCTGAAAAATACTCATCCCAAATCTTGGGAATTCTTCTTATCTTTATTATAATTGAGATAACAATCTTGTTCTTTAAAACATAACTGCTAATAAATATGAGTCTTTCCCGAGGCTACCAGGTAACCTTACTACCTGATCTCGGCCATAACCTGTTCTAGCCTCAGCTCTCTAATCCGTAGGCTCCTGCTTCTCCGATTCTCTCTTCTTTCTTCATCCTCCTTGGGATCATCTTCCTGAGCCCTCTCGTCTGGCTGAGGTCAGCCTTGGGGCTGATAGTCTTGGCGATTCTGGGGATTGTTATTTCAAGCTTGCCGTTCTTTATGAGCTCTTCAATTAATAGCCTCAGGGTTATGCACCCCTCGGTGTAATGGCCTCTCTGCTCATGGAAATCACAATACTTGCCCTTATTCTTCTGTGGAAGGTTTCCTGGTATCTTCGGTAGAGGGCGAAACTCCGGATCTCTCTTAATTTCCATGAGAACTTCTGATTTCTCGGCATTCAAAGGTGTAAAGTTGTAATCCTTACATTTCTTTACCTCCCTCTAATCTTCTCCTTCAGCCTTCCTGAAATCTTTCTTTTTCCTTCCCGGGGATCGACCTATCTCGGGATGGCTTTGAACTGGACATTGCCTTTAATGTCTCTTTCTGATGGATATATTCCTCTACCTTATCCATCAAGCCTTGCAAGTAGTTCGGTTGCTTCCAAGCCACCTTCCTCAGTAGAGGCTCGGGTGAAATGCCTTGATAAAGGGCGGCATAAATCATGTCCTTGGTTGGATCTTCAACTGCCATTTTTCTCTGTTGAGCCGAGCCACGAACTCCTTAAGAGTTTCCCTAGTGCGCTGGTGCAGTCTTAACAAGTATCCATGAGGCTTCTTTCTTGTCCAGAAAGCTAGGAATTCCATCAGGAACATCTTGCTTAACTCCTTAAAGTTGTCCACCAAGTCGGAGGGCAGTCTCCTGAACCAGTCTCGGGCATTCCCTGAAAGAGTCAAAGGGAAGGCCCGGCATGCTACTTCTTGGATGTCCCGCAAAGGTCTAGGTGGGCTCAAAAATTCTTCAGATGATCAAGAGGATCTCCGTCTCCAGCGTAACTCATTATCTAAGGTACCTTGAACTTCTTGGGTAGTCGGTAGTTTGCTACCTAGCTGGTGAAGGGTGAGTTTGTGCCTGACAAGAGCCTGTCCACCACTAGGGACTTCCTCTTGTCCTTCATTTCCATCTCCATGTTCTTGCATCTTCTATCCAACTTGTCTATTATTCTGCTTAGGTCTCCTACATCCTCTTCTAGGCCTCCGGGGCAGTGGGGCCTTCTGTTTCTTAATTCCCGGGGATCACCTTCCCGAAAATTAATACGGCAGTAGCACTATTCTTCCTCATGTCCATCCCGGTTCACCTCGGGATGCGGCTGTTCCATATTTCTGAGTAGGAACTCTGCATTTTTATCGCGTTAGGGCTTCAATGTGAGCTTTCATCGTTGCTATGCATCCTGATCTCCACCGGTCGGGGGAGGATACAGTAGAGGCAGTGGGTTATTCTGAATCCTTGGATTCGGGTTGGGATAGAGGATCTGCTCCGGCTCCAATCTCCTTTGCGGATGTTTTTTGTATGAGAATGAATATCGTTCCCACAGACGGTAGTTTCTGGTATGGCGTGAACACAGCTCTTCCTTTTTACTTCTTCGGGCTTTCTCTAAAAACTCTGCAAAATGAGCAAACCTAAAGGACCCTTCCGGGGGTCCACTCTGATGCTTAAGTTAGCTTATGCTCTAAGAAAATATACTAATTCCAGAAATCAGTTCCCCTATCATACCTCGGGTAAGGGCTTATTTATAGGCTGAATGGTGTGCACTCTTACTGCTAGGGTTTCACACTCTTTTTGCTTGGAGGTGTCGTCAAATTCTGACCTAGACTCTGATGCCTCCCACCTTCAATCTCGGGATTCTTTCCTTATAAACCTCCAAAGATATCCTGGGCGAATTCGAGATTTACCTTCCATTTAGGATTTCCAGGGATTGAATGTGATCCCATGATGTCTGTATTGGGCTAATAACTGAGTCTCGATCTCAGGATGTTTGTATTCCTGGGACCTAAGCTGATTATACATCCTACCTTGCATTCTTGGGAATGGCTGCTCAGTGTCTACCTCTTGGGATTGGACTATCCCAAAATTTCTACTATCTTGGCTGCTTAGTACCTGCCTCCAAGGATGGGACTTTCCCGGGAGTTCAGCTGTTTCTCCTTTTCTGGGTCGGTATTGTCCCGAAGGCTATATTCTGAATGGAATTATTCCCAACAAGGTTCAATGTGTTCTTATTGGGGTTGAATGGGGAGCATATATAGGACACTTGTTATTTGATTGTATGTGGGTTTAGAAAGAGACTTTGGCTTGTCTTGATGAGGAAAAACATGTTGTCTAGTGTCTAGCTAGCCCTCCTTATTCTTTTTATGGCACTAAGTCTTACCTATCCAAGTAAGGTATATGGCGTCCAAAATATGGTTCAAAATAAGCAATTGTTTAGAAATTCTTTTGATTAGATTATTTCAAGGTTTGGGTTTTTGTGGATAGACATATACAATGGTTAAATTTCATCATTTTCCTCTTTTCCTTGTTGGGTTTGCAATTTGCCAAATGGACTACTTTGCTGGTTGGAATTTCAATGTACATTCATAAATTGGCATCCTTTGCATAAAGAGGACGATAATTTTACAACCTTTAACAAAAATATTGGGGGTAGTTACCTTTTCCCCCCATGAACTACCGGCATGTGTCATTTTGCTCCCACAAATTACCACTTCGACAAAAAATAGCATCAAACTACCATCTTTACATGCTTTGGCCCCTTCCGTCAGGGAATCCCGTTAACTTGGATGGAATATGCCATTTTTTACCGTTAATTTTGATTTAAAGACCAAAATGCCCTCTACAATAATTAATAAAAAATATTAAAATTAATATTTTTTTTTTAAAAAAAAAAAAAAACCTAAGCCACCCCCTTTGGTGGAGGGGTGGCGCACAAACTCCAGCCACCCCAGAGGTGGCCGAAGCCACCTTTAGGGGTGGCTTTCAGGCCACCCATGGCCTCTAGGGTGGCCGCACGACCACCCTAGAGATAAGATGGGGTGGCCGCGTGGCCACCCCTAGTTCCGAGGTAGCCGCGAGCCACCCCAAAGGTGGCGAAAGCCACCTCTAGGGGTTGCTTGCAGGCCACCTAGCCACCTCAGGCCGCCACCCCCTTTTCCTTTAGTTTTTTTTTTTAAGATGAGGATATTTAGGTCATTTTTGAAATTGAGTTAGGGCATTTAAGTCTTTGCATAAATTAGACTGACGAAAGGGGCCAAAGTATGTAAAGATGGTAGTTTGATGTTCTTTTTTGGTCGAAGTGGTAGTTCATGGGGGCAAAATGACACAGGCCGATAGTTCATGGGGGGAAAAGGTAATTACCCCAAAATGTTGGGAAATGAAAATATTAGGGTAAAAAAGGACATAACTAAAAAAGACAACACTAATGGCACCTTTTTTTTTTTACTGCAGTGGTCCTCTCTGTTTTCTTTGAAAAAAGACATATTTACATGAGTAATTCTACACGGCGCTCATCCTTCCCTCAAGTGTCCCTCCCCATCTGACGTGGCATAATCCACGTTAGGCCTTTTTTAAAAAAAAAAATTAAAAAATTAAAACCTGCGTTTATACGAACCCACCTTCATTTCAATTTCTCCCAAAAAGGTTTTGCCCCCAAAAGCTCTCCATCTTTCCCTCTCCCTCCATCTCCTCCCTCCCACCCACCAGCTGAGCACTGCCACCAACTACCATCGCCACCGGTTTGTCCATCTCCGGGCTCCATCCACTGTACAGCTCCGTCCCTCCCCAACGACCCATCGACTGTTCCGCCACGAAGAGCCTAGCCGAGCCACCACCACCGCCGACGAGCCAAGCCGAATCAACACCACCACCGTCGACGACTCCGACGACCCATCCACCAACAGAGATAACTACTGGCTTCATGTTGGTGAATTATTTATGTCCCCCCCAGTAATAACAAACTAATCCATTTGCAGGCGAATTCAAATACTTATATGCATGTAATCTCTTGCTTTGGCTAGGATTGAATTTGGAGTTTTTTAGCTTCAAGTTATAGGTGTCTTAGCTTCAAGTTATAATTTTTTTTTTTCAGGGTTTAATATTTCAAATTAGGGCTTTAGACTCAGCAATTGATTTTTTTTCCTAAGCAACTCATGTTTTTTTGTTGGGGAAAAGACACTTTACCACCCTGATTTATCTACGTTGTGGCAATATAGCCCCCAATATATCAAAATTCAGATATGACCCCCCCAAACTTGCCAACGTGTGGCAAAAAATACAATCCGTCCATTCGCCCGTCTGTTTGGACGGAAAATCGGTCACATGCGTTGCACGTGACCATTTTAGACATTTCTCCTACCCAAAATACCCCCGCCTCTTTATCCCATGCATGCATGTCTTTTTCCCTTTGTCATGCGTGCATTTGGTCCCCACTTAGCACTGTCGAACGTTCTACACGAAGGCTGACCCACCCACCGAGACTTTGTCGCCGAACTCCACACCGACAACGGGGGATCTTTCGAAACCTATCAACTCCAAATGGCGTTCAATAAAGGTCAATGCCTTTTTTGAAATGGTTAAGTATTTTTTTTTTTTGTAGGCGATTTGGGGGGTTTTGTTAATCTAGGCTTTCGGATTTGGGGGTTTTTGTTAGTTAATGGTTGTCGAATTTGGTGTTTTTGTTAATGTTGTTTGTTAAGTCTCATGTTTTTATATAAAAATTGACTGCGATTTGGGTATAAAAAATGTTAGGGTTTGTCAGAATTTGTGGGTTTTGGTCTATGGGTTTTATATTCATTCATAGTGGTCCCGATATGTCATTTTTTCAATATTTTGGTATGCTTGGACTGAGACAGTGATCGGAATAAAGTGGTCTTGATATGTCATTTTTCAATATTTTGGTATGCTTGGACTGAGACAGTAATCGGAATAAAGTGGTCCCAATCTGTAATTTTTTCACTAAGAGTGCTTTGCACTATGGTTTGTCAGGATTTTGGGGTTTATATGTAATGATGTATATGCTACTTTATATGGAGATATGCACTGATGTTAGAGCATTATGAGGACCATTATTTTGATGTTGTACTGTACATTGGGCCTTGATGCTATTGACATGTGTTGTGTATATTAGTTGCAATGACTTATTTATTATAGTGGTCCCCTTGTCCCATTAATAATGTATTTTGTTGTGTGCATGTGTAGGATGAAGTTGGTGTTTGAGATAAACTACGGGGGTAGGTTTGACAAAAAATGTGGATGTATTTATGTGGGGGGTCAAGTGGATGTTCATCCAGAACATGTGGATCCGGATAATATGACATTTGTCTTGATTGAGTCTATTTTGGGACAATATGGGTACAATCCAGGTGATTTGATTTACGTTAGGACCCTACCAAAAATCTAGTGGATGGTTTACAACTACTTTCCTCAGATTATGATGTGGCTTATTTGGTTGCCAAACATGTAGATACTCCTGTTGTAGAGCTTTATATTATTTCTTTCCAAAGTAATGTAGGTGAGGATGGGGAAGATTGGGAAAACGATGAAGAGGGAGATGATGGAGATGATGGAAGTAAGGTTGATTATAACGACACATGCTGGGATGATAAAATAAGTGATGATGAAGATGTTTTTGATTGTCCGGTGGATAGTGCTGGCCCCTCAACAATGCCAGAAATGGATGAGGGTGTGGAGGGTGATCGGGAGGATGGGGATGAGGATGGGGATGGGAATGGGAATGGGGATGGGGATGGGGATGGGGATGGTGATGATAGTGCTGATATAGAGGGTGAGAGTGGGGATATTTTGGATGATGGTAATGGCGAGAGTGGGCCATCTAGTAACATCAAAATGACATCATTTGAAGATGTTGAGGTTGATGAAAGAGACTCTGACATTGGTAGAAGTGACATTCTATTGTCATCAACTGTTAGTGAAGATGAGGATGGTGGGATTTCATCTCACCATGGTGTGGAGTTCCAGGAAATTGACCTAGGCAATCCAGAATTGAAGCTTAAAATGAAGTTCTCTAGCATACAACTTTTTAGAGAAGCTATTAAGCAGTACAATGTTAGAAGGGGAAAGGACATAAAGTTTGTGAAAAATGAAAGAGCAAAGTGTGTAGCAGTATGTAGAGATTCATCTTGTCAGTATAGAGTTTACGGTAGACAGATGGCGACTGAGGCATCATTTGAATTGAGGTCCTTAAGACCTAAACATACTTGTTCTCGAGTATACAAGAGCTCAATTGTCAATTCGAGGTGGATATCAGATAAACTATATGATAAGTTTAAAATTCAGCCGAACATGCCACTGCAAGTGATACAAGATGAAGTGAAGAGGAAATGGAATGTTGAAGTAAGTAGGAGTCAAATGTATAGAGGTAGGAAGAAGGCAGGGAAGAGGTTGTACGGTTGTTTGGGTGAGCAGTATGGCAGGCTGTGGGAATACTGTGAGACTTTAAGGCGTACTAACCCGGGCAGCTGTGTAATGCTTAAGGTTGAAAAAACAAACCCTAATTTGCCTGCTAAGTTTCATAGACTCTACATGTCCCTTGCAGCCATGAAGAAAGGGTTCTTGGAAGGTTGTAGGCCTGTCATAGGCCTAGACGAGTGCTTTTTGAAAGGACCCTACAAGGGAATATTATTGGCTGCGGTTGGTTGAGATGCCAACAACAACATGTACTCGATTGCAATTGCCGTTGTAGAATCTGAGACAAAAGATAGTTGGACTTGGTTCTTGGAGTGCCTAGTTTCAGATCTTGGTTCACATGAGAGGCACACTTTTCCTACATTCATTTCTGATCGGCAAAAGGTTAGTTAAATTAATTACTTACATAGTTTTATATATTATGATTTCCTGATTTTTTTTTTCTACATGTAAACTTACCCTTTTGTACATTGGAATGATGCAGGGTCTTATTCCAAGTTTTGATACTGTTATTCCAATGGCAAATCACCGAATATGTGTTCGACATTTATATGCCAACTTTCGAGATAATGGGTTTCGAGGGGTGGCCTTGAAGGAATTGTTGTGGAAGACAGCATCGTCTTACACTGAGGTTGACTTCAGAATACATATGGAAGAAATTAAGAGAATCAGTCCTGATGCATTTGACTACCTAGACAAGGTTGACCCCAGTGGATGGTCACGAGCATGGTTCAACGAATCTCCAAAATGTGACCTCCTTGTCAACAATATCTCCGAATGCTTCAATTCATATATCTTGAAGGCTCGGGACAAGCCTATTCTGACAATGCTTGAGATGATTAGGAAGCAGCTCATGAGAAGGTACCAACTGAAAAGAGATGGCATCAACAAATTGGAAGGTAAGTTATGCCCTAGAATTGTTGAAAAGCTTAAGGCCGTTGGTGAAGCGGCATCGAACTGCCTTTCCCGTTATTCTGGCGATGGTATGTTTGAAGTGGAGGAAGGAAGAAGGCAATATGTTGTTGATATCCGAAATAGGAAATGTGGGTGCAGGAGGTGGCAGATGACTGGGATCCCATGTGGACATGCACATTCTGCCATAACCTTTCATGGACATCACCCTGAGGATTATGTGGATACATGCTATACCATTGAGACGTACAAAAAGGCCTATGATCCACTCATATATCCAATGCCTAGTGACGAACAATGGATTCGGACTGAGCATGATGTTTTGGATCTGCCAAGATCAAGATTGATGCCAGGCAGACCTCGGAAGGCTAGGGTAAGAGGTCCTGATGAGTCGAGAGTTCCTAAGAATCCTTATAGGATGAGAAAGTTCGGATTGAAGGGTAGGTGTGGGCTTTGCAAGGTGGTTGGACACAACACCGGGACTTGTCCAAAGAAGAAGGAGCAAGCATCTAATTATATGCAACCCGCAACAGAAGTTTATTTGCCTACTCCACCCGGAGCAAGTTTGCCTACTCCACCCACACCAAGTGTATGTTTATATTCTATTTGATGTGTTATTTGATTTGTAACTTCATTATTTAATGTGTTATTTGATGTGTTATTGATGTTGGCCTTTAGACCCAAAGCATTGGAGGTGCACAAACAGCAACCAATAGTCGAAAGGGTGGTGCACAACCATCAACCAAAAAAGTACGTGGGATTCAATTTTTGACCTAAAATTCACTTTAATTACTTGGAGATGATAGTGATTAATCACATGTGTTTTGGTACTTATAAGAGTTTAAGGACAATTACTTGTGATACACAGCAACCCACTGCCCCACCTACTGCAACAATTGAGAGAAATTTGGTACTTATCTTACTTTAGTATTTAAAATGCATCTTACTTACCTACCAACTTATTTATCAATCTTCTTTGGACTAAACTTATGGCAGGAAAGTGACCTTGTTGGACTTAGATTGCCAAGTTGGAACAGGCAACCGGCAGCACCCAGACCACCACCACCACCACCCAGGAGAGAGTCGGGCAGAATCAAGAACATGTTTCGGACAGTTCCAATTAATCCTCAACCTCCTGTTTTGATTGACCTGACTGCTAGGTCTATTGCTGCTAGAGACACAGGAGGGAAAGTAGTTGGATTGACTCCAAGAACCCCACAAGTTGCTGACAGTGGTGTAGTGGCAACATCATTAACAGCGGCCAAAGGAAAAAGGATGGTACACTCCATTGAAAAAGGATTACAAATTATGGAGTCAAAGCAGAAAAAGAAAAGGCCAGAATGGAGGCATTGATTTTTTATTTTTTTTTTACATGCTTTTTATTTTTTGGGAAACATTGATTGGTATATGACCGGTATTGTAATGGTTTGTTTTTGGATTGTAATGTTTTTTGGGAGGTTTGTTTTTCGGATTGTATAGTTTTTTGGGAAGTTTGTATGTGACCGATGTTGGACTTTTGGTTTGTGTGAAGTAGTTTATAGACATATTTAGACAGATTTGGATCATGTAAGTTTGACTTGCAAATGTTGAAATGTTGTTTATGTAAATGGTCATGTATGTTTGGTAATGATAGTGGTTTTGGATGTATGTTGGACAGATTTTTGGACAAGTTTTGGTATGCAAGTTTGGACACTTTTGGTGCAATTTTTGATACCAAAAAAAACTTTCAACCATTTTGGGTAGGTGTTGACAGATTTGTTTATACATGTTTGAACAGATTTGGACAAGTTTTGGTATGCATGTCTTAAAACACTTTTGTGGACACATTTGTTTATGCATTTTTTGTGAAATTTATGATACAAAAAATTGCAACTACAAGTGAATATATGTTGACAAATTTGGTTATTTGCTTCCTAATTTAAGCCATTGCTGCATTCGGGTTGTCCATTTTAGCTCCCATCATGCATTCCATACAAATTTGTCTACGCAAACATCATAAACACATAAAAAAAGAAAGAAAAAAAAACGGATGATGTTTACAAAACAAAACCACCCTAAACAGTAGCATAAACACATACAAAAAATGGATTATGTGTACTAAACAAAGCCACCCTAAACATCACCATAAACACAACACCCTAAACCTTAAACAAAAGCATCATTGTCTTCATGGTAACAACATACGATAACGTCCGGAATTGAACACATCTCGATTCTGATCCAGCCATAAACAAATATACAATTATCAATATCCATGTACATACAATTACTGTCTTATAAATCTTCTTCGATGCTTTGTATTTGATCTCCTAAATCTCGATTTCTTTACGAAGGGCGGCTATTTCACACTCCATATTTGCCCTCGACTTTGCAACTTCTGCTTCAACTACAAATTGACACCGTTCGGCTTCTTCTGTCTCCATCTTCGCTTTCAACTTTTCAACTTCAGTTTCCACCATTGCACGACATCGTGCAGCTTCTTGAATCAAACTTATATGCCATTCCCGCAAACGATGTACCACCCTCTCTCCATGTGAACACATTTTGGGATCAACCCACTCCCAAAATTGACAAGCCCGATTAATCTGCAACACCAAAACAAAAGGCCCGATTAGCCTATAGTTCTTGTTCATAAGAGCTTTTGACTCTGTTTTTGCAATCTTTTTACCAAACTGAAGGAAACAGCAAATTGATCTAATTATTCATTGTCACAAGTGTATTTTTGTCCTGAAACAACAAATTGTAAGCAGATTTGACAGTGAAATTATATTGTCTTCTGCCCAATTATGGGAAACATGGATGCTAAGGATAGCCACAATAATCAGCTTAAAATCTATTTGGGCACTGATATGGATATTACAGCTTTTATTATAAATTCTTTTATAAATTGATGTGTCAATCCATAAGCAGTAAAATAATTAAACAAAAAATATGACTTGTCAATTAAATGAGTTAGTGGCTGAGGTATTAACCATACAATACTTTCAATCATTTTATCAATTATGAATTAATACATCAATTTGTAGGAAAATTGTAGTAAATACTATACGACCATAAACATTTTTCTTTTTGTTTCAAAAGTAAGAAAAGAAAAGTATTTTCTAAATGTTCATTCAGTGACCTAATTATAGTAATCTGCCTAATCATTTTGAGCAGACTTTACTCGATCTGCCTAGTCACTCTCCTGAATCCTGACTTTAAATTAACCAATTTTTATTTATTTATTTTTATATACATTAACCAATTTGTTACATTAACAAATTTGAATATGTATTTCGGCTAAAATTATGATGGAGAAAGGTGTCCTTAATTAATAGGTTGTTATTCTACTTTATTTTTCCTAAGCGTGTCCTCAAATTTCAACCCACATACCCGAGCTTATATAATCAACCCACGCATAAATTTCCTCGAATGTATTCAAATTTCATTAACTCTTAATTTTTTTTTTTCATCATTAAACAAAAAAAAAAAATTAACTAAAAAGATACTCAAATTTCAACCCACACAAACTGTACTTTTACTGGACTATCATTATATAATCAACTCATACCCGAGCTTACAACACAGAAAGGTTCAAACATTATTTCCTCAAATGTCAGGCTCCAGATTTTTTTTTCAAATTAATATGCAATAGACGACATACCCAGCATTAAAATACCTAAATGCACCATATATGTGACATACCCAGCATAAAATATACACTTAAAAATCTAAACCCTAAATTACCTTGTACTTCTCGCATTTTATAAATCTTCTACCGAAATTTTGTTCGGTGTAGGAGGTTAACGTACAGGCCGGTGCCCCGCAATAACATAGCCGCTTTGCATTCGAAGTTGCCCCACTCCTTGAAGACTCCAAGTCCGTTGAAGCAGTGCCCGATGGTTGCATCTTCGAGGAAAGGTGCGAAAACATGTTAGCAATGTCGAAAACCAGAAGCCCACTTGGAAAACCCTAGTTCTTGCAGAGCTGTTGCTGAAGGAGATGAGAAAAATGGTTGCCAAAACTGGGGAGTGGCCGAGTGGGGACCAAATGCACACTCGGGAAATAAAAAACAAAGGGAAAAATACACGCACGCACGGGATAAAGAGGCGGGGGTATTTTGGGTAGGAGAAATGTCTAAAACGGTCAAGTGCAGACGGGCGAATGGACGGATTGTATTTTTTGCCACACGTTGGCAAGTTTGGGGCAGTCATATCTGAATTTTGGTATATTGGAGGCTATATTGCCACAACGTGGATAAATCAGGGGGGTAAAGTGTTTTTTCCCCTTTTTTGTTTTGCTTGTATTTTAAAATCCATTGTTTCTTTTGCCCTGCACTTTTTGAGAATTATGCTTACAATCTTTGGTTGTTTTCTGTATTTAATGGATATCTAACTCAATATCAATATGCTTGGTCTTTTTGTTTTGTTTCTTCATAGTTAGGAAGGCATTTGTTGTTGGTACTGTAATTGTATTTGGAGGAAAAATGACCCTGTCTCCAAACAATATTCTCATCTTTTTCTCTTTTGCCCCTCTTTTTCACTTTGTTCTATTCTACAATGACACTAAAAGCTAGAAGTTAAAGAAAATCTGTTTATTAGGAATCAATAGACCATGAAATATCTACTGCTGATCACGTGAAACACAAGTACTGATTATTTTCATGAGCTTCATGATAATGTAAATTGACTTTCATGGAAAAGAACGCCAATTGACTCAAAACATTGTAGTCGTCTTCCATCATATTGTCTCGACTCAATCTTTCTCTGATGTTGTGTTATTGCAACTTTCACCTGTGTCTTTGCATTTTCATTTCAAGTCAGAAAATACTTTCTACCAACTCTTGTTTGAAAGCTAGGTATAGTAAGTCTTGAGGACTTGGCTTTCACTTATTCAATTGGCATGTGCGGTGGGCTGACCTCTTTTCAGGATTACATTTCTTTCTCTGCAGTAGCTAATCCTCATTTAAATATATTAGAGTTTTCAGTTTGCTAATGTGTTTTGAACTAATTTTTACAGGACCCTAGATCTTTCTACTATGCAGCAGGACAACTCGGATGATCTTAAAGCTGTTGGATCAATCCTCTATGATATAGCGAGGTTAAACTCCTTACATTGCCCCACCCTTTTGACATTCAACCTCTATAATGTGATGATAAATCAGAGGTTTTCTTTCCGAATCTTGAGAAATAGCCAATTCCCCTACTTTTGTTTTCTTTCCGAATCTTGAGATTAGGTCGAGAGCAATTCAAGTGCAAGGAAGATTGTTTTAGAGGTATGTGATACCATTGTAAAGCGAGGTGGCTGCTTAGCTAGTGCAGGAATTGTGGGGATTTTGCATAAGATGGAGGAGGATTCACAAGGTCTCATCTTTGGGAAGAGGACAGTGGTGGCTATGGATGGAGGCTTGTATGAGCATTATCCCCAGTACATAAGATACTTACAAGATGTGATTACAGAGCTTTTAGGGTTGGAAATATCAAAGAACGTGATTATAGAACACTCAAAAGACGAGTCTGGTATAGGAGCTGCTCTCTTGGCTGCAGCAAACTCTAAATATGAGCACGACTTCTAGGGCATGACAGCATCTTGCTGATCATAGACACGGTGATATATTGCCTTGTAATTTGTCTTCAAGCTATAAAGTAGAGAACTTGGTTTTGTATTGTTATTTGATTTGGCATTGGGTTAAGAATAAGAGTGAAAAACAATGTGTTGAAAATTCTCTTCAAAATTGTAATTTAGGAGTGCTTTGTAGAAGAAATGCACCATCATTAATGGTGCAGTTGTGTTGTTTTATGCAGTAAGATTAGTTATTAAAGAATTCTAGTTTACAAATTGTATTCAATCACACATTGAATTATTTTGATCTATTCCAATCCTCCCCTTATATGTGCACCATGCGAGTCTCTTAAAACCTCCCTTAACAAATGAAAGTGAATTTCTACAAGTGGCAATATCAACCTCATGCTTAGTTTGGCTATGATCCCGTTTGGTGCTGCAATTTTGCAAAATTGCAGGCAGTATTTTGTTTGGAAATGTGTTTGACTCAATATCAATTTGCTTGGTCTTTTTGTTTTGTTTCTTCATAGTTAGGAAGGCATTTGTTGTTGGTACTATAATTGTAATTGTATTTGTACTCATCTTATATTCAAAATGAAATTTTATTCTTATATTCAAAATGAAACATTATATATAAGAATAGCAAAATCTGAATTAAACATACATTCGTCCATATCCATTTCCAGCTTGTAATGATACAATTCTAAATCTATAGAATTCCACAGACGACGATATATTATAGTGCCATAACTTCAATTCCCTTCGGTCTCCTCCTTATACTTAAAATTGTCATAACATCACAACCTCAAGCTCTCTTGGTTGCTGAAAAAATGTGGCAAATGATAGACATCAAATCCCCAAAAAAAAAAATTGAAGAACCCACAAAAATGAGATTCCACAACTATCCCACAAGCTCGTAAAGATCGTTATATAGTGAGAATTACAAGATCATGAGATGAAAATCCCTGTTGAGTTGTTTGTTGTACCACAATAACTTCTTGCTTGCTTTGTTTGCCTATGACAAGCATTGTCATTGATGTCACAACCATGATATAGTAGAAAAATAAGATAACCATACATGTATAGATACATACAAATACACATTTCATAATATAGCAGCACTAACAAACATCTCTCTTATTCATGCTCACATTTTGCTTCTTTACTATAGTGAATTTATTGTTTTTGCCATCACAACTAAAAAGAAGACGTCGGAGAACAAGTGACTATCATGTCCTATAAGCTAAGGAAAAAAAAAAAAAAGAACAACTCTGTAAATATCACTAATTCCATTCCACTCACTGAAAAGCAGGCACATTTCCAAATACATTTGAATGAATCAACATAAGCTTCTTCAAAACGGAAAGTAAGCGAAATAGCAAATTAGAAAGTCTCCTATAACATCTCTCAACAACAAAAATGTACTCCAAATTAAACAAAACCAACAACCCGAAACCACCATCTGTAGAAGAAAGCCAGAAACCCAAAAGCAAAAAATACAAGCAAATCATCAAATACATCAGCTACACAAACAAACATGTAAAACAACCACAAATCCAATAGCCAAACGAGGGGAAACAATGGGAAGAGATAGAGAAAACCTTACAACAACCACAGAGAAAATCTTACCTCCTCTTTTGATCGCTGGTGGCGATGGTCGACGGTGCTTGTGGGTGGCAGATCAAGCAACTCAAAAAACCAGATCCAAAAAAAAAACTAAACAAACCAGATCTATATGAAGAAGAGAAAATCGAAAGGAAAGGAAAATCAAAACAAAACAGAGAAGAGCTTACGGTGGATGGGTCGTCGGAGTCGTCTGCGGTGGTGGTGGCTCGGCTGGGCTCGTCGTGGCGGAATGGTTGATGGGTCGTTGGAGTCGTCGGGGTTGTACGGTGGATGGGTCTTCGGAGCTTGACGGTGGATGGAGGCCGGAGATGGACAAACTGGTGGCGGTGGCAGCTGGTGGTCGGCAGTGCATAGCTGGTGGGTGGGTGGCTGTCGGTAGGGTGGAGGGAGGGAGGAGATAGAGGGAGAGGGAAAGACGGAGAGCTTTTGGGGGCAAATTTTTTTTGGGAGAAATTGAAATGAAGGTGGGTTCATATAAACGCAGGTTTTAATTTTTAATTTTTTTTAAAAAAAAAAAAAAAAAAGGTCTGACGTGGACTATGCCACTTCAGATGGGAGGGATACTCGAGGGACGGATGAGCGCCGTGTAGAATTACTCCATGCGATCAATTGTATCATCAAAATATATTCCTAAAACTCTACACTTCAATTTTGCACCTATATATATATCAACATTTGAGAGAAACCCAGCATAACACTAAAATTTTTCATCAAGTGAAGAGTGTCCTCAAATCGCTCTTAACCAACCATTCAGATGAAGAGTGCTCAAATCAAACTTATAGGGGTAATTACCTTTTCCCCTCATAAACTACCAGTTATTGTCAACATGCCCCCATGAACTAACACCTCGACCAAAATAGAGCATCCAACTACCATCTTTACATATTTTGCCCCCTTCCGTTAGTCAGATCCGTTATGTTGGACAGTCAATGGGTCACATACGCCTCACGTGCCACTTTAATGATTTGTCTCCCACGTTTGCCCTCATCAGCTCATAGGGGCATGTTGGAAGAGAATGGTAGTTCATGGGGGAAAGGTAATTACCAAAAAAAAAAAACAGTGATTTTCCTTCTCTTCCAACAATCGCATGATTGAATCATCAACCACCACCGTGATCTGATCTTTTCCTCTCATGGATGACAACCAAACCAAGAAAATGATTCAACTCCATCAAGAAAACGTTCGGAACCTACTCTTTGCTTCCAACAATCCCACAACAAGCCAAAGATTTCCCATCCCCTCAAACAAGCCAGTATCTCCTTCCCTTGCCACAAATGCCGGTTCCACCTCTCACCCGCTCTTCCAATACCCGGAACCCACTCCTGACTGGGCCAGATATCGTCGCTGAGCAGTCCAATTGTGTGGGAGAAGCTGCTTCGCTGGTCCCATTCTTGGCTCTCCAAGGCCAAGAACGATGTTCTTGAGCATACAAACAAGGAGAAGTACGTAGACAGAGATATTCATTCAACTAGGATCTTGAGCTCTGGGAGCTCATTCAAAAACTATCCATGAATAATCTCATTTGTAATCATTCAGGCATTCACTTTCATTCCCCTCCTCTGTTTGCCTCTGTTTTTACGTTATAAAACAGAGTCCACTTCATTTCCCTCTATTTTTGTTCTGCATTGATTTGCAGTTCACCAAAGAATATACTATCACTGATACTATCAAACCAGTAAACAAAAAAGTTTGAAATCAAGGTAGAAAATGATTGAAAGAAAAGATAAAAGGAAAAAAGAAATGTACTTAGATTCTCAATATTGTTTTTTATTTATCCTTTTAATGATCATGATATTAGAGAGGCAGAAGAAGTAGACAAGAAAAATGCGTCATTGTGTGTGTCCGAAAGAGTACAATATATATAACGAATATCTTCCATATTCCGATCCTCAGATGAAGTAATCATTGCTTTTGCTCATGTGAGCTATATAGTCAACTCAAAGAGTATATATATATATATATATATATATACAAATAATATATTTGGTAGACCAAGGATACCGGCCACTACAAATTATATTGAAGAACACGAACGACGAACGACTGACTGCAGTGTAGGGGAATAAACGGAACGACCCACTGCAACGTAGTTTGTGTTTAAGCATATATTGTATAAGCTTCTAATCTTTATTAATATTAAAGAACACAAACAACCCACTGCAATGTAGGGAACGACCCACTGCAAGATAGTTTGTGTTTAAGCTTATATTGTATAAGCTTCTAATATTTACTCACACCTGCAGGAAGATTTATACTTGTTAAACATGTATTATCTTCTATAATACATTGGATTTCTTTTCCTAAGGGAGTCATGAAGACTAGAAACTCTTTGATGTCCAACTTTCTCTGGCTGATAAAACCAATAACCACCATAAGCATTGGATTTCATGAATCTTCAATGGACTTGGTTGGGAAGACTGGGTCGAGTCCAAACCCGTCCTCATTGCTCCCTTTTGTTGTTTAGCAGGGGACTCAAAGTTGGTGGTGAAGAACACTTTGAGACGTGAAAGTTGAAAGTCGTAGGGAACGCAGCAGATCCTTAGTTAAACGGTGCGTTTTAAAGACAAAACAAAAAAAAAAAAACCCTATTCGTCTTTAACTTTCAACCCTTCTTCAACGTCTGTAATATTTTTTTTAACCAAATTATTGAAACGTGAGGTTGTGACAAAAAAAAGAAAAGAAAATGTGAGGCCATGTTTGGTACGTATGTACCCCTTTCGCTTTGTACGTATAATATGGCCAACTTTGGTACGTACATGCCATATGCAAAGAATAGTAGTGTTTTGTTTATGAAACGATCAACACCTCTATAACACGATTAACCATCCATGATCCAACTTTGGTACATGCATGCTAAGATATATTGGCCAAAACATGGTGTAATTACTTTTTCCCCCATGAACTACCACATTCTTCCAACATGCCCCTATGAACTGACAACAAAGACAAGGGTAAAAGAGGAAAAAAAAATAACTAAAACGGCACGTGACAGGCACGTGATCCGTTGACCGTCCAACATAACGGGTCTGACTGACGGAAGGGGGCAAAATATGTAAAGCTAGTAGTTGGATACTCTATTGTGATCAAGATGTCAGTTCATGGGAGTATATTGACAATGGTGAATAGTTCATAAGGAAAAAAGGTAATTACCCCAAACCTATATCATTTAAAATGCAAATGATGTTATTGACCTTAAAACACCCTACCAAAAAACTCCAAGCATGTTGAAACGCTGTCGTCGAAGTAATTTTATGACCTTTAACAAAAAGGTCAGGAAATGAAAATATTAGCGTAAAAAGGACAACTACAAAAGACGACACCAATGACACATTTTTTTTTTGTGCAGTTTTGTACTTTCTTTTTTTCTTTTTTTTGACATGTCCACATAAGAGAGAGGGGGGGAATTCAAACTAGTGACCTCCGCTTCATAAGATGTGGTCCTCAACTGATTGAGTTACCCCTTGGGGACGATTATCCTTTCAGTTTTCTTTGAAAATAGACATATTCACATGGCAAAATGAAAGTCATATAATGTCACATAATTCTTAGATTTTACCTTATAAGTATACAATCTGTAGCAATATAACTATAAAGAATATTGGCTTATATATATCATGGATGAAATGAGACTTCTTTATTAGGTGTCAGGATTAAGCCGGGGCCTCAAAAAACCCATTTTCAGACATATATACATAGTGTAGTGATCTTTGCACAACTTGTACACAATTTGTACACAACAATCCATATAGTTAATGATTAAAAAAACTGCTAAAACATCATTACACATAAGAATTGTTGTGTACAAGTTGTGCACTTAACACCCCTCATATACATTTATTCATGTCATTTACACAACTTTTACACAATAATTACAAAATAATGTTAATGTGTCTAGTATTTTTAAAAAATAAAATAAAAAACAATAATAAAAATGTTAAATATATCAACATTATTGTATAATTATTATATAAAATTATTGTAATCCTAACATATCTCGTATTCATAATAGTTAGAATTCTGATGGGACAAGCCAAGTCATGACAAAAAGAGTTGATAATTTTGCTTGAAAATGTCAAATTCTGATGGGACAAGACTTAACTACAAAAAAAAAAAAAAGGGTATTGGGGACTTTTATATTAGTGGCGTTTAACAGAAATGATGCTAAATAGATGAATTGGCGTCGTTTAAAGTTCGAACGACGTGATTTTATGTTGCTTTTCTAAAACGACGTATTGCTTTTCATAATGTATTGCTTTGCTTTTTGAATAATATATATTTGCTTGTTTGTGGCCGATAAAAGCTTTAAGTAATCATCTATATGAAAAGACACAATACAGGTGATCAAACATTTTAAATGGAAATAGCAAATTATGGCCGGTATTTTTAACCAGATTAGCGTCGTTTTTTTCGCGACTCATAACAAGCGCCGCTAATTAGCGGCGCTTATAATCTATACAAAAGCCTCTAAAATAGTAGCGGCGTTTACTCCATAAGCGCCGCTAAATGCGCAACGCTTCATCCAAAAGCGTCGCAAATTTATTTTCTCGACTGGACTTTCGCGGCATAACACAAACGTCGCGAATTAAATGTCGCAAATTAGTTAGCGACGCTTATAGAGCATTAAACGCCGCTAATTAAACGACGCCAAATTGTCTTTTTTTTGTAGTGCTTCTAGAATGTGGCGCACTCCTCTTCTAGAAGAAAGGAACGTGTAGGCTAACTTCAACAAAGAAAACTTCATAATTGCTTTTCTATTATATTTTATTATTTTTCAAAAATATATTTTGGTTATTTTTTAGAATTTAAATTTTACGTAAATTTTATTTAATTTTTTAAACCATCTAAACATAATTTTAAAAATTAAATTCTTTTAGTATTTCAATTTTAAATATAATACAAACAAAAAAAAAAAAAAAAATCACACATCTAAACGAGCCCAATATATAAGTGCAATGCATGAAGTTCAAGCCTCCATATCAACAATAATTTTTAAAATTAGCAGGTGTCCCTGGAGTTGAGATTAATTATATTAGATTATGCTGGTCCTCGGAGAATAATTAGTCTGGAATCAAGTTATATTAGTAGCATCTGGACTTTAAAGGTTATATATATATATATATATATATATATATATATATATATATTATTGTTCATTTGTTTTTTATAGATTAAATTTGGGGTCAAACTCTAAATTGTGTTTACACACACATTCTACTCCTGAAAAATAGCATATTAAATTATATCTGAAATATAAGTTGTTAATCTGTCGTTGTTTCAAAGAAAGTAAAAAAATTAAGAATTAATTGACAATGTCGTTTCGATAAAGTGTGGTATATAGCATCTACATATCATACAGATATCTCATAAAATGAATGTGGCAATATCTAATAGTCATTGGATTTTTTTAAAACAAAAAAATTTATCAACGGCTAATCGAAGGGTTACTAGACCATCTCACGTCAACTTTTCGAGATATATGGTTGTGTGGTATGCATGTAGTATTACTCATAAAGCTCTTATTGAAAGAGTAATATTATATACTACATTTTTATCTCACAACTATCTTACAATACTGACGTGACAATCTCAACAAATTACCGAATAAAAATATAATTCCTAATATTACTCCAGCTATTTATGGTTTATTTGTTGAACAAAATAGGTTTGTAATGAAAACGTTTTCAGGCAGGTATCCAAATGATTATTAGTTAGCATACACCATCATTCTTAGGCTTGGGACACGACAAGAACTGACAAAAAAATATGAAAAAACTTCATTTATAATTTTTTATCTTTTATCACTTTTACAATTAAGTACTCATACTTTATTGAAAAAATTTGACTTATAACTCCTCCTGATTTTTCATCACTTTTACAATTAAGTACTCAAATTTTTAAAAATGTCAATTTAAGGTATCCATCTTTTATTTTTATTTTTATTTTTCAATTTCAATTGTTCATTAAAATTTTTCGTTAAATCTTATCAAAATACTCTTTTTTTTTTCTTTTTTTTTAAAAAAAAAAAACAAAAAAACTATTGTAAAAATTTTCAAAGATTCAAGTCTTGGTACGTATTTTTGCAAATTTCATTAAATTCTTACTAATATCTTAATCCTTGCAATTTTTTTCTTTTTATTTCCTATAAAAACTGAGAGGTGTTTTGAGAATTTTAACAGAATTTAACAAAAAACTCTAACAAATGATTGAAATTAAAGAAAAAAATAAATACTCTAAATTAACACTTTGAAAAATTTAAGTACTTAATTACAAAAGTAATAACAAAACCGGGGGGGGGGGGGGGGATTATAAGTCAAATTTTCGCAATAAGTATTCTCAAAATTAAATAATGCACTGGTTAGACATTTCATGGATAAGAACAATAATTGGGCCCAACTCTCTGTTGACTTAGTTTTCTTTGAAAAGAGACTTCTTCTACATGGCAGGGCCTCACAAAACCCGTTTCCATATATATATATATAAGCTGTTCTGTATTCATAATAGGTAGAATTGAAGCATTTTTGCCTTCTGGGTTTTATTGGTTGGAGGAATGGAACCAGAAAAAACGTGGTTAGGGAGCTCTCTCCCCGTTCCTTGTGTTCAGGAGCTGGCGAAGGAGACGACGGCCACAGTGCCGCCGAGGTATGTGCGTCCCGATCAGGAACCTCCCAACTTGTCCGACTCCACAGCTTCTCTACCCCAAGTCCCAGTCATCGACATGCAAAAGCTATTCTCCCCGGAATTTATGGACTCTGAGTTGGACAAGATGCACCATGCAAGCAAAGAATGGGGCTTCTTTCAGGTCATCCTCTCTCTCTCTCTCTACTTGAAAAACTGAGTGTATGGTCTATCTTTAGAGACTCAAGTGGAGTGGATGAGACATGAATTAATATTCTCCCTATTTTTTTATTTTTATTTTTAAAATTTCTATATGTTAATTCTTTCCTGATCTAGTTTAAACTGACGACGTGTCAGTCTATAAATAGTTGAATAATGAAAAAAAAAATTAATTTATCAATTTCTCTTAATTATTTCATCACTTTTTAAGACAACAATACTCTTATCTTGAGGTAAGATTTCTGACTTTCTAATCACACTCTCATGGAAAATAAAATTATTTCATGTTAAAATCATAAAAAAAAAAAAATTGTTCATATGAAAATACTTGGATATTACATGATTGAGTATTATTGGTGATCCCTGCATCTCATGTCACTATCTTTTATTACTAATTTTTTACAGTAAAATCAATAAAAATTATTGATTTAAATAACAAAATACCACATAGGTGAGTAGGAGAGTTCTAAACGAATTTCCTAAAGGAAAATTTTTTTTTTTAAAAAAAAAAAAAAAAATCCAATTGAAATCCACACACTATTTATCGTCTATTTTCTCCCACTTGCTTCCACTTCAATGGGCCAAATAGTCAACCCAAACTTCATAAAGCAAGTCAATGATTTGAGAGTCCAACAAACCCTCGTTAGGTGGCCGGCCGACTTGTTCAACTCCAATATGCGGATTGCTCTTTAATATTCTGCTTGTCTTTTCTTCAACTAATTTCCACAACAGAATACGTATGGAATAGAAATTTCAGCCACGGCAATTAATTTGACTAATAGCTCGTTAATCCGAGCAGTTAATGAGAGAGAGCCTTGATAGTGTTTACATGTCCGAACAAATAAATTCCATACTTCAAGCTATCCGAACACTTGTTCGGGCATATATATATATAGATGATAGATCTCATTGGGGCCTTTCTTATTAGCTGCCCTAATTAGCTGCAATTCGATCGATCGATGAATAAGTTTTATTTTAATTATAAGAGACGGTTTTCTACATGAATCTATTGTTATAATTCCTTTCAAGTAAAAGTTAGAAATGTTTTGTAGATAATAAATCATGGGGTGAGCACTTCATTGTTAGAGAATGTGAAATTAGACATTCAAGAATTTTTTAAGATGCCGATGGAAGAGAAGAAGAAGTACTGGCAACAACCAGGAGACTTGGAAGGGTTTGGGCAGGCATTTGTTGTGTCAGATGAGCAAAAACTTGACTGGGGAGACATGTTCTCCCTCGTCACGCTACCAACCCATTTGAGGAAGCCCCACTTGTTCCCCAAGCTTCCCCTTCCATTCAGGTCTTCTCTCTCTCTCTCTCTCTCTCTCTCTCTCTCATAACACTTAATGAAGTAGTTTTAAAAATTAATCATTTAATCAGCATTGTTAAAATAAAAAATTAAGAATTGATTTTCATTGCTAAGTCATCCCACTTATATAGCAGTTGTATAACAGAAAAATAAATAGCATTACTCTATTGGCATTGAGCTGCCGATCAAACACTTTAGGCACATCTTAAATCATTACAGAGATAACTTAGAGGCCTACTCAGCAGAGCTTCAAAATCTTGCCCCATGAAAATCCTTAAACTTATGGCAAAAGCTCTAAGAACGAAAAATAAAGACACGAAGAACCTGCTTAATCTCAAATCATCTCATGCAGAGATAACTTAGAAGCCTACTCAACAGAGCTTCAAAACCTTGCCATGGAAATCCTTGAACTTATGGCGAAAGCTCTACGAATGGAAAATAATGACATGAAGAACCTGTTTGAAGATGGGTGGCAATCAATTAGGATGAACTACTACCCTCCATGTCCGCAACCAGATCTTGTCATTGGCCTCAACCCTCACTCTGATGCTGTCGGCCTAACAATCCTCCTTCAACTCAATGAAATGGAAGGCCTCCAGATAAGAAAAGATGGGATGTGGATTCCTGTCATACCCCTCCCTAATGCTTTTGTTGTCAACATTGGAGACATTTTAGAGGTAAATCATGAACTTTGCCTCAAATCTCTTGTTATGTGCTTTCTTCTCAATCTACATACTCTCTATAATCAAATATATGCTTGAGCTAACAAGAATTGCCATTATGTGTTTTCATGCACGGTTTGACAGATTGTGACCAATGGAATATACCGTAGCATTGAGCATCGTGCAACTGTTAACTCAGTAAAGGAGAGGCTCTCTATGGCCACATTTTACAACCCAAAAGTGGAAGGAGATTTGGGTCCGGCCCCAAGCCTTATTACTCCAAAAACACCAGCATTATTCCAAAGAATAGGTGTTGTAGAATACTTCAAGAGACTTTTCACACGCAAACTCGATGGGAAGTCATACATTGATGCATTGAAGATCAAGAACGAGGAACAGAATGGCTCTTGAGACTAACCCTTTCGTTTTAAAAACTCAATGACTAGAGTACTCTACAAGGAAATAAATGACATGAAAGCTATTGTGTAATATGAGTGCTTGCTAGTGGCTCCTATGCTCAATCTGGTTTGATTATATGCAAGCCAGATTTAAACAAACTTATACACATGACAAAAAAAATTTTGCTTTGCCGAAGCAGAATAATAGAACTTATGATTCACAGTAAAAAATAGACATTTTCTACATAGGCACCTCTACTATCAACTTTGTTGATAACTTAATTTTCACCAACTACTCCAGCATTATGTAATTATGAGAGAGAGAGAGAGAGAGAGATCAAATAAATTACTAGGTAGATCAAATAAATTACTAGGTAAATACTCAACAACAAAAGAGAATAAAAATAGAAGGTGCAGCACGGCATATATTATCCAAAGAATTTGAAAAGAGAGAAATAATTGACAGAAAATGTTAAATATGAAACATATATTGCTATGCTATTAGGACCAATAGCTTCATTCCCCTATTCCAGACCTGAAGTATATTAATGCATAAATTCCAACATGCAGTTCCTTTAAGCGATAAATTTTTCATGTATTATGTTGGAACAAAGCACAACCCTTACAGCAGGCATCATTATTATCTCTGAACCTGATATCCATACAACAAAAGAGTTGTCAGGAAAGGCCTTAAGATAAGCAGCATATCAAATGATAACTAAAACAAGATTTACATTAACAGGAGAAATGAGAAGGGTGGAAGAGTAAATAAGTAAATTTCTGCACTATTCCCACCACAAGATTTACATATAATGACGTGCTACAAAATTGAAGTTGCACACGAGATAACTGAAACATAGTATTCAATACAGTGTCATCCATCATAATAAGAAACTTCACTGCATTCACCAAATCATCTCAAAAAAAAAAAAGAGGGTTCCCCAAACAAAATAACAATTACAAGTTAATGAAAATCATCCCTCAAACTAATAATGGGTTTTAATTTAGCAGAGCTTCAAGCTGACTAGAGATGTTCACATGTTTGGCATACTTATGTCAACAAGGGCACTTCGTAGCGTACTTTTAGTATGAAATTTAGTGCCTCTCTTATGTATTTTACATAAACATACATGCATATAGCCAAACATCCATGCATGCATGTCCGTGTGCTTATGTACATATTAACATGTATAGACATGTTTGGACATAAGTGTGCATATAAATGTATGTAAATCAAATTCATGTTGCACGAAATCAAAATCTAGAAATACCAACAAAAGGCACTTTCAATGGATCATTTCAAACACAAATGTTTAAACCCCCAAACCCACCCCCACCCTGCGGCGCACACAGGCATGATTAAAAAACACAAGAGGTGGTCTAACAAATACAAGTCAATGTCCGTTCGGCCCATGAGTGGTATGAGGGATCAGAGTATCGTCAAAGCGGAAAAAACAAGTCAGAGCTTTTTTTTCACTCGGGGAAGGGGGAGGGGGTTGAGCAGTTGAACTAGATGGTCCTTGACCCCATAGACACGGGGAGAGAGAGAGAGAGAGAGAGAGAGAGAGAGAGAGAGAGAGAGAGAGAGAAGAATAGTCATATTTAGCTTAAAAAACGACTGAGAGGTACATATCAATTAATATATTTGTGAAATAATCATGCTTGAAACCATCCCCCACCCCCTAACACATATTATTCCTATCTTTTACGAATAGAACACATATCCAAAATGGTACAACAAAAAATCCAAAACACCTCCCATGCAACAGTCCAAAACGATTCAAATCCCATATGGTCAGAAGTTGAAACTGTGACGTTGGCGAGAAATAGGGGCACATGAAGAAAATAATTGAGCAACAAAATAAAGGTGTACAAAAAATGAAAAAAGAGCTTGAAATATGATTCCATGTAAAACATTTATAAGGTTACGCAAGTTCTATTGCATACTTCACATCCATTCTAATTCCTTATCTTAAGTTTTATCAATGTTTGATCTTAGCCAATTGTTTTACCAGAAAACATTGGAATCATGCTCACATACTTACAGAAGCATGCCAACCCCAAAATTGTCAGGTTACATTTTCCAAGAAGGAAAAATGCCCTAAGTACATGTTTTGCTACACCTTTGGGAGGTATTGTTTATAGTTTTGACATGCTGATATAAACAAGCCACAAAACACCAAGTACCACCAATGGCATATTAAAGTATTGATTAAGTGATTAAATTTACCTCTTCCTATCAGCTTAAGCTTTTGGGACAAGTGGTGATTTAACATGGTATCAGAGCCAAAAGTCCTGAGTTCGAACCTTGACTCCGTTATTAACCTTCCATTTCAATTAAATATTCCACGTGTTGGGCCTCACCTATTAAAAGGAAGTCTGAGCCCACACGTGAGGGGGAATGTTAAAATATTGATTAAGTGATTAAATTTATATATTCCTATCAGCTTAAGCTTCTGGGACAAGTAGTGATTTAACAGGGCAACCGCATTATTAACCACCCAGTGGCAATACCAATTCATCAAGCTAGAGTCACTTATGTGGAACTTGAAAACGGTTTAGTTTTCTTCTAATTATGAGAAAGGAAAAGCTAAAATATACACTGAGAAAGGAAATTGACAATGTCATGAATTATCAAATAGTATCTCTTCTTTCCATTAGAAACAGGAAGTGTCACCAAAGATAGGAAAAGATATGACCAAATCTAGTATGCCTCTTAACAAAGGATTATTTAAGTCCGAATCATATAGAGCATGCCCAGCAAGACTATTTCAAGAAAATTACAGAAGGAATCAGTGCATAATAACGTGGTAAACAATTTGTAAACTCACAGTTTCCTACTTGGTTCCGGGGAACCAATATATACAACTGCTCAAAGTTTTCGAATTTCACATGAATGAATCAATTCTAATATGAATTAAACTGTCCATATAAATACTAAAACACCTTATACCAGTAAAATTTCATTTACATCAGCATTGCACAATGGCATTCATTACACGATTGTCTTCATCCTCAGACAGAGGAGGATCAAGATTCAAGAAAAACGTCAAAAGTTCTTTTTTTTCTGGTGTGGGGGGGGGGGGAGGAATTATCATTGCACTTTATAAATTTGTCTCTATCTCCGTCATATACATGAAACATCTACATAAGCATACAGCACTTATAATGCATATCAGTTGATGAATTCCAGTAATTTGACAAGTTGAGAGGATACATAAGACAAATTTAGCAGCCATCCAGATAACAGTTCCATCATAGCATTCACCTGAATTCATTTTCAATGATGAACATATGCTGCTTTGGACCAAGCACATGCATCCAATACACATCGGATAGAAATTAATGCCCTTCCTTCTCATAAACCCACTCTACCCCAACATTATTTACAATTTTTACAGTTGCTCTCCAATTTTACAAAATATAACAAGTGCGCCTATTATGCAGTCAGTCCAGTCCATTTTGGGGCATATGCACATTGTGTGATTTCTCTCTCCAGCTCTCCCCATCTAATCCAAGAGACTGTTCTATGGCAAATGCTATACTTTTTCTTAAAGAGTCTTTAAGTGTATTGTTTATCTACTATTACGATCACAAGCCTACGATAAAAAAAGAATCATACAAGCAGCCTACGTGGAGCTTGAGCAAAGCATCTTCTTTTTCTCTCTAGACCCTTCTAGAAGCTCTCAACTGTTTAGCTGAGCTGTAGATACTCTTTTCTTGTTAGAATTGTTAGAATGCGCTGGCCCTTGTATATTCGCTTAGATATTCCTTTCCGTTTGTATTTTTGATTCCTCTGTAATCCTATTTATACACACACAGCCTTAGAGCTTGAATACGACAAGAATTAGTTTTTCTCCATTGTTCTCTGTTTTCTTGTTATCTACCATTGTGATCCCATTTCTTGATCCTTTATTTATCGAAAAATTTACAAACCTAACAACTAACAAGTAAACTACTTGTTTTTCCCCAAAATTTCTCACTTTAATATTATAACTTTGTCAAAATTCGTTGGAATGAATGGGCTAAAGTTTGGTTACGTAAATTTCAAGTGAACCTTTTTTCTAATGTGTATATAAAATCCTGTATCCCTTGATACAATCTTAGAGCAGAAATCAAAGTCTACATTGTAGGAAACCGCAAATCCACATAATCAAAAGGTAATCAGGATAGTAAAAATGTAAAAAACAGGAAAAACGAAAAAGAAAAAATCAAATCAAGACATCCTTTTGACAAAGGAGACAAACCCACATCAACACACATAGTGAAAACCCAGCTCCGGAAACATTAACGGCCACAGCATCCCAAACACAACAATCTCAAACAAAAATTAGAACCCTAATAACTAGCAAAGGCAGAAGACTTCCACAGTACTAGATGAAAGCCAAAAAAAAAAAAAAAAAACCCACAAAAGAAAATAAGTCTTTTTTTTTGGGGGGGAAATAAAGAAAAAGAAAATAAGAACAAAACTTCCCAAGGAAAAATCATACCTTTTGAGCACAAACCATCTCTCAGGGAACTGAATCACCATGCGACGTAAGCAATGGCCAGCGTGTTCTCGGGATCGAACTGTACAACACATGATAACCCCTAAACCCACAAAAGAGAGAAATGAGAGCTGAGAGACGGAGAGAGAGAGAGAGAGAGAGAGAGAGTTGCTTTGTGTTCTTTATTATATATATATATATATTATATTTAGTTTGGCGTATCCGAGGTAAGATTTGTTTGGTTTGAAAACGAAACACCCCGCCAATCTGTCGACGAAACATGTCGACAACAACGGACACAAAAAAACTGTCCCGGCATCTTTGTTGCCTCAGCCTTTCAGGTTATCGATTTCTAATGCATTCCAGGCACTTGTTTGATTATCCTTTTATTTCTTTGAAAAAAATTAGTTAACTTTTAGTTTGTACGAATCTCGTTTTCAATAAATTAGTAGGAAACAAAAAAAAATGTCATTACAATAAAACCATTGGTAGGTGCTTGATTATTATTAAGTAAAATAAATTAATAAAGTAAAAACTCTAGTGCTTTTGACTTCGTGAAGGGAAAAGAAGGGAAGGAAAATCAGTCTTCTTAAGTCTTAACTTGGTTGGGTGGTAAAGGAATAGGGGGGAGGGGGGAATACAATGAAGAAATCTCTCCGTCTCCTTTTCTTTTTGTTTAAGAAAAGATGAAAGGTGTTGGTACAGTTTCCGGTATGGTGACGTGTCGCCTGAAGATTCGCTGTTGATTTCTACCGAATACCTCAACCCTGCAAAAAGGAACAAACAACTCGTCGGGGGTGCCGACCACGCCCACTCCGATGCCTAAGTTAGTCTAAAAAGTTTTCTGCAGAGTATTCTGAATATTAATCTCAGGAGCTTAGAGAATTCGTGTCTTTATACCTGGTGTGACGGTCTTTATTTATAGGCCGGACCTTCTTGACACCTAGTTGGATTAGGAGTTTGAGTCCTAGCCTGGTTGAACTTTAACTATACCTTCAGGGAATTCGAGTAGGAGTGTGAAGTCCGTAGTTGATCGCGTTTGTACTTCTTTAAACTTGATTCCATGTCAATAACCATTTTATCCCATAAATTATGGATCTGTAGTTTATCCCTGATCTTCTGGGATTCTATCTTTATCTCACTCTAAGACGGACGTGGCACATGGCACCTTTTAGAAGTCTGTAGCACATTTCAGCTAACCTCCGAGGCGATGATATCCGAGACGTGTTCGCTCCGACCTGGAGATCTCGGGATATATCTGTACCACAACGGGGTTATGTAAGTCCGAGATGTTGACACATCCAATAGATATCACCCCGAGGATATATCACACCGACTCGATATCATACCGAGACGTTATTACTCCAAGACACAAATATCCGAGATATGCTCGCTCCATTCAGACTAGGAGATCTCGGGATGTTCCATATACCGTAACCTGGAGTGTTAAGACCGAGATGTCGTTTTGCCTCCGAGATGTATTTGTACCGAGATGTCGTTATACCTCCGAGATCTATTTATACCTAGGCAATCTTTTCTTTGCTGGCCGAAATAAATGTCCGAGACATAGATCTGAGATGTTTCTGAGTCCACGTGTCTCTAGGGTTAATTTTATCCCTAACAGTTACCCCCTTAATTCTCTGATTTCAGGGATAAGAGAAATAAGGGAATTATTCTTCGTCTGCCACTCTGTACTCGCTACTGTGAAGGGCGCGTCTTTTCAACAGTTCAAATATTTAAATCTTACCGCCTCTTTTTCCAATGACGACGTCAGCTCTGTACCGCCGCCCTTTTGTCATCATGAAACGGTATTGTCGAGGCAGTGCATTTAATCCTGGAATACGGAAGGCGCGCCTTTTCACCTTCAGAAATTTTGAATCGACAGCGCCTTTTGGCATTCCAGACACGTAGGGGTGGAGGTATTTAAAGTTAGAATATTTTACTGTTCATTCCTCATCACTTATCTACTTTCTCTCGATCCTCATTGTCGTCTTCCTCCTCAATTTTTTCTTTTCCCTGCATTTTCTGTTTCCACTCTTCTTCTTTCTTCCATGGCTCCCAAGAAAGCTGTCCCAAATGCTCCTGCCACATCTCGGGCTCGGACAAAGAGATCTGACGGCTCTGTGGATCTTTCTCCTTTGGAGAGCAGAGTCAACTCCATTATTTTCGCGAAGCATGAGGGTGTCCTTCGCTCGAACTACGAAATTTCTCCAACAATAAAGCTGTTTTATCAAGCGCCTAGAACCAGGGTCATCGATGGTGGCGACGTTACTCTGTACGAGAGGATGTTTCTTGCTGGTCTCCGATTGCCGTTTCCGGAGATTGCTCGAGACTTTGTCCTTTTTCTGATGATCGCGCCCAGCCAGATAATGCCCAACGCTTGGCGGTACCTGTTTGCCTCTTACATCCTGTGGAGGCTTGTGTTGAAGAAGGAGATGAATATTCTGCAATTCTTCAACATCTACAGGCCGAGGCAGACTGCAGAGGGGATGATTGAACTCTGCGTTCGTCACCCGCCTGTCTTCATCAAGCTCAAGAGTGGGCTAACGAACAACAAGTTCTGGGAGATGCAATTCTTCAGAGTTTCCGGGGAATGGGAATGCCCCGAAGGTACTCTTCTTCCTGAAGACCGTATGATGCCTCGGACTTGGCAATTGCTGCGATCTGACCGAAGCGACCCCCCTTCACTCAATGTATCCGAACTGGAGGATGTTAAGAAGATAAGTGGGTGGTCCGCTGCCAGGGTCAAGGCCGAAAAGTTTGAAGAGGTTGATTTTGATAATCTCGTCACCGAGGAGAATCTGAGGCAATTTCTCGGATACGACATTCCGAGAGACAAACAGCTAATCACCAAGAGGGGAGCTGTCAAGAAGAGGAATGACGCCCCTCCATCCCCGAGGCCTGCTACTAAGAAGAGGTCGACTAAAAATTCTGAGGAAGTTCTCGGTGATGTTCCTGCACAAAAGAAACAGAAGATTCCTTTGGCTGCTTCGGGTGCAAGGAGGACTCCTCCTTCGGCTCCATCACCTAGGGTGAACGTTGAAGAGGGGTCTGCCAGCTTTCGGGGTTTCATTCCCGAGGTTAGCCCTGCCCCTTCCTTTGTTTTACGGGATGAGTCTAGCTCCGAGGCTTCGTTCCATGGTGAACAATGTGCGGAGCCCGAGAGGTCTGGAGAAGGAGAAGGAAATGTACCTGAGGCCCGAGACATCCCAGTCGCGCGTAGGGTGAAACATCCGGCCAGGAAGCGGAAGTTCACAGCCCAGGACCGAATGGCTCAAAGACTCGCGGACGCCGAGCGGATGTGGGGTAAAGTGGTTATAACACCTTCCGACGCCGAGGAAGTGCGCCAAGAGCCCATCGCTTCAAGTGGTGAATCTCTTGAAGAGATGGATGAGGAAGTTGGCACCCCCCCGAGCTGAGGCTCTGGTTGAAGAATCTGAAGTAGAGGGTACTCCCCGAACTCCTTCTTCTGAACGTCCAGAAACACCATCACTTCCTGAAGAAAATCGTGAAATGGGGCATACCACCCCCCAAGTTCCATGTTCTGCGCCTGTTCAAACCGAGACTTCTACTGGAGTACCTGAGGCTGAAGATGTCGAAGAGCCTAGCGCCTTTCAGGAAGCGGTTGATCAGGAGGTACCGGGCTCTGCCTCTGAAGTTCGAGATGCTGGTCAACCCGAAATAACTCCCCGTGTCGAAGTGCTTAAAGAGCCTCGGATCGACTCCGAGAATGTTATCCCTGAAGCAGATGTGCTTCCCGAAACTTCCACTCGTGCCGAGGTCAGCCCTTCTGGATTAAGATCTGACGGGTCTGAAGCGGCCCCAAGTGTAGGGGCTGAACCTCATGTGGGTCCCAGCTCTTCCCCTAGGGTCTCGGTCGGTTTCGAAGTTTTGGGCAGGGGTCTTCTGGGTCATCCGATGGAGGCCATAAAGAACTTAATCCCCGAGGGATATCTGGGGAATGCAGGGGCGTCTTCTCCCGAGAAGATCGCTCAAGGCATTCTTATTTCTCATTATCAAGTAAGTTTCTGGGGCTAGGTCTTTTCATTCTGCATGCACCTTGATTCTGTCTTTGCTTACTTTTTTCTTGACAGCTTCTAGTGAAGATGACTGCCCTCTGGCAGAAGTACGAGAATCGTCCTGCGCCTCCGCCTACTCCTTCTCCCGAAGTGCAGGTCCGTATCTCTGGTTTAGAGAATGAAGTTGCGACGCTGAAGTCTCTTCTTCAGTCCAAGGACAAGGAACTCGCCTCCCGGGACTCGATCATATCCGAGATGCGTTCTACTAACGCTCGTTTGAGGAACGAAGTACTGGAGGCCAACGATCGGTACACTCGCTCTGTTGCAAGTCTTTCTTCCGAGCTGGATCGCGCAGACCAATTGTCCATTCGCTTGTCGGCCGTGCAGAATGAATGCTCCGAGGCATGCAAAAATGCTTTGAATGCCGAAGCCGAAAAGGACAAGCTTAAAGATGAAGTTGAAAGACTTGCATCCGAGAGAGATAAAGCTGTCAAGGCGCAGGATCATTCGGAGAGTCTCTTGATTCGGCTCAGGACCAGATATGACGCAGATCGGGCAAAGCTCAAGCGTTATCTGAAGCAGTTGAGCTATGCACCACATCTCCGGGATCATAGCTGGTCTCGGGGTTGTCATTGGGGTTTCGAAAATTTTCGAACTTTGGTGACAAATCCCTAATATAAATTTGATCCCAAGACGGTTGATCCGATGCTGGTGGGTTTTCCCGAAGAAGCCATCCAGGAGATGGAGGAGTTCGGGAAGGACTTCATGCCCGACGTTCCGAATTGGGGTCTTGACGCGCCAGATCCCCGAGAAGAACCTCTGGACGATCCTGCCAGCTAGAAGCTGTTCCTTGTCTTGAATTTTTATCTTCTTTTTTCTTTACCTGTACATTTTTACCTGTACAAGACTTCGAATATGATATCTTTTGAATGAAATTTCTACCTTTTAATTCTTTCTTTTCTGATTCGAAGAAGCCTTTTACTTAGGTATTTTTCTTTTATGTAGTCTTTTCGTATCCTCTGAGGAATGGAATACACTTTTTCTGTTCTCGGTGTTGGTCTAGCCAATAGACTTTTCCTGCCCTCGGTGTCAGACAAACCGAGAGACTTTTCATGCTCTCGGTGTTGAATGACCGAGAGACTTTTCCTGCTCTCGGTGTTGAATGACCGAGAGACTTTTCCTGCCCTCGGTGTTAACAAACCGAGAGACTTTTCCTGCTCTCGGTGTTAAATGACCGAGAGACTTTTCCTGCTCTCGGTGTTGAATGACCGAGAGACTTTTCCTGCTTTCGGTGTTAACAAACCGAGAGACTTTTCCTGCTCTCGGTGTTGAATGACCGAGAGACTTTTCCTGCTCTCGGTGTTAACAAACCGAGAGACTTTTCCTGCTCTCGGTGTTGAATGACCGAGAGACTTTTCCTGCTCTCGGTGTTGAATGACCGAGAGACTTTTCCTGCTCTCGGTGTTAACAAATCGAGAGACTTTTCCTGCTCTCGGTGTTGAATGACCGAGAGACTTTTCCTGCTCTCGGTGTTGAATGACCGAGAGAATTTTCCTGCTCTCGGTGTTAACAAACCGAGAGACTTTTCCTAAGTGTGAATCGGATTGATTCTTGGATTTCTGTCATTGTCAATATATACTGGAAGTAGACATTCTTTATTGAATATGAAATTGTTTGTAAAAAACTTGAAAAAGAAAACAATAAATTACATAAAATATTTTTTCAGGTGCTCGGCATTCCATGATCTCGGAAGTATCTTCCCTGTTTCTGTCATCAAGCGATAAGCTCCCTTCTGATGGCATCCTATTACCTTGTAGGGACCTTCCCATACGGGTCCCATTTTGCCTTCCATAGGATCTTTCGTCATTAAGCTCACCTTCCTGAGTACCCAATCTCCGAGCTGGAACTTTCTAGGCACCACCTGTTTGTTAAAATACCGAGCCGTTCGGTTCTGGTACGCCGCCCATGTGACATGAGCGTTGTCTCTTTTTTCCTGCAAGAGATCCAGGTGTACCTTAACATTCTCGTCGTTGAGTCCTGGATTGTAGTGAGCCACACGGAAGCTTGGAGATCCTACTTCCACAGGTATCACCGCCTCGGTTCCATATGTAAGTGAGAATGGTGTCTCACCCGTTGGAGTTCTTCTGGTGGTTCGGTACGACCACAGCACCTCTGGAACGTATTCAACTCATGCTCCTTTCTTCTTATCAAGCTTTTTCTTCAGAATCTTTACCAAGGTCTTATTTGTCGCCTCTACCTGACCGTTCGCCTTTGGATATTGTACCGAAGCATAATGGTTTCGGATACGGAGCTCCGAACACCACTTCCGAAATGGTTCACAGTCAAACTGCTTCCCATTATCTGTGACGAAAGCATGAGGAATCCCGAACCGGCACACCACCGACTTCCAGAGGAAGGTTATGGCATTTGCTGCAGTTATAGCTGCTAACGCTTCTGCTTCCGCCCATTTAGTAAAGTAGTCTACAGCTACAATCAAGAACTTTCGTCCACCTTTTCCTACCGGCATTGGACCAACTATATCCACCTCCCATTTCGCAAATGGCCACGGAGAAGTGAGGGGGGTGAGCTTCTCGGGACTTGCTTTCATGATTCTTGCGAATCTCTGACATTTGTCGCAGGTTTTGACAAGAAGAGCTGAATCTTTCTTGATCGTGGGCCAATAGTAACCCGCTCGGATGGTTTTTTGCGCCAGCATCCTTCCTCCTGAGTGGTCTCCGCACACACCTTCATGAATTTCCCTGAGGACATAATTCGACTCGGCCTTGGAAAGGCATTTGAGAAGGGGTTCGGAATATCCTCTTTTGTACAGTGTCTCCCCGAGAAGGCAAAACCGTGCTGCTTGTATCTTCACCCTCCGAGATGCAACCTTATCTTCGGGCAACAACCCCTGTCTAAGGAACCGGATAATGTCCTTCGCCCACTCTGGCTCCTCTGGTGCTGAGTCTACTTCCATAACCTTGGTCCTCGGGGCTATCGAAGGCTCGGTCAGAACAATAATTTGCCTTCCTGATGCTTCCATCTCTTCCTCTGTTCCCGATGCGATCTTTGAGAATTCATCGGCTCGAATGTTTTCCTCCCGAGGTATTTTTGTGATGACGAATCTTTCGAAATAGGACTGGAATCGTCGTACTTCTTCCAAATACTTCGCCATTCTATCTTCTTGTGCTTCGAATTGCCCTTGGACTTGGCCTACGACCACCTGGGAGTCACTCCGGATTTCGACATTGGTTGCCCCCATCTCTCGGGATAATGCCAAACCTGCTATCACCGCTTCGTACTCAGCCTCATTGTTCGTCGTAACGAAGTCCAGTTTCACAGCAAAACCGAACTCTTGCCCTTCGGGATTCCTGAGGAGAACCCCAACTCCGCTTCTGCTCTGTGTAGAAGAGCCATCTACGAACACAACCCAGGTTGACTCCTTGGGAAGTTCTTCTGCTTCAGGAATGTTGCAGAATTCTGCCAGGAAATCTGCTAGAACCTGTCCTTTGATAGCCGTCCGAGGATGAAACTCGATATCAAATTGTCCGAGTTCCACCGCCCAGTTGACTAATCTTCCCGAGAGGTCTGGTTTTTGCAACACCTTCTTCATCGGATACTCGGTTAAAACTCTGATAGCGTGAGCCTGAAAGTATGGCCTCAATCTTCTGGCTGAAATGATCAAGGCGAACGCCAACTTCTCGATCCGAGGATACCTCCCCTCCGCGCCATGCAGTGCTTTACTTGTAAAGTAAACCGGTCTCTGAACCCCTGAATCTTCTGGGACCAGCGCCGAGCTTACTGCTGAGGGAGAGACTGCCAAATAGAGATAAAGAATCTCCCCTTCGGTTGGGCGGCTCAATAGTGGTGGGTTGGCTAGATATTCCTTCAACTTCTAAAAAGCTTCCTCACACTCCTCACTCCATATAAATGCTTTTCGTAAAATTTTAAAGAAGGGAAGACACTTATCTGTCGACCGTGATATGAAACGGTTCAAGGCCGCAATCCTTCCTGTCAGCCGTTGGAGTTGCTTTGTCGTTCTCGGGGCTTCCATCTCGAGGACAGCTCTGACCTTCTCTGGATTAGCTTCAATGCCCCTTTGTGACACCATAAACCCCAGAAACTTGCCTGAAGAAACTCCGAAGGCACACTTCACGGGGTTGAGCTTCATGTTGTATTTTCTTAGAGTCCGAAAAGTTTCTCGGAGGTCTTCTATGTGTCTGTTTGCCCGAACACTCTTAACCAGCAGGTCATCTACGTATGCCTCAACGTTTCGGCCAATTTGACTTTGAAACATCCGGTTCACCAGTCGTTGATATGTGGCTCCAGCATTCTTCAATCCGAAGGGCATCATCTTATAGCAGTAAAGTCCTCGGTCTGTGATGAAAGCAGTTTTCTCCTGGTCTGTTTCTTCCATGCAGATCTGATTGTACCCCGAGAAGGCATCCATGAAGCTTAAAAGCTCATGCCCGGCCGTCGAATCCACCAATAAATCAATCCGAGGCAGGGGAAAGCTATCCTTCGGACATGCTTTATTCAGGTCGGTGAAATCTACGCACATCCTCCACTTCCCATTAGACTTCTTCACCAGCACTACATTGGCCAGCCACTCGGGATAATCCACCTCTCGGATGAATCCAGCTTTCAGCAACTTCTCTACTTCTTCAGCAACAGCCATGTTTCGTTCAGCAGCAAAAGCTCTTCTTCTCTACTTCACAGGGCGATAATTTGGGTCCACATTCAGCTTATGGACAATAATCGAGGGATCAATCCCCGGCATATCTTCATGGCTCCAGGCAAATACATCTTTGTTGCGCCTCAAGAACGCCACCAGATCTTCCTTCATGGGTTGAGGGAGTTGTGAGCCTATACGAACTTTCTTTCCCGAGTCGCCTATCTCGAACTCCTCCAAGGCTTCCACAGGCTCCCCCAACGGTGATTGCTATTTTCCATCCTCCTTAGTTTTCTCCCCCCGACCGTGCTGCCTCAGGGTATCTTTCAAGGACATATTGTAGCATCTCCTAGCTTCCTTCTAGTCTCCTTTTACCTCTCCAACTCCTTCTTCTGTTGGAAACTTCATGCTGAGATGTGGTGTTGAAGTCACCGCTTTGAAGTCGTTGAGAGCCGTACGTCCTATAATTGCATTGTAGGCCGAGACCTTATCAACTATAAGGAATTTCACCATAATGACTTTTTGCCTTGGATAAGTCCCGGCTGTCACAGGTAAATCGATAGAACCGAGGGGCAACACCTTCTCTCCAGCAAAACCCTGTAGCTGGCACGAGACTGGAACCAACTTTTCTGATGGAACACCCATGTGATCGAAAGCTGATTTAAAAAGAATATCAGCCGAGCTCCCAGTGTCAATGAGAATCCGCCGGGTCTGATAGTTTGCTATGGTCAAGGTGACTACAAGGGCGTCTGTGTGCGGAAGCGAGACTCCAGCATAATCATCATCGGAAAACCCTATAACCAGAGGGTTATATTTCCGAGACTTTGCGGGCTTCTGGACCGAGTAAACTTCGAAATCATCGAGCTGTCTGGCATACGCTTTCCGAGCCGAGTTGGACTCACCTCCTCCTCCAAATCCTCCCGAGATGGTATGAATGATAGGGATATTGCCTTGCTGTGCCCCCCGAGGCCTGCTTCTACTTCTCTCCCTTCTTTCATCCCTCCGAGGCCGAGGTGCTGGCTCTCGGCTTCTTTCTCTTCTTTCATCTTGTCTCGGTTGATAGTTTCTTCTATTATCCCGATCTTCTTCCCTCCTAGGCCTCGGATAGTGATCTCGCTCCTGATGATTCCTCTCATTCACGAGGAATCGGACCAGCTTCCCATTCTCAATGAATTTCTCGATCAACTGCCTCAACGAAACACACTGCTCGGTCAGATGACCGCGTGAGTCGTGGAAGGCACAGTACTTGTGAGCCAGGTGCGGAGGGGGATTTCCTTGAATGGGTCTCGGTCTCTGGTAATTCGGATCTTTCTTGGGTTCCATGAGCACCTCGGTGATGGAAGTGTTTAACGGTGTCCACTTATAATCTCCGAAATTTTTCTTCACCTTCTTATACTCTGCAGGACCAGCATCCTGTATGGGCTCAGGGTTCTTCTTTTTCTTAGGCTTCTCGGTGGACGGCTGTTGTTGTTGCTGGGAATTACTGAGAAGGGCTCGGAGTGTCTCTTCCTAATTGATGTACCTGTCCATCTTCACCATAAAGGTTTGAAGATCTTTCGGCGGTTTCAACGCCAATTCTGCCATCAGAGGTCCATCTTTTTTTAAGCCTTGAAAAATTGCACCGTAAATGAAGTCGTCTGGTGCACTCTCTGTGTCCAGCTTCTCCTGGTTGAACCTCCACAGATAGTCTTTTAGAGACTCATTCGGTCCCTGCTGTACAGAGAGTAAGTACCCTCGGGGTTTTCTTCTAGCTCTCCCGGATACAAACTGGGCCAGGAATTTTCTTCCAAGGGTGTCAAAGCAATCAATCGACCTTGGTGAGAGATTCCTGAGCCAGTCTCGGGCCTTTCCTGACAAGGTGAGAGGAAAAGCTCGGCATGCCACAGCGTCTGGTGTCTTGTGCAGGGAGACATGAGAGCCGGGCGGAACGAGAATCACGACGGACGGAACGAGAATCATGAAGAGAGAGCCGGGTGGAACGAGAATCATGAAGAGAGAGCCGGGCGGAACGAGAATCATGGAGAGAGAGCCGGACGGAACGAGAATCATGGAGAGCCCATCAATCCGGTTCCACCCACGGAGGCAGAAAGGAGGTTGCAGAGGATGGTCCAAGATCTGGGCGCAAAATATGACGTGCTGTCAAGGACGATTGACCAGAAGCGTGATGGGAAGGAGTCCCTTGTTGACAACCTCTTCCAGCACAAGGAGTCCATATTCACCGAAGAAGTGCCCAACTGCGACTTACCTGGAAGATTCAAGGTACCTGACATTCCTGTCTTCTCAGGCAGCGAAGATCCAGTGGAGCATTTGGACAATTTCCGGTCCCATGTCTCCCTGCACAAGACACCAGACGCTGTGGCATGCCGAGCTTTTCCTCTCACCTTGTCAGGAAAGGCCCGAGACTGGCTCAGGAATCTCTCACCAAGGTCGATTGATTGCTTTGACACCCTTGGAAGAAAATTCCTGGCCCAGTTTGTATCCGGGAGAGTTAGAAGAAAACCCCGAGGGTACTTACTCTCTGTACAGCAGGGACCGAATGAGTCTCTAAAAGACTATCTGTGGAGGTTCAACCAGGAGAAGCTGGACACAGAGAGTGCACCAGACGACTTCATTTACGGTGCAATTTTTCAAGGCTTAAAAAAAGATGGACCTCTGATGGCAGAATTGGCGTTGAAACCGCCGAAAGATCTTCAAACCTTTATGGTGAAGATGGACAGGTACATCAATCAGGAAGAGACGCTCCGAGCCCTTCTCAGTAATTCCCAGCAACAACAACAGCCGTCCACCGAGAAGCCTAAGAAAAAGAAGAACCCTGAGCCCATACAGGATGCTGGTCCTGCAGAGTATAAGAAGGTGAAGAAAAATTTCAGAGATTATAAGTGGACACCGTTGAACACTTCCATCACCGAGGTGCTCATGGAACTCAAGAAAGATCCGAATTACCAGAGACCGAGACCCATTCAAGGAAATCCCCCTCCGCACCTGGCTCACAAGTACTGTGCCTTCCACGACTCACGCGGTCATCTGACCGAGCAGTGTGTTTCGTTGAGGCAGTTGATCGAGAAATTCATTGAGAATGGGAAGCTGGTCCGATTCCTCGTGAATGAGAGGAATCATCAGGAGCGAGATCACTATCCGAGGCCTAGGAGGGAAGAAGATCGGGATAATAGAAGAAACTATCAACCGAGACAAGATGAAAGAAGAGAAAGAAGCCGAGAGCCAGCACCTCGGCCTCGGAGGGATGAAAGAAGGGAGAGAAGTAGAAGCAGGCCTCGGGGGGCACAGCAAGGCAATATCCCTATCATTCATACCATCTCGGGAGGATTCGGAGGAGGAGGTGAGTCCAACTCGGCTCGGAAAGCGTATGCCAGACAGCTCGATGATTTCAAAGTTTACTCTGTCCAGAAGCTCGCAAAGTCTCGGAAATATAACCCTCTGGTTATAGGGTTTTCTGATGATGATTATACTGGAGTCTCGCTTCCGCACACAGACGCCCTTGTAGTCACCTTGACCATAGCAAACTATCAGACCCGGCGGATTCTCATTGACACTGGGAGCTCGGCTGATATTCTTTTTAAATCAGCTTTCGATCACATGGGTGTTCCATCAGAAAAAGTTGGTTCCAGTCTCGTGCCAGCTACAGGGTTTTGCTGGAGAGAAGGTGTTGCCCCTCGGTTCTATCGATTTACCTGTGACAGCCGGGACTTATCCAAGGCAAAAAGTCATTATGGTGAAATTCCTTATAGTTGATAAGGTCTCGGCCTACAATGCAATTATAGGACGTACGGCTCTCAACGACTTCAAAGCGGTGACTTCAACACCACATCTCAGCATGAAGTTTCCAACAGAAGAAGGAGTTGGAGAGGTAAAAGGAGACCAGAAGGAAGCTAGGAGATGCTACAATATGTCCTTGAAAGATACCCCGAGGCAGCACGGTCGGGGGGAGAAAACTAAGGAGGATGGAAAATAGCAATCACCGTTGGGGGAGCCTGTGGAAGCCTTGGAGGAGTTCGAGATAGGCGACTCGGGAAAGAAAGTTCGTATAGGCTCACAACTCCCTCAACCCATGAAGGAAGATCTGGTGGCGTTCTTGAGGCGCAACAAAGATCTCGGGATATATCTGTACCACAACGGGGTTATGTAAGTCCGAGATGTTGACACATCCAATAGATATCACCCCGAGGATATATCACACCGACTCGATATCATACCGAGACGTTATTACTCCGAGACACAAATATCCGAGATATGCTCGCTCCATTCAGACTAGGAGATCTCGGGATGTTCCATATACCGTAACCTGGAGTGTTAAGACCGAGATGTCGTTTTGCCTCCGAGATGTATTTGTACCGAGATGTCGTTATACCTCCGAGATCTATTTATACCTAGGCAATCTTTTCTTTGCTGGCCGAAATAAATGTCCGAGACATAGATCCGAGATGTTTCTGAGTCCACGTGTCTCTAGGATTAATTTTATCCCTAACAAAAGGAATGAGAAAAGGGAGAAAATGAATTTTAAAGTTATGAGAATTTTATTTTTTAATAAGTAATGAGAATATATATATGAGAAATGTTTGTTTTCATTCTCCTACTTATCTCTTGTTCATCTATGTTAAAGAGATGTGTAAATCAACCACATGTGAATAAAAGAATAACACCAAATCTCTCTCTCTCTATATATATATATATAAAAGCCTAAAAATTAGGTTTGATCCTTCATTTATGCTTTGGCCCTTTTCGATAGGAAATCTTGATTTCATCCCCTGTACACGAATGATGGCCCCTAACAAAAATTGTGCTATGCTTCATGTTTGTATTACGTCGCTACTAACAAGATGGCTTGTCATTTCATCTTATGACTGTAGAAATTCTTTTCAAGTTTATGCAGCCCGGATGGGATCAACAACACAATTAGCTATCCAAATATAAAAGAGTCTATATAAAACTCGATTGTCCAAATAAAATTTGATTCTTCAGTCATCAACTCGGATAGTTGGATTCCACATAAACTATCTTATAATAACTGTCAAAATTACTAGCAATTCGAATAACTAATTGCTTTGGATCCCAATTCATGCGGCCAATGCTGTTTTTAGTAAGCATATTATTTTTCTACCCCTCCACATTAGAGCAGTGCCTAAAAGCCAAATTGATCCAATGGAAAAAGGTTCTAATTTTTTTTTTTTTTTTTATGTTAAAGTTTACAATGCTTTTTTATAAGGACAAAGTTTTCTTTTAAACTGGATCGAAAGAAATTTTTTTAATCTAATCAATTAAACGGACATTTGTCCTAATTAATTAGAACAATATTTAATTTTCATGTGTATTTTTTAATGGGATTAACAAAGCATCATGTGATAATTCTCAAATGACTTTTTAAAAATGCATGTAAGAATCACATGTCCTAATGATATATATCAATTTAATAAACTGAATTAAAGAAATTTCCTACCACTCAATTTAAAAGACAACTTTACCCTTTCTAAAGTCCATTTGCATAATGGAAACAACAAAGAGAAAGGAACATAATCAAACACTTCATCAGAAGGAAAAAAAAAAAAAAAAAAAAAAAAAGAAAAGAAAAGGAACATAATGCCCCACTTGCATGCGTGATCTTGCCTTTTCCTGTGTTGTGTTGTGTTTTCTGGTTTCTACTTTCACTCTCTCATTGATCACAACAAATTATATATATATATATATATATTGGTGGACCATAAATATTCTTAGAATTTTCACAAAGTATAGGTAGACCAATAACACCAGAGTACTATGATTGTTAGAGTTGGAATTTTCTCAAATGTTGCCACATTCAACTACTCCTGATTGAATGGTAGAAATTTGGTGACACTTCTTTTTCTGCCAGTTGGGTTTTGGCTCAATTGCTAACGCAATTGGGATAGAGTTGGGGTAGCTCTAAATGGTTTCAACTAACAGGCTTACAAATGTAAATAGGCTCAATTATACCTTAATAATATTATGAGATATGATACGTTTATAACTTCTGTACAATTTTAATAACTTTTTTTAAAATCAATCATTAGATACATGTAAAAAAACTGATCCAGTAATTAGTTTGAAAGGAAGTGATTCCTTTACAATCCCTCACACACAACTCTCACATAACTCATCTCACATTGTGTGGAGCCCATGCACGTGGGTTCCATATGTGGGTCTCACACAATGTGAGAGGCGGTTGTGTGAGAGTTTTAAGGAAATAATTTTTCTAGTTTGAAAAAAAAAAAAAAAAAAAAGTTACTGAAGTTATACAAGAATTGTGTCAACAGTCATTTGTCTAAGATCATTATACATGTGAGATAGGGAAAATATTTTTGTACAACAGCATTGCACAACTTATACGCAATACAAGATACATGTGGTGGGACCCATGTGAGTGGGACGTAGGCAAAGGTGGTCAGAAGTTGTGTTTTGGGATGGTGATGTATCATATTTCTTATACATGTTCCCCTTCCCCAAAGAAAATGATAAATAAATAAGAGTTAAATATTCTATTGGTACCTGAATTTTAGGCGTTTTTTTAAATTTAGTACATGAGTTTTCATTTGTTTCATAGGTGGTACTTGAGTTAGGAGTAAAAACTCGTTTGGTACCTCTCTTACATTTTCCGTCTAAATATTAACGGCCCGCCACGTATCAATTGCTGAAGTTGACACATGGCACTATATAAAAACAATAATTTTTTAAAAAAATTAATTAAATTATAAAAAATTGAAATTAAAAATAAATAAAAAATAAGATGGGTGGCTGGCCAAATTGGGGTGGCTAAATCACCCCATGCATTGCAAGAAAAAAAAATTATGGGTTTTAACCTTTAGGGGTGGCTGAATCACCCCCAAGCCCCACCCCCAAGGGGCATAGGGTTGGCTTGGGGGTGGTTCAGCCACCTCCATGGGCAAACCCTCTAAATTTTGATGGGTTTTGACACATGGTGGTGACCGAACCACCCCTATGGCCCTCGGCCACCCTTAAGGGCCAAAACCTTTAAATTTTTTTATTTTTTTTTAATTTTTTTGCCATGGGGTGGTCGAACCACTCCCACCCCAAACCAGCCAAGGAGCCACATCTCTTCTTCTTTTCTTTTCTTTTTTTTTTTTTTTTTTTTTTTAATTTTTTAATTTTTTAATTTTTAATTAATTTTTTTAAAACAAATTATTTTTTTACTATAATTCCACATGTCAATCTCAGCGGTTGACACTTGACGGGCCGTTAATATTTGGACAAAAATGTAACAGAGATACCAAACAGGTTTTTACCCCTAATTCAGGTACCACTTATGAAACAAATAAAAACTAAGGTACTAATATTAAAAAAGCCTAAAACTCAATTGTACGGTTTATGACTTAATTACGTCCACATGAAAAAGCCTAAAGAGCTACATTACGCTCTTATTTCTCTTAATGATTTTACAATACAGAAAACACTTAATATTTATAAAAGAATTGATACAAATAAGTATAGTAATCAAATCAATCAAAACCTGATAATAATATTGCTCTAGAAAAACACAAATCGTTATCCATGCTTAAACCACAAAATAAGTTAGGATTAAAATTGAAATGAAGATGATTAATTTTACGGACAATATTTTATTTTGTTGCATCTAATTGTTTCTATAATTTCACATTATTTAAAAAAAAAAAAAAATTAATTATGTGACAATTTTGTAAAAAGAAATTTTCAATTAAATTAATATGGGAAATATATCAAATGTATTACTGAATTGGAATTGACCAATTATAATGCACGGCCTAATGGTCAATGAATTGGAACTGACCCTGCATTTCTGATTGGAGTAAGCAAAACGTTCTATTCATACATTCATCCTCTGACCAAATACGTGGCTACTTTTGATTAGTGATTAGGAAGCAGATACACCTACTACCATAACCCACAACCAGACGCATTGAAAGCGGTCAAAGCTACAAAGTCAAAAAATAAATAAAATAAATCAAACTTTAAAAATTGGATAATATTTTTTTTTTTTTCAAACTGATATCTTGAAAATTTCATCCAACCCACTCCAATAAATGCCAAGTGTCCTTTTAGTGAGAAGCACTTATTTTTTTTAACCCCATAATAACACCCGTTAAATACAACATCTACCAATGTCTCTAACGTTAGTCAAGAGTCACGTGCTGGTGGAGACTATTCTTCTCCCTTCTCTCTTTCTCAGGACAATAGGTGTAAGGATGTCTCTTAAAGCGATGGCCCTCTACTGAACTCTGCTTTTAAGAGAACCAAAATAAGAACTCGTAACTGGTCTGGAGTTGTTGTAAAAAGTGACCAAAGTCACAGATAGACGGGCCCTAGGGGTGGGCAAAAATCTGCCCAACCACCCCGATCCACGACCCCTGCCTCGCCCCGCCTTTAATACACCAGTTTTAAAAGTGCTTTTATGCGGGTACAGGTTGGATTTTGTCTAACCCACTTCGCTCGGGTTAAACAAAAACTCTAGGGACTCACCCCACCCCTAAAGAAAAAAAAAATGAAAAAAAGTTTAAAAAACCCTAATAACCCTAGCGCTTCACCTTCATCTTTTCATTTTCTCTAGATTCTTCGTGTTAACCCTAGTAGCGCCCCACGCCTCTTCAGTCTTCTAGCCTCTTCTCTTCATTTTCCTCTCAGAGTCCACCATTCTCCTCATATGCATCTCTACCCTACTCGTCGTGTCTCTTGTCTAACTCCTCTCTGGTTAGATTGGTTTGCTTCTTTCAACTTCTTTCGCTTTCACTCATTTTTTTTATGTTAGACCCATTTCTACGATCTCTTATTGGTCAGCTCTCTCTCTCTCTCTCAAGGACGAAAGCTATGCACTATTTGTTTGGTATCTCAGTTTTAATTTGTAGCACAGATGGTATCTAGGTTTTAGGAAAAGACAGACTTGGTACCTTCGTCTATTTTTTTCGTCCAATATTTAACGGTCTGTCACGTGAGGGTTGACATGTGGTACAATATTAAAAAAAATAAAAAAAAAAAATAATTAAAAACTTAAAATTTTTAATTTTTTTAAGTTTTATTATTTTTAATTTTTTTTTTTAGTGTGTCATGTGTTAACCCTTAGTAATTTACACGTGGCAAATCGTTAAATATTGGACTGAAAAATAGATAATGTACCAAGTTCATCTTTTTCAAAAACTCATGTATTACTGTGATACGAATCGAAACTAAAATACTAAAAAAATAAAATTTTTAACCCATAAGTATCAAACATGTCTTTACCCCTTCTAAAAATTTCATAATGTTGGGTGATTAACGTTAAGAGACATTGCTAGATGTTTTATTTAACAGGTGTTATTGAGGGTTTGAAGAAAACTATTAAAAGGACACTTGGCATTTATTAAAGTAGGTAGGATGAAATTTCCTTGAAACCAGTTTCGAAATCATTTGTCCTTGAAAATCGGATAAAGAAAAAAATTTGAAATCAAATTCAAATTCCAAGGCAACACAAAAAGGACCAAACTCTTCTTTCTTTTCCTCGACTGTAGCGACGTTTTCGTTGGTCTCTTCGTTCAAAGTTCAAACACCCATTCAGTTTTCTATTGTGCTCTTTCTTTTTTTTTGTATATATAGAACTCCCCAGTCTCTGGCTCTCTGAGTCTCTCTCTCTCTCTCTCTCTCTCTCTCTCTCTTAGTGCGTTGGTTTCATATATTTCACATTGAAGATTGAAGAAGTATGTTTGATTCTTATCAGCAGCTTGAGGCTGGGCCTTCTTATCAAGAGTCCCTCAAGGTTCTTGAGTCTGATATTCAGCATGCAAACGTGCTGTGAGTTCTCTGTCTCTGTCTCTGTGTTTGTGTTTATTTTTGGTCCTTTACTTTTAATGTTGTAATTGGGGCTTGTTTGAAGTTCGAATTTTAACTGGGTTTCTATGAAATTTAGTAACAGGCTTCTGATATTAATGGGTTTTCCTTATTTTCGCGAATTGGTTTTGTTTTTTGTTTTTAATAATTTGTTCTAATGTGTATTCTATTTCTACCTCCCTTTTTGGGGGGGTGCTGAAACTTACTTATAATGCACTGGAAATTCCAGAAAGGTCGCATGACTTACTAGGAGTTTGCTTCCTTCTCGTTTTTCAATGTTAGCTCTCCTGTTAAAGGATTGAAATTTAACAACTAAAAATAAAAAGGTTTTATTTTTAATGCACTTTAGGAATAATTGCCAATTCCGGTATCTATGGAATGTGTCCATGATACCAGTACATTATAGTGTTTTAGTCATGATTGATTGTGTAGAATTTCTTTACCTCGTTTCGTGCATTTTAATGTTCATATGAGTAATGGGCACGCTTTCAAGAAATAATGCAATTCCTCTGATTAGTTAGTGGGATAAAACTGCTGTATTGGCTGTGATTTCATCGTGAATTTCCTTTATTGGTCGTTTATGCAAACCAATTACGTTTGCAATGCGGGAGGCGCAATGTCAATAGTGAGTGTAGTGTTAGACTGGAATCCTCTCAGATTTAATGGTGTATGCTATCAATTTAACAGATATATAGATTTTGTGTTGAAACATTAACAGCTTGGATAATCTTTTGATGAGATCATAGTATAACATATTGTTTCAACACTTACAACAAAAGCTTAAGTTCATGGGTTTGGACCTAGTTATATCATAGTAAATGCTCAAACTTGTGACAATTTTTCAATACGGGACTTAACCTTTTGTCACTCATAAGCATATGCTCGACAATCTTCCTTTCACGTACAAGTCCATCACCGCATCAACTATACTCTCGCACAAATAGAAGTCTTTTACCAAGTATCATGCTCATTACCAAGAGGGCAACACTCCATTCTACTATGGGTGAGAACATATCAACAACCCTATAGGAGTCCACCATATAGCTGCTGCAACTCACATTTCATACTGACCCATTATTGTACAAATACTACCCTTGGGGAGATTAATATTTTTGGGAGTCTTCTAGTAAAACCATAATATAGGGTATTGAAACATCATTCAATTCAAAAACTTAAACTATGGGATTGGACTAAATTATGTTACACTAATTACTCACACTTGATAACTTTTTAATGTGGGACTTAACCTTTTTTTCACTTACACGTGTATACTCAATGGGTCCTTACTTTCTCTTGATATTGTTATGTGTTATTTTATTTAATTACAATTGAGCTATTGAGCACTAGCATGGTCACCAAATTGATAGACCAAGATATGGTTTTATTGTCTGATTAATATGTATGCAGGGCAGCTTCTATTTCAACAGGCAAGGGCGGCACATGTTTTCAAATGAAATTGGTTTACAATCACTTGGCACCCATTTTCTTGTTTCTGCTTCAATGGATTGATTGCTCATGTACATGTCTCCTTTCAAGTTATTTAAACCTTTTTCAAGTAGTTGTATTTAAGGTTAGTTTCTACTTCTGCAATTGTGCATTACTATGCAAATCAGACTATTAGACGGTGCCTTTTCTTTTTTGGGAAATTTGGTTTGTTTGTTAATTTCTTTCTTATTTAGGTGTGCGCGGATGGGAAGCCAAATATCTCTTCATGCGGAAGGAAAGCTACCATCAGAGAATTCTACAGTGTGTAAACCATCTTAAATTCTTTTTTGTACTAGATGGCATTTGGACATCATACAAAGATTTCAAGTGTTCCATTGTTTTATATAATTTACAAAATGAGTGTGCATTTTCAATATTTTAATTGTTCCATTTTAGTATTTTTTTTTTAGGATTAATTATTAATCTCTATGAATCCAATTAGCCTGCTATGTTTAATACTTTTTGCTTCAAACCAATTTATTCAGAAAGATACATTATTCTTTCAAAATTTAGATTATGTGAAATTTTGAGTATAAGAATATACTATTTTGTGCTGTCTTGTTTCTTCACTTATTCATATTCCCCCTTTACCCATAACTGTAGCTGTTATATTACCATCTCTTCTGCGCCTCCATGGTGACTCATTAGAATTTGAAACTACTCAAGAGGATGTTCATGGCTTGGAGATGGTTGTCAGAAAGAAATTAGAGGATAGGAGAAAGCTTTCAGATTTGGACTTGGAGAGAGAAGATGAATGTGGGATATGCTTGGAGCCTTGCACCAAAATGGTTTTGCCAAACTGCTGTCATGCCATGTGTATCAATTGCTACCATAACTGGTTTTTCCTATCTTTTCCTCCTTTGCTCTTCAATTTATTTCACTCTGAATTTTAGCGAGAAGCAGCAATTCTTAAAAGTTGACACCCTTCCCTTCCTTTGATATGTCATAGGAACACAAGGTCAGAATCTTGCCCATTCTGCCGGGGAACAATAAAGAGAGTAAATTCAGAGGACTTATGGGTTCTGACATGCAGTAATGATGTGGTAGACACTCAAACTGTGTTGAAGGAGGATATATTGCGGTTCCATATTTTCATAAACAGCCTCCCTGAGGATATCCCAGATGCTCTATTTTTAATGTATTATGAGTACTTATTTTAATCTAACAGATAAGAAGAATGATGTACAGAAAAAAGAAAATGCCAACCACCAGCTGCACATAATCTGCTGAGGTTGTCACGTAAAAAATTTCACTCCCACTTCATAATTTGCCGAATAATGTACATGCTGTGTAAGAGAACCAATTGCTGATATTGAAAATGCACTTCTTTCCGGCATGATATGGTTTGTGTTCATTTGTTGAGATTTCACTAGAGGTTTGGGCTGTCTGATGTGATATCTTGAATTAGACTGACAAGTTCATTTGTATTGTTGAAGCAATGTATGGATCTTAGTTTATTTCTTGCAATTTGATCAATGGATTATTACCAAGTGATGCTGATGAAACAACTGGACTGATTCTTTTGATTAGGCTACTGCCTTTGTTGGTACAAATCTTATCTCTGAAAGTGACTTTGGATGCTTTGTGTAAAGTGCTGCCCTATATCACAGCACAAGGATGAGTAACTGCTTCAGCATCTAATTCTCAGACTAACTGCTTCAGCATCTAATTCTCAGAGTAATTGCTAGTCAATTCTCAAGAGTAACTGCTTCAGCATCTAATCAATCCTGCTGCTAAAGTTTCATCTCATATTGTCAAGTTGGTACTTGATAAAATGCTGTGGTTTGTAGTGTACTCTTGACAGTCTTCTGAAGCTTCATGTTGCTGATTCCAACAGAGGAAATGTAGCTGTGATTTGATTGGTAAAATTACCTGCGTAATCTAGCGATTTATGTGTAACAATCTTGGTTGCCTCTATTACTTCCTGCTCGAGGTGCTTAGAAAGTGGGGAAAAGAAATTGTTTAGAGAGAAATTAAGATTGAGTTTCTAAGAAAGAATTAACAACTTCCTTGGCAAATTTAGAATACATATTGGAGGGCTCACTTACCGACGGTTTATAAGACAAATTCTCATGAATAATTATCAGTCCAAGTCATTCAAGGGAATTGAGAAACTACTGGAGAACCCAATTAATGATGAGCCACCAATAAGTCGCCACCGATGTCAAAAGGCCCGACTGCCCATCACCGTAGGACCTAAAGAGGTTGACGGTCCACAGCTAAGGGATCAGACAGGTCCCAAATGGCCTATGACCTACACAACCATAATGACCCGAGTGCACTCTTATCCAGACGTAACATCGAAACAGGCGATTCCCCACTCTGCTAGCTCAGCCAATGGTTTGCTCACGTCATATGCTCCCCTAACAAAAAAAATCTTCACGTCAGTAACAAACTATTGGTGGAAACTTCTAAAACCCTGAAAACCAAGGCAGGGGCAACAACCTTTATAAATAAACCAAGTATACTTAATTAACCTTTCTATTACTATGCCAAAATTCTCTCCTACCTTCACTAAACTGACTTGAGTGGTAGAGTGGTCTCCCTGAATTCACCACCGACAAACCCTCTAAACTCATTCTTCTATTGCAAACCGTGAAGCGGCTTGAGTCTTTGTACTAACACATGATTTTCTTTCGGTCTCTGTGACTGCTGCTAGTTTTCCTCTTGATCTTTTTAACTCTCCTTTGTTCCAACAAATCTGGTCTTGAAGCTTAAACAGGCAAACTAAGATAGTTCTCTCCTCTGCTTCTTTGCTCCCAGTTCATTTGTTAACAAAATCTGGCTGCTAAATTACCTTCCTCTTTAGTTCCTGGTCCTTGCAACTATGAATCTAGAGCTTGCCAGTTTGCTGATGACTACTCCACTTATGCCCATTGATCTCAAACAAAGCTTTTCTACCATTTTATGTACACCCTGCATGTAATCTGTTGGACCCAACATATATTCCCCAAAGGCAACCTAAACATAAATCCTGTCGTCTGATTCGTGTCGGACCTGAATGTCATTTGAAACGTAAAATGGGTTTAAAATAAAGCCAACCCCATAATTAGCAACTTGGCTGAGTTATCCATTTATATGAGACGGATTAAGTATAGAGCATTACGTGTTTCACCCGGCAGATTCGTAGGTTAAAAGTACGTTTTTAAACAGAATTGCAAAAAAGTGTTTCATTTGAAAGTGCGTTTAAAAATAAAAAAATTATCTACCTTTTCAAATCGCAAATAAGAAAGTGCATTTTTAAAAACGCATGATTTTAAAGCAAATTGCGTTTTCACATATCATGTTTTCATTTATTGTATTATAAATTCACTTTTTTTTTTTTTCTTCCTAACTGTACGTTTTGAAACCATTAAACTAAACATACCCCTAGTTTGGTACCTAGTGTTTTTCACGAATTCTTTGCCTTGTGAGAGCAATAAATTATGCAAGGTTGGAGCATTGGATGGTGACATTGTGAATGTCTCATGTGCTTGCATCTAAAACATTGAAGCTGCTAACTATTTGGTTTTCGTTTACATGTTTGCTTCATACAATTGGGTCATAACTGGGATTGTGATCAGCTTCAACTTTTATGATCTTTGATTCTTTATTAGACTCTAGTTGGTTGCTGATTAATTGTACAAAAGTAGTGCAAATATTCAAGAATTCTAAAATATGATTTTTAATCCAAAAAAAAAAAAAAAAAAATTGACTCATTTGCATATTATTTGTAGGGCTGACAATTTTTAATATGACCCGTGAATCTGATATAGACCCAACACAAAATTAACAGATTATGATTGAAAGGTATGTGTTATATGAATGTGTAACAGATCTTGTAACTTGCCTTTTGACCGGAAAAGAAGCTTAATCTAACCTCTTATTACGACCTATGTTTGCTAATTTATGCAATTAACGGAACTATAGTCTATAACTATCCTTATTGACTTAAACTACTCTTATTCTAAGATAAGCTACTGCCAAAATAACTTCAAGAATACGTGGTTGTAAGTGGTCTTTTGTCATGCCAACGTCCTCTGCCTGCCCTAGAATCTTACTTTCATAACAATCTAATCTATTTATTTAAATGGGTCAGATTAGAACTGACTTATATAATTTTATATTTATGTCTCAATACGATTTAAACCCGACACGCGAACATAAATTATCAACCCTAATCATTTGTCACAATTGTATTAAAAAAAGAGAGAGTACTAAGGATAGAACTCCTCGATTTAAAAAATATCAAGGATTTCTATCCTTATCAGTTAGAAGAATGGAGTAATACTCATTATGGGCTTAACCAGGAAGCAAAAAGAAAAATCAAAATCCCACATGCAGCCTCCCCTAAAGGAAGTTTGATCAGGTTGTGTCGTGTAATGAAGTACTAACCATTAATACAAAGACTCAAAATGTATTATTTCATTTTAAATGAAAAAATTATTTGATGATTAGAATTTAATGTTCTCGAACTTAATATTGATGTATTTAAAGGTATAAATAATATTAAATGATACATATGTCAGCACGTTATTTAAAGTAGTTAAATGACGTGGTATCATTTAAACTATTAAATTTTGACAATAAAATACCCACATTAAAATTATCTCATTGAGAGGTCCATTTATTACCTTTTCTTTAAAAAAAAAAAAAAAAGAAAAGAAATTAGGTTAAAAACTCTTTCATTATCACAATTAATCAAGAACAAAACATTCTAATGATACAATATCATGAGCACACAAGGGGGCTTTCTCCACATGAATTTGTTCATTTGGGAGATTAAGAGCTTCCTTAGTTGATTTGTGAGCGATTATGTTTGCTTTTCTCTTCGTATGATTCACATATTGTAAAATGTTCAAGACAATCCTTGAATTTTCAATTAATTGACCATATCGACACCAATTCATTCCATCTTTTCAACGACTACAAAGGGATCGTTTCGTTTTTGTAGGTTGGTCCCGTCTATTGCTCGATCTAATTAATTCTTTACCTACTTGCTAGTACAAAACAGTTGTTTTCATTTTCTTTGTTCATACAAAATTTCTTCAAATCTAGGAAAGAAAAAGGCTAGCACATGTGTATAGGGCTTCTATATGTAAGAAAGTTGTGCAGTTTAGTTGGCGACATACACTCCAAGTCAAAAGGAAGAGTAGCATAATTCCGTTACGGAATTTAAAAAGTATTTTTAATACATAAAAAAAAAAAAAAAAAAAAAAAAAAAAAAAGGTTCGTTTGAAATGTAATTCCTTAACTTTTTTTGCTCTTAAAAAACAAGTCAAAATGCACTTTAAAAAGAAAAAATAAAAATAAAAATTTTTAAATAAAATTAATTTTTATTTTCCAACACAAATGCAAAGAGACTCCTAATTTAATTTAACTAGCTCATAACTGGCGCTATGCGCGGGATTCTTCATTATAATTTAGTTTTAGAATTTAAATATATTTGGTCTTTTTATTATAAGTTAAAAAATGCTTGTAAAAAAAAAAATTATCACACATCTTTTAATAAAAAGACAATAAAGGTTAAGACCCTTAATTTAATTTTAAACAAAAAAAAAAGCAAAATTTTTAAAAATATTTGTTCACATAGGTGTAGTTTATAACGAAAATAAGTATTAAAAAAAATAGCAAAAAGAAAATCTAAATTCCAAATACATTAAAATGAAAAAAAAATTAAATTCCGCAAAACATAAGTCTTTATCTTAGTTTAATCCATATACATTAAAACATTTTTCAATCTTTGTTCCCATAGGTATACATGGTTTAAAATGAAAAGTATAAAGAAAAAAAAAATATCAAAAAGAATACATAATTTAATCTAAATATCAAAGCATTAATACAAAATTAGTAGGAACCTTTATGTGATACCTATTATATTTCAATACAAATAAAATGAAAAATGATTCTGAACATTAGGAAAAAAAAAAATACAGAGAAAATTTATACCCATAGGTAGCATGGTTCAAAACGTAAAGTATAAAGAAAAAAAAAATAGCAGAAGAATATCTAGATTCTAATTATAAAAATGTATAAAATCTAAAGTCCTTCAACCTCCACAAAATCAAAAAAGAAAAAAAAAATCATAAACATTCAAATGAACAATTACTCAATCAAAAATTTTACTAACAAAATAAAAACATATTTAGATTTCAACCAAACATATAAAATACTAAATAAACACATTTAATTGTATCATTAATTAAGAGAGAGACTAATTGTATCATTAATAGAGAGAGAGACTAAATAGACCGGTTCAATTTTATTTAAAAGACCGATTCAGTACTTAAAAGACCGGTTTAGTCATTAAAAAGTATGGGTTCATGCCACGTGTCACCATTCTATGCCATTCTAAGGAATAACTCGGCTTATATATATATATATATATATATATATATATATATATATATATATATATATATATATATATATATATATATATATATATATATATGATTTCCGTATGAACATTAAATATGACCAAAAGAAAAGAAAAGAAAACATGACCATGTGAATCTCATAAATACATCTATGAGGAGCAGTTGTATTCGGGTAAAACATGACCACATTGCTTCCGTCATCCAAAATTATTGTCCAGCTCCCAGGAATCGGTGGTGGACACCCAGGATCAGTTTGGCAAGCCATTGCCAATTACCCATAATTGTCTACAAATCAAAACATTTCAACTTTTTTACATTTTTTATATCACTTTAATTATTTTTTTTTATTATTCAAATAAAAATATTCACTACAAAACAAATTTTTTTTTTACTTTTCTATAAAATATTTTTAAATTTTATATCACATCAATAACTTCTTACTACTATTCAAACAAATATATATATATATATATATATATATATATATATATATATATATATATATACATATAGCGACAGAGACAGAGCCCGAAACTATTTTGGTTAGAGGCCATGCCGTCAAGGCATAAATTACAAATATATTAAGAAAAAATATTTATAAATTATCAATTAACGAACTCACATAAAGAACAATATAATATAATAATTTTAATATCCTAATTACAATACCACTTATATTAAGAATTGAGCTTAGAAAAATAACCTAAAAAAGTGCAACTTGCGTCGAGTGATTTTGCACCGCTTCTGTGTTGCAAATTAATTATTATTCTGTATCGTAAAAAATAGATTAAATAAACAATTTTCAAAAATTTATCCGTACACACTACACAAAACAATTAACAAGTAAAAAAAAAAAAAACCCCCCCCCTCCTATCGAGTATAAAATAAATAAATAAATAAAGTACTTTGTAACCCTTCAAGGACAAACCTATCACTAGACAAATCACAAGTCACTTTCTTAAAAAAAAAAAAAAAAAAAAAAAAAAAAAACAGAAAAGGACAAACCTATCGCTAAACAAATCACGAAAGACAATTTTTGTTATGGGTCTGCCATACTCACCTCCAGAACACGGCCAGGGAGCGGTTGGAGAGGTGATGGACTGTGAGTCGGTTGATGACTCAGCGTATGGAGTATTCTTGAACATTCTAGAAGATTAATTAGTTTATTGTTCATTTACACTTTTACCTCTAGGTTCCATTTCTGTTTTAGAAGAGAGAGAAAGGATGAAGCCCTGGTGGGTTGATTCCACCAGAGCCATCAATAAATAGAATGCTACAGTGAGAGGAAATGCAGAATTGATATTTGAGATATTGAGTTGTAAGCTTCATCTTGAGAGTCAAGGCCTCTCTAAGAGCTCTTTAGTAAAATTCATCTGCGTTTATATCTCCTTTTCCTTTCATTCTTGCTTGTTAATCATTCCTTCCAATAAAAACCCACCATACTTTCTATAAAAAAAATAAAATAAAATAAAAAATAAAAAGAAGACAAACGTCACACTTCACAAAACAAAAAGAATAATTTTTTAGTCTCTAGAAACTTCCTTAAAAGTAAAACAAAAAGAATAGAATTTATTATTATTATTAAAGAGAACTCCTGAACACTGAACCTGTCCCTACCCAAACCCCCCTTGGTCTGGTCCTTCCCTAGAAAGGCCAAAGCAAAACACTCAAACACAAGTTCAAGTTGGAAATAAAAAGCCATGAGCCATCAACAGTTATCATCATTCATCACCAAAAAATATATAAGTACAACAGATTATCGTGAGTCCGTGAGTAAGTGAGTTGTTTAGTGAAGAGCCGAAGAAGGGTGGTCTGGTGGAGTCTCTAGAGAAGAGTCGAAGAGGTATTCAGAATACCCATTCTTGTTTCATTTTTTATTTATATTTTTTATTAAATATTTTTGTTTCAGACTTTTAGTTGTTTGGTTGGAATTAGAAACGCCCCCTTAAGTGCTTGTGCTTGCATGCTTTTGAATTTTGATGTCTACATAATACAAACTAGAGCAAATCTGCGGATTTTAGGTTTTTTTTTTTTTGGTTTATTTGGTTAAGAAAAAAAGTTAAATGGATAAGGGTCAACAAATTGAGAAGGGCCAATGGGCTAAATGTCTTTTTATTTTTATTTTTTTTTATTATTTTTTTTATACCCTTATAATTTTTTATTTTCAAAAAAGTGAATCGAGTTTTGAGATTTCAAGATTGACTCGTTTATGAGTCGAGCTCGAATTCGAGCCAAGCTATAAAATGCGTGTTCAAACTCAACTCGTTTAAAACTCGGGCGAGAGCTCGAGCTCGAGCTCGAGCTTGTTGAAAACGACATTCAAGCCAAGTTGGGTTACTCGACAAGTTCGGGTCAACTAGAATTTAAACTAGGCTATTAAATTTTTCAGCGCGTAATCAGAGCAGAGTTCAAGCCCAAGTTTGTAAACAACCTCTATATTAATTATTAATAACTTAATATGTTAGTTTAATATACTAAAAACTATTATCAAAGCATTATAATATATATATATATATATATAAGACAATATTTACTTAGCTAGTATACTATATGCTTATTTAGTGTGTGTGTATATATATATAATACAAAAAAATATCGAGTAACATATAATTAATTACATTTACTTAGTATATGTTAATAAATTAAATAATATGTTAGTTTATGAACTAACTAGTTAGTATGTTAACTAATACACGCACATATAAATATTAGGTGATATATATAACATATATCATGAGCACACAAAGGGGCTTTCTCCACGTAGATTTGTTCATTCAAGAAATTAAGAGCTTCCTTAGTTAACCGTTGAGCAACTATGTTACTTTGCTTTCCTCTTCATATGATCCACATATTGTAAACTGTTCAAGACAATTCTTGAATTTTTAATTAATTGGCCATATCGACACCAATTCATTCCATCTTTTCACCAACTACAAAGGGATCGTTTCGTTTTTGTAGGTTGGTCCCGTCTATTGCTCGATGTAATTAATTCTTTACCTACTTGCTAGTACAAAACAGTTGTTTTCATTTTCTTTGTTCATACAAAATTTCTTCATATCTAGAAAAGAAAAGGCTAGCACATGTGTATAGGGCTTCTATACGTAAGAAAGTCGTGCAGTTTAGTTGGCTACATGCACTCCAAGTCAAAAGGAAGAGTAGAATAATTCCGTTACGGAATTTAAAAAGTATTTTTAATATATAAAGAATTGTTTATTAAAAAAAAAATCCAATTTTTTTAAATAAAAAAAAGGTTAATTTTAAAATATAAAAAAATAAAAAAATAAAAAACTTAATTTTTTTTTTTTTAAAAAAAATTCCAACACAAATGCAAAGAGACTCCTAATTAATTTAATTTCCGTATGAACAATAAATATGACGAAAATAAAAGATAAGAGAAAACATGACCATGTGAATCTCATAAAGGCTTATGAGGAGTAGTCGTGTTCGGTTAAAACATGTGACGACATTGCGTTCGTCATCCAAAATTATTGTACAGCTAGCATTTATTGCATTGGTGGTGGAGAGCTACTTTCTTCTAGAAGGTACGATAATGAAATATCAAAGAACTTCAAAAGCAAGGAGGGTAAAAAGATAAATGGTCAAACACAATTTTCAATTTAACCCTTTGACTTTTAGACAAAAAAATTTTAAAAAAAGGAAATTACTGCTGATATAATACCATATAGTGGTGGACGACCTCTCTTTGTTAATGCTTTTTATTATTATTATTTTTGAAAAAATATTTTAATATAACATAAAAATAAAAATAGTTATAATTTTTTTTTTTAAAGTGTACGTTTTATATTTTGAGTTGTTTATTAATATTTTTTTTTAATCGTTATTGTGATTATTGGGTTAATCGTCACACCATTCTTTTTTGGTTGAATGGGTTAATGTCATCCTATTTACAAATCAAAGATCCCACAAATCATGACAAGAATCCTTTTCAATTTATTTGAACCGGAGAGGATCCTATTAGTTTTATTTTTGCCCCTCAAATAAAACTAACAGTTCCTCGTGTATATATATATTAAGGTAAATATTTAATGCATGTAATTATTTACTACATGCATTTTTAATAGAGTTTTACATATATTTTTAATTAAACCGAATGCATCTATTAATTCGGTTAAAAATGCATATAAAATATTTTGAAAAGTTGTGCCCTCTTGTTTCATAGGTACTTTATGGTTGTCAAAATTGATAAACCACCGCTTAACTCAAAAGCTTAAATCGATGGGAAGAAATAAATTTAATCATTTAATCATACTTTAACAAGTGGTGATCATTCAACATAGTATCAAAGCAGACGTCTAGAGCTCAAATTCTGTTTATCTCATTTCAATTAAATATTTTACAAGTTGGGCTTCACCTATTAAAAGAGAGTTATGTTTGAGCTCACACGTGAGGGAGAGTGTTAGAGTATGATTCGAGCTCGTTTGTGTGCTCGATTTTTTTTAAAAAAAAATATTCAAAATTGCGAATATCGAGAGAATTTATTTTTTGAAATTATATTTTGATGGTTTAGAAAACATGAGACAAAATTAGAAAAAGTTGAATAAAATCTTAGTAGAATTTGAATTCTAAAAAACAGTATTTCAAAAATATTTGAAAAACAAAAATCACCCAAACACCACTATAAATCAACTTAAACTTTTAAAATAAACTTGATAATTTAACAAAAATATTCTGGCAATAATGAGATTTGGCTTAGGTACTACTTTCTCGTAGGTTTTTAACGGTTCAGATTTCAATAAAAATAATAATTAAAATAAATCTAAACCGTTAAAAAAAATTACTCGAAATTTCTGTAATTATTATTTTACATCACATAAACGAAGGACACTTGGATTCTGAAATGATCACATACTTTTTGGCAAAGGCTAAGTAGTAGGAGTTGTACACGGCGCCGCGGAATCATCTGATTCCACCCTCACAAGCTTTTTTGACTTCTCTCTGAGAGAACCGCAACAAGAACAAACAAACGCGTATTCCATGTTTCCCATTTCACGTTCATATTGACCATGTTGGACGCGGAAACAAATGTGTGTGTGTGTGTATATATATATATATACATACACATTTGTATCCATTGTTTGGGAGTAAAATAGATGCATTGAATCATATATATATTGAAAGAAATCAGCGCCTTTAATTGCTCTTGTTACGTTGTAGATCGAACTCGTACGTAGATAAAAAAGAAAAGGAAGAAAAGATCGTCGAAAAGGAGATGGGAGGAGAAGGTGATGGCCATGGAGGAGGAGGAGGAGGAGGAGGAGGAGCCAGGGAGGCTGCGAAAGCGGAGAAACAGAAGGTGTCGTTCCTTAAGCTGTTCTCCTTCGCCGACCGGATCGACGTGATCTTGATAGTTGTGGGCACGATATCGGCCATGGCCAATGGGGTATCGCAGCCGCTCATGACAGTCATCTTCGGCAAGCTGATCAACTCCTTCGGCAGCTCCGATCCATCCCAAGCCATTAACCAAGTCTCTAAGGTTGTTTTCTTACAATGTTCTGCATGATTTATTTATTTTATATATATATAAAAGGTGAATTTGGTACCTTTACAACTCCATTTTTCATGGTTTGGTTATGAAAAAGATTACCATCTTCTACCTTTAACCACAAGATTAGACAGTGAATCTTATATATATATCTATATATATCTTGACTTTCTAATTGTATATAATTATATTTGAACGTTTGAATTTCAGGTGTCACTAGAGTTTGTTTACTTGGCTGTTGGTACGGGCATCGTCTCACTTCTACGTAAGTGCAGATGTTCCTTTTCTAGCTCTCTGTCTCTTTCATATTATATATTTCTACGTCGATCATCAAGGCAAAATGCTTAACGATCATCACTTTGTGTCATTATATTGCAGAGGTGGCATGTTGGATGGTTACAGGAGAAAGACAGGCCTCTCGCATTCGGAATTTGTACTTGAAAACCATCCTGAGACAGGACATTGCCTTCTTTGACACTGAAACAACAACTGGAGAGGTCATCGGGAGGATGTCTGGGGATACCGTGCTGATTCAAGACGCCATGGGTGAAAAGGTAAACCTCTTTTTCTTCATTTGGGTTTTGTCTACTTTCCCAAGTAGTACTCCCCGTTTGTTCTAGGATTGGAATGTATCGTTAACAAATTATTCTATATATTGACAGGTAGGGAAGTTCATACAGCTCGTTTCTACTTTTGTGGGTGGCTTTGTGATTGCCTTTGCAAGAGGATGGCTCCTTTCCCTAGTGTTGCTTTCCTGTATACCTCCTATTGTCCTTGCTGGTGGAGTCATGTCTATCATCATGGCAAAAATGTCAGGCCGCGGACAAGTTGCTTATGCAGATGCTGGAAACGTTGTAGAGCAAACAATTGGAGCCATAAGAACAGTAAGCTAGGCATATATTATATATATTATAATTTATAAGTAGCTTCACAAAAATCCCAATTTCTTGATTCTCTTTTTAACTGTGCAAGGTTGCTTCCTTCACTGGGGAGAAGCGAGCAATAGAAAAGTATAACAAGAAGCTGAAAATCGCCTACGCTGCTACAGTTCAACAAGGGCTAGCTTCTGGGATAGGACTCGGTTTAGTTATTATGATTGTGTTTTCTAGTTATGGACTCGCGGTGTGGTATGGATCCAAACTTATCATTGAAAAGGGATACGATGGTGGACAAGTCCTCAATGTTATTATGGCGATCATGACTGGCGGAATGTAAGTGCCTATCATATTTTAATTTGATCAAATAATTGCCTTGGTAGTTTGTTTCCATCACATATACCATCATGTCTATGACTTTGTCCATGCCCACATATGGCCCTATCGCTGTTGATTTAGAGTCCGTTTTGATTTTTAGTTTCAAAAAGTATGATTTGAAAACAGTACTTTTCAAACGGTAATTTTTTAAAACGCACTCTTAGATAGTACATTTTCTGTGATTTGTTTAAAATTAAACTTTTTATTTTGAAATTGTAGGGCCAAATAGACTCTTAGACAACCTGATTGAATTGATTATCTAACACTTCACTCACTCCCAGATGTTTGTTTTTGTGATCTCGACTAGGTCATTAGGCCAAGCATCCCCTTGCATGAATGCATTCGCATCCGGGCAAGCTGCAGCATATAAAATGTTTGACACAATCAAACGAGAACCCAAGATTGACGCCTATGACACTAGGGGGGTTGTATTGGAGGACATAAAAGGTGAGATTGAACTAAAAGAAGTGTACTTCAGGTACCCTGCAAGGCCAGATGTGCAGATATTTTCTGGATTCTCCTTGCAAGTTCCAAGTGGCAGAACTGCTGCTCTAGTTGGGCAGAGTGGAAGTGGGAAATCTACAGTGATTAGCCTAGTAGAAAGATTTTATGATCCTGATGCTGGTGAAGTGCTTATAGATGGTGTCAATTTGAAGAAGTTGCAGCTTAAATGGATAAGGGAGAAGATTGGCCTCGTTAGTCAGGAACCTAATTTGTTTACAACTACTATTAAGGAAAACATAGCATATGGGAAAGAAAATGCCACTGAAGAGGAGATCAGAAACTCAATTGAGCTTGCTAATGCAGCAAAATTCATAGACAAACTACCCAAGGTAATATTAAACCTAGTCCTTTGTTTTTTGGTGCTTCATAGCCTTTTAGTAAATTGCAATTGATCAAGAAAAGGGATGGCTGCATTTTGTTTACAGGGCCTTGACACAATGGTAGGGGAGCATGGAACTCAGCTTTCTGGTGGACAAAAGCAAAGAATTGCAATAGCAAGGGCAATTCTGAAGAACCCAAGAATCCTGCTCCTCGATGAAGCAACAAGCGCACTGGATGCTGAGTCTGAACGCATAGTTCAAGATGCACTGGAGAACATTATGGCAAATCGGACAACTTTGGTTGTTGCACATCGTTTGACGACTGTTAGGAATGCTGACGTTATAGCGGTGGTGCATCAAGGGAAAATTGTGGAGAGAGGTAATTAAAACTCAACCTGTTGTTTTCATACCAAAATTGCCAAACTTGTGATCACCAAAATTGAAGTGTTTTGAAAATCTGAATACTAGGAACTCATGGGGAGTTGATAAAAGACCCAGAAGGGGCTTACACCCAGCTTGTTCGCCTACAAGAAGGAGTTGAAGCAGAAGACAAGCAAACCTCTAACACAGATAATAAGGCAGTTGACATAAATTTATATTTAGATAAGACCATGGCCATTTCTAGGAGCCAGAGACAATCTCTGGCAAGGTCCGTAAGCAGAGGTTCATCAGGTAGCAGGCAGTCTTTCGCAATTAGTTATGCTTCCCCCAGCGGCCCAATCAGTTTGCTTGAGACTGGAGAAGGAGTTGAGGAGAATTATGAAAGAGCAGAGATGGATATTGAAAAGCGTATGAAGGTTTCCACAAAACGGTTGGCCTACATGAACAAGCCTGAGATTCCAGTTTTGCTGGTGGGAGCTGTTGCTGCAGCCATACAAGGTGTGATCTTCCCAATCTTCGGCCTCTTACTCTCATCAGCAATCAAAATGTTCTTTGAACCTCCAAGCCAGCTACGAAAAGATTCTCGATTTTGGGCAGTTGTGTATGTAAGTTTGGGCTGCGTTGCTCTAGTGGCTATTCCTGTACAGAATTACCTCTTCGGAATTGCAGGTGGAAAATTGATACAACGAATTCGTTCCTTGACATTTGAGAAGGTTGTGCACCAACAAATAAGTTGGTTTGATGATCCTGCAAATTCAAGGTGTGTTAAACATTTGGTAATTCTTGTGTGTTTTTGGTACATAACCTTTAAATCTCCTCGTATCCCTTAAGCTAATAGAGAATGATGGATTTAAACTTGATTAATACTATTAAAAAAAAACCGTGATATTTTTATAAACTGGGTTGGAAGAACATTAACCATGTAAATCTATCTGCACATTTCAGTGGCGCGGTTGGTGCAAGGTTGTCTGCTGATGCTTCCACAATCCGAAGCCTTGTTGGTGATACACTGGCTCTAGTTGTGCAGAATACGGCAACAGTCATTGCAGGGCTAATCATAGCATTTACAGCAAACTGGATACTAGCTTTTATAATTCTAGCTGTGTTGCCCTTGGTGTTAATACAAGGAGTCATTCAGGCCAAGTTTACCAAGGGCTTCAGTGCAGATGCCAAGGTCAGTAATTTCCTCCTTAAAAGTTCTGCAAATTTATGAAGGAATATGTGTACGTTAGATGTATCAAATATCAATGATGTTGTAACCATTTTCAGGTGATGTATGAAGAAGCGAGTCAAGTGGCAAATGATGCCGTCGGCAGCATTAGAACTGTTGCATCCTTTTGCTCTGAAGGGAAGGTGATGGATTTGTACCAAAAGAAATGTGAGGGGCCCAAGAAACATGGAGTTCGGTTAGGACTGATAAGTGGGATAGGTTTCGGCTTCTCTTACTTTGCACTCTACTGCACCAACGCATTCTGTTTCTACATCGGTTCTGTTCTTGTGCAACATGGGAAAGCAACATTTGGCGAAGTTTTTAAGGTACTGTTTGGTTCTTTCCTCTCATCTCCATGTATGACTGCTTTAATTCTTTCTAGTTCTAACCAAATATGAGAATTTTTGCAGGTTTTCTTTGCTTTGACAATATCAGCAGTAGGGGTTTCCCAAACTAGTGCCTTGGCTCCAGACAGCAACAAAGCCAAGGATTCAGCAGCTTCCATACTTGATATTCTCGACAGCAAGCCTCAGATAGATTCAAGCAGCACAGAGGGCATCACACTACCATCTGTCACTGGGAATATTAAGTTGGACCATGTCAGCTTTAGATACCCCACACGTCCAGATACTCAAATCTTCAAAGACCTGAGTTTGAACATCCCCTCTGGAAAGGTATACTCATCAGCACTCGGTTGTAGTCTTCCTTAAATCCTTCTTTTCTTTTTTATCCTATACTATTTTCTTGGTAATGTTTCAAGTTATGATCCACCCAAACAAACCACCATTTCTTAGATTTTTAATAACTTTGATGTTTGCATGCTCCAATAACGGTGGCAATTCGTATTCGAGTGTCAAAACATGACTATAAGACTATATACATTAACCATAATCTGACCCATTTAATTAAAAGAACTAGACTCTTCAACTCTAACCCACTAATTTCATGTTAGGTTCATGAGTCGTGTCAAAAAGTTGCCAGCTCCGTATGAAACCTAGTATAATCATAAAAGTTCAAAATGCAGTTCAACTATCTTATTTGGCATGTACCTCTGCAGCTCTGCTGTGTCTATATGCATATTGATTATTTAGTTATTTTCATTACACATTTGAGTCAATTGCTTTGCTTGAAATTCTATTTGCAGACTGTTGCTTTGGTTGGAGAGAGTGGCAGTGGGAAATCAACAGTAATCAGCCTCATCGAGAGATTTTATGATCCTGATTCGGGTAATGTACTACTGGATGGTGTGAATATCCGAAAGTTCAAACTAAGCTGGTTTAGACAACAAATGGGGTTGGTCAGTCAAGAACCTATCCTCTTCAACGAAACCATCCGTTCCAACATAGCTTATGGCAACCAGGCTGATGTTACCGAGGAAGAGATCATTGCAGCCACAAGAGCAGCAAATGCACACAGCTTCATATCCTCGCTGCCTCAAGGCTATGACACCTCTGTAGGGGAACGAGGAGTGCAGTTATCTGGCGGCCAAAAGCAACGGATTGCCATTGCGAGGGCTATACTGAAGAACCCGGTAATCCTTTTGCTCGATGAGGCCACAAGTGCACTAGATGCAGAGTCAGAGCGAGTAGTACAAGATGCATTGGATAGAGTGATGGTAAATAGAACGACTGTCGTTGTTGCTCACCGCCTTGCCACGATTAGAGGAGCTGATATAATCTCGGTGGTGAAGAATGGTGTAATCGCTGAGAAGGGAAGTCATGATGAGCTGATGAAGATCACTGATGGGGCCTATGCCTCCTTGATAGCACTTCATATGAGTTCTTCGCCGTAAGGTGAAAAGAAGAATTAAAAAACAAATAACAGCAAGATAAGCTCCATCTTGCTTTGCAGCCATGGTGGACTTTAGGTGATGTAGGAAGAGATTTGTTACCAAACTAACCAGTTTCGCTGTAAATGATAACTTGTTCGTACTTTGCCCCATGTGCACATACGTGTACAAGAATAAAACATCTGTTATTGTTATTTGTTAAATTTATCCAAATACCAATTTTTTAATTTATCCGTCAAACAACTATATATTTACGAGTAATTCTAAAAGTCACTTTTTTGTCTCTCTTGTTTTCCTCCAATGATGTAGCTTTTAAAATCATCATAGAGCTTGTGATTGATCACTGTTGAATTTTGATCAAGTGGTGATTTTAAAAGCCACATCATTCTTAAAAGGATGTAAGAGTAATTTCTAAAAAAGAGATGTATAAAAAATGTACAATAAATGTAAATATATATATATATATATATATATATATATATATATATATATATATATATATATTTCTTAAATTCAATAATAATTAATCACAAACTCAATAATAATTTTAACACGATGGGTTGTTTGTTTTTCAAGAGCAACACCTCATTTTCAATGGTTGCTCCAACCCTTACATAAACTTCAATTTAAACACAACAAGCACGTCTTCCATGGCTGCTCAATCCTTGCAATAATTTTCTCAGTTGAGATTACTCAGACTCCGATGGCTGCTCCCACGTCTTCCATTGCACGCTTTACTTCTAAAACTCAGGAAGACGATGGAAAGGTCGGAGCAAACGAGGGGCTACTCTAGAAAACAAACGGTGTCTGTTTTGCCGGTGTTTATATAAAATTAAATCTTGACCATTGAATAGCTTTATAGAAGGGTAACTGGATGTAAAATAAAATAAAATAAAGGAGTAAGAGAAGAAACCCATAAAGCAACCTCAAGTTTCAACAAGAAGTACAATCTTACAATAGACAACAATGGTTAAACACCAAACTTCTTTTACGGAGAGATACCACTGAAAGCCAGTGGCTTCATCACAGAGGCTATTGCTCAGATAGAACTCGAAAAGATAACTGATTGCTATAACCTTTTCAATGCAGGTACTAGAAAAATATGGCTCCCATCAGTAGGTTCTAACCTAATGTATAGTAGTAAGGTATGTTCCTCTATCAACCAGCTAAATGCCAGATCCGTAATTTTTGTTTTCAAGTAATACTATACCTACAACTCTTTTACAACTTGCTAACGTTTACGCATGTGGTTGGTGTCACGTTAGTCACTAAAAATAAAAAAATTAACAACCTCCAATCATATGCTAAGACGTGTCGGTAAGTTGCAAAAGAGTTGTAGGTCAAAAAAATTTCTTTGTTTTCAGTATCTAAACAAAAGCCATCCTTCTTTATGAACAAACATACACACACACACAAGACATTCATAGCATTGTGCCTTCACAACAGAAGGCATAAGAAAAAGAAATAACATAATTTGAAAAAACCCTACAGCATAGAACCTAGCAACAGTGTTCTTTTTCTTTTCTTTTTTACTATTATATGGATAAAACGTTGCTTCTTTTTTCAAATTGGAGGAACAACAAACTAAGCAGCTGAATACTTGGGTACCACTTAGTAAACTTCACCATCCTCATTACTCGTAGGAATCCTTTGGCGCTTTGCCACATATCCTGATGGAAACCACCCTGCTTTACCTCTGCATTCTCCTTCTGACCATCCTGATGGGCTCACCTGGATAAACATGTGAAGTTTCAGAATTAGTGAGCAAGTAAACATTGAAAAATATAAGATCCATAAATTCTAGTCGTTTTCCTACTTTTTTTTTAATATCTAAACAAAAGTGTGGCCTCTGTTTGCTTCTTCGTTGAATATATTTCCTTCAAGACTACAAAAGTGGGCATTTCAATGATGTTGGTGAAAATAAGAAACAAATTTGATGGTTAGACGTCAATTTCTTTATGTTAGGAAAAAACATTAAAACGTTAAACACACTTATTCAAATTTTTAAAAGGAAGTTTTAATAACATCATGATCAATTGGGTGTCTTATAGTTGTCACAGTTTCAGAAAAATAAACGCAAGGCAACAGGAAAATGGAGAAGGGGAAAAGAATATATAGGGATCATGTGATACCAACAACCAGGAGAGGATGATTCAAAAACCTAAAAGTAAACCTATAATATGAGGATGAAGTGGACAGGACCATCATGAGAATTACGTGTTCCATTCGTTCCAGCTAAAAGAGGTGCATGAAATGAGAACTGCGACCGCAAGGAGAGTATCCCACCACAAAGAGACATGCCGTGGAACGCTAAGGTGGATGTAGAGCAAGCAAAAAGGAATGTATATATATGTATGTGTATGCATGTGTATTTATGAAAAGAAGTGGACTTCCATATTTTACTGCTATAAAATTGTATCCAGCATATTCCTTCTGTTCCAACCTTTAAGGAGATGCTGCCCATATGCAAATATGTCTCAAAGTAAGATATATGTCACAAGGAAGAGATAAAGCACCTTCCGCACGACAACGTAGTCACCCATCGACAAGCTCAGTTCCTTCTCAGATTCAGCACTAAAAGGATGCGTCGCCTGCAAGAGGTAAATAAAAAATTTAGTGAATGATGCTATGATATGTATTCAACAACAAAGTGTTTTAAGGAGTCAGTTCAAGGAAGAATGGCTTAAAAATTACAGTGGCTACTGGATCAATTTCCAATGGCATACTCCAAGAAGAAGCAAAATTTATTGATAACATGACAAATGAGAGTATATCCACATCAGAATCCTGCCCTTTAAGACACTGTGTTGTTTACCTTCCCAATTTCTCTCATGAGGATGTGCCAGTTCTATGTCCAAATTTTACTTCAACAGTTTTCTTTTCCACATTTGAAAAAAAAATAAAAATCATTGTGTAAGAAGAAGCTTTTATACAAGAGGATTAATAACACCCTGTGAAATGAGGGCTAACCCTACATAGAGGAGTAGAAAAACACTACACAAGGGGTTTTTAAGTGACACCCAGTGAACTGGCACACACTTTGCCCTTAAAAAAGGAATTAGAATTTGGCATCTACTAAGAAAATGGCATCGGAAAGTTTCTAGTGAGGATGAGAAGCCACAAGTTTTGTCTTTTGTTTTCCAATATGGTCTCTGAAATGATTGGCATTGCAAAACGTCACTTGTCCTTACTGCAGCTTTATTTCCTTCTTCTTTTTTTGGGTTTTCCTTTCATTTCCCCTTTTGAAAAGGTTCAATTGAGAATTGCAAGAAATCTCACTGAATACCAAATGGGGAATGGATAGGGAATGATTATTTTTGAAAGACAAACAATGGTGTAATGCCTCTATGCCATTGCAGAGCATAGAGATGAAATGTGGCTGTCATACAAATCCGGGGATTGTCCAAGCTCTTTGAATTTAAAGTTAAGAAAAAATCATGACTGGAGATCTCAAGTCTTCAGACTCATTGAGCTACTCTTCCATTAATTTGAGGACGAAGATGAAGAGTTAAGGTGGTAGCTGCCTTTTTTTAAAATTTTTACTAAGTCAGATCATTCTACTACACCTTAGAGCACTAGTAGCAGTTACCCTATAAGTAGTTCTGTTCCCTAAAATAGGAAAAATTTGAAAAAAGTCACAAAAAATCAAGCCACAGCAATTACCCTATTTTAGAGGGTCATCCTAGGGAAGCTACAGTGCTACCCTTCCCAACAGGTTATTTTAATAAAATAAAAAAAATGTTTGTTTCTCTCCTCTCTCCTTCACGCATCCTCAACCTCAAAATACAGCTCTCTCTCTCTCTCCTCTCTCATTCAGTCGTCCTCAACCTCTCTCCTTGAGGGTCTTGCAGCCGCCACCCACCTCAACTCCCACAACATCCCCTTCCTCCTCCTTGAAGCTTCTGACGCCATCGGCGGAGATGGACAACGACGCTCTTCCCTTCACACCTCTATCTCTCTCATGTTCTATGTCTTCTCTCATTCTCAATCAACAACAAATGAGTGAACAAAAGAAAAAACAAAGAACAAAGAACAGGGGAGCGATTGGGTAAAAAAGATGCAAACAAGAGAGAGAGAGAGAGAGAGAGAGAGAAGAAAAGATTTTATGAAAAAAAAAAAAAGAAATAAGAAGAGAGACAGACGAGAGGGAGAAGAAGACAAAGGTGAGAGAGCTGGAAGAAAAAAAGATAGAAAAAGAGAAGAAATGGCGTCAATGGCTTCAAAGAAGAGGTAAAAAGATGCAGAAGCTTCCAGAATAAAGTAAACAAAAAAAAAAAAAGTAAAAGGTCAGAAATATTGTTTTAATGATATAGGAAAAGATAAAGGGAAGCTGTTGTGGGGTGCTTTTGTATAAGGAAAAAAAAAAATATGGTTTGATTCCTTAAATTTTTCCTAAATTAGGGAAAATGGTTGGAAATTTGTTGTTACTGCTCTTACAGCCCCAATTAAAACTCTCCTCTTAGAAGTTTTCCCCTGCTCTTATTCCCTTAAACATCTGGCTTTTATAGATAGTTCTAAGGACACCTTAAATCACCTTGATAGTAAGAGAAATAGGAAGTTAATTTACTTATCAAAAAAAAGAGAAATAGGAAGTTAACATAGTGTGTCAGGGCACACGAACTCAGGCTCTAGGTCAACAGGCAATCATTTTATACACCATCAATTTGCCTCTCTAATCCTAGAAACTCTTGATTTGGGATATCAACGGTATTTCAAGTTTCTTTGGAAGATAATTCGGCTGTCATTGGTTCTTGCGCATCATGACTAAGAAGCACCCCCCCCCCCCCCCCCCCCCCCCCCCCCCCCCCATGTTGCTATGTAAAAGCTTTGGTAAGCTAAGGAACGCTAAAACCTTTTAAGGGAGCTCATCATTTTATCATCTTTCAACAATTCCTAGAAAATGCCACTCGCGTCCATTTAGCCTTAGTGCAGTACTATTCCTCTTCTTTAAGAGGTCTTCATAACTTGTGTCTCCTGATAACAAATGTAATAGAGTTTCAGGCCATTAGCTCTTAGTCTTCTAGAAATGGCTGCTTCATAAAGGATCAAAAGGAAGTCTGTTACTTTTATGGTTTCGCCATCCTCTTCTTTCTGTTAAGCATTCACCTGTAATACACTTATTGATAACTCTTCCATGCGGAATTTTTTTTTTTTTTTTTTAATAAGTTCATACACAGCCAATGGGTCTTGACTCACAAGCTTACCCCTCTGCCCATCCTTTGGGGGGGGGGGGGGGGGGGGGGGGGGGGTGGGGACGACGACATACAGTTGAGCTAGAGCTCCTTGGCATAAATCTTCCATGTGCAATTATCTAACCCGGCTAAAATTTGAGCATTCATTATTCTGTGCCATACACAAATAGCCCTAAATTTTTGCTCCAAATTCTTATCACCATAATCTGCTAGCCTCTTAAACCACCTTTCCAACTCTAGTCTTTCACCTAATCCTTGAAGGAATAATCCAATAAATTGTCCAGTTTAAGTTCATCATCTACTGCAAAATTACCTTTTTCCTGCCTCCAGATTTCCAAACACCTCTCGATCTTGTTGAGGAGCTATTAAGTTCCTAGCAACACTAGAGATCAGAAAAGCCCTAAACATAGAACTCAATCTGATATATCTTTAAGTCCATGTAGACCACTTCTCACGAAAATTTTGGGCAAAAATCAAGTCCTCTCGCTTACCAAAAGCAATCTCTACTCTGGTTTGATTCCCTCTCCTTATGCTCTGAGTGAAAGAAAGCAACCAATCCAGAAAGTAAGTGTAGATATCTCCTAAAAATTAGTCACGGTTAAATATTAACTCCGGTTAAATATTAACTCAAAATAATAATCCATCAAGCGCACAGAAGCGGATTTCCATGAAATTGATATCCAGTAATCACTTGATTGCATCTTCTTCCAAAAGAACACAATTGAGGGATTTCCACATTCTGTCACTCTGATCAAACCGCTCAGAGTCTTGGATTATTTAGTTAAAACTTCAATTGGTAAGTCTGAGTATTGATGCAATATGATTGAGACAATATCTAAAATAATATTTGAATTTAACCAAAAATAAAAAAAAATTTCCTTGAACTCCTCGCTAAAACAACCAATAAAAGTTTCAAAGCTAGGTAAAAGTTGCATACTTCGGCCAAGAAGTACGTTGTTTTATCTGAGCAGATATCTGACATAATCAGAGGGGGGGCAGATTCTTTCCGCTGTTTCTCTGAGACCATCTGCCACAAGTTCCAGCCAAAGAAATAATTTTATATAGCTTAAAATGACTAGAATTCTCTTTTGAAAACAACAGAGCCAGTAACAAACCTCAGCTTCAACCTCACCAAGAATAGCAGCTATTCTCAGATGATAATTCTTTTCTCCTTCAACCTTCAAAAGCAAAAAGTTCATAAAAATCACACTCCAAAATCATTATGCATGGAAACTTGTAGCCCCAAAACTCTCTGCATATACCATTGAAACAAGCCTCTGAAAAGTCAGTCTTTGCTGCTGTGCTTCAACAGCTGCCAATGCAGCTGAAGCTTCTTTACCCAGTACAGCCATGTTCGCTTTTAGTTCGTGCATCTTTGCTTCTGCTGCATGCAGTTTTGCAACATTTTCAGGAATTGGAGATTCCCTTACTCGTGCTTGTCTTCTGGAAACTTCTACTGCCTGTTTACTTTTTGTGGTCAATATGAAGAATGAGTTTACAATACTTACATTCAAAATAGGAGACAAGAAGTGAATAGGAGAAAAGGATGCATGGGATGGGATGGCCATGTTAAAGCATAATGATTATATAATATAGCATGTTACTGATGCATGGGATGGCCAGTGTTCTGATTACCTGTGCCTCTGCTTCCTGTCTCATTCGACTATAACGTTGAGCGAGATGACGAGCATCTTCCAAAGGAGTGCCGATGATCATTGCTCTCAAGGGATCTAAAACCTAGGGGGAAAAACATTAGGGTTCACGCTTGTTAATGAATGTGGGTTTCTGTAGAAAATGAACTGGGCTTCCACTATAAATAGTCAACTTTATTTGTAGTCCATAAAAGGCGGTATACTAATCCTGACCTCCAAAACTTTAGTTCTAACCGCACAATAATTATCAAAATCAAATTTGTTTCTGTACAAAAAGAGCATTTATATACTAGGATGATACTGCTGAACCATAAAACTTGCGCAGATGAAATAGTCTAGTAGTTAAAGAACAAAAAATAAAAAAGAAGGAATAGAACAAATAATCATCATATAAGAGTTCACTACCCAGATGCGGAGCAGCGTCAAGAGGCTCCAGTCTCCACTTTTAAGTTTAAAGAGAGTCGGGAAGTGAAGAACTTAGAGTGCACAATTAATTATGATGCCAGGGATTTTGGTTCTAGCCTGGGCAAGGCAAGAGGGCCATTAATGTAATGTAATAGTCTATGGGTTTTGTGGGCTAGTTTTTTTTTTTTTTTTTTTTTTTTTTTTTTTTTTTTTTTTTTTTTTTTTTTTTAATAAGTAAGAAAATTTCATTAAAAAAGCGTAAGGTGCCCCTAAGTACACAAGAAGTATACACAGGAGCAACTCAGCTAGCCCATAAGAAACTACATACCCACAACATCCAAAACTCACATGAAACCCAAAATACAAAAGAAGCCCCCAACAAACACCTAAGATAAAATAAAATAAAAACCCCCCATCAAACACCCAAAATACAAAGTAACCCTCATAATACAATAAAACCCAAGATACAATAGTAACCCACCATCAAACACCCAAGATACAAAGTAACTACCCATAATACAATAAAACCCAAGATTCAATAGAAACCCCCCATAAAACACCCAAGATACAATAGAACTCCCCATAATACAATAAAACTAAAGATACAAAGTAAAACCCCATAATACAATAAAACTCAAAACACAAAGACCAATCCTAAAACCCACAAGAAGCACCCACAACCCACCCAACCCTATAACCCACAAGGAACACCCAACTTTGCCCACAAGGAACATCCAAAGCTGCCCAAAAGCACCCCAACCGAACAAACCCACAAGGAAACCGAACAGCCCTCCCACAAAACCAAAAAACAGCAGAAAAACAACCCAAATACAAAACAAACCCAAAATACAACTGAAATGCAAACCCGTAATATAATCCAAACCCGAAATACAAAAGAAAAGCAACAGTTACAGTTACAGGAAAAAAAAACTACAGGCAGTGGCGCGTACTGCCACGCGCACTGGGGTGTTTAGGTTTCCTCTTGTTTTTGGGCTTTGCAGGTGTTTTTCCTCTCTTCCCTCTTTTTTCCTGTTTTGGTGTCTTTTTACTATGCTTCTTGTATGTTTAGGGGCCCCTTTACGCTTTTTATAAACTTCTTTGCTTACTCATCAAAAAAAAAAAAAAAAGTGTTCGCTACCCTGCACCACGAAACTAGCTTGTTGCAATTTTTACCAGTCATTGGAATGCACACTCAATAATGTTAAAATATCTTACATAGCTAAGGATCCTAAAGAACTCCACGACTCATGTAACCCAAGTAGAAGCCACTTTTTCCCTTCCATGTTATAAATACAAATCACTGGCTTATGTGCCTGACAGCTCAAACACTTAAAACTTATCTCAACTACTTTTTTAAAAAAAATTAAAAGTAACAATATTGGTAAGCTATCATTTGTCCTGTTAAGTGTGTAAGCTCCTACATGGAAGCTAAAATACAATTCTCAGTGCTGATACCAGAAATCGAAAGGCAAGAATTATATGCATCAACCAACAGAAGCCAAAAGCACATCAAATTTCCAGAACTGACTAATAAGATTGGAGTTGGGAGTTCTAAAAGTAACAAAGCATCAATTTGAAACAAACAACAAGCACGGGAGAGTTAGGGTCTAAAATAGTCAATGTGCAATTAGGTAGCATCTAGGACAATAACATCCAACAGGAAATGGCAGATTCATTTTTTCATTCAGAATACTCCAGTATTTTACATATCTGTAATAAAAATTTAAAAATTACCAACCGGTATAGTAGTACTTATCCAAAAACCCATTTCGATTAGTACAATTTTTATAATGAGTGTTTTATTAGTACAATAAAAAAGACAACCTGTGAAGATAACAGTTTATTAAAGTCCTCCTGCTCCTTTTCCACATGATTACGAGCATCTCCATATATAGATGCAGCCTTCGCTAAAACATTATCATTTATGTTCTCAGCTCCATATCTGCAGCAATCCTCAGACAACTTGGTTCCTACTACCAAAAACATTATAAATTGTAAGTGCTAGCATAGAGGCACTATTTTTTCTTCAAATCATGTTTTATCTATAAAATATATCTAATAAACCCAATTGCATATCACTTCCAATCCCACAAGATCCCCCATATGATACATATAAAGTAGTGCTAAGAGTATACTTAATTCATCACCTGTTTCAATATGCTTATACCCTATGGCAGTTAATGCTTCCGCTGCTTTGACAATTTCTTTTTGGAAATCCTGAAAAAGAAAAAGTGAAGGAAAAGACCATTACATTCAATCAGAAGTAGAAATTAATGAATACCATTATAGTTACTTCCAGAAAATTAATGAACTACAGACAGCATGACAAATAGCAAAAGGAAGATTAACAAAGCCAACACTTATGTTCACCAAAATTAGATGTTCTCCTTCACCATTTGTGTCACCCTCCAATATCAACATCCCTGAACACTAAGTTTCTAAAAAACCTATATGGACCCTTGTATTTTATATATTTTCTAAGAAGATTACAAAACCAACTACAAGCAACCTACTAAGACAAAATCTCCTTCCAATTGCTAGAAGCTTTAGGACCAGAAACTTCAGCGAAAAACTAAAGAAAGATCAAGCATTCCTTTAAGTATGAATAGATTTCATGAGCAATTTAAAGGGCAGCTCATTCATGAAAAAACCATAGAAGACCAAACCGTCATCTAATTATCATCCAAGAAGTAAAGTTTGCCCCTACTTTCAATAATAAGAGATAATTAGATGACCGTCAATAATTATCATCCAAACCGTCATCTAATTTTAGCTCTTTTTTGAAATAAACAGTGAAACAGAAAAAACATCTCTACCCTTCCAGAGCGAGTGGATTTGTACAGTTTGTCTAGCTGTTGATGTCTGTGCATCTCGACCTCATCGATGACCATTACATCTGAGCTATCATAGCCAGTTCCACCAAACTGCTTTATCACAGCCTGCAAATCCAAATAACATAGAGCAATTATATATTTCGCTTCTACAATCTAAGATTAAAATAAAAATCTTCAGTTTTCTAGAACACACAAAACTGTCAAAGAAAACCTTCAATTCAAAATGCTGATACAAATAATGAAAGTTAATTCAAAACACTGTTTGGTTTCAGAGAAACCATAGGAAAAGGAATAGAATATAGAAGTTTTCATTCTTGACCCCGCAGAACAAAATCCTCCACTAGACTGAACTTAAGCACAAAATGAGGCCTGATTCGATAGGTTTTCTTTGTTTAAAACTCAAAATTAAAACCACTTTCCGCTCCCTTTCTTTTCTTAATATCCTACCGTTTCTCGGCAACCAAACGGAGCGTCAACGAAAATGAAGAACGAACCAAAAGCAAATAAAAAATTAAAAAAAAAACACACACACACACACACACACAATTGAAGAATCTCCGCTAATGTGAGCCGGAACGCAAAGTTTATTCACGTTTTCGCCCACATGTTCTCGGAAACCAAACGTATCAGAGAACAAGAAGTAACAAGAGAGACTAGAGTAAGCTAAACCTGTTGTTGTTTTGCGACTTGTTCTCTGAGCTTACTGGCTTGTTTTCTCAGAGCGTCCATGGCGTGCTCTTTTGCTCCGTCTCCGATCCTTGACTTCGCAACGACAGCGCTTCGAATTATCGAAGGCAGCGAGAGTGATCGGAGATAGTTAGTCGAGATCTGACAGCCGAGTAACCGACAGAAGCTATGGGATTTCGTCGTAGCTGGATTTGTCGTAACGATAATTTTTCTTTCTTATTTGGCTCGGGAAAGGTTTGTGTGGTGCCCAGGTGTAGTAATTTCAAGAATTTTGGGCCGTTGGATGGTCACCGGCGTTTGATTGATCTGTCAATCAGTTTTATTTTTTTCTCAACTGACAAAAGTATAAAAATCCTTTAAAAAAAATAAATTTAATGGAATAATTTTTTTATCTCAACATTTATCACAATTATCAATTCGTTATTTATCACATTTACCAACGTAGTATTTACCGTAAATTTATATTATTGTTACATGTACATTTTTTGCACATCTCTCATTCATCATTTTTCTAAATTAATCATTGAATCTGTATGTATAAATAATGAGGTAGCAAAACCTCATCCATTTATTTTAAAAATAATTGTTAAAATTTTAAAACCTTATATTGTAAAATATTCTAAAGAGTAATTCTACCCTTTACAAACATTTATATCACCTATTTCCCACAAGTTGGCTTCCATCTCAGGCGTTAAAAAAAAAAAAAAAAAACACTTAAAATATGATACGTCAATCGATATAAAATGAATGTTAAAAAAAAAAAAAGATTACTCATACCTAGGTATGAAAAAAAGACTGAATATTCTATGCATAGAGCATATTTTTCTCCTAGAAACTGATTAGACATCGGAGTGAGACCCCCTGGAATGGTCTCTTGATTTTAGTTGTTTTGTAGTATTCTTTAGGAGCGTGAAGAACATTGAAGAACGTGTAATTCATACCGTATCGAAAACTATCATAACAATTTGGCGCTGTATATGGAAATGATTATTCGTTTCTCATTAAAAAATAAAATAAAAAATCATCATGGTGATTAACACGTCCTGGAAGCCAAATCAACCGGCAAGGTAAAGTCCAACCGGAGCTGGTTATTCAGCCCAACCCGAATCCAGGAATTCAGAACAATCCACAGCCTCCACTGTTCCCTCCTCAGGGCGGTGGAGACAGAATCGCATAGCAGCGTTGGAAGCCTAAATTGAAGCTCTAACACGGCAAAATGTAGAGTTGCTGCTTAGAATTCCGAGACAATCCCATCCCGAGGTGAACCTGGATGAGTATGAAGAAGAGCACAATAGCCATGCCAATGGCCATGATCAACGAGACGGCGATCACCAAGAAGTCAATTTCTGAGAGAATAATCACCGGGAACAAATGAATGGAAGGGCCAACCGTTGTGGAGACTGACGAGAAGATGCAGGAGATCTGAGCAGAATTGTTGTTGAGTTGGAGAGAAGGTGTAAGTACATAGAGATGGAGAGGAAGGACAACAACAAATCTATAGTGGTGGACAAGCTTTTATTGGGTACTGGCTCACCCTTCATCAAACAGGTAGCAAACTACCAGCTACCCAAGAAGTTCAAGGCCCCTCAGATGTCGTTTTGAAGCTAAGGGGCTTTGGAATCTGATTCTCGTTCTTTGACAGCCATGGATAAATAGGTGGAGAAAATGCAGCTTCGTCAGAATTACCGGAATCTTTGGCACTTCGATCTCCTTAGCACCATCAAGCGGACACCCCTTGTAAGGACACTCTGTTTGGTTCCTGAGAAAATATTTTGAGATTTCAGCTAAGATTGCGTGTGTGCGCGTTTTTTTTTTTTTCCCCTTTCTTTCTTTCTTATGAAGTTTTATTTTGTTGTTTGGTTTATGAGTAGTATCATGTTTGGTTGTAGAGAAAATGTGAGAAAATAAAAGAAAACCGAATATTTAGAGTTTTGAATGGTCTCTTCAACAAAACCCACCCTGTCTCGCAAACCCGCACCTCCTGCCCTGCACATACCCACACCGCACGGTTTTCCTTTAAAATAAGCGGTTCACGTGTTGAAATTACACAACCCACAGGGTTGCGGGGCAGGGCCAAAAAGGGAGGAAAACCGTCTCGCCCCGTGCCCACCCCTAGGTTCAGGAAGCTGCCCATAAATTATGTTGATAAGTTAAATGAGTTTTGCAAGATATTCTTGACGGAGTTTCTAGCTTTGCAGACACGGAAGAAGCCTCAGGATACTTGTTAACATTGCATCAGCGCAGGAATGAAACTCTTAAAGTAGTTTATGGCCCAGTTCAACTGAGAGAAGATGGCGGTTGAAGATCCAATCGAGGATATGGTATTCACTGCCCTCTATCAAGGCATTTCACCAAATGAGCATCTAATGAAGAAGTTGGCCCGGAACCAACCGAATACCCTGCAAAGCCTGATGGATAATATAGAAGAATTCATTAATCAGGAAGAGACTTAGAAGGTTATGGCCAATTCAAGGCTACACGAGGAGTTAGCTCCGGCAAATAATAAAAAAAAGGTTCAGGAAAGCTGATGGGAAAAGGCAAAGGCTGGTAAATAAGTTCAACGACTAAGACATTATGCCTCTTAGTGCTGGGATATCAGAGTTCCACATGGAGATAAAAAGAGATCCGGAGTTTCGCCAACCACCGAAGATACCAGGTAATCCTCCTTACAAGAATGGAGGCAAATATTGTGATTTCCATGAACAAGCGGGTCATTACACCAATGGGTGCATTCATGCATAGCCCTAAGGTTGCTAATTGAGAAGCTCATTAAGAATGGCAAGCTGGTTCAATTTTTGGGAGAGCAAAGGAATCAACCAGGGGACGACATGGATAACAGGCCCCAGAATTGTTGGGACTACTAGCCCTAGACCATCAGTCTCGGGATTACTATCCGTGAGATCGCCCTCAACAAGATGAGAGGGATCGGGAGAATGATCCCCAGGATGATATAGAGAGAAGAGAGGACCAAAGAAGCATGAGTCCACGACGTAGAGAACTAAGGCAACATGAGATTATAGCCGAGATCAAGTATTAAGGACTGTTAGGAGTTCTGGGTGAGACTCTTATTTTCTGTATTTATATTTTCAAAGAACTAGGTTATAATTTTTTTAATTCAGACTTATTATAATAAAGACAAAAGATTCCCCAAATTTTAGGAGTATAAATGGTTTGAATAAAAGAATAGAGCTAACTTAAGCATCGGAGCAGAATAGAGCTAACTAATGGCTTAAGATGCTAATAAAAAATAAGATTAGGCTTGTTAATAGCCATTATAGTAATTAGAGAATCTCATTCTAAAATAAAATAACTTTGAGCAAAATGTCCGGCTAACTTAACCGCAAGCAAAGCCGCTTTAGCTTCCCCCATATTCACATCAGTTGTATTTAGGGTGCGTTTAGTATTGCGATTTCGTAGACAAAAAGTACAATTTTAAACCAAATCACAGAAAATAAATCATTTGAAATTGTGTATTTTTAAAACATTGCGATTTGAAAAAAAATAAAATTTATTTGTTATGGTGTGCTTTTTTGAAAATGCACAATTTTAAATGCTAAATTACGATTTTACCAAACGCTTAACTGCATTTTCAAATTACACATTTTAAAATTATTATTTTTAAATCGCACTTTCTAAAATTCTAAACTCAACCAACCTTCCATTTTCATTGCTTATGACGGACGAGATGACTGATAATGTGGGACTAACAGCAACATCAAAATTTGCCTTTAAAGATCCCGGAGGAGGGAGGCTTGCATTAAGCTCCACCAAGCCTGTTTATGAGCCGAAATTGTCATTTTGGTTTGCTTCAACAAGGATAGGACATCCGATTTGATTGAGTTATGAACAACTTGATTCCTTGTGATCTTCACTTTGTGCGGTACCTCTCTCTCTCTCCCTCTCTCCCTCTCTCCCTCTCTCTCCATTGCTTGGGTTCTTGGGGTTTAGTTCAAAGGGGGATGGGGCTATGAATGGGTTTAGTTCAAAGGGGTATGGGCTTTCTTTTATCCCCATTTGCAGCTTGATTACGTTTAATTTTTGGATTTGACATGTTTTAAGATCTCTGGGGTTTGACGATCTCCAGATCTCTGGTGTCTTATGAGTTTGTTGATGTTTCTTTGTATGGGTTTCTTAGATTAAGTTTAATTTGTCTGCTTTGAGTAGCCTCTGTTAGGTACCAACCCAGTTTGTATCTTCCTGTTTCAGTGCATGAAATTCTTGTGGCATTTCTCTCTACTTGTGTTGCTTTGAGTAGCCTCTGTTGCTTATTTCTCTCTACTGTTAAAAAGTTCTCCTTTGGCTTTTTCTCTCTACTTGTGTTGCTTATTCCTTTCTTAAAATGAATTGTGCATTCTTGATTTTGGGAAGTGGATTTGTTGTTTAGATGAACAGTTCCTGTTTATAGGAGTAGAGATAGAACATAACTCCTTTTGGCTTTTCAATTTTTTTAATATCATCTTAATACACACGTATGTACTGCACGACACCTTGTTCTCTTGATCACCAGTGCATTCCTGAATCTGAAATTTCAGCAAATATACATGGTTACTAAAGAGGACGAAAGCAAGAAATCAATCAATCACATTTGGTTTGATAAGGAGCAAGATACCATAAGGAGAACTGCATATTTACAAATGGGGCAAACTGCAATTTGGGGGGTTTTGGAGCTTTGGCTGGTTATCTTGGCTTTGTGCCAGAGCATTATGATCACCATGTTTATAAACACCAGTGGAAAAGGGGGGTGGATTATTTATAATGGATACTTAATTAGATTAGGTCCCCTTAATGGGCTACAGTTTTCATTATTTCCCCATTATAATACACTTTATTACTCCTCCACACTACATTTTTGTACTTTGTAATGAGGTTCCATTTAACATCGTTATACGACAAAAGAGCTAGCATAAACCAAACCCATATATGCTCTTTATGATTGGATATTGTATAGCTCATTAATTTTCTGAATTTATTGGTCCCCTTGGTGATAACTACAACTACATTTAGAGATTGAATATCCACATTGTTACATCCACAAGATTGTTACAGCATTAAAACAATCATCACTGTCAATTGTGTTTTATTCTTAATAAGTAGTTTCTTATTTAAGATCAGTACCCTCTATATAACCAACACTGGTTTCTGCGTAAAATGAATTTAGGTTCTCATCCTCTGTTTCCAGTTTGAACTTCTTCTTGTTGCTCAGTCAACAAAGTTGAGAGACATACGTTAGTAAAAGAAGTGATGAACTGAGGAGATTTTATTCAATAATATACAAAGTGACATCTTACAGCAATATAAATACTGGTCTTGTACAGAAATAGAAAAGGAAACACTATAATTCTAATTTACATCAAATCAGGATTGATACATATGTCAAATTAGTTCATAATTATTTCTCCAGCTTTCTTTCCTTGTGAGTGCAACGGGTATATTTCTGCATACTTGAGGAGCACGGTTGGCAGTGTGTCAACTGTATCCATGATAGTTTCCTTTGATATCAGGACTGTCATTATGATCTGATTGCATCAGTGTTGACTGCATTTGATTGCACATCTCTTGGTCCTCTTTCTTTCCTTTCATAGTGTGATGTGTTGCATAATTGGCGGGTGTGGTGTTGACATCATCGGCTGTTGGCAGATTGTCTCCATGCATGTCTTGGGACTTTCCTTTGCTGACAGTGTGCGATATTGTGGCATGATATGCTGCATAATCAGTGTCTGCAGCATCAATGGTTGGCTGATTGTTTTCATGTAGGTCTTGAAGCTTCTCTTTGCTGGCAGTGTTTGATATTGCAGCATTGAGTGCTGCAATATCGACAGATGTTGTTTCCTTAGGCAGCTTAGCGGTAGTTGTTTTTGGTGCAACGTGTGCTGCCTCAGTGGCAGTGTCTTGGAGTGCTTGTGTGACAGCTGCAGCCATAGGTGTCTTAGTGGCTGCGTCTTGGGCTGCTGTGTTGACAGCAGCATCTTGGGCTGCATCGTGGGCTGCTGTGTTGACAACAGCATCAATAGGTTTAACAGTTAGCATGTTTGACACGCTAATTAAACTGAATCTAGCTATATCATTGCATATATATATATATATAAGCACACCGCTGGCAATGGGCAGGATGCAATTGAGCATTGATGATAATTCTTCTGCTTGTGGAAGATGACACCAAACCCAAACCCAACCCATTTTAATCACTTGACATACAATCAAGTAGAACAACATTAATTTGTAAAATAATTTAGGTTTCTGATTTTGATGCTCTTGTTTGATTTTTATAGTTAGATATAAAGACATCCTAACTCTATTATAAACAGGTGCCATCATTGAAGGTGGTGGCGTTGAGGTTCGCAGAGACAGCGAGGGCGAGGATTGAGAAGGCAGGAGGAGAGTGTTTGACCTTTGACCAGCTGGCTCTCAGGGCGCCTCTTGGTCAGAACACGGTGTAATACATAGAACCCATTTGTTATTTGCTTATGTAAATTTAATTTATCTTGCTCATTTTGGAATGCATGTTGCCACCCTAGTGCTCATGTTTTGGGTTGATTTGAAAGTCGGAATCTAGAGTCCACGATGAAGATTTTGGATTTTTGCTGTCTTAATAGCTGCATTCAATGAGTAAAGAAGCTTATTTTGATGCATATATAATGGTATATTAGTTGTTTGGAATTACTTAGTTTTTGAAGTTTTATCACAAGGCTTCAAAGGAGAGAGAGATATCAAGAATGTGTCAAGATTTTTTTTTTTTTTTTTTGGTGGGTTCGTGTAGGGACTTGTTTCCTCTTTCATTTTCGCAATTGGGATTTTTGTTAGCAAATGTAAATTTTGAAAAAATTGGTAGTTGTAGAACTAGGAGACTGAATGAAAGATACATGCTTAATAATGGTCTGTGAAGGAACCCATTGACTATTTTCCTTTCCCTCAATTCTTTTGAGAACCAATTGGAACCTCTTTTCACTCTGACCTGGCCAACCAAGCGAAATTAACATGTGTTTATTTATTTTTTCTCAAAGGTCACCTAGATAGTTGCAAAAAAAAATATGAAAAAGCTTCCTTGCTGCATATCTTTGCTCGTCTATTGGGAATCCACTGATTTAAATCGTTACTCTGTTAAGATATTCCTGGTGATTTGCTACATGTTGTGCTTCTTCCTCGTGTAAATTCCATCAAATAAAGTTTTGCTGGTGCTTATCGCAGGTTCTTCTTAGAGGTCCTAAGAATGCTCGTGAAGCAGTCCAAACATTTTGGCAAAGCTCCTGGTGTGCCTCACAGCTACACTAAACCTTACGTGCGGTCCAAGGGAAGAAAATTTGAGAAAGCTAGGGGAAGAAGAAACAGCAGGGGGTTTAGAGTTTAATTTGCTTTATATTCGTTCTCCATTTATAGAGAAAAATTTATATCATTTCTCTGCAAGGAGCTTACTCTTCTTGCACCCTTCATTTTTGTCTCATCTTCTGCCAATTTGTTTTGGTTTCGATCTGGTTGGTTCCAACACATCTTCGCATAAAAAATTTGTTTTGTCATTTGATTTCTTTTGGATGCTCCCAAATGCATAAGATTGTTGTGGATGTTTTTGGCTATACGAATTGAGTCTTAAAAATTCAATGGGAATTGAGATGCTCACTGGTGCTGGGGTGTGTATTTTCTTTATCCAGCACGTTGTGTGTGAAAATGTGCTCAAAGAGTTTTTCCCATACGAGTAAGCTGCCTTTTACTTCGAACGGCTTGAAAAATGTTACCTATTAAAAAGATGGATGAAATTATATTCAAGTCTTATAAGGAGCATGTCACATTTTTATTAAATTTTTTTAAGCCGTTTAATGCAAAATGAGGCCTAAATTCGGGAACAATTCAATTTTTGTCTTTTGATTATGCCGTTTCGTAGTTTAGTGGTCGCCTGGTCGGCGGTTTCATGTTTTAACGTGTTTTGTCTCAACGGCATGTTAACATGAAACGATTCAAATGAAATCCTCTCCCATGTCGTTTGGGCAGATCTGGGTTTACATTTCAAGCCCAATGGGCGGTTCAAAGCTTAATAAATTTTGGCGCCCTCCATTATTGACGTCTGTGCTACAAGTCGTTTTATCAGAAAAAGAAGTAAGCTACAAGTCGTTTTTATGATTCCCCAAATCCCAAGCAAACCAGAGGAACCGCTTGGGACCATATAAAACGGTTAAAACTTTCTTTTTCTCCCTCTTCTGCTGCGGCCTGTGAGAAGAACAACAATGGTAATATTCTGTTTACCCAAACGCGTTTATCTCTGTTTGGTTCTCAGGAAAAGAGTGATAACAAGGAATTTGTTGAATGATTCTTGTGGTGTACGATCAGCTATACCGGTTTCTGGTACGGAGAACCGGAAGCAACTTCAGTGCGGTGATTCTGAAGCGGCTTTTCATGAGCAAGATCAGTTTCTCAATCATGGCGGTCCAAATGCATGTACTCATTGTTATTTCAGCCCTGGCTTTCTCATTCTTCACCGCCAATGGTTCTGACCCTGCAAGTTCAGGTACTCATCAAAACCTGAACGTATTTTTTTTTTCTTTTTCTTTCTTGTTTTTTGGTAGTAAGTGTTTTGGGTTTCATTTGTGGCAGATAAAGCACCACTACCTAAATTTGCTTTCAGTTGGTTGGATGACAAAGACACATTCCGTGCCGGTGATGTTGCGGCTATAAAGATTAAAGTACTGGAACACGCTGACAAGCTTGATAAAAATGCTTTTAAGCCCACTCTTACAGTGAACGAAAAGATGGGGAATAGCTCTTATGTATCTGGGGTTCTTTTGGATTTTGAGGGTGATCCTAGTGATTGGAGAATTAACTTCATTGTGATCACAGCCGGGTTATTCAATGTGCTCATCGAGGAGAACGATTTCAAAGTGCTCGATTCCTCGATGCATTTCCAAGTTGAACCAGGTGTTTACTAATTGTAGTCAATTGTGACAATTGGATTGCTATGTTACTGTCTATATCTGCATATGTTACTTTTCCTGAAATGATTGATGCCATACACTTAACCCACCAAGAGAAGAGTTGTATTCAATTTGTGTGCAACACATGTACTTGCTGAAAGTTCTCCTGGTTGTTTTGACAATTAGCATGAATAGTTTGAACTATTATTCGTTTAAAATTTGAATTTGTCACGAGTTGATCAGCTGTCTTTGAATGTTTAATAGTATTGCTATGTGTAATGGAACTTTGGATCTAAGCTTTAATTAATTCTTGCATGCTATCGGTAGTGCCAAGAAAGATGTGTGCTAACCCAAATTGTGGTTGCCTGATTGAAGGTCAAATGTACCCGTCTGTCTGTGTTGCTTCTTGGATGAATCTCATGAATGAGTTTGATGCCGGGACAAAAGCGGCAGTTCTGATACTTCCTAGAGATGCATTTGGGAATAATATCTCTTCAACCACTGAAGAGCCCAATGTACATAATTTTACGGTGTCAGCATTTTATGCAAATGGTTCCATTGCAGTTGTCCCAAACATCACCTTCATGGGTTGGAATGAATTTGGTTATATCATCATCGAGTTTATTACAGTGCAGGCTGGAGACCTCTCATTGCATGTAGAAGGTGACAATGAAACTTTGAATGGCTCTCCACTACCATTTAAGGTGAACCCAGGTGATGTACTTTCGTTTTAGTTACAATCTCTTAAGTTCTGTTGAGAGGCACTAATTGCATATAGATGAGTTGGATTTTTCCTACCTTTTTACTAGAGATTCTAGTTGTTCTTTGCATTTCAAGTTCATGGTGCTGATGAATGAAGCCATTGGTACTTTGTCCTGCATTTCATGCTTGGTTGTAGCATAATTTGATTGATGTGATTATTCTGGATGGCATACTTCTCTGTTTAACAGGATTGCGATTTTCAAAAACTTTGATAATGCCATACTCATTTATCAGGGATTTTTTAAGATACGAACATCCTGTTGGAAGAAAATGTCTTTTGTTGTGACTAATTCCTTATGTTAACATATTTCTGATATAGAAATAGCTCTAAGACCATCAAGGTAAATCTTGTTGATCCTCGCTAATTCTCCAAGAAAATTAACTTTTTCATTCTGCTGATGAATCTTGCCCTGGCCTTTACCAGGACCTCTAGAGATTTCCAATTGCATGGCTACGTGGAACTTTGAACCAAATGGGTGGCAACTATTCTCAAAGATGGAAATATTTATACAGCAAAAGGATCAATATGGGAATTTTGTTCCAGGATTATATGAATTTGACGCTGAAGTTGTTGAAAAAGAGACGAATTTGTCTATCCCTGTTGCAGACTTACACTTTGAAGAAGTCATGGCAGGAATTCAGTTGTTTTCTTTTAGCAATTTGGAACCAGGGAACTTCTTACTAACAATATATGATCTCAAGCATGATGAAAGCATTTCCAACATGCCATATGCCTATACTGTCTTCGTAGGTGTGTATGATCTAGTTTCTTGAAAATCTGTTACTGTTAGTGACTGTCACTTTTTTGAGAATTGTTTTAGCCCTCTACATGTTTTGCTTACTTGCTTCCTTTTTCTCTTGTAGTGATGAGGGAAGTGGGTGTAGATCTTATTTAATGCATGTTTTGCTAGTTTCTGGATTTTAGTTGTTGCACAAGTAATACTACCGTTTGTGAACTCTCTTTGTGACACAATGCACGCGTGCAAGCATATACAAGCAAAGCACGAGCTCTTAGTGGTTAATATGTTTTTTTCTTTCTTATAAATTGAAAACTTCACTTGAATTATAGTGGTTTTCGGGGAGAGGTGTTTTGTGCTTTCTTATTTCTGTGAAGGGTGAAGGCGATTCTTTTGTTAATTAAATGAAGCTGCCATTTTATGTTGAAATTGAATAGGTTATTGCGATGGTTTGGAAAGTGTTGTCAATGGATCTGGTCTAAATAATTCGCTTTCCGGGGAAGTGGCAGAGTTCTCAGTTTATTTGAATGATCTTTATCAATACCCCTCTCAGGTTGAAGTAGAGAGGCTTCAAGTACAAATTGCAAGGGAAATTGATTCCTATTATGTATTGCCAAGCATATATCCTCTGCATGTCACCAACGGTATATGAAATTTAGCAACTTTTCAGTTGTTTGATTTTTTTTTTTTTTTTCTATAAATTATTAATGTTATAAAGAAGTGGGCATCTTTGAGTTAGGCAGTGAACCCACTGGGAGATTGAGATATGGTGCCACAAGCCAGATGGAAATTGCCCCTTCACCGTCTGTTGATTTGAGTAACATTGTAAGAATTGTAATCTTATATTTCCATTAATCTGCTATACTTTAGATTCTGATTTTGTACTGGTTCTGGATTTAGTCTGTTGGGAACTCAAAAGTTCAGGCCAGTTCCTTTAATGTGGTGTATACACCTGACAAGAGTGGGATTTATGAAATTCGTGTATTTTGTGGAAATATTCTACTGAATGGTGGCCAGTCATTCACAAAGTATGTAATAGCAGGTACTACTATTCATTTGATATAATATTTTTCAGGTTGAGCTCTCTCTTTCTTTCAACTCTAAAAACACGTATTTCTAAATTGTAGAACTTCAGTTTTCATGATAAGCATGTGAACTAACCACTTTTTTTTTAACCAGAGGAGAAAAAAATTTACACACTTGTATATTGGTTGAAATTCTGTACAAATTTTGATGGTTTGTTACATATTTAACTCAGAATTTCCTTTATTGTTGCGGATGATCATTGCATGTACCTGTGTAATCTTTAAGTCTTCCACTTGATATACCTGATTAATGGGTTCTTCATCAACAGGTGAAGTTAACATATCACTCTCAGGAGTTATGAGATTCACTCCCAAGGTGCCAAAACTGATTAAAAATGAAATAGTAGTGCAGCTCAAGGATTCATTTCAAAACCCTGTTTTGTCGCAGCAATCAAGGCTGAAGTTAGAGATTGCTTCAATCAACAATTCTGGTTTTTCAAGTTGGACGTTTGTAGATAACAATGATGGGTCATACACTGTTCATTATCTGGCCAAGGATGTTGGCACTTACCAGATGTGTGCTTCTTTTGATGGAAAACAACTCTCACCCTGCCCGTTTGGAGTCAATGTGTACACTAGTAAGCTAAATAGTTTAGTGTAGCTGTTATCGAAAAAGAATAATTCAATATATCCCCTCATTGTGAACAATTATGTGTGTGGTTGTGGTTAATGATCCAAATTATGGTTTATGTTCTGGTAGCTTTTGGAGTATATAAATGTGAATGGGATCTATGCCCTTTACATAATATTGAAATGTTCAAATTCTTTTGTGAAATATATATATATTTTTTTTTTGTTTCTTAAGTAGTAAATATATATACATTGTGCAACTTCGTTGGTGATACACAAACATGCACGCACACACACGTAAATGTTTTGATGCGTTGAGATAATGTTCTTCCGCCTATTTTTAACCTATGGTGCTCTTCAGTTTCAGTTTTAAAGTTAGGATTTAATTTTTTTTTCAATGTTTAGATTGATATTCCATTGTCTTTCAGGTGAATATTTTCCCATAGCCTACAATGATACAATATCTGTTTGGGAGGATGAGTCCATTGCTTTTGATGCTTTAGCAAATGACTACTTTGCTGGTGACAATGCAACTATTGTTGAATACACAAAAGTAAGAGTTGAAGCAGTATTTACAACCTTCTCTTTCTCCCCACACTTCTCAATTCTCTGAAGGGTATTCATAATTATCTTAATGATGGCCAGCCTATGAGGGTAGCAAACAACTAGATTCACCAGCCTTCCAGAACTTGAATTATATTTGGTCGTCCATTTACATCAATAGAATCTTTGTGATCACCTTACTGTGGCTTTATCAATAGTTCAGTTACATTATATCTTTTAAAAAGATGAATCCTGTGACTCAATGCCGAACTGATTAATTCTGAAAAGTCATAATGCATATATCTGCATAGCTAACTATCCTATATTAATAGTTGACATGCATCATATGCATCAATACCATGACATCTATTTCCCTTATATAACATGAAGATTATACTGATCAAGCATATGAATAGAAGAATTTTCTTGGAAAGCTGACCTACTTGTATATGTTATATTTTGTCAGCCAGGTCACGGTTCACTTTTACAGTATGGAAGGCTTCTTAGATATACCCCTTACAAAGATTATTATGGGAATGATTCTTTTTCATACACAATGTCTGATATAAATGGCAATCTTGCTACTGCCACCGTAAACATTTCTGTTCTCAGTATCCCACCCCAGTTTGTTTCCTCTCCAAGTGAATTGCAAGCAACTGAAGATGTCGTAAATCCCAGATTCGGGTAAGGAACTTTTATCCTTTAAAAGTTTATTGATTAGTACAACATTGTAAAATTTATTTTAGTCGGTTATGTCTGGGATTTTTTTTTCCTGGCACTTTTTAGGGGCTTCTCTGGGTTTGAGATTAAATATTCAGATCAGATGGAGAACATTTCCATTACTCTCAGTGCACAGTTTGGGACTGTCTTTTTGTCTCCAATGCTGATGCAATTTTGGCAGCCAATGTGGAGTGGACTATTTATAAACAGAGGGGGCCAAGAAGCAGAAGACCTGATCTTAGAAGGCTGCACAGAAGTAATCAATTTTGCGCTTCAGTCAATTCAGTATCTTGGGTATTATTATTAAACTTCAATGTGTTTTTCATTTAGTTGAAAATTTTGATTTCAGCATTTATTAATGTTTGTTTGGTATTCATGATGCATTTATTATTATTATTATTTACATGTTTTCCCTTGTAGAACTTTAAGTTATTGGGATTTGCAAATGCATTAATACCTTATCAATTGTGATCAAATAGAAAATAGAAATTTATATGTCACATCTAAAAATTATGCCATAATTTTTTTCAACAGCTCAAATGGTATTCTTACCTTTTACCCATTTTTCATAGCTATGAATTTCTCTTTATTATTTAAATATATCATTATGAGGGAAGATAGTTTCTAAATCTAAGGAATGATTTGGGCAAATTTAATCTGTCTACCCACAGTCAGCACTGACATAATTTTTTCATTTCGGTTTTGGGGTCACAATAGCAGATGATCTATTGAGCCTTATGAGGTGTTGAAATTTCATAGTAATAGACCACTTGCTAAATATATATTTTTTCCTTATGTGCTTGACAATCTTGTCAGTAACTTGTTCTTTTGTCTCATTTATCTCAAATCAGAAATGAGAACTTCAGTGGTAATGATACAATGCGAGTCTCTACCAGGAACAAGAATGGAAAAAACGATTTGGATGTTCCAGTTTTTGTGGACCCTATCAATGATCCTCCATTTATTCATGTCCCTGAAATTATTATCCTGAAGGGTAATGAAGACGAGTCACTGATCTTTGACAGAGAAAGAGACAAGTTTGAGTTTTATGTTGGGGATCCAGATCTTCTTAACTTCACAGGTATGGGTTACCGTTGTTATTGTTAGGTAGGAGATGAGAATTTCCAACTTGTGCTAAAATTAAAAGAATCATTCTATGATTGTAGAGTTCATTTTCCACCAGGAAAACAAAAACAAAAAGGATAGTAATGTTCATTTTAGATTCAGTTCAGTTATGCGGTGTTGGTTTCAGAAGATTGTCTTATTTGCATATAATATAGGTGCTCTGGCAAGACTGTGTTTCACAGATTCCAAATTAAGAGTCATGTCATATACTCAAGCTATGCAAATATAGATTTGAGTTGAAAGGTGGAAATTCAAGATTAAAACTCTAAATTTACTGCATAATCCTTACCTTACAGATAGAAGTAACATATTTTAAATCAAATACAAAAAAATCTAGCATTTGTTCTTAATTGCATGTATAAGATCGCATCATCACGGTAGTAGTTTTTTATGCTAAAGACTATTTAGAAGATTTGGCATTATGGGAATTTGAGTTATTTCCAATTTAGTTGATAGATTTGATAGGATATTGATAAGAAAGCTTGTTTAGGGATTTTTCTTCCATAACCTAAACAATTGACAACACAACCTGTTTGGAGGAAATAGTATCAAAAAATGATCATCTGAACCTTTTAATCTTGAGATTTTTGTGTCTAGAATGTTCAAGCTAGATGTGAATTATGCAAAACTCTGGATATATTAATTTTATGTACTATTTGCTTCAAAATTTTGTGCTAGACTTGCAGATTTCTAATTGCTGAATTTTCTGCTGGTGGCTTATGTTTCAGGTGGTGAGATAAACTTCATAGTGGAATTCTCTTTGGAAGTTAATGATGGACTTTTGGTCACTAGTTTACCAGCTGAGCTCATTAATACAACTGAACTGAAGTTAAAGAACAGTTATCTGTGGCAACCTCTGCAGACATATGTTACTATCTCAAAACATTTTACAGTCAAAGCTAACGGTATTAGATTTCGGGGCACAGTCAATTATTGCAATAGTATTATGCAACAACTGTTTTATCATGTGAGTGAGCTTCTTTTGCTTGCAAGTGTTATGCTCCTTCAAGTAGTAAAAGTTAGTGTAAGATAAAGAATATGTTTTTACAGGTTTCCTCTTTGTATGATTAATTAACAGCATCTTAGCCTCAACAATACCCCCTTCTGCAAAATCCAATAATAATTGTAAAGTAAATATAAGGGAAATTGCCTCATATCACCCTAAGTTTTGATCCCATGACAGATAAAGACTTGAGTTTCCAATTTCGACAATTAAGTATTTGAGTTTTGTCCATTTGACAGATAAGAATCTTTAGTTAATTTTTCCGTCCAAATTTTAATGGAAGAAGTACTAGCTGTCATCTTTTCCATGTAAGACCAATAAAATTGTGCCACATGTACCAATAAAAAAATATGCCATAAAAATGAAAATAAAAGAAAAAGGAAAAAAAAATAAAATTCACCCTACATTGCTTGCCCTCCTCTATGCCCTCTACCACCACAGAGAGGAGGTGGCGGGGGTGGATCGCCATTCCCTTCAACCCCACCACCCCCTTCTACAGGGTCTTGTTTTTTTGTATTCTTTTTATTTTGGGGCATAATTTTTATTTTTGTACACATGGTACGATTCTATTGGTCTTATGTGGAAAATATGACAATTGGCACTTTTGATAAAATTTGGATGGCAAAATTAACAAAATGACTTATTTGTCAAATGACCAAAACTCAAATCCTTAATTGTCAAAATTAAAAACTTAGGCCCTTATCTTTCACATAACAAAATTCAAATCCTTATTTGTAACGGAGTCAAAACTCAAGTATAGTGCAATTTCCCTAAATATATGATACACACAAAGGGAGGAAATTCTTATCCCAGCCATAGATCAGTAATGTCGATGATGCTTTGCTTCCTTAGCCTAAGTGCTTAAAAAACATAATTTATGCAAGACAAATTAACTTAGTTTGGCTAGGACAAAAAAAGAAAAAGGATTAGTATGGAACCTTCACCCTGAAGTAAAACATATTCATTTGACAATTCAAGATGCTGGTTTGTATTATATATAATTGATTAGCCTTATGCTTGAAGGAACAATGCTGATATGTATTAAATTACTACTTATTTTAAAAGCTTAAACTAATAGGAAATTGTGAATTTAATAATTTAATTAATATTCTAAATACTCCTTATATGTGTGCTCAAACTCTCTCTCACCAAGTGAGGTCCTCAGGACTTTTGCGCTGATACCATGTTTAATCACCAATTGTTCCAAAAGCTTAAGGTTATAGGAAATGGTGAATTCAATCATTTAATTAATATTATAATAATATGTAAGCTAAGAAAGTATTTATACCATTCAGCCAATTATTCACATAGTATTTTTTAGTTTCATGAAGCTCGCTAATAAGGTATCGAACATGATTAGCATCATGAAATAAAAGTATCAGGTTGAGTTGTAACTCTTTAATATTCAACGTATAGCTTTACATAGAGTTTCAAAGAAATCCAAAGCACTGTGGAAGTAAAAGATTTGGGGAAAAAGTCTGTGTTGCACGTAGGAATTGTATACTATTTTTCAAGTAGCAAAAATATATCCAATAGTCTCTCTTGTACAGGGTGGAGAACATGGTGCTATTTTAACAGTGACATTAAATGATATGGGAAACTATGGGTGTTATCCAGATTGTGCTGAAAGGGTATCATTGCCTTTATACACTGAGGCTGCTGTAAATCTAATAAGAAGAAGGCCAATGAGTTCATTGGTAGCTCATAGTAAGTGAGAGTTTAACTTATTTTTAGTTCTCATTGTCTTCTATTAAGATATCATCCTCTTAGGCTTTAACATTATTTTTATTTGTGGATAGTTGCTTCATCATCGGAAAATGCTTAAAAGAGCTAACCTGTTTGATTTTGAAGCTATGTTACCGACACTTGTATTGTGTCTTGATTGCTCATCATCTATCTTTCTCTAAATTATGATTGATTTTTCACAGCTTTTTATTTTTTTCCTGTAGAAAAATGTAGTTGAAAAAATGATTCTGCACTACAAGTTTCAGTTATTAGTTTGGAGAGGAATTTGCAATTCTTTGGATGCTGGTTATTGGTTTGACCAAATCATCGAGAAAAACCTTATTACCTTAAAGATACTGGACCAAACGAGGTTTTAATATCTTCCAAAATATCTTGCCAAGCAAGTATATATTTACATTTGGATAGAAAGATTTAGTTAGTCGTTGTAATTTATGAGCATAGCACCAAATAATACAAGACAAGGGTGCATGCTCTTTCAGACTATTCATTGTCACCTTAATCACTAGTACAGAAGCCAAGGAAGTCATATATATGCATCTATCTAAATGGCTGATAAGCTTATCTCTGTCTTTATGGTATACAGCCCTAGGATCAGCTATTGTCATCGAATTTCTCATGGTTTTCTCTCTTGGAGTATTGCTTCTATTTTTTACATGCAAGTGTGCATTTCTTCTTATAAATGAAAGAAGAAACCGGCACATGGAAAGTTCAGAGATAGCTAGTGTGCAAAGTTCTCATGAACCAACTGTAAGTATATCTCACTTGTCTGGTTCTATTATCATGATAGAGAACATTTTGTTTCATAGAAATTGTCTTTTTGTTGCAAAGATTCTGAACGCTTACAGAGTATCTTGTGTTAGAATCAGACCAAAACTTTAGCACACAGAAGAGAGAGAGAGAGAGAGAGGAGGAGAATGTTATGATTGATTTGCTTACTCATGTGTAGCTAAGCACAAATTTATCTGGGGATACAACTTACTTCACTGGATGCTGTTCAAGCTCCTCCTGGTCTAGAAGCCAATTTTCCAACTTTCGCCAGCGGTAACTATCTTATCTGCCAATGCTGCAATAATGCGTGTTGCAATATGATTGATACAAAACCAAGGGAATGGGTTTTATGATAATAAGTGGAGCAGAAGAGTTGGGCGAAATTTGAGACTTGGGAAGTTTTTTATGGATATCATCACATTCTTCTCTTCTTAACTTTAGGCTTCTCAATGGTAGGATGAATTTGCCTCCTTGAAAAAAATTCTTGACTGAACTCTTCAGAATCTATCTAATAAGAACTTTATGAGAATGCAAACATTTGATCTATTATGCAGAAAGGAATATTGTAAAAAGGAAGTGAGTGTAAAACAATTATATTAAATTTTATGCTTGAAGTATGAATTGATTTCCTTAGTTTCTATGTTGTACCTCCTCAGCCTCTAGGCTAAGATCAAGTACTGATTAAAAGAAGGATTGAAAGCTGTTTCTGAGCTTATTGGTAACCTGTGTGCAAATTATGGACATGTTGGAAAGGATGTTAGTTTGCTTATTCTTTTTCTTTCATTTAGCTTCATTAACAATGCATTGTGCCCAAATTTTCCAGGTCTCGACGTCTATCTGTAAAAGGAGAATCGAGGAAGCCAGAGTTTCACTCTTCTCATTCTTTTGGTGATCAAAGTCAGCGAACTTCTCTACCCAGTATCAAGGCACTTGCTATTGAAAAAGGGCAAACTGAAACAGGTTGACATATTTTGCATAAACTTGAACTCTTTAACTAATTCAGAGACTTTAACCTTGTCGAAAGACAATTTTATTTTATTTTTTATTAACAAGCTTTTTTTTTGGGGGGTCATTTCATTAAGAGGGTTTTGATAAGTAATGTTCTTTATTGATCGACATTGTATGTTGATTTCAACAAGAAATTATTGTTGAAGCGATTTTTAGCCTGGTGACGTCACCTCCGATTCGTTCCTTCACATGTAACCTGCAATAAAGTAAAGACCCGCCGGGGTTGGCTGGCGGAGCCTCTTCTGACGCCCAAGTTAGTAGGGAGAGTAAGAGAGAGAATGATCATATTAGATGGGATCTTTACCTCTTAGATGATGTACGTATATATAGGCTTTATTTTACTGTTGATGCACAGTAAAAGTCTTATTATTGTACAATGAGAATAATGATCAGTAAAGTGTGTAGATATTAAGCATGGTGCTCCAAACTAATTTCTAACTTGATTTGACAAGTGTCAAGATCCTAATAAATGCTAAGGATCATGGTCATTCCCGACCAACTGTTTCCCAACCAAACATATCAGGGGTGGAACCACCTTGGGGCTTGGGGGGGCCTGGCCCCCCCAAGCCCCAAGGTTCTCCCAAAAAAAAAATTTAAAAAAATTAAAATTTTGCCCCAAATTTTATTATTTTTTCTAATTTTGGCCCCCCCAAAACTTTTTTTTTTCAATTTGGCCCCCCTACTTGGGGGGGCTGGCTCCGCCCCTGAAACATATAATCCCGAGATCTTGGTCATTCCTGACTAAGCATATAATCCAAGCACTGTACTACCCATGTATAACCTAAGTACTGTATATAGTCCGAACATCGAATAACTCGAGTGGGGGATAATAATTCCCCAACAACTATCATTTTTTTTTTTTTTTTTTTGTTTTTTTTAAGATCATACTATCTAGGCTTGTATAATCGAAATGGTTATAACCATTTTGCAACTACTAACCGCTTATAAATATTAACCGTTAACCGCATAATCGCTTTTTAAAGTGGTTATAAATAATCGCTAACCGCTTAGGCGGATGCAGTTAGCGATTTCAGGAGTAGGCGGAAGCGGTTAGCCGGTTTGTAACCATTAACAGCCTCCCCTTATATATATATATATATATATTAAAAATTTGTTTGTATTTGGATTTGTAGTGTTTTGGATTTATTTTTAGATTTGTTAATTTTGTACCAAAATGTCCAAAAATTATTATTATTTTTTTAACTGTCCAAAAATCAGCCCAAAGCCCAAATTAAAAAGTGATTTTCAAACCGCTGATTATAAACATAATAATTGCTAACCATCATTTATAAAAATAACCGCTAACCGCCTAGGCAGAAGCGGTCGCAGTTATTAAAATTCAATAACCACTAACTATAACCGCTTGTACACCCATAATACTATCGTATCTTCTGAGACATCTTAGGGCATATATATATATATGTGTGTGTGTGTGTGTGTGTGTGTGTGTGTGTGTTTGTGTGTGTGTAACTATAATACAACCATTGTGTTTTTATTAAAAAGTTGATTTGATTTTGATCTCGTCCCACTGCGCAAGCAAAATTTATGAAGCCTTGCTCGATAAATATATTAAGAAAAACGAACGAAAATTCTGTATAAAGATCCGGGCATGATAACACAAAAGTTCAAGAGAATTTAGAAACAGGTTGAGCCAAATACCATTGGTTTTCAAGTTTAGTAAAATATGAAGAAAAAAAGAAGGTCAAGAGAATTTAGAAACAGGTTGAGCCAAATACCAATTGTCTTGTGTTAAAGTGTCCCACATTGCTAAGAGATTCTTGTCTTGTAGACTTTATAAGCCATGGATACCTCTCCTCTCTCAAGGCGTCTTTTGAGAATGAGTAAGGCCCATGAACTTTTACATCTTGTCACCTCATCGATCACGTTCTTGACTTCTTTGAGGCTTAGCAGTTGTTGGGGATAAATCCCACTCAACCCGATCCAAAGAGAAGATTCAAAAGTCAAATAGGTCCAAACAGATAAGAATAATGATAAGATAAGAATAATGATCATATCAGAGGTCTAAGAAGATATCAGATCAGAAGTCTAAGAAGATGTCAGATCAGAAGTCTAAGAAGATATCAGATTGGAAGTCTAAGAAGATATCCAATTAGAAGTCTAGTAAAGGATTGAAGTCCAATTAGAACTCTGACAGCAGTTCTAGATCAACAAGGAGCAGGAGTTTTAATCCAGGTTTGACTCCACCACTATGCCTATAAATAGGCCCATACCCCAGGTATAAACGAAGACTCAATTTTATGCATAGAGCATTATTTTCTCACAGAAGCTAACTTAGGCATCGGAGCGGGACCCCCGGAAGGGTCCCTAGGTTTTGTTGTTTTGCAGAGTTATTGAGAAGCGTGAAGAACATCAAAGGAACGTGCAGATTCACACCATACCGGAAACTGTACCAACAGTTTGGCGCCGTCTGTGGGAAACGATTATTCATTCCTCATAAAAGAAAAAGAAGATCCAGCATGGTGATGAACACACGTTCCGGAAGCCAGACCAATCGACAGCCCGTGGCCCCACAGGAACCGGCTATTCAGAATAATTTACAGCCTCCACCGAACCCTCCCCCGGGGGGTGGAGATCAAGATCGCATAGCAGCGTTGGAAGCCCAGATTGAAGACTTAAATGCAGAATCGTTACGCATGAGGACGAGACAGCCCAATCCCGAGATGAACAGGGATGAGCGTGAGGAAGAAGATCACAATAGCAACATTAATCCTCGGAGGGAGGATGACCGTCAAGGAGATCTGAGCAGAATTATTGCCGAGCTGGAGAGAAGGTGCACGGACATGGAGATGGAAAGAAATGACAAAGGCAGATCCGTAATGGTGGACAAGCTCCTAATGGGTACAGACTCACCCTTCACCAGACGGGTGGCAGACTATCAGCTTCCCGATAAGTTTAAGGTACCCCAAATTCTAAGTTATGCAGGAGACAGAGATCCCTTGGATCACCTAGAGAATTTCAAAGCTCATCTAGACCTTCACGGGACACCCGATGAAGTAGCATGTCGGGCCTTCCCTCTTACTCTTTCGGGGAATGCCCGAGACTGGTTCAGGAAGCTGCCCCCGAATTCCGTTGATCAGTTCAAGGAATTGTCCAAGATATTCCTAACGGAGTTCTTGGCTTTCCGGACAAGGAAGAAGCCTTCGGGATATTTGCTATCATTGCACCAACAGGGCAATGAGAGTCTTAAGGAGTTTATGGCTCGGTTCAACCGAGAGAAGGCTACGGTCGAAGATCCGACCGAGGATATGATTTTTGCTGCCATTTATCAGGGAATTTCACCCGAGGAGCCTTTGATGAAGAAGTTGATCCGGAAGCAACCGAGTACCTTGCAGGGCCTCATGGATAAGGTAGAAGAATTCATCAATCAGGAAGAGACGCTGAAGTCTATGGCCAGTTCTAGACTACCCCGAGAGACAGCCCCAGAAAAGAAAAGGAAAGAACTCAAGAAAGCTGATTGGGAAGAGCAGAGGCAGGTAAAGAAGTTCAAAGATTACAACTTTACACCTCTCAATGCCGAGATATCAGAAGTCCTCATGGAGATCAAGAGAGATCCGGCGTTTCGGGAACCGCAAAAGATACCAGAATTCATAAAGAATGGCAAGTTGGTTCGGTTCTTGGGAGAGCGACGGAACCATCAAGGAAATAACAGGCCTCGGAATCATCAGGACTATCAGCCCCAAGATCAACAGCCACAGGATTACTATCCCCGAGACCGTCCTCAGCTAGACGAAAGGCATCAAGAGAATGCTCCCCGAGATGACATAGAAAGAAGAGAGGACCGAAGAAGCAGAAGCCCACAGCATAGAGAGCCGAGGCAACAGCAGTATCTGCCCGTGATCCCATAAAAAGGACTCTCGGGAATTTCAGGCTTGCTTTTATTTTTTAGTATTTATATTTGCAAAGAACTAGACTTTTATTTTTAATTCAACTAGACAGAAAATTCCCCAGATTTTGGGAATAAGTATTTTCAGAATAAATGAATAAAGCTGACTTAAGCATCGGAGTGTTCCCGGTCTAGGGACCAGGAACCCGTTGATGTTGTTTCTTTTGCAGGCAAAAACTCTCGGATCAGTCCTAGCCGAGAGTCTCGGATCAGTCCTAGCCGAGATCAAGAAGAAAGGGGGGTCGTCTCAGATCAGTCCTAGCCGAGAGTCTCGGATCAGTCCTAGCTGAGACCAAAACTTCTCGGATCAGTCCTAGCCGAGAAGGAGCCTCTCGGATCAGTCCTAGCCGAGAGCAAGAACAACTTCTCGGATCAGTCCTAGCCGAGAAGGAGCCTCTCGGATTAGTCCTAGCCGAGAGCAAGAGCAACTTCTCGGATCAGTCCTAGCCGAGAAGGAGCCTCTCGGATCAGTCCTAGCCGAGAGCAAGAAAAACTTCTCGGATCAGTCCTAGCCGAGAAGAAGCCTCTCGGATCAGTCCTAGCCGAGACCAAGAAGAAAACTCTCGGATCAGTCCTAGCCGAGAGAAAGGAGCATCTCGGATCAGTCCTAGCCGAGAGCAAGAAGAAACTTCTCGGGGGGTCGGATTTAACCCTCGGGTTTTGCAGGTTTTTCAAGATACATGGAGAAAACCCTAAGGAAAAACAAGAAGGTAATTGGGGGATAAGATTTAACCCTCGGGTTTTGCAGGTTAGCAGGTTTTCAGAAGGAAACAAAGATCGGGTTTCCTTAGACATGGAATTCCCATTATTCAAGCAAGCTTCGGATAAGGGAATTGGGGGGTAACTGTTGGGGATAAATCCCACTCAACCCGATCCAAAGAGAAGATTCAAAAGTCAAATAGGTCCAAACAGATAAGAATAATGATAAGATAAGAATAATGATCATATCAGAGGTCTAAGAAGATATCAGATCAGAAGTCTAAGAAGATGTCAGATCAGAAGTCTAAGAAGATATCAGATTGGAAGTCTAAGAAGATATCCAATTAGAAGTCTAGTAAAGGATTGAAGTCCAATTAGAACTCTGACAGCAGTTCTAGATCAACAAGGAGCAGGAGTTTTAATCCAGGTTTGACTCCACCACTATGCCTATAAATAGGCCCATACCCCAGGTATAAACGAAGACTCAATTTTATGCATAGAGCATTATTTTCTCACAGAAGCTAACTTAGGCATCGGAGCGGGACCCCCGGAAGGGTCCCTAGGTTTTGTTGTTTTGCAGAGTTATTGAGAAGCGTGAAGAACATCAAAGGAACGTGCAGATTCACACCATACCGGAAACTGTACCAACAGCAGTAATCATAAGGAATGGTTTTTATTAAGATTTTGTGTATAACCCAAATTGTTACCCTACCGATAAATACCTTACTTTATACATATTTTCATTATTCATAAGGTTATAGAGAGGAAACCGAAAACCCATAGAGAAAGAAAGCCTAAAACCTTTCTTAAGCTTAATTAACATTCCCCACTTCTCTCCTTATTACCAAATCATCATGAAATCCTTATATCTTTTTTCTTTTCTTTTTTTTTTCTTTTTTTTTAATTTTATTTTATGTGCCGGGTTTCGCTAATGAGTTCATCAAAGCAGCTAGAGTTTCAGAGAGCAAATGAGTTTGTTGGTGGCAACGTTTTAGGGTTTGCGTTGAAAAATAAAAATGTGGAACTATAGAAAAATTGAAGAAAACAGAAAAATAAAAACTATATAGAAAGAATGCTGGACAGTAAGGCGAATGTAAATCTGTCTCTTAGACAAATATTGTCTCCCACTTAAACAATAAGTTTTACAGAAGGGAATACAATAATTTTGTCCTCAAGATACAATACTACTCGAATGTAGTGTGCCGATCGCAAATTTTGAACATTACTCTAAATTCAGAAATTCTGTAACAACAGAGAAGATGAAAAAGAAGAGAGGAAAAAAGATTTCGAAAATATGCTGGAAAAATATAGTTTTATCTAAAATTCAGAAAAAGTTTACAGCAGTTTTAATACAGTTTCTAACTGTCGAAAACACAGTTTCTGACTGTTGAGAAAGCAGTTAGAAAATATAGTTTCTGACAGTTTAGAAAAACAGTTAAGTATTCAAAAGTATTACTGTTAGAAAAGCAGTTGTACACATCATAAAAAAAGTGCGTCTAAAGCGACACGTGTACATGCGACCATTGGGTGACGCAATTAGCATAACTAGTACATGTATACTAAAAAATCTTATCTAGTATAAGAGCATGATAAATGCTTATAAAGCACAAAAAATACTCATAACTTTTCAATGTGAGACAAAAAGTAATAAAAGAAATAAAGAGAAGTGCATACATTCAAATTGAAAATAAACTTAAATTTTCATGAAATAATTTTCAAGAGTTTAAACCTCTCATCTCTTTTAAGGTATATATATATTCTTAAGTTTTTGAGATGTAATTTGTACTTAATTAAGCCTAACCAGCCCTACCAACCTTTGGTAATTTTAATTCAAGGAAGTTGTAAAAGGTTTTAAGAAAAAAAAGGTAAAAAAATCTATCCCATGACTTGAGAAAGACTATCATTTTAGCCACTTATTTATCTCTCGACCTTGTCTCTAATATTCTGAAAAAAAAAAGGAAAAAAAGAAGAAGAGTAATGTGAAAAAAAAACAAAGGAGTAATGTGATGGAACAATCTTTTTATCTTTGTAAAGTTAATGTGGTTTTAAAATCATAATTAAATAGAAAAAATTTACAGAAATTCATTGCAAATTTAATTATGATTTTAAAAGTCACATTAATTTAGAATGATCAATTACTCTTTTAAAAAATTGTTTCTTCGATCGATCAATACATAGGAGACCAATATATTTGTCGACGGTAATACTATGGACCATCTTTTTATCATTTTAAAGTTGATGTGACTTTTAAAATTACTATTTGATTAAAATTTAATAATGATTAATTCAAAATTTAATAGTAATTTTAAAAGTCACATCAACTTTAAAATGATAAAAATAAAATAAAAAAGATGGTCACTGACATTACTCTTTTTCGCTCTTATTTATATGCTTAGCTCATTCTCTAATATGTCCCCTTTACCGCAACAGGCTGGATTAATTTCATAAATTATAGCATGATTGTGGCCGAAATGGAATACAACCTGGATCCTAGGGCAGTACAAATGTACATAAATGCCTCCCATAAATTCAGGCATTTAGTAAAAAAAAAATAAAAAAATAAAAAAAAATAAAATTAAATTAAAACACCCCCCTTCCCAAAATCAAATTCCATACTCTATAAAGTAAATGAACTGTGTGAATTTAGTTGGCATTTTAAATGATTTATTTGAAAATGTAAAATCACAATTTTATTTAAAAACTCGTGTTTATTCTGCAAAATTGAGAGATCAAAACAACTCTAAATTACGGGCAACAATTTTTTTTTTTCCCCTCAAATATCAAAATGAGAGATGATTATTAGCAAATCAATTCGTTGACAATAAACTACTATTAATTTTTAAAATAAATGTTTGTTTTCATTTTCGGATACATTTTTTGTCCATCTCTGTACAAATAATGTGTAAATTTTACCATTAAATCTGTTGGTAGATTTAAAAAGAGGATTATATTATTTTATTTTCTTGTATATTTTTTGTCCATCTCTGTACAAGATAAGTGCAAATTCACTGTTAAATATATAGAACCCACGTATGGGTTTCACATATTTAATGGTAAATTTACAAACACATATGTGTAAAAGAATTATACTAAACAATTAATTTTTATTTTTTTAGAAAAAGGTAGACAAAAATATGGAGAAGAATCAATTTCTAATTTTAAAAGGACGGAAATTTCCTATAAATCGGTTTGTAGAAAATTTTCTATAACCCACATATAAAAGTAACTGTGTCTTTTGGCATGTGAGAAGTACATGTTATTTTAATAGCATGTGTTTCTCACGAATTAAGATCCCCTCAAATTTTTTGCCCGAATTTGATAGAATTCAGGCAGGTAGTTGTGAGTGAGCATTTATGAGACCCACCTGACCAAATAAAAGTTGGGCTGCCCAACTGCTTATCCGGTCAGGTGGGTCTCATAAATGCTTACTCACAACAACCTGCCCGAATTGTATCAAATTCGGGCAAATAATTTGAGGGGATCCTGATCCGTTTCTCACATGCCTTTTTAATAGTATTAATAAAAAAACATGTGCTTCTCACATGCTTAAATGACACATGTCACTTTTATATGTGGGTTATAGAAAATTTCTGTCCATTTTAAAAAGAATAAAGATTTCCTTCAAGCTGAGTTGGAGGAAGTTCCTCCAATATAGTCTATAAAAATGCTATATGTCTCTTTGCATGTGAGAAACTCATATTTTTTTTAATTGCAAAGACAAAGTTGAAATAAATTTTATTAAAAATGCATTTTTTCTTTTAACTTTGTCCTTTCATTTAACAAAAAGGACATAAATTTCGTACAAATCATATTTAATATTGACATGTGACCCTTGGCAGGCGAGAAACACATATTATTTTAATGACATATTTTTTTAAAAATATTAATAAAAAAAATTATATGTGTGAATAAAGTCAACCATAGTTTCGGAGCAATTATTATTATTATTTTTTGTCTTTATTTCAAAAATTAGCGGTGGGTTTGGTTGGTTTGGTGGAAAGAGGGGGAAGGAAAAGGGGAGGGAAAGGAGTCCCTTTTCCGTGCGGACCCACTTCGTTTGGGCGGAAATGGAGGGAAACAAAGCGCGGAAAAGCTGTGTTGTGTCAATTATAGTCGAAGTTACTATCATACCCTTCCTTTGTTTTCCACATGTTCATTTAATGCCACGTATTAATTGTCTAGTTCAACTTTTTTTTTTTTTGGTCATTTTATGGTTTTTAAGTGAGGTTGATTTCCACTAAAAATGTTTAGCAAATTATATAGTTGTAAGGATAATGATCTTTTATAATTATTTGTTTGAATTTAAGAAAATTTGGACAGGTGATTATGAGAAACTATTTATAAAATTCACCTAACTAAATAAAAATCAAGTTGGTTAATCATTTATTTGGTCAAATGGATTTTATAAGTAGTCTCTCACAATCATCTGTCTAAATTCTTTTAAATTTGGATAAATAATTGTAGATAATTATGCTCTTAGTTATAAGAATACACCCATTAATGCAAATGTCTTTTTTTTTTTTTTTTCCTATATTTTGTTTTAATCTTGAATTTATTTGCACAACAATATGTTGGATTATTAGATATACTAATCAAAAATATTAATTAAATTTGCCTTTCTAGTTGGGTATTTTTCATATATATATATATATATATATATATATATATATCATGCATTTGAATTTGCGTCTTTATGCATTTATTTGTTTTTTAATAAGATTGAATTATTTATATAAAAAGATTAATCATTTTTTTTCATAGATACTTGACGAACTTACATAACTAAAGCCATGACAATCCAATGGCTCAACAACAACAAAAAAACATAAACTTAAACAAATGCATATTACTAATTACAAAAAAGATCAAGGTGGATCTTTACCGCTAACTATTCAGATCGAAGGGATAGGGGGCGGAGAGGTGGGAATGTTGCCAGTTGTTACTCTGGTTGCGGCCCAATGTGTTACATCATGAGCACAGAAGTCTGCACTTCTATCGATTTTCCTAGCAAACTAAGAACAATCGGGAGGTATAGATTCAATAGTAGAATAAATAGTAGAAGAGATTCGCCAATATTGAGCACATGATAGATCTTGAAGAGCCAAAATAACAATTAGAGAATCACCTTCAATAATAAAATGATTGAGACGAAATAATATAGCCAAGGAAACCGTCAACCTTGCTACTAATGCCTCTCCCATATCTGGATGACAAGGTTGACTGACTTGTGTAACTTATTGAATGATCTGTCCGTTGTGATTTCTACAGACGGATGCTTGTAAAGAGAAAGAATCTCTTATCGCCGTATCAAAATTAATCTTCAAAATGAATGGCGGTGGAGGGATCCATTTTTCATCCACTGAAATTGTTAGAACCGATTTCTAAGCTACTAAATGTTCCATAGAGACCTTGTTAACATTTTTGAAAAGTTGGAGAGCATCAAAAGCAATACCATCATGAAAAGCTTTATTACGGGAAAACCAAAGAAGATCACATGCCACAACAGCAAACATTTGAAAATAATGATGATCAGTTTTCGGAATATTTAAAACCAACTTAGGAGAAATGATGGCTTTGATCCAATTTAATATGTTTGGAAAATACAGCACTGTTGAATCTAGAGGCCAAGGTGAGAGTCTCCATATGATACGAGCATAAAAACACTTAAAAAGAACAAGTGATGTATTGAATCTTCACCGTCCTTCCGGAGAGAGGACAACGAGAATCCTGAGCAACAAGTAAAAATATGGAGCTAATACGATTCCGAGTTGAAAGAATGTTCCAAATAAATAATCTTAATCCATCATTAAGATTTAGTTTCTATAAACTTTTGCAAAAGGTAGAAGAAGTATCTAGTAAAGAAGTAATGGTTGAACGATTCTTCTGGTTAGTAAGATAAGCCAAGTTAAATTTGTTAAGTATGTTGACATTTGATATATATATATATATAGGCATAAAAGACAAATGACTGGTATATGAATATCTTTTCCCGTCGCTTTTCTCTACAAACAGGGCAAGATAATAATGCATATATTCCTCTCCTCTTCCTTTTTCATTTATTTCCCACATCCAAGCACAGGGAATGAGGGAAGTAAAGATATTTTCTCTACTTTTTCATTTCTCTATTATTATTATTAATTATTATTATTATTATTTTTTTTCAGCCAATGAAATGTAGAGTATGACCAAAAAATGCTACATTTTCCTTACAAGCCTTGTAAATTATAAATGCTTATTAAGTAAGGCTACATATTACACATTCATTGAACTTTTATTTTATTGAGTTGATGTGCCAGCCTGTTAGCCTTTAGATCAGCTTTGTTAAATAAAGAAGAAAATCAAAGCTGATGGCACTATCATATTTATCCAGTAAAATAAGAGTAAAATAAAAATATAGTATCTAACATTTCTCTCTCGTACCTATATAATTACTTATACATAAGGCTACACAACAAATCGAGCCATTCAAAAATAGCTTGGGTTTGGCTTGTATATCTGTATACAATCAAATTTTAAATTTATTGTTGAATTTATAGGGTTTAACGTGGGTCTCATCAATTCAAAGGTAAATTTAAAAACGAGATGTACAAGAGATGATGTGACATTGTCAATTTATGTTGATGTAACACTTGACACTTGACAGCAGAGTATTGGCTCTCGCCATAGAGAAAATAGGGTGGCAATTAACAAGTTTAATAATTTTTAATTTCTTGATTTATTATACATTCTATTTTGGATAATTCTTCATCAATTCCTCATATGTTCTGAATTATCCAAAAGACTTTATTTATCTAATTATTATCCAAAATCAACAGAATTCTACTGTCCGAAATAAAGGTAAAAAGGATGATCCCACCTCATAATATGCCGACATAATGTGAACTGAAACCCTAACTTTAATTCCCAAAGATAATAATTTGGAGGTGACACTGACCCATAATCCACCATAATGAGTCTAGAAAAACTCCTTAAATCATTAATCCCATGACAAAAACAAGCCTGGCAAATTCTACACCACTCAATTTCCCCTGTTCTCATCTCCCCAACATCATTTTCAGCCGTATTCAGCCAATTTCCCAATTCTTATTCAGGAGAGAGGAGTCATTCCAAAGTTCAAAAACCTCAGATATCCATTTCACTGTTATCACGCCCTTCAAAAAAAAAAAATTGAAACTTTTTGCACTAAAATAAGATCCTCCCTGATCTGCAACGAACATATTATTATTAGGCCCAAATACAGTGAGAGAAAAGACAGGGAGAATCTAAAGACACTCACTCGCTTCCACAAACGACCTTTCGACAATTTGCACCGGAAATTCCTGTAGATCCTCATCTGTACCAAGTACTATATTCTAGTTTTCAAAACCCACGCACATAATATTATTACATCAAAAGGAAGAGAGAGAGAGAGAGAGAGAGAGGGCATCAGGGACCCGAAAACAGAGACAACCCACGATCTGTGAGAAACCCTTTGTAGAACTTGCCCACGAGAGGCTACCAATCATGCCATCAGGTGCCAAGAAGAACAGGAGAAAAGCTGCGAAGAAAAAGAAGGAAAAGGAAGCCCACAACAACATCTCAACTAACGATCCTGAAGGTAGAGGCTTTTTCCCTTCGCTTTCTTTTTGAATACAGCCCCACAAGACTAATCTACTCTTTACCCATCTGTCATTCAATCATGCGCTCAACTTTTTCAATCTTTTTTTTTTTTTTTCTTTTTTGGATTTAATATTTTGGTAACTTGGGTTAATGGGTATTTTGTTAAAGCTTTCTGTTTTGCGTGATTTTAACTCTATGATTCCAATCAGTACTTAGCCATCTTTGTGCAGTTATACACGTATTTTTTAAATCTTTGTTTCTATTTGTTTTTCGTCAAGTTGAGTTTTAGGCTGCTCGTTGGTGCTTTCTGTTTTGCTTGATTTCAACGAAACCAGACCAATCCAAACTTTTTTTTTTTTATTTGTCGTTCAATTATACACTTACGTTTGCCAATCTTTTGTTTTGATTCTTTTATTGGTGGTCAGTTTGGGCTAATGGGTGGATGTTAATACCCCTTGTTTGGCTTGATTCTGATTGTGATTGGATCAACTTACATCTCTTGTTACTAAATCATGCTTCTTCTTCTTTTAAATTTCTTGTGTTGATTTGGCCAATAGGTGTTTACTAAACACTTGTTTTACTTTTCTTCTTGTCACTCAATCATAATCTATTTTTTAAGTTTTGATTTGATTTTATCGTCAGATTGGCTTAATAAATATTTGTTGGTTGTCACTTGTTACGCTTGATTTTGATTGGAAATCTTCTGATTGATTGAAACTATGTTAGGAAATGACGATGTGAAATCCCTAGATGGGAAGGAAAGTGAAAGTGGTGAGGTTAGTAGCCCTGTCTCACGGGACCAGGATAGTGACCAAAATCCATTTAATGAGAGGAATGAGGAATTGGAGGAGAGAGACCCATCATCCATTCGATCACTTGTTGCTGAGGACAAGTCTATGGAGGACGTATCTAGTGATACAGAGGTTTCCCAGAAAATAAGATCAGAGGATGATGGTGGTGTTAAAATTGAAAGGGAACTGAAATCTGATGAGAGTTCTGAGAGCAAAAATGGTAGCATTGAGCATGTTGAGTCTGCCAAGGAACCACATGATGGGGATGATCGGAGCTCTAGCAGTAGTAGTTCCGATGATGAGTCCCAAGCTACTGAGAAGAAACCAAAAGAGGAGCCCTACAATTTAGTGTTGGAAGCAAACTCATGTGATGATTTGGTTAAGCCAGTTGATTCTTTGCCGGTAGAGGTAACTTGGGTTACTGAAAATGCACCGGTTGGGGAGACTGTTAATTCAATTGCAGAAACGGCCCCAATTGTGGACTCTGTTAAGCCAATGATATCTGTGTCCGAGGAGACAATTCACATTACTGAAAGTGCTCCAGTTGAGAATCTAGTGATTGCTGATATGATTGAACCAGGATCAAAAGAAAGTGAGGAAAAATTGTCACCTAAATCCAAAGAGGCTCCAGCAGCTGTGACGGATTTGGCATTGAAGCAAAATGAGGATAAAGTATTTCCCTTATCCGATGAAAATGTTCATGCATCCTTGACTGTGGTGGAATCTGTGTCAAATGGATATGAGGGTAAAACATTGCCATCATCAAGTGCTCCTGCTACTGCAACTAGTAATGGCGGAACAAATGAAAAAGATTCTGAGAGTAAAATCTTGCCATCATCAAGTGCTCCTGCTGCTGCAAGTAGTAATGGTGCAGCAAATGAAATAGATTCTGGGGGTAAAATATTGGCATCATCAAGTGCTCCTGTTGCTGCAACTAGTAATGGTGCAGCAAATGAAAAAGATTCTGAGATTCCTGAATGTTCTGAAAACCAGGTATTGCCCCCATATTTTCTTGATTTTAGATTTACAGTAAAATGCACCAAAATAAATGTGCTTATCTTTTGTTTAATTGGCATGTAGCCTCTGGTAGCACCAGCCCCACGAGTCGTGCAAAAACCCTTCTGGTTGAGTTGCTGTGGATTGTTTGATGTGCTTACAGGCTCTGGGAGATAAGTTCAGGTTGTTATTTCTAATCCAGTTTAAATAGATTTGTCTCTATTTTTTTTTCCTAAAATAATTTTTTGGTGAGATGCTGAAATTTGCTCATATCCTGTCTTTCTATGTGTGTCTTCCTTTGCACCCCACCATTTCTTTTTCCATTCCACCCAGGTTGGGTTGTTATTAGGATGTTGCTACTGTATATGAGAGATTTTCGAGCTATATGGTATTGGTTGATTACACCAGACTACTCTAATAGTGTTCTCTCTCTCTCTCTCTCTCTCTCTCTCTCTCTCTCTCTAAATATGTGATTCAAGGGTCTTGTGTGTATATGCTTTGAAATACAGTCAGTCTTTTATATGGCAAGCAGATGGTAAGGATAATGAAAAGGACCTATTGTAGCAAAGAAAGTTCTAAGATTGGCCAAAGTAGTTTGTCTTTCTAGTAAATATTACATGGAAGAAATATAATATCTGTTGCCATGCAATTTCTACCTAACATTTGATTTGCAATTCATGTTTCCATTTTGCTTTAGGGAAACTAGTATAAAGGGCCCTGTGGCATATATCAATTGCTTGATGATGTAAATTTCACATTTGTGACAAATAGTATGTAAGATATGAGTAGTGTTTTTTGTTTGGTTAAAAGTTTGGACAAGTGCTCTAAAATCAAAGGGATCTCAAGATATGTTGGTAAAAAGATTATTTTGAGGAAGTAAGTGCAAGTTGTTGGAGAACTTTGAAATGGGAAGATTGATGGTCATTCAATACCTTTCTTACTATGTTCTTGCTAGGGAAATTTACAGTAGTTGTGCTGCCCACAAAATAAGAAATTGGTGTCTTCTCTTATTGGTTTACTTGTTCTGAACTAAATGAAAATCCGATTACAAGGCTTGAAGGACCAGCCACATTATAAAGTAAAAAAGTGTTGGGTAGTCAAGAAAACATTTCTAGTTTGTGAATATCATGCCAAAGGTAATCATGATAGAGGTAAATATATTAGAAATGGATGTAATAGTAAATTGAGATGATCATCATGTGCGATGGAGGTCACTTTTAAGAAGCATTATTGTTCAAGCTGGTGTCATTACGAGGATATGGGAAGAACATATAAGACATGAAAATTCTGATAAAGGATGAATGGTAGAAAAGGTTGAGATGCCGTGGTCATGCCTAATGAAGGCTAATGACTAGACATTTGGAAAGTAACACTTTTCAAGTTGAAGTCACTGTGAGGGCCTGGAAAGTTGTTGATTTAGTGAAATGAGAAAATAGTATTGGTGGTTGTTGATACTTATTTAAAAAAAAAGTGGCCCTTGACAAAAAGCATAATTAGATGACACAATCCAGCTAATCTACACAAAACAATTAAAGTAGGATCTTAATGTTTTTCATCGAGTCAATAATGAATAATGTTTCAAGAAAATTGTTGAATTCTGTCTATGATGCATAACAGTTCAAGTTGTCAATTGCTAGTTGAATATTTTAATGTACTTCTGAAATATTTAACTCTGCCAAGACTTTTCTGTGGTTCATAAATATTTCACCCAACTCAGCAGACCTTAACTTTCACTATAAGTTAAGGTCTTATAGTGAAAGTTATATCAAAAAAAAAACTTTCACTATGTGGGGTTGCTATGGGAATACTCTTTTAATCTTTTGGATATCTCAAGAATCATGCCCTACACCATATCATTGGCGATTTTTTTTTATTTTTTATTATCTCTTATGGTTAGGAAATGGACATCATTTGCTGTCATATGTCAATTACTCTAACTTTCAGTTTTAGGGTTTTGCTTGGTGAGATTGATTCATGAACTTCGGCATTTTTTTTTTTTATGGTTTCTTATGTATTCCGTGTATCAAGTAATGTTATGTCTGGTGGGCACTTATTTTATAATGCATATGGCTATATCAATATGCATCAGACACCCTTCTAGTGTTGGCCAGCTATTTGTGTTTCTTGTCTCTCACAATTATAATGTAGTGTAATTTAGCATCCCTTGCCCACACACATGCAGTATATTCAGGTTTATGAATTTATTGATTTTTTGTCAAAATTTTTGTTTCCCTATTATGATGATACAAGCTTACTGTGGGTGGATCATGGATTTTATGGAAGAATTCTGTGGCACTTAGTTGCAGTGGAGCAAACATTTCATTTGAAGGGAGAGCAAAAAGCATTTTCATTTATAGTCAAAATATGTTTTGCCATGTTAAGGTCTGATAAGATCGTCAGGCCCATGTCCTTGCTTCTTTTGGTCCCTCTTACCAAAAATCTGAGATTCTCCAACTTTACTACTACTATTATTGACTCGAGAGACTTTTGAGTGGCATTAAGCAAAGCTCTGACATTCCATAAGCTTGTTCAACTTTCCTTCTTCTTGTCCTTGTTCAATTTCTGCATATTTCTTGGTTTCCTTCAATTTGAACTAGGGTACTACAAGTTTGTTGAGACTATAATCTTTTTTCACTCTTCAATTCATAGTTATTGAGCTTTAGCTCGGGTTGTGGGATTTAGTCACAAGCTTCTTAGTTGGGTTGAGATGGTTACAATAAGTTATATTTCTAGGCTAGCAAATTGTGCAACTAATGGATGCTTGAGATAGCGACTTTTCAATTTCTATTAGAGAAATTAGTGCTTTCCTTTCTTTGTTTAACTTATATTATTTCCTGAGCCACCCTTTTTTTTTTCTTTTTTTTCTTTTTAACTATTTTTTTTTTGTTCTCAAGGGGAGTGGGAAGGGAAGAGTCGAATTAGTGACCTCAGCTTCTTGAAGTGTGGTTCCCAACCGATTGAACTACCCTTTAGGGACTCTTGAGCCTCTTTTACTCTGCATCATGCAATGCTTTTGCCTTTAATGACCTTGTGGGTTTGATGTTGGAGACTAGATGCAGTAATCTTTAGTTCCTAGCAAATTCCTTTTAGAGCTTCTGTTTGCCTTGTGAATTGGATTGCTGTCTCAGTGGTGCTGGTGTGATCTGAAACATTGGAAGTGAGGGATTATTTCCTTCCTGATTGGCTCACAATTGCTGGTATAGCTTGACTCAGATCTTGTGATTTGAACACCTCCCTTGTTGATTTTCTAGTTTTTTGTTTCCTTTTGTTTTCATTTTCCTTAGATTCAACCCACCCAATTTAAAACCAAGTATTGGTTAGTAGTTACTGTCTATCAGCGTGAGGGATGAGGCACTTGTATAATTGTTTTTAGGGAAAAATTACACTTATACCCCTTGAACTGACGCATCATTTGCAAACACCCCCTTCAAACTACCATTTGTGACACTTTGACCCTCCCGAGCTACCATTTCCTTCCAATTGTCACCCTTCATAAATGTTCGTTGTTAAAATAGACGGAAAAATGGTGCACGTGATCCACATGTGCTAATTTTTTTACTTGAAATGTCCAAAATACTTTGATTTTGATAGTTGGAATGTTGTAATTGACCTCCATATGGCAAAATAATAATAATAAATAAATATAGAGGAGGGCTGGGCAGACCACTCCTCAACTGTGAGGGAGTGTTCAGCCACCCCCAAAATCCTTAAGGGGTGGTTTGACGATGTGAAAGGCATCTACTGTTCAAAATCAATTGTTCTTTATTATGTAATTCTTTATTTATTGTCTAAATTATACTCTCTTCATAAAAAAAAAAGAAGCAAAAATATAAATCAAAGTGGTTGTCTCTTTATATTGTTTATTTTCATTTTGATATACTTATACATGTAATGAAATACATGAAAACCTTAAGGGGGTGATTGTTTGACCCCCTTAACTCCCTCTTTTTCTTTAAAAAAATTTTGTTGCATATTTTTTTGTTTGGTAGAAGGGCAACTTGAACATTTCAAGTAAAAAAATTGCACATGTAAGTCACAACTTTTATCCATTTTAATGCCAAAAGCTAACGGAAGCTGCAAATTGATATTAAATGGTAGTATATAGTATTGCAAATGGTAGTTTGGAGAGGTCTTTGCTAATGAGTTGTCAGTTTGAGTGTGATAAATGTAATTTCCTTTTGTTTTAGACTTTTTGACTGTTTGGTGAATTTACTTATGCCTTGGACGTGGTTGATGCTGCAGTATAATAAAGTAATTGAATTAACACTATCTTTTTCACCCTTTTAATGGAGTTGTTGAAAATTTCCATGGTTTCTTTTTTTATGCAGAAACAGAGTTTGGATGGGCCCCAGGGACTCGTGAAGCTTGTGAAAGTGGAGGAGTTGGTCTAGAGAATTTTTTGATATTTCAAACTAGAGTTGTTCTTGGTTTTTCCCAATAAATGACGGGCAGGAGGCCTGACCATATAGACTGTCTTAAGATTTGTGGTGATGATGTCAATATTTGTAGGCGGCTTAGTGTCCCTAGCTTTTTCAGTACATTGCTTGCATACTTTTGTATTCCAGTGTTTCTTCTAGGTGGTGTGCTGTATTTAGTTTCTTTTGCAATGGGTAGGGCAGTGGTGCGACCTGGATTTTACAAGTTTTTTTTGTGTGATATCAATATTCATTTGGTTGCTGTCATGGTGTTTTCTAATGGACAGAGGATTTGGCTTAGAAGCTGTAAAAAAGTTACAACGTATGTGTTGTAGTTTTTTCAACGGTATAGATTTATTTTATGTATCAATGTTTTGCTTTTCTGGCATATGGGTTTGTTTTAATGCTACATCCAGCCTTTTTCATTGCATGGCTGTCTTCTTTTTATTGATGGGGGTGCTTTTGGGAATGGATTTTTCCCTTTTGGAAGGTTAAAAGAGAACCATTGGGCAAGGTTTGATGTGGCTGGTTCTGACATGTATCTAAATGAACCAGTTTGATATCTTCTTACATACACAAGATGGACTTTTGTGCCTTATTTTGTTCTATGCAGAGCAGTGAAATTACCAGGACTTCGACATGTCACGAATCCTCTTGAAAGAGGGAGTGCCTTCGGGAACACGGACTCAGGTGGTATATGGTTGTTGTCCGTTCATGTTGTAAGGTGTTGGGTTAAGTCCCACAACACTACCGTTAAGTTTGAAACCCTGAGCAAATTTCTGATGGTAAGCCAAAGGAAGATGAGGATGGCGTCAAGTCATCATGCCCTTAATTGCCCTGGGCCTAATACCGCGAGGGTGAGTAATTTGCTATCAGAAAGCCTCATTAAGGTTGGAGCTGTTTTGTTAATGTAATATCGTCGAGGTTAGAAGTCTACAAACTCTTTTTTGTTTTCCAATATGATGAAAAAGTGCTGCTGTTTCACTTGTTGGAAATTTCAAATCACTCAACAACCCGGTGGACTGATACACAGAAATATAGCAAATTTTTTAGCAAACCATCTCTTATTATTTGTTTATACAAATCAAATCAAATCAAATTGTAATCACACCATTCACACCAAAGCCTGCCAAATCTTTGGCCAGGTTTTTGTACACGGTTAAGGGGTAAAAAATGAACCAAAAAAAAAGAAAAAAGATAAAAGAAAAAGAAGACAAGTCACACAGACACCATGTTAATCAACTTTCAGGTTCATCTTCTTGATGCAGCGGCATGAATGGCTGCAATGTAAGCAAGCTGCGTCGCCGAAAGGATGATTAGGAATGCCTCCATCGTTCTCTGCAAGAACAAAGCACTTGTGTTTGAATTTCCCATATGAAAGGAAGTCTACACAAACTCAATATTAAAACTGCAGTGATGATATATATATATATAAATCTTTTTGGGAAATCTTACCAGACGGGCATTTCTGATGCGTAGCTCAATCTCTTTGCAGGCAAACCTGCGAAATTTACTTAGCTGATTAGAATCAACGAACAACCCCCCATTTCTGATGCATTTTTTTTTGTTGCCAAATTGCTTGTTGGAGATACAGAGGAAAAATGATGAGTGGTAATATATATATCTCATTCTTACCCCATGGCGAGGAGTGTAAGAGTCCAAGCAATGGCAGCTGTTGCAGCGGCAGATGGCAAGCTTTCTAGAGTCCAAGAACGAAGATGGTTCAATCCAGATATTGTTGATGCAGCACCAACAACTCCGGCGAGCAAAGCAAACATGACAAAGAACCCAGTCGCAGCATTTCCCATCGGGAAGTATATGGGTGAAAAATGTGCCGGAAGATCAAATCCAGGTCCTGCACTGCTCAAACCTGATTAGCACGCCGTTATAAGTAACGTCCCGGCTTCACGTTAAAAAGATGAATAACTCACATAGAGCGAGTAGATTATAAAGGTAGATATGAATGATAAATCTCATTGATTCCGTAGTAGGTGAGACAATAGTTTATAAGTAGGGTTAAATCTACTTTTAATTGGCCCCCTCCACAAACAATCATTTTTTATAAAGCCCAATAGGTATGATACTTAGACCCATCAAACTACCAATTTGTTGCAATTAATTAAGCCACTTTTTTGTCATTCTTCTAAAAATACTCATATTTTCTTTTTAAAAAAAATTAAATTTCTATAAAAGAAAACAAATTTTTATTAAATTCTAAAATATATAGAGTAAGGTTCGACTAGTAGAGAAAGAATTTGCATGAAATTTTTTTATTTTGATTTTAGTTTTTTTTTTTTTTTTTAAGAAAATAGGGGTATTTTTGAAAAAATGGCAGAAAAGTGGCTTAATTGCAACAAAATGATAGTTTGATGGGTTTAAGTGTCACACGTGTCCGTACGTGAGGCTTTATAAAAAATGACTGTTTGTTGAGAGTGCCAAAGTATATATTTAACCCTTATAAGAGATTATAGAGAACCGACTAGTCTCTTTGGAGTGATATTGTAAATGTGAGCTTTCCGTTATGGTATCAAAGCAACCTAGTAATATCATGTGGTATTGGAAAATTTCTAAATTGATTAATGCTTTTGGAATAATATAAATTACAAATGCGTGCGACTAGTGCTTTCTCTAGGTCGTTACAAATGGTATTAGAAAACCTAGCTGGTAACTCCATGTTGTACTAGAGCACTGCATGATGGCCGGGCCTTGACGAGAACGTCAATAATTTAAGAGGAGAAATTATAACACGTCGCCAGAAGTAGCAGACAAACACAAATGACAAGAAATGAGAGGAAGGGAGGAAAAATACCGATGATGAACCCATGATCAATTGCTCTGTTCATTGCCCACCCGCCAAGGCCCAGAACTATGACATACATGCAGAAATTCAGGATCAAAAGGAGCCCGGCAACTGGTTTCAATTGCTCACCAGCCATCTTTGAACAATCTGCTACAGAATAGGGAAAGAGGGAGGAGTTTTTCAGGAACCCTAAAAGTGCAGGGAAGATTACTACTTGATATGCATGTGCTTTGTGCAAGAAGGGGTCTTATAATAGCATGGCATGAGGGTTTTGGTTCTTTTCTTGCTAAGGCTGTTGGGTATATACAAAGGATGCTGTTGGGGTTGTAAAGAGGATGTTTCATAGTCAAGGCAAGCCAACAAAAATGCAAGATTCTTGCTTCTCTTACATGTAAAAGCTTTCCTTTTAAAACTAAATTCCAATTTGGGATTTCTGCCAGAAGTTGTTCAAGGAGGAAAGTCATATTCTTTGCCAGCCCCAATGGAACTTAGGTGTCTAATTTTGTTAAAAATTTATTAATCTTGTTTATTCATATAGCACAAGTTGGAGTATGGACTCTAAATTTAGGCAGCTTAACATGGATACGGTGAATAGGTTTAACTTTTCGTGTTCCATCAGCTTTGAAGCTTTTAACGTATTGTAAGGTATTTATTCTTGTATCAAAGCAGGCATCTTGTAACGTGTTCGAATCTCCTAAAGGCAACTATAGAAATAGCCATATGGTGCTTGAGTGAAGCCGCCACAACAATGTAAAAGACTAATAGATCCAAAGTGAAAGTCGTTATAAAGTGGGTTGCCATGGATGTTGGCACATAAGCATGATGGATTGTTATGACCTTATCGGACCCAATTTGGAGTATGGGCACTAGATTGGGCCATATTAGTATGAGATAGATTTAAGGGCTTAACTTTCTGCATTCCTTAAGCTTGTATCAATTAGGTACCTACCATAAATTGCCTAAAAAAAGGAAAAAAAGCTCAGAAATTAAAGCTATTGGTTTATTGGGCTATTATTAAAAAAAAATTAATTAATTTAAAAACAATAAAAATTAATTATAATTTATTAAAAATTGAGAATAAAAAAGAGATAATTGAATAATTGGTCCATAGGATTGGCTTAAATTACAAATTATTTCCTGTGGTTTAAAAAGTTTATGGAGGGTCCTTGTGAGAAATTATAATTGCAAAAATCATTTCCTGAACACGTTTTTCATCTGCTAAGTTAACAAATTTCGTTAGTCAACTACGTCACACCCAATAAAAAGCTGACACGTGTCAATTACAATAAAAAATAAAAATCTAATAAAAATATAAATAAATAAAACAAAAACATTTGTTTTCTTTTCTAAAAAAAAAAAAGAAAAAAGAAAAAACTGAAGGGGTGCGCGCCACCCCTGGCCACCTCTGGGGTGGTCGTGGCCTCCCCCAGGGGTTGGGGGTAGCCTTCGAGTCACTCTTAAATGCCTTTTCAGCCACTTTCATTGACTGCGCGTGACTAGGCCACCTCTAAAGGAGTGGCTGCCCAACCTGCAACCACCCCTTCAATATTTTTTTTTTAAATTTTTTTAATTTTTTTTAAAAAATAAATATTTTTATTTTATTTATTCATTTTTTTACTGAATTTTTTTTTAAAAAATTGTAATTGACACGTGTTGGCTTCCTATTGGGTGTGACGTGGCTGACTAACTTGGTGGATGAAAATCGTGTTTAAGAATTAATTTATAATTATAGTTTAATACAAGAACCCTCCATAAAATTTTTGAACCATATAAATTGATTTGTAATTTAGACCGACTCCGAGAATTAAAGTTAATAACCAAAGTGTACATTTTTATGCAGAGCAACGACACTGCAGTTTTAGTAATAGCAAATGGTGCGCGTTTCGTGACCGACACAACACGGCGCTTTATATAGTTGTTAGCGATAAGACGGTGCGTTTTGATGTATTTCTCCTCTAAAATCTCGTAGTCGTTTCTCTCGGGGATCGTTACACAAAGGAATATCCATGTTAACATTTCGCGCCACTTATCGAAATTTTAGATTTCCACGCGCTTCGTTTTCATTCTCTATTCCACGCTCTAATTCGAGCCCTCCCTCTTATAGATCGTTGCTCTCTGATCACCTAAAGAACCACAGATTAGACGAAGCTCGTGAAGTTTTGGATAGAATCCCAGTTCGAAATGTAACTCTATGCACCATGATGATCAACGGATATGCGCGAAATCATAGACTCGGAGACGCCTTGAAGCTGTTTGACGAAATGCCGGAGAGAGACGTGGTTTCCTGGAATTCGATGATCAAAGGGAGTTTGGACTGTGGGGATTTGGGTATGGCTGTGAAGCTTTTTGATGAAATGCCGGAGAGAAATGTTGTGTCTTGGACGACGATGGTTAATGGGTTTTTGCAATTTGGGAATGTTGAGATGGCCGAGCGCTTGTTTTGGGAGATGCCGGTGAGGGATGTGGCGGCCTGGAATTCGATGATTTATGGGTATTGTGGTAAAGGTAAGGTTGAAGATGGTATGAGATTATTTGAGGAGATGCCTTGTCGGAATGTGATTTCGTGGACTTCGATGATTGGTGGGCTTGACCAGAATGGGAAGAGCAATGAAGCTTTGCGTCTTTTTAGGAAGATGGTGGATTCTGGTGTTGAGCCCACTTCGACTACATTTGTTTGTGTATTGACTACTTGTGCAAATATATTAGCTTCACATCTAGGTGTTCAGATTCATGGACAGATTGTTAAGTTAGGGTACCGCTTTGATGAATTTATATCTGCTTCACTTATAACGTTTTATTCAAATTGCAAGCAAATAGAGGATGCTTGCAAGGTTTTCCATGAGGTCATGCATAAAAATGTAGTAGTGTGGACAGCTCTTGTAACGGGATATGGTTCAAATTGTAAGCATGAGGATGCAATGAAGTTTTTTGGGGATATGATAAAGATGGGCGTCCTTCCAAATCAATCTTCTTTCACAAGTGCTTTGAATTCATGTTCTGGATTAGAGGCTCTTGATATAGGCAAAGAGGTCCACACGGTAGCTATTAAGCTTGGTTTGGAAACTGATGTCTTTGTGGGTAATTCTATCGTTGTCATGTATACTAAATGTGGAAATATAAATGACGGTGTAACTGTATTTAAAAGAATTCAGGAGAAGAATATTGTCTCATGGAATTCGATTATTGTTGGATGTGCACAACATGGGTGTGGCTTCTGGACTCTGACTCTCTTTAACCAAATGATCCGGGCGGGGGTAGACCCAGATGAAATCACATTCACAGGGTTGCTTTCTGCGTGTAGCCATTCTGGGATGTTACAGAAAGGGAGACGTTTTTTCAAATATTTCAGTCAAAATAAACATATTGAGGTGAAGCTTGAACACTATTCTTGTATGGTTGATGTCTTGGGCCGATGTGGTGAGTTGGAAGAAGCAGAGGAGTTCATAAGAAATATGCCTATAAAAGCAAATTCCTTGATCTGGCTAGCTTTGCTTAGTGCCTGTAGGATGCATTCTAACTTATATGTGGCCGAAAGAGCTGTAAAATGCATTTTTGACCTAGAACCAAATTGTAGTGCAGCATATGTTTTATTATCTAATTTATATGCTTCTGCAAACAGATGGGGTGATGTCTCCAGGATACGGGGGAAGATGAAACATAGTGGAATTGTAAAACAAGCAGGATCCAGTTGGGCTAAGGTATGAATTTCTTTCTGGAGATAGGTCCCACCCCCTCAGCAAAAAAATATATAAAAAACTGGACTGGTTGGGAGGAAAGCTGAAGGAATATGGTTATATTCCTCATCGACAGTTTGCTTTGCATGATGTTGAGGTCGAACAAAAGGAAGAGATATTGTCTTATCATAGCGAGAGGCTTGTCATTTGATTTGGGTTGATTAGTACTGTGTAGGGGAGTACAATAACAGTAATGAAGAATCTTTGTGTACGTGGCGACTACCATTCTGCCATTAAGCTTATAGCAAAGATTGTTGGGCGGGAGATCATTGTAAGAGATTCTAGCCGCTTTCATCACTTCAGGAATGACATTTGTTCTTGCGGGGATTATTGGTAGTGCTACTCATGGGTTTCTCGGACAAACCTATGTGAAATTGTTTTGCGGGGCTTTATAATGCTTGAAATGATTTACAGTAAAGCATGTTTAGGCATACCATATCATGCCCATAAAATCAGGAACTGTCTAAGGATTGATGAGATTAAGAAACTCTTTGGCCATCTTTAGGTATGAGTTGAGGATAAAGCACGCCACTTTTTAGCTAGTTTAAGGTTCCCTGGATGTAGATACTGCAGCATTTAGTGATACCTTATCAGATTTTGAACAGAGAAGTGAAGTTGTCTTGTCTACAAAAACTCTATATTTGGTGTTGCTTCTAGATCCTTGTTTCCAGATGGTCCTCTTCATCAGTTAAAGAAACATTTTAGTGGTGATGGTTATGGAATAAGAAATTGGCGTTCTCAAAGTGGTGAGTGGGAGTTCTATTGATCCATGTTTCTGTGGCAATCCCGTAATGGGGTATGCAAGAATAGTTTTGTAGATAGAAGTAAATTTTGAGTAATTCTCTAAGTAGGACTAGAGCCCTTCTTGTGTCTTCGCAAATGTCATGTAGCTTTTAAAATCATCATTGGATCAAAATCCAATAATGATCATCTTAAATTCAATGATAATTTTAAAAGTTACATGATATTTGGGAGGACGCAAGGAGGACGTCCTCCTTATAGCATTACTCGTAAACTTTATGATGCACACCAACTATTTCAAAGGGGAAAATGTTGTTCATAGTGGCCAGAAGCAAATCCAATTCTGGTGAATGTGATAATTTGGTAGATAGTTGAGAGATTCAACAATGAATTATAAAACCTTTCCTTGGATGGTGACTGTATCAGCAATGGGAGTGAAGAGTTGTATGCTGCAAATCAATCTCTCCATGGCTATCCCCTCAGTGGGATACATACATATGTAAATCAAAATTACTGGTGATATGGCATTCAATAGAGCTCAGTTTCAAGTTAATTGGTTATTCAATGAATTATGATATTAACCACTTATTTCAGTGGAATAGGAAGCATCTCCTCTTAAATTACTCATGAGGATAAGCATACAAAATATGCAAGCTTATGTATTTGGATATACCCTTGAAAGAAGACAACTTTCTTGATGTTGGTGTTCATATATAAATGGGACTCTGCATCTCAAACTGAGGATTTAATGGTACACAGTTTTAAGGCTCTTTTTTGAATTTTTATGATCATGAGAGAGACCTTGGATTTGGACCATAAAGGTTTATGCTTGCATCATGAATCTTGAGAAGGTTGATCTTTGAGAGGTGTTTGGATGGTGAGGATTAGAGAGGATTTGAAAACCTTGAATTAGCAAAGCTATATTTTACTGAAGGTTGAGTAGAATCTTGAATAATTTTTGTGATCCAACTTTGCTGAAACTCTTTTTTGTGCATGCCGAGATTAAAAGGAATTAGTGTCTGGATTGACTGAAGAATGAAGGATATTACAAGTCCCATGGAAATTCTGAGAAAAAAGAGAGTTACAAATGCTCGGCCCTGTCATGTGGCACTCTATCCACAACGTCAAGGGAGCATTTTAACAGAACTAAAACAAAGTAGCAGAGAAAAAGAATTTTTATTAAAAAAAAAAAAGAAAAAAAGAAAAAAGGAAAGGTGGCATTGACGTTAAAGAAGAAGAAAAAAAAAAAAACAAAGAAAAAACTTGTGATACAAATACACAACACAAAGTTTCATCAACGTACAGAAATAGAGAGTGGCCAGATAGGACCAGGACCAGGATCCTCTCCAGTTGAGAGGAACTAGAGAGGAGCCGATAAGTTATAATTATGAGTATTTTTGTAATTTCACATATCATGTAAAATTACAAAAATACCCCTAATTATAATTGATCAGCTCATCTCCGGTTAAAAATCAACAGGAAAGGAATTTGTTGCGGCCAAATAGGGATAGTCGCAAGGCGCCCCCACTTTGGAGAGTGGCCCATGCGGTCAAACTATTTCTCGTTTTTTTTTTTTTTTTTAATTGGATGTGACGTGGCAATACAATTAAAAATTTAACAAAAAATAGACGGAATGATTTATTTGATAAAAATTAAAACCTCATTGAATAAATCGATAGAATTTAAACATTAAGAAGTACAAATCATATAGGACGCATTTTTCCCTTTTAAAAATGTAGACCAAATTAATGCACTTATTGTATGCTTATCCTCTCATCATTCATCAACTCTTTTTTCCCAAAATGCCCATACTTATAGTCGTTATAAAGCTCAGTTTATTATGGGCGCCAAACCCATTTCATTTTCCCATTCCTCATAACAACCATCTCTCTCTGAAGAAACTCTCTCAAGAAAACCAGCAAACCCATCTCTTAATTTGGAACTCCGATTATATCTCCATTCTCTTGCTGATCTTGTTTTTGGTATTTCAAGTTTCTTGACGAAGACATTTCTAGCAATATGGAAGGTGAGGCACAGAAGCTCTTGAGCAACGGGATTCAAAATATGTGTGAATTTCATGCCAAGACTTTGACTTTTGATCAAAAGATGCGAGACCTGATGCGTGAATGTAAAGAAGGATTAACCAAGAAAGATGGGTCAGATTCTGGAAAGAAGAGTTTGATGGGGTGGATAAAAGCATTTCCCACATCTAATGAAGAATCCGGGGTTGTGATTACAAGATTGAAGGCTCGAGCAGTTGATGCTGGGATTAAGCTCTGTAATCTGGCTATTGATTTTGTGTTTATGATGATGTCGAGGCAAGAAGAATTGGCCGCGAAGATTTGGAAATTCAGGTCTGCTCTCGAATGGGTCATTGAAGATGGGAATTTTAATTCCATGGTGATTGATAAGGTTCTCACTCTACTGGAAATGGCTGAGGGAGAAGTGAATGAGATTAAAAGATCCAAGGAGCTAAAGAATAAAGGAAAGTTGGAAATTGATGACGGCGATCAGAAGGAAATATCAAATGAAAGAATTCGAGTTAACGAGATCCTCGATCAATTCTTTGAGCAAATTCTGCATCAAATCTTTAGTCAATGCCTTGAAGCAGCTCTGCGTTTAGAATCTATTATAAGTCATCGGAGTCTTCCGGCCGATTCGGAGGTGTTAATGAAAGAAGCTCTGTCAAGGCTAGAATGTGATCTCAAGCAATGTGAGGAGGTTCTGGAATGGATAAGAGAGGATATCACGCCATTGAAGGCAATGTTTCCATTCGAATTAGAGCTCGAGGATCCGAAGACGACGACGGAAACTCGGACCTTAGTGGCCTCTAAGGTATATGAATTGTGGAGGGGATTGCTGTATTCAGCAGAGGAGGATCAGGAAGAGCAAAGTGATCAATGCAGGATCAGATATGCCAGAGAAAATGATGTTGAAGGTGATGTTCAGATGGAATCTGCTGTACAGCCTAGCTGGAACAAAGGTGTGGAACTGCAAGAATCAAGAGAGGCAGATGCTGAAGTAAAGAAAGAAGCAAAGAAGCCATCAAAGGGCTGCTGTTGTTAAGCCATCAAATTCAAAGTGTTGATGTTTCTGCTTTTTGGTTAGTTTGAATTGTTCCTAAGCTTTTGAATTTTACATTGATAGATACAGAATTGTGCTCCAAACAAGGAAATATCTGTTGATTTCTGATTGATTGTGACTGTTTGAGATTGAAAGCAATCTAGATACTACAAATTCGAGGAATAAAGCTATTTAATAGACTGTTGTATTCGTACTGCCGTATAATTAGAATGACCTGACGGTGAAAATCAGCTTTTAGATTAGTAGGGGCTTGTAAAAAGAACAAAAAAAATTGATAATTTTTATTGCCACGTCGCTCCAGTCGTATAACAATCTACTAAATAACACTTTTATTTTTGTTTTTCGGTTTTTAATTAATTAGTGAGATCACCATTTTTAACAGGGCCAACATCATCATATATATATATACATGAAATATATACTAATATAGTGTGTACTATATTACTCAATGCCCACATTCATACTAAATAATAAGAGTACCCATGATTCAAGCATGGTGACATGAAGTCAAGATCATCAAATTGGTAGAAAGTAAAAAACAACCCCCAAAAGTTGTCAAATTACTATATCCCACTAATATTGCTAAATATCGAGTTCTATCCCGAGCGGATATCTTGAAGCATGATTTTTTGATTAAATCACTTCTCAAGGTGTAAATTTTGCAAATTTACTCTTTAAAGTTTAAATTGCTATCGAATAGATCTTTCCGTCCACCTACCCGAGTGGCCAACCCGGCCACCTCTCTTTTTTTTTTTTTTTTTTTTTAAAAAAAAAAATTAAATTTAAAATTAGAGAAAAGTACACATAACCTCCTTAAACTACCACTCAATTGTCAATGTACCCCATAAACTACCAATTGTGTTAATGTCTGCCCTTAAATTACCAAAAAATGTCAATGTCCCCCCTAAGACCAACAAAAAGATAAAAATAACCCTAATTTTTTTTGAATAAGACAAAAATGTCCTCATAAATTCAAAAAATTAAAACTAAAACTAAAAAACTTACAAAAAAAAAATAAAAAACTAAAAAAAAAAAGAACAAATTTTTTATTCTTTTTAAAAAAAAAAGCAAACAAAAAATAGCAGAAATTTATTTATTTTTTTTAAAAATAAAACAAATGAAAAAAAGAAAAACCAGTTTTTATTAGATTAAAAAACAAAAAGAACAATTTTTTTTAAAGAAAAAAAAACGAAAAAACAAAAAATAACTTATTTTTTTTTCTTTTTTTTTTAAAAATAAAACAAATGAAAAAAACCCAGTTTTTATTAAATTAAAAAAACGAAAAAGAACAATTTTTTTTAAAGAAAAAAAACGAAAAAAAAAACTGATTTTTTTTTTTAAAAAAATAAAATAAATAAATAACAGTTTTAATTTTTTATTATTTTTTTGGAATAAAATTTTGTTATTTTTTATTTTTTTTAATAATTTTTTTTTTAGTTTTTATTTTAATAATTTTATGAAGGGCATTTTTGTCATCAGGGGGACATTGACATTTTTTGGTAGTTTAAGGGGGGACATTGATACAATTGGTAGTTTGGAGGGTATATTGACAATGAAGTGGTAGTTTGAGGGGGTTATGTGTACTTTTCCCTTAAAATTATTTATGATATATTTTTTTTTAGAAGGTACACATTTGGATTTTTGATTAGATATAATGTGGCAGCACTTTTAGAAATTTAACAAAAAATAAAAAAAATCTATTTAATAACAATTAAAACCTTTAGATTAAATGGAAAAAATTTAAACGTTAAGAAGTGAGACAAAAATCATACCTAAGGAGCTGGAAGCAATTTTTCCCTTTTTAAAATGTTGACCAAATTGCACTTTTTGTGTGCTTATTATTAGGAGTACTTCAATTATAACTATTGATCTTTCATCATTTTTGAAAAAAGTACCCTAATTTTAAGAAGTGTCAATTGAAGATATTATTCTTTCAATTTTAACCCTCCGTTAAATTTTTTTGTTAAATTATGTTCAAAATACTCCTTATTTTTTTCAGAAAAAATGGAAAAAAAAAAAAGAAAAAAGAAAAAAGAAGGTTGTTAGTAACAATTTAACGGAATTTACAAAAATACCCAGGCCTGAATCTTGAAAAAAAATTATAATATTTTTTTTTAAAAATAAAAAAATAAACACAAGGATATTTTGAAAAATTTGATATGATTTAACGGAAAATTCTAATGGGTTGAAATTGAAAAAAATTAAAATATAAATATCTTAAATTGATACTTTTTTATTTTATTTTTTTTAAGGAAAGATAAATCTTTCAATGATCAAAAGAAGGGTCAAATCAAACCACCATATAAGTGTACACAAGACACCCTCAAACAGGAGAATACCCCCCCTGAGCCAAAAGACTCAGACCAATACAGACAGCACTGCTACAAATAAAAACCTAGCCAAATAGAACCTCTACGGTAACATAAACATTTGCTTTAATAGGGAGTTGGTCACACATTCTGGGCTGAAAGTAATGACTAGGTTGATCAGCACAGAGCAAACTGTCAAAAGAATACACTAACAACCAACCGGATCAACACTAAGGGGATAAACAACTCTACCATTAACTCAAAAGGCTAAGGGGAAACAATAACAAGACAAACAAAAAAAAAAACAACTACAAACACAAAGGCCGGACCATTTCTCCCACTTCCCACAACTACAAAACAGTTTGATGCACGATCTGGGACTCCAATAAAATCGCCCCCAATGATTCTTGAGTCGTTCCAAGAAAATTGTCCCTAATCCGCACCCAAAAAAATTGCCCACAATCAAGCGAAGTCGGTCCCGAATTAGTGCCGCACGTCGCCCCTGTTGCGAAAAAACCGGTGAAAACAAAAATGCTGAAACTGCCGATCCCCTTTCCCCTAAACCGCCCTTCCAGTGCAAAATCCCTAAGCCGTCACTGCTACAAAACCACCATGAATAGCATCTGAGCAATGTCGTCTTCGGAGTGGACAACCGAACTAGCATCGGCAGATCAAAAAGGCCGAAAAATCCCTAGAAGAAAACCAAACTAGGACCTGTGTGATTTCGTCTCCGACGTAACCAGTCAAACCAGTGGCTAATCACAAAATCCTCGTAGAAATCAGATACCGAGCGCCGCAAATTGGGAGAAATCGTCTGCTGATTACACCCTACCAAGCGAAAGAAAAATGTCTCCAGCCCGTAACCGCTTCAGATGCCGACGACACCGAAAGAAAATGAGACTTATTCACAAAACAAAACCTACCACATTCTACTGGGGACATCCCCTCCTCCCTTATTACGCTAAAAAAAGACCTTTGCTCGCAGAGGAAAAATCAGAGGAAAAACAAGAGCGTGGCAGAGAAAGATTTTGATCATTACTTGAATCTTTAAATTGACACATTTTGAAGTTTAGATATTTTTTTTCAAAAGTGATTAATGAATAAGTGAAGTTGTCCCCTTATTCTTTTATTCACTCTTTTTTCCCAAAATGCCCATACTTTAGTCGTTATAAAGCTCTGTTTCTTATGGGCGCCAAACCCATTTTATTTTCCCATTCCTCATAACGAGCCTCTCTCTCTCTCTTTCTCTCTCTCTCTCTCAAGAAAACCAGCAATAAGAAAAAGTGAGGCTGTAATCTTCTTTCTGGGAAGACATTTATACCAATATGGAAGGCGAGGCACAGAAGTTCTTGAACAGGGCGTCACAGAGTATGCTTGAATTTCATGTCAATACGTTGTGTTTTGAACAAAAGATGCAAGCCCTGATTCGTGAATGTAAAGAAGGATTAATCGAGAAAGATGGGTCAGATTCTGGAAAGAAGAATTTGATGGGGTGGATAAAAGCATTTCACACATCTAATCAAGAATCCGGGGTTGTGATTACAATCAAGGCTAGAGCAGTTGAAGCTGGGATTAGGCTCTCTAATCTGGTCATTGATTTTGTGTTTATGATGTCAAGGCAAGAAGAATTGGCAGAAAAGATTTGGAAATTCAAGTCCACTCTCAAATGGGTCACTGAAGATGGGAATTTCAATTCCATGGTGATTGAAAAGGTTCTTACTCTACTGGAAATGGCCGAGGGAGAAGTGAGTGAGATTAAAAGATCCGAGGGGCTAAAGAATAAAGGAAAGGCGGTAATTGTTTCCCGCGATCAGGAGGAAAGATCAAATGTTGGAAGAATTCGAGTTAACAAACTCCTTGATCAATTCTTTGAGCAAATTCTGTATCAAATCTTTGATCAATTCCTTGAAGTTGTTCTGCGTTTGGAATCCATTATAAGTCATCGGAAACTTCCTGCCAAATCGCAGATGCGGATGAAAAAAGCGTTGTCGATGCTAGAATGTGAGCTCAAGCAATGTGAGGAGGTTCTGGAATGGATAAAAGAGGACGTCATAACATTGAGGAAAATGTTTCCATTGAAACTGGGGCTTAAGCTTAAGGATTCGAAGACGACGGCAGCTCGGAACCTTGTGGCGCCGAAGATACATGAATTGTGGAGCGGATTACTGGATCACTCATCGGAGACGAACGAAGAAAATAGTCTTACGTATAGGATCAGATGTGAACGTATCCGACAACTGGAAACAATAGCTAGCATGGAAATTCATGAATCGGATTTTGAACTTTCGAGTAGTGAAGACGATGAAGGTGATGATATTCAGAGGAGATCTACTGGTTTTTCGAGTCCGGAAGCAGAGGATGTGCCGCCTACCTCGAATGAAGGTGTGGAGGTGCAACAATCAAATCCAGAGACAGAGGTTGAAGCAAAGAAGCCATCAAAGGGCTGCTGTTGTTGTTGTTGTTAAGCTACTTTTTCTAAGCTTTTTTTCTTTTCTTTTTTTTTTTGTTCTTTTCATATCCATGTTTCTGGTTTTTGGTTAGTTTGTTCCTAAGCTTTTGGATTTACATAGATAGATACAGAAATGTTCTCCAAACAAGAACCAATTTTCAATAGCTGTTGTTTAGCTATGAAGCATAATAAGGAGTAACCTGGTTTTCTGATTGATTGTGACTGTTTGAGATTGAAAGCAATTTAGTAGTCTGAATTGAATGATGTATATTACCAAGTTGTAAGAAAATCCTGAGACAAGAGAGTACAAAATGCGTTTTTGGAAGAAGTAATGGTATTTAGTTGACTGTTATATATTATTGGAATGACGTGATAGTAAAAATTAACATTTGAATTAATAAGGATTGGAAAAAAGAAAAATCAATGAATGATTTCACTGTTGTGTCATTACAGTTGTATAGCAGTCTATTAAATAACATTTCTCTTTTGGACGATAGCTCGATTGTTTTTGGTCTTTAGTTAATTACTCAATGGCCACATTAGTGAGACAGAGGTTGAAGTTAAGAAGCCATCATAGGGCTGCTGTTGTTGTGAGACAGCTGCTGCATGTAGCATTCCATTGAAGGCAATGTTTCCATTAGAGCTCGAGGATGCGAAGACGACGATGGAAACTCAGAACTTCATGGCGTCTAAGGTATATGAATTGTGGAGGGGATTGCTGTATTCAGCAGAGGAGGATCAGGAAGAGCAAAGTGATCAATGCAGGATCAGATATGCCAGAGAAAATGATGTTGAAGGTGATGTTCAGATGGGATCTGCTGTACAGCCTAGCTTGAACAAAGGTGTGGAACTGCAAGAATCAAGAGAGGCAGATGCTGAAGTAAAGAAAGAAGCAAAGAAGCCATCAAAGGGCTGCTGTTGTTAAGCCATCAAATTCAAAGTGTTGATGTTTCTGCTTTTTGGTTTGTTTGAATTGTTCCTAAGCTTTTGAATTTTACATTGATAGATACAGAATTGTACTCCAAACAAGGAAACATCTGTTGTTTTCTGATTGATTGTGACTGTTTGAGATTGAAAGCAATCTAATAGTCTGAATTGACTCAAGCATACTACAAATTCTAAAGAGTAAAGCTATTTAGTAGACTGTTGTACGACTGCCGTATAATTGGAATGACGTAACGATGAAAATCAGCTTGGGCTTGTAAAAAGAAAAAAAAAAATGGGATAATTTTTACTGCCATGCCATTCCAGTCGTATAGCAATCTATTAAATAACACTTTTATTTTTGTTTTTCGGTTTTTAATTAGTGAGATCACCATTATTAACAGGGCCAACATCATCATATATACATGAAATATATACTAATATAGTGTGTACTATATTACTCAATGCCCACATTCATACTAAATAATAAGAGTACCCATGATTCATGCATGGTGACATTAAGTCAAGATCAAAGATCATCAAATTGGTAGAAAGTAAAAAACACCCCCCAAAAGTTGTCAAACAAGCTTGCTATAGCTTGCCATTAATATTGCTAAATATCAAGTTCTATCCCGAGTGGATATCTTGAAGCATGAATTTTTTTTTTTTTTTTTTGATCTTAAGGAGTAAATTTTGCAAATTTACTTTTTTAAAGTTTCAATTGTTATTAAATAGATCCTTTCGTCTACCTTACGGTACTGCCACATCATACCCAATAAGAAGACATAACATGTCTACTTAATATAAAAAAAAAATAAAAAAAATAAACAATTGACCACCCGGATCAAGGTGTGGCCTTGCAGCAACCTCCATTTGATATGAGTTGCCAAAAGGGGTGATCCGCAGGCCACCCCAAGCAAATAGGGGTCAGGCCCGAGCGGCCAACCCACCTCTCGTTTTTTTTTTTTTTTTTTTTTTTTTTTTTTTTTAATTTTTCTTTTTAAATTTATGATATATTTTTTTTATTAGAAGTTACACATTTGGATTTTTTTTATTAGATATAATGTGGCAGCACTTTTAGAAATTTAACAAAAAATAAACAAAAAAAAATCTATTTAATAACAATTAAAACCTTTAGATTAAATGGAAAATATTTAAACGTTAAGAAGTGAGATAAAAATCATACCTAAGGAGCTGGAAGCAATTTTTTCCCTTTCAAAAATGTAGACCAAATTGCACTTTTTGTAAGTTTATTCTTTGGAGAACTTCACTTATAATCCTTGATCTTTCATTATTTTTTAAAAAAGTACCACAATTTTAAAAAGTGTCTATTTAAGATATCATTCTTTCAATTTTTTTTTCAATTTTAATCATCCGTTAAAATTTTTCGTTAAATCCTGTCTAAATTTTGAAAATACCCATCATTTTTTTTAGAAAAAGAAGAAGAAGAATGTGTTGGTAATAATTTAACGAAATTTGCAAAAATACTCATACCTGAATCTTGAAAAAAAATTATAATTTTTTTAAAAAAATATAAACACAAGGATATTTTGAAAATTTTGATAAGATTTAACGAAAAATTTTAATGGGGTTGAAATTAAAAAAAAAAATTAAAATATAAATATTTAAAATTAACACTTTTTAAAGTTTTAATTATCTTTTTTTTCAAAAGTTAGGAATGAATTTCAGCAAAAAAAAAAAAAGAAAAAAAGAAAGAAAGTCAGGAATGAATAAGTGAAGTTGTCCCCTTATTCTTTTATTCACAATTTTTTCCCAAAATGCCCATACTTTAGTCGTTATAAAAGCTCTGTTTCTTATTATGGGCGCCAAACCCATTTTATTTTCCCATTCCTCATAACGAGCCTCCCAAGAAACTCTCTCTCTCTCTCTCTCTCTCTCTCTCTCTCTCTCTGTCTCTCTCAAGAAAACCAGCAATAAGAAAAAGTGAGGCTATAACCTTCTTTCTGGGAAGACATTTATACCAATATGGAAGGCGAGGCACAGAAGTTCTTGAACAGGGCGTCACAGAGTATGCTTGAATTTCATGTCAATACGTTGTGTTTTGAACAAAAGATACAAGCCCTGATGCGTGAATGTAAAGAAGAATTAATCGAGAAAGATGGGTCAGATTCTGGAAAGAAGAATTTGATGGGGTGGATAAAAGCATTTCACAAATCTAATCAAGAATCCGGGGTTGTGATTACAATCAAGGCTCGAGCAGTTGAAGCTGGGATTAGGCTCTCTAATCTGGTCATTGATTTTGTGTTTATGATGTCAAGGCAAGAAGAATTGGCAGAAAAGATTTGGAAATTCAAGTCTGCTCTCAAATGGGTCACTGAAGATGGGAATTTTAATTCCATGGTGATTGAAAAGGTTCTTACTCTACTGGAAATGGCCGAGGGAGAAGTGAGTGAGATTAAAAGATCCGAGCAGCTAAAGAATAAAGGAAAGGCGGTAATTGTTTACCACGATCAGGAGGACAGATCAAATGTTGGAAGAATTCGAGTTAACAAACTCCTTGATCAATTCTTTGAGCAAATTCTGTATCAAATCTTTGATCAATTCCTTGAAGTTGTTCTGCGTTTGGAATCCATTATAAGTCATCGGAAACTTCCTGCCAAATCGCAGATGCGGATGAAAAAAGCGTTGTCGATGCTAGAATGTGAGCTCAAGCAATGTGAGGAGGTTCTGGAATGGATAAAAGAGGATGTCATAACAATGAGGAAAATGTTTCCATTGAAACTGGGGCTTAAGCTTAAGGATTCGAAGACGACTGAAGCTCGGAACCTCGTGGCGTCGAAGATAGACGAATTGTGGGGCGGATTACTGGATTACTCATCAGAGGAGGACGAAGAAAATAGTCTTATGTATAGGATCAGATGTGAACGTATCCGAGAAATGGAAATAAATGCTAGCTTGGAAATTCATGAATCGGATTTCGAACCTTCGAGTAGTGAAGACGATGAAGGTGATTATATTCAGATGAGTTCTGCTGGTGTTCCGAGTCCGGAAGAAGAGGAAGGGCCACCTACCTCGAATGAAGGTGTGGAGGTGCAACAATCAAATCCAGAGACAGAGGTTGAAGCAAAGAAGACATCAAAGGGCTGCTGTTGTTGTTGCTGTTAAGCTACTTTTTCTAAGCTTCTTTTCTATTCATATCCATGTTTCTGGTTTTTGGTTAGTTTGTTCCTAAGCTTTTGGATTTACATAGATAGATACAGAAATGTTCTCCAAACAAGAACCAATTTTCAATATCTATTGTTTAGCTATGAAGCATAATAAGGAGTAACCTGGTTTTCTGATTGATTGTGACTGTTTGAGATTGAAAGCAATTTAGTAGTCTTAATTGAATGATGTATATTACCAAGTTGTAAGAAAATCCTGAGACAAGAGAGTACAAAATGTGTTTGGGGCTGCTGTTGTTGTGAGACAGCTGCTGCATGTAGCATCTTTGGGGCTCCATGACCTGAAGCTGAGAGAGGGCAGCAATCACAGAACCAGTGGCATTCTTCCATAGCCATGTTTCTTCATTTTGGTTAGTTTGTTCTTCAGTTTTTGACTTTTACAACTTTCCATATCTGTTGTTTAGCTATGAACAGGGTGGCTAGCTTTCTGATTGATTGTGACTGTTTGAGATTGAAAGCAATTTAGTAGTCTGAATTGACTCAAGTACCATAAACAGAAAAGCTTATTTGGAATATAAAGACTGCTTGCAAATTAGTCAGATTATTAATTTTTATGAAAAATTTACTTTACTAGATATATAGATACAACCAAAATAGAAACAAAGCTTAATTAATTACTTGATTACTATAAAAAAGAATGGCGTACACATGCATGTACAGTGTATGTTGTACAGTTGATATATATCAATAATATATAATACATAAAAACATCATCTTCTTCGTATGTTTCAAAACAAACTTGTTTCAATCGCTTTTTTATTTATTATTATTGTTGGAACAAGCGGCTAATAGTCTCTTGGATATAGAGAATAATATGAGAGTATCAGCATAGTGGTCGGCTAGTTGGTGGTTTACTTATAAAAATGTTATGTTGTAACCCTAAATCATTATTATAAAAATATAATTGCACTCTTGTGGATGTAGGTCCATTGTCGAATCACATACATCTGTATCTTCATTTTTTCTTGCTCTCTTTCTTTTTGATTCTATATTATTCATAATTATTGTGCACGGTAACAACAACAATTAATGAGGAAATTTGTTGAATGAGAGATTATTGTGAAGAGTAATAATACTATAAGAAAGAGTACTTATGTCTTCCTTGAGTCCTTCCAAAATTAATGTGGCTTTTAAAATTATTATTAGATGTGTGATATACATATATATCAGGATTGAATTTTGATTCAATGATAATTTTAAAAGCCACATTAATTTTAAAATGACTTAAAGAGATCGAACATGAGTCCCTAGTAGATTCTTAAGAGTAATCACGTGGAGCCCTAGGAGGGGTCCCCACTCCCCCCTGCCCACCTTCACCTTTAGGAGAAGGCAGAAGAGCGAGATCGAAGATTACTTCTTAAGAGTGATCACGTAGAGCCCTAGGAGGAGTCCCCATTTCCCATGCCCACTGTCGCGCGCCTTTAGGACGAGGCGGAGGAGCGAGAAGATTAGCATCCCAAAATGCAAATCCTCTTGTTTTATGGTGCGTTTGAGATTGCGATTTCATAGACAATAAGTGCGATTTTAAACCAAATCGCAGAACATAAATCGTTTGAGAACTGGGTTTTTAAAAATTATAATTTGAAAATACAGAAAATCTGCTTTTTCAAATCGCAAGATGATAATTTTTTGAAAACGCAGAATTTTAAAGACTAATTTGAGTTTTTTAAATACTAAACTGCGATTTTGCCAGATGCTAAACTGCATTTTTAAAAATCACTTTTTTCAAATTGTAGATTTTAAAATCATGATTTTAAATCGCACTTTTTAAAATCACAAATTCAAACAAACCCTTACATTAAGATGATTAGTCCCCGGCGACTTCGAGTGGAAGGAAACTTCTTCTAGCTCTTTCCCATTTGTAGGAAGAGCAGCAGCCGCCACTACAATTATCACAAACCCCACCCAAACCAATTTTTTACGCCCTATTTCCATCATATATTTTCAATCTGATTTTCTCATCCCATCAACCTTTAAATGAAATTAAACCAGCTCACCCTATTTATGGAATGATTTTAATTTCATTGTTTCTCATGCATGCATGCTCCTTTGACATTGTCAACTATTTGTTTTCTACAAATAATTTTATCTCAGTTTCAAAGATTTGTTGAAACTGTCACTGTAACACCCATAATAAAAAAAAAAATTCAACTCATATTAATTATTGTTAGAATATTAATTAAATTATTAAAATTAACAATTTTTTATCAGATAAGTGCCGATTCAATATACAAACATTGGAATGTCCGCCCTTTTTCTTTTTTTTAAAGGAAAAGCTTCGCTTATACCTCTGAGTTTTAATCACTTTTTAACGGAATTTAACAGAAAATTTTGACAGAATTTAATAGAAAATTCTAACGTAGGGTTGAAATTAAAAAAAAAAAAAAAATTGAAATATGAATACCTTAAATTGATACATTTTAAAAATAAATACCTTAATAATAAAAGTAATAAAAAATCAAGAGTTATAAGTGAAGTTTAAAAAAAAAAAAAAGAAAAAAAAGAAAAAGAAAAAAAGACTAAGACTGCTTCGTGGTAATTAATATGCCATTAGAATCTCAATATATAGTGATCAATATCAACCAAGATGTTCCTGCCCGTAAAAATCAAAATTAAAAAGAAAAAAAAAAAAAAAAAAAAAAATCTTCCTATCCGCCACTATAATGTTCCCAAAATGCCCTCACTTCAGTCCTTAATCCTCCTTATAAGACTCACCCGCCTGAGTATATATCGGCGCCGAAACCCCATATAATATACTCTCCGATATTCTCTCTCCAGAAAACAAGCGATAACAAACAGTAAGGCTTTCGGTTTGGGACTCCAATTACATCTCCATCTTCTCTCTTCACACATTATAAGTTTCTGGGTAATCTTCTTTTGGGTGTTATTCAGGTCTCTTTGTATTTTACGCAATTCATTTTCTTTTTACAGGACCGTACGTCCATGGCAAGTGAGGATTCCGCCTACGGTTTGTCGCCGGCCATCGGTCATCAGACTGAAGAAAATGGAAGTACTAGCCCGGATCATACCGCTGAGTTGATGAACCAACTTGAAAAGAATGAAGATTGTAAGTTGAATGAAGCAGCTTTAATTGATTATGAGGAGTTGGATTCTCATCACCGGAGATTTCTGCTTTCTATTGTAAGTTGGCGTGGCTGTAAAGAAAAAAAAGTTTATAATGAGAATGTGGTTTCTTTGGAGGAGATTAAAAGGTTCAAGAAGGATTCTGTGAGGGAGGATTCTCTGAACCAGAGAATTCTGGATTCTTTCGTAAATCAGTTTCTCAGTGAAGAAGAAACAGTTGATAATGAGAATGAGAAGGAGATTTCTTTGGCGAAGACTGAAAGGTTCAAGAAGGAATAAGGGGAGAGGAGGGAAATACAGTAGTTAGAACTCCACCAACGTGCAATAGACCTCCAAAGTATAGTAGAAGTCCTGGCTAGTCCTACCTATCTATTTATTTATCTTGTTTTAATTTAGTCTAATTCTATCTTGTTTGTGGGTTTGTTTTCAACTCTAATTTGATTCATTTGTGGTCTCTTCTATCCGAAAGCTAGGAACTATTGTACGTACACCAAAAGGAGTTCAATATTATCAATATATTTTTATTATTAGTTGTGGGGTTCCATCAGAGATGGATCGATGTTGAAAAGGTTTCCGAGGATGCTTCAATGTCGAACCAAATTACCAAAGAATTCGATGCAATAGAATCTGCCCATAAAGAATGGAAAAGATGAAGGTTGTTAGAGAATATATTTCCCATATTGAAACGAAATATATTATAATTAATGGTATTGTAAGTTACTTTCTTTTATAAGGTTGATTGTAATTAGATTTGATTACTATCCTTATCTATCTGAATTCTCCTATAAATATGAGTATTTTGTATTATAAAATAATCAAGCAATATGAGCAACAATGTAACCCTTTGAGCTTTACCTTGTTGACGTAGTTCATAGATTGAACCACGTAAAATTTGTTGTATTCTTTATTTTATTATTTCGCTATTTGTCTTTACTTTTCCATTCGTTTATTTTTTCTTTTATGGTATCAGAGTTCTAGGCTAACGCCAGTGGTCTTGCATATATATATTTTTTTTCTTATGTTTTTATTGTCCTCTCCTTGATAGTATGCAAGTCTCATCATTATAGATCTTGCATACTTGAATTTGCCAAAAAAAAAAAGAAAAGGAAAAAAAAGCACAAATCTCTTCTCTCCGTCTTATTATTTCCGCTATTATCTTATTTTCCTACGTGATTATCTCACTTCATTACAGAACCTGTTTTTGCTTCCTCTGTGCTTTGTTTTGTTTTGTTTTGTTTTTCTTCATTTTTTTTTTTTTTTTTTTTGGTTTGTGTTTTGTCAAACAAGTAGTGTTGGTGAGTTGGAGATGGCTTTACTCCAAGGTACGCCACCCGTGTCTCATTTGGAGACAAAACAAACCAAAACTCCTTCTTTTGTTCTTGATTTCCTTTGATTTTATGAAGAGCGAAAAACAAAAGGGAGGAAATTACCTTTTACCCCTGAAGTATTCACTCCTTGGTAAATTAGCCTCCAATGTATAAAATTTGGTAGATGACACCCTGAACTTGCTAACATGTGGCAATACATACCATTCATCTACTTACTCGTCAGCTTGGACGGAAAGTTAGTCACGTTCCACTTGACCGTTTAAGGCTCGATCGAAAGTTTCAAAATTGGCCCCCCCTAAAATTAAAAACTACATGCTTTTGTTACTCACGTACTCTCCATCCAATTTTTCAGAGGGAGTGATACATGCACTCATGGTACACAACAAGTACACTACCATAAAGCATAATAAGGCAGTGCACTTGTTATGCATTATGAGTATTTTGAACATTTTCCATTTTTCAGAATCTCCTACATTTCTCAGCAGCCAACCACAAACTAAAACGTTGACCAAAAAAAAAAGAAAAAAAGAAAAAAAAACCCGTAAATGTCTCGGACTTGTACAAACATCGAATTCTAAAACTACTATTTCTTCCGGCGAGAACACGCTGGAAACGCGTCGGTGACGATCAGGCCTCACCGGAAACGACCATAACTCGCCGGCCACACCTCAGAACACCACAGAAGTTTCTGGAGAACTGCTGCTGCTGGTAATCAGCTATGGCGGTTTTCTTTTCTTTCCTTTTTCTTTTTCTTTTTCTTTTTCGGTTTTTCTGGGATTACGACTAGTTTTGGTAGGGAAAAAAGAGTAACAAAAGCAAAAGAACGCTAAACAGAATTGGAATTCACCATAGCGTTTGGCTAGGACTTCTGCAATCTTCTTCAGAGACAATCCCAGTAGCCGTTGTAGCAACGGGACGCAGCCCAAAAACTCAATCACTGCAAATTCGAACACGCTGTTCATTTTTTTTCTTTCTCCGTTTCTCAACAACCAAACGGAGGCTAGTTTTTCTCACTTGCTTCAGCATCCATGAACGATGGGACTTCCTCTCAAAGATTTCTTTCACCGCTTTTTTTTGGAAAAAGTGGGAGACCCGAGACCATACAGATAGGGAGGAGGAAGGTCGTGTATATTCACCACGTCGATGGTGTTGCTGTTGAAAGCATGGGCGTACGCGTTTGCATGGAGTGGACATGTGGCTGTGTGCACAATCTGTCAGTGAGTCGCTGAGTGCACAATCTGAGAGTCTGGATGGCAATAATGAAAATGATGCATGTGGCGGGTTGCACTTGCAGAGCATCATGTTTCTGACCACACCTTCCTTGGGTCAAGAGCTTGTCGAAGGGCGTTTTGGGCGTGAATGGCCTCACCTGAGAGAGGTGTAGAGGTGCTCCGAAGCGGCTCGAACCATTTGGGAGAGCGTGGGGCTTGTAGCCAGCCACACCGGCGGGTCCGCGGCTGTACTTGGCGATCGTCTACGTGGCATGGTGGTATCAACCATGGCCTGGCTCTCTTGGGCCACCAAGAGCATCTCCTTGCGGCTTGGCAGCTTTGCGTGGACGAGTCCGTGAATGCGTAACAAGTCGCAGAAGAATGCCATGCACTACCACAACTGCTTGCTACAGCTTCAATACGGTGCAGAAAAACCCAAATCGATATGAATGGAACATGCCTCTGGAGCCGTTGAACATTATGCACAAGCTTATGAACATTATGCATGGCAGTAGATACATTAATGCCTTCTCTCCTTTGGCCTCCCCTGTTTCGTTTCTTCCGAGAGCAAACCCACACTTTCCCTATACCATTAAAAGCAAATTCCATTGAAGATGTACATATACATGCAAAGATCTAGCAAAATGGATTTGTTTTTCACAGCCATTGTCAAGAGCAAAATGGGTCTTTCAAAAGCAAATGCTATGAGGAAAGCCTGATTTGGAACACTTTTTCACAGACTTTTTGCCCAAATGAGAGATCCATTATCAGGGGAACGTGTCCCCCTCTAAACTTCTTACAGGCAGTGACACTTTACTGTCTTTACTCCCCACGCCCTTTGCAATAAACCCAACTCTTAACAAGAAGCAAGCTCCACTTCACCCCCACTTCCTGCGCATCGACTTTCATTCCTCCCTCTGTTTGCCTCTGTTTCCAACTTTCCACTTTCTAAAACAGAGTCCCTTTTGTGGGTATGTGTCAATGCATTGCCCAAGTTGATTCAGCATTGGTGGGTGCTCGTAATAAGGACAGCGAGACCCCATTTTTCTTGGCACCTTCCATGGTAAAAAGGAAGCCTTCCTTTGTCTTCTCAGAATCTGTGGTCTCTCTGCTGGCTATGAATATTCCAAGAAGAAAAATGATGGCGAGACTATTCTTCACTGTGCCATAGCTGGAGACTCAGATTTGGCTTCACCAAATCATGATCAACGTTGTGGATGATCAGGACCCTTCAACATCCACGTGAAAATCTCCCTCATCAAAGTCAGAGTCCTCGAGTATATGTAAAGTGTACGAGCGGTACGGTTATTAACCTGAAATAACCGGTAGTCGCTAATAACCGGCAACAATCGCTAACCAAAAAAATGAAAAAAATCAGGAAACCAGAAATAACCGCAACCGGATAACCAGGTACCTGGTTGCGGTTACCAGTTATTGCAGTTTAAAAAATCGGTTAATAACCGGGTAACTACAACAAATTTTTATTATTATTATATATAATTATAACCACTTATTGTTCTTCTTCTCTTCTTATCCACGCCCAGTGTTCCTTTTCCTATTGTTTGCCTAAATGTTTGATGTCAGATTTTGACTCTTTTTTGGTTCTGTTTTGGTTTAGAAAGTTGAAAACAGAGTTTTGTCTCCACATACCATTGTACTGTTTCTGGTTTTGTTGGTTTTAGCTTGCTGTTTTGGTTTGATTGTAATCGGGATTAGTTATTTTAAATGAAATTGCTTACTTATTCATTTTTTAAAAAAAGAAAAAAAGAAAAAGAAGAAGAAGAAGAAGGAGGACAAGATGGTCGTGTGCGTTGGTGCACCAAAGCTTGGAAGTTATAAAGAGTTCGTCCCTGGATTTTTGATAAGAACATGTCAATAGCAGTACTGTGACTCCAATGATATCTTCATCACGGATGTTTGATGGGTTTGGAGGGTCTGTCTGCCGGGAGTCAATAAGCAAATTCAACAATAAAAGAAAACCGATTATCCAGTTAATAACCGGTTTAAAATAACTGGATAACTGACGGTTGGTAAAAACCGCAACCGGTAGGCCGGTTGTGGTTGTTAAAATAGAAATAACCGGAGATCCTAGTTATGGTATCGGTTATGAGCAAATAACCGCTACCGCAACCGGTTGTAGACCCTTAAGTATATGGACAAGTTATTCTTTGAACAAAAAAAAAAAAAAAAAAAAAAAATCAATAATGGCAGAAGAAGAAAAAGAAGCTCCAATGCGTGGAGACACACTAAGATCTGTGAACCACTTGGTCGGAGCAACTTGGCAGTTGGGTTGGGTTGAATGGGTGTTTTTTTTTTTTTTTTTCCCTTTTTTTAAATTTTTTTTTTTTTTAATGCATGTGCGGGTATCAGAAATAGATAATCACTAACATACTAAGTAAAAGCAAAAGTGTTGTGACTTAGGGGGAGGTATCAGATGAGAGTGGCTAAGTCCTAGTAAGATAAAGTTTGACTTTTGACTTATCAAACAACAATTTTCTCTTGGGTAGAAAATTCAGTGTTTTCAACCTTATCAGTGAACATATGCCTTATTGAGAAAGCTTTCACACACGACACACATGACATGAGTTAAGTAAAATAATCAAAGTTAAAATTCTGCAGAGAAATTGTTGCTCATAAATCAATCATCTCTCTTGTATATGTTTGGATATGTTTGACCTGCTTCATAACTGTTTTATCCATTTTATATACATGCGTGCTCTGACTCTATGTGTGAAAGAATCACTCTGCATATCTTTCTTCTCTATTTTAGAAAGCTGTTAGAGGATTAAGTGTTGTGTCACTTATGTTTGTCTAGGCTATTTTTTGTAGTACTATGCTACATTCCCAATTTATTTTTGATGTTTGTTTGTGGGTTTATTATTCTGTTTACCCTTTGTCATTTCATGACAAAAAGGGGAGAAGAAGTAATTACCACTTTGATAGGAGGAGAAATTACTTTGATACTTCTTGATGCTGTTTGATTAACATAGTTGTGCTAATGTGTTTATTGAATATATAGTCAATGATTCATCTTTATGTTAATCTAAGTTATTTCAAATCTCTATGCATTTAATGATGTGTTCATGTTTGAGAGAATGGGGATATTGTTGTAATTGTTTTTGTCACCGAACTGCTAAAGGGGAGTTTGTTGGATTTTTTGCAAATTCGGTGTCAAAACTTATTTGGTTAATTCAAGAAAAGAAAGAGACAAGAAAGAAAGAATATTGCAGAATATTCTTCAAGAAAAGGAAATAGCTGAGTGGTGAAAATATTGGAGAATATTAATCAAGAAATAAAAGATTTGAAATGTGAAAAATATTCTGCATAATTTATTGTTCATAATTGGTCTTATTCTGTTGACAAAAAGATTCCTTATCAGGACATTGACTTTTCAGGGACATCGTAATTCCGAGTCTATTTCAGATATTATTGCAGAATATTTATTCCAGCATGGAAAGAATTATACAAGGCAAGATCTGCAATATACTGCTCAAAGAAAGGAAAGATTCTGAGACAAGGAAGATTCTAGCAACTTTACAGATGTCAAAGTCATGTTTCCCTTGTGACTGTCCAGACAGCCTAGAGAAAGTGTCCGGACGGCAGCCAGTGTTTTCATCCTGTCCGAACAGCGTATCAAACACAGACCATAGGGACTTGGTGTTTGCACAGCCGTCCAGACGCCCAACGGGCGCAACCCACAGAGAGCACATATTCGCACAAGTGTCAGGACACAAATGCGGTAGCTGGGAACAGTTGAGGTGTTCTACACAACCATCCGGACATTAGGGCAAGTCATCCGGACTCGCTTCAGCAACTTATGAAGAATTACTGCTTACCGTCCGGACGCCCAATGTCCTGTCTGGACGCCGCCTAGGGAAATCGAGTTTGTTGTCAAATTAGGTTTTCCAGAGCCTATTTAAAAGGGCTCCTAGGCTGTTGTTTTGTAAAAATTCAGTATTGAATTCTTGTGTGCTAAGAGAGTGTGTTTAGGCATAAACTGTTAGATGTGTTAGCTCTCTTAGAGTTTTTATTGTGTGATTTGATCAACGTATTGAAGTCTAACTTAAAAAGGAGCTCTAAGTTAAAGGAATCTATTGAAGAACTCTTCAGACAGGAGATCTGATTGAGAGGCGTTCACGTATAGGTATGTGTCAGAGTTAAACGTACGGTTACTGCATCAAGGGTATGTGAGTAAGACTATTTTGTAACTAGCTTTTTCTTCTGAGTAGTGGATTGCCTGGGTTTGGCTGCCCCATAGTAGTTTTTCTCTTTAGTACAAAGAGTTTCAACTTTGTCACCAAAATATTTGTGTTATTTATTTTCCGCACTTTATATTTTTGGTTGATCACACAGACATACACATAGGAGTCTTTATTTTTCAAGATTATTTGACTGCATGCTAAGGAGGGATAAGTTGATTTCAAACTATGCCTGCCTCTAAACAATAACCTCAAAATAAAAAGACTTCATCATCTTTTTCACGTGGTTGAAAAAAATCCTAAAAATAACTGGCAAAGATCAATAAATAAGAGCGAGCCCTAGTTTTTTTTTTTTCTGGAGGCAAAAAACATAAAATTAGTCAGCTTATTTGGAATATAAAGACTACTTGCAAATTAGTCAAATTATTAATTTGTATGGACAATTTGCTTCATGAAATATATATAATGTGATGTCCCACATCGCCTGGGTATGGGAATGAGTATGTGCTTAAATTACAAAACCCGATCCAGCCACTCAATGGGTATATCGCCAGAGAAGAGAGGAAAAACAATTTTCATTGGCAGTTGGGATGATGGTTGTGACGATAGAAAGAGCCTTGATCCTTGGTTTCGGTGGTAGGTCGTAGTGCAGGTTCGCGGTTGGGGTTTGAAGTTTCGCCATTGATTTTTGACAAAGTCTCTCTATAAACTTGTGCACAAAACGTTCCAGCCCTTTGATGGAGGTGTCGTGCTCTTGCATGGATGTGACGAGCTGTTGCTAGGATATCACGAGCTTCTAAACATCGTCCTTAAGCTCCTTTTAGGTCGACATTGCTCTGATACCAATTGATACATGATTTGCGTATGGTGGATGAAATATAGAGATGAAAAAGGGAATTATGATAGATAAAGGTTCCACTTAGTAGGAATCACTATAAACACAATGTGCTTAACAATATTTCTTAATTATCCTCTTATTATCATCGCCCTTCATCTTATAGGAAAACAAATAGAAACCTAATGCACTACCATTACATTATGATAACCATACTACTACTGATTAGAATGATAATACTACCCAACAACTGAATACGATAATACTAAGCTAAACATAATAAAATAAAGATAAAGATGAGAATGCAATCAGCTGCAGCCTATGCTTCCCATACTAACTAGGATTCCGATCAAGTATACTTTACTTGGTATAATTCAGTATGATGATTGTTACAAGTACTTACAGATAGAGTCTTTGAGCTTTTTATATTTTCTGTGAAGGCCGAACGTTCGAGTGAGACATCAAATGCTAGATGACGAATGTATGAATGGGATGTCAAACGTTTGAGTGGGACATTGAACACTCGATAACGAATGTTCGAGTTTGATCTTGAACGATTGAATGAGAAATCAAGCGTTCGAGTGGTATGCGAAACGTTTGACGTTGGATCCAAAACGTTCAATGAGTGTCTGGAAGTTTTTCTAAAAGACCTTTGGATAACTCACCCCTATTGCACGACCATGATTCCTCACAATGAAGTTATGCATGTAACAAACCCAATGATGAAATATAATCATAACATAAATATGCCCGAAATTGTTGAAATCTCTAAGTAAGTAGGACCCAAAGGGATGGCTACCCAACCGGCAACCACCAATTTCCTTTTGCTTCATATTTTTTTTTAAAAAAATTAGTTTTGTAGTTTATATATATATATATATATATATATATTTATATTTCTTATTAAGAGTGACATGTGTTGTCATCTTATTGTTGTTGACGTGACACTTAACGGAATCCGTCAGATGTTTTAACGGAGTTTTACTCCATTGACTAAATTGTGTTTTTGGAATACCCCACCGACCTCTGAGTTCACTTCGATGCGAGAGAGAGAGCGGTTTGTGATTTAGGCCAACCACATGGATTTATTTTGCATTTATCATTTTGTTTTTTATAGGTGAAATTTGTCTTTCGTTGTGCAAGTTGGAGAAAAAAAAAATTGAATACAAAGACTTAATAATTAGTAAGTTTTCATTCCAAAAAGAGAAAAAAAAAATAACTTTTAAAATATACTACGTATATAAATTAAAATTAATATTTAAATACAATACAAATGTATTACTTACATTTTTTGCCTTAAGTCGGCTCTGTTCTTAACAATAGTTATTCATTTTTTCAATGGAATAGTCATTTCACATACCAATACATAGTGCTCGATGCATGTGTGTGTGAGATAGGGGATTGCAGGTGCTAGCGAATTAATTGAGACAAAGCTCAAAGGACATAAATTGCTTTCAAACTTCCTTCAACCCAGTCTCTAAATATGTTATGTGTGTCTTAGCATTTCTCATATGATTTTTTAGTATCATTAATTAAAAAAAATGTGGTACTCACATACATAAAGAACACAACACTTTTAAAAACTAGGCCAAATTGGAGGGATTTTTGTCTAATTTTTCCATTCATTCTAACGCCCAACCCTAACAGAATGGCTTTTAGACACAAAATGGTATTTTAGGTATCCAAGTATCACACCTGTACGTTTTTTTTTGGCTTTTTGTTTGAATTGGTGGATAGCTCAGGTCGCTTAAGTGTATTTAACTCATATATATATATATATATATATACACACACACACACACACACATATAAAACAAATTGACAAAAAAGTCGTCGTGTTGGACCTTTGGTATAGGGTTTAGTTTAGGACTTTTTAAAAAAATTATTTTTCAGTTGGAATGTGGAATAAACATATAGAATTCATCTAAAAGACTAGGGCTTGGAAAAACTAAATTAGGCCCATGTAACTTTCAGAATCGTTTAAAATTAGGCCTAATAGAAGCCAAAACACTAAAATAAGACCATTACCTGATAAATATTATTTAATTAATATTTAAATACAATACAAATGTATTACTTACATTTTTTTTTGCCTTAAGTCGGCCCTGTTCTTAACAATAGTTATTCATTTTTTAAATGGAATAGTCATTTCACATACCAATATGTAGTGCTCGATGCATGTGTGTGTGAGATAGGGGATTGCAGGTGCTAGTGGATTAATTAAGACAAAGCTCAAAGGACATAAATTGCTTTCAAACTTCCTCTAACCCAGTCTCTAAATATGTCCTGTGTGTATTAGCATTTCTCACATGATTTTTTAATATCATTAATTAAAAAAAAAATGCGGTATTCACATACATAAAGAACACAACACTTTTAAAAACTAGGTCAAATTAGAGGGATTTTTGTCTGATTTTTCCATTCATTCTAACGCCCAACCCTAACAGAATGGCTTTTAGACACAAAATGGAATTTTAGGTATCCAAGTATCACACCTGTACGGTTTTTTTTTTTTAAAAAAAAAAAAAAAAAAAAAACGAAATGGTGGATAGCTCATGTCGCTTAAGTGTATTTAACTCATATATACATATATTAAACAAATTGACAAAAAAGTCGTTGTGTTGGACCTTTGGTATAGGGTTTAGTTCAGGACTTTTAAAAAAAATTATTTTTAAGTTGGAATGTGGAATAAACATATAGAATTCATCTAAAAGGCTAAGGCTTAGAAAAACTAAATTAGGCCCAAGTAATAGAGGCCAAAACACTAAAATATGACCATTACCTGATACGCTGATAGCAGTTAATAACCGCAATAGCCGTGTGGATAGCGGTTAGTAACCGCATGATTTAGATACAGTTACCTAAAAGTGATAACTGGATCCGCATGCGCATGTACAACCCTAATGTAATTCCCCAACATTTAATTTGGGTTAAGTATGCTTTAATGGGTATAATTGAGTGTGATGATTGTTACAAGTAAATACATGTAGAGTTTTTGAAATTAATTTTCTGTGAAGGCCAAACGTTCGAGTGAGACATTGAATGCACGATATGACAAATGTTTGAATGGGATGTCAAAAGTTTGAGTGTGATAAAAAAATTCGACTAGGACATCGAAAGTGTTATTACAAACGTTAGACTTGGATCTCGAACGATTGAATGGGACGTCAAACGTTCAAGTGGTATGCGAAATGTTCGATGTTGGATCAAAAGACCTTAGAAAACTCAACCCTATTGCATGACCATGATTACTCACAATCAAGTTTTGCATATATCAAACCCAATGACGAAATATAAAATCATAACAAATATGCTTGAAATTTTCGAAATCTCTAAGCAAATCAAAACATGTTTTTTTTTTTCTTTTTTTTTTTTTTTTTCTTTCTTTCTTCTGGTAAGCGAAAAAATCATAAATCCTACAATCACCCATTATCCCAGTAAATGGACAAATAGATAATTTCAAGAAAATGAACCAGTTAAGCCTCTCATATTCTTCACATGATTATGAATTTTGAAAGCCTCAATAGCCATTAAATTCTATATTTCTTATTAAGACTGATATGTATCATCATCTTATTGGCACTGACGTGGCACTTAACTGAATCCGTCAAATGTTTTAAACGAAATTTTATTCCATGAGCTAAATTGTTTTTTTGCCATATCCAATGGACCTCTTAGTTCACTTCGATTGGAAAGGAAGCGGTTTCTGATTTATCCCAACCACAAGGATTGATTTTGCATTCATCCCTTGATTTTATATAGATAAAAATTTTCTTTCCTTATGCAAGTTTGAAAGAAAAAAAAAATGATTATAAGGACTTAATAATTAGTAAATTTTCATCCCAAAAAGAGAGAAAAATAACTTTTAAATTAAAAAAATATACTACATAAATTAAAAAAATTTAATTAATTAATATTCAAATATAATAAAAATTTATCTCTTACATTATTTCTCTTAACTTGGCCATGTTCTTAACAATAGTTATTCATTTACTTAATGGAATAGTCATTTCACATATTAATTCATAGTACCGGATGCATGTAAGTGTGAGATAGGGGATTGCATGTCCTAGTGGATTAATTGAGACAAACCTCAACGAACAGAAATTTCTTCCAAACTTCCTCCAATACAGTATCTAAAAATATCATGTATACCTTAGCATGTCTCACTTGCTTTTTAAATATCGTTAATAAAAAAAAAAATGCGGTACTCACATACATAAAAACACATTACACTTTTAAAAACTAGGTTAAATTAGAGGAATTTTTGTCTGACCTCAACACATTCCTCTTATTTTTTTCCAAATAATTTCAGTCTTGTACACGAAACTCACGTGGTCAAAGTGATTTATCTCTGGATGTGAGTAAAGAAATAACGCGTGGGTGTAGAATTAGTAGGAAGTGAAACTCTGAAAAATTTGGCCATAAAAATAATAAAAAATAAAAGACAAATCTCACGTTGACTATACACGTGCCAGTGTAAATGAATTGAGTTGGACATTGAAAAGATGGAAGCAACATGGGTGGTTAATATAGCACAGTTGGGCCTAAACCCATAGGCATAAGCTTCTCAGTTGTGTAGTGTCTCTATATACTATTATGGGATCACAAAAAGACCTCCCAAAGGTATCAGTCTCCCTAATACCTCGTATCCAAAGATAGAAAGAAGTTAACGAATGGCTAATTTGCTAGCTTTTGAAAGTAGGTGAGGATCGATTGTCACATTTTCTTTCACACAAACAATCCAAGGCATTTTGTTTCGCCGTCACAATTTTAGAGATAAAATAAATAACCACATCCGCAATATTTAATTTGGTTAAGTATGGTTTAATTGGTATAATAGAGTATGATGATTGGTACAAGTATTTACAGGTACTGTTTTTTTAACTTTTCAGATTTTCTGTGAAAGTTGAAAGTTCGAGTGAGACATCGAATGCTCGATGACGAATGTTTGAATGGGATGTCAAACATTCGAGTGGGGCATCAACTACTCGATAAAGAACGTTCGAGTTGGATCTCGAACAATTGAATGGGACGTCAAACGTTTGAGTGGTATGCAAAATGTTCGACATTGGATCTGAAACGTTCAATGAGTGTTCGGAAGTTTTTCTAAAAGACCTTGGATAACTCACCCCCCTATTTCACAACCATGATTCCTCACAATGAAGTTCTGCATGTAACAAACCCAATGACGAAATATAACAATAACATAAATATGCCCAAAATTGTCTAAATCTCTAAGCAAGTAAGACCCAAAGGGATGCCTACCCAACTGGAAACCACCAATTTCATTTTTTTTCTTATATAAAAAAAAAAAAAAATAGTTTTGTAGTTTTTTTTAGTTCTATATATATTTATATTTCTTATTTAGAGTGAAATCTGTCGTTGTCTTATTGTTGTTTACTTGACACTTAACGAAATCCGTCAAATGTTTTAATAGAATTTTACCCCATTGACTAAATTGTGTTTTTGGAATACCCCACCAACCTCAGAGTTCACTTCGATACGAGAGGGAGCGGTTTGTGATTTAGGCCAACCACAAGGATTTATTTTGCATTTATCCTTTTGTATTATATAGGTGAAATTTGTCTTTCCTTGTGCACGTTGGAAAAAAAAAATCAATATAATGACTTAATAATTAGTAAGTTTTCATTGTGAAAAGAGAGAAAAATAACTTTTCAAATATACTACGTACATAAATTAAAATAAATATTATTTAATTAATATTTAAGTACAATACAAATGTATTACTTACAATTTTTGCTTTAAGTCGGCCTTGTTCTTAACAATAGTTATTCATTTTTTTAATGGAATAGTCATTTCAAATACCAATTTATGGTGCTCAATGCATGTGTGTGTGAGATAGGGGATTGCAGGTGCTAGCGGATTAATTGAGACAAAGCTCAAAAGAAAGAAATTGCTTTCAAACTTCCTCCAACCCAGTCTCTAAATATGTCATGTGTGTCTTAGCATTTCTCACATGATTTTTTAGTATCATTAATTAAAAAAAATGTGGTACTCACATACATAAAGAACACAACACTTTTAAAAATTAGGTCAAATTGGAGGGATTTTCGTCTGACTTAAGCACCTTCCTTTTTTTTTTTTTTTTTTTTTTTTTTTTTTTTTTTTCCCAAATAATTTCGACCTTGTACGCAAAACTCGTATGGTCAAAGTGAAAAATCTCTTTATGTGAGTTGAGAAATTATACTTGGGTGTGGAATTAGTAGGAGTGAAACTCGGGACACTTAATTTGGTCATAAAATAAATAAATAAATGGCAAACCTCACGTTGACTATACTTATGTCAGTGTAAAAGAATCGAGTTCCACATTGAAAAGTTGTAAGCAGCGTGAGCGGTTAATATAGCAAAGTTGGACCCAAACCCATAGGCTTAAGCTTTTGTGTTATGTAGTGTCTCAATATGCTATATTATGGGATCCCTAAAAGACCTCCCAAAGGTATCAATCTTCCTAACACCTCCTAACAAAAGACCAAAAAAAGAAAGAAAAAGAAAAAGTTAACGGATGGGCTAATTCACCAATTATTGAAAGCATGTGAGGATCAACTGTCACATTTTATTTCACACAAATAATCCAAGCCATTTATTTTCATCGACTCAATTTTAGAGATGAAAGAGATAAAAGATGATTAGACTACATACTAAGGAAGGATAAGTTGATTTCAAACTATGACTCCCTCTGAACAATAACCTCAAAATAAAAAGGCTTCATCATCTTTTTCACGTGTTTGGCTTGCCTCCAATGAAAAAAAAAATACTAAAAATCCCTTGTGTAAAAATAACCAGCAAAGATCAATAAATGAGAGAGAACACTAGTTTTTTTTTTTTTTTTTTTTTTTTCCTGGAGGCAATTTTCAGCGTTTATTTTTCCACAACAAAAATTTCCAAAGAATTTTCACTCATGCACCATAAACATAAAAGCTTATTTGGAATATAAAGACTGCTTTCAAATTACTCAGATTATTAATTTGTATGGAAAGTTTGCTTTATGAAATATATATAACAAGTATAGAAACAAAGCTTAATTAATTAATGACTAGATTACTATCAAAGAAAGGTGTACACAAGTACAAAGTACATCATACAATTGATGTATAGCAAAAATAATAATACATAAAAACATCATCTTCTTCGTTTGTCTCACAACAAGCATGTTCCAATAGTTTTATTATTAATTATTACAATTAATTCGAGGAAATTTGTTGAATGAGAGATTATTGAGAGAGGGTTCTCAAGAGTTATGTGGAGACCTAGGTGGGGGCCCCCCCTGGCGTTATCCTACCGTTGTGTGTAGGAGGTGGAGGACCGGAACCATCACTGCTTCGCAACCCATGATGCACATCCGATTCCTCTTGTTTTACCTTGAGATCAAGCTTCCGGTTGAAGGAAACTTCTTCTTTCCCATGTGTAGGGAAAGCAATAGCAGCTACTATAATTACCACAAGCCCTACCAAAACCAATTTTTGACGCATTATGTAATCCATCTTATTATTCAATTTTCTATCTGATTTTCTCATTTCATGATGATGACCCTTTAAATGGAAACCATATATCCCTATTTGAGGAATGATTTGAATTTCATTGGCTCTCATGCTCTTTCGACTTTGTCAACTAACTATCTACTCTCCTTCATTTCAGGAATCACTTAAAAAAATAATTATATTTTAAGGGTGGAGTCATGAATCCCTAAGTCGATTTTTTGAGGTCTGCTTTCGAATGATTTATTTTTAAAAGGTCATAGTGAAGGTATTTTAAAAATATTTTGGTCAAATTTGGTTTTTCCTTTCATTCTAACGCCCAACCCAAACAGAATGCCTTTTAGACAAAAAATGGTATTTTAGGTATCCAAGTATCACACCTGGAAGTTTATTTTTTTTTATAAAAAAAAAAAAAAAAAAAAAAAAAAAAAAAAAAAAAAACGAAATGATGGATAGTTCAGGTCCCTTAAGTGTATTTAACTATATATATATATAACAAATTGACAAAAAAGTCGTCGTGTTGGACCTTTGGTATAGGGTTTAGTTTAGGATTTTTTAAAAAAATTATTTTTAAGTTGGAATGTGGAATAAACATATAGAATTCATCTAAAAGACTAGGGCTTAGAAAAACTAAATTAGGCCCAAGTAACTTTCAGAATCAATTAAAATTAGGCCTAATAGAGGCCAAAACACTAAAATACGACCATTACTTAATATGCCAATAGCAGTTAATAACTGCAATAGCTGTGTGGATAGCGGTTAGTAACCACATGATTCAGATACAGTTACCTAAAAGTGATAACTGAATCCGCATGCGCATGTACAACCCTAATGTAATTCCCCGACATTTAATTTGGGTTAAGTATGCTTTAATGGGTATAATTGAGTGTGATGATTGTTACAAGTAAATACATGTAGAGTTTTTGAAATTGATTTTCTGTTAAGGCCAAACGTTCGAGTGAGACATCGAATGCACGATATGACGAATGTTTGAACGGGATGTCAAAAGCTCGAGTGTGATCAAAACGTTCAACTAGGACATCGAAAGTGTTATGACAAACGTTAGAGTTGGATCTTGAATGATTGAATGAGACGTCAAACGTTCGAGTGGTATGTGAAACGTTCGACGTTGGATCCCAAACGTTCAATGAGTGTCTGGAAAAAAATTTAAAAGACCTTAGAAAACTCAACCCGATTGCACGAACATGATTACTCACAATCAAGTTCTGCATATATCAAACCCAATGACGAGATATAAAATCATAACAAATATGCTTAAAATTCTCGAAATCTCTAAGCAAATCAAAACATGTTTTCTTTTGCCATACCCCATGAGCCTCTTAGTTCACTTCGAATGGAGAGGCAGCAGTTTGTGATTTATACCAACCACAAGGATTGATTTTGCATTCATCCTTTGATTTTATATAGGTGAAATTTTTCTTTCCTAATGCAAGTTTGAAAGAAAAAAAAAAGATTATAAAGACTTAATAATTAGTAAATTTTCATCCCAAAAAGAAAGAAAAATAACTTTTAAATAAAAAAATATACTACATAAATTAAAATAAATATTATTTAATTAATATTCAAATATAATAAAAATGTATCACTTACATTACTTCCCTTAACTCGGTCATGTTCTTAACAATAGTTATTCATTTACTTAATGGAATAGTCATTTATCAATTCATAGTGCCGGATGCATGTAAGTGTGAGATTGGGGATTGCACGTCCTAGCGGATTAATTGAGACAAAGCTCAACGGACAGAAATTTCTTCCAAACTTCCTCCAATCTAGTATCTAAAAATATCATGTGTACCTTAGCATGTCTCACTTGCTTTTTTTAAATATCATTAATAATAAAAAAAAAATGTGGTAGTCACATATATAAAGAACAAATAACACTTTTAAAAACTAGGTTAAATTAGAGGAATTTTTGTCCGACCTCAGCGCATTCCTCTTATTTTTTCCCAAATAATTTCAACCTCATACATGAAACTTGTGTGGTCAAAGTGATTCATCTCTGGATGTGAGTTGAGAAATTACGCATGGGTGTGGAATTAGTAAGAGTGAAACTCGAAAAAAAAATAATAATAATAATAATAAATAAATAAAAGACAAACCTCACGTTGACTATACATGTGCCAGTGTAAATGAAGTGAGTTGGACATTGAAAAGATGTAAGCAACATGAATGGTGAATATTGCTAGAAATAATCCATATTAATATGTCTTACTTCATAGCATGTGAAGGAACAAGATATAAGTGTACCTTCATTGTTTGATGATGAGTTTTCCATCTCTGATTTTATAGCCGTCGTCCTGTTTGTAGTGTGTGTGGAGGAGTCTAGTCTCTCAACCCTAATTTTCAGATGACTTAATGAAGTCTAATGGGCCAACTCCATTTATTTATAGGGTGAGAGTACATGGCTTCCTCAAGTGCTTACATAATTGGTCCAACCCATCATGGACCCAAAATAAAAAAGGAACTATGCTAGTCCACCTAACAAGAGTAAATACAACAATCTCCCACTTGGACAGCATAAGTCACTTATACACAAAACAAACGCAAATATACAGTTCAAAACACCGTCCGATCCAAAAGTGTTTACAAGTGACAAGTTATAATACATCGAGAGGATGCATAACATACAACAAGCACTTACAATCACGTGATCAAGACATAAAATGCAAGTATAAAACACAAATAGCATAATAGTGATCACTATATATTCATATGAAGCCAACCGAGGCTCATACACAATGTCTCGTACCACAACACCAATGTCATAGTTCATTCAAATGCGCGGAGAACAATAGATGACAACACAAAATGAGTACTCAAGATACACAAAAATAAACCACACATAACTCCCACTAGCTCAATAGAGTAGAAGACTCTAATAAACCCATATGAGTCACATGCTCCTGAAACACTCTAAGAGACAACCCCTTAGTTAGCAGATCCGCTAGCATATGTTCTGTGGGAGTATGCACAACACATATGTGAGACTCAGCTACTTTCTCTCTAACAAACAAATATTTTATATCAATATGTTTGGGTCGCGAAGAGCTTCCAGTGATTCGAGAGAAAGAAACAGTTGCAGAATTATCACAAAATATCGTCAGCGGCTTCTCAATGGTATCCATAATAACCAGCCCTGAGATAAAATTTCACAGCCATATAGCCTGACATGTAGCTTGGTAATAAGCTATATACTCTGCCTCCATAGTTGAGGAAGTTGTAAGCGTTTGTTTAACACTTTTCCATGAAACAGCTCCTTCTGCCATCATAAAAATATATCTAGAAGTGGATCTCCTATCATCTGAACAACTTGCAAAGTCTGCATCGGAATATCCAACTACATCAAGAATATTGGATCGTCGATATGTCAGGATAAAATCTTTAGTGCCCTTCAAATATCTCAATACTTTCTTTGCAGCTGTCCAGTGACTTAAACCTAGATCACTCAAGTATCTCCCAAGTACACCTACAACATAAGCAATGTTAGGTCATGTACATACTTGAGCATACATTAAGTTGCCCTCAACTGATGCATATGGAACTGCTTGCATCTGAGTTCTTTCATTATCATTATAAGGACATTGAGACTTTAAAAATACATCACCTTTCACAATTGGTGCCTTCCCAGGAAAGCATGACTGCATATGAAACCTACTCAAAACTCAGTAAATATAGGTTTTCTGAGACAATTCAAGAACACCATTAGTTTTGTCACGAAGAATCTGTATATCTAATACATAAGAGGCCTCACCAAGGTCTTTCATATCAAAATGGAAAGACAACATATCCTTAGTTTCAAACATGAGCCCATTATCATTTGCTGCAAGCAATATATCATCCACATAGAGCACAAGAAAATTATATCTGCTCCCACTGACCTTTAGATATATACATTAACCAACAACATTTTCCCTTAAACCCCAAGAGGTGATAATTTCATCAAATTTCAAGTACCACTACCTTGAAGCTTGTTTAAGCCCATAAATGGACCTTTTAAGCTTACACGCCATATGTTATTCACCATTCACCTAAAACCCATCTGGTTGCTCTATATACACATCTTCGGATAGATCCCCATTGAGAAAAGCTGTTTTGACATCCATTTGATGTAGTTTCAAGTCGTAATGAGCTACTAGTGCCATGATTATCCAAAAAGAATCCTTGGTAGAAATAGGTGAAAAAGTGTCTTTATAGTCAATGGCCTCCTTTTGCTTAAAACCCTTAGCCACAAGTCTAGCCTTATACCTTTCTACCAAGCCTTTAGAATCATTTTTGGTCTTGAACACCCATTTTCAGCCAATTGGTTTGCAACCATTTGGTAATACAACCAAATCTTAAACATCATTTTGACACATGAATGCCATCTCATCACGCATAGCCTCTATTCGATGCGAAGACTGTGGACCATCAGTGACCTCCTGGAAAGTAGTTGGATCAACGGACATTCCAACACTAAACTCATGCTCCTGCAAATAGACCACATAGTCATCAGAAACCGCTGGCCTACGTGTCCTTCGCAATCTCATCAAACAAACGTTGTCAGATGTCCCCTCATCCACAATGGGTTCAGTGGCAGTAACATGTTCTTGAGCAACAACAGCAGATTGTTCTATAGGAAGAGGTGCAGACAATAGAGGTGAAATAAGAGGGACTGGGATAACAACACACTCCTCCCTAAAAGAGATCTCACGAGGTATGGAACACCCACTCTGAAAATCATTTTCAAAACAAATGGCACGATCTGACTCAATGATTCTAGTCACATGAGATGGGCAGTAAAATCTAGAACCCCTTGAGCCAACACAGTAACCGACAAAGTATCCAGAAATGGTCTTAGGATTGAGTTTCTTCAACTGTGGATTATGAATTCTCACTTCCGCCCTACAACCCCAAACATGAAAATGGCGCAAACTAGGCATCTTTCCTGACCACAACTCATTAGGAGTTTTAGGAACTAACTTACTAGGTACTTGATTTAAAATGTAAGTTACAGTTTTTAAGGCCTCTCCCCATAGGAATTCAAGTAAGGAAGAATGACTAAGCATACATCTCACCATCTCCATCAAAGTACGATTTCTTCGTTCTGCAACCCCATTTTCCTCAGGAGTTCCAGGCATTGTATATTATGCCTCAATCCCACACGCTTGAAGAAATCTTGCAAAAGGCCCTGCATTTTGCCCAGTTTCATCATATCTCCCATAATACTCACCACCTCTATATGATCTTACAGCTTTAACATTCTTATTTCTTTAAAGTTCAACAGTAGCCTTAAAAACTTTTAAAACATCTAAAGATTCCGACTTTTCACGAATAAGCTCAATGTGACCATAACGTGAATAATCATCAATAAAAGTGATGAAGTACCTATAATTTCCCAAAGCATCAGGAGTAATGGGTCCACATATATCAGTATGTATCCGTTCTAGGACATTCTCACTTCTTCCATCCTTTTGTCTTCTAGTTTTAGAAGTAAGCTTCCCTTTAACACAATCACACATATCAAAATCAGAAAAATCTAAGTTAACAAGAATACCATCTTTAATCAACCTTTTCATTCTTGGCCTAGAAATATGTCCCAAACGTCTGTGCCACAACATAGAGGAAATCTCAATGTCCATACTACGCTTGGAACCAACTACAGCATTCACAGAAGGAGCACTAGAAGAGAAATGAGATAAAGAAGGCATCAAGTCTATCCTGTATAAACCACCACACAATGTGCCAGAACCAACCACAACAGAATTATGATAAATGATATCCATTCCATTTCCAATCTCAAAATTGTATCCACACTTGTCCAAAACAGAAATAGAGATAAGGTTTCTCCTAATAGAAGGTACAAAAGCAGTACCTTTCAGATCCAAAAAATGCCCAGAGGCCAAAACAAGCTTTGCGGTGCCAATGTATTCAACTTCAACCTTTACACCGTTTTCCATGTTCACCTTCAACTCCCCATTACTCGACTTTCTAGTGTTTTGTAATTTGTGCAAGGAATTTGTAACATGAATATTTGCACCAGTGTCCAACCACCAAGTGTCAGAGGGCACATCAACCATATTAGACTCAAAACACACTTGCACTAGTTTATTTCTTGTTAGAGTTTTGATGGCAAATAATGGGAGAGATAGCTCTTGATTTCCCAAAGCTGAGAACATCACAACAAGACTTTATTATGCATGTAAAAAAAAAACATGAACTCATATAGTCATCATATTTTTTCATGCTAGAGTCACATGCACAATGGACTCTTACGCAAATTATTTATCTCAAAATTTTATGCTAGAGTTCGACACACAATGAACTCATACACATGGTAAAGCAAAATAATTAAATACAACGACTTAAGATGACCCGCTATCGAGAGGATAAGACTTAGTCATCAAGTGCAGAGTATTTAATAATTTCTTTACCGTCCTAAGCATTCTACCAAAATAATGATTTATTGATAGGGCAAATCAATTATCCGTATGGACCTCAGTAAAATTTCAGTTCACAAAATAGTCACTCCAATTTATCATGATTAGTCCCACGATAGGTGAGTACATAATCAATCCAAACCATTGGTCTTATGCACAAGAGCATTATTCATATTGCACTAAAATTTCAATAAAAATAGAAAACCCAATTATTTGTCATGATTAGTCCCACGATAGGCAGGTACATAACCAATCAAAATCATCTTTTGATGTACAATATTGGTTCATTGCATTAAGGGATTTATGAGTTTTGCAAACAAAACAAAAATAAAATAAATAAGTATATAAAGGATAAACAAGTCTATGCCATACACATATCCCATAATACAAAGTTTGATTTCAAGTCAAATTTGAAATGAAAAACAAGAAAGAAAAAAACTTTTCATTGCTGGGCCTGGCACACATTGTTAAAGAAAAAAAATATCCTCAATGACCAAGAAAAAACACAGCTGAAAGCAAATTTAATACGTTCAATATTGCAGTGTGAATGTTCATACATGTCATTTCAATTTTTTTAAAAAAAATAAACGGAAACGCTCAATACTACACTGGCATAGAACTTCCTTAAAAAAAATTTATCACATAAAGGTGAAGAATAAAAGCAACTCAACACAGTCACAAAGAAAAACAGATTGGCTTTGATACCATTTGTTAGAAATAATCCATATTAATCTGTCTTACTTTATAGCATGTGAAGGAACAAGATATAAGTGTACCTTCATTGTTTGACGATGAGTTTTCCATCTCAAGTCGTCGTCCTGTTTGTAGTGTGTGTGGAGGAATCTAATCTCCCAACCCTAATTTTCAGATGACCTAATGATGTCTAATGGGCCAACTCCATTTATTTATAGGGTGAGAGTACATGGCTTCCTTAAGTGCTTACATAATTGGTCTAGCCCAGTATGGACCCAAAAAAAAAAAGGGACTATGCTAGTCGACCCAACAAGAGTAAATACAACAACTATAGCACAGTTGGGACTAAACCGGTAGGCTTAAGCTTCTGGATTGTGTAGTGTCTCTGTAACACCCTGATCCCATATTGGGAAGAGATAAATAACTCACATAGAGTGAGTGATTTATAAGAGATAGATGAGTGTTAAGTCTCACATTGCCTAGTTACTAGCTGAAACTGAGCTTTATAAGTGATTCTAGGAAAAGCTCCAAATTGACTAGTCCTTTTGGGGTGATAGCGCAGATCTGGTTAGCGCTTTTCCTTGGGTCGTTACAAATGGTATAAGCGCCACTTAGTAACGCCAGGTCATGTGGTACTGGAGCACTGCATGACGTGATCTTGACGGGGACGTCAAGAGTTTAAGGGAGGGAGTTTGTAACACCCCGATCCCATATTGGCAAGAGATAAATAACTCACATAGAGTGAGTGATTTATAAGAAATAGATGAGTGCTAAGTCCCACATTGCCTAGTTACTAGGTAAAACTGGGCTTTATAAGTGATTCTAGGGAAAACTCCAAATTGACTAGACCTTTTGGGGTGATAGTGCAGATGTAGCTAGTGCTTTTCCTTGGGTCGTTACAGTCTCTATATCCTATGTTATGGGATCACAAAAGGACCTCCCAAAGGTATCAGTCTCCCTAATACCTCGTATCCAAAGACAGAAAGAAGTTAACGAATGGTTAATTTGCTAGCTTTTGAAAGTGTGTGAGGATCGATTGTCACATTTTATTTTACACAAACAATCCAAGCCATTTTGTTTTGCCGTCACAATTTTAGAGATAAAATAAATAATCGCATCCTCAACATTTAATTTGGTTAAGTATGGTTTAATTGGTATAATTGACTATGGTGATTGGTACAAGTATTTACATGTACAGTTTTTTAACTTTTCAAATTTTCGGTGAAGGCTACACGTTCAAGTGAGACATCGAATGCTCGATGACGAATGTTTGAATGGGATATCAGACGTTCGAGTGGGATATCGAATGCTCGATAACGAATGCTCGAGTTGGATCTCGAAGGATTGAATGGGACGTCAAACATTCGAGTGGTATGCAAAACGTTCGACTGTTGGATCCAAAATGTTCAATGAGTGTTTGAAAGTTTTTCTAAAAGACCTTGGATAACTCAACCCTATTGCACGACCATGATTCCTCACAATGAAGTTCTGCATGCATGTAACAAACCCAATGAAGAAATGTAATAATAACATAAATATCCCTGATATTGTCGAAATCTCTAAGCAAGTAGGACCCAAAGGGATGCCAATTTCTTATGTAGAGTGATATGTGTCGTCATCTTATTATTGTTGACGTGACACTTAACGGAATCCGTCAAATGTTTTAACGGAATTTTACTTCATTGACTAAATTGTGTTTTTGGAATAACCCATCGACCTTTGAGTTCACTTCGATACGAGAGGGAGCGGTTTGTGATTTTGGCCAACCACAAGGATTTATTTTGCATTTATCCTTTTGTTTTATATTGGCGAAATTCTTCTTTCCTTGTGCAAGTTGGAAAAAAAAAGTCTTAAAAATTTGTAAGTTTTTATCGCGAAAAGAGAGAAAAATAACTTTTAAAATATACTACGTACATAAATTAAAATAAATATTATTTAATTAATATTTAAGTACAATACAAATGTATTACTTACATTTTTTGCCTTAAGTCGGCCATGTTCTTAACAATAGTCATTCATTTTTTTTTAATGGAATAGTCATTTCACATACCAATTCATGGTGCTCGATGCATGTGTGTGTGAGATAGGGGATTGCAGATGCTAGTGGATTAATTGAGACAAAGCTCAAAGGACAGAAATTGCTTTCAAACTTCCTCCAACCCAATCTCTAAATATATCATGTGTGTCTTAGCATTTCACACACGATTTTTTTTTTTTTTTTTTAACTAGAGGCAATTTTCAGCGTTTATTTTTCCCCAACAAAAATTTCTAGAGAATTTTTCACTCATGCACCATAAACATAAAAGCTCATTTGGAATATAAACACTTCTTGCAAATTAGTCAGATTATTAATTTGTATGGAAAATTTGCTTTATGAAATATATATAACAAGTATAGAAACAATAGAAACAAAGCTTAATTAATTAGCGACTAGATTACTATAAAAAATGGTGTACACAAGTACAAAGTACATCATACAATTGATGTATAGCAAAAATAAAATTACATAAAAACATCTAGCTTCTTCTATGTTTGTCTCACAACAAACATGTTGCAATAGTTTTATTATTAATTATTACAATTAATTTGAGGAAATTTGTTGACTGAGAGTTTATTGAGAGAGGGTTCTCAAGAGTTATGTGGAGACACAGGAGGGGCCCCTGTTGGCGTAATCCTACCGTTGTGTTGAGGAGGCGGAGGACCGGAACCACCACCGCTTCGCAACCCATGATACACATCCGATTCCTCTTGTTTTACGTTGAGATCAAGCTTCTGGTTGAAGGAAACTTCTTCTTTCCCATGTGTAGGAAAAGCAACAGCAACTACTATAATTACCACAAGCCCTACCAAAACCAAATTTTTACGCATTATGTAATCCATCTTATTATTCAATTTTCTATCTAATTTTCTCATTTCATGATGATGACCCTTTAAATGGAAACCAGATATCCCTATTTGAGGAATGATTTGAATTTCATTGGCTCTCATGCTCCTTCGACATTGTCAACTAACTATCTACTCTCCTTCATTTCAGGAATCACTTGACTTTCCTTTTTTCCCTTTTTTTTTTTTTTAAAAAAAATAATAATTATAATTATATTTTAAAGGTGGAGTCATGAATCCCTAGGTCAATTTTTTGAGGTCTGCTTTTCGAATGATTTTTTTTTTTTTAAAGGTCATAGTAAGGGTATTTTAAAAATATTTTGGTCAAATTTGGTTTTTCCATTCTTTCTAACGCCCAACCCTAACAGAATGGCTTTTAGTCACAAAACGGTATTTTAGGTATCCAAGTATCATACCTAAGTTTTTTTTTTTTTTTAAAAAAATAATTTAAAAAAAAAACGAAGTTCTGGTGGCTTAAGTGTATTTAACTCATATATATATAAAACAAATTGACAAAAAAGTCGTCGTGTTGAACCTTTGGTATATATATAGGGTTTAGTTTAGGATTTTTTTAAAAAATTATTTTTAAGTTGGCATATAGAATAAACATATAGAATTCATCGAAAACACTAGGGCTTTGAAAATCTAAATTAGGCCTAATAAATTTTATGAATCTTTTAAAATTAGGCCTAATAGCGGCCAAAACACTAAAATATGACCATTACCTGATATGCCGATAGCAGTTAATAACCGCAATAGCCGTGTGGATAGCGGTTAGTAATCGCATGATTCTGATACAGTTACCTAAAAGTGATAACTGGATCTGCATGCACATGTACAACCCTAATGTAATTCCCCAACATTTAATTTGCGTTAAGTATGCTTTAATGGGTATAATTGAGTATGATGATTGTTACAAGTAAATACATGTAGAGTTTTTGAAATTGATTTTCTGTGAAGGACAAACAACATTCGAGTGAGACATCGAATGCATGATATGACGAATGTTTGAATGGGATGTCAAAAGTTCGAGTGTGATGCAAAGCGTTCGACTGGGACTTCTTCACATGATTATGAATTTTGAAAGCCTCAATAGGCACTAAATTCTATATTTATTAAGATCGACACGAGTCATCATATTATTGGCACTGATGTAGCACTTAACGGAATCAGTCAAATGTTTTAAATGGAATTTTATTTCATGAGCTAAATTGTTTTTTTGCCATACCCAATGGACCTCTTAGTTCACTTCAAATGGAGAGGGAGCAGTTTGTGATTTATGCCAATCACAATGATTGATTTTTCATTTATCCCTTGATTTTATATAGGTGAAATCTTTCTTTCCTTACGCAAGTTTGAAAGAAGAAAAAAAAATGATTATAAAGATTTAATAATTAGTAAATTTTCATCCCAAAAAGAGAGAAAAATAACTTTTAAATAAAAAAATATACTACATAAATTAAAATAAATATTATTTAATTAATATTCAAATATAATAAAAATGTATCACTTACATCTATTCCCTTAACTCGGCCATGTTCTTAACAATAGTTATTCATTTACTTAATGAAATAGCTATTTCGCATATCAATTCATAGTGCCGGATGCGTGCAAAATGTGAGATAGGGGATTGCATGTCCTAGCGGATTAATTAAGACAAAGCTCAACGGACAGAAATTTCTTCCAAACTTCCTCCAATCCAGTATCTAAAAATATCATCTGCACCTTAGCATGTCTCACTTGCTTTTTAAATATCATTAATAAAAAAAAAATAAAAAATGTGGTACTCACATACATAAAGAACACGTAACACTTTTAAAAACTAGGTTAAATTAGAGGAACTTTTGTCCAACCTCAGCACATTCCTCTTATTTTTTCTCAAATAATTTCAGCTTCGTACACGAAACTCGTGTGGTCAAAGTGATTCATCTCTGGATGTGAGTCGAGAAATTACGCATGGGTGTGGAATTAGTAGGTGTGAAACTCAAAAAACTTTGGCCATAAAAATAATAAAATAAAAACCTCACGTTGACTATACACCTACCAGTGTAAATGAATTGAGTTGGACATTGAAAAGACGTAAGCAACATGAGTAGTTAATATAGCACAGTTGGGTCTAAACCCATAGGATTAAGCTTCTGGGTTGTGTAGTGTCTCTATATCCTATATTATGGGATCACAAAAAAAACCTCCCAAAGTTATCAGTCTCCCTAATCCCTCATATCCAAAGACAGAAAAAATTTAACGAATGGCTAATTGCTAGCTTTTGAAAGTATGTGAGGATCGATCATCACGTTTTATTTCACACAAACAATCTAAGCCATTTTGTTTCACCGTTACAATTTTAGAGATAAAATAAATAACCGCATCCGCAACATTTAATTTGGTTAAGTATGGTTTAATTGGTATAATTTAGTATGATGATTGTTACAAGTATTTACAGGTACAGTTTTTGAACTTTTCATATTTTCGGTGAAGGTTGAATGTTTGAATGCTCGATGATGAATGTTTAATTGGGATATCAAACGTTTGTGTGGGACATCGAATGCTCGATAACAAACGTTCGAGTTGGATCTCGAATGATTGAATAGGACGTTAAACGTTCGAGTGGTATGCGAAACGTTCGACGTTTGATCCAAAATGTTCAATGAGTGTCTGGATGTGTTTCTAAAAGACCCTGGACAACTCACCCAATCACCCCTATTGCACGACCATGATTCCTCACAATGAAGTTCTACATGTAACAAACCCAATGACAAAATATAATCATAACAAATATGCCCGAAATTGTCGAAATCTCTAAGGAAATCAAACCCAAAGAGATGGCTACCCAAGCGGCAACCACCCATTTCATTTTCTTCTACGGAAATCAACCGCCAAAGAGATGGCTACCCAACCAGATATCCCTATTTAAGGAATGATTTGAATTTCATTGGTTCTCATGCTCCTTCGATATTGTCAAGTAACTAGCTACTCTCCTTCCTTTCAGGAATCACTTGACTTTCCTTTTTTTTATATTTTTAAGAATAAGTCTATTTTTAATGGTGGGGCCATGAACATCTAAGACGATTTCGTAAGGTAATTAGCTTTTCGAATGATTTTTTCTTTTTTAAGGTCAAAGTGAGGGTATTTTAGAAATATTTTAGTCCAATTTGATTTTTTCACCCATTCTAAAGGCAACCCTAACAGTGTGGCTTTTTTTTTACACAAAATGATATTTTATGCATCCAAGTGTCACACCTGTCATATTTTGTTGTTGTTGTTGTTGTTTTTTTTTTTTTTTTTTGAATCAAATCAAACTATAGATTTCATCTAAAACACTAGGGCTTAAAAAATACTAAATTAGGCCCAAAAAATTTTCAGAGTCATTTAAAATTGGGCCTAATAGATGCCAAAAAACTAAAATAGGCCCATCACTTGATATCAATTCGTAGTGCTCGATGCATGTATGTGTGAGATAGGGGATTGCACATCTTAGTGGATTAATTGAGACAAAGCTCAAAAGACATAAATATCTTCGAAACTTCTTCCAATCCAATATCTAAAAATATCATGTGTACCTTAGCATGTCTCACATGCTTTTTAAATATCATTACTAAAAAAAAAAATGTGGTACTCACATATATAAAGAACACATAACACTTTTAAAAACTAGGTAAAATTATAGGAATTTTTGTCCGAGCTAAGGACCTTCCTCTTATTTTTTTTCCTAAATAATTTCAGCCTCCACTACAAAAAACTTGTTTTTTAATCACATGCAGTTAGCCACGTGCATAAGGGTCATCCACGTGGCTAACTGCTAGCCACGTGCAATTAGCTACGTAGGTTCCACGTGGTTAATCCGGTTGTTGCTAAATGTACATTTAGCAACGTGGCCTTTTATATATGTGACTATTTAGCCACGTGACTTTTAGCCACGTACCATCCTCAAGTGGCTAAATGTATTTTTATTTTTATTTTTATTTTTTTTAAAAAAAAAAAAGTGGAAAATTATATATTTTTAGCCACCTATTCCTAACCCACGTCGCCAAAATCAGTATTTTTTTTTTAAAAAAAAAATAGAAGAAGGAAAGAACAGATATCGATCTGTTCTTTTCTTCTTCAATTTTTTTTTCTTTCTAATATTGTATACGATATTCGGAGAAAGGGCCGGTGTATCCGGCGAGATCTGGAGAAAGGGCCGGTGTATCCGATGAGATCCGCGCCAGATCTTCGTCCAACTCGTCGTCGACAACGTCGTCGAGATCCGGCGAGAATACCCATGCCACCGATCAACGAAAATACCCACTCCAAAAATACCTATTTGGCCGAGAATGAGCAAAAAACACCAAAACAAACCAACTACTCCGGCGACTAACAAAAAGGACCAAAAAAAAGTAACAAAAAGACCAAAAATCACCATCAAAAGGACCTATAAACCACTGGCCTCTTCTCCATCACCAACGACGAAAACGAGCTTCTCCGGGTGTTGGCTATCGAGTCGTGCTTTTAGGTGGGGGTGAGTCATCGTCTGTTGAGAAAAAAAAATACAAAGTGAGAAATTTTTTTGATGAAAAATGGGGAGAGACAAAAGAGTTGGAAAAAAGAAGAAAATGGCGAGAGACAAGAGAGTTGAAAAAAATAAGAAAAAAAGAAGAAAATGAGGAGAGACGAGAGATAGAGAGATTTCTAAAAAAAATTTAAGAAGCCAGATCTGTCGCCAAAAAAAGGCAACAGATCTGGCTTTTAAAAAGAAATGAAAAAAAAAAATTAAAAATTTGAAATCAAAGACAAATTTAAAACAAACAAGAGGCGCGGGACCCTTCCCCTCAAAACATGCAAATGGCGACGTGGTCATAAAGCACATTGCTAAAATTTTAAATTTTAAAAATATTTTTTTAAAAAAATTATTTCTTGAAAAAAATTAAAAAAAAAAAAGAGAGAATATTTTAGCCATGTAGTTTATGTGACACGTGTCAAGCAATCCCGGGAAGAAAGAAAAAACCCGAAAGGAGGAAAAACGGACCGAGACGAAAAAAGCAACGGAGCCTACGAAGTATTACCAATTTTCTATAGATGAGTGGACTCCTTTGAACTCTCCCAATAACGAAGTATTGATGGAAATCAAGAGGGACCCGCAGTACGAGAAGCCTTATCCCCTTCACAATAAATATGTGAAAGAAGAAAATAGAAACAAATTCTGCGCGTTTCATGATGCTTGAGGCCATGTCACCGAGGAGTGCAGAAATCTCAGAATCCTGATCGAGAAGTTCATCAAAAACGGAAAACTACTCTGTTTCATAGAAGACAACCAGGGCCAGCCTCTGCAGAATCAAGAGTCTTGGGGGCATCATGACCAAGAGCCGAGACACAGAGACCGCTCCCCTCAGAAGCACCAAGAAGATCGTCGAGACAGAAGAAGGGAGGAACCCAGTCGGGAGGAACCTCGACAAAACAGAAGCAGAAGCAAAATCAAAAGGGCATGAGGTCATGACCCACGGAATGAATCGGTCATCACCGACATCCGAACCATATTCGGAGGCTTTGGCAGAGGAGGAGAAACGAGCGAGGATAGGAAGGCCTACGCTCTGTACCAGAAGCATCAGGAGATTATGACCATCGAAAGACCCCGCAAATCCCACCGGAGGGAGTCCATGGTGGTGGGGTTTTCAGATGAAGACTATGCGAGAGTCTCACTTCCTCATACCGACACAATCGTGGTCACGCTGCAGGTAGCTAACCACCGAATCCACCAAATGTTCGTCGATAACGGAAGCTTGGCTGATATCCAATATTGGTCGGCCTTTCAAAACATAGAGATTAACCCGGAAAAGGTGATCCCGGCTACCTACCCTTTGGTGGGGTTTGCCGGGGAGCAAGTCGAGCTGGTCGAGTCTATTGAACTCCTTGTAACTACCGGGGATTATCCAACCACAAAAACTATCATGGTTAAGTTTTTGTTGATCGTTTGACCCTCGGCCTACAATGCGATCCTTGGAAGAATAGCCCCCAACGATCTGAAGGCGATCACTTCCACTTCACATTTGAAGATCAAATTCCTGACCGAGAGAGGGGTTGGGGAAGTAAGGGGAGAACAGGGCGTGGCACCCCAGTGCTACAACATAACGATGAAAGGAGCCCCTTCACGGGGTAATTGCAGGGAGAAAGGCGAGCAATAGCAATTACAGTCGAGAGAACCAACCGAGGAGACGGAAGAATTTGAAGTAAGGGGTAAAGAGAGAAGAGTTAGGGTCGGATCTCTGTTATCTCCGGAGATCAAAGAATCCTTGGTAGCTTTCCTTCGAAGTAATACTAACGTGTTTGCTTGGTGTCATGACGATATGCAAGGAATTGATCCTTCTGTAATTTCGCACAGGCTAAATGTCGACCTAAACTACCGACCCCTCAAGCAAAAAAGAAGAAACTTTGCTCCAGAAAGAAACCAAGCCATACACTAAGAAGTGGAAAGACTATTGAAAGCCGATTTTATCCGAGAGGTGGACTACCCTCAATGGCTGGCCAATGTTGTCTTGGTGAAAGTCAAGCGGGAAATGGAGAATGTGCGTGAATTTCACCGACCTCAACAGGGCATGCCCAAAAGATAGTTTCCCTTTCCCCCGGATGGATGTCCTAATAAACTCCACCTCGGGGCATGAGCTCCTAAATTTTATGGATGCCTTCTCGGTAGGGGTGGGTAAAATCAGTCCGTACTCGCAAAACCAACCCGGTCCGCACCGACCCGCCCCACGAGAAACGGATATAAGCCACACTTTCTAAAATCACGGATCCTGATTCATGGAATTCATTATTTTTGGGGTGGGTTGCGGTATTAATATTTTGCCCACCCGCAGACCCGCCCCGCCCCGCGTCCCTCTTCACTCTTACCGTATGATTTTGAGATTTCCCCCAAAAATACCCTAACTCCCTAAAGCGTCCAGCTGCGTCCTTTGCGTCAAGCGTGATTCTTTCCAATTCTGACCTCTAAGAAGAAACCCTCATCACATCAGACGGTCTTCAGAGTGGCGCATCCCATGATTTAGGGTGAATCACTGATTCTTTCCAATTCTAGCCATATAATTTAGGGTTTGAAATCAAATGGGTTCTTCAACTTCTTCACTCTTTAAAACTGGGACCGTCGGCCATGCCCATCACTCATCTTCCACACAAATTGTGCATCGACTCCTCTACGCTAAAGAAATATTCACTCTTCAACTTCCACTGCCGATCGTTGGTAATATAGGTACTTCAATCTCTCTCTCTCTCTCTCAAAAACGTTGTTTGTGATATTTAGATGCTTGTTGTATATTTGGAGAAATACTAAAGCAAGCTGAAGGATTATTGATGATTTTGAATTTCTGAAAATAATTCTTTTATATTTTCAGTTGATTTCGCGCCAATTCAACCTCGATCTTTCAGTCTCAGAGGCTCAAGTTCAATGGGTAACAGAATCTGATCTTGAATTCTTGATGTGCTTTTTTATTTAATCCGTGTATATTTTGTTTCAATTAAGGTTCAAACTGTCTTCAATAGCAAATTAGCAATAAGTTCATCAACTAGATTGTTTTAGTGTGAAAACCATGGTTATCAAAGGATTTTAAGTACTGGGTCCATCCATAACCAAAATTATAGCCATCGAGATGATGTGGGTGAAAAAGGAGTATGTTTATTAACACCCAATAGGCCAATAGAGAGAATTAACACGCTCAGTAATTACTCCACAACTTTTAGAGTTTAACCCCCCTTTATCATCGTAAATTGCTGAAGGAGTATGTTTATGATAAACCCAGAATTTTCTGTTTGTGGGTGTTTTCTCTGCTATGTGCTCTCTCAGCTGCTAATCTGCTATTATATTTACATTCAAGGAATTTAGAGTATTTCTTTTGGTGACTGGTCTTATGCAATGATTTTAACTTTTAGAGTTTAACTCCCCCTCTATCATCGTAAATTGTATAAGAAGAGCCCCAGCATAAGCTAAAGAACCAATTTAGGATTCACAGAACAATAGCTAACAGAGGATGGCAAAAGTCAGGTTGGCAGGTTGCAGTAACCATTAATCAACCTAGCTTGGGAAATGAATGCAGGACAAATGGCAATAGTAGAGAATTGTTTTCTTTTCTTGAAAAGTAAGCTTCTAATTTCCCCAGTAATAGCAACAACAGTATCTTAAGTTTTAATTTTAGATTAAGATTCATCCAAAGTTTCTCATTCACAACTAAAATATGAATGTGATTTTCAAATGTTATTGTCTGTAGTTTTCAGAAATATATTCAATGGATAATCGATAACGTTGATTTTTTCCATCATGTTTAGGTCTGTTAAACAATGTGTTGAGTGTATTTTTGCATCAATTTTTGTTATGAATCCTTATGTGAATCTTTAACATGTTGAATCTGTTTGAATTATGTGAATCCTAAATTTAATTGTATATATAATTTGTTAGTTGAGTTATATGCAAATTATATGGATTGTAATATTGTATATGTATTTGTTATGAATATTTTATATATATATAAAGTTCAATATTTTATAAATTGTTGATGAATTTTTTTTTAAAAAAAAAAAAAAAAAAAATCAAAAAAAAAAAAAAAAACTAATTGTAGATTCATGGCTGGTAATGCAAATAGTGGTGCTAAGAATATTGGTTCTATTGCTGGTGCTTCGGCTTCACCTAGTCCTATTCCTAGTCTTTTAGATAGCACTATGCTTCCCATTAATACTGAGAATGTTGAATGTGTTGGTGATGTTGGTACTCAGAATCCTAATCGAGTTGAAGCTCTCCCACCAAAACCTAAAACAAATGTGCAAAAATCAATTGTATGGGAATATTTTACCAAGGTAGAGGGGGGTGATCCCGAAGATCCTAAATCAAAATGCAAGTATTGTAGCAAATTGTTTAGTTGTCACCCCAGAAGGCTAGGCACTTCATCCATGTTATCACATATCAGAAATAGTTGCAAGAAATATCCTGGTAGGTTTGGCAAGTTAGATAAGTCACAATCAATGCTTAGTTTTGATGCTAAGAAGGAAGGACAAGTAGGAGAAGGATCTGTTGGCAATCTTGTCATTGCAAAATATAATGTTCAAAAAATAAGGGAGGCATTGGCTAAAATGGTAATTGTCGATGAGTTGCCTTTTAAATTTGTGGAGGGTGAAGGGTTTCACGATTTCATGAAGACGGTTGAGTTTAGATTTAAAATTCTATCCCGTTACACTGTGATGAAGGATTGTATGAAGATCTTTATATCTGAGAAGGAAAAGCTTAGGGCAATATTTTTGACAACTGGTGCACAGGTTTGTCTTACCACTGATACGTGGACTTCAGTTCAAAATCTTAATTATATGTGTGTCACTTGCCACTTTATTGATAGTGATTGGAATTTACATAAAAGAATTATAAATTTCTCTTTAATTTCTAATCACAAAGGAGAGACTATTGGGAAAAAAAATAGAGTCTTATATGCTTGAGTGGGGTATTAGTAGCATTTTTACTGTCACGGTTGATAATGCTAATGTGAATGATACTACTATTGAGTATTTGAAGAGGAGAAGTAGAGATAAGGTGGGCGCCATATTGGATAATGAGTTTATGCATATGAGGTGTTGTGCCCACATACTAAATCTTATTGTGACTAATGGTTTAAAAGAGGTTAGTGACTCTATTATGAAGGTTCGAAATGCGGTGAAATATGTGAAATCTTCACCTTCAAGATTTGATAAATTTAAGGCTTGTATGGAGACAGAAAAAATTCAATTTAATGGTTTGTTGTGTCTTGATGTTCCAACTAGATGGAACTCCACGTATAAGATGTTAGAAGCCGCTGAAAAATGTCAAAATGCTCTACATCTAATGGAAGAAGAAGATGGATACTTTGTTTCTACATTGTTTGAGGGAGGGCAAGGGAGAAGAGGTTTGGGACCTCCTATTTTTGAGGATTGAGAGAATGTTAGGGTTTTTGTCAAGTTTTAAAACTTTTTTATGATGTGACCATGCAACTTTCGGGTTCTTTGTATGTGACATCTAATATGTACTTCCAAGAGATTTGTGGCATCCAAGCACATTTACAGGCTTTTAGTAAGAGTAGGGATCATGTATTAAGTGCCATGGCGGAGAAAATGAAGATGAAGTACAATAAGTATTGGGGAGATCTTGATAAGGTTAATTTGATGTTGTTTGTTGCAGTTGTTCTTGATCCACGCACCAAATTGGATTCATTAGATTATTGGTTCAAAGAAGTTCTCAGTGTTGAGCAAGCAACTCGAATGATTACAAAATTGAGGTGCCACTTGGACAAATTATATGATCACTATGACAACAATGGTGGGAGTTCCTCTAGGGTTCATAATGGTCGTGATTCGTCAACCACAATAGATGAAAGTGAGAGTAGTGACAATTCATTTCACTTCATGAGTAAGTTTCAAAAGTACCGGGCTTCTAAAAGTGATGTAGAAAGTAAATCGGAACTAGATCGGTATTTGATGGAGGATGTAAAGAAAATGAATGTTAATTTTGATATTTTGAATTGGTGGAAGGTGTACTCAACCAAATTTCCAGTACTTGCCCAAATATCATGGAATGTTTTAGCAATTCCCATTACAACGGTTGCTTCAGAGTCGGCTTTTAGCACTGGAGGGCATGTTTTAGATCCTTTTCGAAGTTCGTTGGCTCCAACAACAGTTAAAGCCTTGATATGTTCACAGAATTGGTTAAGGTCAAAACACATAAGCGATGGCAATGGTTATGATTCAGAGATAATTGATGATGCTAAAAGTTATAGGCTCGAATCAGGTAAGCTTTCTATTATTTAAATATTCACTTACTCTATTTATCAAATTTGAATTATGATTGTAAATCTTTTTTTCTTTTTTTTTAGTTCTCCTTTGTAGATATAACTTTGAAGAACATCAGCATTTTGCTTGAAGATGATTAGTTGAAGATGCTACCATGCGGGGTTTCTTGTTTTTTGTTGCTGCATTGCTAGTTTAGAGCATTTGGCTATTGATAGGATTGTTGATTTTTTTTTTTTTTTTTTTTTTTGTGTTCATTGATTCTACTGAATTACGGATTCTATTCTTTTGTTAGGACTTTTAATTTTTGTTGGACTAACCGACTAAGTTTTTGTTCTTTTTTGTTGGAACTTTAAATTTGTTGGACTAAGTTTTTGTTCTTTTTTGTTGGAACTTTAAATTTGTTGGTCAAAGATTCTAATTTTTTTGTTGGAACTTTTAGTTTTTGTTGCCTTGTTGGACCAAGTTTATGTTTTTTTTTTTTGTTGAACTTTTAATTCTGCTTAGCTATTGATTTAAATTTGTTCTAATTCTTGATGGCAGGATCTTCTTGATGGCAGGATGATCCTGCAATGAACTACTATATATATATATATATATATATATATATATATATATATATATATATATATTACTTGTGTGAATTCTCAGAATGCCCCCTTCAATTTATATTTTATTCATAACAAAAAAATGATTGTATCAGAGTTTTTAATTTACTTGTTTGATTGCTAAAGTGCTAAGGAAGTAAAGAGCCTGCAGATTCACGGGCTAGTGGATCACATTTAGGCCTTTAAGGTGATAAAATAGAAAGATTCCAAATATCACACAGCCCACCTAGTTTTGGGCTCAGATTTTTTTTTTTTTTTTTTTTTTTTAAAAAAAAAACAAACAAGATGCATAATACTTGAACCCGCATAACCCGTCCCCCATCTGTGCTACTCGTGGCTCATCGGATTGGCCATTCACTACACGGGTTGCGGATCCCGATTTTCAAACCCGTTCACTACGAGGCGGGTTGTAAAAAACATGTAAATCCGGCCCAATCTGGCCCGCGCCCACCCCTACTTCTCGGGGTATAACCAGATCCACATGAGCGAGCTCAATGAAGAGAAAACTTCCTTCATCACTGACCGAGGGTTATATTGCTACAATATGATGCCTTTCAGTTTGAAGAATGCCGGTGCAACCTACCAAAGGGTAGTCAACATAATGTTCAGGGACCAGATCGGGAGGAATGTAGAAGTATATGTGGATGACATGCTGGTGAAGAGCCGGAAAGAGATCAGCCATCTGGCTGATCTTGAAAAAACTTTTAACACACTAAGGAGATATCATATGAAGTTAAACCCGGCAAAATGTGCCTTCGGCGTCTCATCAGGAAAATTCCTGGGGTTTATGGTCTCGAGTAGAGGAATCGAGGAAAATCCAGAAAAAATCCGAGCTGTGCTGGAAATGCAAGCTCCCCGTACAACAAAACAACTGCAGCAATTGACCGGGAGGATTGCAGCCTTAAACCGGTTCATCTCCCGATCAACGAATAAATGTTTGCCCTTCTTCAAGATACTTCGGAAGACGTTTGTTTGGAGCAACGAGTGCGAAGAAGCTTTTGGCCAGTTTAAAGAATACCTAGCCAACCCACCACTCCTAAGCTCGCCAGAAGAAGGGGAAATTCTCTTCCTATAACTAGCAACGTCGCCATCAGTTGTGAGCTCGGTCTTAGTCCAAGAAGAATCCGGATTGCAAAACCTGTATATTTCACCAGCAGGACGCTACACGGAGCCGAAGGAAGGTATCCCCGGATTGAGAATTTAGTCTTCGCCTTCATCACTTCAGCTCAAAGGTTGAGACCATATACTTCCAAGCACATGCTATAAGGGTGCTCACAGAATATCTTTTGAAGAAAGTATTGCAAAAGCCCGACCTCTCGGGTAGGTTGGTAAATTGGGCCGTGGAACTCAGAGAATTTGACCTAGAATTCTATCCGAGAACCACCATCAAGGCTCAAGTTCTGGCAGACTTTATTGCGAAATTCAGCAATCTCCCCGAAAGTCAAGAAACGCCTGAAAAAGAAGCGTGGATAGCGTATGTCGATGGGTCATCCATGAAGTCCTGGAGCGGAGCCAGGGTAGCCTTGATAACACCGGATAAGGAAGAAATTGTAGTGGCATTGAAGTTAGACTTTCCGACCACAAACAATGAGGCAAAGTATGTATAACACCCCAAATTCTTTCAATATTTTTTTTTTTTGAGCTTAAAAGAATGATTACAGATATATATATATATATATATATATATATATATATATATATATATATATATATATATATGTTTAAAAAAAAAAAATAATCAAATCATCAGTCCTCTTGAACGGCGTCGTTTAATTAAAGAAGTATTATTTTTTTTTCACTCGCACGACGTCTTCCACCTTTCATCTCTCTCGTGACAAATTGCAAAAATCTCCAGACACTTCTTGCCATGTCTCAGTCCAATGAAACCCACGTTGAGCCCATGCACCAACCTGTTAGCCACGACAGCTCTTTTCTTCTTCTATATAACCACTGTCCTCGCCATGCATCAAGGCATCGGCAGGAAATTCAGCTTCTTAGTCATTTTCAGAACTTAACCCAGCAGGTAATCAATCTTCTTTGTTTCGTTTGTAAAGCTTTTGTGAATAATTTATGGTGGTTCGTAGCACTGTAATTCTGAGAAAAATCCCTGATTAAACTGTGTTGAGTTGAACTTTAATTTCTGTTTTTGGGTTGCGATTAATTGACTCTTGAAGTGTTATGTTGCTAGAAGTTATTCTATTTTATTTTCTTTCTTTCCTCTTCCTTTTTCGTTGGTTGGACGCCCTTAGTATTTCTTTTCTCCCCTGCTTCTTTCTTCCCTCTTCTTTTTCTTTTCCTGTTCTGAGAGAGAGTTGGAAAGAGGGAAAAAATTGAGAAAACAGAGTGGGGAAAGGGAGAGACCGGCCGAGTGAGGGAGGTGGGGAAGAGAGAAGACCCAGCCGGTGGGCTAGCCACCGGACTGGGCGGACGGAACCGCAGGGCCGGCGGGCCGCGGTCCCGCGCCGGCGACGCCACCGGAGGCCGTTTTCCGGTGATTCCCTGTGAGTATATTTTGTAGAAATGATTTAGAACTGGATTGTGTAATCTTTGGTTTCTGATTTGGGGTGATTGATTATGAAAATTTCTGGTTCAAAGAGGGATTTTCGGTGGAAGAGGAATTATCAACCGGGTATTGAAATTTTTGATTTTTCTTCTTGGAAATAACGTGCGGGTGGTGAAGATTTTTTTTGGGCTTTGGTTTTTTTTTTTGGTATGAATTTTAGTAGCAGCAGATTGGGTAATGAAATTTTAAAGTTGTTTGGTTCCTTGATTTCTTTTCCTGTTGAGCCCAACTGAGAGGAAGAGATGAGGGAGAGATTGAAAGAGGGAGAAGGAAGAGTGAACCGGTGGGTGAACCACCGGTTGGGGCGGGCTAGAGCAGTGGGCCGGCAGGCCACGGCTCGGCGTCGGCAAGCTGCAGGGGAGTTTGAATTTCGTTTTTCAAAGATGGGTTTTGTTGGGTTTCTTCGTTCAGATTTCAGTTTTTATTTGAGGGAAGTTTCTTTTGATTCGTAAAACAGAATGGGTTTTAACTTCTATTTTTCTGTTTGAGATGCTGGGTATGGATAACTGAGTTTGGTTGGTGTTTTAGTTTGGAAATGCTTGTTTGATCCTCATTAGGCTGTCGACAGGTTACTTCTTCATTCAGTGATTATATTTTGTAGAAGGCTTTTATATTTGTGATCAACTATATGAGTATTGAAATTATGTGTGAGTTGCTTTGCAAATCTGGATGTCGATTTTATAGTTTGGCTAAGTAATGTTTCTAGATGTTGAGATAGAAATCAAAGAAGCCATCTTAAGTGTTGCCATTAGAACTATTTCATTTGACAGTGTCATGTACTTGGAAAACTTAGAGTGAATCCACATCAGAACAGAGAACAACGTAATATGAAAAAAAAAAAAAAAAAAAAAAAAAAAAAAAGAAGAAGAAATGACTTCAAGCCCAAACAGTGACAATTGCTTTAATTATCTGACATAGTATTTAGTCCAACTCCTATAGACTATATGACTATTACATGGTGCACATGCATTCAGACTGGTCATCATTGGACCATTAGCCAATATTATACTATAAGTGATTTGTCATAATCTATATGGACTTTAAGGTTCTTTAGCCTTACTTGTATCTTTCAAATTTGTCAATAAACATGTGGAGAATATTGGTTTGATGCTTGCCGTAAAATACAGTAGTCTTTTAGCTAATCTAATTCAATATATTGTGCACCAAATTTGATTATTTTATCCTCTAAAAATATATTCTTGTGATCCAATCTAGGAAGGAGGAACTAGTTACACTCAGAAAATTCAGGTAAGGAAACACAACCCTAAAAACCCCGGCAAGTTTTTAAATAAAATCCTTTCAAAAGAAAAATGTCGGGAATTTTCGAAAGACTTTCACTTTAACATTAATTGTTCTATTATCTCAGGTATGAAATAATGAATATGTTATTTGTAATCACATGAATGAATGAAGATGGTCATTATATGCTGGATGTGCATCATGAGAATGAGGATGATGACATATGTGCTACATGCGCACTATATGAACATGATGATGAAATTATGATTGAATACTTGTTTTATGTGCACCACACAAAGTTTTGTCACACGGTACCATAATGCTGTGATCCGGATCTTATACTAATTACAATGCTGGGTAGCAGGGCAACCACACCAAAAGTGTGGGGCTATCGGCCGGGGAGGTTCTCACCTAGGGAGCTTCCTAACCCGGCAGCTCTCCCCTGTGACGACAGGATGAGCCTATGGGTCCTTCGGGATCGGTCCTTTGGACGAGCCCAACGTGCACCGCTCATGGTTAAAATGCGGAAGTGGACCAGTGGTAGACAAAACTTACACATTATGAATGATTATTATGAATGCACGTTTCTTATTATTACTGAATTTTTATTTATGTGAAAATTTTTAAATGTGTAAATTAATTTTATATTATATCTTATGTTTTGTTGTGTTACTTACTGAGTTGTTGAACTCACCCCCTTACCCTTACAATTCTTTTCAGATGGCGCTTCATATCATCATCCTCATAGCGGGCGTACCCATAGGGGTCGCTACCTATGATGATTCACAGTTCTGGCCCATTGATGCCGATCAGTGGGTTTATGTTTGTTTTGATAGCCCGTGATCATAACGTTTAGTCAGGGATTTATTTTGTTTATGTATAGTAATGACACTGCTAGTCCGGACCAGTTTGGAGATAGTAGAAGTTACCTCCAAGAAGTAGTTCGAAGACCGGATTAGTTTTTTTTTTGTATATGATCAGTGTTTTATTTTGTGATCCCTGGCTGTTTGTATTAGCTGAAATATTACGAAGACTTATAACATATGTGAAATTATGGGTATTAATCTACATTTTGTGTTTATTGTATTATCCTCTTTTAATATAAAAAGAATTATATTTGTGGATGATTTTATTTTTCTCAAGTTCACGTATCCCCTTACATCCCAAAACGGGGGCGTGACAGCATGGTATCAGAGCATAGTCAATCATATGTTGACTTGCTGAAAACCTAGGTAGCAACATGAAAACCTAGACTTAGGATAGGTTGCATCACTACGCTTATGATTAAAATTTTATTTTAAGAGATAGGAAATTCTAAAACACGACACGTTGCAGAGCGATGGCTGACGAAGGAGAAGGATCATCGCAAGGCATAAGGACCGAAGCTATCCCTGATGTGGCTCAAATGTTTCAAGATATGGCTAGACAGTTCGTCACAGCCATAACCGACTACAGAAGCGAGATACCTCGCGACGGGGAGCAAGGTTGCCCATTCAAAAGGTTTGAAAGGCTTAACATTCCGATGTTTGACGGGAAACAAGGTCCTATAGAGTCTGAGAATTGGCTAGTAGACGTTGAAGAAATATTACAGCTGGCAGGATGTACAGAGGAGCAGAAGGTACAATATACCACTTACAGACTGTCTGGTGAAGCCAAACGATGGTGGAATGCTAAGAAAGTTCTACTAGTCCAAGAATTAGGAAATGAAAGGGCGATCTCCTGGGAGTGTTTTCAAAAGGAGTTCCTTCAGCATTATTTTCCTAAAATCCTCAGAGACGCTAGAGCACGGGAATTTATGGACCTCACCCAAGGGAATATGACGGTTGCCCAGTATGCTGCTCGATTTAATGAATTAGCTCGATTCGCGCCATACTTAGTAGCAGATGAAGAAAACCGAGTGAGGAAGTTCGAACAAGGCCTCAATCAACGAATCCTTGATCGGGTCATATGTTTTGAAATCAGAGATTTTGTGGAGTTAGTCAACAAAGCATCCTTGGCCGAAGACAGCATTAAGAAGAATGCTCTAGCAATGGCAGACTCAAGAAAAAGGATTGCACCTCCTGTGAGGAATAATCAACCATCGTGGAAACGAAGACAAAATGGGAATAACCATAGAGCTAAATTCGAAGAAGGCAGATCAGCCCCATTCAATAGTATGCTCTGTCCTAAATGTAATCGTCCTCACCAAGGACAATGTCGTATGGGGACTAATGTTTGTTTTCGATGTGGTCAAACCGGACATTTTGTACGAGACTGCCCCAAGGCAAAGGAGGGAGACAAACCTCAGCAAAAGGGAAGCGGACAGAAACAATTTACCCAGGCTAGGGTATATGCTCTCACTCCTGGCGATGCAGAAACTGAAAATGAAGTGGTGACAGGTACCTTACCCCTATTTTCTGGCAAAGCTATAGTTCTATTCGATTCAGGTGCTACTCACTCTTTTATATCAGTCTATTATGTTAGAAGATTTAGTCTAAATATAGAACTATTGGAGATTGGAGTAATAGTATCTACCCCCGTGGGAAAATCTGTGGTGTGCACAAAAATCGTTCGTAAATGCCCTATTCATGTAGATGGGAGAACCTTATTGGCTGATTTGATTATATTTGATATACATGGGTTCGACGTCATCCTAGGTATGGATTGGTTGTCAAGCAACCATGCTATAATTGACTGCCATCACAAAGAGATAATTTTTAGATTGCCATCAGAAGCTGAGTTTAAATTTGTAGGGACAAAGGTGAATGTTGCCCCACGTCTAATTTCGGCAATTCAATGTAAGAGATTGTTACAGGATGGATGTCAGGCTTACTTAGCGTGTTTAGGAGATACCCCATTGGAGGAAAAGAAAATTGAAGAGATACCTGTAGTTCAGGAGTTTTCGGATGTTTTCCCTGAAGATTTACAAGAACTCCCTCCTGATCGAGAAATAGAATTTTGTATCGAGTCAACCCCTGGAGCTGCCTCAGTATCTAAAGCACCATACAGAATGGCGCCAGCAGAATTGAAAGAGTTAAAGGAGCAATTACAGGAGTTGTTGGACAAAGGGTTTATACGCCCAAGTGTATCCCCATGGGGAGCACCAGTGCTCTTTGTTAAAAAGAAGGATGGCACGATGCGGATGTGTATTGATTATCGGGAACTCAACAAAATCACCGTCAAGAATAAGTATCCTTTGCCCCGCATAGATGATTTGTTCGATCAACTACAAGGTGCGCAAATTTTCTCAAAGATCGACCTTAGGTCAGGGTATCATCAGCTGAAGATAAGAAAGGAAGACATACCCAAGACAGCCTTCCGCACACGTTATGGCCATTATGAATTTTTAGTAATGCCATTTGGATTAGCTAATGCACCGGCAGCTTTTATGGATTTAATGAATCGGGTGTTCCGAGAATTTCTGGACCAATTTGTGGTAGTATTTATTGATGATATCTTAATCTACTCCAAGAACCTAGAGGAACATGAAGACCACTTGAGAATTGTCTTGCATAAGCTTAGAGATGAGCAACTCTACGCTAAATTTTCCAAGTGTGAATTTTGGTTGGAAAAGATTTCTTTCCTCGGGCACGTAATTTCTAAAGAAGGTATTTCGGTGGACCCCAAGAAAGTTGAAGCAATTGTTGATTGGGAAAGGCCTACCAATGTCCACGAGATTAGAAGCTTCCTTGGATTGGCAGGATACTATCGGCGTTTTGTGGAAGGATTTTCAAAATTGTCAGGCCCACTCACTGCTTTGACAAGGAAGAATGCTCGCTTCGAGTGGACTGAGGAATGTGAACGTAGCTTCCAAGAACTAAAACAAAGACTAGTGACTGCTCCAATTTTGACGCTTCCTTCCGGATCCGGCGGATTTGTCATCTACAGCGACGCTTCTAGAAAGGGGCTTGGTTGTGTTCTTATGCAAAACGGTAAGGTAATAGCCTATGCATCTCGACAACTCAAGAATCACGAGCTAAACTACCCCACTCATGATTTGGAGCTTGCTGCAGTAGTATTCGCATTAAAAATTTGGAGGCATTATCTCTATGGAGAAAAATGTGAAATTTTTACGGACCATAAAAGTCTCAAATACTTGTTCACACAGAAGGAATTAAACTTGAGACAAAGGCGATGGTTAGAATTAATTAAGGACTACGATTGTGTAATCAATTACCACCCTGGAAAGGCCAATGTAGTCGCTGATGCACTGAGCAGAAAGTCTAGAGGAGGAGTAGCATGTTTAAAGATTTTGCCACGTGAATTGCAAACAGATCTTGAAAGGTTTGAATTGGAAGTTGTTCTGGGAGAAGTGCAAGCTCTAATGGCGAAATTGGAGATACAACCCACTCTTCTGGAGAGGATTCGTGTAGCCCAAGGAAAAGATGATGAGACCATTCGTTTAAAGGAGGAGAAGATCAAGGAAGGACTGGGGTTCTATATTACATCAGATGGGCTGCTCAGATATCAAAATAGAATTTGTGTACCCAATAATGAGGAGATTCAGAAACTAATATTAGAAGAAGCACACTTCTCTCCATATTCAGTACATCCTGGAGGAACGAAGATGTACTGCGATCTCAAGAAATATTTCTGGTGGAATGGAATGAAGCGGGACATCGCCGAATTTGTGGAACGGTGCTCTACCTGTCAGCAGGTCAAGGCTGAACATCAAAGGCCTGCAGGACCGTTGCAACCTTTAGAGGTACCAGTTTGGAAATGGGATTCAATAGCAATGGATTTTCTGGTAGGATTACCAAGGACGCAGACCGGTCATGATGCAATATGGGTTATAGTTGATAGACTGACAAAAACTGCACACTTCATTCCAGTAAAAGTGAAGCACTCAATGGAGAAGCTAACAGAACTTTATCTGCACGAGATTGTCAGATTACATGGAGTGCCAGGATCAATAGTGTCAGACAGAGATCCTCGTTTTACGTCAAGATTTTGGAAAAGTTTACAAGAAGCAATAGGGACGAAATTACGATTTAGCACTGCTTATCACCCACAGACGGATGGACAGTCCGAGCGAACCATTCAGACTTTGGAGGATATGTTGCGAGCTTGTGTGTTAGATTTTGGAGGAAGCTGGATAAAATATCTTTCCCTGATAGAATTTGCTTACAACAATAGCTACCAAGCCAGTATAAGTATGGCTCCTTATGAAGCATTATATGGGCGGAAATGTCGTTCTCCACTTTATTGGGACGATCTGGGAGAGCGTAGAATTTTAGGGCCAGATATTATCCAAGACACTTTAGACAAAGTCACATTGATTCAACGGAGGATGTCGGCAGCTCAAGATAGACAGAAAAGTTATGCAGATACACGTCGTAGAGATCTAGAATTCACAGAGGGCGACAAAGTGTTTTTAAAAGTGGCACCAATGAAGGGAGTAGCTAGATTTGGGAAGAAAGGAAAATTGAGCCCACGCTTCATTGGACCGTTTGAGATTTTAGAAAGGGTAGGGCCTGTTGCCTACCGGTTAGCTTTGCCACCAAACCTTGATGGAGTACATAATGTTTTCCACGTCTCCATGCTAAGGAAATACATCTCAGACCCATCACATGTGATCACTTATGAGCCATTGCAAATACGGGAAAATCTGACCTACGAAGAGATTCCAGTAAAGTTGTTAGATCGTAAGATTCAAGAATTACGCACCAAGAGCATCCCATTAGTGAAAGTTTTATGGAGGAATCACGAGATAGAAGAAGCATCATGGGAATTAGAGGACGATATACGCAAGAGATACCCATCTCTTTTTAGTGAGGAAAGCTAGTATATCAGGTATAATTGTTTATGTCTGTGATTGTTTATTAAATAAATCTTATTTTGCTGTTACCGTTTGCAATATAATATGCTGAGTAATTAGTTATGTTAATTTCGAGGACGAAATTTTTTTAAGGAGGGAAGGTTATAACACCCCAAATTCTTTCAATATTTTTTTTTTTTGAGCTTAAAAGAATGATTACAGATATAAATATATATATATATATATATATATATATATATATATATATATATATATGTTTTAAAAAAAAAAATAATCAAATCATCAGTCCTCTTGAACGGCGTCGTTTAATTAAAGAAGTATTATTTTTTTTTCACTCGCACGACGTCTTCCACCTTTCATCTCTCTCGTGACAAATTGCAAAAATCTCCAGACACTTCTTGCCATGTCTCAGTCCAATGAAACCCACGTTGAGCCCATGCACCAACCTGTTAGCCACGACAGCTCTTTTCTTCTTCTATATAACCACTGTCCTCGCCATGCATCAAGGCATCGGCAGGAAATTCAGCTTCTTAGTCATTTTCAGAACTTAACCCAGCAGGTAATCAATCTTCTTTGTTTCGTTTGTAAAGCTTTTGTGAATAATTTATGGTGGTTCGTAGCACTGTAATTCTGAGAAAAATCCCTGATTAAACTGTGTTGAGTTGAACTTTAATTTCTGTTTTTGGGTTGCGATTAATTGACTCTTGAAGTGTTATGTTGCTAGAAGTTATTCTATTTTATTTTCTTTCTTTCCTCTTCCTTTTTCGTTGGTTGGACGCCCTTAGTATTTCTTTTCTCCCCTGCTTCTTTCTTCCCTCTTCTTTTTCTTTTCCTGTTCTGAGAGAGAGTTGGAAAGAGGGAAAAAATTGAGAAAACAGAGTGGGGAAAGGGAGAGACCGGCCGAGTGAGGGAGGTGGGGAAGAGAGAAGACCCAGCCGGTGGGCTAGCCACCGGACTGGGCGGACGGAACCGCAGGGCCGGCGGGCCGCGGTCCCGCGCCGGCGACGCCACCGGAGGCCGTTTTCCGGTGATTCCCTGTGAGTATATTTTGTAGAAATGATTTAGAACTGGATTGTGTAATCTTTGGTTTCTGATTTGGGGTGATTGATTATGAAAATTTCTGGTTCAAAGAGGGATTTTCGGTGGAAGAGGAATTATCAACCGGGTATTGAAATTTTTGATTTTTCTTCTTGGAAATAACGTGCGGGTGGTGAAGATTTTTTTTGGGCTTTGGTTTTTTTTTTTGGTATGAATTTTAGTAGCAGCAGATTGGGTAATGAAATTTTAAAGTTGTTTGGTTCCTTGATTTCTTTTCCTGTTGAGCCCAACTGAGAGGAAGAGATGAGGGAGAGATTGAAAGAGGGAGAAGGAAGAGTGAACCGGTGGGTGAACCACCGGTTGGGGCGGGCTAGAGCAGTGGGCCGGCAGGCCACGGCTCGGCGTCGGCAAGCTGCAGGGGAGTTTGAATTTCGTTTTTCAAAGATGGGTTTTGTTGGGTTTCTTCGTTCAGATTTCAGTTTTTATTTGAGGGAAGTTTCTTTTGATTCGTAAAACAGAATGGGTTTTAACTTCTATTTTTCTGTTTGAGATGCTGGGTATGGATAACTGAGTTTGGTTGGTGTTTTAGTTTGGAAATGCTTGTTTGATCCTCATTAGGCTGTCGACAGGTTACTTCTTCATTCAGTGATTATATTTTGTAGAAGGCTTTTATATTTGTGATCAACTATATGAGTATTGAAATTATGTGTGAGTTGCTTTGCAAATCTGGATGTCGATTTTATAGTTTGGCTAAGTAATGTTTCTAGATGTTGAGATAGAAATCAAAGAAGCCATCTTAAGTGTTGCCATTAGAACTATTTCATTTGACAGTGTCATGTACTTGGAAAACTTAGAGTGAATCCACATCAGAACAGAGAACAACGTAATATGAAAAAAAAAAAAAAAAAAAAAAAAAAAAAAAAAGAAGAAGAAATGACTTCAAGCCCAAACAGTGACAATTGCTTTAATTATCTGACATAGTATTTAGTCCAACTCCTATAGACTATATGACTATTACATGGTGCACATGCATTCAGACTGGTCATCATTGGACCATTAGCCAATATTATACTATAAGTGATTTGTCATAATCTATATGGACTTTAAGGTTCTTTAGCCTTACTTGTATCTTTCAAATTTGTCAATAAACATGTGGAGAATATTGGTTTGATGCTTGCCGTAAAATACAGTAGTCTTTTAGCTAATCTAATTCAATATATTGTGCACCAAATTTGATTATTTTATCCTCTAAAAATATATTCTTGTAATCCAATCTAGGAAGGAGGAACTAGTTACACTCAGAAAATTCAGGTAAGGAAACACAACCCTAAAAACCCCGGCAAGTTTTTAAATAAAATCCTTTCAAAAGAAAAATGTCGGGAATTTTCGAAAGACTTTCACTTTAACATTAATTGTTCTATTATCTCAGGTATGAAATAATGAATATGTTATTTGTAATCACATGAATGAATGAAGATGGTCATTATATGCTGGATGTGCATCATGAGAATGAGGATGATGACATATGTGCTACATGCGCACTATATGAACATGATGATGAAATTATGATTGAATACTTGTTTTATGTGCACCACACAAAGTTTTGTCACACGGTACCATAATGCTGTGATCCGGATCTTATACTAATTACAATGCTGGGTAGCAGGGCAACCACACCAAAAGTGTGGGGCTATCGGCCGGGGAGGTTCTCACCTAGGGAGCTTCCTAACCCGGCAGCTCTCCCCTGTGACGACAGGATGAGCCTATGGGTCCTTCGGGATCGGTCCTTTGGACGAGCCCAACGTGCACCGCTCATGGTTAAAATGCGGAAGTGGACCAGTGGTAGACAAAACTTACACATTATGAATGATTATTATGAATGCACGTTTCTTATTATTACTGAATTTTTATTTATGTGAAAATTTTTAAATGTGTAAATTAATTTTATATTATATCTTATGTTTTGTTGTGTTACTTACTGAGTTGTTGAACTCACCCCCTTACCCTTACAATTCTTTTCAGATGGCGCTTCATATCATCATCCTCATAGCGGGCGTACCCATAGGGGTCGCTACCTATGATGATTCACAGTTCTGGCCCATTGATGCCGATCAGTGGGTTTATGTTTGTTTTGATAGCCCGTGATCATAACGTTTAGTCAGGGATTTATTTTGTTTATGTATAGTAATGACACTGCTAGTCCGGACCAGTTTGGAGATAGTAGAAGTTACCTCCAAGAAGTAGTTCGAAGACCGGATTAGTTTTTTTTTTGTATATGATCAGTGTTTTATTTTGTGATCCCTGGCTGTTTGTATTAGCTGAAATATTACGAAGACTTATAACATATGTGAAATTATGGGTATTAATCTACATTTTGTGTTTATTGTATTATCCTCTTTTAATATAAAAAGAATTATATTTGTGGATGATTTTATTTTTCTCAAGTTCACGTATCCCCTTACATCCCAAAACGGGGGCGTGACAGCATGGTATCAGAGCATAGTCAATCATATGTTGACTTGCTGAAAACCTAGGTAGCAACATGAAAACCTAGACTTAGGATAGGTTGCATCACTACGCTTATGATTAAAATTTTATTTTAAGAGATAGGAAATTCTAAAACACGACACGTTGCAGAGCGATGGCTGACGAAGGAGAAGGATCATCGCAAGGCATAAGGACCGAAGCTATCCCTGATGTGGCTCAAATGTTTCAAGATATGGCTAGACAGTTCGTCACAGCCATAACCGACTACAGAAGCGAGATACCTCGCGACGGGGAGCAAGGTTGCCCATTCAAAAGGTTTGAAAGGCTTAACATTCCGATGTTTGACGGGAAACAAGGTCCTATAGAGTCTGAGAATTGGCTAGTAGACGTTGAAGAAATATTACAGCTGGCAGGATGTACAGAGGAGCAGAAGGTACAATATACCACTTACAGACTGTCTGGTGAAGCCAAACGATGGTGGAATGCTAAGAAAGTTCTACTAGTCCAAGAATTAGGAAATGAAAGGGCGATCTCCTGGGAGCGTTTTCAAAAGGAGTTCCTTCAGCATTATTTTCCTAAAATCCTCAGAGACGCTAGAGCACGGGAATTTATGGACCTCACCCAAGGGAATATGACGGTTGCCCAGTATGCTGCTCGATTTAATGAATTAGCTCGATTCGCGCCATACTTAGTAGCAGATGAAGAAAACCGAGTGAGGAAGTTCGAACAAGGCCTCAATCAACGAATCCTTGATCGGGTCATATGTTTTGAAATCAGAGATTTTGTGGAGTTAGTCAACAAAGCATCCTTGGCCGAAGACAGCATTAAGAAGAATGCTCTAGCAATGGCAGACTCAAGAAAAAGGATTGCACCTCCTGTGAGGAATAATCAACCATCGTGGAAACGAAGACAAAATGGGAATAACCATAGAGCTAAATTCGAAGAAGGCAGATCAGCCCCATTCAATAGTATGCTCTGTCCTAAATGTAATCGTCCTCACCAAGGACAATGTCGTATGGGGACTAATGTTTGTTTTCGATGTGGTCAAACCGGACATTTTGTACGAGACTGCCCCAAGGCAAAGGAGGGAGACAAACCTCAGCAAAAGGGAAGCGGACAGAAACAATTTACCCAGGCTAGGGTATATGCTCTCACTCCTGGCGATGCAGAAACTGAAAATGAAGTGGTGACAGGTACCTTACCCCTATTTTCTGGCAAAGCTATAGTTCTATTCGATTCAGGTGCTACTCACTCTTTTATATCAGTCTATTATGTTAGAAGATTTAGTCTAAATATAGAACTATTGGAGATTGGAGTAATAGTATCTACCCCCGTGGGAAAATCTGTGGTGTGCACAAAAATCGTTCGTAAATGCCCTATTCATGTAGATGGGAGAACCTTATTGGCTGATTTGATTATATTTGATATACATGGGTTCGACGTCATCCTAGGTATGGATTGGTTGTCAAGCAACCATGCTATAATTGACTGCCATCACAAAGAGATAATTTTTAGATTGCCATCAGAAGCTGAGTTTAAATTTGTAGGGACAAAGGTGAATGTTGCCCCACGTCTAATTTCGGCAATTCAATGTAAGAGATTGTTACAGGATGGATGTCAGGCTTACTTAGCGTGTTTAGGAGATACCCCATTGGAGGAAAAGAAAATTGAAGAGATACCTGTAGTTCAGGAGTTTTCGGATGTTTTCCCTGAAGATTTACAAGAACTCCCTCCTGATCGAGAAATAGAATTTTGTATCGAGTCAACCCCTGGAGCTGCCTCAGTATCTAAAGCACCATACAGAATGGCGCCAGCAGAATTGAAAGAGTTAAAGGAGCAATTACAGGAGTTGTTGGACAAAGGGTTTATACGCCCAAGTGTATCCCCATGGGGAGCACCAGTGCTCTTTGTTAAAAAGAAGGATGGCACGATGCGGATGTGTATTGATTATCGGGAACTCAACAAAATCACCGTCAAGAATAAGTATCCTTTGCCCCGCATAGATGATTTGTTCGATCAACTACAAGGTGCGCAAATTTTCTCAAAGATCGACCTTAGGTCAGGGTATCATCAGCTGAAGATAAGAAAGGAAGACATACCCAAGACAGCCTTCCGCACACGTTATGGCCATTATGAATTTTTAGTAATGCCATTTGGATTAGCTAATGCACCGGCAGCTTTTATGGATTTAATGAATCGGGTGTTCCGAGAATTTCTGGACCAATTTGTGGTAGTATTTATTGATGATATCTTAATCTACTCCAAGAACCTAGAGGAACATGAAGACCACTTGAGAATTGTCTTGCATAAGCTTAGAGATGAGCAACTCTACGCTAAATTTTCCAAGTGTGAATTTTGGTTGGAAAAGATTTCTTTCCTCGGGCACGTAATTTCTAAAGAAGGTATTTCGGTGGACCCCAAGAAAGTTGAAGCAATTGTTGATTGGGAAAGGCCTACCAATGTCCACGAGATTAGAAGCTTCCTTGGATTGGCAGGATACTATCGGCGTTTTGTGGAAGGATTTTCAAAATTGTCAGGCCCACTCACTGCTTTGACAAGGAAGAATGCTCGCTTCGAGTGGACTGAGGAATGTGAACGTAGCTTCCAAGAACTAAAACAAAGACTAGTGACTGCTCCAATTTTGACGCTTCCTTCCGGATCCGGCGGATTTGTCATCTACAGCGACGCTTCTAGAAAGGGGCTTGGTTGTGTTCTTATGCAAAACGGTAAGGTAATAGCCTATGCATCTCGACAACTCAAGAATCACGAGCTAAACTACCCCACTCATGATTTGGAGCTTGCTGTAGTAGTATTCGCATTAAAAATTTGGAGGCATTATCTCTATGGAGAAAAATGTGAAATTTTTACGGACCATAAAAGTCTCAAATACTTGTTCACACAGAAGGAATTAAACTTGAGACAAAGGCGATGGTTAGAATTAATTAAGGACTACGATTGTGTAATCAATTACCACCCTGGAAAGGCCAATGTAGTCGCTGATGCACTGAGCAGAAAGTCTAGAGGAGGAGTAGCATGTTTAAAGATTTTGCCACGTGAATTGCAAACAGATCTTGAAAGGTTTGAATTGGAAGTTGTTCTGGGAGAAGTGCAAGCTCTAATGGCGAAATTGGAGATACAACCCACTCTTCTGGAGAGGATTCGTGTAGCCCAAGGAAAAGATGATGAGACCATTCGTTTAAAGGAGGAGAAGATCAAGGAAGGACTGGGGTTCTATATTACATCAGATGGGCTGCTCAGATATCAAAATAGAATTTGTGTACCCAATAATGAGGAGATTCAGAAACTAATATTAGAAGAAGCACACTTCTCTCCATATTCAGTACATCCTGGAGGAACGAAGATGTACTGCGATCTCAAGAAATATTTCTGGTGGAATGGAATGAAGCGGGACATCGCCGAATTTGTGGAACGGTGCTCTACCTGTCAGCAGGTCAAGGCTGAACATCAAAGGCCTGCAGGACCGTTGCAACCTTTAGAGGTACCAGTTTGGAAATGGGATTCAATAGCAATGGATTTTCTGGTAGGATTACCAAGGACGCAGACCGGTCATGATGCAATATGGGTTATAGTTGATAGACTGACAAAAACTGCACACTTCATTCCAGTAAAAGTGAAGCACTCAATGGAGAAGCTAACAGAACTTTATCTGCACGAGATTGTCAGATTACATGGAGTGCCAGGATCAATAGTGTCAGACAGAGATCCTCGTTTTACGTCAAGATTTTGGAAAAGTTTACAAGAAGCAATAGGGACGAAATTACGATTTAGCACTGCTTATCACCCACAGACGGATGGACAGTCCGAGCGAACCATTCAGACTTTGGAGGATATGTTGCGAGCTTGTGTGTTAGATTTTGGAGGAAGCTGGATAAAATATCTTTCCCTGATAGAATTTGCTTACAACAATAGCTACCAAGCCAGTATAAGTATGGCTCCTTATGAAGCATTATATGGGCGGAAATGTCGTTCTCCACTTTATTGGGACGATCTGGGAGAGCGTAGAATTTTAGGGCCAGATATTATCCAAGACACTTTAGACAAAGTCACATTGATTCAACGGAGGATGTCGGCAGCTCAAGATAGACAGAAAAGTTATGCAGATACACGTCGTAGAGATCTAGAATTCACAGAGGGCGACAAAGTGTTTTTAAAAGTGGCACCAATGAAGGGAGTAGCTAGATTTGGGAAGAAAGGAAAATTGAGCCCACGCTTCATTGGACCGTTTGAGATTTTAGAAAGGGTAGGGCCTGTTGCCTACCGGTTAGCTTTGCCACCAAACCTTGATGGAGTACATAATGTTTTCCACGTCTCCATGCTAAGGAAATACATCTCAGACCCATCACATGTGATCACTTATGAGCCATTGCAAATACGGGAAAATCTGACCTACGAAGAGATTCCAGTAAAGTTGTTAGATCGTAAGATTCAAGAATTACGCACCAAGAGCATCCCATTAGTGAAAGTTTTATGGAGGAATCACGAGATAGAAGAAGCATCATGGGAATTAGAGGACGATATACGCAAGAGATACCCATCTCTTTTTAGTGAGGAAAGCTAGTATATCAGGTATAATTGTTTATGTCTGTGATTGTTTATTAAATAAATCTTATTTTGCTGTTACCGTTTGCAATATAATATGCTGAGTAATTAGTTATGTTAATTTCGAGGACGAAATTTTTTTAAGGAGGGAAGGTTATAACACCCCAAATTCTTTCAATATTTTTTTTTTTTGAGCTTAAAAGAATGATTACAGATATAAATATATATATATATATATATATATATATATATATATGTTTTAAAAAAAAAAATAATCAAATCATCAGTCCTCTTGAACGGCGTCGTTTAATTAAAGAAGTATTATTTTTTTTTCACTCGCACGACGTCTTCCACCTTTCATCTCTCTCGTGACAAATTGCAAAAATCTCCAGACACTTCTTGCCATGTCTCAGTCCAATGAAACCCACGTTGAGCCCATGCACCAACCTGTTAGCCACGACAGCTCTTTTCTTCTTCTATATAACCACTGTCCTCGCCATGCATCAAGGCATCGGCAGGAAATTCAGCTTCTTAGTCATTTTCAGAACTTAACCCAGCAGGTAATCAATCTTCTTTGTTTCGTTTGTAAAGCTTTTGTGAATAATTTATGGTGGTTCGTAGCACTGTAATTCTGAGAAAAATCCCTGATTAAACTGTGTTGAGTTGAACTTTAATTTCTGTTTTTGGGTTGCGATTAATTGACTCTTGAAGTGTTATGTTGCTAGAAGTTATTCTATTTTATTTTCTTTCTTTCCTCTTCCTTTTTCGTTGGTTGGACGCCCTTAGTATTTCTTTTCTCCCCTGCTTCTTTCTTCCCTCTTCTTTTTCTTTTCCTGTTCTGAGAGAGAGTTGGAAAGAGGGAAAAAATTGAGAAAACAGAGTGGGGAAAGGGAGAGACCGGCCGAGTGAGGGAGGTGGGGAAGAGAGAAGACCCAGCCGGTGGGCTAGCCACCGGACTGGGCGGACGGAACCGCAGGGCCGGCGGGCCGCGGTCCCGCGCCGGCGATGCCACCGGAGGCCGTTTTCCGGTGATTCCCTGTGAGTATATTTTGTAGAAATGATTTAGAACTGGATTGTGTAATCTTTGGTTTCTGATTTGGGGTGATTGATTATGAAAATTTCTGGTTCAAAGAGGGATTTTCGGTGGAAGAGGAATTATCAACCGGGTATTGAAATTTTTGATTTTTCTTCTTGGAAATAACGTGCGGGTGGTGAAGATTTTTTTTGGGCTTTGGTTTTTTTTTTTGGTATGAATTTTAGTAGCAGCAGATTGGGTAATGAAATTTTAAAGTTGTTTGGTTCCTTGATTTCTTTTCCTGTTGAGCCCAACTGAGAGGAAGAGATGAGGGAGAGATTGAAAGAGGGAGAAGGAAGAGTGAACCGGTGGGTGAACCACCGGTTGGGGCGGGCTAGAGCAGTGGGCCGGCAGGCCACGGCTCGGCGTCGGCAAGCTGCAGGGGAGTTTGAATTTCGTTTTTCAAAGATGGGTTTTGTTGGGTTTCTTCGTTCAGATTTCAGTTTTTATTTGAGGGAAGTTTCTTTTGATTCGTAAAACAGAATGGGTTTTAACTTCTATTTTTCTGTTTGAGATGCTGGGTATGGATAACTGAGTTTGGTTGGTGTTTTAGTTTGGAAATGCTTGTTTGATCCTCATTAGGCTGTCGACAGGTTACTTCTTCATTCAGTGATTATATTTTGTAGAAGGCTTTTATATTTGTGATCAACTATATGAGTATTGAAATTATGTGTGAGTTGCTTTGCAAATCTGGATGTCGATTTTATAGTTTGGCTAAGTAATGTTTCTAGATGTTGAGATAGAAATCAAAGAAGCCATCTTAAGTGTTGCCATTAGAACTATTTCATTTGACAGTGTCATGTACTTGGAAAACTTAGAGTGAATCCACATCAGAACAGAGAACAACGTAATATGAAAAAAAAAAAAAAAAAAAAAAAAAAAAAAAAAAAGAAGAAGAAATGACTTCAAGCCCAAACAGTGACAATTGCTTTAATTATCTGACATAGTATTTAGTCCAACTCCTATAGACTATATGACTATTACATGGTGCACATGCATTCAGACTGGTCATCATTGGACCATTAGCCAATATTATACTATAAGTGATTTGTCATAATCTATATGGACTTTAAGGTTCTTTAGCCTTACTTGTATCTTTCAAATTTGTCAATAAACATGTGGAGAATATTGGTTTGATGCTTGCCGTAAAATACAGTAGTCTTTTAGCTAATCTAATTCAATATATTGTGCACCAAATTTGATTATTTTATCCTCTAAAAATATATTCTTGTGATCCAATCTAGGAAGGAGGAACTAGTTACACTCAGAAAATTCAGGTAAGGAAACACAACCCTAAAAACCCCGGCAAGTTTTTAAATAAAATCCTTTCAAAAGAAAAATGTCGGGAATTTTCGAAAGACTTTCACTTTAACATTAATTGTTCTATTATCTCAGGTATGAAATAATGAATATGTTATTTGTAATCACATGAATGAATGAAGATGGTCATTATATGCTGGATGTGCATCATGAGAATGAGGATGATGACATATGTGCTACATGCGCACTATATGAACATGATGATGAAATTATGATTGAATACTTGTTTTATGTGCACCACACAAATTTTTGTCACACGGTACCATAATGCTGTGATCCGGATCTTATACTAATTACAATGCTGGGTAGCAGGGCAACCACACCAAAAGTGTGGGGCTATCGGCCGGGGAGGTTCTCACCTAGGGAGCTTCCTAACCCGGCAGCTCTCCCCTGTGACGACAGGATGAGCCTATGGGTCCTTCGGGATCGGTCCTTTGGACGAGCCCAACGTGCACCGCTCATGGTTAAAATGCGGAAGTGGACCAGTGGTAGACAAAACTTACACATTATGAATGATTATTATGAATGCACGTTTCTTATTATTACTGAATTTTTATTTATGTGAAAATTTTTAAATGTGTAAATTAATTTTATATTATATCTTATGTTTTGTTGTGTTACTTACTGAGTTGTTGAACTCACCCCCTTACCCTTACAATTCTTTTCAGATGGCGCTTCATATCATCATCCTCATAGCGGGCGTACCCATAGGGGTCGCTACCTATGATGATTCACAGTTCTGGCCCATTGATGCCGATCAGTGGGTTTATGTTTGTTTTGATAGCCCGTGATCATAACGTTTAGTCAGGGATTTATTTTGTTTATGTATAGTAATGACACTGCTAGTCCGGACCAGTTTGGAGATAGTAGAAGTTACCTCCAAGAAGTAGTTCGAAGACCGGATTAGTTTTTTTTTGTATATGATCAGTGTTTTATTTTGTGATCCCTGGCTGTTTGTATTAGCTGAAATATTACGAAGACTTATAACATATGTGAAATTATGGGTATTAATCTACATTTTGTGTTTATTGTATTATCCTCTTTTAATATAAAAAGAATTATATTTGTGGATGATTTTATTTTTCTCAAGTTCACGTATCCCCTTACATCCCAAAACGGGGGCGTGACAGTACGAAGCAGTAATAGCAGGTCTCAGCCTAGCAAAACATCTCGGGGCAAAAAACCTCAAAGTCCGGAGCGACTCACAGGTGGTTGTCGGCCACATCCAGGGTGGATCTGAGGCCAAATGAGAAAAAATGATAAAATACCTTGCCAAGGTTTTGGGTTTCTAGGTCCGATTCAAATGAGTGGTGGTCACACAGATCCCAAGAACCGAAAACGAATGAGCCGATGCACTAGCTCGGCTAGGGTCGGCAACGGATGAAAAGATTTCGGCCTCAAAACACCGGGTAATCATTCTGGACAAGCCTTCTGTGGATGACCCTGGATCGGTGATGCAGATCGATGATGCCTACGAAATTCCCGAATGGGCAAGGAATGTTGTTGAATATTTGAAGAACGGGCAACTGTTGAATGATAAAAAGAAGCTCGAAAAATCCAGATGCAGTCAGCACAGTATACTCTCGTTGGTGAAATTCTATATCGTCGAGGCTATACACCCACTCCTGAAATGCCTCTCAACGACGGAGGCCGAGTATGTATTGAAGGAAATTCATGAGGGAGTCTACAGCTGTCACTCGGGAGGTAGAATGTTAGCACACAAGGCTGTACGAGCTGGCTACTATTGGCCAATAATGAATCAAGAATCAATGGAGATGGTCCGAAGATGTGACAAGTGCCAAAGGTTTGCAAAGTTACAAACAAACCCCCGAGTAGAACTCAGCTCGGTTTCTTCACCATGGCCGTTTGCCCAATAGGGGGTTGACATTGTAGGGTCCATGCCCAAAGGAAAAGGGAATTGTAGATTTCTAGTGGTCGCAGTAGATTACTTCACCAAATAGGCAGAAGCGGGGCCTTTAATGACTATCACGACCGGGGCAATCAAAAATTTCCTCTGGAAGGCGATCATATGTAGATTCGGGATACCTTACGCCTTAGTAACTGACAATGAGGGGATTCAAACCATTCCAGGAGTGGTGCGCCAAGCTCAAAAACCGACATTTTTTCTCGTCGGTATATCACCCTCAGTCAAATGGGCAGGTCGAAGCAAAAAACAAAACTCTAGTGAAGATATTAAAGAAAAAACTCCCAAAGCGTAAGGGAGGATGGGTAGAATATCTACCGGAAGTCATGTGGTCGTACCAAACAACAACCAGCTCGGCAACTTCCGAAACTCCCTACTCACTAACATTCGGAGTTGAAGCAGTGATACCAGTTGAAATAGGTTCCCCAAGTTTTCGCATTCAGCATTATAATCCCGGATTCAACAGCGAAGGATTAAAGCTACACCTTGATCTTCTGGAAGAAAAACGAGAAGAAGCGAGAGTTAGAACTTCTGCTTATAAAGAAAAAGCAACTCGGTATTACAACAAAGGAATAAAGCCCCGATCGTTCAATACTGATGATTAGGTGCTTTGGAGGATAACTTCGGCAGCTAAAGACCCCACAGAAGGGAAACTGGGGCCAGTCTGGGAAGGACCATTCCGAGTTATTAGAAGCAACCCAAAAAGAGCATACCATCTTGAAGATACAAACGGGAAGAAGCTGCAAAGACCATGGAATGCCGAGCATCTCCGGAAATATTATATGTAATTTGCTTGTTTTTAAACTTTATTGTTTATCAATAAATGCAGATTCAGACAGCATATTAAATTCCAAGACAACATTCGCAAATTATATGACTCGAATCACGTTCGAATCATGCCAAAGGGATTCGAGCTAAGACTTGAATCACGTTGAGGGTATTCAGGTCAGAAAAAATTATGTGACTCGAATCACATTGAGGGCATTCAAGTCGGAAAAAATTATATGACTCGAATCACTTTGAGGGGATTCGAGCCGAGACTTGAATCACGTTGAGGGGATTCAAGTCGGAAAAAATTATGACTCGAATCACACCGAGGGGATTCGACTCGGAAAATGTTATACACTTAGCCAATTTCAGCAAAGTATAAAATTTGGCTAAGTGTAAAAACTGGGCGGTACTACTACCATAACAAAGCATCAAAAATACAAACACAAGATACCTTTTTTAAACAAAATTCTTTCCATAAAGACACCGAGCGTTATCGCAAAAGTTTACATAAAACTACGGATGTCAATACAAAGGTTTGCAAAAGCACCGAAACTAAAGGCATGCCAAAGCTAAAAAAAAAAAATCTAAGGCTTCTTGGTATTCGGTTCTCCAGAATCTTGATCTGCAGAAGCCTGAACATCAACAACCTCGGTCGGAGCGCTTCACTCTGCCGGTTGAGTAACCCCATCAACAGCTCAGCATATTCATCAACCCAATCTGGGACGTCAAGAATCAAATCTCGACCTATTCCCCTTAACTATAAAATAGCTTGTTCAGGAACATCCATAAAGTCGGTATAGTTCAACTCGGCAAAATTTGGGAAAGGCGTCGAAAGGTTAAGTGCAAATTCCTAGAGTGAATTAAAACCCCAGCTAAATCTATTAACCCAAGTTTGATCCCGAACCTTGGTAAATGCCAGGATCTGAATATGAAATCGATCGGCCTTCGCTTTGTAGTGAGCAGCCTTCGATTTATAGTGCTTGGATTTCTTCCGAAGCTCATGGAACTCGGACTTAGCTTTTTGTAAATCGGCCTGAGATGCTTGTAAGCCCAATTCAACTTCCTACAACTTCTCCTCCGCAGCTTACTGAGCTTCCTCGGCAACTCGCCGAGCTTCTTCGGTGACTCTCTTTTGTGCTGTTGTTGCACTCAGATCAGCCCGCAACACGGTATTGCTGCATGATGTAGCCGAATACCTTGCCTCGACACTATCAGTGTGAGTCTTAAGCGCAAACATCTCGCGGGTTCTCACATCTAGCTCAATAGCTAATCCTCAGCTGGTTTCCTTGGCCGCGTCTCGCCTAAGCTCAGCATCAGCAATCGACTCATCGTATTTGGCCAATTCTAACTCTCGCTCGGCGAGAAGCTTATTCAGTCTGGCCACCTCCAATTCCAGGGACTGTCAGCGAGCCAACTCGAGCTCAAGCTCAGAAACCCGCTGTTGAAGTCTAGCCACAACCGGAACCTGGTCTCGGTGGAAATCCCTGTGCTGGTCGAACAAAGCAAGGGTCCACCAATTGCTATCGAGCAAAAACAAGACTTTTTTTAAAAAAAATAAAAAGATATCAAAAGAAACTCACCATTGTCTACAGTCGGACCAAGGAAGCGATCATGTCCTCGATTGGAATGCAACCGGCGGAACTTCGCCCTAAGTAGTCGGCCAGGGTCAGGGCCCGAACCGCGTCCATGATTGGCCCGGTCAAACGCTCTTCCAGTAAGGCCTCGTCATATTCGTACTGCTCGGTCCTAAACCCAATAGAATCATAAGTAGATCCTAAAGTCGGCTTGGTCCCTTCGATCCTAAGTTCGACAGAGGGCTTGCTGCAACTCGACTCCACCTCCTGTGCCGCAGGGCAAACTGAGGGCCAGTTGCTCGGCCCGACAGCCGCACTATCTGCCTCGACTTAGAGGGATGCCACATCATCACCAACCTCAGCGGTCACTTCTGGCAGTGCTATTTGCTGGGTCCCGACCCCAGCATCAACTCGTGTCGTCGGTGACTCGAGTAGGTCCAAATTAGTTGTTAGGGGAGTAGTCTGAACAACTTTGTCCCTGACCACGGGCGAAAGAGTCCCGTCCTAGCCCGCGGCTCGCATACCGAGCACATCTTCGTCGCGAAGCACTGGAACTCCGCCTGATGCCGAGTGTGGAGGCGTTGCCCTCTTCTCAGCATTCTGAAGGGAATTCTCGCCGGAAAACTCAAAGGTTTTTTACAAAACAGTGAATGGTGAAAAGTAAAAATGAGGAATGGGGGTTTATATAGTCCTTCATCAGGAAGCTGAAAAGAAGTTCATTGAATGCGCCGAGTTAAAAAGTTTTGTAACCGTCGAGTGTACAACTGGCCTTGAAAGACAAGCCAAACGCCCGTCTCAGCGCGTGAACAGCTTCCACGACCAAAAGGCTAACAAGCGTGACTACGCTCGACATAAAAACCCGAATCAACCTAGTAATGTCCCGCCGCACAAGAATACGAACCGACCTGAAAACAAATTCCGAATCTCATCATGGCCAAAGTCATTATTTCAGACGCTTCCGTTTCCAAAGGGCGCTTAAATTCAAAAAAAAAAAAATTGAATTTCAAAATTTCCCGGTGTTTTCTAGAAAAGCAAGCCAGCATGTTTCACATTCAAACCCGGCAGAATCGCGCAAGGAAATTCCTTTCACCGAAACTAATTCATGCAAAAGGAATTGGGGGGTAACTGTTGGGAAATAATCCTAATTCTGCCTAATGGGCCAGAATCTCGGCCCATTAGGACCAATGGCAAATTGCCGAAACTATCATGCCCAGAGTCGGTATTTTGCCGACTCTACGTATAAATCAAGGACGGTTAAAAACCGATCTTATGGCGACCATGAAGGAAATCCGACGATCCACACAATAGCTATTATTACAGAAGGTGCCCCCACGATCTAGAGACAGTTGAGAACCGACTCCGCAATGATCATAGAGCACGAACCACGACTCCACGATTTTAAGCCAGTTAAAGACCGGCTGGGCAATGATCGTGGAGCACATACCTCAATCCCACGATCCGAGTAGTCGACAAGAGCTCCGAATCTGACACGTGGTCCAATGGAAAAGCTGGACCGCTCTCAACATTCCATATATAAATACCTCACAACTAGACAGGTATTTTTTAGATTGTTCATTGTGAACAAGAGTGATATACACTTGAGATAGTACTAACAAAAGCATCGGAGTGGGATTGTCGGGCTCCCCCGACGCAGCTCTTTCTTTTGCAGGATAGTGGAGACGCTGTCTTTCAGTTCAGCAACTATCATACCAGAATCTGTTCTAACAATTTTCTCCTAAGTTTTCTAGGAAAACTGGGTTTTGGTGGAAAACTGGGGGAATCTAATCTCCCAACCCTAATTTTCAGATGACCTAATGATGTCTAATGGGCCAACTCCATTTATTTATAGGGTGAGAGTACATGGCTTCCTTAAGTGCTTACATAATTGGTCCAGCCCAGTATGGACCCAAAAAAAAAGGGACTATGCTAGTCGACCCAACAAGAGTAAATACAACAACTATAGCACAGTTGGGACTAAACCGGTAGGCTTAAGCTTCTGGATTGTGTAGTGTCTCTGTAACACCCTGATCCCATATTGGGAAGAGATAAATAACTCACATAGAGTGAGTGATTTATAAGAGATAGATGAGTGTTAAGTCTCACATTGCCTAGTTACTAGCTGAAACTGAGCTTTATAAGTGATTCTAGGAAAAGCTCCAAATTGACTAGTCCTTTTGGGGTGATAGCGCAGATCTGGTTAGCGCTTTTCCTTGGGTCGTTACAAATGGTATAAGCGCCACTTAGTAACGCCAGGTCATGTGGTACTGGAGCACTGCATGACATGATCTTGACGGGGACGTCAAGAGTTTAAGGGAGGGAGTTTGTAACACCCCGATCCCATATTGGCAAGAGATAAATAACTCACATAGAGTGAGTGATTTATAAGAAATAGATGAGTGCTAAGTCCCACATTGCCTAGTTACTAGGTAAAACTGGGCTTTATAAGTGATTCTAGGGAAAACTCCAAATTGACTAGACCTTTTGGGGTGATAGTGCAGATGTAGCTAGTGCTTTTCCTTGGGTCGTTACAGTCTCTATATCCTATGTTATGGGATCACAAAAGGACCTCCCAAAGGTATCAGTCTCCCTAATACCTCGTATCCAAAGACAGAAAGAAGTTAACGAATGGTTAATTTGCTAGCTTTTGAAAGTGTGTGAGGATCGATTGTCACATTTTATTTTACACAAACAATCCAAGCCATTTTGTTTTGCCGTCACAATTTTAGAGATAAAATAAATAATCGCATCCTCAACATTTAATTTGGTTAAGTATGGTTTAATTGGTATAATTGACTATGGTGATTGGTACAAGTATTTACATGTACAGTTTTTGAACTTTTCAAATTTTCGGTGAAGGCTACACGTTCAAGTGAGACATCGAATGCTCGATGACGAATGTTTGAATGGGATGTCAGACGTTCGAGTGGGATATCGAATGCTCGATAACGAATGCTCGAGTTGGATCTCGAAGGATTGAATGGGACGTCAAACATTCGAGTGGTATGCAAAACGTTCGACTGTTGGATCCAAAATGTTCAATGAGTGTTTGAAAGTTTTTCTAAAAGACCTTGGATAACTCAACCCTATTGCACGACCATGATTCCTCACAATGAAGTTCTGCATGCATGTAACAAACCCAATGAAGAAATGTAATAATAACATAAATATCCCTGATATTGTCGAAATCTCTAAGCAAGTAGGACCCAAAGGGATGCCAATTTCTTATGTAGAGTGATATGTGTCGTCATCTTATTATTGTTGACGTGACACTTAACGGAATCCGTCAAATGTTTTAACGGAATTTTACTTCATTGACTAAATTGTGTTTTTGGAATAACCCATCGACCTTTGAGTTCACTTCGATACGAGAGGGAGCGGTTTGTGATTTTGGCCAACCACAAGGATTTATTTTGCATTTATCCTTTTGTTTTATATTGGCGAAATTCTTCTTTCCTTGTGCAAGTTGGAAAAAAAAAGTCTTAAAAATTTGTAAGTTTTTATCGCGAAAAGAGAGAAAAATAACTTTTAAAATATACTACGTACATAAATTAAAATAAATATTATTTAATTAATATTTAAGTACAATACAAATGTATTACTTACATTTTTTGCCTTAAGTCGGCCATGTTCTTAACAATAGTCATTCATTTTTTTTAATGGAATAGTCATTTCACATACCAATTCATGGTGCTCGATGCATGTGTGTGTGAGATAGGGGATTGCAGATGCTAGTGGATTAATTGAGACAAAGCTCAAAGGACAGAAATTGCTTTCAAACTTCCTCCAACCCAATCTCTAAATATATCATGTGTGTCTTAGCATTTCAAACACGATTTTTTTTTTTTTTTTAACTAGAGGCAATTTTCAGCGTTTATTTTTCCCCAACAAAAATTTCTAGAGAATTTTTCGCTCATGCACCATAAACATAAAAGCTCATTTGGAATATAAACACTTCTTGCAAATTAGTCAGATTATTAATTTGTATGGAAAATTTGGTTTATGAAATATATATAACAAGTATAGAAACAATAGAAACAAAGCTTAATTAATTAGCGACTAGATTACTATAAAAAATGGTGTACACAAGTACAAAGTACATCATACAATTGATGTATAGCAAAAATAAAATTACATAAAAACATCTAGCTTCTTCTATGTTTGTCTCACAACAAACATGTTGCAATAGTTTTATTATTAATTATTACAATTAATTTGAGGAAATTTGTTGACTGAGAGTTTATTGAGAGAGGGTTCTCAAGAGTTATGTGGAGACACAGGAGGGGCCCCTGTTGGCGTAATCCTACCGTTGTGTTGAGGAGGCGGAGGACCGGAACCACCACCGCTTCGCAACCCATGATACACATCCGATTCCTCTTGTTTTACGTTGAGATCAAGCTTCTGGTTGAAGGAAACTTCTTCTTTCCCATGTGTAGGAAAAGCAACAGCAACTACCATAATTACCACAAGCCCTACCAAAACCAAATTTTTACGCATTATGTAATCCATCTTATTATTCAATTTTCTATCTAATTTTCTCATTTCATGATGATGACCCTTTAAATGGAAACCAGATATCCCTATTTGAGGAATGATTTGAATTTCATTGGCTCTCATGCTCCTTCGACATTGTCAACTAACTATCTACTCTCCTTCATTTCAGGAATCACTTGACTTTCCTTTTTTCCCTTTTTTTTTAAAAAAAAAATAATAATTATAATTATATTTTAAAGGTGGAGTCATGAATCCCTAGGTCAATTTTTTGAGGTCTGCTTTTCGAATGATTTTTTTTTTTTTTAAAGGTCATAGTAAGGGTATTTTAAAAATATTTTGGTCAAATTTGGTTTTTCCATTCTTTCTAACGCCCAACCCTAACAGAATGGCTTTTAGTCACAAAACGGTATTTTAGGTATCCAAGTATCATACCTAAGTTTTTTTTTTTTTTTTTTAAAAATAATTTAAAAAAAAAAACGAAGTTCTGGTGGCTTAAGTGTATTTAACTCATATATATATAAAACAAATTGACAAAAAAGTCGTCGTGTTGAACCTTTGGTATATATATAGGGTTTAGTTTAGGATTTTTTTAAAAAATTATTTTTAAGTTGGCATATAGAATAAACATATAGAATTCATCGAAAACACTAGGGCTTTGAAAATCTAAATTAGGCCTAATAAATTTTATGAATCTTTTAAAATTAGGCCTAATAGCGGCCAAAACACTAAAATATGACCATTACCTGATATGCCGATAGCAGTTAATAACTGCAATAGCCGTGTGGATAGCGGTTAGTAATCGCATGATTCTGATACAGTTACCTAAAAGTGATAACTGGATCTGCATGCACATGTACAACCCTAATGTAATTCCCCAACATTTAATTTGCGTTAAGTATGCTTTAATGGGTATAATTGAGTATGATGATTGTTACAAGTAAATACATGTAGAGTTTTTGAAATTGATTTTCTGTGAAGGACAAACAACATTCGAGTGAGACATCGAATGCATGATATGACGAATGTTTGAATGGGATGTCAAAAGTTCGAGTGTGATGCAAAGCGTTCGACTGGGACTTCTTCACATGATTATGAATTTTGAAAGCCTCAATAGGCACTAAATTCTATATTTATTAAGATCGACACGAGTCATCATATTATTGGCACTGATGTAGCACTTAACGGAATCAGTCAAATGTTTTAAATGGAATTTTATTTCATGAGCTAAATTGTTTTTTTGCCATACCCAATGGACCTCTTAGTTCACTTCAAATGGAGAGGGAGCAGTTTGTGATTTATGCCAACCACAATGATTGATTTTTCATTTATCCCTTGATTTTATATAGGTGAAATCTTTCTTTCCTTACGCAAGTTTGAAAGAAGAAAAAAAAATGATTATAAAGATTTAATAATTAGTAAATTTTCATCCCAAAAAGAGAGAAAAATAACTTTTAAATAAAAAAATATACTACATAAATTAAAATAAATATTATTTAATTAATATTCAAATATAATAAAAATGTATCACTTACATCACTTCCCTTAACTCGGCCATGTTCTTAACAATAGTTATTCATTTACTTAATGAAATAGCTATTTCGCATATCAATTCATAGTGCCGGATGCGTGCAAAATGTGAGATAGGGGATTGCATGTCCTAGCGGATTAATTAAGACAAAGCTCAACGGACAGAAATTTCTTCCAAACTTCCTCCAATCCAGTATCTAAAAATATCATCTGCACCTTAGCATGTCTCACTTGCTTTTTAAATATCATTAATAAAAAAAAAAAAAAAATGTGGTACTCACATACATAAAGAACACGTAACACTTTTAAAAACTAGGTTAAATTAGAGGAACTTTTGTCCAACCTCAGCACATTCCTCTTATTTTTTCTCAAATAATTTCAGCTTCGTACACGAAACTCGTGTGGTCAAAGTGATTCATCTCTGGATGTGAGTCAAGAAATTACGCATGGGTGTGGAATTAGTAGGTGTGAAACTCAAAAAACTTTGGCCATAAAAATAATAAAATAAAAACCTCACGTTGACTATACACCTACCAGTGTAAATGAATTGAGTTGGACATTGAAAAGACGTAAGCAACATGAGTAGTTAATATAGCACAGTTGGGTCTAAACCCATAGTATTAAGCTTCTGGGTTGTGTAGTGTCTCTATATCCTATATTATGGGATCACAAAAAAAACCTCCCAAAGTTATCAGTCTCCCTAATCCCTCATATCCAAAGACAGAAAAAATTTAACGAATGGCTAATTGCTAGCTTTTGAAAGTATGTGAGGATCGATCATCACGTTTTATTTCACACAAACAATCTAAGCCATTTTGTTTCACCGTTACAATTTTAGAGATAAAATAAATAACCGCATCCGCAACATTTAATTTGGTTAAGTATGGTTTAATTGGTATAATTTAGTATGATGATTGTTACAAGTATTTACAGGTACAGTTTTTGAACTTTTCATATTTTCGGTGAAGGTTGAATGTTTGAATGCTCGATGATGAATGTTTAATTGGGATATCAAACGTTTGTGTGGGACATCGAATGCTCGATAACAAACGTTCGAGTTGGATCTCGAATGATTGAATAGGACGTTAAACGTTCGAGTGGTATGCGAAACGTTCGACGTTTGATCCAAAATGTTCAATGAGTGTCTGGATGTGTTTCTAAAAGACCCTGGACAACTCACCCAATCACCCCTATTGCACGACCATGATTCCTCACAATGAAGTTCTACATGTAACAAACCCAATGACAAAATATAATCATAACAAATATGCCCGAAATTGTCGAAATCTCTAAGGAAATCAAACCCAAAGAGATGGCTACCCAAGCGGCAACCACCCATTTCATTTTCTTCTACGGAAATCAACCGCCAAAGAGATGGCTACCCAACCAGATATCCCTATTTAAGGAATGATTTGAATTTCATTGGTTCTCATGCTCCTTCGATATTGTCAAGTAACTAGCTACTCTCCTTCCTTTCAGGAATCACTTGACTTTCCTTTTTTTTATATTTTTAAGAATAAGTCTATTTTTAATGGTGGGGCCATGAACATCTAAGACGATTTCGTAAGGTAATTAGCTTTTCGAATGATTTTTTCTTTTTTAAGGTCAAAGTGAGGGTATTTTAGAAATATTTTAGTCCAATTTGATTTTTTCACCCATTCTAAAGGCAACCCTAATAGTGTGGCTTTTTTTTTACACAAAATGATATTTTATGCATCCAAGTGTCACACCTGTCATATTTTGTTGTTGTTGTTGTTGTTTTTTTTTTTTTTTTTTTGAATCAAATCAAACTATAGATTTCATCTAAAACACTAGGGCTTAAAAAATACTAAATTAGGCCCAAAAAATTTTCAGAGTCATTTAAAATTGGGCCTAATAGATGCCAAAAAACTAAAATAGGCCCATCACTTGATATCAATTCGTAGTGCTCGATGCATGTATGTGTGAGATAGGGGATTGCACATCTTAGTGGATTAATTGAGACAAAGCTCAAAAGACATAAATATCTTCGAAACTTCTTCCAATCCAATATCTAAAAATATCATGTGTACCTTAGCATGTCTCACATGCTTTTTAAATATCATTACTAAAAAAAAAAATGTGGTACTCACATATATAAAGAACACATAACACTTTTAAAAACTAGGTAAAATTATAGGAATTTTTGTCCGAGCTAAGGACCTTCCTCTTATTTTTTTTCCTAAATAATTTCAGCCTCCACTACAAAAAACTTGTTTTTTAATCACATGCAGTTAGCCACGTGCATAAGGGTCATCCACGTGGCTAACTGCTAGCCACGTGCAATTAGCTACGTAGGTTCCACGTGGTTAATCCGGTTGTTGCTAAATGTACATTTAGCAACGTGGCCTTTTATATATGTGACTATTTAGCCACGTGACTTTTAGCCACGTACCATCCTCAAGTGGCTAAATGTATTTTTATTTTTATTTTTATTTTTTAAAAAAAAAAAAAAAAAAAAAGTGGAAAATTATATATTTTTAGCCACCTATTCCTAACCCACGTCGCCAAAATCAGTATTTTTTTTTCTTTCTAATATTGTATACGATATTCGGAGAAAGGGCCGGTGTATCCGGCGAGATCTGGAGAAAGGGCCGGTGTATCCGATGAGATCCGCGCCAGATCTTCGTCCAACTCGTCGTCGACAACGTCGTCGAGATCCGGCGAGAATACCCATGCCACCGATCAACGAAAATACCCACTCCAAAAATACCTATTTGGCCGAGAATGAGCAAAAAACACCAAAACAAACCAACTACTCCGGCGACTAACAAAAAGGACCAAAAAAAAGTAACAAAAAGACCAAAAATCACCATCAAAAGGACCTATAAACCACTGGCCTCTTCTCCATCACCAACGACGAAAACGAGCTTCTCCGGGTGTTGGCTATCGAGTCGTGCTTTTAGGTGGGGGTGAGTCATCGTCTGTTGAGAAAAAAAAATACAAAGTGAGAAATTTTTTTGATGAAAAATGGGGAGAGACAAAAGAGTTGGAAAAAAGAAGAAAATGGCGAGAGACAAGAGAGTTGAAAAAAATAAGAAAAAAAGAAGAAAATGAGGAGAGACGAGAGATAGAGAGATTTCTAAAAAAAATTTAAGAAGCCAGATCTGTCGCCAAAAAAAGGCAACAGATCTGGCTTTTAAAAAGAAATGAAAAAAAAAAATTAAAAATTTGAAATCAAAGACAAATTTAAAACAAACAAGAGGCGCGGGACCCTTCCCCTCAAAACATGCAAATGGCGACGTGGTCATAAAGCACATTGCTAAAATTTTAAATTTTAAAAATATTTTTTTAAAAAAATTATTTCTTGAAAAAAATTAAAAAAAAAAAGAGAGAATATTTTAGCCATGTAGTTTATGTGACACGTGTCAAGCAATCCCGAGAAGAAAGAAAAAACCCGAAAGGAGGAAAAACGGACCGAGACGAAAAAAGCAACGGAGCCTACGAAGTATTACCAATTTTCTATAGATGAGTGGACTCCTTTGAACTCTCCCAATAACGAAGTATTGATGGAAATCAAGAGGGACCCGCAGTACGAGAAGCCTTATCCCCTTCACAATAAATATGTGAAAGAAGAAAATAGAAACAAATTCTGCGCGTTTCATGATGCTTGAGGCCATGTCACCGAGGAGTGCAGAAATCTCAGAATCCTGATCGAGAAGTTCATCAAAAACGGAAAACTACTCTGTTTCATAGAAGACAACCAGGGCCAGCCTCTGCAGAATCAAGAGTCTTGGGGGCATCATGACCAAGAGCCGAGACACAGAGACCGCTCCCCTCAGAAGCACCAAGAAGATCGTCGAGACAGAAGAAGGGAGGAACCCAGTCGGGAGGAACCTCGACAAAACAGAAGCAGAAGCAAAATCAAAAGGGCATGAGGTCATGACCCACGGAATGAATCGGTCATCACCGACATCCGAACCATATTCGGAGGCTTTGGCAGAGGAGGAGAAACGAGCGAGGATAGGAAGGCCTACGCTCTGTACCAGAAGCATCAGGAGATTATGACCATCGAAAGACCCCGCAAATCCCACCGGAGGGAGTCCATGGTGGTGGGGTTTTCAGATGAAGACTATGCGAGAGTCTCACTTCCTCATACCGACACAATCGTGGTCACGCTGCAGGTAGCTAACCACCGAATCCACCAAATGTTCGTCGATAACGGAAGCTTGGCTGATATCCAATATTGGTCGGCCTTTCAAAACATAGAGATTAACCCGGAAAAGGTGATCCCGGCTACCTACCCTTTGGTGGGGTTTGCCGGGGAGCAAGTCGAGCTGGTCGAGTCTATTGAACTCCTTGTAACTACCGGGGATTATCCAACCACAAAAACTATCATGGTTAAGTTTTTGTTGATCGTTTGACCCTCGGCCTACAATGCGATCCTTGGAAGAATAGCCCCCAACGATCTGAAGGCGATCACTTCCACTTCACATTTGAAGATCAAATTCCTGACCGAGAGAGGGGTTGGGGAAGTAAGGGGAGAACAGGGCGTGGCACCCCAGTGCTACAACATAACGATGAAAGGAGCCCCTTCACGGGGTAATTGCAGGGAGAAAGGCGAGCAATAGCAATTACAGTCGAGAGAACCAACCGAGGAGACGGAAGAATTTGAAGTAAGGGGTAAAGAGAGAAGAGTTAGGGTCGGATCTCTGTTATCTCCGGAGATCAAAGAATCCTTGGTAGCTTTCCTTCGAAGTAATACTAACGTGTTTGCTTGGTGTCATGACGATATGCAAGGAATTGATCCTTCTGTAATTTCGCACAGGCTAAATGTCGACCTAAACTACCGACCCCTCAAGCAAAAAAGAAGAAACTTTGCTCCAGAAAGAAACCAAGCCATACACGAAGAAGTGGAAAGACTATTGAAAGCCGATTTTATCCGAGAGGTGGACTACCCTCAATGGCTGGCCAATGTTGTCTTGGTGAAAGTCAAGCGGGAAATGGAGAATGTGCGTGAATTTCACCGACCTCAACAGGGCATGCCCAAAAGATAGTTTCCCTTTCCCCCGGATGGATGTCCTAATAAACTCCACCTCGGGGCATGAGCTCCTAAATTTTATGGATGCCTTCTCGGTAGGGGTGGGTAAAATCAGTCCGTACTCGCAAAACCAACCCGGTCCGCACCGACCCGCCCCACGAGAAACGGATATAAGCCACACTTTCTAAAATCACGGATCCTGATTCATGGAATTCATTATTTTTGGGGTGGGTTGCGGTATTAATATTTTGCCCACCCGCAGACCCGCCCCGCCCCGCGTCCCTCTTCACTCTTACCGTATGATTTTGAGATTTCCCCCAAAAATACCCTAACTCCCTAAAGCGTCCAGCTGCGTCCTTTGCGTCAAGCGTGATTCTTTCCAATTCTGACCTCTAAGAAGAAACCCTCATCACATCAGACGGTCTTCAGAGTGGCGCATCCCATGATTTAGGGTGAATCACTGATTCTTTCCAATTCTAGCCATATAATTTAGGGTTTGAAATCAAATGGGTTCTTCAACTTCTTCACTCTTTAAAACTGGGACCGTCGGCCATGCCCATCACTCATCTTCCACACAAATTGTGCATCGACTCCTCTACGCTAAAGAAATATTCACTCTTCAACTTCCACTGCCGATCGTTGGTAATATAGGTACTTCAATCTCTCTCTCTCTCTCTCAAAAACGTTGTTTGTGATATTTAGATGCTTGTTGTATATTTGGAGAAATACTAAAGCAAGCTGAAGGATTATTGATGATTTTGAATTTCTGAAAATAATTCTTTTATATTTTCAGTTGATTTCGCGCCAATTCAACCTCGATCTTTCAGTCTCAGAGGCTCAAGTTCAATGGGTAACAGAATCTGATCTTGAATTCTTGATGTGCTTTTTTATTTTAATCCGTGTATATTTTGTTTCAATTAAGGTTCAAACTGTCTTCAATAGCAAATTAGCAATAAGTTCATCAACTAGATTGTTTTAGTGTGAAAACCATGGTTATCAAAGGATTTTAAGTACTGGGTCCATCCATAACCAAAATTATAGCCATCGAGATGATGTGGGTGAAAAAGGAGTATGTTTATTAACACCCAATAGGCCAATAGAGAGAATTAACACGCTCAGTAATTACTCCACAACTTTTAGAGTTTAACCCCCCTTTATCATCGTAAATTGCTGAAGGAGTATGTTTATGATAAACCCAGAATTTTCTGTTTGTGGGTGTTTTCTCTGCTATGTGCTCTCTCAGCTGCTAATCTGCTATTATATTTACATTCAAGGAATTTAGAGTATTTCTTTTGGTGACTGGTCTTATGCAATGATTTTAACTTTTAGAGTTTAACTCCCCCTCTATCATCGTAAATTGTATAAGAAGAGCCCCAGCATAAGCTAAAGAACCAATTTAGGATTCACAGAACAATAGCTAACAGAGGATGGCAAAAGTCAGGTTGGCAGGTTGCAGTAACCATTAATCAACCTAGCTTGGGAAATGAATGCAGGACAAATGGCAATAGTAGAGAATTGTTTTCTTTTCTTGAAAAGTAAGCTTCTAATTTCCCCAGTAATAGCAACAACAGTATCTTAAGTTTTAATTTTAGATTAAGATTCATCCAAAGTTTCTCATTCACAACTAAAATATGAATGTGATTTTCAAATGTTATTGTCTGTAGTTTTCAGAAATATATTCAATGGATAATCGATAACGTTGATTTTTTCCATCATGTTTAGGTCTGTTAAACAATGTGTTGAGTGTATTTTTGCATCAATTTTTGTTATGAATCCTTATGTGAATCTTTAACATGTTGAATCTGTTTGAATTATGTGAATCCTAAATTTAATTGTATATATAATTTGTTAGTTGAGTTATATGCAAATTATATGGATTGTAATATTGTATATGTATTTGTTATGAATATTTTATATATATATAAAGTTCAATATTTTATAAATTGTTGATGAATTTTTTTTTTTTAAAAAAAAAAAAAAAAAACAAAAAAAAAAAAAAACTAATTGTAGATTCATGGCTGGTAATGCAAATAGTGGTGCTAAGAATATTGGTTCTATTGCTGGTGCTTCGGCTTCACCTAGTCCTATTCCTAGTCTTTTAGATAGCACTATGCTTCCCATTAATACTGAGAATGTTGAATGTGTTGGTGATGTTGGTACTCAGAATCCTAATCGAGTTGAAGCTCTCCCACCAAAACCTAAAACAAATGTGCAAAAATCAATTGTATGGGAATATTTTACCAAGGTAGAGGGGGGTGATCCCGAAGATCCTAAATCAAAATGCAAGTATTGTAGCAAATTGTTTAGTTGTCACCCCAGAAGGCTAGGCACTTCATCCATGTTATCACATATCAGAAATAGTTGCAAGAAATATCCTGGTAGGTTTGGCAAGTTAGATAAGTCACAATCAATGCTTAGTTTTGATGCTAAGAAGGAAGGACAAGTAGGAGAAGGATCTGTTGGCAATCTTGTCATTGCAAAATATAATGTTCAAAAAATAAGGGAGGCATTGGCTAAAATGGTAATTGTCGATGAGTTGCCTTTTAAATTTGTGGAGGGTGAAGGGTTTCACGATTTCATGAAGACGGTTGAGTTTAGATTTAAAATTCTATCCCGTTACACTGTGATGAAGGATTGTATGAAGATCTTTATATCTGAGAAGGAAAAGCTTAGGGCAATATTTTTGACAACTGGTGCACAGGTTTGTCTTACCACTGATACGTGGACTTCAGTTCAAAATCTTAATTATATGTGTGTCACTTGCCACTTTATTGATAGTGATTGGAATTTACATAAAAGAATTATAAATTTCTCTTTAATTCCTAATCACAAAGGAGAGACTATTGGGAAAAAAAAAATAGAGTCTTATATGCTTGAGTGGGGTATTAGTAGCATTTTTACTGTCACGGTTGATAATGCTAATGTGAATGGTACTACTATTGAGTATTTGAAGAGGAGAAGTAGAGATAAGGTGGGCGCCATATTGGATAATGAGTTTATGCATATGAGGTGTTGTGCCCACATACTAAATCTTATTGTGACTAATGGTTTAAAAGAGGTTAGTGACTCTATTATGAAGGTTCGAAATGCGGTGAAATATGTGAAATCTTCACCTTCAAGATTTGATAAATTTAAGGCTTGTATGGAGACAGAAAAAATTCAATTTAATGGTTTGTTGTGTCTTGATGTTCCAACTAGATGGAACTCCACATATAAGATGTTAGAAGCCGCTGAAAAATGTCAAAATGCTCTACATCTAATGGAAGAAGAAGATGGATACTTTGTTTCTACATTGTTTGAGGGAGGGCAAGGGAGAAGAGGTTTGGGACCTCCTATTTTTGAGGATTGAGAGAATGTTAGGGTTTTTGTCAAGTTTTAAAACTTTTTTATGATGTGACCATGCAACTTTCGGGTTCTTTGTATGTGACATCTAATATGTACTTCCAAGAGATTTGTGGCATCCAAGCACATTTACAGGCTTTTAGTAAGAGTAGGGATCATGTATTAAGTGCCATGGCGGAGAAAATGAAGATGAAGTACAATAAGTATTGGGGAGATCTTGATAAGGTTAATTTGATGTTGTTTGTTGCAGTTGTTCTTGATCCACGCACCAAATTGGATTCATTAGATTATTGGTTCAAAGAAGTTCTCAGTGTTGAGCAAGCAACTCGAATGATTACAAAATTGAGGTGCCACTTGGACAAATTATATGATCACTATGACAACAATGGTGGGAGTTCCTCTAGGGTTCATAATGGTCGTGATTCGTCAACCACAATAGATGAAAGTGAGAGTAGTGACAATTCATTTCACTTCATGAGTAAGTTTCAAAAGTACCGGGCTTCTAAAAGTGATGTAGAAAGTAAATCGGAACTAGATCGGTATTTGATGGAGGATGTAAAGAAAATGAATGTTAATTTTGATATTTTGAATTGGTGGAAGGTGTACTCAACCAAATTTCCAGTACTTGCCCAAATATCATGGAATGTTTTAGCAATTCCCATTACAACGGTTGCTTCAGAGTCGGCTTTTAGCACTGGAGGGCATGTTTTAGATCCTTTTCGAAGTTCGTTGGCTCCAACAACAGTTAAAGCCTTGATATGTTCACAGAATTGGTTAAGGTCAAAACACATAAGCGATGGCAATGGTTATGATTCAGAGATAATTGATGATGCTAAAAGTTATAGGCTCGAATCAGGTAAGCTTTCTATTATTTAAATATTCACTTACTCTATTTATCAAATTTGAATTATGATTGTAAATCTTTTTTTCTTTTTTTTTTAGTTCTCCTTTGTAGATATAACTTTGAAGACCATCAGCATTTTGCTTGAAGATGATTAGTTGAAGATGCTACCATGCGGGGTTTCTTGTTTTTTGTTGCTGCATTGCTAGTTTAGAGCATTTGGCTATTGATAGGATTGTTGATTTTTTTTTTTTTTTTTTTTGTGTTCATTGATTCTACTGAATTACGGATTCTATTCTTTTGTTAGGACTTTTAATTTTTGTTGGACTAACCGACTAAGTTTTTGTTCTTTTTTGTTGGAACTTTAAATTTGTTGGACTAAGTTTTTGTTCTTTTTTGTTGGAACTTTAAATTTGTTGGTCAAAGTTTCTAATTTTTTTGTTGGAACTTTTAGTTTTTGTTGCCTTGTTGGACCAAGTTTATGTTTTTTTTTTTTGTTGAACTTTTAATTCTGCTTAGCTATTGATTTAAATTTGTTCTAATTCTTGATGGCAGGATCTTCTTGATGGCAGGATGATCCTGCAATGAACTACTATATATATATATATATATATATATATATATATATATATATATATATATATATATATATATATATATATATATATATATATATATATATATATATATTACTTGTGTGAATTCTCAGAATGCCCCCTTCAATTTATATTTTATTCATAACAAAAAAATGATTGTATCAGAGTTTTTAATTTACTTGTTTGATTGCTAAAGTGCTAAGGAAGTAAAGAGCCTGCAGATTCACGGGCTAGTGGATCACATTTAGGCCTTTAAGGTGATAAAATAGAAAGATTCCAAATATCACACAGCCCACCTAATTTTGGGCTCAGAATTTTTTTATTTTTTTTTTTTTAAAAAAAAAACGAACAAGATGCATAATACTTGAACCCGCATAACCCGTCCCCCATCTGTGCTACTCGTGGCTCATCGGATTGGCCATTCACTACACGGGTTGCGGATCCCGATTTTCAAACCCGTTCACTACGAGGCGGGTTGTAAAAAACATGTAAATCCGGCCCAATCTGGCCCGCGCCCACCCCTACTTCTCGGGGTATAACCAGATCCACATGAGCGAGCTCAATGAAGAGAAAACTTCCTTCATCACTGACCGAGGGTTATATTGCTACAATATGATGCCTTTCAGTTTGAAGAATGCCGGTGCAACCTACCAAAGGGTAGTCAACATAATGTTCAGGGACCAGATCGGGAGGAATGTAGAAGTATATGTGGATGACATGCTGGTGAAGAGCCGGAAAGAGATCAGCCATCTGGCTGATCTTGAAAAAACTTTTAACACACTAAGGAGATATCATATGAAGTTAAACCCGGCAAAATGTGCCTTCGGCGTCTCATCAGGAAAATTCTTGGGGTTTATGGTCTCGAGTAGAGGAATCGAGGCAAATCCAGAAAAAATCCGAGCTGTGCTGGAAATGCAAGCTCCCCGTACAACAAAACAACTTCAGCAATTGACCGGGAGGATTGCAGCCTTAAACCGGTTCATCTCCCGATCAACGAATAAATGTTTGCCCTTCTTCAAGATACTTCGGAAGACGTTTGTTTGGAGCAACGAGTGCGAAGAGGCTTTTGGCCAGTTTAAAGAATACCTAGCCAACCCACCACTCCTAAGCTCGCCAGAAGAAGGGGAAATTCTCTTCCTATAACTAGCAACGTCGCCATCAGTTGTGAGCTCGGTCTTAGTCCAAGAAGAATCCGGATTGCAAAACCTGTATATTTCACCAGCAGGACGCTACACGGAGCCGAAGGAAGGTATCCCCGGATTGAGAATTTAGTCTTCGCCTTCATCACTTCAGCTCAAAGGTTGAGACCATATACTTCCAAGCACATGCTATAAGGGTGCTCACAGAATATCTTTTGAAGAAAGTATTGCAAAAGCCCGACCTCTCGGGTAGGTTGGTAAATTGGGCCGTGGAACTCAGAGAATTTGACCTAGAATTCTATCCGAGAACCACCATCAAGGCTCAAGTTCTGGCAGACTTTATTGCGAAATTCAGCAATCTCCCCGAAAGTCAAGAAACGCCTGAAAAAGAAGCGTGGATAGCGTATGTCGATGGGTCATCCATGAAGTCCTGGAGCGGAGCCAGGGTAGCCTTGATAACACCGGATAAGGAAGAAATTGTAGTGGCATTGAAGTTAGACTTTCCGACCACAAACAATGAGGCAAAGTACGAAGCAGTAATAGCAGGTCTCAGCCTAGCAAAACATCTCGGGGCAAAAAACCTCAAAGTCCGGAGCGACTCACAGGTGGTTGTCGGCCACATCCAGGGTGGATCTGAGGCCAAATGAGAAAAAATGATAAAATACCTTGCCAAGGTTTTGGGTTTCTAGGTCCGATTCAAATGAGTGGTGGTCACACAGATCCCAAGAACCGAAAACGAATGAGCCGATGCACTAGCTCGGCTAGGGTCGGCAACGGATGAAAAGATTTCGGCCTCAAAACACCGGGTAATCATTCTGGACAAGCCTTCTGTGGATGACCCTGGATCGGTGATGCAGATCGATGATGCCTACGAAATTCCCGAATGGGCAAGGAATGTGGTTGAATATTTGAAGAACGGGCAACTGTTGAATGATAAAAAGAAGCTCGAAAAATCCAGATGCAGTCAGCACAGTATACTCTCGTTGGTGAAATTCTATATCGTCGAGGCTATACACCCACTCCTGAAATGCCTCTCAACGACGGAGGCCGAGTATGTATTGAAGGAAATTCATGAGGGAGTCTACAGCTGTCACTCGGGAGGTAGAATGTTAGCACACAAGGCTGTACGAGCTGGCTACTATTGGCCAATAATGAATCAAGAATCAATGGAGATGGTCCGAAGATGTGACAAGTGCCAAAGGTTTGCAAAGTTACAAACAAACCCCCGAGTAGAACTCAGCTCGGTTTCTTCACCATGGCCGTTTGCCCAATAGGGGGTTGACATTGTAGGGTCCATGCCCAAAGGAAAAGGGAATTGTAGATTTCTAGTGGTCGCAGTAGATTACTTCACCAAATAGGCAGAAGCGGGGCCTTTAATGACTATCACGACCGGGGCAATCAAAAATTTCCTCTGGAAGGCGATCATATGTAGATTCGGGATACCTTACGCCTTAGTAACTGACAATGAGGGGATTCAAACCATTCCAGGAGTGGTGCGCCAAGCTCAAAAACCGACATTTTTTCTCGTCGGTATATCACCCTCAGTCAAATGGGCAGGTCGAAGCAAAAAACAAAACTCTAGTGAAGATATTAAAGAAAAAACTCCCAAAGCGTAAGGGAGGATGGGTAGAATATCTACCGGAAGTCATGTGGTCGTACCAAACAACAACCAGCTCGGCAACTTCCGAAACTCCCTACTCACTAACATTCAGAGTTGAAGCAGTGATACCAGTTGAAATAGGTTCCCCAAGTTTTCGCATTCAGCATTATAATCCCGGATTCAACAGCGAAGGATTAAAGCTACACCTTGATCTTCTGGAAGAAAAACGAGAAGAAGCGAGAGTTAGAACTTCTGCTTATAAAGAAAAAGCAACTCGGTATTACAACAAAGGAATAAAGCCCCGATCGTTCAATACTGATGATTAGGTGCTTTGGAGGATAACTTCGGCAGCTAAAGACCCCACAGAAGGGAAACTGGGGCCAGTCTGGGAAGGACCATTCCGAGTTATTAGAAGCAACCCAAAAAGAGCATACCATCTTGAAGATACAAACGGGAAGAAGCTGCAAAGACCATGGAATGCCGAGCATCTCCGGAAATATTATATGTAATTTGCTTGTTTTTAAACTTTATTGTTTATCAATAAATGCAGATTCAGACAGCATATTAAATTCCAAGACAACATTCGCAAATTATATGACTCGAATCACGTTCGAATCATGCCAAAGGGATTCGAGCTAAGACTTGAATCACGTTGAGGGTATTCAGGTCAGAAAAAATTATGTGACTCGAATCACATTGAGGGCATTCAAGTCGGAAAAAATTATATGACTCGAATCACTTTGAGGGGATTCGAGCCGAGACTTGAATCACGTTGAGGGGATTCAAGTCGGAAAAAATTATGACTCGAATCACACCGAGGGGATTCGACTCGGAAAATGTTATACACTTAGCCAATTTCAGCAAAGTATAAAATTTGGCTAAGAGTAAAAACTGGGCGGTACTACTACCATAACAAAGCATCAAAAATACAAACACAAGATACCTTTTTTAAACAAAATTCTTTCCATAAAGACACCGAGCGTTATCGCAAAAGTTTACATAAAACTACGGATGTCAATACAGAGGTTTGCAAAAGCACCGAAACTAAAGGCATGCCAAAGCTAAAAAAAAAAAATCTAAGGCTTCTTGGTATTCGGTTCTCCAGAATCTTGATCTGCAGAAGCCTGAACATCAACAACCTCGGTCGGAGCGCTTCACTCTGCCGGTTGAGTAACCCCATCAACAGCTCAGCATATTCATCAACCCAATCTGGGACGTCAAGAATCAAATCTCGACCTATTCCCCTTAACTATAAAATAGCTTGTTCAGGAACATCCATAAAGTCGGTATAGTTCAACTCGGCAAAATTTGGGAAAGGCGTCGAAAGGTTAAGTGCAAATTCCTAGAGTGAATTAAAACCCCAGCTAAATCTATTAACCCAAGTTTGATCCCGAACCTTGGTAAATGCCAGGATCTGAATATGAAATCGATCGGCCTTCGCTTTGTAGTGAGCAGCCTTCGATTTATAGTGCTTGGATTTCTTCCGAAGCTCATGGAACTCGGACTTAGCTTTTTGTAAATCGGCCTGAGATGCTTGTAAGCCCAATTCAACTTCCTACAACTTCTCCTCCGCAGCTTACTGAGCTTCCTCGGCAACTCGCCGAGCTTCTTCGGTGACTCTCTTTTGTGCTGTTGTTGCACTCAGATCAGCCCGCAACACGGTATTGCTGCATGATGTAGCCGAATACCTTGCCTCGACACTATCAGTGTGAGTCTTAAGCGCAAACATCTCGCGGGTTCTCACATCTAGCTCAATAGCTAATCCTCAGCTGGTTTCCTTGGCCGCGTCTCGCCTAAGCTCAGCATCAGCAATCGACTCATCGTATTTGGCCAATTCTAACTCTCGCTCGGCGAGAAGCTTATTCAGTCTGGCCACCTCCAATTCCAGGGACTGTCAGCGAGCCAACTCGAGCTCAAGCTCAGAAACCCGCTGTTGAAGTCTAGCCACAACCGGAACCTGGTCTCGGTGGAAATCCCTGTGCTGGTCGAACAAAGCAAGGGTCCACCAATTGCTATCGAGCAAAAACAAGACTTTTTTTAAAAAAAATAAAAAGATATCAAAAGAAACTCACCATTGTCTACAGTCGGACCAAGGAAGCGATCATGTCCTCGATTGGAATGCAACCGGCGGAACTTCGCCCTAAGTAGTCGGCCAGGGTCAGGGCCCGAACCGCGTCCATGATTGGCCCGGTCAAACGCTCTTCCAGTAAGGCCTCGTCATATTCGTACTGCTCGGTCCTAAACCCAATAGAATCATAAGTAGATCCTAAAGTCGGCTTGGTCCCTTCGATCCTAAGTTCGACAGAGGGCTTGCTGCAACTCGACTCCACCTCCTGTGCCGCAGGGCAAACTGAGGGCCAGTTGCTCGGCCCGACAGCCGCACTATCTGCCTCGACTTAGAGGGATGCCACATCATCACCAACCTCAGCGGTCACTTCTGGCAGTGCTATTTGCTGGGTCCCGACCCCAGCATCAACTCGTGTCGTCGGTGACTCGAGTAGGTCCAAATTAGTTGTTAGGGGAGTAGTCTGAACAACTTTGTCCCTGACCACGGGCGAAAGAGTCCCGTCCTAGCCCGCGGCTCGCATACCGAGCACATCTTCGTCGCGAAGCACTGGAACTCCGCCTGATGCCGAGTGTGGAGGCGTTGCCCTCTTCTCAGCATTCTGAAGGGAATTCTCGCCGGAAAACTCAAAGGTTTTTTACAAAACAGTGAATGGTGAAAAGTAAAAATGAGGAATGGGGGTTTATATAGTCCTTCATCAGGAAGCTGAAAAGAAGTTCATTGAATGCGCCGAGTTAAAAAGTTTTGTAACCGTCGAGTGTACAACTGGCCTTGAAAGACAAGCCAAACGCCCGTCTCAGCGCGTGAACAGCTTCCACGACCAAAAGGCTAACAAGCGTGACTACGCTCGACATAAAAACCCGAATCAACCTAGTAATGTCCCGCCGCACAAGAATACGAACCGACCTGAAAACAAATTCCGAATCTCATCATGGCCAAAGTCATTATTTCAGACGCTTCCGTTTCCAAAGGGCGCTTAAATTCAAAAAAAAAAAAAATTGAATTTCAAAATTTCCCGGTGTTTTCTAGAAAAGCAAGCCAGCATGTTTCACATTCAAACCCGGCAGAATCGCGCAAGGAAATTCCTTTCACCGAAACTAATTCATGCAAAAGGAATTGGGGGGTAACTGTTGGGAAATAATCCTAATTCTGCCTAATGGGCCAGAATCTCGGCCCATTAGGACCAATGGCAAATTGCCGAAACTATCATGCCCAGAGTCGGTATTTTGCCGACTCTACGTATAAATCAAGGACGGTTAAAAACCGATCTTATGGCGACCATGAAGGAAATCCGACGATCCACACAATAGCTATTATTACAGAAGGTGCCCCCACGATCTAGAGACAGTTGAGAACCGACTCCGCAATGATCATAGAGCACGAACCACGACTCCACGATTTTAAGCCAGTTAAAGACCGGCTGGGCAATGATCGTGGAGCACATACCTCAATCCCACGATCCGAGTAGTCGACAAGAGCTCCGGATCTGACACGTGGTCCAATGGAAAAGCTGGACCGCTCTCAACATTCCATATATAAATACCTCACAACTAGACAGGTATTTTTTAGATTGTTCATTGTGAACAAGAGTGATATACACTTGAGATAGTACTAACAAAAGCATCGGAGTGGGATTGTCGGGCTCCCCCGACGCAGCTCTTTCTTTTGCAGGATAGTGGAGACGCTGTCTTTCAGTTCAGCAACTATCATACCAAAATCTGTTCTAACAATTTTCTCCTAAGTTTTCTAGGAAAACTGGGTTTTGGTGGAAAACTGGGGGAATCTAATCTCCCAACCCTAATTTTCAGATGACCTAATGATGTCTAATGGGCCAACTCCATTTATTTATAGGGTGAGAGTACATGGCTTCCTTAAGTGCTTACATAATTGGTCCAGCCCAGTATGGACCCAAAAAAAAAAAGGGACTATGCTAGTCGACCCAACAAGAGTAAATACAACAACTATAGCACAGTTGGGACTAAACCGGTAGGCTTAAGCTTCTGGATTGTGTAGTGTCTCTGTAACACCCTGATCCCATATTGGGAAGAGATAAATAACTCACATAGAGTGAGTGATTTATAAGAGATAGATGAGTGTTAAGTCTCACATTGCCTAGTTACTAGCTGAAACTGAGCTTTATAAGTGATTCTAGGAAAAGCTCCAAATTGACTAGTCCTTTTGGGGTGATAGCGCAGATCTGGTTAGCGCTTTTCCTTGGGTCGTTACAAATGGTATAAGCGCCACTTAGTAACGCCAGGTCATGTGGTACTGGAGCACTGCATGACGTGATCTTGACGGGGACGTCAAGAGTTTAAGGGAGGGAGTTTGTAACACCCCGATCCCATATTGGCAAGAGATAAATAACTCACATAGAGTGAGTGATTTATAAGAAATAGATGAGTGCTAAGTCCCACATTGCCTAGTTACTAGGTAAAACTGGGCTTTATAAGTGATTCTAGGGAAAACTCCAAATTGACTAGACCTTTTGGGGTGATAGTGCAGATGTAGCTAGTGCTTTTCCTTGGGTCGTTACAGTCTCTATATCCTATGTTATGGGATCACAAAAGGACCTCCCAAAGGTATCAGTCTCCCTAATACCTCGTATCCAAAGACAGAAAGAAGTTAACGAATGGTTAATTTGCTAGCTTTTGAAAGTGTGTGAGGATCGATTGTCACATTTTATTTTACACAAACAATCCAAGCCATTTTGTTTTGCCGTCACAATTTTAGAGATAAAATAAATAATCGCATCCTCAACATTTAATTTGGTTAAGTATGGTTTAATTGGTATAATTGACTATGGTGATTGGTACAAGTATTTACATGTACAGTTTTTGAACTTTTCAAATTTTCGGTGAAGGCTACACGTTCAAGTGAGACATCGAATGCTCGATGACGAATGTTTGAATGGGATGTCAGACGTTCGAGTGGGATATCGAATGCTCGATAACGAATGCTCGAGTTGGATCTCGAAGGATTGAATGGGACGTCAAACATTCGAGTGGTATGCAAAACGTTCGACTGTTGGATCCAAAATGTTCAATGAGTGTTTGAAAGTTTTTCTAAAAGACCTTGGATAACTCAACCCTATTGCACGACCATGATTCCTCACAATGAAGTTCTGCATGCATGTAACAAACCCAATGAAGAAATGTAATAATAACATAAATATCCCTGATATTGTCGAAATCTCTAAGCAAGTAGGACCCAAAGGGATGCCAATTTCTTATGTAGAGTGATATGTGTCGTCATCTTATTATTGTTGACGTGACACTTAACGGAATCCGTCAAATGTTTTAACGGAATTTTACTTCATTGACTAAATTGTGTTTTTGGAATAACCCATCGACCTTTGAGTTCACTTCGATACGAGAGGGAGCGGTTTGTGATTTTGGCCAACCACAAGGATTTATTTTGCATTTATCCTTTTGTTTTATATTGGCGAAATTCTTCTTTCCTTGTGCAAGTTGGAAAAAAAAAGTCTTAAAAATTTGTAAGTTTTTATCGCGAAAAGAGAGAAAAATAACTTTTAAAATATACTACGTACATAAATTAAAATAAATATTATTTAATTAATATTTAAGTACAATACAAATGTATTACTTACATTTTTTGCCTTAAGTCGGCCATGTTCTTAACAATAGTCATTCATTTTTTTTAATGGAATAGTCATTTCACATACCAATTCATGGTGCTCGATGCATGTGTGTGTGAGATAGGGGATTGCAGATGCTAGTGGATTAATTGAGACAAAGCTCAAAGGACAGAAATTGCTTTCAAACTTCCTCCAACCCAATCTCTAAATATATCATGTGTGTCTTAGCATTTCAAACACGATTTTTTTTTTTTTTTTAACTAGAGGCAATTTTCAGCGTTTATTTTTCCCCAACAAAAATTTCTAGAGAATTTTTCGCTCATGCACCATAAACATAAAAGCTCATTTGGAATATAAACACTTCTTGCAAATTAGTCAGATTATTAATTTGTATGGAAAATTTGGTTTATGAAATATATATAACAAGTATAGAAACAATAGAAACAAAGCTTAATTAATTAGCGACTAGATTACTATAAAAAATGGTGTACACAAGTACAAAGTACATCATACAATTGATGTATAGCAAAAATAAAATTACATAAAAACATCTAGCTTCTTCTATGTTTGTCTCACAACAAACATGTTGCAATAGTTTTATTATTAATTATTACAATTAATTTGAGGAAATTTGTTGACTGAGAGTTTATTGAGAGAGGGTTCTCAAGAGTTATGTGGAGACACAGGAGGGGCCCCTGTTGGCGTAATCCTACCGTTGTGTTGAGGAGGCGGAGGACCGGAACCACCACCGCTTCGCAACCCATGATACACATCCGATTCCTCTTGTTTTACGTTGAGATCAAGCTTCTGGTTGAAGGAAACTTCTTCTTTCCCATGTGTAGGAAAAGCAACAGCAACTACCATAATTACCACAAGCCCTACCAAAACCAAATTTTTACGCATTATGTAATCCATCTTATTATTCAATTTTCTATCTAATTTTCTCATTTCATGATGATGACCCTTTAAATGGAAACCAGATATCCCTATTTGAGGAATGATTTGAATTTCATTGGCTCTCATGCTCCTTCGACATTGTCAACTAACTATCTACTCTCCTTCATTTCAGGAATCACTTGACTTTCCTTTTTTCCCTTTTTTTTTAAAAAAAAAAATAATAATTATAATTATATTTTAAAGGTGGAGTCATGAATCCCTAGGTCAATTTTTTGAGGTCTGCTTTTCGAATGATTTTTTTTTTTTTTAAAGGTCATAGTAAGGGTATTTTAAAAATATTTTGGTCAAATTTGGTTTTTCCATTCTTTCTAACGCCCAACCCTAACAGAATGGCTTTTAGTCACAAAACGGTATTTTAGGTATCCAAGTATCATACCTAAGTTTTTTTTTTTTTTAAAAAAAATAATTTAAAAAAAAAAACGAAGTTCTGGTGGCTTAAGTGTATTTAACTCATATATATATAAAACAAATTGACAAAAAAGTCGTCGTGTTGAACCTTTGGTATATATATAGGGTTTAGTTTAGGATTTTTTTAAAAAATTATTTTTAAGTTGGCATATAGAATAAACATATAGAATTCATCGAAAACACTAGGGCTTTGAAAATCTAAATTAGGCCTAATAAATTTTATGAATCTTTTAAAATTAGGCCTAATAGCGGCCAAAACACTAAAATATGACCATTACCTGATATGCCGATAGCAGTTAATAACTGCAATAGCCGTGTGGATAGCGGTTAGTAATCGCATGATTCTGATACAGTTACCTAAAAGTGATAACTGGATCTGCATGCACATGTACAACCCTAATGTAATTCCCCAACATTTAATTTGCGTTAAGTATGCTTTAATGGGTATAATTGAGTATGATGATTGTTACAAGTAAATACATGTAGAGTTTTTGAAATTGATTTTCTGTGAAGGACAAACAACATTCGAGTGAGACATCGAATGCATGATATGACGAATGTTTGAATGGGATGTCAAAAGTTCGAGTGTGATGCAAAGCGTTCGACTGGGACTTCTTCACATGATTATGAATTTTGAAAGCCTCAATAGGCACTAAATTCTATATTTATTAAGATCGACACGAGTCATCATATTATTGGCACTGATGTAGCACTTAACGGAATCAGTCAAATGTTTTAAATGGAATTTTATTTCATGAGCTAAATTGTTTTTTTGCCATACCCAATGGACCTCTTAGTTCACTTCAAATGGAGAGGGAGCAGTTTGTGATTTATGCCAACCACAATGATTGATTTTTCATTTATCCCTTGATTTTATATAGGTGAAATCTTTCTTTCCTTACGCAAGTTTGAAAGAAGAAAAAAAAATGATTATAAAGATTTAATAATTAGTAAATTTTCATCCCAAAAAGAGAGAAAAATAACTTTTAAATAAAAAAATATACTACATAAATTAAAATAAATATTATTTAATTAATATTCAAATATAATAAAAATGTATCACTTACATCACTTCCCTTAACTCGGCCATGTTCTTAACAATAGTTATTCATTTACTTAATGAAATAGCTATTTCGCATATCAATTCATAGTGCCGGATGCGTGCAAAATGTGAGATAGGGGATTGCATGTCCTAGCGGATTAATTAAGACAAAGCTCAACGGACAGAAATTTCTTCCAAACTTCCTCCAATCCAGTATCTAAAAATATCATCTGCACCTTAGCATGTCTCACTTGCTTTTTAAATATCATTAATAAAAAAAAAAAAAAAATGTGGTACTCACATACATAAAGAACACGTAACACTTTTAAAAACTAGGTTAAATTAGAGGAACTTTTGTCCAACCTCAGCACATTCCTCTTATTTTTTCTCAAATAATTTCAGCTTCGTACACGAAACTCGTGTGGTCAAAGTGATTCATCTCTGGATGTGAGTCCAGAAATTACGCATGGGTGTGGAATTAGTAGGTGTGAAACTCAAAAAACTTTGGCCATAAAAATAATAAAATAAAAACCTCACGTTGACTATACACCTACCAGTGTAAATGAATTGAGTTGGACATTGAAAAGACGTAAGCAACATGAGTAGTTAATATAGCACAGTTGGGTCTAAACCCATAGTATTAAGCTTCTGGGTTGTGTAGTGTCTCTATATCCTATATTATGGGATCACAAAAAAAACCTCCCAAAGTTATCAGTCTCCCTAATCCCTCATATCCAAAGACAGAAAAAATTTAACGAATGGCTAATTGCTAGCTTTTGAAAGTATGTGAGGATCGATCATCACGTTTTATTTCACACAAACAATCTAAGCCATTTTGTTTCACCGTTACAATTTTAGAGATAAAATAAATAACCGCATCCGCAACATTTAATTTGGTTAAGTATGGTTTAATTGGTATAATTTAGTATGATGATTGTTACAAGTATTTACAGGTACAGTTTTTGAACTTTTCATATTTTCGGTGAAGGTTGAATGTTTGAATGCTCGATGATGAATGTTTAATTGGGATATCAAACGTTTGTGTGGGACATCGAATGCTCGATAACAAACGTTCGAGTTGGATCTCGAATGATTGAATAGGACGTTAAACGTTCGAGTGGTATGCGAAACGTTCGACGTTTGATCCAAAATGTTCAATGAGTGTCTGGATGTGTTTCTAAAAGACCCTGGACAACTCACCCAATCACCCCTATTGCACGACCATGATTCCTCACAATGAAGTTCTACATGTAACAAACCCAATGACAAAATATAATCATAACAAATATGCCCGAAATTGTCGAAATCTCTAAGGAAATCAAACCCAAAGAGATGGCTACCCAAGCGGCAACCACCCATTTCATTTTCTTCTACGGAAATCAACCGCCAAAGAGATGGCTACCCAACCAGATATCCCTATTTAAGGAATGATTTGAATTTCATTGGTTCTCATGCTCCTTCGATATTGTCAAGTAACTAGCTACTCTCCTTCCTTTCAGGAATCACTTGACTTTCCTTTTTTTTATATTTTTAAGAATAAGTCTATTTTTAATGGTGGGGCCATGAACATCTAAGACGATTTCGTAAGGTAATTAGCTTTTCGAATGATTTTTTCTTTTTTAAGGTCAAAGTGAGGGTATTTTAGAAATATTTTAGTCCAATTTGATTTTTTCACCCATTCTAAAGGCAACCCTAATAGTGTGGCTTTTTTTTTACACAAAATGATATTTTATGCATCCAAGTGTCACACCTGTCATATTTTGTTGTTGTTGTTGTTGTTTTTTTTTTTTTTTTTTTGAATCAAATCAAACTATAGATTTCATCTAAAACACTAGGGCTTAAAAAATACTAAATTAGGCCCAAAAAATTTTCAGAGTCATTTAAAATTGGGCCTAATAGATGCCAAAAAACTAAAATAGGCCCATCACTTGATATCAATTCGTAGTGCTCGATGCATGTATGTGTGAGATAGGGGATTGCACATCTTAGTGGATTAATTGAGACAAAGCTCAAAAGACATAAATATCTTCGAAACTTCTTCCAATCCAATATCTAAAAATATCATGTGTACCTTAGCATGTCTCACATGCTTTTTAAATATCATTACTAAAAAAAAAAATGTGGTACTCACATATATAAAGAACACATAACACTTTTAAAAACTAGGTAAAATTATAGGAATTTTTGTCCGAGCTAAGGACCTTCCTCTTATTTTTTTTCCTAAATAATTTCAGCCTCCACTACAAAAAACTTGTTTTTTAATCACATGCAGTTAGCCACGTGCATAAGGGTCATCCACGTGGCTAACTGCTAGCCACGTGCAATTAGCTACGTAGGTTCCACGTGGTTAATCCGGTTGTTGCTAAATGTACATTTAGCAACGTGGCCTTTTATATATGTGACTATTTAGCCACGTGACTTTTAGCCACGTACCATCCTCAAGTGGCTAAATGTATTTTTATTTTTATTTTTATTTTTTAAAAAAAAAAAAAAAAAAAAAGTGGAAAATTATATATTTTTAGCCACCTATTCCTAACCCACGTCGCCAAAATCAGTATTTTTTTTTCTTTCTAATATTGTATACGATATTCGGAGAAAGGGCCGGTGTATCCGGCGAGATCTGGAGAAAGGGCCGGTGTATCCGATGAGATCCGCGCCAGATCTTCGTCCAACTCGTCGTCGACAACGTCGTCGAGATCCGGCGAGAATACCCATGCCACCGATCAACGAAAATACCCACTCCAAAAATACCTATTTGGCCGAGAATGAGCAAAAAACACCAAAACAAACCAACTACTCCGGCGACTAACAAAAAGGACCAAAAAAAAGTAACAAAAAGACCAAAAATCACCATCAAAAGGACCTATAAACCACTGGCCTCTTCTCCATCACCAACGACGAAAACGAGCTTCTCCGGGTGTTGGCTATCGAGTCGTGCTTTTAGGTGGGGGTGAGTCATCGTCTGTTGAGAAAAAAAAATACAAAGTGAGAAATTTTTTTGATGAAAAATGGGGAGAGACAAAAGAGTTGGAAAAAAGAAGAAAATGGCGAGAGACAAGAGAGTTGAAAAAAATAAGAAAAAAAGAAGAAAATGAGGAGAGACGAGAGATAGAGAGATTTCTAAAAAAAATTTAAGAAGCCAGATCTGTCGCCAAAAAAAGGCAACAGATCTGGCTTTTAAAAAGAAATGAAAAAAAAAAATTAAAAATTTGAAATCAAAGACAAATTTAAAACAAACAAGAGGCGCGGGACCCTTCCCCTCAAAACATGCAAATGGCGACGTGGTCATAAAGCACATTGCTAAAATTTTAAATTTTAAAAATATTTTTTTAAAAAAATTATTTCTTGAAAAAAATTAAAAAAAAAAAGAGAGAATATTTTAGCCATGTAGTTTATGTGACACGTGTCAAGCAATCCCGAGAAGAAAGAAAAAACCCGAAAGGAGGAAAAACGGACCGAGACGAAAAAAGCAACGGAGCCTACGAAGTATTACCAATTTTCTATAGATGAGTGGACTCCTTTGAACTCTCCCAATAACGAAGTATTGATGGAAATCAAGAGGGACCCGCAGTACGAGAAGCCTTATCCCCTTCACAATAAATATGTGAAAGAAGAAAATAGAAACAAATTCTGCGCGTTTCATGATGCTTGAGGCCATGTCACCGAGGAGTGCAGAAATCTCAGAATCCTGATCGAGAAGTTCATCAAAAACGGAAAACTACTCTGTTTCATAGAAGACAACCAGGGCCAGCCTCTGCAGAATCAAGAGTCTTGGGGGCATCATGACCAAGAGCCGAGACACAGAGACCGCTCCCCTCAGAAGCACCAAGAAGATCGTCGAGACAGAAGAAGGGAGGAACCCAGTCGGGAGGAACCTCGACAAAACAGAAGCAGAAGCAAAATCAAAAGGGCATGAGGTCATGACCCACGGAATGAATCGGTCATCACCGACATCCGAACCATATTCGGAGGCTTTGGCAGAGGAGGAGAAACGAGCGAGGATAGGAAGGCCTACGCTCTGTACCAGAAGCATCAGGAGATTATGACCATCGAAAGACCCCGCAAATCCCACCGGAGGGAGTCCATGGTGGTGGGGTTTTCAGATGAAGACTATGCGAGAGTCTCACTTCCTCATACCGACACAATCGTGGTCACGCTGCAGGTAGCTAACCACCGAATCCACCAAATGTTCGTCGATAACGGAAGCTTGGCTGATATCCAATATTGGTCGGCCTTTCAAAACATAGAGATTAACCCGGAAAAGGTGATCCCGGCTACCTACCCTTTGGTGGGGTTTGCCGGGGAGCAAGTCGAGCTGGTCGAGTCTATTGAACTCCTTGTAACTACCGGGGATTATCCAACCACAAAAACTATCATGGTTAAGTTTTTGTTGATCGTTTGACCCTCGGCCTACAATGCGATCCTTGGAAGAATAGCCCCCAACGATCTGAAGGCGATCACTTCCACTTCACATTTGAAGATCAAATTCCTGACCGAGAGAGGGGTTGGGGAAGTAAGGGGAGAACAGGGCGTGGCACCCCAGTGCTACAACATAACGATGAAAGGAGCCCCTTCACGGGGTAATTGCAGGGAGAAAGGCGAGCAATAGCAATTACAGTCGAGAGAACCAACCGAGGAGACGGAAGAATTTGAAGTAAGGGGTAAAGAGAGAAGAGTTAGGGTCGGATCTCTGTTATCTCCGGAGATCAAAGAATCCTTGGTAGCTTTCCTTCGAAGTAATACTAACGTGTTTGCTTGGTGTCATGACGATATGCAAGGAATTGATCCTTCTGTAATTTCGCACAGGCTAAATGTCGACCTAAACTACCGACCCCTCAAGCAAAAAAGAAGAAACTTTGCTCCAGAAAGAAACCAAGCCATACACGAAGAAGTGGAAAGACTATTGAAAGCCGATTTTATCCGAGAGGTGGACTACCCTCAATGGCTGGCCAATGTTGTCTTGGTGAAAGTCAAGCGGGAAATGGAGAATGTGCGTGAATTTCACCGACCTCAACAGGGCATGCCCAAAAGATAGTTTCCCTTTCCCCCGGATGGATGTCCTAATAAACTCCACCTCGGGGCATGAGCTCCTAAATTTTATGGATGCCTTCTCGGTAGGGGTGGGTAAAATCAGTCCGTACTCGCAAAACCAACCCGGTCCGCACCGACCCGCCCCACGAGAAACGGATATAAGCCACACTTTCTAAAATCACGGATCCTGATTCATGGAATTCATTATTTTTGGGGTGGGTTGCGGTATTAATATTTTGCCCACCCGCAGACCCGCCCCGCCCCGCGTCCCTCTTCACTCTTACCGTATGATTTTGAGATTTCCCCCAAAAATACCCTAACTCCCTAAAGCGTCCAGCTGCGTCCTTTGCGTCAAGCGTGATTCTTTCCAATTCTGACCTCTAAGAAGAAACCCTCATCACATCAGACGGTCTTCAGAGTGGCGCATCCCATGATTTAGGGTGAATCACTGATTCTTTCCAATTCTAGCCATATAATTTAGGGTTTGAAATCAAATGGGTTCTTCAACTTCTTCACTCTTTAAAACTGGGACCGTCGGCCATGCCCATCACTCATCTTCCACACAAATTGTGCATCGACTCCTCTACGCTAAAGAAATATTCACTCTTCAACTTCCACTGCCGATCGTTGGTAATATAGGTACTTCAATCTCTCTCTCTCTCTCTCAAAAACGTTGTTTGTGATATTTAGATGCTTGTTGTATATTTGGAGAAATACTAAAGCAAGCTGAAGGATTATTGATGATTTTGAATTTCTGAAAATAATTCTTTTATATTTTCAGTTGATTTCGCGCCAATTCAACCTCGATCTTTCAGTCTCAGAGGCTCAAGTTCAATGGGTAACAGAATCTGATCTTGAATTCTTGATGTGCTTTTTTATTTTAATCCGTGTATATTTTGTTTCAATTAAGGTTCAAACTGTCTTCAATAGCAAATTAGCAATAAGTTCATCAACTAGATTGTTTTAGTGTGAAAACCATGGTTATCAAAGGATTTTAAGTACTGGGTCCATCCATAACCAAAATTATAGCCATCGAGATGATGTGGGTGAAAAAGGAGTATGTTTATTAACACCCAATAGGCCAATAGAGAGAATTAACACGCTCAGTAATTACTCCACAACTTTTAGAGTTTAACCCCCCTTTATCATCGTAAATTGCTGAAGGAGTATGTTTATGATAAACCCAGAATTTTCTGTTTGTGGGTGTTTTCTCTGCTATGTGCTCTCTCAGCTGCTAATCTGCTATTATATTTACATTCAAGGAATTTAGAGTATTTCTTTTGGTGACTGGTCTTATGCAATGATTTTAACTTTTAGAGTTTAACTCCCCCTCTATCATCGTAAATTGTATAAGAAGAGCCCCAGCATAAGCTAAAGAACCAATTTAGGATTCACAGAACAATAGCTAACAGAGGATGGCAAAAGTCAGGTTGGCAGGTTGCAGTAACCATTAATCAACCTAGCTTGGGAAATGAATGCAGGACAAATGGCAATAGTAGAGAATTGTTTTCTTTTCTTGAAAAGTAAGCTTCTAATTTCCCCAGTAATAGCAACAACAGTATCTTAAGTTTTAATTTTAGATTAAGATTCATCCAAAGTTTCTCATTCACAACTAAAATATGAATGTGATTTTCAAATGTTATTGTCTGTAGTTTTCAGAAATATATTCAATGGATAATCGATAACGTTGATTTTTTCCATCATGTTTAGGTCTGTTAAACAATGTGTTGAGTGTATTTTTGCATCAATTTTTGTTATGAATCCTTATGTGAATCTTTAACATGTTGAATCTGTTTGAATTATGTGAATCCTAAATTTAATTGTATATATAATTTGTTAGTTGAGTTATATGCAAATTATATGGATTGTAATATTGTATATGTATTTGTTATGAATATTTTATATATATATAAAGTTCAATATTTTATAAATTGTTGATGAATTTTTTTTTTTTAAAAAAAAAAAAAAAAAACAAAAAAAAAAAAAAACTAATTGTAGATTCATGGCTGGTAATGCAAATAGTGGTGCTAAGAATATTGGTTCTATTGCTGGTGCTTCGGCTTCACCTAGTCCTATTCCTAGTCTTTTAGATAGCACTATGCTTCCCATTAATACTGAGAATGTTGAATGTGTTGGTGATGTTGGTACTCAGAATCCTAATCGAGTTGAAGCTCTCCCACCAAAACCTAAAACAAATGTGCAAAAATCAATTGTATGGGAATATTTTACCAAGGTAGAGGGGGGTGATCCCGAAGATCCTAAATCAAAATGCAAGTATTGTAGCAAATTGTTTAGTTGTCACCCCAGAAGGCTAGGCACTTCATCCATGTTATCACATATCAGAAATAGTTGCAAGAAATATCCTGGTAGGTTTGGCAAGTTAGATAAGTCACAATCAATGCTTAGTTTTGATGCTAAGAAGGAAGGACAAGTAGGAGAAGGATCTGTTGGCAATCTTGTCATTGCAAAATATAATGTTCAAAAAATAAGGGAGGCATTGGCTAAAATGGTAATTGTCGATGAGTTGCCTTTTAAATTTGTGGAGGGTGAAGGGTTTCACGATTTCATGAAGACGGTTGAGTTTAGATTTAAAATTCTATCCCGTTACACTGTGATGAAGGATTGTATGAAGATCTTTATATCTGAGAAGGAAAAGCTTAGGGCAATATTTTTGACAACTGGTGCACAGGTTTGTCTTACCACTGATACGTGGACTTCAGTTCAAAATCTTAATTATATGTGTGTCACTTGCCACTTTATTGATAGTGATTGGAATTTACATAAAAGAATTATAAATTTCTCTTTAATTCCTAATCACAAAGGAGAGACTATTGGGAAAAAAAAAATAGAGTCTTATATGCTTGAGTGGGGTATTAGTAGCATTTTTACTGTCACGGTTGATAATGCTAATGTGAATGGTACTACTATTGAGTATTTGAAGAGGAGAAGTAGAGATAAGGTGGGCGCCATATTGGATAATGAGTTTATGCATATGAGGTGTTGTGCCCACATACTAAATCTTATTGTGACTAATGGTTTAAAAGAGGTTAGTGACTCTATTATGAAGGTTCGAAATGCGGTGAAATATGTGAAATCTTCACCTTCAAGATTTGATAAATTTAAGGCTTGTATGGAGACAGAAAAAATTCAATTTAATGGTTTGTTGTGTCTTGATGTTCCAACTAGATGGAACTCCACATATAAGATGTTAGAAGCCGCTGAAAAATGTCAAAATGCTCTACATCTAATGGAAGAAGAAGATGGATACTTTGTTTCTACATTGTTTGAGGGAGGGCAAGGGAGAAGAGGTTTGGGACCTCCTATTTTTGAGGATTGAGAGAATGTTAGGGTTTTTGTCAAGTTTTAAAACTTTTTTATGATGTGACCATGCAACTTTCGGGTTCTTTGTATGTGACATCTAATATGTACTTCCAAGAGATTTGTGGCATCCAAGCACATTTACAGGCTTTTAGTAAGAGTAGGGATCATGTATTAAGTGCCATGGCGGAGAAAATGAAGATGAAGTACAATAAGTATTGGGGAGATCTTGATAAGGTTAATTTGATGTTGTTTGTTGCAGTTGTTCTTGATCCACGCACCAAATTGGATTCATTAGATTATTGGTTCAAAGAAGTTCTCAGTGTTGAGCAAGCAACTCGAATGATTACAAAATTGAGGTGCCACTTGGACAAATTATATGATCACTATGACAACAATGGTGGGAGTTCCTCTAGGGTTCATAATGGTCGTGATTCGTCAACCACAATAGATGAAAGTGAGAGTAGTGACAATTCATTTCACTTCATGAGTAAGTTTCAAAAGTACCGGGCTTCTAAAAGTGATGTAGAAAGTAAATCGGAACTAGATCGGTATTTGATGGAGGATGTAAAGAAAATGAATGTTAATTTTGATATTTTGAATTGGTGGAAGGTGTACTCAACCAAATTTCCAGTACTTGCCCAAATATCATGGAATGTTTTAGCAATTCCCATTACAACGGTTGCTTCAGAGTCGGCTTTTAGCACTGGAGGGCATGTTTTAGATCCTTTTCGAAGTTCGTTGGCTCCAACAACAGTTAAAGCCTTGATATGTTCACAGAATTGGTTAAGGTCAAAACACATAAGCGATGGCAATGGTTATGATTCAGAGATAATTGATGATGCTAAAAGTTATAGGCTCGAATCAGGTAAGCTTTCTATTATTTAAATATTCACTTACTCTATTTATCAAATTTGAATTATGATTGTAAATCTTTTTTTCTTTTTTTTTAGTTCTCCTTTGTAGATATAACTTTGAAGAACATCAGCATTTTGCTTGAAGATGATTAGTTGAAGATGCTACCATGCGGGGTTTCTTGTTTTTTGTTGCTGCATTGCTAGTTTAGAGCATTTGGCTATTGATAGGATTGTTGATTTTTTTTTTTTTTTTTTTTTTTGTGTTCATTGATTCTACTGAATTACGGATTCTATTCTTTTGTTAGGACTTTTAATTTTTGTTGGACTAACCGACTAAGTTTTTGTTCTTTTTTGTTGGAACTTTAAATTTGTTGGACTAAGTTTTTGTTCTTTTTTGTTGGAACTTTAAATTTGTTGGTCAAAGTTTCTAATTTTTTTGTTGGAACTTTTAGTTTTTGTTGCCTTGTTGGACCAAGTTTATGTTTTTTTTTTTTTGTTGAACTTTTAATTCTGCTTAGCTATTGATTTAAATTTGTTCTAATTCTTGATGGCAGGATCTTCTTGATGGCAGGATGATCCTGCAATGAACTACTATATATATATATATATATATTACTTGTGTGAATTCTCAGAATGCCCCCTTCAATTTATATTTTATTCATAAAAAAAAAATGATTGTATCAGAGTTTTTAATTTACTTGTTTGATTGCTAAAGTGCTAAGGAAGTAAGGAGCCTGCAGATTCACGGGCTAGTGGATCACATTTAGGCCTTTAAGGTGATAAAATAGAAAGATTCCAAATATCACACAGCCCACCTAGTTTTGGGCTCAGAATTTTTTTTTTTTTTTTTAAAAAAAAAACAAACAAGATGCATAATACTTGAACCCGCATAACCCGTCCCCCATCTGTGCTACTCGTGGCTCATCGGATTGGCCATTCACTACACGGGTTGCGGATCCCGATTTTCAAACCCGTTCACTACGAGGCGGGTTGTAAAAAACATGTAAATCCGGCCCAATCTGGCCCGCGCCCACCCCTACTTCTCGGGGTATAACCAGATCCACATGAGCGAGCTCAATGAAGAGAAAACTTCCTTCATCACTGACCGAGGGTTATATTGCTACAATATGATGCCTTTCGGTTTGAAGAATGCCGGTGCAACCTACCAAAGGGTAGTCAACAGAATGTTCAGGGACCAAATCGGGAGGAATGTAGAAGTATATGTGGATGACATGCTGGTGAAGAGCCGGAAAGAGATCAGCCATCTGGCTGATCTTGAAAAAACTTTTAACACACTAAGGAGATATCATATGAAGTTAAACCCGGCAAAATGTGCCTTCGGCGTCTCATCAGGAAAATTCCTGGGGTTTATGGTCTCGAGTAGAGGAATCGAGGCAAATCCAGAAAAAATCCGAGCTGTGCTGGAAATGCAAGCTCCCCGTACAACAAAACAACTGCAGCAATTGACCGGGAGGATTGCAGCCTTAAACCGGTTCATCTCCCGATCAACGAATAAATGTTTGCCCTTCTTCAAGATACTTCGGAAGACGTTTGTTTGGAGCAACGAGTGCGAAGAGGCTTTTGGCCAGTTTAAAGAATACCTAGCCAACCCACCACTCCTAAGCTCACCAGAAGAAGGGGAAATTCTCTTCCTATAACTAGCAACGTCGCCATCAGTTGTGAGCTTGGTCTTAGTCCAAGAAGAATCCGGATTGCAAAACCTGTATATTTCACCAGCAGGACGCTACACGGAGCCGAAGGAAGGTATCCCCGGATTGAGAATTTAGTCTTCGCCTTCATCACTTCAGCTCAAAGGTTGAGACCATATACTTCCAAGCACATGCTATAAGGGTGCTCACAGAATATCTTTTGAAGAAAGTATTGCAAAAGCCCGACCTCTCGGGTAGGTTGGTAAATTGGGCCGTGGAACTCAGAGAATTTGACCTAGAATTCTATCCGAGAACCACCATCAAGGCTCAAGTTCTGGCAGACTTTATTGCGAAATTCAGCAATCTCCCCGAAAGTCAAGAAACGCCTGAAAAAGAAGCGTGGATAGCGTATGTCGATGGGTCATCCATGAAGTCCTGGAGCGGAGCCAGGGTAGCCTTGATAACACCGGATAAGGAAGAAATTGTAGTGGCATTGAAGTTAGACTTTCCGACCACAAACAATGAGGCAAAGTACGAAGCAGTAATAGCAGGTCTCAGCCTAGCAAAACATCTCGGGGCAAAAAACCTCAAAGTCCGGAGCGACTCACAGGTGGTTGTCGGCCACATCCAGGGTGGATCTGAGGCCAAATGAGAAAAAATGATAAAATACCTTGCCAAGGTTTTGGGTTTCTAGGTCCGATTCAAATGAGTGGTGGTCACACAGATCCCAAGAACCGAAAACGAATGAGCCGATGCACTAGCTCGGCTAGGGTCGGCAACGGATGAAAAGATTTCGGCCTCAAAACACCGGGTAATCATTCTGGACAAGCCTTCTGTGGATGACCCTGGATCGGTGATGCAGATCGATGATGCCTACGAAATTCCCGAATGGGCAAGGAATGTGGTTGAATATTTGAAGAACGGGCAACTGTTGAATGATAAAAAGAAGCTCGAAAAATCCAGATGCAGTCAGCACAGTATACTCTCGTTGGTGAAATTCTATATCGTCGAGGCTATACACCCACTCCTGAAATGCCTCTCAACGACGGAGGCCGAGTATGTATTGAAGGAAATTCATGAGGGAGTCTACAGCTGTCACTCGGGAGGTAGAATGTTAGCACACAAGGCTGTACGAGCTGGCTACTATTGGCCAATAATGAATCAAGAATCAATGGAGATGGTCCGAAGATGTGACAAGTGCCAAAGGTTTGCAAAGTTACAAACAAACCCCCGAGTAGAACTCAGCTCGGTTTCTTCACCATGGCCGTTTGCCCAATAGGGGGTTGACATTGTAGGGTCCATGCCCAAAGGAAAAGGGAATTGTAGATTTCTAGTGGTCGCAGTAGATTACTTCACCAAATAGGCAGAAGCGGGGCCTTTAATGACTATCACGACCGGGGCAATCAAAAATTTCCTCTGGAAGGCGATCATATGTAGATTCGAGATACCTTACGCCTTAGTAACTGACAATGAGGGGATTCAAACCATTCCAGGAGTGGTGCGCCAAGCTCAAAAACCGACATTTTTTCTCGTCGGTATATCACCCTCAGTCAAATGGGCAGGTCGAAGCAAAAAACAAAACTCTAGTGAAGATATTAAAGAAAAAACTCCCAAAGCGTAAGGGAGGATGGGTAGAATATCTACCGGAAGTCATGTGGTCGTACCAAACAACAACCAGCTCGGCAACTTCCGAAACTCCCTACTCACTAACATTCGGAGTTGAAGCAGTGATACCAGTTGAAATAGGTTCCCCAAGTTTTCGCATTCAGCATTATAATCCCGGATTCAACAGCGAAGGATTAAAGCTACACCTTGATCTTCTGGAAGAAAAACGAGAAGAAGCGAGAGTTAGAACTTCTGCTTATAAAGAAAAAGCAACTCGGTATTACAACAAAGGAATAAAGCCCCGATCGTTCAATACTGATGATTAGGTGCTTTGGAGGATAACTTCGGCAGCTAAAGACCCCACAGAAGGGAAACTGGGGCCAGTCTGGGAAGGACCATTCCGAGTTATTAGAAGCAACCCAAAAAGAGCATACCATCTTGAAGATACAAACGGGAAGAAGCTGCAAAGACCATGGAATGCCGAGCATCTCCGGAAATATTATATGTAATTTGCTTGTTTTTAAACTTTATTGTTTATCAATAAATGCAGATTCAGACAGCATATTAAATTCCAAGACAACATTCGCAAATTATATGACTCGAATCACGTTCGAATCATGCCAAAGGGATTCGAGCTAAGACTTGAATCACGTTGAGGGTATTCAGGTCAGAAAAAATTATGTGACTCGAATCACATTGAGGGCATTCAAGTCGGAAAAAATTATATGACTCGAATCACTTTGAGGGGATTCGAGCCGAGACTTGAATCACGTTGAGGGGATTCAAGTCGGAAAAAATTATGACTCGAATCACACCGAGGGGATTCGACTCGGAAAATGTTATACACTTAGCCAATTTCAGCAAAGTATAAAATTTGGCTAAGTGTAAAAACTGGGCGGTACTACTACCATAACAAAGCATCAAAAATACAAACACAAGATACCTTTTTTAAACAAAATTCTTTCCATAAAGACACCGAGCGTTATCGCAAAAGTTTACATAAAACTACGGATGTCAATACAGAGGTTTGCAAAAGCACCGAAACTAAAGGCATGCCAAAGCTAAAAAAAAAAAATCTAAGGCTTCTTGGTATTCGGTTCTCCAGAATCTTGATCTGTAGAAGCCTGAACATCAACAACCTCGGTCGGAGCGCTTCACTCTGTCGGTTGAGTAACCCCATCAACAGCTCAGCATATTCATCAACCCAATCTGGGACGTCAAGAATCAAATCTCGACCTATTCCCCTTAACTATAAAATAGCTTGTTCAGGAACATCCATAAAGTCGGTATAGTTCAACTCGGCAAAATTTGGGAAAGGCGTCGAAAGGTTAAGTGCAAATTCCTAGAGTGAATTAAAACCCCAGCTAAATCTATTAACCCAAGTTTGATCCCGAACCTTGGTAAATGCCAGGATCTGAATATGAAATCGATCGGCCTTCGCTTTGTAGTGAGCAGCCTTCGATTTATAGTGCTTGGATTTCTTCCGAAGCTCATGGAACTCGGACTTAGCTTTTTGTAAATCGGCCTGAGATGCTTGTAAGCCCAATTCAACTTCCTACAACTTCTCCTCCGCAGCTTACTGAGCTTCCTCGGCAACTCGCCGAGCTTCTTCGGTGACTCTCTTTTGTGCTGTTGTTGCACTCAGATCAGCCCGCAACACGGTATTGCTGCATGATGTAGCCGAATACCTTGCCTCGACACTATCAGTGTGAGTCTTAAGCGCAAACATCTCGCGGGTTCTCACATCTAGCTCAATAGCTAATCCTCAGCTGGTTTCCTTGGCCGCGTCTCGCCTAAGCTCAGCATCAGCAATCGACTCATCGTATTTGGCCAATTCTAACTCTCGCTCGGCGAGAAGCTTATTCAGTCTGGCCACCTCCAATTCCAGGGACTGTCAGCGAGCCAACTCGAGCTTAAGCTCAGAAACCCGCTGTTGAAGTCTAGCCACAACCGGAACCTGGTCTCGGTGGAAATCCCTATGCTGGTCGAACAAAGCAAGGGTCCACCAATTGCTATCGAGCAAAAACAAGACTTTTTTTAAAAAAAATAAAAAGATATCAAAAGAAACTCACCATTGTCTACAGTCGGACCAAGGAAGCGATCATGTCCTCGATTGGAATGCAACCGGCGGAACTTCGCCCTAAGTAGTCGGCCAGGGTCAGGGCCCGAACCGCGTCCATGATTGGCCCGGTCAAACGCTCTTCCAGTAAGGCCTCGTCATATTCGTACTGCTCGGTCCTAAACCCAATAGAATCATAAGTAGATCCTAAAGTCGGCTTGGTCCCTTCGATCCTAAGTTCGACAGAGGGCTTGCTGCAACTCGACTCCACCTCCTGTGCCGCAGGGCAAACTGAGGGCCAGTTGCTCGGCCCGACAGCCGCACTATCTGCCTCGACTTAGAGGGATGCCACATCATCACCAACCTCAGCGGTCACTTCTGGCAGTGCTATTTGCTGGGTCCCGACCCCAGCATCAACTCGTGTCGTCGGTGACTCGAGTAGGTCCAAATTAGTTGTTAGGGGAGTAGTCTGAACAACTTTGTCCCTGACCACGGGCGAAAGAGTCCCGTCCTAGCCCGCGGCTCGCATACCGAGCACATCTTCGTCGCGAAGCACTGGAACTCCGCCTGATGCCGAGTGTGGAGGCGTTGCCCTCTTCTCAGCATTCTGAAGGGAATTCTCGCCGGAAAACTCAAAGGTTTTTTACAAAACAGTGAATGGTGAAAAGTAAAAATGAGGAATGGGGGTTTATATAGTCCTTCATCAGGAAGCTGAAAAGAAGTTCATTGAATGCGCCGAGTTAAAAAGTTTTGTAACCGTCGAGTGTACAACTGGCCTTGAAAGACAAGCCAAACGCCCGTCTCAGCGCGTGAACAGCTTCCACGACCAAAAGGCTAACAAGCGTGACTACGCTCGACATAAAAACCCGAATCAACCTAGTAATGTCCCGCCGCACAAGAATACGAACCGACCTGAAAACAAATTCCGAATCTCATCATGGCCAAAGTCATTATTTCAGACGCTTCCGTTTCCAAAGGGCGCTTAAATTCAAAAAAAAAAAATTGAATTTCAAAATTTCCCGGTGTTTTCTAGAAAAGCAAGCCAGCATGTTTCACATTCAAACCCGGCAGAATCGCGCAAGGAAATTCCTTTCACCGAAACTAATTCATGCAAAAGGAATTGGGGGGTAACTGTTGGGAAATAATCCTAATTCTGCCTAATGGGCCAGAATCTCGGCCCATTAGGACCAATGGCAAATTGCCGAAACTATCATGCCCAGAGTCGGTATTTTGCCGACTCTACGTATAAATCAAGGACGGTTAAAAACCGATCTTATGGCGACCATGAAGGAAATCCGACGATCCACACAATAGCTATTATTACAGAAGGTGCCCCCACGATCTAGAGACAGTTGAGAACCGACTCCGCAATGATCATAGAGCACGAACCACGACTCCACGATTTTAAGCCAGTTAAAGACCGGCTGGGCAATGATCGTGGAGCACATACCTCAATCCCACGATCCGAGTAGTCGACAAGAGCTCCGGATCTGACACGTGGTCCAATGGAAAAGCTGGACCGCTCTCAACATTCCATATATAAATACCTCACAACTAGACAGGTATTTTTTAGATTGTTCATTGTGAACAAGAGTGATATACACTTGAGAAAGTACTAACAAAAGCATCGGAGTGGGATTGTCGGGCTCCCCCGACGCAGCTCTTTCTTTTGCAGGATAGTGGAGACGCTATCTTTCAGTTCAGCAACTATCATACCAGAATCTGTTCTAACAATTTTCTCCTAAGTTTTCTAGGAAAACTGGGTTTTGGTGGAAAACTGGGGGCCTCTTCCAAATTTGTCTCGTTTCATTCATGGGTTTTTGTGATTACACTCTGTTTAGCCTTTCTAGATTTGGGTTTTCATTAACGTGTGATTGTCAGTTTGAGCATTTATACTTCACTTTCCTCACCCATTGATTCTTTTACTTTATTATTTAGATTTTTTGCACTAAAGCAGTAATCTTTAGGACCTATTTTTTTTTTCTCAAATTCCCCTTTCGTTTTCTTCCCTACTTGAGAATTTGGGAAAAAGTCACCCACCATTACAAATCATAGTGAGTGAAGAATCAGAGAAGGAAATGTAACGCCATGAGTTTTTCAATAGGATCCTCAAAAGATTCTTAACACCCAGTCATGGCTTCTGATACAACAACTTCAATTTACTGGCTGAACTGGAGGGTGTTGCTCTGTTCCGTATGGGTCTGGATTTCCATGATTTCCGCACTCTTTCTGATATGGAAATATGAAGGTTTCTACAAACTCAGTGCCGGAGAAACCCAGCAACAAGAAGAAGCAGGAGCTTTATATGAGGATGAAACTTGGCGGCCATCTTGTCCCTAAAGTGTCCCAATCAAGTATCCCATGACATGGAGCTCCAGTTTTACGTACATGCTTTCTTTGGGTTGGAGTTGGATGTGTTTGTTGGAAGTGTTTTGGTTCATACTTGTTTGAAATTTGGGTTGATGGAAGAGGCATTGGAGGTGTTTGAGGGATGGGAAAGTTTTTGGGGAAGAGGAGGGCGGTGGAACTCATGGACGCCTTCACCTCCTCCATCTTCACATTTTTCGGCAGCCTGGCCCATGGGGACGCGGCGAGCGCATGCCACCCCCTCCCCCCAACCCCCTTTTCTTTTTTTAATTTATCTTTTTAATAAAATTTAAAAAAAAAAAAAAAAAAAAACAAATTATTTTAAGAATACGTGACAAAAAGACTGACATTACACAAACGGAAGTCAAAAGATTAGATGGAAAACTCATGGAGGGACCTCCTTTAAATTCGCAAAAAACATGAGCGTATTTTGACAAAAAAAAAAAAAGAAAGAAAAAAAGGGTGGTGTGTTTATTTAAAAAGCCGTTCCGACTCAGAGATTTATTATATATATATATATATTTACTAGAGATAATTTTCACCGTTTATTTTTGCCGAAAAAAATTTCCAAGGGAATTTTTCACTTATGCGCCATAAACATAAAAGCTTATTTGGAATATAATTAAAGACCGTTTGCAAGTTAGTCAGATTAAATTTGTATGGAAATTTTACTTTAGGAAATATATTAACACCACCAGTATAGATTAAACAAAGCTTAATTAATTAATGACTAGATTACTATAAAAAAAAAAAAAAAAAAAATGGTGTGCACAAGTACAAAGTACATCGTACAATTGATGTATAGCAAAAATAAAAATACAGAAAAACATCTTCTTCTTCGTTTGTCTCACGACAAACATGTTCCAATAGTTTTATTATTAATTATTGTAATTAATTCGAGGAAATTTGTTGGATGCGAGATTATTGATAGAGGGTTCTCAAGAGTTATGTGGAGACCTAGGAGGGGTCCCCACTGACGTAATCTTACCATTGTGTTTAGGAGGTGGAGGACCGGAAGCATCACTACTTCGCAAACCATGATGCACATCCGATTTCTCTTACTTTACGTTGAGATCAGGCTTCTGGTTGAAGGAAACTTCTTCTTTCCCATGTATAGGAAAAGCAACAGCTACTACAATTAGCACAAGTTCTACCAAAACCAATTTTTGACGCACTATATAATTCATCTTATTATTTAATTTTCTAACAGCCAACCTTAACAGAGTGGCTTTTTTTTACGCAAATTGGTATTTTATGTATCCAAGTGTCACACCTATCAGATTTTGTGATTTTTTGTTATTTGCAAAAAGCTCCCAGAACATATAACAATCCCCAACGTGTTCGGATAAATGTTGAGTCGTTGTGAGTGAGGAAATGGCACTTTTGGCTGTTTTGGCTCTCAAGATACGGTTTCGCAAAAACTTTGTAGTTCATAGAGGCGAGTTCACTCATCCTAGGCAAGTTTTGAGGGAGGCACATGTAAGAAATTACATATGTGTCCCTCAGACACATTTAATTTGTTGTAACTGTTGAAATTTAAATAATTATTATAACGGTAATTATTTAATTTATTGTAACAGCTGGAATTTAAATAATTATCATAACAGTAATTATTTAATATAAAGATTGAATATGATTTATTCCACATTAAGTTATATCAAATCAAAACGGTTTTTTATATTAATATTTCTGATTTATTCTCCTTGATGGGAGGAGAATAATCAGCTATCCAATTAATAACGAGGGTCCCTAGCCTACCTATATAAAGAGTCATGTGTATCCATCTATTGGCACACTCATAGGCATACGCCAGAAGAACTCTCTAAATTTTTTTGTCTTTTTCAGAATTCTTGGTGTTGCAGAAAATTTTCTCGTTCTTCGTCTCGCTTGAACAAAGATATGGCTGGAGATATTTATAATTCTGCTGCTTATTTAATTTAATAGCATTTTATTTATATATATTATGCTTACATGTGGTATCAGAGCCAACCTCTATGCCAATTTATTCAGCTTTTAGTTTTGGGCAATTCTTTGTTGGTTGAATTGTATAAATTTTTTGTGCATAAACTTACCCCTGTTTTGTTCATCTCACGTATTGTTTTTACTATTTTACATGTGTCTAAATTGTTTAAGAAAAACATGAACACTGTAAAGCATGAAAGCTACACCATTTTGTGCACAGAAACCCAGCTTGTTTTGTCTTGAAATTATCTAGATAATTACATGTTGTAAAGCCTGTTTAGTAAAATAGCACTAAAGAAATGATGTTCACGCACATATTCTGGAAACCCTGGAGAATTACTATTCGGATCCACTGCCGTGAAACCTCCGCTGACCACTGACCACCGCCCGATCTCACCATCACCACCAGCATACAAAAGCCGCCGGTATACAGAAGGCGCCGTCCGTCCAAGGAGTGGTTGTTTCCAGCAGCCTTTCTCCGTCACCAGGATCGGTGGCCCTCACTAGTTGTTTTCAGTGCCAACGGCGACCCCTCTAGGTCACTGTTGCTGCTAAGCAGCGACCCATCAAGGCGGCAGCAAAACGACGGCCGGCGTCCGGTAAAAAAAAAAAACTGAGGAGAAGAAGATCGGGCAATGCAGAGAAAAATACGGGTCGGGTTTGGTCACTGGGTAGGGTTTCGACCCATTAAGTTTTCTGTGTCTGGTTTTCGGGTTGGGTCTTAAAGTTTTCGGTTTTTTGGGCTACTGGGTATGGGTTTATTTCAACCCAAACCCAAACCAGTTTTATAAATAAAAAAATTAATAATAATAAAAAAAAATTAAAAAAAAAAAAAGAAAAAGAAAAAGAAAAACTGGATCATTAAGGGGGCTGACCCAAAAGCCCAAGTGGCCCATCCAGATTAAAAAAAAAAAAAAAAAAAAAATTGGGCTCATGTGGTGTGGGGTTTAGAACTTGGGCTCTCTAAAAGGTTTAAGACTACTAGGACCATTGGGTCATAAGATTTATTATGTCTTCATATTACAATTTCATTTCTCTTATTTTTACATTACTCAGTATTAAAATTATTGTTTCTTTAATACTTGAACATAGGAATATATTTAATTGTTTAATTTATATTGTTTAATTATAAATTGCTTGATGCCTAGACTTAAGAATAATTAACAATATCATATATGCTGGCGTGTTTACAGTAATATCAAAGAATGCAATGTCTAGAAAAGTTCTAGCTATGAAAGTCTTGAGATTTAAGTGTGTCTATTGTGACCCCCCTCACTTTCATGGGAACTCACCTGGTTGCACCTTGAAAAATGTTGTTTACCTCATTTAGGTATTGGTTTGTTATATTCTTGAGACTATTTTTGGGCATTTATACAGTTAATAAATGTTAATGAAGTCGTAATTATTATAATATTTTTAGGAAAGCCACAGCATCCCAATTTTAAAATAATAATTACATCAGGGTTATACACATGAACTTCATAAAGAAAAATTAATATCGATTATGTAATTAATTCATAAATTTAATTGCTTATCCCCACAAGGAAGCTTTTATTTTTATGACTTAGTTAGAATAAGATAACAAATTTAATATTAAAAATAAAATTTCTCTTAGGCCCACAAGTACGGAGAATTTCATTTATTAATGTTTAAATTTATTAGTCTTATTAATAAAGGGTAAATTTTATGCTTGATGCAATCTTTACCCACAGGTAGGTTGAAATTTACTATTTACTATTAAATTAGCATTGGTTAATTTAAACTAAAGTTAAAATTCATAGCATTAAAATTTTTTCCTTGATTATTGCAGCTATTTCTACTACTGCTATTCTAGAAAGTACTGTTCCAATGCTTAATGGAAACAATTTTTCTGAGTGGAAAGAAAATTTACTTTTCTATTTGGGGTGTTTAGAACTTGATTTGGCGCTCCGTGTGGACGAACCACCTGCCCTCACGGATATTAGTTCGCCATTAAAAGTTACGAAGCATGAGAGGTGAGAGCGATCTAATCGCCTAAGTCTCATGTTTATGAAGTCTCACGTAACTAAGGGCATTAGGGGTTCTATCCCTGAATGCAATAAGGCAACAAAGTTCATGCAGGCCATTGAGGAACAATTTGTAAGTTTCGATAAGGCATTGGCAAGCACCCTAATGAAGAAACTCTCAAGTAAAAACTTTGATAGATCCAGAAGTGTGCGAGAGCACATTATGGAAATGAGGGACATGGCAGCTCAACTGAAGTCCCTAGAGGTTGATATTTCCGAGTCCTTCTTAGTTCATTTCATCTTAAACTCACTCCCGACTGAGTATACTCTTTTTAAGATATCCTATAACACACATAAAGATAAATGGTCAGTGAATGAACTTCTGACCATGTGTATTCAGGAGGAAGAAAGGCTAAAGCATGAGAAACCACAAAGTTTTCACTTTGTGGCTACTCATGATAAGGGAAAGAGTAAAAGAGGCAAAAGTGTCCTGCATCTCAAGAAAGATAACAAGTTGTCAATCAAGAAAAATGACAATAAAGATACTTGTTTCTTTTGCAAGAAAGGGGGGCATATGAAGAAGGATTGCCCAAAGTACAAAAGATGGCTTAAAAAGAAAGGTAATATCATATCTCTAGTATGTCATGAATCTTTTTTTGTTGAGGCTCCTTGTAATACATGGTGGATTGATTCTGGTTCTACAATCCATATTGTTAATACAATGTAGGGTTTTCTCATCACAAGGAAACCGGCAAGCAATGAGCAATGGGTCTATTCCGGAAATAAGTTGTTTTCTCGTGTAGAAGCGGTTGGGACCTTTAGATTGATTTTAAAAACTGGTTATATTTTAGATTTGAAAAATGTATTTTTTATTCCATGCTTCTCTAGAAACTTAATTTCGATTTCTAAACTGGATGTTATTGGTTTTAGTTTTTGGTTTATAAACTCTACCTTTAGTATTTTTAAAGGTGAAAATTGTATTGGTGGTAGAACCAAAATTGATAGTTTATTCAAAATTGATCTAGATCCTAACTTTGAAAACAATCATTTATCATTGCATTCTAGTGTTGGCACAAAGAGGAGCCTTGTGAATGAAAACTCCGCTTTGTTATGACACAGGAGATTGTGACATATCTCCATAGAGAGAATCAAAAGATTAGTAAGTGATGGAGTCTTAAAAACTCTTGATTTTACTAATTTTGGTACTTGTGTGAATTGCATAAAGGAAAAACAAACCAACAAGACCACTAAAGGTGCCAAAAGGAGTTTTGAGATTCTTGAAATCATACATACAGATATATATGGACCTTTTCCTACTCCCTGCCTAAATGGTCAAAGATATTTTATATCTTTTATTGATGACCATACACGGTATATGTATCTCTACTTTCTAAATGATAAGGCTGAAGCACTCAATGCTTTCAAGACCTATAAGGTAGAAGTAGAGAAACAAAAGGAAGAGAAAATCAAGATCGTAAGATCTGATAGAGGCAGAGAGTACTATGGAAGGTACACAGAAATGGGACAAATGATAGATCCATTTGAGCAATTTCTTGAAGAAGAAGGCATTGTTGCTCAATACACAATGTCTGGCACACCATAACAAAATGGTGTAGCAGAAAGAAGAAATTGCACACTTATGGACATGGTAAGGAGCATGCTCAGTAATTCTGAGTTACCTTTATTTCTATGGAATGAAGCCTTAAAAACTGTTGTGTATGTATTAAACCAGGTACCATCCAAGGCTGTCCCTAAGACACCTTTTGAATTATGGAATGGATGGAAACCAAGTTTAAATCACTTACACATATGGGGTTGTCCTGCTAAAGTGAGGATTTACAATCCAAATATAAAGAAGTTAGACCCAAGGACAACCAGCGGTCATTTTATCGACTATGCAGTCAACTCCAAAGGATTTAGATTTTATTGTCCTTCTAATAATACTAGAATTGTTGAGTCTATGAATACAAAATTCTTAGAGGATCTTGAACATAATGGGAGTACTTATCCTCAAAGGATTGAATTAGAGGAAGCACAAGAGTTGACTAATGCTCATTTATCTAAAGGACGTTTGATTATGCTTAAGGAAATCCAAACAGATTGCCTTGAACCACAATCAATTTCAGAGCAATCAACTCATGAGGAACAAGTTCATATTGAATCTACTCAAACCCCTCCAAATGAGGAGGAAGTAGGATTAAGAAGATCTTCTAGAATAATTAGACCAACAATCTCTAGTGATTATATTGTATACCTTCAAGAGTCCGATTTTGATGTTAGGCCTAAGGATGATCCAAATTCATTTTCACAAGCCATGAGTGGAGAACATTCAACATTATGGTTAAAAGCCATGAAGGAAGAAATGGAATCCATGGCTAAAAATCAAGTCTGGGATCTTGTTGACTTACCAAAGAATGCTGTAGTCATAGGCTGCAAATGGGTTTACAAAACCAAAAGGGATGCTTCTGATAATGTTGAACGATATAGAGCTAGACTTGTGGCCAAGGGTTTCACACAAAAGGAAGGCACTGATTATCATGAAACATTTTCTCCAATATCCAAGAAGGATTCATTTAGGATAATTATGGCATGAGTAGCTCATTTTGGTCTAGAGTTACATCAAATGGATGTAAAAATAGCTTTTCTGAATGGGGATCTTGAAGAAGAGGTTTACATGAAACAACCTGAAGGTTTTGATGATAACACTCAAAATGCTTGCAAACTAAATAAATCTATATATGAACTAAAACAAGACTCCCGTCAATGGTATATTAAATTTCACAAAGTTATTACCTCATTTGGTTTTATTGAGAACTTTGTTGACCAATGTATATACCTTAAGGTCAGTGGGAGTAAAGTCATATTTTTAGTCTTATATATAGATGATATTTTACTTGCAAGTAATGATTTAGGTTTTCTACATGAAACCAAACAGTTCCTTTCTCAAAATTTTGAAATGAAGGATTTGGTTAAAGCCTTGTATGTCATTGGCATAGAGATTCATAGAGACAGAAAACAAAGAATATTAAAACTGTCTCAAAAGGCCTACATTGAAAAGGTTTTGGAAAGATTCAGAATGAAGAACTGTTCGGCTTCTGTAGCACCTATTATTAAAGGAGACAAATTTAGTAACGATCAATGTCCCCGAAATGCATCGGAACAGGTGCAGATGAAGAACATTCCATATGCATCTGCAATTAGCAGTCTATTGTATGCACAAGTTTGCACTAGACCTGACATTGCAATGGCAGTTGGAATGTTGGGTCGATATCAAAGCAACCCAGGAATGAAACATTGGAAAGCTGCAAAGAAAGTCATGCGGTATTTGCAAGGAACCAAAGACTACGGTTTGACATTCAGACACACTAACCATTTGCAGGTGGTTAGGTATTCAGATTCAGATTTTGTTGGATGTGTAGATAGTAGAAAATCTACTTCAGAGTATATCTTTCTCTTGGCTGGAGGGGCTATATCCTGGAGAAGTAACAAGCAAACTATAGTTGCTACATCTACAATGGAAGCAGAATTTATTGCGTGCTATGAAACCACTACACAGGCACTATGGTTAAGAAATTTTATTGGTGGTCTCAAAATTGTCGATTCTATAACGAGACCAATCAAGATCTTTTGCGATAATCGTGCTGCCATATTCTTTTCTAAGAATAATAAAAGTGGAAGTAGAAGTAAGCATATCGACATCAAGTATCTTTGTGTGTGAGAGAACATCAAAAGAAATGAAGTGTTTATTGAGCATATCAGTACTGAATTGATGATTGCAGATCCTATGACTAAAGGTTTATCGGTAAAGCTGTTTAAAAGTCATGTGGAGCATATGGGACTCATTGATTCATTTTGTACCTAGTTCTTTCTAATTTGTCTATAGACATCAAGTTATTGTTAATAAAATTTGTGCACATTTGTTACATTATCCATGGGGATAAAATTAAAGTTAGACCCGAATAACTTATAGGAAGTTTATTCATAAAGTTTGATTGCCATATAGTACTCATTTAAGGAATAGGGGTGTGCAAAACCCGCCCGTACCCGCGAACCCGCCCGGCCCCGCACCAACCCTCACCGTCAATAACGGATATAAGACATTTTTAAAAAAGTGCGGATCCTAAATATGCCAACCCGTGATTTATGGGGCGGGTTGCGGTATTAAATTTTTTCCCACCCGCACACCCGCCCCGCCCCGCAATCCCTTTATACTCGTACCATCAAATTTTTCCCAAAAAAATTATAAGAGTCACGAATTGCCCAAGTTGTGTACCTTTGATTTCATTCAATAGAGTTTTGCACTATCCATTTCATCTCTATTCTTATTCCATTCTTATATATATTTCAATCTCTACATTTTCACATACACATACCCATTCAATTTACAATCATAGAAAAGAATAAAAAAGTTATTTATAGTTGGGTTTGTTGATAATTTTGGTTATTTCTTCTTGTTCTTGTTTGCTAGTGAGGTTGATTCAATTGGAATTTTCAAATTTTTAACTGGGTTAGCAAGTTTAGGAATTATTTTTTTGGTTTTCGGCCCCCAAAAAAAAGAAAGAAGAATACCCGAACCCGCATGAACCCGTCCCGATCCGCGCTACCCTAGGCCCAACGGGTTGACCATTCACTATGCGGGTTGCGGATCTCGATTTTCAAACCCGTTCACTACGGGGCGGGTTGTGAAAAACATGCAAATCCGGCCCAATCCGACCCGCGCCCACCCCTATTAAGGAATATTTTATATGTAATATATGGAAGGGACGACTTATTATATAAAGTTTTATCGCCATGATTCATGTGTAGTATTCCTTATGTGAATAGGAGGATTTCATGAATGGTTGAAATAAATAAAGTGATAATCATATTGAAGAATCGGACATCATAAGGAATTATATGTGTCATAAGGGCCAAGTGAGAGAATGTAAGAAATTACATATGTATCCCTCAGACACATTTAATTTGTTGTAACGGTTGAAATTTAAATAATTATCATAATGGTAATTATTTAATATAAAGATTGAATATGATTTATTCCACATTAAGTTATATGAAATCAAAACGGTTTTTTATATTAATATTTCTGATTTATTCTCCTTGGTGAGAGGAGAATAATCAACTATCTAACTAATAACGAGGGTCCCTAGCCTACCTATATAAAGAGCCATGTGTATCCATCTATTAACACACTCATAAGCATAGGCCAGAAGAACTCTCTAAATTTTTTTGTCTTTTTCAGAATTCTTGGTGTTGCAAAAAATTTCCTCGTTCTTCGTCTCGCTTAAACAAAGATATGGCTGGAGGTATTTATAATTCCGCTGCTTATTTAATTTAATAGCATTTTATTTATATATATTATGCTTACAGCACAAACATGCATTGAGGATTTCAAGCAAAGCTTTGAGACAAAGGAAGAAGTTTCCGCTCACATGTCTATCCCATTACCAGGTGCGTGGCTAGCTACGCCTTCTGGAATTGTGAAAGTGGATTGGGATGCAGCAGTGGATGCAAAGTGTAGCCGTATAGGTGTGGGAATCATTATACGGGACTGAATGGGACATGTACTAGCTGCTCGTAGCACCACACATTTTCTTCAAGCAAATCCTACCATGGCCGAAGAGTAGGAAACACTCCAAGCGGTGATTTTTAGTAAGGAAGCGAGTTTTTTGATATTCTCATGGAGGGTGATGCTCTATAAATTGTCAATGAGAGCAAAATGGAGTTGCAACATACGAGTAGGTATGGACATTTTGTGGAGGGCATTAGATCAACTCATGTCGTAAATTTGATTTGGTTGAAAGAAATTCTTCCTATCATTTATAATATTGTAACTAGAGAATTTGTTGTTCCTAATTTTATTATCCGAGTTTTATGTGGTCTTATTGTTAATTTCGGTTTTAATTCATGTCGAATTTATTAGCCATGTAAAAAATTGTTATCCCTCAATTTTTTATTTTTTTTTTCCTTTAGATGGTAAGAGTTGTTCAACCAATCGTAGCAGTGAAAATCGTATTCGGATGATTAAACAAGCATTGGATTAGTAGGTTCCATTAAGGATCCTATAATCATTTTGAAATTATTTATTATTTTAGTTAAACGGTAAAAGATTAATCTCAATATTCATCACTTTTGGATAATCATAATTTTTTCTTATTCCATTATATCTCATTAAATAATTTACTAAGAAGTTAAAATTTAAATTAGTTAATTGAAAATTTAAATTACGAAGAACTCCCACTAGCCATTTTCCATTTAACTTGTCTTTGCAAGGTCGTCGTGGTGCATCTTCAGCCGTCCGATCATTATCCGACGGCTTTGATCCGCCAACTGCACTCTTACTTTGCCCCCTTTCATCTTCATCTCTGTCCCTCCCTCTCTCTCTCAAAAAAAAAAAAAAAAAAAAACCCTAAAGCAAGAGTCTTTGTTGATATTTCTGGTCCTAATTGCACAGGCTCAGCCCATGGAATCAGAGTCTCCAGGTAAAGATGAAAATTCTTATTTCGAAAGCTCATCCAATTGGTCTGAATGAGCAATTTGTAGAGCTAAGCAAAGAAAACGTTGCTTTTTTGCGCAGTTTGTTTTGATGAGCTTGATGAAGTTATTGCTAAAGGATCGCTAGACTTTGAAGAATGGGCATCGCTTATTTCAGAGGTTGAGAAAACGTATCCTGTAAGTCGCATGCCCCGCTTCAGAATATTGTAAGATTATTCTATTCTGAGTTTTTTTTTTTGTTTTTAATTTCTTGTCAATTGTCCTATGTTAGAAAATTTTCAACTTTAGCCATATAAATGTATGTGTATGTATGAATTTTTGATTGAGAATGGTGCTCAAGGGAGTGAGCTTCTGCTTTCGGTATGCAAGAAAGTGAACAGAGATAGAGATAGGTCTATGTAATAACTTTTTTCTAATTTTGGTAGCTGAGCTAACTGGCATCTCAGAATTTAGATACTTTTGCATATTTGTTTTGGTTTGTGTTCAAAGGTGTTACTCAAACTCTTTGTTGAGTTTCTTCCCCTTGTAGAGGAAATCATAATGATCTACTCTGAATTGTACTTATTGCTGCTTGTATGATCATTTGCAACCTGTGTAACCTATACAGAATCCCGAGCTCATGTTGCAAAACGCATGGAAGAAGTGAAAAAACAACTTTTTTCCATTTACTTATTTATTTATTTTTTTGAAGTATCTCCGGGTTGGTTTCACACTAGAAGCAAGAAATTCAGATTGTAATATATGCTTCTGGAGAGGGAGGGCGGTTAGAGATCCCAGGAAGGAAATTCATGTACTTGTACCCCTCCTGAGATTGTTTTGCTTGAAAGGGGTGTATGGCCCTTGTAAATGTGGTGTTGATTTTGAATGTGGACCCAATTTGCTTAATGTTGATACACTGGCATGAAAGAACAATTGAATTTTCAAGAGAATGGAGCTTACCACTTATACAAGTGGATGGCTCTTCTTAGTTGTCTTCCATATTTTTTCTTTTGGAAATTCTTTGTTCATTAAATCTTAGAGGGTAGTTATTTTTGGGGGTCCTCTTACATATATATCAGGCGTATTTGAAGATGCTCTTCTGTTTTGATAAACTCAACTTGCTCATCAAAAAGAAAAAAAAAATAGAAGAAAAAAAAGTTGTACTTCATGCCATTCTTACGGTTGAAAATTTTGATAAATATAGATTCCTTCATTATGAATTGCATGTGTAGAAGATCTGACGAACTGGTGGACCATTTCCCGTTTCAAATATTCAGTAGCAAGTGAGATGTGGCAGTTGACTTTCACATTGTTCGCTGTGCATCAAGTGACGCCAAGGTCTCGAACAAAACTAATGGTTTGAGATATTTGGAGAATAGACACAAGATTCTTAGAACATTATATCTGTGCTTGATTGGAACTATGTGGATGGAGAGGAATAGCCAAGCTTTCGACAGAAATGACAATCCTATACATGCACAAGATCAAATTTGACTTTTCTTGGGACCCTTTTTAATTTTTCTGGAAGGGCATCTTTTTTTTCTATTTTATCTCCTGATTTGTTAAATTCTGTGTCTTTTGTCTGTTTACGCACCTTGAGGGGTAGAGTTCGTTTGCTCATCGCGTGCACTTGGACACTACTCTCCTAAAGATTTCCTTTTAGAGTTTATGATTTATAAAGAAATGTTTATTCAAATCTATTAGGATGACTTGGCTCTAGTGGGTACATTTTGATTAGTCTTTCAACTTTACTGCCATTGCTTCAGTTACTATTAATTATTGATTTTTGCTGCTCCTAGATTAGTTCTTATACCGACTGCAAATGAGATATTTTTTGCAACTACTGCAGGATGACATTCAAAAAATATGCTTAGTTTATGACTCCTTCTTGTCCGAGTTTCCCTTATGCCACAGATACTGGAGGAAGTACGCTGAGCATAAGACACGCTTATGCACTGTTGACAAGGTTGTTGAAATCTTTGAACGAGCTGTCCAATCGGCACCGTACTCTGTTGGTGTGTGGCTTGATTTCTGTAGCTTCAGTTTATCAGTTTTTGAGGATCCATCTGATATTCGTAGGTAATCTTAATAATCAGGAGACTTGAGTTAGCTTCCCCAAGAACTGCTAGCTGTATATACTGTGCGACATGCATTATTGATGCTCTTGGAGTTCTCAGTTATATGAATATAATCTAGGAAGCTGAACCGTGCTACTTCACTTTCCAACCAAGAAATTGGGAAGGAATTTAATTAATATGTTTCTTTCTAATCATTATTAAAGGGGGATTTTATTTTTTATTTTTTTATATTAAAACAAAGTTCACAATCGTTTTCGGTATCATCTGTCATCTCAACAATGCACCTTGAAGAGTGGTAGCTGCAGGTACCACTTGTGGCAGGATTAATTTGTGCATAGATAGACAAGTTCTTTGGGGTCTGAATAGTTTGAAAAAAAAAATATCTCTAAACAATACTTGATATATTTGTAGATATGTATTGAAGAGTGTATGAGGAAAAACTAAGAATAAACTTGAACCATTTTTCTTTTTTGAAATTGTATCACCCAGGTTTTTCAAGCTGTATGAATTCCATGTTTTATATATTGTTGCAATCAAAGAAGGTAGAAAGTAAGGGTCCGTTTGGTAAACGGCTAGAAAACTCTGTTCACTTCTGAAATGCTGAAAACTCTTCTCAAAACTGGTAAATCAAACGAGTTTCCAGATGTAGCCTCCAGCACTAACACATTTTTCAAAACAAACTAAAAAACTCTTCTCAAAAACCAAAACATTTCTCAAAAAAATAAAACTCGACATTTTTTTTAATAAAAATGGTACTCTGACCGCTATGTGGTGGCCACTGCACAATGGCCACACATTTGGCCACTGTGTGGTGGCCACCAACCAGTCCTGGCATCCTTGCGGTGGTTGCCGGAGCACCACCACAGTGGCCGCACCGCCACTCCAATGCTACAATTTTTGAAGATTTGTTTATTTTAAAAAATATTTCTCAATTTTTTAATTTTTACAAAACACTCAAAATTTTACCAAACCAATTTTCAATGTTTCTTAAATGTGGTCCCCACAAAATAAATTCTCAACTTTACCTTTTTCAAAATACTTCTCAAAAGTTTACCAAACAGACCCTAATATTCCTTACAAGAAAAAGAGAAATTTGAAGAAAATTTGGTCATTTGTGGGCTTTAAGAAAGAAGTCTCTTTGGATTTTCAAGCTTTCCTGTTAACATTTGGGTAACTCTAGGAAGTGAACATTGGTATGGATTGTTTGTTCCAAAATTTTCATTAGTCAAATAAACTCATTATCAAGAGACTAGACAGCATGTTGCAATTGCCACCCCTTTCTATGTATAATCTGGACAACCATTATTTAATTTTTTGGGTTGATATGCCATGTTATTTTTGTACTTATTGTTGGCCTGGCTGGATAGCAATGGTCTACTTTTAGTTTGGTTATCACCAATAATTTAAATCATGTTTGGGTTTTCTCTTGGTGAGTTTAGGGTAATGACCATTGCCAGTTCACTTGATGCTAACATTAAAGTAGTAATAAGACATCATTATATATAAGCTAATGTCTATGTAATCTTTTCTCCTGTTGTACAATGGTTTAAACAATATTTATTGATGAAGGCACAATATATAAGTTTGCTTCTTTGTTTATTGTGTGCTAGTATTTTTACTTTTAAAGTAATTGCATGTTTTGCAATTGAAATGTTATTCTCCTCATCATGCTGTACTTGTCAAGACATTGGATCCTCTTGATTAATGAGATGTATATAGCCATTCGAAGGAATGATGGTTTCCTCTTCTTCTTTGTTCTTTTTTGTCTACTAGATTGTTTCAAAGGGGCATGTCCTTTGTTGGAAAAGATTACTCGTGCCATACTTTGTGGGACAAATACATTCAATTTGAGTTTTCTCAACAGCAGTGGAGTTCATTAGCACACATTTACATGCAAGCTCTGCGATTCCCAACCAAAAAGCTGCATCACTATTATGATTGGTATATTCCTTGTTTTTCTTAATTTCTTTTGCCTAATTACTTAAGGTACCTCAAAGTGTATGGGGTATGAAAAGTGAAAAGGTTGTTATACAAACTGTTTAAAAGAATGTTCCTGATTACAAGTATGATTCTTATTTTTCATACTCTTATCACATTTTTTTATGAACAACTGAACAAACCAAATAAAATGATCCTTTTCATTTGCAGCAAACACGCTAAGGAATTTCCATGCACTAGCATTATGTACTCAGTTTTATTTTAAAAACTCTGCCATGATCAACCAAAGAGCTCAAAAGAAGCAGTAGTCCACCACTTCTTCCAGTTGACCTTAAGGCACCATTCTATCCTCATGGCACATTATTGACCATTATTCAAATAAATTGAAGGCCCAAAACAGGTTGTTGCAAATAAATCATATTACGATTAATCGTGATAAATGTCCCAGCTGTGAAATGGGCTGGTGGATACATTGCCAGTATGTCAAGATGGATTGTTTGATACTGCTAGCATGTTGTGCAAACTAAAGGATACATAGTGGATCCCTTATTACTTGTATCTTTCAATAGCAATATCTGCTTATCCAAAGAAAATGAAAAGTTCCAAATAATTAATTGAAATTATTAATTATGAGAAACTTTGGGATTCATAACTTTTTCTCATTTTGAACCACCATGTAATTTGGTTGGATAGATAGAGAGCAAAGGTACTATTAGCATAGAAAGTGAAGATGGCTATAGCTTATTATGTTAGTCAAGTAAATGAGTACATTACTGGATGTGATATAGGTTTATGTCTATATCTTTATTATTCAGTGAGTAGGTCAATAAATATGCTAGCCTTCGCTTATCCAAAAGAAAAAACCAAAAAGAAAAAAAAGAGACTGCATGCCTATTTGTCTATTCTATTTTTTTTTTCTACCTCTTCCCCATCATTTGACTATTCCAATGTGCGCATGAAGTAATTTAGTAATGTGTGATGACCACTAATGAGTAATGCTATACATCACCCCCCCCCCCCCCCCCCCCCAACCCCAATCCCCCAATGTATTCCTAGCAGTTGAATTTATCTCTAAATGGATACTCCTTTTATTGTGATTCCAGCCCAACATTTTACCATCATTTTTCTTCTGTTTGTTTGTCCATTTAAATTGTGTGCTTACCAGATATTAGTTCCATTTATCTTCAGTTTTAAGAAGTTGGTTGCCTTTTTGGAAAAGGAGATGGAATGCCAGAGCATTTCTTCTGTTGAAAAATTAGAAGCAGAGCCTGTGCTTGATAACAAAGTGCCAATATGTTTCAAGAATGATGAGATTTCTTCAATCGTAAAAGACCTGTTGGATCCATCTGCTGGATTTGCAAGATCTAAAGCACTGCAGAAATATCTCTCAGTGGGAGAATGGTTATACAAGGAAGCATGCCAGCTGGCCGACAAATTTTGCTGTTTTGAAGCTAATATTCGGAGGTCTTATTTCCATGTCAAGCCTCTAGATGCCAGCCAAATGGAGAATTGGCATCGCTATCTGGACTTTGTTGAGATGCAAGGAGATTTTGACTGGGTATCATTTTATATTATCAGTGTGCTTATCTGGACTACTAGACTCCCCTTCCTCTTTTTCTTAGGATGTCTAAAACCTTTTCTCTTATGCTGATAGGCTGTTAAACTTTATGAGAGGTGCTTGATTCCCTGTGCCAGTTATCCTGAATTCTGGATGCGTTATGTGAAATTCATGGAATCTAAGGGAGGAAGAGAAATAGCCAATCATGCTATGGACCGATCGACACTAATTTTTCTGAAGGTGTGTTCCTGATAAACATATTTATATTTTTCCATTGCACCAAATTTTATTAATTTCATTGTAATTCTGTCGTTTGGTTTTTGTTTAAATTATAAAGCTATTGCACCAACATTTCTTACTTGACAGCTGGTCTGACAAATTACGATTCCCCGTCCTTAAGTTACTGTCTTAATGTGCAGGTTTTGAGGAAACCATCCTACCTCAATATTTCAACTTTCCAATACCACCCTGTAATTTTAGATTGAAAACTTAAAAAGCAATCATATTTCTTGTCATAAATACAGTTGACAAAGACTGATGGTGGAAGTGTGGAAACTCTTCTTGTTTTTCGGGAAATGGACATATTTTGGGACAGTCATAAAAGAAAATGTGCTTTCATTTAGGGATGGAAGGAGTAGAAAACTGACATATGTCATTTCACCTTTTCTGTAATTAGGTTATGCAACATATCTTAACTTTTACTCTTCTTATGCTGTCAAAAAGCATACTTCAAAGTAGTTTAAAATGTGAACTTTATTAAAATTCTCTCAGTAGGTGTGCATGATAAAGATAAAAAAAAATAAAAATAAAAAATGAATTATTTATTATTGGTAAGTTACACATGCTCCCAGTAGGTCCTGAACTTACAGCGTCACCCTCCATCTCATTCTAAGGGGGAGGAACTACCTCTGAGCTAGAGCTCATTTGCCCCAAAAAAACAAAGAGAAATACAGGGAGAGGGAGAGCGAGGTATATACATGAAACAAGTAATAGTTTACACTTGTTTGTATTTTGTGATGTAAATTTCTGATAAAAGGTTTATTAGGAGTAAACATAATATGTTAATAACAAGAAATCCATAACTACTAACATCTAATGTTGTAGGAAATCTTTTGGAGTAATGCCCCATCTTTGCATAATGAAAAACTGAAACCCTTATGGCATGAATGGGAATTTGCTCGGGGGTTGAGAGTGTTAAGGATAGAATAGTCAACTCACATCCCATGCCAACAGCCGCATCTACCATCTCAAGTTCACTCATGGACAGCACACAAACCCTAGCAGCCGCCGCACAAACCCTAGATCAATCAACTGTGAATCAAGGCAATCTTCCCCAACAATCACACACTCGGATACTCTCTCCATATAAAACCTACAGCTAGCATTATTCTCTCGCAACTTTCCTATTGTACCTCAACGGCTATATTACCATATCTACCTTCCTAGAATAGAATAATTCTTACCTTATGTAAATGACAGTGTACACGGCATATATGTACTTGTAAATCCTTATAAATATACATCAATACAAAACCCTAAGTATCAAGTGCTTAAGGTCTTTTACCCTAGTTTTGTATTAGTTTACATGGTATCAGAGCCTACCAACAGCCAACGCTCATCCATGGCCACTGTCACTCCTCCTACCGCCGCCGCTCTTACTACTTCAGACCTCATGCCCAATGTCACTCAACTTGGAAGCATCAAATTAGAAGGTCCTAACTATCTCGGATGGGTTGCTCAATTTCAACCTATCTTGTGTGGTTACGAACTCCAAGGCCTACTGGATGGATCAGATCCATGCCCTCCTAAACTCATTGCCAATGCAACTGGTAATGGTGAAATTCCGAATCCAGCCTATGTTTCATGGCTGCGAAGAGATCAGCAATTGCTGAATCTTATTATCTGCTCTCTTGCTCCTCCATTGGTACCTTCGATGTACGGTTTAAAAACATCGCAGCTTGCCTGGAGCAGTTTGGCAACACGGTTTGCAGCACAATCAAAATCCAGAATTTCCCATCTCAAGCGCCAGTTACAACGCTTGCAGCAAGGTAACAAAACCTGCACTGAATACCTCAGCCAAGCCAAAACTTGGTCTGACGAACTTTCAACAGTGAGAAAACCCGTTGAAGATGATGATCTCATCTCCTATGTTATCAACAGTATTAATCCTACCTACAACTCTTTTGTTACTGCCTTTACTTTACGTGACCGTGAAACCACCTTTCATGACTTCCAATCTGAATTGTTGAGCCATGAAATTCTCCTTCAAAATCAGCAACAAAACCTTAACCCTGAAGCAGGATCCTTTGCCCTTCATGTCAACCGCTTTCGACCACCTCATCAACCCAACAATTTCCATAGTCCTCCCAACTTTCGTCCCAGCCCCAACAACTTCAGCAAACCAAAACCCTTCCCACGTCCCCCTGGTCAATTTCGCCAGTCAACCCCTCCTAATCCCTACTCCCCAAGACATCCAACTCCACCCTCACCCAATACTTCTTTTGGCAATCACCCCACCAATGGTGCTGCTCAACCCCCGCGTCAGTACTCTCCTTGCCAAATCTGTGGCAAAACCAGCCACCGTGCCCTAGACTTTTATCATCGCATGGACTACGCCTACCAAGGCCGTCACCCACCAATGCAACTTGCTACCATGACTGCTCAGACTAATGAAGAGTTCACTAATCAAGAATGGCTTGCTGACTCCAGTGCCAACACACATATCACAGCCGACTCATCTCTCCTCACTGAATCTCAACCGTTTGATGGCTCCGAAACTGTTGGCGTCGATAATGGCACAGGTTTGCTTATTCACAACACCGGTTCTTCCATTGTTCAATCCCCTAATTCTGCATCCTCTAAACTTCTCCTCTCACAAATTTTACATTGCCCGGCTGCTTCTGCAAACTTACTTTCTATTAATAAATTCTGTAAAGACAACAAATACTGGTTTGCTCTAACTGATATTGATTTTACTGTGAAGGATAATTTAACAGGGAAAATTCTGCTCCACGGACCCAGTGAAAATGGGTTGTACCCCATCCGGTTGCACCCTCACTCCTTGAATAAGGCATCCGGGCTCACTGCCCTCCTTGGTGTCAAAACCACTGACATGGTTTGGCATCAGCGACCGAGACACCCTTCTATCTCTATTTTACAGCATCTGTTTCGTCATCAGCACCTTTCTCTTCTTGGTTCAGTCAATCAGTCCACTGTGTGTGAATGTTGTCAACTTGGCAAGTCCAAACAACTTCCGTTTTCAGAGTCCATTAGAAGTTCCTCGAGTCCTTTAGAAGTAATCCACTCCGATGTATGGACCTCTCCGGTTCCATCACTGAGTGGGTGCAAATTTTATGTTTTGTTTATTGATGAATACAACCGGTTTACTTGGTTGTATCCTATTATGAATAAAAGTGAAGTTTTTCAGTGCTTTATTAAATTTAAATTACTTGTTGAAAATCTATTCTCTACTACTATTAAATACTTTCAAACTGATAATGGTGGAGAATATACCTCCACCACCTTCAAACAATTTTTGCACCAAAATGGCATTTTTCACCGACTCACATGCCCACACACCTCTCAGCAAAATGGTATTGCTGAGAGAAACATAGACACATAGTTGAAACCGGCTTGACCCTCCTTGCTCAATCCGGTTTACCCCCTAAATACTGGGTAGACTCCTTCCTTACCTCCATTTTTCTTATCAATCGTCTGCCCTCACCAGTCACAAACAACACTTCCCCTTTCTTCAAACTTTTCAATAAAGAACCTGACTACACAATGCTCCGTGCCTTTGGTTGCCTCTGTTATCCCCTGCTTCTTCCCTATGCTGCTCATAAGCTATCCTTCAGAAGCAAGCCCTGCATATTTATTGGCTATGGTGCCAACCAACGTGGCTACCGGTGTCTTGATCCTCACTCTCACAAAATATACCTTTCCCGCAATGTTGTCTTCGATGAAACCAAATTTCCAGCCAAAACACCATCTCTCTCTCACGGGTCCTGTAAAATCACTACAGCCCCCAATACTCCCGTCTTCTTCCAACCTGCTGCTCTTTTCCCCCTACCCTCTTCCCCACTTACGTCTCCTGTCTCCACCGCTCTCCCTACACCTACATCCTCACCTTCTGACCCTACAAACTACACTTCCACTCCACTGCCTCCCTCTGCATCTCCATCCCCAACATCCCATACATCTCTGCCTCTACCATCATCCCCCACCCCTGCCTATCTCCCCTCCCCTATCTTCCCTCCTCCTCTCCCTACCCACCTAGTAGCCCCTAGCAACCGTCCTATCACCCGATCCCAAACCGGATCCTCCAAACCTCGAACTTATCCTAACTTCACCACCTTTCATGCTATCAAACATCCCCTACTCACCTATACCTCTGTCGTCCTTCCACCCGAACCTTCCACATACCGTCAAGCTGCATCCCAACCTGAATGGGTTGCCGCTATGACTGCTGAATTCCAAGCACTCCTCTCCAACAACACTTGGTCTCTTTGTCCCCGCCCTTCCCACCAACATGTTGTCCGCAACAAATGGGTCTACAAGCTCAAACAGAAACCAGATAGCAGCATTGACCGTTACAAAGCCTGTCTCGTCGCCAAAGGCTTTGATCAACTCTCTGGAATTGACTACCATGACACCTTTAGCCCAGTCATAAAACCTCCCACCATTCGGTTACTCATTGCCTTAGCCGTTCAGTTTGATTGGAACATCACACAACTGAATGTCTCCAATGCCTTCCTTCACGGCTACCTTGATGAAGATGTTTATATGAAACAGCCTCAAGGGTTCTTAAACCCTCAGTTCCCCACTTATGTGTGCAAGTTGCATAAAGCTCTCTATGGGCTCAAACAAGCTCCCCGGGCTTGGTTCACCCGGCTCTCTACTTCTCTCTTAGAAATTGGATTTTCTAGTTCTCAAGTTGATCCTTCTCTTTTTACTTTCCTAGAATAGAATAATTCTTACCTTATGTAATGACAGTGTACACGGCATATATGTACTTGTAAATCCTTATAAATATACATCAATACAAAACCCTAAGTATCAAGTGCTTAAGGTCTTTTACCCTAGTTTTGTATTAGTTTACAGAGAGTGGTAGGCATCTCTGTAAGGGAGATGTATGTTCCGTTTGGGTGTTCGATTTTTGAAATCAGAATTGAATTCTTATTTCATTTGCGAATTTCTATGCAAAGAAAATGTGTTTGGATTATGAGTAGAATTTAAATTCTTTTTGAAATTGTGTTTGGGTGTTGGATTTTTAAGATTGAAAAGTAGTGTTTTTTAATGGTAGGATGATTGGAGATGATTGAAGGCATGAAAAGTGTATAATGATTGGTGTTATAAAAAGTAGTGTGGAATAATGATTGAAATAATAATTATTTATTATAAAAATATATTAAAAACTATTATTTAATTTATTATTTGTGTGTAGTGGGTGTACTGTGCAGACATGACGTGTGGGACCCACAAGAAATCAGGCAGTTTTTGAAAAATGACTGCATTTCGGGTTTTTTCCTGGGTTGAATCCGGGTTGGAAGGAAAAAACCTTAAGAGAACTTAAATTCTCTTTGGTTCCCAAACGAACCATTAAGAGTTTCAGTGTTTGAGTAGCATCCCAAACAGAATACATTCCACACTACTTTTGGTGAGCTAACCTTTTTACTGTCAATTCAATTATTATTTACTCCATCTGTCCTGAATTGTTTGTCCACCATAAGAAATCCAACTCATAGCATGACATCAATTTCTTTTTCTATTTGGTAATTAACATGTATACTGTTTGTAACACCCCGGTCCCATATTGGAATGAGATGAATAGTTCACATAGAGTGAATATTTTATAAGAGATGATCATGAGTGTTAAATCCCACATTACCTAGTTACTAAGTGAAACTGAGATTTATAATGGATTATAAGAAAGTTCTAAATTGACTAGTCATTTTTTGGTGATAGCGCAGAAATTGCTAGTTTTTTTTCTAAGTCATAACAAATGGTATTAGAGTCACCTAGTAACACCAAGTCATATGGTACTTGAGCACTTCATGGCGTGGCCCTGACAAAGACGTCGGGGGTTTAAAGTGGGGAGTTTGTAACACCCCGATCACATATTGAAAAGAGATAAATAACTCACATAGAATGAGTAGATTATAAGAGATGGCCATGAGTGTTAAGTCTCACATTGCTTAATTACTATGTGAAATTTGGCTTTATAATGGATTATAGAAAAGCTCTAAATTGACTAGTCTTTTGAGGTGATAGTACAGATGTGGCTAGCGTTTTTTTTCTGGGTCATTACACTATTGGTCACTCACCACCTCATACTTGATGGGTTGTATTAGCCCAAAATCAATTGGCTTAAGGGGACATCATGTACTGCACTATTTTTTAGATAGAAAGCCATTTGTTGTCAAGTACCCTTCCTAAAAACTCGAGAAAACTTCCAAAATTTCCATTTGACTCTAAAAGTCAAAGAAAGCAAAGAATATATTAAGATATTATCTCTTGAATTATACTATTTTAGGTTGTCCTAGATATTGTCCAGATTGGTCCTTTTGACTTTTCATACTAGACAATTCTTGGGATATCTTAAAATGGAAGAGTTAATATTGATTTGTGATGGAGCATTTGGAGAGAAAAAAAGGGCACCTCTTTCAAGATTGCGAGTCCAATGTGCACTGTTTAAAGCCCTCTTTTTTGAGATCTCTCTTAGATTGGGATGTAGTCTTTGTTCCAAATTCCTCTTCAATAGATCTTGTTAATTTTCTAGATTTTAGACGCCTTTAGGGTGGTTGTCTCTCTTGTATTCTTTTTGTGTATAAGAGCTATGCCTTTTTCTCTTAATAAATTATTAATCATGAAAAAAAATATTGATGGTGATGGAATTGGCTTCTCAACTAAAAGGTTTAAATTGGAAATTGTGACTGTCTTGTTCATCTGTAATAGTTAACAGGCAATTCAAGGCATGAACAAGTATGACAAGTTAAATCTTCTTTTGTGCAAGACGTCATAGAAGCTCTTTAATGATTTAGGTCACATGTGGTGTTCCTGTTTAGTGAAAAGTTCCATTGTACTTGGAAATATGTATACACGTCTTCTTTTGCTAAAAGTCATGCTTAGAAAGAAACTCTTTGGCTGTTTCAAGTCTTATAAAAATTAATATTTTAATATTTTTGTTTCCAGAGATCATAGTTTATAAGACATTCAACTGCTAATTAATGTTCTGGGACACAATCAAAATATGAGTGAATAATTTATGCTAGATGTGAACAAAATAGAAGTTATTAGTAGACAAAAACGAGTGCATTTTTGTACACAAGTGATTGGAGGACTGGTACTCTGTTTACATAATAGAATAAACAAGAAAGCAAGTGTTATATATTTGTTAGAGCTTTGTATGTTATATTTGTTGTATTTGTTTGAGATCTATCACAATGGACCTGCTCCTTTCACCACCTATGAGGTTATGTTTTGAAAGTCCCTGAAACAAAATAAGGCATACAGCTACACACGTTTGAAGTACAATCTTAAATGAGTGATGTTTTCCTTAATTAAATCTGTTAACTCGTTTCTCTAGTTAGCCATTTCCTTTTGTATACTCCCAGTGTACTAAGGGATACCTTACGCTTTTTATGAGATTGGCTTATTACATACAAGTGTTAACTTTTTTGCGTAACTTCTGCTGTAATTAAATTATTGACAAAGTATTTCTTTTTCTATTTATATTTTAATCAAAATTTAATTCCTCATTTGACTGATTGTGTGGTGTATGTGATCTTGGGTCCCATAGATGTGTTAAATTTTTTAGGTTTTCCTTACATATATATACAAATCAAATTACTAGAGATATTTTCCTAGTCCAGTCCTGGTGGGAAAATAACATTTTGAGTGAAATAACATTTTGCATTGAAATCATATATTGCACAATGTGAATATATATATATATATTAATGCTAATAAGAACCTGTTATTCTAGATGTATTTTGTCTTGGATACGCTTGAGCAAAACTTGAATGGCATTTTGCAGATTGACTTAATGTCATAATACTTGCTTGTTTTTTTACCACTCCACTTGTGATTTTCTTGATCTTTGGTTAGGTGTATCTCTTGTGTACTTTCTTTGTATCTGGGTTGTGCCTTTGCCCTTTTTAATGAATTTTCAATTACTTATCAAAAAAAAAAATTGCACTGTTCGAACTAACTACAAAACAAGATAATGAAACACTGAAACCTGCCTGATTGCTGGTTTTCATAGGATGCTTTGACTCGATTGCTTTATACATGACTGGAGATGTTTATGGCCCTCCTCATATGTTCGTTGCAGAGAGTGCCAGTGAACCATCTTTTTAATTCCAGGTTTAAGGAGCAAATAGGAGATGTGTTTGGGGCCCGTGCCTCTTTTCTGAAGTTTGAGGCAGTATCAGATTCTGACTTTGTGGAAAATGCTAAAATTAAAGCGAACATGGAAAAGCGTATGGTGTGTAATACACTCTTTTATCATTGAAGGAAAATTTTACTCAATATGCTGCCTTGATGTAGACTAATAAATTATGTGCTTTTGTATTCCAACACTGCCAGGGAAATTTTCAAGCAGCTTCTAATGTATATAAAGAAGCACTAGAAATGGCTGCTATGAAGAAAATGTTGCATTCTCTTCCCATTTTATATGTTCATTTTTCTCGACTTACATATACGGTAGGTGATTTATGCAAGACCAACTTTTTAACATTGAATCTTATCAATTAACATGTATAATTTTTCTAGTTTTAGTTTAATTTTATAAGTTTATATTTCTAGTTATCAAAAACTTTTTTATTGATTTCTCGGGGTGAATTGTTTGCCCAGCTTGTAATAATTTCTGTGTTTCCCCAGAATCAGTCTTTCTTCTTCCTCACAAAAAGATCATAGTCATACTCTCAGAACATTATATTTGTGACCGTGGTGTGCTTGTTTATGTTTGAGATAATGATACACTGAATATTGAGTTCTATTCAGTTGAATATTGAGTTAACAGTTTACTTGAAGAGGAGTAAATATGTAACTCCCAGCTTGATGTTTTAATGGAGTAACTTCTTTCTGTGTTGCGTTCTTTAATTTGCAAATATGTGCTTTTATTTTTTATTTATTGATTCTACATAAATAAGTGCTGATAGAGATGCGCTGATAAGCCTGATATTAGAAATGGACCATATGATCATTGATTTTCACTCTTTTTTTCTTTTTGGTTTACAGAGTACTGGTAGTGCAGATGCTGCCAGAGATATCTTAATAGACGGAATCAAACATGTGCCTCACTGCAAATTACTTCTAAAGGTTCTCATCTTTTTCCATCTAATCATATCATTGCTTCCCAAAATCAATAGACCTGTAGGAAATAATGACTAAATGTCAGCATCAAAGTATCTATCTGCCTAGTTTTCAATTTTTTTTATTACATATTTTTTAAATCTTGAAGTACAAAAGATTGACACAGTTTTTATCACCCTACAAAAGCTTGTGTAAGGGTGACAACCATTGCAGTGCCAAAACAATATTAAAAAGTTAGGTATTTCTTCTGATGCTTGATTGTTACTTTGCAGGAGCTGATAAATTTCACAATGATGCATGAAGGACCAAGGCACATAAATGTGGTAGAGTCTGTCATAGCTAATGCAATATCTCAAGGGCCAGGCATATCTCAAGGACTGGATGCGAAAGATGCGGAGGATATTTCAAGCTTATATTTAGAGGTCAAAATCTCTCTTTGAACTCGTATATGCTGCAGTGTCCTTTATTCTGTTCATGAGCAATTTAGTATGAAGTGGCAAAAATTTCTCTTTTCTTTTTCTTTTTTGGGGAGGAAGTGTGATATCTTCATGGTTTGTGAGTATGTATGTTTCTCTTCCCTGTGCCGTAGTTTAATGTGTTTCATTTGAACACCCTTTCTCATTCACGCCAAATGTTGATTGAGGACCCATTTATTCTTCACTTACCCTCCCAATCCCTAACTACAAAGAAAAAAGCATGCTAGCTTTACATCAGTCAGTAGGATTAGTTCATTACCTAATAGCTATCTTGAAATCGCTTCACGCTTCACTGCAGTTATTTCGCAGACACTTATGCAATGCTGTAAAATTGCCTAGTTACATGTATTCCTATTTAAAAAAAAAAAAAATCAAAATTCACCTGTTACAAATGTATTGTGGCAGCAGTTTGTTGACCTCTGTGGAACCATCCATGATTTAATGATGGCATGGAACCGGCACATAAGGTTGTTTCCACACTCTCTAAGGACAGCTTCTTCTAAGCACCCAGCTACAGGTACAAAAGCCTTGAAATTGGCCAAGGAAGTAAGAGAAGAAACTTTTGTTGCCAAGTCTCATCAGCCATCTGGAGATTCTAGTTCTAACCTCTTGATCCCGCTGCCTTTTCAAGACAATAAAATGTCACCATCTGAAAATCCTGATACCCAGGCTCCAACTAACATATCAGAAGAGAGATTGCCATCTTTAGAAAATAATGATAATCAGGCTCAGTCGGTTACCATTGACCAGCTTCAATCAGGTGAAGCTGATAACAGCTTAGGGGAAAGATTAGAACAGGAATCTCCAAAAGTTTCTGAATGGCCCCGAGGCAATACTCCCAAACCAAATATGCTATTAGTACAAGGAGAACAGCTATCTCCGAAAGTTCACCAGCAGCTCAAAAGAGATTCTCCTGAACCAAGTGTGTCATCTTTGGATTTAATACAAGTTAAACAGGCATCTCCAGAAGTTTCCAAGCAGCCTAGAGAAGATACTTACGAACAAAATGTTTCATCTGTAGACTTAGTTAGTCGTGTCGCTAATGGAACTGAATCTGTGCAAGCTTCACAAGAATACTTAAAAGAGTATGATGCTCAGCAACAGTATGAACATGACATGAAGTCACCTTCGTTGGAGAATCTCTCCTTGAACGCTCAGAATGATAGATCTCCAGACTCTGTTCCCTCTACATCTCACAAGCGGGAAGCTCCTGAAGAAACCTGTGTTTCAAATGGAAGCATGAGAGAGAGCAGCTGTAATGCTAGTCCAGATGCTTCCTTGTACAGCCAATTAGATACTCAAGCTTCTGCCACAACTGAAATTGAAGTGGTTAATTCCTCATCTTCAATGAGCCATCAAAATCTTATTCCAATGCAGGCACTCAGACAGCCACAGGTTGCTGCAAATATTGGTGGAAACTGGCGTCAAAAGAATAATTCTGATAGATTTCATAGAAATTCTAAATTTGGTTTTCGTGGCCAGCATTCACAACGAAAACCGCGTCAACAGCGGCAGGAGTCTCCTCAACAGTACTCACAGGCTGAAATGGATCCACAAATACCCCAAGGTTATTCTAGTCAGCCTTTTCCTTCTCTAAGTACACAAGTTCAGCAAAGCAGCGAAGCCCAAAATCAGTATCAAGCAGCAGCTGCTCAAACTAGCATACCAACGCATCATGCCTGGCCTACACAAAACTTGCAGCAACAGAGTTTTGCCACTGCATCTGAGTCTCAATTGCCAGCTCCACCTGCTTCTTCTCAGACATCTCAATATCCAATGCAAAGTAATGGGCAGTATGGGCATATGCAAAATAGCGAATATAATCAGATGTGGCAATATTACTACTACCAGCAACAGCAGTTTCTTCTACAACAACAACAGCTACAACTGCAACAGCAGCAGCAGCAACAGCCCCAGCAGCAACAGCCCCAGCAGCAGCAGTATCAGCAGCAACTGCAACAACATTACCATCAACATCCACCCTTTCAGCAGCAGCAACAGTTGCAACAGCTTCAGCAACAACTACAATACAATCAGCAGCAACAACAGCATCTATTTTACCTACAGCAGCAACAACAGCAGCCACTACAACAGCAACAGCAGCAGCCATTGCAGCAGCAACAGCAACAGCAGCCGCCACTGCAGGAGCAACAGCAAGAAGAACCAGAACAGAAGGAACACCAACGACTTAATACTCCATCAGAGATCCAAACATAGAATGTTAACTATCACCAACAATATGTTATTAGAAGTTGTATTGTTTGAACAATAACTGGGCCCAAAAAAAAAACAGAAGGTAATTCTTGGGAAAAATCAAATCATGCAACTGAAGGTAATTAACTAGACTTCTTCCTCGCAAAATTTATGCGTTTAGGGAGGTTATTGGATCCATCTCCTGCAAAGATCTTTACCCATTACAAATTTACAATGGGGACAGTACAGAAGCAGCCGAGTGAGATGCAGGTATTGCATATCTTAAATACGTTAGGCTCCTCTTAAGTACTCAATGTCAGATATAAGTATATATATCCCCACTAAGATCATAGTTATAGGGCTGTTTGGTGCATAATTGAGTTGGTCTTTGGTATTCTAAGGATGGGACTCCTGAGGACATTGTTTTCACAAGGCATTTCTGATTGCGTGAGATGTTCTTTTACTTTTTTGATGAATAATATTATGTTCTATTGTTCTTTGACTTGTTTAGTTAGCGGCATTATGCAATATAGAAAATATGGTTCTGAACTTTAGGTTTTGGCACCACTCCCAACTGGATTTGCGGTGGTTCACTTGGCCACCTTCCCATTCACTGGCACTGGCATCGGCATCAACCCAGCTGGGAGCTTCGAAGCTGCTGTCATCTACAAGGAGAAAGACTGGGATGACCAACTTAGTATATACCTTCCTTGACAACATAAGTAGCATTTATCGTCGTAGTTCTTGCATCGTTCTGGCATTGAATTATAGTCTCTCTTACATCGGTGCACCTATTGCAGCTTTCTAATGCCAATTCCTCTTGAGAGCGGGTGCTGCGAAAGCGCTTGGGTCATTCAAGAGCAACCACACTGTTTGATTAGCAGAAGATTTGATAAGACTAATAGTTGAAGAAGATTATTAATGGGGGATTGCTTATGCTTGCGTATAAGCATAAAAGTCTTGTGTATAAAAGTCTATTTGGCTCTCCTAATTTCTTTCACATGAGAGGGTTGTGGGGTATGAAATTGTAGATGGTTCTACCCACTTTGGTGGTTCTTTGTACCCGAGAATTTAAGCAACTGACTTTAAATAATCCCGAGTTAAATTTATTTTCACAACATTCAAATGGCTTGGAACTATTCCTCAAAACAAAGAACAGAATCAAAATATTAGGGATAACCTAAATTATTTTTTTTTGATAAGTAAAGATAACCTAAATTATTGTCAATGGAGTAGGCACAAATGACTGTTAGAGAGCTCAACATGATTTAAACTAAAAGTATCACCCCACAGGGATGTCTATAAACTGGATACAATTCTTGGGAAAAATATAAGAAAACCCCCACAAAATGTGCACATGCTAAAAAAAGCTCACTACAAAACATAATCCAACATATGAAAATTTCAATCTCATTCATCTTCCTGGCTGCGCAACCTGGCAAGCTTGTTGGTCACAACAACATCAAGCTGGGCGGCTCTCTCCACAATCTCTTTTCTCTTCCTTGTGGACACATTGTGTGCAATCTCAGCACAGTAGGTCCTGAAAAGGCAAGAAAACACAAAAATAGGCACATAAGCATATTCTGCAAAATCTACAATGAACAAGTTATATAGTAGGGGCTGCTTTAACTTCACCTGTTGTGCATCATCAGCAGCTCAAGTTCCTTGGCGTTGTGCACAACAAATTTCTTGAAACCATTAGGAAGATAATGGCGGGTCTTCTTGTCTGTACCATAACCAATGTTGGGCATCAATGTGCATCCCTTGAACTTCCTTCTTACACGAGAGTCAATACCCTTTGGCCTGCGCCAGTTTGTCTGCCATAGTTGGAATCAATCAAAATCATCAATACAAGGAAGTTTCAAACAAAAGTACTAATGCAGAAAAGTTTCCACTAATATTTTAGGAAAAATGTAAACAGGGATTTAGTAACAGTGAGCCATTGAGATATAATGCCCACTGTGTCGCAAGTCCTGTAAGAGGTTTTATCTATGCCCTTGAAACGAAATGACCAGTTACAAGAACATGTCTGGACATTAGATACCACCGGGCAAAAATGACTATCTTCTTACAAGACAAAAACAAAAAACTAGAACAGAAAACAAGAAACACAATAAAACAAAACAAAGCCTAAACTCGATTTTACAACCGCAACCTCAGCCGAAAGATGGTGATATTTTAGATGATAATCATAGAAAACTCAGAAAAGATAAACAGGTTGCATCATTGGTTGCAGGACAAGATCCTCAAGCAGAAATTGAAATCTATAGTAGAAAATTAACATGATAAAAAAACTAACAAATATTTACTTAGAGAAATACAAGAATCTAAATTTGCAACGAGATCAGATGGTAGTGCATGTTTGAATTCATCACAGAACTGCAGTAATGATGGTTAGATATCCTCACGTCACGTTGCATATATTATTAAGATTTTTACTACTCAGAGAAAAAAAAATAAAAAAATAATAGGGGATAAGTACACATAACTCAATGAGATCAGATAAAAGGTTGATCACAATTTCGCACTCATGGGCGCAAGTAAGACTGGATGTGAAAACGTAAATTCATTTCGTATACTTTTAATAAAGCCAAATGAAACATTAAATAAAAACTCATTAAAAAAAAAAAAAAAAAAAGGAACTGCCAAATTAGAGTCAATCTATCTCATAGGAATGGAGATTTGGAAAATTTTAAGCGAAAAAAAAAATTGAAAAAGAAAAGGGGGCTGAGCATAAAATAAAAAATCATTTCCCGTGCCAAAAATTGGGCGCAATAGAAAAAGAGATACAGCATCTCAAGTACCAAAAAAATCACTAAAGGGGATCAGATAGTCGATCTTCGTTTCACCATATTGCATAGCAAGTGAGACTGGGTGTCAAATCGTATCATCAAATCCCCCATTATATGCAACTGAAAGGTAAAATCTTTAAAAAAAAAAACATAAATTGAATGAAAATGTTAACGAAAGTCTGGAATCAGATAATGTGTCAATCACCATCTTGCATCATGAGATGCAAATAAGACTGGGGCGACAAAAAACTATCATCATTTCCACTACAAAAACAGTTACAGGACAAACTGAGAAACACAAGAAATAAGGGCAAAAGAAACGAAACCCACAAAACCCAGCTCAGTATCAAATCTATAGCCCGTTGGTGTATAAGGCTTTGTAGAAAATATTTTGTCCTCTAAATCGCTATCGTATGACACCAAAATTGAAAGGTACTATCAATCCTTTTATTATTTGCTATCTGATGTCCTTCATTGAAGACCACCATGGCAGTGGATGAGTCATTGGCCATCCACAACCTTTACTGGGTAACAAACCTAGCCCATAATCGTGCGTGTGCAATATTATGAGTGGAACAGATACAAAGACAGACGAGCAAATCTGATCTGGGTGTTCGCGTATATACCTTGACAGAGATCTTGCGGTCGCTCTGTGGGCGTTTGAACTGCTTAACCCGCTTCTTCACGATCTTCTTCGTCAGCAACGGCACCGCCATTTTCGCTTACCTTCTAAGAAAATTTTCACACAAAAAGCAAGTTCTTGTTAGCTCAGAAAAGAACAAATCGAAAACGATCAGAAAACCTAAACAAAAAATCAAATCTTGGAAAGAGATCAGAGAGAGAGGCTCACAAGAATTAGGGTTGGCTTTAGAGCCGCCGAGTATACCAATAGTAAGGTTCGGTCGAGTTTATATAGGCGAGGGGTTAACAGATTAGGGTTTTTGGCGTAAGAGGTCTGTTTGGGAATGAGGATAGCCGTCGATTCTTCACGATCTAGATCTGTTTGGGAATGCGGGAAGCGGGTCTATTTATTACTGCAAAAAAAAAAAAAAAAAAACCAAAACAAAATCAAAAAATCTCACTTGAAATCAACTAAGGATTCGTTTGGCATTGCAATTTTGTAGATAAAAAGTGTAATTTTAAATCAATTCACAAAAAATAAATCTTTTGGTATTGTGTTTTAAAAAAATTAAAATTAAAATTTGAAAACACAAAAAATTTGTTTTTTCAAATCGCATATAAGAGAGTATTTTTTTTAAAACGTACAATTTTAAAAACTAAACTGCGATTTTAAAGGCCAAGCTGCAATTTTGCATAACGCTTAACTGCATTTTTAAAAATCACATTTTTCAAATTACACATTTTAAAATAGCGTTTTTCAAATCCCACATTCTAAATTAATAAAGGATTGGGACTGTGAACCATGCTTATGATAACCACTTATCAAATTAAGATATGATCTTTTGTCATCTCATGACACAACTTTTAACCACCTTACTCATGTGGCAAGGTGGTCAGGTCCCCTAACTAACTTCAAGGTTTTTTTCTAAAAATAAAAAATAAAAGTTGTAACGTAGGCAATGGTGGTCAAGAGTTGTGTCTTGGAGTAACAATGTATCATATGTCTAAAATAAAATAAAATAAAAGTATATATTATTGATTATAAACAATAGTGAAATCATCAAAATGATCAACCAATTTGGGACTCATACAATATGCCCTTGCCCGTGAATACTCGAAAATCATAAGTTCAAATGCCAAGAAATATTTAAAAGTGATTTGTTATTCCTACATTATATTACCTTACATCAATCATACACCAAAACACATTAGATGTGGGACCCACATGCATGGATCTCACACTGTTATGAGCCTACTTTGTATAAAAACGTACTTAATAAAATAAGCAATAAACTGACACTTCGAGGGGTCAAGCCTCCTGTTCTTTTCTTTGGAATTTCTGATAATCTATTCACGGTACTGGCTTAGCTTAAATACAGGTTGAAACATAACTGAATTCCCCCCACTATCCTAGATAACTGTTGATGTGCATAACCACCCAGCCCACTACAAGCCTACTATTGTGCACAGCTAATCCTTTACACACGTTGTGAACTAACGAATGTTGGGGATTTACACGTTGCTGTTTTTAGAGAATAGAATTACAATAATTAAAACACTAAAATATAAACATAACAGGTGGCAAGTGGCCTCCAACTGTCTAACACTTTACCCACCCTTCACTCCAGCTTCACATACGTGTTTAGTGATAAACTATGCTGACCCTCTTCTGAATTCTCTAGACATTGAGGCGACCAGCGCATAACACGGCTTCTCTGTTAGAAGACCTTGCCCACAAGGTCAGGAAAAGAATTGCGAAGCTCCTCCAAGTCCTCCCAGGTAGCGTCTTGCTCAATAGTCCCCTTCCATTGAACAAGAGCCTCAGCTCCAGCCCTGTTCCCCTTTTTCTTCAATCGGCGAGCTAATATGACTTCAGGCTCAGGAGCAAGTGTGCCTTTGGACGTGAGAATAGGGAGTTCTGGTAGTGGTGTGATTCGTTCGCCCAGCTTCTTCTTTAGGAGAGACACATGAATAACAGGATAGATTTGGGAACCGGATGGCAAATCCAACTTGTAGGCAACACTCCCGATTTTCTGAATTACTTGAAAAGGCCCGTAGTACCTTGGCGACAATTTGAGATTCCAGCGAAGGTTGGCTGACATCTGGCTGTAGGGTCGCAGGCGGAGAAATACCCAGTCTCCTACGGCAAACTCTCGAAAGGTTCGCCTTTGATCAGCAAAGTGTTTCATCCGGTTCTGGGCATCTTGGAGATTCTCTCGAAGAAGCTTCAAAATAAACTCTCTGCTCTTCAATTCGTTCTCCACCGCCTGCACCTTGGTTGTTCCGGGCTCAAATGGCATCAAACGAGGTGCCGGGTAGCCATACACTGCTTCAAATGAACTTAATTTGGTTGATGTGTGCACAGAGGTGTTGTATGCCCATTTAGCCAAGGAAATCCACAGCATCCAGTCCCGAGGCCTGTCACTTGAAAAGCTCCTTAAGTACCCTTCCAGCCCCTTGTTCATGATCTCCGTCTGGCCGTCGGTCTGGGGGTGGTATGCTGAACTCATCAGTAAGTCTGTACTGGTAGCTCGGAATAGCTCCTTCCAAAAGTGGCTTGTGAACACCGGATCGCAGTTACTGACTATGGAGTTGGGTAACCTGTGTAATTTGAAGATATGATCAACAAAGAGCTTGGCTACAGAGCTGGCGGTATAGGGATGGCTCAAGGGTATGAAATGAGCGTATTTGCTCAGCCTGTCAACCACCACCAAAACTTCATCCTTCCCCTGTGAAACTGGTAAGCCTTCAATGAAATTCAGACTAACCTCTGTCCAATTTTGTTTTGGGATTGGTAAAGGCTGTAGCAACCCTGCAGGATGGGTGTTCTCGGTTTTATTGCGTTGGCAAACATCGCATTCTCGGATGAATCACCGGACCCCTTGCCTCATTCCAGGCCAATAGAACTCTTTTTTAAGCCTTGAATAAGTTTTCTAAGCCCCCAAATGTCCTGCTAATGGGCTACGATGGAATTGTTGTAGGACCTGCTGTTGGAATTCCTTCAATTCGCCCAAGTGAAGTCTACCCTTGTAGAAGAGGAGTCCATTGTGGAATTGGTACTGCACTGAATCAAGGTCCCCCTGCTGGAACTACTGGATCAGCTGTTGGAGCTGTTGATCTTGGGCATAGCTGCTGATAAGCTCTTGGGTCCAGGTAGGTTGTAGAGTACTGATGGCTTGATTGCTCATTTCTTCTGCTTCCATGCTGGTGGATTCGTCTGCTTCCATGCCTTTTGAGTCATGTTTACTACCTGCTGTTTGAGAATCATTGGAATTAGTTTTTGGCCAGTCCCTTTTGGACAGTGCATCGGCAACCCTGTTTTCCCTTCCCTTCTTATATTCCACCGTAAAATCAAAGCCTAGGAGCTTGGAAACCCACTTCTGCTGAGCTGGGGTGCCGATCCTTTGCTCCAACAAGTACTTGAGAGCTTGTTGATCAGTTCGCACCTTGAAATTGTGGCCCAATAGGAAGTGCCTCCATTTTCTGACAGCCATCACTAGGGCCAATAATTTCTTTTCGTAGGTGGATAGATTCAGACTCTTACCCTTTAAGCCTTGGCTGAGATAAGCCAATGGTTGTCCTGTTTGCATTAAGACTGCCCCAATCCCTTCCCCTGATGCATCGCATTCTATGACAAAAGGGTTGGAGAAGTTAGGTAAACCCAAAACCGGGGGAGTTGCCATAACTTCTTTGAGTAAGGTGAAGGCCTGTTTTGCTCGATCATTCCACTTGAAGGAGTCTTTCCTTAAGAGGTTGGTCAGTGGTGCTGCTATGCCTCCATACCCTTGAACAAATTTTCTGTAGTACCCCGTTAGCCCTAAAAATCCTCTCAAGGCTTTTATGTTTCGGGAAACCGGCCAATTGAGCATAGCCTCAATTTTTGTTGGATCAGCCTTCACTCTTTCTTCTGAGATCACATGGCCTAGGTATTCTATCTCTTGACATGCAAAGTGGCATTTGGATGGCTTAGCATACAGCTGGTGTTGTTGGAGTAAACCTAGGACAGCCTTTAAATGTTTTAAATGATCTTGTAGGCTCTTACTATAAATCAGGATGTCATCAAAAAATACTAGGACACATTTTCTCAAATAAGGCTTGAATATGTCATTCATGAGACCTTGGAATGTGGATAGGGCATTAGTTAATCCAAAGGGCATTACCAGGAATTCGTAATGCCCTTCATGAGTCCTAAACGCAGTTTTTGGGACATCTTCTGCATGCATCCTAATTTGATGATAGCCCGACCTGAGGTCTAGCTTAGAAAATATTACCGACCCGTGTAACTCATCCAAAAGTTCATCAATATTGGGGATAGGATACTTATCTTTAATGGTATTTTTGTTGAGAGCCCGGTAGTCTACACATAACCTCCAATTACCATCGGCCTTCCTTACTAGCAAAACTGGAGAGGAGTATGGACTCCAGCTTGGCCTTATGATCCCTGTGGACAACATGTCTTTCACCAACTTCTTGATCTCTTCCTTTTGGTAATTAGGATATCGGTAGGGCCTTACACAAGTAGGTTGCGCCCCTTCGGTTAGTGGAATCTTGTGGTCAAAGCTTCTTGGGATTGGCAGCCCAGAAGGTTCCTGAAAAATGACATTAAACTCCTCCAGCAACTCGGTTATGGCTGGATGTTGCAGCCTTTTTGGTTTGGTTGCTTCTGTACCTATGAGTTGTAGCTAGATTCCTTTGTACTCACCCCCTGTTTTCTTTGGGAACTCCTCCTTAGCTTCTAAGCTAGTTGCAGCTCGGATTAATCCTTACAACATGACCTCTCGTGTTTGGTGTGTGAACTTCATGGTAAGTTTGATGAAATCCCATAAGATAGGTCCTAATGTACTTAACCAATCCACCCCTAGGACCATATCACAGCCCCCTAAAGTTAGGAGATGAAGATTAGCTTGAAAAACATACCCCTGTAAGTTGAATGCTACTGCCACACAGCAGCCCGGACATGGGATAGTTTCCCCATTTGCCACTGTAACTGTCAGCTTGTTCCTTTCCTCTGCTGGGAGCTTCATCTTTTTGGCCAAATTCTGATCCACAAAGCTATGGGTGCTACCGGTGTCTATGAGGATCACCACTTGTTGTTCTCCTATCTTTCCCCTCACCCGCATGGTTCTGGGTGCTACTGCTCCTGCCAAGGCATGTAAGGAGATGCTGAGCAGCTCGGCTTCTTGGTTTTCAGCTTCGATTTCTTCTTCCTGCACTACTTCTTCCACCCTTATTTCTTCGGGTCCCTCAAGCTCTACACCTTCCAGCAAGAAAAGCTTTGGCCGATTGCATCTATGGCCCGGCTGAAACTTATCATCACAGTTATAGCCCGAGCCCTTCTCCCTCCTTTCCTGCATTTGGGCTAGGGTCAATCGCTTGATGGGAATGCTGGATCTTTGGTTGGGATTGGGTACATATGGAGTGTTGGTGTTACGGTTTTCAGGTTGTGGTGTGGCTGTAATTCGAGGTGGGTTATGGTTTGATGCTAGCTTGGTATACCCCTGTGAACTGGTTCCCCAAGTTGGGTATTTGTGGCCCCTACTCCTTAATCTGACCTCCTCTTCCTGCAACCTAGCTAACCCAAAAGCAGTAGTTAAATCTTTGGGTTTGAGCATAGTGACAGTGATCCTTATCTCCTCCTTCAATCCACTCAAAAAGGTGCTAACCTTAAACTCTTCAGTCAAACCTGAAATTTTGTTGGAAAGAATTTCGAATTGGGTTTGATAATCCTCTACTGCTGATGACTGTTTAAGCTTAGTAAAAGCTCCTACAGGATCATCAAAAGCTGAGGGGGCAAACCTAGTTTTTAGGGCACTTACAAAATCCTCCCATCCTCCTATATAGCCTGAATCCATCAACCAATGGTACTAAGTGAGAGCTCGCCCTTCCATGTGGAATGCTGCCAGGAATACTTTCTGATTTTCTGGTATTTGGTTATAGGAGTGGAACTGTTGGGCTTTAAGGACCCAATTTATAGGTTCGGAGCCATCAAACTTAGGAAAATCTAGCTTAATAGGTCGGGTATGAATTCCTCCTTCGGTTTCAGTATGGCCACCTGATCTACCTCCATTCATCCCACTATTCTCCCCACTCTTTTCTCCATTGTTCTCCCCCTTTTCCCCACTTTTCTCTCCACTGTTCTCCCCCCTAAGATCCCCTTGATCCTTGTTGGCCTGGTTCTGGTTTTGACTAAGAGAAGCAAAACTACTAGCTAGGGAACTTACTTTGTCCGTCAAGATCTTCAGCATCTCTGTGTGTTGCTGAAAGGTGGTCTTGTTGGCTGCTGTTTCTTCTTTGTTGACAGCTACTGCATCTTAAAGTTGAGCAAATCGAGTTCCTTCCGCCATGGTCGCAGAAACGCGGCTCTGATACCACTTGTTATAAGCCTACTTTGTATAAAAACGTACTTAATAAAATAAGCAATAAACTGACACTTCGACGGGTCAAGCCTTCTGTTCTTTTCTTTGGAATCTCTGATAATCTATTCACGGTACTGGCTTAGCTTAAATACAGGTTGAAAAATAACTGAATTCCCCCCACTATCCTAGATAATTGCTGATGTGCATAACCACCAAGCCCACTACAAGCCTACTATTGTGCACAGCTAATCCTTTACACACGTTGTGAACTAACGCATGTTGGGGATTTACAAGTTGCTGTTTTTAGGGAATAGAATTACAATAATTAAACACTAAAATATAAACATAATAGGTGGCAAGTGGCCTCCAACTATTTAACACTTTACCCACCCTTCACTCCAGCTTCGCACACGTGTTTAGTGATAAACTATGCTGACCCTCTTCTGAATTCTCTAGACATTGAGGCGACCAACGCATAACACACACCTTATGTGTCTTGGTGTAGGATTGATGTATGGTAATGTGACGTAGAAAAATTATTTCCCTATTTAAAAAATGCATACTCATCAACCCAAAAGAAAATGAATATGTCAAATTCACTCAATGTCTCTCATAAAAACTAATAATAATAATAATCCATAATTAGAGTGGGTTATTTATAATTTAGGCTAATCACATGGACTGCTTTTATGTTTTATATTTATATTTTTTTTATTGTAATGGACACGTGTTAGCTTCCTATTAGATGTGACGTGGCTGACCAACAGAATCTGTTAACTTGGTGGATAGAAAACGTGTTCAGGGACTGATTTGTAATTATAGTTTATCACAATGACCATCAATGAACCTTTTGAATCACAGTGAGTGATTTGTAATTTAAACCAACCCTAGAGACTGATGATGTAATTATCCCTATTTTTTTTAAGAGTAATGTTATACACGCTCTCATTTTTCTATACTCATTTTCATACTTTTTTAAGTCGCCTTGAAAATCACTATTGAGTTTTGAATAGTCTTTATTTCACTAATGATTTTAAAAACCACCTAATAAAGTATAAAAATGGGTGTGACTGCATGGATGAAACAAGAGTGGAAGAGAGACAGGAACAGACGAGTGAATGGGTTTCGTCTATTTTTCTTGGTTGATTCGGTGTTTTCATCTAAATTTGTTATGATGTAATAAGCTAATGTGGCATAATGTTATTGGAGGGTACAAAAAATCTAGTTTATGCCATGTCCTTATATAAGTTATTCTTTATTTCTTATTCAAATAATTTTGTTCTCACAAACCCAAATAGATTAAAAAAAAAATGATAAGTAGGGTGCATCATACAAGAACCAAAGTGCTAGCAATTTGCGTTGACGTGTTAAATTTAGGTTTTGTTAAGACATAGATATAAGACTATAAGTCAATGATAATTCAACCTATTTAATCAAACAAATTAGACCCCTCAACCCTCAGCCACAATTTTGTGTTAAGTTCGTATCAAATTCATAAATTGTGTAAAAAAATTGTCAGCCATAAGATCTACTGCATTCAAATGGCTATCTATTTTCATTACCAGTAAATTATCCTAAACATAATCTGATTATGCCGTACCACTAGAAGTTGATTTAATTTAGGACTAAATACGTTTGACCCCCTTGTGGTTTAACGTCTTTATTTTTTGCCCCTTGTGGTTCATTTCATATCGTAGATGATACCTCGTTTCTGGCTAAAGACGAAGATAGTACTCCCGTCCAATTTTCATCCAAAAATTGACAAAAGTCCACGTCAATACCTCTCAGGTGTTGACAGGTGTCCTATACATTAAAAAAAAAATTAAAAAACTAATTAAAAGAGGGGAGGGGGGGGGGGGGGCTCGAGACACCCAATGGTCGATTTGGGGGTGGCTTGGCCCAAAGAGTGGTTCGGTCACCCCCAAAGAGAAAATAGGGGTGGCCGAAACCACTCCCAGCCACCCCCATTTGGCTTGGGGTGGGTTCAACCATCCTAAACTGGCCAATCTGGGGGTGGCCGAATCACTCTCGTGGCCCTTGATGATGGTTTGGCCACCCCCACAAGGTCAAAGAGCCAAAAAATTAAAAAAATTAAGAAATTAAAAAAAAAAAAAAAAAAAAAAAAAAAAAAAAAAGGTTTAGGGGGGTTAGCCCATAGGAGTGGCTCAAGACTTTTGGGAGTGGTTTCGATTACTCCCATTTTTTATTTGGGGGTGGTTCTTTGGGGTCATGGGATGGTTCAGCCACCTACAAACCAACCATGAAGGTGGCTGAGGCTAAAATGAAGTTAGCCGACCACCTCCATTTTGCCCAAAGCCACCCCCTTCTATTTTTTCTTTTTTCTTTTTTTAATGCTTTTTTTTTTTTTTTTAAGTTTTATTATTTTTCAATTTTTTTTAATGCATAGGACATAGTCACACATGTCAACACCTCTACGTGAACTTCCGTCAATTTTTGGACAGAAGTACCATCCCCGTTTTTCACCATAACCAAAGTACCGTATGTGATACAAAATAAACCATAGAAGGCAAAAAATAAAGTCGTTAAACCACATGGGGCAAAACCGTATTTATCCCTTTAATTTATTTTCAATGTTGGGGATTCTGTATAATAACATTCCTTGATAAAAACACTGAACATCAGTAAGGCCTATATGTCAACACAAACAAGATAAAAAATGGCAATGATATATAGTAGCTTTGTATTTGTTCTCTTGTTATTGGGAGTGATAATTTTGTAAAATTAATTGATCAATATATTACTCTGTGATCTCCATTACACAAACCTTATCAAAAGAACAGGCATTTAGGGAACTGTAAATCGTAGAACAAAGCTCGTATGAGTTGGGGGATGAGGGGATAATATCAACCCACTCTTTGTCAACCTTCTCAACATGTGAATTTGGCTTTTGGATTGCAAAGAACTGGAGCTTCTCGATCCATCTCGTTAACTTCTTCATAAAGTCCATCGAGAATATCAAGTCGAAACTTCCCTCAAAATCTTCTGCATCTTTTGATATTTTGATCCCGAGATCTGCTTCACGCGAATTAACAAAGCCAAGAAGAAGTGGGTTCATGCCAATGTATCTTTGGCTGGTGCTGCATACCTGCAAGAACATATAAAGCACAACTTAGATGTATGAAGAGATTCCAAGAGCCGAACGAGAATGAATACCACACAGAAGAGTCAAGACCAGGCTCCCTAATGGAATGTTTAAACGATCCATTCCGGATCGACCGAATTGGTACGGAAGTTGCAACATGGGAAAACCACGGAAAACAAAACTTATTTGAATAACCCAGTGCTGTTCTAATCTAAGACACTCGACCAGGAGCTTCTACGCGGATTAGACACCCACCTAGCCTACCTTTCACCTTGTGTCATTATAGGGAGAGACAACCATATAAATGGTGTATATTCTTTTCAAGAAACAGATTTTGTTCTCTTCATGTAAATATGAAACAGAAAGATAACACACAAATATTAGAAGGGTAAATTAGAACAACATTTTTTTTCAAGGACAGAAATTTCCTACAAACTGGTTTGTAGTAAATTTCTTACAACCCACATACAAAAAGACGTGTCCTTTAAACATGTGAGAATCACATATTTTTTTATTAATACTATTAAAAAAGCATGTAAGAAGCACATGCTATTTAAATAACATGTGTTTTTCACATGCCAAGGGACACATGTAAATCTTATATGTGGGTTGTATGAAATTTCCTACAAACCGATTTATAGAAAATTTCTGTCCTTTTTTCAAATAAGCATCAGTTTCACTAGCATATGATCCCAGAGGAAAGTTTGAAAATATAGCGAGGTTGAGGTTGAAATGACCCCATGATAGACACACTGATTTAACAGGGTTAGATACAATCATTTGGGCGTCTGCATGTGTCCTTCCTTTTACATACCATCCATAGGTAAATGTTTTCCATGGTTAACATGCATTCACTTGTCAATGTTTATTGGCTTAAAAGAATCAATGAAAAGCATACATGACTAGCAATATAAATCCCTAGACTTTCTGAAAGCCAAAAGCAGAGTTAGAGACATATGCAACTCTTTTTACAAGTCCAAATTATTTGTGTGTTTTCAGCGACTAGGGGAAAAAGGAAATGAAATTTTTTGTTAAAAAAATAAATAATAAAAAAGGTTGCTCCACAAAAAGTAAACTGTATAAAATTGGTCCAAAGTCTCTCAAGTATAATCCCCAAGAGACCTTAACAACTGGCTAGGCTAGCACCTTCAACATGTAAATATTAAATTGTGCCACAACACAATCTGAACAGTAAAATGAATATCTAACCTCAATGTACTCCACACCAATTTCGCTAAGATTATCTGGAATGTTGTGCAATGAAAGCAAGCTAATAACTCCACCAGAACCAACAGGTGATTGGAGTATTTCCCATGGAGATTTCATCAAAATCTTATGCCTGTTCTGTTCTTCCAGCGAACTGCTAACAACTGGCAGCTTCTCTTCTTCCAGAAACCAGACCTATGAGAGGATTAGAACGTATAAAGCCAAGTAAGCAGCATACAGAAGACAAGTAATCACAAATTTTAGTTGAAATGATATCAATTGGGACTTCTTAGAAGACAACAAAACACATTCCTATATGCAAGTTAAGTAGAAAGCTATATCCCTTTTTTTTTTTCCCACAAAATACAAACATTTACCCTCTTTAAAATTCTAGCACAAATTGCACATATCAAAGGGGGTCAGAGGACCCTCAAGACTCTATGGCACACAATTAGATTGAACCATGCACACCATGGTTGTGCAAGGCCATTCCACAAAAGGTTGTAAAAGCTGTTTTTTAAAAACAGTTTGAATTTGACTCTAGTTTTGAGAAGCTGAAACATAGGAATGCTTAAAAGGTTATAATCTTGCATATTTATCTAATTTACGCTGTTAAGCATTGACTCTCCATGGTATCCTCAATAACAGACCTGATAAAGACAACAATGGAAACTACTCGTACAGTACCATGACTTTAAAACATTCAATTTTCCTAAACCAAAAAAAAAAAAAAAAAAAAGAAAAGAAAAGAAAGAAAGATACTCTGAAATGAGTTCACTCATTGAGCAGCACATCTCAAACTATAAAGAGGCATTCTTCGTGTGTACTGCAAATGCTGACCTTTTGGGATTCAAAGCCAAAGTAATCATTATCGGAGAACAGCTTTCTTAATGATTGGATTCCAAGAGCTGAGGAAACCAAAATCAAGGGTACAGATGCATGGTCTTCTATCTGCAATGGACATTGTTCATCAGATTAAGTTGAAAAAATAATCTCTAAACGAGACTACACAAAAATTTAAAGAGTCCAAATTAAAATGCTTATCTTAGTGGAGAGCTAATGATACTTAAGTAGCTTTCTGCCTAAGAAATTGGAGCATGTTTAGGCTAAAAGTAATCAAAAACTTACGTACGCGTCTTATGAAGAGCTTGATCTTGAGATCATTCTAACAGCCAGAGAAAGAGTAACTAAGTTGCCAGGGGGAGGGGGGGGAGGGGGGCAAATTGCTCAAATTCTAATATTTGTACAAGAATTTGGTTTTATTTACCGATTAGCCCATTTGAAATAGCTTTGGTGCCCCAAAAGTTTTGGCATGCATTACTTTAAGTTTAAGAGCTCCATCAGTTGGGTCCCCAACAATTACTTCCTAGATCCATCTTAATAACAATGCCCCTATTCTTTAGCGGATATTGTGGAAAATGAACCTCTTCAAAGCTGATGTTTCAATAAGGAAACATATAAGGTCAAGATTTGAAACTGGAGTACAAAAGCAAACAATCTTGATACACATAATAACAAAACATCCCCTTCACATGCAATTAGTAACACAATAGACAGGACATGACGTGATCATAATAAATCAATAGCAAATACTACAATGAGAGAGAACATATAACAGATAGATTCTACATCAAAGAACATACAAGTTATAGATTTGTAAAATTTAATAGAAAATGATACAAATGAAAAACTAAAAATGAGTACCGTACCACCTTTACAAAACTCTGATCATCAAAAAGCAATTTCTGGAGGGAAGATGGTGATGTCTCATAGCTTTCAGAGTCGACAAGATCAGAGTCATAGCCCCCTCCTTGCTTCTCACTTTCCTCCACAAATAAAACAATGGCCAATTTCCCTTTAGACATGAGATGGACTCCCTTTTCTCGAAAAGTCGAATTTGCGCCCAGCTTTTCCTTACTTGCACTTGAAGTGAGGCATTCTTCTGATATTTTCAGAGTACTTTTTGGCTTCGCTTCTGCGGCTTCAAACAACTCAGTTACAGTCCATCTGATTCAAGAAGTCAGGTGAAAGTAACAGGTTCAACACTTCTGGTAGAGTAAACAAAGGGAAACAGCTTTGGTACTACAAATTGTAATGAACTAGCAAAAATATGTTTTCAATATATATATATATATATATTGAACACACAAACAACTGAATCACCATGTGTATAAAAAGAGATAAAATCCTAAATAGTATCAGATTTTTTATTTTTCTGAGCCTAAATAGTATCAGATATAAAGAAAAAATTTACACCCTTTCCAGCTCCCTACATAAATCCAATGATCTAGAAACAAAATTTTTTTAGTGCATATTAACTTCACCTCTTAGCGGGTACATCAATATTCTGCAATGCCTGTTGAAGCAACTTGGAATTCACACCAACAATCTGATCAGCAAGCAAGCTCGTTTGGGCTTTCTCCCCAAATCTAAACCCATGAAATACATGTTGTTGCCCCATTTCACATAGTTTCTTTTTTGCTGCTATGAGGCGCTTCTGAAACTTTTTCCTTTCTTTCCATTCCTGAAATGTATCAAAAAAATGAATGACCTTGACTCTACAGAAACCAATATATGCAACCAAATCTGGGAAAAAAAAGAACAATCTACATTGGATAATGAACTATAGTGACCTCCACTGAAATTTTTTTAGAAGGCATATGTATAGTTCACTACAATGACAATAACATTTCAGTTTCAAAAAAGCGTCACTCTACTCAAGTCTCAAAAAGTACAATGTTTCATCCGATTCACCCACATTTTCTTCATATTCTACCCGCAATCCCATATTAAAGACCAAAACAAATTAAAATATGATTAAAGGGATTAATTATAAATTGTATATTTTTAGGTGTGTAATTATACAACACAAGTATCAAATATGCAATTTACATGAGATGAAACATTTGTATTCATATTTTCCATGTCTGTACCATAAATTATTAATTTCAGCTCTAGATCTACTTGCAAGGAAAGACATGTAAAGAGGGAAAACCCAACTAATCAAAACCAAATATTCAAGCTGCATTGGAATGGAACTAGGTCCCAATTTAGAACACTTCCAACTGCTTTATTCTAAAAGAGAATCAGCACTCATTGCCGGGAAGGAGCTTAGATAATATGAAAGTAAACTAGTAAAATTTTCTTCTACACAAGCCAATTAGAAAAGGAGAGAGGAAGTAATGTCCAAGCACATATGACACAAACAAAAACCAGTTTCAGTTCCAACATCCAAAGAAACACACAATTCACCTAGAACCACCCACAGCATCGTAGGAGTTCCCTTTCGTAATCAAGCTATGAGAGGAACTTTCAAGCCACGGAAGACAAGTACACAATAATTGCCCTCCCTCAAACACATCTGTTATAAAGCAAGTTCACTGACCTTGCAGATAAATATCGTTCAGGTAACTAGCACCTAGATAAAGAGGAGCAAGCAATTAAGGAAATAATATGACCCAAAAGAATATGTAGATCATTGATAGTGGAAATGAAAACGTATATATATGCATAGGAGCATCCAACATACAGTTAGAAAAGCCAAAGTTTCAATTTGACCCTCAAGTCTACCCCCCCACCCCCCCCCCCCCCCCCCCCCCCCCCCCCCAACACAAAAAAAAAAAAAAAAAAAAAAAAATCCAGTAAAACACATAACTTGGACATAATGCATGAATGCATTTAATCTTTGGAGAAAGTTGATATTACTTAAAAACTTTAATTAATCAGTAGTAGAAGTTAAAATGAGTATGCCTCACAAGTTGTCGCCTTTCTTTCTTGGATCTGTCATCAAAGCGTAAATTTAACTCAAGGAGTCCCTGTGGGGGTGTAATCTGCATTTCTCTTCTATTCTCATCAACATCTGGAACAATTGCTTCAACAAATGGAATATACACAAGGTGCTCAGATGCTACTGTTTCTGTTGTCCTTGGCTTTCCAGTTTTATCCAGCATATTTACAGATGAATCAAGTTTGACATGTAAAATATCACTTGCCCCACTGTTGTAAATGTTAACAACAGTTCCCACAAATTCACCAGTTTCCTGAAAGGAGAAGCACAATTGATGCCTTCAAAATATCAAAGCTTGAGTCCCAAAAGACAACAAAAATAAAAGGCAAAATTCATTTTAAAAAAAAAAAGAAAGAAAGAAGAGAAAAATAACAAACAAATATGAAAAAAACCACAGCAGTAGAAAACTAAACATGATAACAAGCACATCTATTGTGTGTGTCCGTGTACACACATACACATATATATAAACAACGTATATCATCCTTGAAGAAAATCACATCTCGTCATTTGTACCATAAACCAAACACAATGTCAAAGTCCAACTTATGTAGTGAAGAAATTTTTATTTGTACCAACTCTTCTGAAACAGACAGACCTTTAGACTACAAATAAAACGTTTGTTAAAAAGAACACATGGAATTGACCTGTATAAAATCATAATAAGCACAAACCTTAAGAACAACTCTCATGCCAATAAGGTCACGAGTATAAAATTCGCCTTCATCCAACTCTGGCCTATCTTCTTCCCTCACAAGAAAAGTTGACCCCACAAGCTGCTTAGCCTGAACACATTTCAAAAAATCACAACAACAGGTATGCATGTTAATATGATAAATGGGCTACATGAATACCGTGAGTATCTCCATAACACTGCCAAAAATGTTACGTTCATAACAAGAAGAGCAAGAATCTTGGAAAGAATAAAATGGCCAACCCTGAGCATTTGGGATAGGCTTCATTGAGTCACGTTGAGTTTGAGTTACAATAAGACAAGGTAACTTCAAAATCTTAAAGGGTCTTCCTTTTTTCTCTAGAAGCTTGTATAGCACAGTGCACATTTACACCATCCAATTTGAAGTCGCACTTACCTTCTACAAAAATATTTTGATGAACGGCTCAAATGTGTTAATTTGCAGTCAGAAAGCAAGGGCTTTGGTTATTATTGCTTACCTTTTCGATAGTGTGGCTCAACTTAAAAGACAAAGATAAGCTCCTGATTTGAAAAAGATCAATCTTTCTGTCAACATATACTAATAATCACCTTCCATTTGATGTAGCTGTTAGTTATTAACACATCATAATTTTTTTTTATATATATAATTTTTTAATTAAAGCAAACGAGTTTCAACAGTGTTGATGAAGAAATGTCCTGAGGGAAGACTAAGAATAAAGCTCAACAATCTAACGTATACATGTTGGTTTTTTGCCAGAAGAAGGCTCAAACTTGTATGCCTTCCTCCTTCCTAAACAGATAACAAAATTTCTTCAAGAGACCTCCACAAACAAGGTCACCAAATACCTTCTATACATATTCAATGGAATCAGAAGCAAACGTACTAAGACGAGTAAAAGAGACAAAACAAAACAAAACAAACAACAAACAAATGTTATAGTAAACCTCACCTGGTCCTCTGTGTCAATTCCTCTGAATCTAAGAATCCAGCTCTTCTGACCAGGGTGTCCTCTTCCCTCTACCAATTCAACTTCTTGAACTATTTCTTGACCCAAAACTCGTTGCTTCAACCATCTTCTCCCAGGCTAAGATTAAAACAATGATTATTCATAACATAATGCACAATACTCAAGAACAAGCGGCCATATCTAAGAAGTCTTCTGGAAAAATATTGTTTGTTTTACCTTAGAAAACCGCAATTCAGGAAAATCGGTGCTGGGTTTCACACGAATCTCTCCTTGAAGTCCATGAACATTATATATGTACCCAATTTCAACAAACCCTGATCCAGTCTTAGAGGTTTCATAAGCCTCTTGAGTAGCTGAAGCATCAAAACAAACAATAAAATATACCCTTTATATGACTGAATACAAAAGGATATCAAACGTCAGGGAATTAGAAAGTGTTGATCTGAAAAAAGTTATTGTAACCGAAGTGGAATTGTTAACGATAACTTAATTGCACCAGAATTACATTTAGAAAAGAAAAGAATAGCTTCTCCTGACCCATTAATGCGCTGATATTTCCATAAACATGCATGTGTACGTAAAATGAATATGTTCTATAACCAATTCCTCATTTTAACTTTATCTCGAGAATTCAGGTGCTCGAGTGAAGTAAACCTCACTTCAAACTCACACTCCCAAAACCGTACACTTCTTCTCTATAGTTTACACAGCCATGCAGTGAGCAAAAACCCAAAAAAAAAAAAAAAAAATCCACTTTTATTTACAAGAAAGATCTTTTGAGTCTCAGAATCAGGACCTAAAAATGCCACAAAACTAACACAGTTACACAAAGTAGACCAAAGAATCCAAATCAATCAGAAAGTACAGCCCTGAACAATCTCGCTGATATGCTAAAACTTTTTGTACTTCATGTTGAATAAACAAACTTCTAATCATAGAAATCCACGATATAGATAACAGTCCAAAAAAGATTCTTACATGATATAAAACCATGAAGAATTATAACACAGCACTACCTGTTCAACAAACTCAAGCCAGAGCCAATTCACAAACAACCACACATGCCATCACACAAAAGACTAATTATTCCAATTAAAGACATAAAACAAAACTATAAAAAACAAAAACAAAACAAAATATGTATCAAATTTCTATAAATTCCTAATCAAGCTCCCTACTTTCACTCACTTCCTGAGTTTCCAAGCAACAAAACTGAAAAATTAAACAAACCCACTACCCAAAAGACCAAACAAACCAAAAAGAATTATAATTTACCAGTGCTGTGCGGAGTAGGGAGGGCAAGCCTGAAACTTTGCAGAGAGTTCCAGGGCCAATGAACAGAGTGGGAGGCTATGGCCGTCCGGGTGGTTCGGTTTCGAAACGGAGCTCCGAGCAGCTGACGGGTCGGAAGAGTGGTGGGTAACGAAGGAAGCGAGTTTGAAGAACAGAGAGGTGAAGCTCTCTGCATCCTTTTTGCTTGGCCACTGCGATTCAGTGGTTCACTGCAGAGCAAAATGACTGCAGAATTGCAGTCTTGGGTAATGGCTGTTTCGATCCTAAAGCCCAACGTGCTTTTACTTCATAGAGGACTAGATTTTTTTTCTTTCGGATTGAAATTAGGAGACTTCGAAAATATTTTTATTTATATCCACTCTTCTGCCCAAGATAATAATATATTTCATGGAAGAGGGAGAAGCGGGATCATGGCAAAGGCCTAACAGGCCCGGCCCAAAAGGCCCATGGGTCAGGGAGGAATTTGTTCTTGGCCAGGGATTTGAGCCCACCAAAGGGACGTGCTTCTCCGGTTCTTTCATTCTTTTAAAGGGAAATGATAAATAGGGAACAACCATCCGTTCCTTGTCCATCTTTTAATAATAAAATAATATATTATATAAACAGAAAATGAATAAAAAAAATATAATATATTATTTTATTATGAAAAGATGGACAAGGGCGGATGGTTGTCCCCTGTCTATCATTTTCCTTTTTTAAATTACTATCGGATACGCGAGGACAATTATGGTTCTTTAACTTCTTTTGGCCGTTGAAATTTTGAAATTAGAATTAAATTTTTATTTTGTTTGCTGATTTTGAGGCAAAAAAATATGTTTGAATGATGAGTATAATTTATATTCTTTTTTGAATTTGTGTTTGAGTGTTGGATTTTTAAGATTGAAAAATATTGTTTTGTAATGATAGAAAATGATTTGAGGTTTGAAAAGTTATGTATAATTATTAGTATTGTGAAAAGTAGTGTGAAATAATAATTGTTTATTATAAAAAAAATATTATTTGATTTAAATAATTATTTAAAAGTGAGATCCACGCGTTTTTTAAATTCTTTTGGAGACTTTTTTCTCACGCGTGGGTCCCGAATATGTGCCAGCCGTTTTTCTCCTGAATTGGCTTTGAATTTGGGCATGAATTAGGGTTGAGTACGAGTTGAAACCGGATGGGCAAGTTTTGGAAAAACCCAAGTAGAATCCTAATCCTATTCGATTCCCAAACACATTATAATATCTCATACATTATCACACGTATCTAATGGTAATTTTGAAAAGTAGGAAAATAGGAGAAAAACAGATAAAGATGTATTGTACATCTCTTTCTCATTTCTCCTAAGTAATCCGAGCCCATTGAAAGAGTGCACGTGTCAGATCACCCTATTAAATGGCTTATTAGGTCCAGAATTATAGAAAAGGCAAGCGATCAGAGGAATGAGATTCTCTCTCAATTTTAAATAAAATAAATATTATTTATTTTCTATTGTCAAAATTTAAAATTAGTGCATCTAACAATGTACACTATGTTAATATCTTCACGTCTTTTAAAAAAAATTAAATAATGTGATATTATCTACACCATTATAAACTTATATGCACTAATTTTAAATCTTAATCATTAAATGAATATTTGACCCATTTGGAAACTCCCATCCACTCATCTTTATAAAAGTCAATTTCAAAACATTTTATTTTTTTATATCACATCAATCACTTTTTTTTTATATCACATCGATTACTTTTTAACAATTTTTTTCTTTTTCTTTTTTCTTAAAAGAAATCAAATTTTATTTTTACTTTATATCACATCAATTATTTTTTATTATTATTAAAAAAAAAAAAAAAAACTACAAAGGGTTTACCACACAAGGCGGAAGCTAGTACTATCTATTTCATTTGAAATTAATACAATCCTCGACCGGGATCACGTCATCAAACCACAAAAGGAAGGTAACTAATCTTACTGAGGCAAGGCAAACAGCTGGTCTTCCTGGAAAGGGCTCGCTCACAAAAGGAATAGGGCGCGGCCGGCGGTGATAAGAAAACAAAAGGGTGGAATCCGATGAACAATCCCCTGGCCGACGACACTTGCTTTACTCATATACTTTAACAGCTCTGCTTTCATTGTTATTCACGTCTGTATTTTTTTTATTTTTTATTTTTTAAAAAAAAAATTGATTGTAAAATAGTGGCTGCCTATCCTTAATGGTTAGGGTCCTTGTCCCTTTAACTCAAGGGTGAGGCCATGTTGAGATTGACTTCACACAAAGTAATCACATCTGCCTTAAATGTCATTCAAACCACCTCAATGTTCCACTTGATTATATATATATATATAACTCTGAATGCAGAATCCGATTCAAAAACGTTTATTATCTAGTTTATATATGGAGAACCTAAAAATCTTTCTTTTGTCTTTTGATATAGGGTGCGTTTGAGATTGCGATTTCGTAGACAAAGAGAGAGATTTTAAATTAAATCGCATAAAATGAATCGTTTGAGAATTGAGTTTCTAAAAAATTGCGATTTGAAAACGCAGAAAACTGCTTTTTCAAATTACATGCAAGTTAGTATTTTTTTGAAAACGCATAATTTTAAAGGCTAACTTGCGATTTTAAAGGTCAAACTGTTATTTTACCAAACGCTTAACTGCGTTTTTAACAATCACTTTTCTAATCATACATTTTAAAATCGTTATTTTAAAATCGTACTTTTTAAAATCACAAATCCAAACGAACTCATAGTTAAATGATAAAATTAATTAATTATATATATAATTGGGTTGGCGTGTCGGGTTCGGGTCAACCCACTTGACTCGCCAACCTGATTAGGTCAACCCGAACCGGACACGATTATTAATTAGGTTGAAACCCGTAACTCGAACACGACACGGCTAACTTGCCGAGTTGCCCGACCTGACCCGATTAAACAAGCTGGTCATGTTAACTCGACACGACTTGAATTTTTTTAAAGACTATGGGCTTATTTGGCAAAGACATGTACAGAACAGAGTAGTTAGTTGTTAATTTTGAAATTAGTAAAAAGTGATGATGTGATATAAAGTAAAAATAATTTGTATAGAAAAGTGAAAAAGTTTTGTATTGTAGCGAATTTTTTTATTTGAATAGTAATAAAAAATTATTGATATGATATAAAAAGTGAAAAAAGTTGGAATGTTTTGATGTTGATTAGTATTTGAAAATATGAAAAAGTGGGAAAAAAAAGGGGGGGGGTGGGGATGAACAGTAGTCAGCACTACTGTGTTCTGTACCGTAGCTTGGTAAACAAGGCTTATGACACTTTTACTATTCTGATTTTTTTTATAAATAAATAAATAATAAGTAAACGAGTTGAACCCGCCCTGCAGTTGTTGGTGGGTGACCCGATTACTAAATGTGTTGTAAACGAGTCAACCTGTCAACTCGCCAACTTATTTAGCCTATACCCTAACATTGCAATTTCGTGTCGTGTTTATATTAGATTCGTAGGTCCAACCCAAATTGCCCATCCTAATATATATATGTGTGTGTGTCTCTTTTTGGGATTCAAATTCTACTAAGATTTTATCTGATTTTATCTCAAGTTTCTAAATCATCAAAGCATAATTTCCAAAAACAAGTTCTTTTCGTATTCACAATTTTGTATATAATACAAAATAATAAAATATAATAAAAAACAATCGTACCCCCAAATGAGCCGATTATTACTTATAGAAGACAAAGGAAAGTGGGTGACAGACGCGTGGCATTGTTGGGAATCAACGGTCGATATTTGTGAGCAGTAAAGGACCGAGATACAGCAGTCACAAAAGGCAAGAGAATAATGCTTGAGAACAAAAGTATCCTTCCAACTTCCCAAGTACGTAATAGACCGAGTGATGACGTCAGCAATAGCCACGAGTGACCTCATGACCCACACTACTTTGATAAATATATATATATATTTATATTTTTTTTTAATGCACATTAAATAAACCTAACAATTTTTTATTAGAATATTCAATTCGATGCAAATTTAATACAAAATTAATAAATTAGGTTAAATATTTGACCTGTTTAATTAAGATGTTGTCCCGTTGTAATTTTCTTTGATGATTCCCCTCAATTGAATTTGTCTTGTTGCATTTGCTTGCATTAAGTTATTGAGTCGGGTTTTGTTAATCTATATAATTTTATAATCATATATCGACATGATTCGAATCTAACACATAATATTTAGGGATGACACAACTCGAACCTAATACACAAACAAGAATTGCCGACGTTCCTCAAGCCCAAAAAAGTAAAAATAAAAACAAAAAGGCGAGGGACACACTATCTTTTTAATCTTCTGAATTTGTCTTTATGTATAGAGAAACTAATGACAGTTTTATGTTGTATTCTCTAATATAATATATATGTATATTATACGTCTCGGTTCTCTTATCATATTTGATTTGATGATCTCTTCTACGTTTATGTTTAGAGGATGGTATTATTAAGGGGGAAAATCATATTGGATAATTATAGAATTAATATATTTTTTTTCTTCCTTTTTTGCATAAATACTAAAGATTGGATAATTATATGTCATCAATGGATATGAGTAGTTCTCTAGTCACCGGACTAAATATCTAAAGAAATATTAGGGTTTTTTCAATGAACATAGCGTGCTTTATCAAATATCACTCTACTTTCTTATATGCTACTTGGGGCAGAGCTACATGGTAGGTGTCATTATTTTACTTTTTCAAATTGTTTATTTATCAATTTTGCCTCTTAAATTCGAAATGTTAGCTCCGCCCCTATGTGTTATTACTAGCTAAATGCATAGAATGGATTAATCTAATCGTAGGTAACATGGGGCATGAATGCATTTTCTTTGGCAATTTTGATAAGGTTCACTTTTTTTCTTTTTTCTCTCTCTTTTTATATAGAAGAGAAAGATAAAGCTATAAAACACATATTCTTTAAACACACCAATTTCCCATCCTCCTATTGTTACTGCATCTATCTTATTAGGCTGACGTAACAATGTTCATCAGCTCTTAAATTAGCTAGTATTAAAAAAAAAATAAGGATATTGTTACGTCAGCCAAGCGAGATAGGGTGGGATAATGTATGGCATTGGTGTGATTTCTATCAATTTTTATTACAAGTCCCTTACAAATTGATGTGGTAGTCCGTGTGACGCTTATTACATCATCCAGTAAAATATAGATTGTCACAGGGTAGTCTATATGACACTTATAACTTTTACAAGCTGACGTGATAGTTTACGTGACACTTACAACGTTAGTCACTAAATTGTAAATTGCCACATTACAATATATATATATATAGTTACATTCAAATTCCAACTATATATTTTCCCAATATCCTAAAGGGTAATCGAGCTTCCAAGTATACAATGAGAAAACCTCTATGCTTTAAGGTTGAGCCAAGAATCAAGAGACACAATGAGAAAAATAAATTTAAGTTTACTTCTCCATATAATTCCTTTTAAGGAAAGATTTCTTAGGAATAATAAACGTGAGCCGGTCTCCAATATATATATATATATATATCTAGCATATATCTTATTATACTTATGTGGTAAGGTGTAGTTACATTTATTATTAAAAATAAAAAATAAAAAAATCCAATAACTACCGAATCCTACTACCACATCAACGTAATGGAATATTAGTGTGGTATATAGCATTATTCATATATAATATACAATAAATACTATATACCACATTTTTATTCAATTTTATTAATGTTACACCGCCAAACAACCTTTGATTTTTTTTTATTTTATTTTTTATTTTTTAATAATGGTTGATCGACTATAACTCATCAAGAAAATGAAATAAAAGTACGGTATATAACATTCCTCGTAATATAATAATATACATAAAGATCACATTTTTTTGGTAAAAAAAAATTGAAACACGACAACTTTTATTATAATATCCTTACAAACTGACGTTAAAGTCCATAATTAGTACAATAATAAAAGAAGTGTATAGTTAACAAATTAGTCGCCCATTAATTAAATTGTATTTCATCTATTATGGAAATGTTATAAAAAAAAAAAATTATAGTGCCTATAAAAGTAGCCCTAACAATTAATAAATTAATAAATCAAAGTAATGACTCCAATACGTAAATTAGAAAATATTTTAAATTTAAGGAAATTAGATTGGTGAAATATTTTTAAGATTAAGATGGTGTGAAAGCTGAGTAAGAAGGTCTATTGAATAAAGTGTAAACCAATGGATGACACATGGAATATTCTCGGTATAAATAAAAAGCTTCCATTCATTTTTAAGTAATTATTTAATTCATGTTACTTTATGCCGGGCCAACAACCACCACCCATTTCGGCATTTCCTCATCTCTCCCAACAAAAATAAAAATAAATAAATAAATAAAAACATTTATACCTTATACTATTTTTGTTGCTGATACGCCAACAAGAATTATAGCATTCATCATTCATGACATCATTGGCAACATATTCTATTTATAAACAAGCAGCAGAGAGTCTTATTAATACAATTCATATATATATATATATATATATATATATATATATATATATATATATTTATTTATTTAAAAAAAAAATTAAAAAATTAAAAAATTAAAAAATTAAAAAATTAAAAAATTAAAGACTTACTTCAAAAACCCACTCATGACTTACACATCAGGAGCACAACAGCCCCTCACATGGGGTGGGTTCTAGTGTATGGAGCGCACCCCATGTGAGGGGCTGTTGTGCCCCTGTTGTGCCCATGATGTGTAAATAACATTTTCCTTTTTCATATATATATATATATATATATATATATGTGAAGAACTAGGCCTCGTTTGGTTTGTGGAATGTCTATTCCATTAGGAAAAGGAATAACTATTCCTGGGAATAGATGAAGGTGGAATGGAATAACTATTCCTATTCTTTTGTTTGGTTGTAACGGTGGAATAGAACATTGCATATGTATTCTTTTGTTTGGTATAGTGCAATACATTGGTGAATGGAATTATATTATAATCAAATTTCCTAAAACACCCTTATAATAAAAATAGAATTTATATTCTTAAGGACATTTTTTTTCTTTATTTTAGAAACATAAACAATCATACTATGACATTTTTTTTTTTGTTTTTTTTGTTTTTTTTTTAATTTCATAGAGTTCATGGCTTTTTTTTTTTTTTCATATACAATTATGCTACAAAATGATTTGTAAGGAAAAAAAAAACACACACACACACACACATATAATCATCATATCACCATCATAAAAAAATAAAAAGAAAAAAAAATAGATCATCTGCAAAGCCTTTTTTATTTTATTCTTTTTTATTTGTTTTCCAGCAACAAACATTCATTCTTTGCTTATAAAGTAAAATGATTTATAAGAAAAAAAAAAAAAAACATAATCATCATAAAAAAATAAATCATCTGCAAAGCCCTTTTTATTTTATTATTTTTTATTTATTTTTCAGCAACAAACATTCGTTCTTTGCTTACAAAGTTTTTCTCAAACCTCCGTCAGGCAATTGGAATCCTCCCGATATTAAGAGGTACTCGTTTTGCTACGTCTAAGTGCATTCTGTAGGCTAAATCATAGGAGAAAAAAAAAAAAAAAAAAGAAAAAAAAGAAAGAAAAGTTTAACCCACAACAAATTAAGTTGGGTTGAGAAACAGAGAGAGGGGGATGAGAATATAATTGCAGAGATGGAGAGAGATACTGATGGTGCATTTGAGTAATAAATTTTTGAAATCAGAATTAAATTCTTATTCTGTTTGCGAATTTTGAGATTTGACTTTTTAGAATAAAAAAAAATTGAATAAAATATGATTTGTTTATAAAAAGTTGAATAAAATATGATTTGTTTTTGAAAAAGTTGAATAAAATATGATTTATTTTTGAAAAAAGTAGAATCAGAATTATATTTTATTTTCAAAATTTCGTATCCAAATACACCATGAGTTGAGAAACAGAGAGAGAGAGAGGGATAAAAGACTTGGATGTTGAGAGGGTTGGGGTTTTTGGGCAAAAGACGAATTTTATTTATTCCTACAGGAAAGGAATAGGTATTCCACTCCTTTTTGAGTGGAATACCTATTCCTCTTCGTAAGGGAATAGCTATTCCATGGGAATAACTATTCCCTTAAATAATATACAACCAAACAAAGGAATAGCTATTCAATAGGAATAGTTATTCCTTTCCATGGGTCTAATCCGCAAACCAAACGAGGCCCTAGTGTAACATTTTGTTCACAAAGGAAAATAGTAAGGCTCGTTTAGGTGTGCGATTTTTTGAAAAATACGAATATCGAGAAAATTTATTTTTTTGAAATTATATTTGGATAGTTTTAAAAACCTGAAACAAAATTAGAAAAAGTTGAATAAAATCTTAGTAAAATTTAGTATTTGAAAAACAATATTTATAAAATGTCTTGTCGGTATTTGAAAAACAATAAAACAATATTTGACCATTACAAATTAAGGAATTTGTAATGGAAATGGAATGGAAAGAGGAATAAATGGAAGAACAATGAGAGTTTACTGAAATTTGGCAATTCGAAGAATCAAAACCTCCATATTCTATATATACAACCAATTGAATACTCTTTCTTTCTTTGTTTCTCCTACCTAATAGACTACCAAACTCCCGCCCACGAAATAACAGAAAAACTACTCATACATCCAATTAGTAAAACGACATCGTTATTCACTTAGCTACAAAAGAAACGCAAGATAAAGCTACATAAGATGCATACTAGACTACCACGTGTACTGCCAGATGTCATTATACTCTGGCTCTTTATTTATTAATAGCCATGTGTCGACATCCCTACTGAGCTCCTTACAGAAAATGGGCGAAAACTTGTCGGAACTTGTTAGTGGAGAACACTCCTATGCTCGAATCAACAAATGAATTGCATAATGCTTTAAAAGGAGAGCTAGGATTTTTTAAACCGAGTAAATGAGTATTTAAGCACTTGGAACGATAATATGACATTTCCTTATATAAAAGCCCGGATTGAATTTAAGATGGATTGAAATCATGGCGTAATTATCTCACTACTACAATTCCTACATTCTTTCAGTAGAAATTCTTGTCTTTATTTAAGCAAACACATCTTTCTCCCATCATTTTCTTATTTTTATTTTCCGAGGTGTCATTGTTAATCTACACTTATATCAATTTTAATTAAAATGAAAAAAAAATAATAATAAATTGACTATACCGCATCAGCAAAAAATAATAATAAAAAAAAGACAAAAAAGAAGAAGCATTTCTTGTTCCTCTAAGTTGATCTTCATCACTTGGTTTGGAGCTCGTTCAATTTGACCCTTTCTCAGGCTTGTAGTCCAGTTTTCTCATCATAATATATATATATATATATATATATATATATATGATTTTAGAATATGATTTTATTTTAGGTTGTTGAATAATTAAGGATTGAAGAAAGCGCATGAAGTCAGGCATGCTTGTATGAGCGGACTTGGTTGCCCAATGGAGAATTTGTCCTATGTGGCAATGTGGGTGTCTTGTCGTGCAATGTTCTTCAAAGTGCTATAATTAATAATTAAAGAAATAGTTTTTATTTTTTATTTTTTTATTTTCCAAGTAATCCAAAGTGCAATCATAAACAGGGTAATTGCAGCCTTTTAAATCTTTCACATCTCTTGTTTTTGCTGACGTGGCCTAATATTATCCTCCTTTATCTCTTTCCAAAACCCATTAATGTCCCTCTTTTTTGGTCAGAATTACCATAATCCCATGAACCAAAGGCATATTCACCAGATGCAATTAAGTCAATGCCCAGGGTCACCTTCCAGGTAAGGATTTATCCAAATCCAATTTTTTTCTTATTATTATTATTATTATTATTTTATTATTCAATAATTAAAATTTTGTTGTTTTTGGACACCAAAAGCAATTTAAATAGAGTTGAATCACCCACCATTCTCTTCTCAGAAACCAAACTCTCTCTCTCTCTCTCTCTCTCTCTCTCAATCATTCTCTGCTTCTTTTCACTCCTCTCGTCCAATCATCGTCAGGCTCTTTATTTCTCTCACAAACAAACCCATTGGGCTAGAGAGAGAAACAAGCGCAAGTACTAGCAAAAGACTTGCATTCCTCTCTCTCTGATCGTGAAGAGTTTTTTTTTTTGTTCTTCTTCTTTTTCTTTGAGACAATCTATCTCCTCTGTAAGGCTCTAGGGTTGGCTGGGTCGGTACCTCTTTGAGGTAATTACTCTTTCTCTCTTTTGGGTCAATGCGAAATTTTTGTTGCTGTGAATTTGTTTCGTGGGATTGATCGAATTGGTTTGGAAAGTGCGTTTCTTGTTTTAAATTCGATGTTTTTGTTTTTTGGGTTCCGGAAGTACTTGCTGGGATGGTAGATTTTGCTCAGATTTTTTAGAATCTGCTTTTTTATTTGTTTTGGATTTTGCTTTACCTTGTTGGTCGAATGGAAGGTTGGGTTTTTGTTGTTGGGTCTGTTTGGTAGTTTTGATCACTTACTTTGCTATAACAGTTATTTGCGAAACTGTGAACTTCGGTGGTTACCTTACAACTATTTGGTGTGTGCGTGTGCTTGTTACACATACATGCCACACACTCAAGACATATTTGTTTTATGTTTTATGGTTGTTTTTTTTATTGTGTATATATATATTTTGGGGGGGTGAAGTATTTGCTATCTATGTGTTAGTGTTGGCTGAATGTATCTGGGGTACACATGGCTGTAATCATCTGGTACTGTTAGAGTCTTTTTAGATTTCATACATAGCCACTTGTAAATGACTATAAAATTCCATTACCAAACCCTGAACTGGAAACCTCTATGGATGTAAAGCTTCAATTTGATGCATTGTCGATATTTGGAGTAGCGTGCTTATGTGCAATTCGGTTGTATGGAAATATTGTGCGGAACTGAATTTGGTGGGTTCTTGGTGCCAATTCTATTTCTTGGTTACTTTAAATAAGAGCTGGAGTTTTACTTTTTTTGTTACACACCCTGATAAGTGAAGTTAATTCCATGGCAGAAACAATAAAATCGAGTGTTTCAGAGCTGGAATCCTGAAACTAGTTTGAGGCGCGTCATCCTCACACAAACTTAAGCAATTCACATTGTTGGGCTTTGTAGAAGAGTTTTTTGAAAGTTATGCTTGAATGTAATTATATTTTATATAAAAGTGGCATTCCTTTGTCGTGTTTGGGGTTTTTTAAGATAGAGAACTATTGTGTTTTTCTTGTAATTTCTGTATCGCTAGATTGGTTTTCTTGCACTTGTAGTTCTAGGATTTTGTTATTAGGGTTTAGAATGCGCAATGGCCCTTTTTATTGAGATAGTAGCACGAATAACAGATGCTTAAAATAATTTTAAGTATTCAGTTGAAAAAAAGAAACCTGGAATTTGGCACGCTGGAGTATATTAATTTATGAGTGAATATGTGGTCTTTGTGGTAGTTTTATTATTTTTAATTTCTGTTTGGTCTTTGGAGTTTTATATGAGCCCTGACATTAATATGGATTTGTTAATTTATTCTTTCTACTCAGTTGCACCTTAAAATTTCCATAGCCTTCATACTTGCCGAGTTTTCTGCATCTCCAAGTGTGCTGCTATTAATCATGGTGGTTGAGTACACCAAGAGTTCATCATGTGTGGCGGCTTCTTGTACTAGCTTTGCTTTGCATTTCCCAAAGGATCTGAGATCTTGTCTTCCTAGCTAGTCTCAGCAATAGTTTAATTATTAGCTTTTTAAGTTCTGAGTATCATTTATTTATTTAGTTAATTGCAGAAGTTGACACTCAGTTAACTTTGCTCATTGTGTTTTAAGCAGAAAGGTGATGCAATGAAGCAGTTTTCAAACCATTTCTCTTCAGGTAACTTTCTAAAATTGTTTGTTATGTTATGCGGAGAGTAGATCAAGTACAATATCTGATGGACAAGTCTTGTGAACTATTTGTGATAGGTCCTACAAAGATTCCACCAATAAATATTCCTAGGGAGGCAGGAAGTGGTGCATGGGGGACTTTATCTGGATCTGATGCTTACTATGCCTCAAGTGATGCTACCCTTTTCTCAAGTTCATTGCCTGTTCTTCCTCATGAAAAATGTAGGTGTTGGTGATTTCTTATAGTATGCGGTTTCATTATGTGAATTCTTACTTGATTTTTCCAACATGCAGTGAACTTGAATGAAACAGAACATGGTTGTCACCCTGTGGATTATGCCCCTTCTGGCTTAAAGAAACTTGACCTAGATGTGGAGGGTAATGATTCACTTGAAGATCTTGAAACTCATGCAATTGGAAGCTTGCTTCCTGATGATGAGGAGGAGCTTTTAGCTGGCATAATGGATGATTTTGACCTAAGTGGGTTGCCTGGTTCACTGGAGGACTTGGGAGAGTATGATTTCTTTGGTAGTGGAGGAGGTATGGAGTTGGAAACTGATCCACAGGAGAGCTTGAGCATGGGTATGTCAAAGATAAATTTATCTGATGGTGTTGTTGGGAATGGTATACCTCACTTTGCTATTCCAAATGGCGTGGGAGCTGTTGCTGGAGAGCACCCATATGGTGAACATCCTTCCAGAACATTATTTGTTCGGAATATTAATAGTAATGTTGAGGATTCAGAACTAAGAGCTCTCTTTGAGGTAATTAGGGTGATCTCCTCTTCGTATTACTTGTAGTATCTGTTTTTGTTTTATCATGATTTGAGACAGTTTCTTTCCTCTGATTTAGAACTGTTAATTCATAGTTGGATATGCTTAATGAATAAAATTTGATGTTTCACATGCTCATCCAAAAAAGAACTTGATCTTGCACCTGAAACTTTGTTGATTTCATTAGTGGGTCGATTTTCCATGATTTCATTGCTTGAAGCCTTTTTGATGGATTTCTTGTGGTGTCTATAGTTCTTAGGTTTGAACTATTTTCAGCATGAGCTGCTAATCATCTCCCCTGCCCCTCCATCTCCCCCCAACTAGAAAAACATAATAGTAAGGAAATGAAATAAAAATACAGAATGTGTTTTGCCATTCAATAGATTTAATGAGCCTTTTTCATGTCTCTTCATTCCTAGTGATATAATTGTTCATTCACTCTGCCTATATCTCTGTTTTACATGGTTTTGCTGCAATTTTGTCCAAGTGCAAGATGCACATCCTGATTTTGAAATACTAAGGACTTGGGTAGGGTGTTGAGTGCAGAAATTGATTAACTGTTAGAATTGCACTTCGTTTTTTTTTTTTTCAAAAAACTTTCTACCATCTTGAAGTCTCTAGGTTCTCATGCCCTTATGTCTTGCGTTGACATGGGTATATAGTGAAGGGTTTGGGTAACATAAAATGGGGGCCATAAGTCATTATTTGTTAGTTTTCCTGCTCTATCACACATGGCCATCAATTTCACTGCTAACTTCCCTTTATCGGGTTTGTGGGTCCTCATCTACCTCTTATATCAACCATGCATGGCATGCTTTTGCAAAGTATTTGGCTGTATTTACCTTGTTCGACATGGCATATTTGCAGTTGTGCAACACCCAGTGTTTGTTTTGCCTCATTTGGGAAGTCATTTCCATGGAATTCAGCATGATCAGATGCGTTACATGTGAAACATAGGGAAAAAAAAAGCATAATTACTAAACTCTGATTAATCTGACTCAAACTATGATTTTTCAACTTCGATTGTTATTTCTGCCGAAAGAAATTTAACATTGGTTGATCAAAGTATGTTTTCCTTCATTACTTGCTAGCATTTAAATTTATAAGCAGTTTCCTAAATTGTTGGGCCTTGTTACTCAACTTACGACCTCTAATGTTGGGTGCAGCACTGGTTAGTTAGGTCTGAGTTTCGATTCAGGATATTGTTATTCTTCTTTAGCTGAGTGCTAATACTTCTGTGCCTTTGCTATATAAATTATGGTACTAAATCAAGTTATTTTTATTTCGTTCTTATTATTGTTTTTGTAGCAATACGGCGATATCAGAACTCTGTATACTGCATGTAAACATAGGGGTTTTGTGATGATATCTTATTATGATATTCGTGCTGCTCGAACTGCCATGCGTGCATTACAAAACAAGCCACTGCGACGGAGGAAACTTGACATTCACTTCTCAATTCCAAAGGTTTTAATACCTTTCCAAGTCCTAATTCTACTTATTTGTTGATATGATTTTGATCATCATATCATTCATTGTTTTGTTGCATCACACCAGGATAATCCATCAGACAAGGATATTAATCAAGGAACTTTGGTAGTTTTTAATTTGGATCCATCAGTTTCAAATGAAGATCTCCGTCAAATATTTGGGGCTTATGGCGAGGTCAAAGAGGTGATAGGTTTACATTTTCAGATTGTTGTTTTCCTCATTTTCATTCAGGCATTTCTTCTGCATTTATGGTTAACCTCTGTGCAATTTGGTACTTAATGTACAAAGCAGATAAGGGAAACACCACACAAGAGGCATCATAAGTTTATTGAATTTTACGATGTTAGAGCCGCAGAAGCAGCACTTAAGTCATTAAATAGAAGTGACATAGCTGGTAAACGCATAAAGCTTGAACCTAGCCGTCCTGGTGGAGCTCGTCGAAAGTGCGTTTTCTAATATGCTTGATTTTCACATTTTGAATGTTATAACCTGTCGAAAGTAGTGATTTTCATATAAGAGTCATTTTTCTTTACTTTCTAGAAAGCAGTTCCCCGCTTCGTTTTCTGTAACAATTGTCTAGCACTAATTGGGTGCAAAAAATAATTGCTCTTTTTTGGGAATCAAACTCTGGTAGTTGAGGTCACCCATCAAACTCTACATTCAAGTTGCAGCTGCTCTGTTTGGACGGAATAACTTATACACAATATTCGGGTTTTTGTTTCTTGTCTTTGCACATAGTGAGATTTCATTTCTTGGATACATTGAACATCCCTCTAAAAAGAGACGAGTAAACAGTTAAGATGTGGAAACTGTTGGAAGTAAGAACTATTGTTGTCATGGGAGTGCAGTAATCTCTTTTGTATTAACTCTTGGTGTTTCCTGCCAAGTATCATTGGCATTGTTTTCATCGGGTACTTGGATTATTAAACTCAGATCATCCTGATTGCTAATGTTTTATTTTTGAAGAATCTTTTCCCTTTAATTTTCTTGCTTTATTATTAGTGAAATATGCAGATGATTGATGTTATCATTTGTTGTATTTTTAGCTTGATGTTGCAACTGAATCAAGAGCTTGAACAAGATGAATCTCGGAGTTTTCGGCATCAAGTGGGTTCACCAATTGCCAACTCTCCCCCTGGTAGGTCCTTTGTGATACTTTTTTTAGATCAGAGTAGTCTTGTGCATATGCAGTTTGAGTTAGTGATTTCTCGATCCTGTTTCTTTTTTTTAACTGCTATTTCCCTGACAAGCTGAGGTTGAAGCAATGTTCATGACAGGTAACTGGGCACAGTTTAATGGCTCTATTGAACATAATTCTATGCCACCTATTAGTAAATCCCCTGGTTATAGTACCATGAGCCCAACAACTGGCAATCATTTGCCTGGATTGGCTTCAATTCTGCATCCTCAACTATCAAACTCTGTAAAGATTGCTCCTATTGGCAAGGACCTAGGAAGGGGTAGCCATGCGGACCACCTATTTAACAGTACAAGTTCAGCCTACGGAGCTCCCTTGCAACAGTCGCATTCATTCCCAGAGCCCAAGTTGGGCCAGTACAATCAAGCAATATCCTCATTTGGCACTTCAAATTCAAATGGATCTGGCGTGGAAACATTATCTGGGCAGCAGTTTCTTTGGGGAAGTCCAAATCCATACTCAGAGCACACCAATTCTTCAGCTTGGCCAAGACCATCTGTGGGACATCCATATACATCTAATGGCAAGGGCCATGCCTTTCCCTACTCTGGCTTGCACGGCACTTTGCTTGGCTCATCCCATCCACATAACCATCATCATGTTGGATCCGCTCCATCTGGTGTTCCTCTTGACAGGCACTTTGGTTTCTTTGTGGAGTCACCAGAAACTTCATTTATGAGTCCTGTTGCTTATGGAGGCATGGGTTTGGGCCCTAATGATGGAAATTTTATGGCAAATATGGGTGCTCGTGCTGCAATTAACCCTGGCATTAGTATACCAGGGAGTATATCTGAAAATGGTTCATCAAATTTCAGGATGCGGTCCTCGCCCAGGCTTAGCCCTGTGTTTTTAGGTAATGGCCCATACCCGGGACTGTCACCGACCAGTATGGAGGGTTTGACTGAGCGTGGGCGGAGCAGAAGGGTTGAAAACCAAGTTGATAGCAAGAAACAGTTTCAGCTTGACTTAGATAAGATTAAAAGTGGGGAAGATACTCGAACAACTTTAATGATAAAAAATATCCCAAATAAGTAAGACTTACCTCTTATGATTTGTCATCTGTAATTGACAGCTGTATATTTACATTACTGGATGCCTAGTCATAATGACTTTTGTATTGTTATTGACCTACAGATACACCTCGAAAATGTTGCTAGCTGCTATTGATGAAAACCACAGGGGTACTTATGATTTCCTCTATCTGCCGATTGATTTCAAGGTAATTATATTTGGCGTTCTGAAGAAGTTTTAAAAATACTTTTTAGTTTATATTCTGAAGTGTAGTCATCAATTCTTCTTCAATTGGAACTGATTGGCATTCCTTTTTGTTGGTGCAGAATAAATGCAATGTGGGCTATGCATTTATCAATATGCTGTCTCCTTCTCACATTATTCCATTCTATGAGGTTTTATATTTTATGCTCTTTTTAAGGGTTTTGGGATCAGTTCCTTCCTTGGGTTCTCTCTTTATCAAGGCCTCCTCCCATTTCTTTTACCTCTAAATATTTGTTTTGGTGTACCAACTGATGTTGTCTTTGCTTGCTATTAACTAATAAGGGCTTCCCAGTGAATGAAGTACTGATAGACAAATGGTAGATCTCTTTAATGTTTCTAATTTTATGCAGGCATTTAATGGGAAGAAGTGGGAGAAGTTTAATAGTGAGAAGGTTGCTTCCTTGGCATATGCTCGAATCCAGGGAAAGGCAGCCCTTGTCACTCATTTCCAGAATTCAAGCTTGATGAATGAAGATAAGCGCTGCCGCCCGATCCTCTTTCACTCAGAGGGTTCAGAGGCTGGTGATCAGGTAATAAAAGTAATAACTGCATAAAAGGCAATTGGATTGTGCTTAATTATAGTGATATCAGTCTTGACTCATGGAACTCTTTTAAGTTTCTAAAATTTGTAGCTTGCTGGAATTTCCTTGATATATCTTTCTTTCAAGTCTCTACTCAAGTGATATGACTAATTGATAATCCTCAGTAAATCAATTTCAATAAGCACCGGCAGTGTGCTCTAATTGGTCGAGGTAGATAATGGCTTTTGCTGATCATTTATTCAAATGTTTCTATGTAGATCATTCTGGAACATCTTCCCTCCAACAGTCTGAACATCCAGGCCCTCAAGCCAAACGATCTGTACTCGGTTGAGTATTCAGGAAGCCCAACAAAGGATGGCTCTTGTGAGAGGCCAGAGAATTGTTAACAGTGTCCGATGCAGATCGTGCTCTGCCCAAACTGATGGTGGCCGCGAATGCTAACTTTTGCGTATATAATCAAAGTGTATATATTTTTAGGAACGAACGAATCCCGTAGACGAAAAAGAGAAAAAAAAAAAAGAAAAAAAAAAGAGGCATGGAAATTTTGTATCGTAGTACTTCCCTAATTTTGCTAGAAAGCAATGGAAGAAGCTGCAGAAGCATTTTGGTGATGTGCAATAGCTTGATGATGTATGAGGAAGGAGCAAAGGTGAAGTACGAGTGAACTTGAATTATGGCAAATGTGCCTGATTTCGCCTCGTTTTTGCTCGTCATTTGGGGTTGGATAACTTGTTAATCTGCTGCATATATGATGTTTATATGGGTAAGAAAGTGTTGACAGTTTTTTGAGGGTTGGCGATTTAACATGGGCCACAAAATTGTATAGTGGGGAGAAAAACAGAGAATTCTTTTTTTTGGGAGTTTCAATCTTGTGTATTTGGTATTCCTGAAATGGAAACTAGCATGTATCTTTAACATGACATTGTACAGTCTGTTGCTGCTATAATTCATGCTTGCCTTTTCCTACAGCGTTCAAAAATAAACAGAAGCGTTGCCTGGGTACAGAGCCACATTACTGACTCAACTGTGTAAAGAAATGTGTTGAAGAAGAAACCCTCCAACTGATCTTATATGGGTTTTATTTATTTATTTATTATTATTTTTTTGGATTTTGGTTCTACGAGATTTTTGTTTATGCTGTCTGAAACACGGGCAAGGATCCCTTACAATTTCAAAGAAATTCGATATTCTCAAATTTCGTTGAAATCAAGCTGTTTTTTTACGTCGAAAAGACGTGAAAAATGCTATGTATTAAAAGATATCGCATGTTAACAATGAAACCGAAAAAAAAAAAATTCACTCCAAAAGATTTTTTCTTACACTTTGTCGTATAAAAGCTTTGAGTAAAAAATGGTCTTTCGATTTAGTAAAAAAGAAGCGTCTTTTCAAAAGTAAAGAAAAAACCTTTTGGAATGATTTTATTTTTTTATTTTCATTATTAACATGTAATATCTTTAATATGTAACATTTTTCACGTCATTTCAATGTAAAAAACGACTCAATTTCAAATAAATTTTTAGAATCTCAAATTTCTTTAAAATTGTAGGAAATCCTGATCCCTGAAACACAATGTTCTTCCACATAGTTACTACTTTCCATACCTACGTTGGTTCCCGAAACAATTACATCAAGAGTGTAACTTTTATGTAACTGTAAATTTAATGGGAGATTGCTTCTCGCCTCCCCAAAACTATTACTCAATTTAAATTTCAAAAGATGCAATGAACCCCACCAATCTACCAAGCCTTTTCATTTGAACTCCTTTAGGGTTCTTTCTTAAATCCCACAAAAAATAGTTCATGTGCAATGTACGCGACCCAAAATGACAATAATACCCATTCAGATAAAGTCAACCTATGCTTGTGGTTGTTGAGTAATTAGTCTCCCAATTTACAATCACTGGAACAAATTCTTTTTATTTTATCATCGTGTAATTTTTGAATATTGATATTGTTCTTTGCTTTCTTCCCCAGAGGACAGTTGATATCATGATCTAAAGGTACCATTCACCACCCTCTGACAACGATTGCAACTGCTCAAAATGAATAGCCTGAAGACGATAACAAAAAGAAGCTTTGATGCTAAAAGACTTGCACAATTTGTGAAGATTACAACCAGATTCTTTAAAAGAAGGGCTGTATAGGCAAACAATTATATGCACCAGTAAAATCCAGAAACTTTAACAGACATTCATACTACACTCCTCGAATGATAAATCTGACACATTGCCACCTAAACATTTATTTAGACAGGAGAATATATATATATATTCACATAGTAACACTAAAATTTTACACATATTTGGCAGCATGTAATGAAGAAACAGTTAGAATGGCAAATGGATAAGCTCAGAAGTCAAAACCAATCACCTGGAAGGAGTAATTTTTGACAAACCATGAAGGGTCTTACCAGAATTTTCTTGACACAGATAGCCATAATTGAGGTGCCTGCGCAGATAATCTTCCCGACTCTTTTTAAGAGTGGTTCTGGAAAGTTGAGTCATCCTGCTTTTAACTGCCTGTTACCCTCTTTAACTTTCTTTGCTTGTTTAAGTTCAAGGTCAATGAGGAAAAAACATTCATTATGCTCTCTAACATAATGAACCTGACCATTCATCCTGTTGAGAAGTTTCCGAGAGAAGTTGAGACCTAAGCCTTCCTGTGTTGTCCACTGGTTTCCTCCCTCAAACATGTCTTGGATAAGAGAAGAAGGAAGGCCTTGACCAGGGTGAGTCATTCTACATGCACATAAAAATGAAATTTCAGTCTGCATGAATCTTATTTCTTTCATAGTGATTATGATAAAAACCGTAGGGAAACATGAGATGAAAAAGCACAGATACAAGGTTATCATTGCATAAAGCAGTCTAAAAGATAACATGGAAAAGCATGAAATGTAATGTTAGGAGTTTTGTCTATTGCTTTCCCGCTTGGAGCTAAATTGAGTATCATGTGCATGATGGATTATTCAGTTTGAAGCTTTGGTGAATAAAAAAGGCAATAAGGTTTAATAGAGAATCTCATTTTGAAGTTTTTAACAGGAACTAAAATATATCTGAAGATTGATGCATGAGAACTAGTTAACAATGTATATCCAATACCTGACTCCCCCCCCACCTCCAAAAAAAAAAAGAGACAAAAAGAGTCGAGCACATTTTCTCAATATCTTAAAAGCAGTCTTACTGTTTCTGCGAAGGTAGTCAATGAGGATTCATAACACTAAAGGGGACAAGCAAAATCAGAAAAATGAAACCATGACGTTACAGTCTGAAGCCAATCATAATTGGGAAAGGCAAAGGTAAAGGAGACACAACCTAATTTCTCAATGCAGACACAGCCTAACTTTTGGAGTAAATGGACTTACGAGATCTTACGTGTGAAGGATAGTTCTAGTAAATAAAGTAAGATAACAAAATTGAAAAGGAGTAGTTTTGGTGGAACTGGTGTAAGGTAAGTTATAAAAAGGGTGTTTTCTTGCATTTTTTTTTTTTTTTTTTTTTTTTTTTTTTTTTATAAGTAATGAAATGTATATAAAAAATGTCCGGTAATTTTGGCCCTCAATGACAGGTTTCCTTCAGTTACTGCACAACACTCTTGCTGCTTTGCTATTAGGCAAGAAACCCCTTTTTGACTTTCTTGGATTTCCTGCATTACTGTTGTGTTCTTACTTTTAAATGTAACAGAAACATTATGATTTTCCTATATGATTTGAAAGAATATCTGAATCTGTTTTTGCAATCCTCAGATATTGCATGGAGTTTCGCACAGGCACATTAAACTGAAAGACATTGAGGCCATGCTACCTCAATGAACTGAAAGGATGGGCAAACCAAAGGCTCCCAATTGACAATATGAATCATAAACTAGGTGAGGATTATTATCATCTGAGATGGTTATTATTCATAATAATAATAATAATAATAATAATAATAATAAATCATCTGAGATGGGTACATGAGTCACAAGACTTCTATTTTGACAATGACAAGATACAAATTGTTTTTGGCTAGACATATCTTGAATGTGAGGCCTAAACATGTAAGTGATGTCTCCATCCCTTTCTGTTCTTACAATGAAATATATTTAGAAATACATTTAAGTAATTTAAAATGGAGAAATTGGATTAAATGGATAATATGATGAGAGTTGCAACTCCTTAAAAGGTCATATAGTAACTCAACTCAACAAGTAGTTTATAATGCAATGAACCTAGCATCAAATGAAATGTTCATAAATGAACTTAGTTGTGGTTGGGGTACCTGAATTGTAAACGGATAAATTCATTGCCATCCTGTATAAGCTTCAGACCAGGTGAAATTTTGATCTGCACCCAGCCATCAGGAGAAGGTGCATGATGCACCACATTAAGCAAGAAATCTGCCAAAACCAGCTGAAGCCTAATTTTATCGCCATATAGGGATAGTGTTTTGATTTCTTCTGGAACCTCATGAAAAAGCTGTAACTTCCTTTCTCTCAGCAAGATCATGACTTGACTCACAATGGCATCCAAAACATTTCCCAAGAAAAACTCTTCCATGTTTAGCTGCGAGCTACTGCTGTAACCAGGATAAGATATTGGACAATTAAGAGTAATTGTTGCAGTGGTTCACCATCAGGGCAAACAATGACTAATGTGGGGTGTCTATTGAGTGGTTTCAAGGTGTGTGATTACTGTAATAATAGTTTGAGGAAAAAAATGATGAGATAACAACTATTTATAATCAAAGGAGGAAAGTATTTCTAAAGATAACAACACTAAGTAAAAGAAAAAAGAGAAGCAATTTACGTCATGAAAGAAATTAGTGTTAATGAAAAGACAAATCTCAACCATAAACGAACTAGGAATAAGGAAGAACAAATTTGGTTAGCTTTTCTTATGTTAAATATGTAGTCATATTTCTTAAGGCGTGGGAGCTTGAAATCTGGTCCAAAACAAAGGGGTCTGAAGAAGTACAATACTGATTTCAATTCCCTGATCCTCTCAACCAGGGTTCTTATTTTCTTGTCACCTTTTTTTACTTTTGGAGGAGAGGAGGGAGGGTTGATATATGAAACTCAACTGTATACAATTTCCTCAAATTCAAGTATGTATTCCTCTGACCTTAATTATCAGACATGTAGATGCTCTGAAATCAATGAAATTATGCATAAGGTGCTACCATCTCTTCTTTAACAATTATTAGAAACAATTTATTTGCTTTAGAACTTACGATGTAAAAATATGCATGTCATGGGCCTATAATGAGAAGACTTACCCTTCCTCTATACTTCTGAAATCCAAATCCTCGATGATTGTCTTGATCTGTCTTTCACATGCATCACTAGTGTCAAGAAATTGCTTCTGATGTTCTGAAACAGATGTATTTTCGAGGAGTCTGTGGGTAAAGCGAATACCATTTAGAGGATTTTTCATCTCTTGTCGTATGTAAGCCAACTCCAATTTTGAAAATCCTTCTCTATCCTCTTCCCTGCGCCCTTCTAAGGCCTGTTGCAGGTCAGGCACAATAATTTGTAAGAAGCAGAAACAGCCAACTACATTGCCACCTGCATCAGTCCTCTTGTTTGCTGTTAAGAATACCTCCACAAATTTTCCATTTTTATCAAAAAACCCAAAAGGGAACTTCTCGGTATCTTGACCACTAATTCCTCGATATAATAAAATCATGAACTTAGTTAGTGTATCTTGACCTTTCAGCCGACAGAAACCTCCAAAGATTTCCCCAGGAAGCATTTTACCCATGACTTCTTCTCTCCTACAACCAGTTAGCTTTTCCATGGCTGCATTCCATTCTGAGCAGCAGGCATTCTCATCGGAAGCAAATATGGGTGGAATCAATGGATTCAGACTTTGTATGATAGCCTTATAATCCCCTTGCAAGCGGATAAACTTATCCATAACAACTTTCTCACGTGTAATATCTTGACCGACAAAGCACACCCCAACAATATTGTTTTTGTAATCCCTACTTGTGCAGGTATTGGCCATAATGTAAACTATTGACTTTTGCTGATCAAGCCCAAAGTTTCTCAATCTTAACTCAATGTTTTTGTCCTCCTCACCTGGATGATATAGAAGTTGACAAAAAATTATACTATCAGAGAAAAGTAGTGAAAATTGAAGAAGAAAAATAAGCTGAAGGCTAGAGACTTATGGGCAATATAAAAAGAAAAACATGCAAGACTCCAATTTGCAAGGCACCCCTCATATCTTCACGAATATTTTGGTAGAATAACTGGTGACAGGTGACCTGAAGAACTTTTATTTTTGCAGTCATATAATTTAAACTCATGCTCCATGATACACACAAAAAAAGAAAAGAAAAAAGAAAAAAGAAAGAAAGAAGTTTCTTGTGTGCCCCAGATCATTCAATTGAACACAGATTAAAGATAGCGATGGTTTGTGAATGGCAACAAAGACAAATTCTCAACAATAAGAGTCATTTGGTTCTACTAACATGGCACTTAAAGCACTAATGAAAGTAAAAAATGAGTGTGAACTGAGGATTTGAGATAAGGCAAGATGGCCTGAGTTAATATAGAACGGTCAAATTGATTCATGCAACCACGCCATGTAATTAGGACAAACCAATATGGAGTTTAGTTAAATGATTTGGATTTTTCACGCAATGAGTGACAATATGTCATAGAACTCGCATCATCAGCAAGCTCTACGCACCATCAAAACATTACAAATGCAATGTAGTTTACTATGACATTTGATTCAGATGGTAAAACTCAAGCTCAATGACTGTCATTGTTCAATGACGTTAAAAAAGATTTACCGTGCAAAGCTCTGCGTAAAAGATATTCAACAGTTCCACGTGAGTCCTCATGAACAACTTTATTGACCAGGGACTTCCCCATGGCGTCACTAGCTTGTAGTCCTGTCAATTCAGCAATTTTTCCATTCCATCCATTGATGAGACCAGCTGAATCAACCCCAAAAATAGGAACTGTTGCTGACTCAATCAATCTAACCATTTCACATGCCACTGAACTGAGTTCATCCATCCCCTGCATCTCAGTATCATTCTGCTGAATGTTATTCAATGCCTTAGAACTGTTGTCCTCCATATCCTGAAATGAGTCTCTCATGATAAGTTGCAGAGAATGAAGGGCATTAATTTCTGAAACATCCCAAGGCATACTTCTACTTTTTGCTACTTCAAGAAAAGCTTTAAATGACGATCTAGGGTCCATTTTTTCACTATCATCTTTATTCTCTGGATGATGCTTAGCTCCTCCCCATTTTACTTCTTTTGCAGTGTGAGACCTGAACCAGAACAAGAAATCCTTTGACGTGATTCTTGCAGTAGCCATGCCACAAACTTCATCACCCAGTAAAGCAGCACCAGGGTAACCAGCATTGGCCAAACAGTCAGTACTCAGACCTGTGGAATCTCCATGATTAGTGAGCAGCCACTCCGCAATATCTTTCACCTGTGATTCAGTTGGAGTTACACCCAATGACCAACACTTCCCGCCATAATACAAAGCAGCCCCATCACACTTGACGAGATCCATGATACTAGGAGACTGAGTCACAATACCAAATGGGGCATCTCGAAGCAGCATGTCACATAGTAAGGTTTGTGTCCTGAGAATTTTCTTCTCCATCAATTGTGATGCCAATTGAAGCTCCATGTTTAGCTGAATTCCAAATGCCTGCATGAGGAACTCACAAGCATAGCGAAGAGGGAAAGGAACATAGCGGGAGGAAGTGTGGTGGCACACGACCAACCCCCAAAGCTTCGACAAGTCATTACCATTGATAACAACTGCCATCACCAATGAGGCAAGGGAGCCCATATTAGCCATATACTGCGTGTGGCAGCCATGAGGTGACCGAAGTGTTGAATTGACCAAACAAAGAGGCTGCTTCAGTTCTTCACTCTGAACGACCCTTACAGCATTTGCATGGCAATCACAAATCATCCGCACTCGATTCTGCTTGAATAAGAAGCGAGCAGCTTGAGGGATATCTGTAGCAGGATAATGTAAACCCAAGTAAGGTTCTAAGTCTGACCTTCTGATTTCAGATACAACTTCACCATGATCATCATCATGGAACTTATAAACCATAACCCTGTCATACCCAGTGAGCTTCTGAACATCCTCCACAACTGTATCACATAACACACCAATATCTCCCCCAGGCAGTGACTGCAGCCTAGATATTGCCCGAACAGCCAGTTTCTGCGACTGCACTGCCCCCGCAAGGGACAATGCAGGATCACCTGACGGTGCAGGCTCCAAATCAATCACAATTCCCACATCAATTCTATGCAGTATAGCGTAAAAAGGCTTCTGGATATTCCTTGAGTAGACCCAAACGGGGTTTAACAGTGAAATCTCTCTAGAAGAAGCAGCTTTTGCCAACGAAGCCCCCGAAGAAGGCCCAAACAAGGTTCTAGCATCCATCCCAATCAGACCCCTTAACTCTTTTGACTCAAATTGGCTCTCTAAACCCAACAATTGCAAGCAATTCTCACTAAAACCGATAATTCTAAAAGTGGGTTCCTCAATAGCAAGCATACAACCAAAGGGCTGAATCAGACCACCCCTTTGGATTCTAGACAGATATGCAGTTATTTGTTCTTCAGGCACAGATTGTGGAGCATGCAGTACTGATCTGGAGTAGTTAAAGGACTTACCAGACACAGCCGACTGCTCAAACTCAGCCATGAGCCCAGCGTCAGCATTGTACTGAACTATTGCTTTGTCTCTTTTGTCGCTGGTGTTGTTGTTGGGCCTCATGATGTTGCTTGCAGCTGAAGATGAGAAGGTTGTTGTGCCTCTTTCTCTGCTTCCCACCCCCATTTTGAAGGCTCTGGTTGATGGGTTTTTCTCAGAAACTCAGGTGGGCATAGGAGGATCGCAAGTAGCTGGATCTTTCTCATCTCTGTACTTGCTTCTTCTGTTGCTTTGATTCTTCTCCTTGTAGCTTCCACACGTCTCTTTCATTTTTTTGCCGCTTGGGTTATCTTCTAAACGCGCTATAGCTCATTGCTAATCAACCTCCGTACTCCTTTTTTATGAAGTACTTGTCTTTTTTCTTCTGATTAGAATAGTATTACCGCTCGCGCACACTCTCTTCCTCTCATTTTTCTCTGGGCCACTCCCTGTCTCTTTCTCTCATCTGTTTTCTCGGAATTCTTTCTTTGTTTCTATTTATTGTTTTAAATTTCTTTTTCTCGTTTGCAAAGGTTGTCCATGAGAGCCAAATGTGTCCACAACAAAAGCAATGGTTCAGAAAGAAAGAAAACAAAACAAAAAAATATCTGCAGAACAAAAAACTGTTGCTTGTCAGAGATTATTTCATTTTCTTTTTCCCTCAAGATTCATGTCAAAGAAATAATTAATTCATTTTTAGAAAAGTAATGTTTTTTTTTTTTTTTTTTTTTTTTTTATAATTTTTTTTTTTTTACACAGCTGATATTTTACTTTTCATGAATGTGCTATTTATATAGTTTGAAATGGAAAAATACTTAGAACACTAATGTGTTTATTATTTTTAACAAATGTAAGTTGTTAAGTTAAGAAGTCAAATTTTTGTTTAATCATTTTAACAATTATGAATTGTCAGGTTCTCGTGATAGAAGTTGTATAGTTTTTTAAACAAAAAAAAATAAATATATATATATATTTTAAAAGTGTTAGAAACTATAGTAAACAGAGATAGACCTATAGTGGGGCGGGTGAGAGCCATGACCCCCTCCGGTTGGAAAAAGATCCTCTCCAGTTCCAGTTCAACTGAATTGGAGAGAATCCAATTAGTTTTATTTGAGGCGTATAATTGTCTTTTTTACATTTTTATGGATAATTATACCCCTCAAATAACACTAACTGATCTTTTCGAATTGGCCAATTCATTTGAACTAGAGAGGATCAAAATACGCTCTAGCCTCCCCCACCATTTTTTTTGATTAGTCTGAAAATTTTTGGGATCCCTAATTAATATTTTTCTTTACTTTCAATTTTACAAAGAGTGTTATCCATTCCATTTTTCTAGTTGTCTCAATTAATTTCTTTATATTATGCTCCAACATAGCCTACACTGGTATATTTTGGGCTATAAGGACCTTTGCTAATTATATATATATATATATCTTCCCGGTACTTAAGAAAAGATAGACAACGTAGGTGTTTGGGCCATTTATCACTGGGATTGAGAAAGTTGTCCACTTGTCCTTATTCTTTTGACTGCTAGAACAAATGGTGAAGATATAGATGTATATATACTTTTCAAGTTTGAACAAAATTCTGGCAGTATACATAACTTGAACCCCAAGTTGCCTTTGGAAAAGAATCCATAAAAATTATGCACTTAATCTGCTGCTTACATACCTTGAGTATGTCAAATTAACAACTTCTACGTTTGTTAATTGTGAAGAGATTGAATATGATGGCACTGTGACTGTTACAATGCAATTGAACTCCATCTTACTGAACACTCAGCTCACTGACTAATCACATGAGCTACAAAGCTTCTTTTTGCAACCTCAACCGCTGCCATGTTAGTCGCCTCAGTTATCGACATCGCATTCGTGGATTGAATCATAGACCTCTAACAGATGGGTCCTCCTGCAAGAGTGAACACATAACTTGTGGTCAACTTCCTATCATTCAAATCCCATGCATAATCTGCATCTACATATCTCACAACTGACAAATCAATCTGTTGTTGGAGTGAACGAAGCGGAGCAGAACTCCAACAATTGGCCCATAGGGTGTAATGAAGTTTATGTTAGCCTGAGGACGAATAGGTTGCAAGGGTGCAGGTTGTAGATGTAGGCACATTACCGAACCACGTGAACATGTGTCTTGATTTTCTTTTGCTTTCTCTATTTTCGATTTCATATCATTCATCATTATTATGCACACTAATAACACCAAGCTTCAACATAAGACTAGTCCCGATAAAACTCGATTCTTCTTTTTTTTTTTTTTTTTTTTTTCTTTTTTTTTGATATAGGGTACTTGGTTTACCTATAGCAGAACAATATTTCTTGCTACTTGACTCACGCACAGTAGTAGCCTTCCGGGCGTAGAGGCCCAACCAAGATTCGTAGACTAATCCCTGACCTCGTTCCCAACGCTATTATAGGAATGGAACCTTTAAACACAGACTATGCTCAAGTGGCTGGCCTAAGAAAAACGTAGCACTTATCCTTATTCGAACTCGAAAAAGTCTAGTCTTTATCTTGTACTGTTATGGTATACATCAAGCTATACTTATCTTGTAATTATGAAAAATATAGTTTTTAACTTATATGGTATATTGATATTAGAGCCATCCCACAAACAAACGTCCATTTTTTTGCCACCTTCCCTCGATGCCCACCCCACCCAATTGTGAACTTTCTTGTCCTTTCTGCATCACCCCCTTATTTGATTCTCTTTTTGCCGCTTAATTTCTCTTGTAATACGAATATAAAGTTATGTATATAGTTGGTCACAAATACAAAATTTAAATGACTAATTAATTCTCCTTATAATTCTGATTAATGAAGCCTAGGAGCATTCCCAATGGCTTATGTATTTTTCAATCTAGAATAGCTAATCAAAATCTATTTTATCTAGTTTAGCTAATAAATTTTAAATACACTATACATCCGATTATCCATTCTTAACTCTATATTATTTTTTATTATTTTTAATTAATTTATTTCATTATAGTATTTTTTTTTTTTTTACATGAGTCCCGCTTCATAACTCCACTACTTTACACACTTTCTCTTAGATCTCCACTATAAAAGGAAGAAAAAAAAATGAAAAAACGTGGAGTGGTGGAGGGAAAAAGCAAAAAAGCAAAGCTAAAAAAGTGGAGATGAAGAATAAAAAAAAATAGATAAGTGAATAGTATAACTCTACTTGTAGAGTTTCACTATTTATGGAATTAAGAAAAATCTATTATAGAGTTGGAATACATAAGCTGATGGAGTCTCTTTTTAACACTTTTGTTATCTATTCTAGCTTAAAGTTGTAAATAGATAATCCATTGGGAGTGCTCTAACAATTGGAGCAATACACCATGAATGATTATAATTTTTTGTCCAAAACTAATTATATCTATATTTATTCTTAAACAATGATTTATGTCTAAAATAATACAGATTTTTTTGGACAAAAAATCTTTATTCTTCACTTATAACCTCTGATCTTTCATTATTTTTGAAAAAAAGTACTAAAACTTTAAAAAGTCTCAATTTAGGATATCTATCTTTCAATTTTTATTTTAATTTTTTTTTTAATTTTTTTCAATTTCAAGCATCCTTTAGAATTTTCCGTTAAATCCTATCAAAATATTCATCTTTTTTTTTTTTTAGGGGAAAAAAAATTACTAGGATTTAGGGGTTGGTCAAAATTTAACGGAATTTGCAAAAATACGCATGCCTGACTCTTTGAAAATTTTTATAATTTTTTTTTAAAAAAAATAGAAACAAGGGTATTTTTGATAGGATTTAATAAAAAATTCTAACAAAGGGTTGAAATTAAAAAAAAAAATAAAAAAAAAAATTGAAAGATGAATACCCTAAATTGACATATTTTAAAGTTTTTGTATCTTTTTTCAAAAGTGATGAAAGATCAGGAGTTATAAGTGAAGTTTTCCCTTTTATTCTTGATCACTATCAAATTAAAAATTATGAAAACTTCACTTAGAACCCTGGATCTTTCATCACTTTTGCAATTAAGTATTAAACTTTAAAAAGTGTCAATTTAGGGTATCCATCTCTCAAATTTTTTCTATTTCAACTCCGTTAGAATTTTTCTTTAAATCATATAAAAATTCTCAAAATACCCGTAATTTTTTTAGGAAAGAAAAAGAAAAAAAAATCAAGGATTTAAGTATTGGTCAGAATTTAATAGAATTTCTAAAAATACTCATACCTGAATCTTTGAAAAATTTTACAATTTTTTTAAAAGAATGAAAACAAAGGGTATGTCGATACCTACCCCTTGTTTTCATGTAAAATTAGAAGTAGACCACTCACACAAATATCGCAATAAGACTGATTTTTTATTTATTTTTTTGAGGATACAATAAGACTGATTTAATTTCAAAAGAAGGCTTCTCAACATAGCATCAAAAGTACAATTGTTTCTCTCTCCAAAGAGTCCACAACAGGAAAAGACTTGTTTTCCAATGGAGCAAATTTTTAGGGTAAAAAGCACATGCACCCCTTGTGGTTGAATGCAAGTTTATTGACATCCCTTAGGTTTCTAATTTTGATAATTTGGTGACATGTGTCCTATTTAAGTTGGTGTTACATTAACAAAATTTTTTAATTAAGTGGACATAATTTGACTGTATGAAGTAAATTATTTTTTTAACATACCTCAGGGACTTCTGAGCTTATTTTAATACCAAATAAAGCTAATTGTTAATTCGGACTACAATGACTAATTTTAGATTTATTCCAAATAGAAAAGTTTGGTTTCAAAAGTGTAGAGAGAACCTACGAACTTGAAAGATCAATGATTATAAGTGAAGAAAAAAGTTCGGTTCTTATATATCCACGCTACAATTTCAAAATTTTCCCACCACCAAATGCTCCAAAACTACCATTCTAATTTACCATCTCTTCTTTCTTCAATCAAACATTAAAAAACCTGAATATTATTATCAGTTGAGTAAATCAAACCATGCTTAATTTCATGTAGTAATATAAACATACTATCCATCACAGCGGTGTGACCTTTCCAACACCATTCTTTCCCAAGAATATTGCTTGAACCTGCTTAAAAAGAAAAAAAAAAAAATGAAAGCTGAACATCATAAATCCATAAAAGCTTCACTTAAATTACTAACTTCTCAATGTTCGAACAAATAACAATGAAATTAGCAGTCAATATTGTGCTAAATAAAAGCAAAGTTCCAAAAATAACTCTCACAACAATTAATCAAAAAAAATCAAATTAATGAATCTTTTCTCAGCAGCTACTCTTAATTCTGTTTGGCTTATTAAGGATGTCTTGGTTGAGTTTGAAAGCCTTTCGGGACTAAGGGCTAATCCGGCTAAGAGTAATATTTTTTGTGCTGGATTACTGATGTTGACAAGGGGAAGTTGTTGAATTTTCTGCAGATTAGTGAAGCCCATCTCCCGGGTGGCTAGGCCATGATCTTGTGGATATTCTGCAGCATGATATTTGGAGGCTAGGTGTTATGGAAGGGCTGGTAGCTAGCTTGGGTGGGTTATATAATTTGCAGGCTAATGAAGTCCATGCGTTGGCAGAGAAATGAGAAGCATTGGTGGTAGTGGAGTTGGATAAAATGTTAAATTTCTGTGGTGCTCACAAAAAATATGCAAATGATCGAAGCTCTTGATCTGATCGAGAGGCTGATAAAGAAAGATGTCAAGAAGTAGAGGTTCGTGATTGACATTGAAAAACTCCCTGAAATGAGATCGACATCCCATCCCGGCCATGAAGAAAAAACATGTTAAACTTTGAAATAAGCAGAGCAAGTGGGGTTGTGTCTACTTTCTCTGTTGGTGATTGGAAGTAGTAGTGTTTTTATTTTATGTAACCTTTATTAATTGCATGGAATTTCAGACAGTCGATCTTCTCATTGTCTTTATCAATCTTTTCAATGTTTTTGTACTTGCTCCAGCCTATATGTTACCTTCCTTTATTTTATTTTATTTTATTTTATTTTGTTTCGTTTACAGGAGATAATGGGCTTAATTTTTTATTTTTTATTTTTTTATTTTTTATTATTATTATTTGTAGGCATTTGAAAATGTTTAAGTGACAACAAAGTATTATGGGACTGGCATGTCTTATATTTGTGCAATTTGTTGACAACCACGAGGAGGGAAAAGCGGTTTAGACTATAGAATAGTACCGACTCTTTTCTCTTTTTTTTTTTTAAATTTTTTTTTTAAATACATCAAAGCATAAATATTAGTAAGAACAACAAAGAAGGATTGGACAAACTCATAAATAAACAAAAATTAAATACAAATGTATTAAATGAATGACGCAGTTTTATAGATCCTTGGCACGAGCAAAAAAAAAAAAAAGTGACCCCCGTTTAAGGTGGCTAGACAAAGCGCATGCAGGAGCATGCCGCATGATCGTCATGAGACTCTTCAACCCTACCCGAACCTCAGAATAAGGGGCGCAGATAGGGACATGACCCTCAAAATAGTGAAATAACCTTCAACCTTACCCAAACACTTGTTGGGAAACAACAACAGAAACAGAAAAACGTAGGAAAAAACAGAAATAAATCACTAAACCCAAAAAACAACAACACCAGCAGCGGAGACAGCGAGGATGCGGGGGAGCATGAATTCTACATGCAAACGTGTGAAGGCTAATTAGAGGCGTGTGAATTAGCGACAGGGACGTGGGGAGGCAACGATGGAGAGCGGAGATGCCAAAGATGACGGTGGTGAAGTGCGTTTGTAGGCAGAGTAGGGGGTGGAAGATAGATCCAAGTCAGAAAAATCTAAATGTAAAACCCAAAGCATATTCGACTGGAGGAGATGTCACTGCGGAGAATAAGCCTACAATTTTGAAATGATGAGAGATAGATCGCTAAAGATGATAAATAGAGCCTATAAAAGGCCAGAAGATCTAAAGAAAATTCGTGTGGTAACATTCCTAAAAGACACTCCCATGCCTATGAGATCAAATAATGTTAGAACGGCTTTTCCACCCAATCGACTATTTCACCTCCAAACAGCAATCACTGGATCAAGTAAAATGAGTAGCATCATTCGATTAGTAGTCAATTTAATAATTAAGATTGTGGTAGTCAAATTGCCCATTCTAGCCTTTCCTGTTTTTTGTAGGATACATTGCCTTAGAGGACTAGGGAAGACTAACAATTTTTACCATGACTGACGAACCTGACATGAATTCAATATAAAATTAGCATGTTAGGATTGAAAGCTCTAACCCGTTTAATTAAATGGATCGGAATAAGATTAACCTATATATTCTAATACCCATACATTGATACGACCCGAATTCAACATCACATTTAAGGCCAAACATTTGACATGACTCACAAACCCAATACAAAATTAGCGAATTAGAGTTGAGGAGTCTAATTCATTTAATTAAATAGATCAAGTTAAGTTTAACCTATACAATTTCATACTAATACCTCAACACGACCTCAACCCGGCTCATTCGCCATCCAGAGCTAGGTCTAGGAAGGGGATTGAAATTTAGAATTTCAATCAATTCGGATTAGCCTGTGAGCAAACAGCAGAATGGTCCTAACCAATTCCCACACTGTGGTTAACTAATTAACATTCTTGATGTCCTTTCTTTCGGTCTTCCCAGTGATGTAGCATCCCATAGGTTTCCATTCACTTGGGATTTCCTTAAGAACATCCGTGGCAGCGAAGCTTATGGAAACAAAATATATATGGGACTCAATCTGGCAACCTAGTTTCGAAATTAAAGCAAAATAGCTATAAACAAGACATCTTCATAAAATGCAAGAGGTAGCAACTAGATAACCAGAAAGAGTCCCACCATTAATTAGAACCTTTTCAAGTTTTAACATTTCCAACCGACTGAGTAGGGCAGAATGCTCTTTGTATATGTTAAGAAAAGTTAATGGTGCTTAAACATCCACTCAAGCCTGCCATAATCTTTCAACAGCATTTGGAAGTGCTGTTACATTATTAGCATATTGTGCAGCATCCTAGAAATGCTGCAATGGAAGCTCCACAAGTTCACTCATCTAGTATGTATGCTAGTCCAAATCAAGCTCATATAACTTGGTCAAACATAGACGATTAAATAAAGGACCAATTATACCAGAGGAAGAATCCATAATCTGGTTTTATAACGTTAAACACATACAGCAACATGTGCCAATAAATCCTGAAATTCATATCTAATCAAATACAGAAACGCAGGGTATACCTGAAATTCATGTCTCAGCAGCAGCAGGTTGGGTCATTCCCAACTTCACTAACAACTTGCTCAGGGTCTCTGCTGCGCATACCTGGTACTTAACTTTTCCAGAGGGCAAGAGGAAGACTTCAGCCAATTCTAGTTTATCTGAAGTAAGACTTGTGCTGTCCATTGTCTTACTGAGCACTTTCAGAGCAAGCTCAACTGCTTCTTCTCTTGTGATTTCATCCTTATAATCCTGCTTAAGCATTGACTGTGCTGCCTGGTTGTTTGCCCCAATCGCTGCAGCCTTCCAACCACCATAGTTTCCACTTGGGTCACTCATGTAAAGCTGGAAACCAAAGTTTTTGTCCCACCCTGCAAAAAGAAATGAAACACCAAATGGACGGAGCCCACCAAATTGTGTGTAACCTTGTTTGGTGTCACAGAGAGATTGGACAAGCTGTTCAACAGGCATTGGCTCTTGGTAAGCATATGTATAACGCTGGGCTTGGACTCTAGCCGTGTTGATAAGGATGTTGGCATCTGACATGATTCCAGCGACAGCACACGCTACATGGTCATCAATCTTATACATCTTTTCAGTTGATGTTGAGGTTTGGAGGAGTTTGGAAGTGACCTTCTTTTCACCAACCAAGACAACTCCATCCTTTGATAAAATCCCTATTGCACTTCCAGCATTTCCAATGGCCTCCATTGCATATTCAACTTGGTAGAGACGACCTTCTGGGGAGAATATCGTTGTCCGGCTATCATACCTTCGAGACATTTTATATCACACTGACACAAAGAGAAAATTAGTCAAAAGAGAACAATGTTGCAATTAAAAGAACGATAAATCTTAAGAATGGTACAAGGAAAAGAAAAAAGTGAGCATGTACAGAGCAGAAAGTATATTTTTTAGATTGGTAAGTAACACACGCACAGCTAGTGGAGTCCCTATCTCAAACTTGGAAAATCCAATGTCAAAATAAAATAATATCAGTCACTACAATGATGCTTTCTTGTTTTGTATGCACAAACCATTCAACATGTAGTTAGTAAAACTGTGTGATGCCACAATCTCAAAAACTGTTAAAATGATTCAATAAATTAACCTTCTTAACACAAAAAAGCAAGAACTAATAGATTATTACACATAGAAATTAGGAATTTTAAGCTGTAATATTACTATCCGCATGTGAATCAGTGATAGTTGAAGCATCACTGCATGTAGACTAAACTTTTTGGGGCTATAGAGAGTCGACTTCCCAAGAAACTATTGTTTAGCAAAAGATAAGTACAAAACAATCATGCTGCTGGTAGGTTAAATTTAGTGGTTTTGTAATAAAACTATCATCATTTATACTGTAAATTTTTTCAAGATGCTAATATAAACCCAAAAAAAGATGTAAAGTTTGTTAGGGAATTTATCCTATTTCCCAAGACCCGTGAGATGCGAAAAATAAGAAGACAGCAAAATTAAATCAATCACACACGACACCAAATTTAAGTGGTTTCCTCAATATAAGGTACGCCCACTGGTGAAAGCAACTTAGAGAAAATTCACTATCAAAAGGTGCAAGAGAGTAACATGGCGAGAAAACCGCTCAAATCTAAAGCCCCAATGCATCAAATTCTCACTTTTTACCCAAAACGAGAATAATAACAAAAGGGAAAAAACCTCTCTTTCTTTTGTTTCTCTTAGCTGCTTCTTTCTCTCAATTTTTGCATACCCCTATTTCACCTAAAGGCTAAACATGCCTTTATATAAGACCAAAAGTCGGTCAATACTCCTACACGTAGGACTCGGTGATTCAACATAAAACCAAATAGGACTTGTAAAGAGTCTGCTAACCAAAACCAAAGAAACATGTGGGGCCCACGATGAGGATGGAATCTAAGTCACCCATACCTTAACAATCTCCACCTTGACTTGAAACCTATCAAGTCTAACAATCGCCTCTCAATATGCCTCCGCCCATTGCCCTCAAGGGCAATCATAATCCACAAGTACCCTCTAGGACATAGTTTAGACATAACACCATGCTTCTCTACTAGTCCACTTGACCACATAGCTTTCTCTGATGACTATTTCTTATTGTAGACTCATTTGCACCATTTAGCTTTCTTTCTCTTGAGCAATCCAACTGACTCCCAAGCTTTACCTTTTTGTAGTAACTCCACCTCTTTCGGCATACCATCCTGAATAGAGTAAGTGGAAGTCGAAATTGGATCATGAACTAGAGAGGAGTCGGTTTATAAAAAAGAATGGGCGAAATTATCCAAAAAAGTGAAATGACAATTTTGCCTCTTTTTTTTAAGTGACCGACTCCTTTCCAGTTCAAATTCCGGTTCCGTGGACGTCTAGGCATCATGCTGAGTTTGGGTTTGGAATTAGATTTGTTGAGATTAGAACATGCATTATGTGGGGGTGTACAAGCGGTTATAACCGGCGGTTATTGGCTAAAACCGCTAACCGCCTAGCGGTTATTTTTATTTTACCAACCGCAACCGCCTGGGCGGAGGCGGTTATTTTTATAACCGCCTGTTAGTGGTTATAACCGGCGGTTTGAAACCGCTTTTGAAAACCGGTTTTGGGCCGGGTTAAAATCGGTTTTGGGCTATTTTTACACCAATTTTGGGCCAGATTTACACCTGTTTTGGGCCATTTTTTGTACAGAAGACTAGTTTTCAACAATCACATTCAGACAAGGCTGAAACTTATTTATATCAAGTTCAATCATCGGGAGCAACAATCTGGCAACCAACAAAAAGTCCACACACACAAGGACGACCGAATCAACTCAGTTAATCCCTCCCCCACTCCACCCCCACCACCACCACACACACAAATGACTAATATAACAACAGAAACACAAAATAAGTATGCTCCCTCATAAGTCAGAACTGAAGACTAGTTTTCAACGACCATATTCAGACAAGGCTGAAACTTATTTATATCAAGTTCAAACTAAAATTTGAATATGCTGAGCCTCTTTTACAATGGGAGTTGACATTTCTGAAACACCATTTCTAAACACTAACATAAGCCGAAAACCCATCAAGATAACAACTCTTATTTCCTCTAAAATATACACAAAAGAGAGAGCATAGCTGCGTAGATAATCAGAGACTAGAGAGAGGGATATACCCTGGTGTCGCTCGGTCGGACGGAAGGAGTCGACGGACGGACGAACGGTGTGGAGTCGACGGGCGACGACGGCTGAACTGTGAAATGAAGGCCGCGGGAACCGTGAAAGCCGTGAGTGAAGGACCGAACGTCCGAGAGAGACGAGAGGGCAGAGACGAGAGAGACGAGAGGGCAGAGACGAGAGGGCAGAGACGAGAGAGACGGCGTCGGCGACAACAAGAATGAAATGGGAATGGAAAATGGAAACCTAAACCTCGAAAATATGGTTTATATATATTACCAAAACGGCGTCGTTTTGGGCATTCAGCAATGCCCAAAACGACGCCCCTCTACTCAGGTCAGGTTTTTTTTTTTTTTTTTTTTTTAATATATATGCGGTTAGCGGTTATTTATAACCGCTTTTAAAACCCTATAACCGCTAACCGCCTCCGCTAGGCGGTTAGCGGTTATTTATAACCGCTTTTAAAAGCGGTTAGCGGTTATAAGCGGTTTTAAAGCGGTTATAACCGCCCCGTTTGAACACCCATAGTGCCCTATAACAAAACCCAAGGGACGCGTCTCAATCCCAACGAATTAAAACTTAGGGGTGGACCTACCTTATAAGTTGGGACGGTCTTTTGGCAATCCCAAAATTTCAGTCAATGATGACTTTTTAACCCCTATGTAACGCCCCGAATTTGAACCAGCAAATTCGTAAGCAGAAACCTCCGGTTCCCACGTGACGTTACTACATCAGAGATAACTGACGCAGCGGAATATAAATTTGTTTTCTTTAAAAAGATACATCAGAGTTTATTGAGTGATAAATGTAATTAAAGTATTACATTCCAAATTGATACAAGAAATCACTACAATCATCAACTACATTAACGAACAGTTCTAATTCTTGTAATGCTAACAAACTCCCATCCTTGAGCTTTATACACTTTCGTACCTGCAACATGGGCTATACCGCCCATATATAAATATATGGGTCAGTCAACTGCTTTCAATAATGATAAGATTACTGATTTAATTAAATGTATGCGATGCAACAATATGTAGTGCAACAATATGAGGACAATTATAAACACTTAAGCCAAGAATCCAATCCCGGAAATCCCTATTCTTTCTACGGGCTTTTAACTGAGGGTCTTTTTCTAAAGCCTCAGTCCTGGGTTGTCTATCCCTCTCAGAGTACCAAACCCACATACTAGGGTTGTCTATTCTCTCACAGGGCCTCAAATCCCACAAAACTCCATGGATGTCTATCTCTCTCAGAGCCTCAAACCCACCAACTGGGTTGTCTATCTCTCTCAGAGCTTCAAAACCGAGGATGTGTATCTTTCCTAAATCCATGGATGTCTATCTCTCTCAGAGCCTCAAACCCACCAACTGGGTTGTCTATCTCTCTCAGAGCTTCAAAACCGAGGATGTCTATCGCTCATAAATCTAAGAATGTCTATCCCTCAGAGCTTCAAACCCACCAACTGGGTTGTCTATCCCTCTCAGGGCTTCCTATCTGTCTCTATGCCTTAATATTAAAACATGTCATAATACAACCAATATGCTCCAAACAAGTTGCATACTATTAAATAAAGCAGATATCAAAACATTAAAGAAAGCTCTACGTGTATCACTCTGAGTGAGTAAGGAATACTCACAGTCTCTTTGTACAGTCTCTCAGTTCATCATCTGCATAATTATAAATACATATACACATAAAGTGTTAACATCATTACTCAGGAATATTACTTATTTTCACTTATCATAATATGTCTTAGTTTTAGTATTAATTTAATAACATCTAATCTCTTTTCCCTCAATACAATCACTTTTTAAAAAATATCAATTTAACATTGAATCTTAAATAAACATAACCTCCTTAATTCATCAAAACTCAATTAATTACCAACCTCTACGAATCCAGCAATTAACAGTACAAACATATACAAAAATCTCATAATTAATCATAACCGAATTTAATAGTCTGAAATAAGGAACCAAAGTCCGTCTATACTTATACATAAAATTAGAGAACCACTAAAATACACTGTTGGCAATTCACCAAAATAGAGGGAGAACCACTCTCGGTTAGCCAATAGTATACACGACCGCAACCTGTCAAAACACAAAACAATCATTTACTGACCAAAGAATATCTAAATAAAATTCTACTAATAATCTATCAATTCAAATCTCATAAATAAATACTCAATTTAAATATCATTAAAGCATTCACATATTTTCTATAACTTACTAAAACCCATAATTAATTTCTAAATCAAACAAACCACATCTCCATTTAAACATAAAACAAAGTCATAACACTATTCTCCTCAGCCACTTCACAACCCAAATACCCATAAAGTCCTCCTATCAAGCCTTAACCCACAACAGAGAACTCATAAACCGGCTAGCAAGGCCCAAACAGTGAACACATGGAATCAGTTCATAACTCAATACATAATCTAGTCCATTCTAAAATCAGTTTACCTAGGGATTGCACAGAGAAATCCGCCGGAAAAGTCGCCGGAAAGACACTGCCGGAAACAGGTCACTGCCGGGTTGGATTTCCGGGTTCGGGTCATGGGTTGACGGATCGGGTTGCTTCCGGGTCGCGAGTTGGGGGATCACTGCCGGGTCACTGGATCGTTTGGGTCTGATGGGTTCAGCTCACGGGTAGCAAGGCTGGTTCATCGGGTCACGGCCAGAACCGCCGGAATCGTCTCACCGGCCACCGGGAATTAGACCCATGAAGGATCGGGTCTTACGGGTCACGAGTCTTGGGTTGCTGAGGACCGGCCACGGCCTGCCGGGATGGGCTTCTGGGTCGGAGATCACCCATGGTTCGAGCCTCAGATCAACGGTCATGTGGGTTGCGGGTCTGGGTCGCACGCCGGAGGGTCGGGCTTGGCGAGTCTAGGCTGGATTGCTCACGGGGTTCGTCGGGTTTCTGCTAGGTTTGACGGGTTCCGGTTCTCCTCCCGCGGGTCACCCGGATCTCTCAATCTTAGCCCCTCTCTCCGGTCTCTCATCTCATCTCTCGAGCCACTCCATCTCTGCCCCCCTCTATCTCCGGTCTCTCACCTTCTTAGTCTCTTGCACACTAACGGTCTCGGGTAGAAGGAGAAAGAAGAAGGAACAAAAGATAGAAGAAGGAAGAAGGAAAAAGAAGGAATGGAGTGATTTCCCTCTCCTGCAGATTAACTAATATAGTCACAAAAATTCAGCCACCTAACCCTTGATGGCTTGTGCATCGATTGTTTGTTGTGGAAGGAGATTATTGCTTGACAGTCTGACCTGATGGTGACCTCTTCTTTATCAAGATAATATATCTTTAATGATTCCAAGGACTCCATTACCGCGAATATCTCAGCATCTATGGTCCCCTTTGGAACAGGGAACTTCCCACTTACGTAGGCACATACCTTTTCTTCTCCTTTGGACGCTCCTTTTGAGGTCCTCCACTTGCACACACCTCCCTATCCTTCCATGCATCCATCTGTCCTCACCTTCTCTTTTACTTGGCGTACTAGCTGGAAATCAGATTCCTTCCATCTTTTATCTCCGTGTGTGCCCAGCTTGTTGTAGAGTGGTCCCAATAATGTCCCGCAATTTTGAATGTAGCTCCTGGCATAATTGATAACGCCCAACCATGATCTTAACCCTTTCAAGGTCTGAAGATCTCAAATTAATTAAGGGGCAACTATTGCCTTTCCTCTCTCATTATATTTCTTCTTCTTCTTTCCTGCAAGTGTTATTATATATATATATATATATATATATATATATATATATATATATATATATATATATATATATATATATATATATATATATATTATAAAAAATGAAATGGCCTTTCCATTATTTTATTTGATAAAAATATGTTTTAAAAACTGGGGCGCTACACCCTAGATGGCTAGATGATTTAGCTTTCTATTTAACTACTCTTAGCATTTATGTAGGTTTGGACCCCATATAAAAAACATTGATTCTGCCCCTGTTGAAACTGGATTCAAGCCAAATCCATTGAGTTCTAATTTAGCGATCCATGTAATTTACTTGATTTACAGGCGAAAGTTGGGACACAGGTTATTTGACCCCATACCTAGAATCTCTAGGGCCAAATTTCACAAATGGAGCTAACTTTGCTATAAGTGGTTCAGCTGCTCTATCTGCGGTAGTGGTGTAAACCCGGAGGTAGTTCCCGGTTATTAGCCAAAACCGGGAACTGGCTCCAGGGTCCGCAGTTATTAAGAATTAGAAACAGGCTCCGGTAACTGACAAAAGTTTTTTGCTTACAATTGGAAAATGACAGCAGAAGGATGTATTCCAAGGTAAATGGAAGCTGCAGACCCAATATGAAACTTGCATTTCTAATGGAACTGCAATAAGAGAACATATTGTCACAAAATTTCTTTCAGGGTCTATTTTTTTTTACAAGTAATTGAGCTATAAATTGAAATGTAAGACGCCCCCGGGTACACAAGACTACCTAGCTAGTAGGACTCTAGGAGCAAAAAGAAACATAAATCATGGTAACTAATCACTAAAGGAGAAACAAAGTAGCTGTCCAAAGATACAGGGTACTGAAAAATGAAGTCTTAACCTCCTCCAAAGTTCTTTCACGGTCCTCAAAACTTCAAAGACATCAAAAGAGGTACGAAGGCACTATTATATACACAGTAGCACTGCTAATGAGTTTGTCATACAGTATCCACATAAAGCTACTTTTATATTTCTGGAAGTTATACTTGTAAAATTAGAAATTGTGGGTCTTTGTGGGTTTTCTAGGGTTTTTTTGTGGGCTAGCTGGGATGTTCCTCTGTATACTATCTGTGTACTTAGGGGCACCTTACGCTTTTTTAATAAAATTCTCTTACTTATCAAAAAAAAAAAAAATAGAATTGATGTAAATATGTTCTGAATATATAAATTTACTTGGTTGCATACTACTTACTCAACAAAATTAAGGATTCTAATGATAGAATTACGTAGATTGGACCACATCATGATTATCTTCACCAACATTGTATTACCAAATCCATACAATCTATGTTTTTTTCCCCCATTTACCTTTTTGGCAACAAAAATCTAGCTTCTTCTAGCATAGTCAAGAAGTGAAAAGTGCAAACGAACATAACATATTTAACCTATTTGGGGAGATAATCACCTGGGAAGTCTCCAAGGCATACCTTGATATAGCATGTTTGATACACCACTTTAACAAAAGTTAATATGGGTTTGTTGGTATTACTCGACGTGAAACTCCAACATAATCTCCCATCAAGATTCACGTAAAGTCATATAAATAACCTCGAAAAAGCTAAGTTCCCACAAATACACAACCTCTACGCTATAAAGGCACGCCTTTCATACTTAGTTATTTCAAACAAAACTTCACCAACTGCCTACTCAGACCCACTGAGATCTTCACATAAAACTTCCTACTGGGAAATCCTAAGGGTCAAAAAGAGAAAACAACGCTTGGTTGAAGGTAGTGATTCTCAAGAGATTTGGGTGATGGTATCTGTTAAATACTGATTCCACACAGGCCTTATAGCAACCCTTGAATTTTTCGGAGATCAATTAATCTACTTGCTTTTCCAATGAATCTGATTCTCTCTTGAATCTTATTAAGTTTGAACTTCCACACCCAAAAGCAAAGCACACCCATTTACAAACACAGCATGATTCAGGCATTGAGAGGAGAAAAAAGGAAAAAAGAGAACAAGATCAAAGCATCCATTGAGAGAGCAAAGCTAGGAAGGAAGAAGAAGAAAGACATACCTTGGAGGAGAAGCAGGGCAGAATTGTCGATTTGGGGATTGTGGGGAGGGCTATTTGTATTTCACAAGATATTGGGCCTATATTTATCAGGCCCAACAAAGTTTAAGTAGCCCAAGAAAGAGGCCCAGAAAGTATGAAATTGTGGATCTGGTGTCCCATAACAGGAAACAAGTAACACATGTCTTAATCCTAACACTTACAAAAAAAATGTCTTAATCCGTTAGTCTAATTTGATACGTATGTAATATGTATACATATACATACACATATATAAAGCAATACAGAAGGAAGAAACTATACTAATAGGTACAAAACTTAGGGCATCATTTTTGTATTACACGTGTCCTATAACTAGACACAAGGGACTCATGTCTTAATCCTAACAAGTCTAGTTTCAATTGAAATTAGATCTAAAATATATAATACAGAAGGAAAAAAAGATACTAATCGACACAAAAATTAGGACATCATTTTTGTATTTAACAACCATAGATACACTATATCAGGCATATAATTTTCAATAACGAATCACCGTTAGCAATGTTCTATCAAAGGCAGCATTTGTTTTTGGTTTTTTTTTTTTGGTTTTTTTTGGATTTTGTTTTAAAAAAAATTTAAAGGTTTTTTCTCCTATCCATGACCAACAAATCATTTTATGTTGGTTAGTTTGTGGATGGGTGCTTTACTTTTGGTTTTGGAAATTCATCCTTAACAAGATAGAAAGAGAGAGTTGTTTCTTTATAAAACTCAAGTAATAGAGCAATTCATCACGAGGAAACCATGCTTGAAAGCACTAGTGTCCGAAAGAGTATATTTATAGTTTAAATTGAAAAACAAAATTGTGTTACCTAAGTCAAGGAAGTTTATATTCAGATTAAATCAACAAGCAGAGATAGCTCAGTTGGGAGAGTGTTAGACTGAAGATCTGAAGGTCACATGTTCGATCCATGTTCACCGCAATTAGCTTTTCATCACTCATCAACAACATGTTTTGTGGATAATCAAACTAAACAACACGGACACGACATGTTAGGTCGAGCGACTAGTCGTCTTTCTATTCTTGAGCCCATATTCAGTTCTTTACTTTTGTTTTGTTCTTTTTATTAATTTATTTTATATCTTCACATTTGATGAAGTAAATACATAGATCTCTTGTAATACTCATTTGAAGGTGGCCAATTCCAACTGCAAATCAAATTCTAAAAATCTATTTCAGCTATCAGCATGTTTTTCCTTCAAATCTTCAATGGTAATCTTAAAAGATACGTGACACAGCATTACTAAAAGCTATGGATCTTATTTGGTTCAATTAAGTGGTGCATAATTCCACACAAGTGAATGTACATTTTCTCCTAACGCAAATAAGGATGATTGTGAACTCTCGCAATCAAGCTTGGGGGAAATATGATTAAGGGTACCAATGAAAGCCTCCTCCTCATATATCTATGAAGGTAAATTTTGATGTGGTGATTAGATCCAACTTTTATGTAGCTTCGATTAGGGGTGGGCACGGAAACAACAAAATTGTTACAGGGTTACCAAAATAGAAGGAAAAAAGAAAAAAATTTCTTCCCACAAAAGAACACACTATAACATACACAAGAAATAGGTAAAATGAAACTAGAATAGAACTCTGACCACAAATACAAAGATCTTCACTAAGAATACCAAGCTTAGTTCCCTCTCTCTCTCTCTCTCTCTCTCTCTCTCTCTATGAGGGGTAGCATGTGAGTGCAGGGGTAGCACTTGAGGGTATTTGTGGAGGAGAAGAACCAAAATTTTGTTTCAACTAGGAGTGAGCTTTTATGGGCAGCATCTCGGGGATGGTATGGGCTATCTTGACTATTGCTATGTGGACTCGAAGTCCTTTTAATTCCTATCTGAGGTTAGTGGCGGGGTTCAGTTGGCCGAAAGGAGTAGACACTTGTTTTGGGCGGTTATCTTAGGATGGTCCAGCTTGGTTTGGCTGATGCAAGCAATGGAAAGGCTATCCAAGGGAGAAGAAGATAACAGTAAGTGGAGAACTTTCCGACTGGGTTGCACTATCTATGTGGTGCTGCGTAGAAAGAATAAGCATGGCCAGTTCATTGAACTGTCAGAATATGGTGGAGGAGGACGACGTAGTTACGTGGTGATTCCGAAAGGGAGCGATAGGAAGGGTTGGTTGAATGTTTGGGTGCAACTTCAAAAGTTGAGCACCTATCATGCAAAGCACCAAGCCGACAGAACAGCTGCTGGAAGGAAAATTGATGCAGCACTGAAAGTAGCACCGAAAGCTATAGGTCTAGGTTGGGAAGGTCAGTCCTATGCGGTGGTGCTAGGAGGAAAGACGCCGTCCAGAGTAGGCGTTCCAGTTGAAAGCATGGGGCAGTAGGGACATTTGGACGGGGCCAGAAAAGGAAGTCCCTTTGCTTGAGGCCGACGATCACGCAGAAGAAATGGAAGTTATGTTTTCAAATCGGTCAGTCGTTTCTATTATGGGAAACTGTTTGAAACACAATATTGACGAGGCAAAAAATATGGAGGAATTGAAGTCTTTCCTTCGTCATTTCAAGGCAGAAGTTGAGAGTTGGTTGAGCCTTTTGGAGTTGGGCTGTGTGAATGCAAATGCGAATTCAAGTGGGTTAGAAGATAGGGGGCAGGGAAATAAGGCCCATGTTGAACGATTAAAACTCAAGGACCTTATGACCAACGACAAGCGTGAAGGTGAGCTCACGTGTGTTTACTCTAGGCCCTCTCCACGTAAGGTGACAACACAGTGGCAGCAAATGACTAGGCAACCGCTGGCGCCAACTCTTCAGCTGGATAGGGTGGTCCTGATAGAGCAAGCTGTTATTTCACCTGGAAGTATGAAGGTTAGGCTTGCTGGCAGGGTGTTATTGGCAGGGTTATGTTCCAAGGGTTTGCCAGAAATGTGCACTGAAACAGAGCAAGTGCCCCCGCAACCTCTGGCGCTCTCCAACCGGATAGGGCGGTGTTGACAGAGCAGGATGTTCCTTCACTTGGCGTGGGAAGGTCGAGCTTGCTAGCAGGGTGCAAGTGGCAGGGTCGAGTTCCCCGGTTTTGCCGGAAAGATGCACTGGTACAGGGATTGAGCAGGTCGAGGAGAGGAAAAAGGAAAGAGGAAGATTGTGTGGTGGAGGAGCTCGAAATGGAGGAACCTAGCTGTGAAGGGGATCTATCTACTGGTCTTGAGGTTAAAAACGGAGAGCCGGGATTGCTCAGTTTAGGCACAGGGGAGGAAGTGAGCCGCGTGGTTGTGGAAAAAGTTATAGGAGAGCCGAGGATCACTGGAGGTGTTACCGAAGAACCTAATGGGGAGAATGAAGGTATTTATCCCAAAATCTCAAACCCGGTGATCCAGCTTGAGCCCAGTTAGAGGGTTGAACTTAATTTGGGAGGGAGGAAGGGAGTTGGATGCATATGGGGGGGGGGGAGGAATTTTCTTATACATGCAATCCTAGAGAGCCGGAGGACTCAAAGGAGCTGTCCTCTGTCGTTGTCCGATCTGAATTCAGTTTTGAAATTGTAGATGGTGGAGTAAGCGATGATTTGGAGGGCATTGGCCCCATTTCGGTTATGCCTTTGGTAGTTGAGATGGACAAAGACTCAAGTTCAAGTGTGTCTCCTAGATGGGTGATGGAGAGGGTGAAAGGTTACTTCAAAGGAGTGTCATGTGACCAATATAAATATAAATTGTTGGCATTGTTTGAACTAATTGAAGTCAGGCGAGTCTAATCCTTGGTTGATTCTTTGGCTATGGTTACCACAGTTTTAGGAGTGAAAGGCCAAAGGGACTTGACGTGTATTAATGAAGCTCAAAATACTATCTTGAAATGTAAGGGGGATAAATGAGTTGGATAAAAGATTATGTATTAAAGGGCTCATTAGAGATTGGAAGGTTGATTTGGTGTGTTTGGTGGGGATAAAAATGGAAGTCATTACTAGAGCAATGGTTCAAAGTTTGTGGGGTTGCCAACATGTGGATTGGTGTTATATGGGGGCTAGTGGGGTGTCAGGTAGAATTCTGATTATGTGAGATATGAGGGTTGTGGAGAAGGTGGATGAATGTGTGGGACGGTATACCTTAGCTATTTCATTGCGTAACGCTGATGACAATTTTATGTGGGCGTTTGGGGGTGTGTATGGGCCTAATGATGATGGGGAGAGGATGGTGTTGTGGAATGAGATGGCTGGATTGATGAGTTGGTGGGATAGGCCGTGGCGCTTTGGGGGAGACTTTAATGTGGTGCGGTTTCTGAGTGAGCGATCAGGTGCATGTGGTTTTTCTGTGGCTATGGAAGACTTTTCAGAGTTCATACATGGGCAGAGTTTGGTAGATATTCCTCTTCATGGAGGGCAGTTTACTTGGTTCAATAACCAAGTATGGTCTAAAATTGATAGGTTTTTGCTTTCTCTGAAGTGGGAAGAACATTACCTTGATATATCACAACGACGATTGCCTAGACTTTTATCGGACCATTTCCCTTTGCTGTTGGATTGTGGAACACATGTGGCTTAAATCCGATGGTTTTGTGGAATAAGTGCAACATTGGTGGGAGTCATATGATTTCCAAGGTCTGCCAAGTTATGTGCTGGCAAATAAGTTAAAAGCTTTAAAGGCGAATTTGAAGAAATGGAATGCGAAGGTCTTCGGTGATGTGGGAAAGAAGAAGAAGGAATTATTGGAAGGTATTAAAGAGTTGGAGTGTATTGAGGAGTCTTGGGGCTAGTGGAGGAGGAGCAGGTACGGAAGTCAGACATGATCAAGGAGCTGGAAAAAACACTCCTGTTTAAGGAGGTTAATTGGAGGCAAAAGTCTCGGGCTTTGTGGCTAAAGGAAGAGGATAATAACACTAAATTCTTTCATAGGGTGGCAAATTCACATCGGGGGTACAATCATGTGGGAGCTCTGAGGATTAATGGAGCTAGGTCTACTAATTTGGTGGAGATTAAGGATCACATTGTAAATTATTATGACACTTTGTATATCGAGCAGAGTTCGTGGCGGCCTAGGTTGGATGGGATTCTTTCTCTTCCATTGATGCAGATGAGTGTCTCTGGTTGGAACGTGTCTTTGAGGAGCAGGAGGTATAGGAGGTGGTGCGGGAGATGAACGGGGGATAAGGCTTTGGGTCCAGATGGCTTTTCTATGGCTTTCTTTCAGAAATGTTGGGGGGGGGGGGGGGGGGTTCTCAAACAAGATATTATGGCGGTTTTTTCAAAATTTCATAATAGCTGCCAGTTTGAGAGCAGTTTGAATGTAACTTTTGTTTCCTTAATTCCTAAGAAGGCAGACGCGGTGGAGGTTAAGGACTTTAGGCCTATCAGTTTGGTGGGAGGGGTTTACAAAATGATTTATAAGGTCCTTGCTAACAGGCTCAAATCAATGTTGGAAAAAATAATTTCGAGCTCTCATAATGCCTTTGTTGGTGGTCGGCATATCTTGGATTCAGTTCTTATAGCCAACGAATACCTGGATAGCCAAATATGGTCGAGGGAGGTTGGGTTATTATGCAAGCTGGATTTGGAAAAAGCATATGATCACGTGAACTGAGATTTCTTACTCTACATGCTTTAGAGGTGTGGGTTTGGGGAGAGGTGGAGGAAATGGATTAAATTTTGCATTTCTACTGTAAAATTTTCCATTTTGCTTAATGGCTCGCCAACAGGTTTCTTTTAGAGCTCATAGGGGATTAGGCAAGGTGATCCTCTTTCTCCTTTGCTGTTTGTGGTGGTTATGAAAGCGCTTAGTAGGATGTTGAATGCGTTTATGCTCCAAGGCTCGTTGTCAGGTTTCTCGATGGGCATCATGGATAATAAAGTTTTAGTGGTGAATCATTTGTTGTTTGCTGATGATACCTAAATTTTTTGTGGAGCTCAGGCTGGGCATGTTCAAAATTTGAGGTGTACATTTTTATGTTTTGAAGCGGTGTCAGGGTTGAGGATCAATTTAGGCAAATCCGAATTGGTCCCTATTGGCGAGATGGTTGATGTGGAGTCTTCGGCATACATTTTGGGTTGTAGAATTGGGTCTCTGCCGATGACACATTTGGGTATGCCATTGGGGGTGTCTTTTAAATCTCTTTCTATTTTGAATGGGGTTATTGAGAAGGTGGAGAGAAAGTTGACTAATTGGAAGAAGCTTTATTTATCCAAGGGTAGTAGGGTAACGTTGATTCATAGTTATAGCATTCATACTTATTATTTATCTCTATTCCCTATTCCTGTGAGTGTAGCCAAGAAACTGGAGCGGCTTTAAAGGAAGTTTCTGTGTAGTGGTACGGGGGATGAGACTAAATTTCATTTGGTCAACTGGCATTGGGTTTGTTCTCCAATCAAGGCTGGTGGATTGGGAGTTCGTAATGTTATTAATTTTAATTAAGCCTTATTGAGGAAGTGAATGTGGAGGTTTTCTCAGGAATGCGATGCTTTGTGGATATCAGTGATTGATGTGAAGTATGAGAGTGTAAGGGGAGGTTGGAGTTTATTACCGGTGATGGGGTCTTATGGTGTGAGTGTTTGGAAGTTTATTCGAAGGGGGTGGGATAATGTAGCAAAATACTTGCGTTTCGAGGTAGGTGAGGGGTCTCATATTCGCTTTTGACATGATTTATGGTGTGGGGACAGGCCTCTCAAGCTTTGCTATCTAGCTTTGTACTCTATGGCTCGTTCTCCAGATACTTGGGTGGTGGATAATTTGTCTGTGGTAGGAGGCGTGGCTCAATAGAATGTTCTGTTTACGCGCTATGCTCAGGATTGGGAGGTAGAGATGGTGATGTCCTTCTTTGAACAGTTATACTCTATTCGGATTCGGCATGGGGAGGTTGATAGGGTGGTGTGGAATCTTTCTAAGATGAGGAATTTTGAAGTGAAGACTTTCTATAAAGCTTAAGTTTGTTACAATGCGGCTTATTTTCCTTGAAAGGGTATTTGGCGTGTTAAAGCTCCAAAGCGGGTAGCATTTTTTGTTTGGATAGCGGATTTAGGAAAGATTTAAAACATGACAATTTACGTAGGCGTGGTATTATGGTGGTAGAGTGGTGTGTTATGTGTAAGAAGCATCAGGAATCTGTTGATCACCTTATTTTTCATTGTGACGTGACTCGGATTGTTTGGAGTTCTTTTTATTGCTTGTTCAGGGTGGAGTGTGTTATGCGTAGTAGTTTTTTGGATTTATTGAGTGGTTGTGACACTTTGCTGGGTCGTGGTCCTGTTAACCGTATTTGAAAGCAGGTTCCTTTATGTGTTTTGTGGTCTGAGAGAAATTCTAGGCTTTTTAAGGATGTGGAGGTACCGGTTGTGGCTCTTTGTAGAAATGTGATTAATATGTTATATTTGTGGGTGTCGGCGCATAAGTCCAAGTAGTATATCGTTTGCTGATTTTTTACTTTTCTATTCATTTATTTCCTCTAATTAGGGACACTCTTGTATACTTCCTGTGTACTAGGGTTGTACTCCTATGCACTTTTTATTTAATTTTTACTTATAAAAAAAAATACAAAGATCTTCACCAAAAAATAAATACCCTTCCAAAAATTCCATTCTTCTCTAAAAGCTCAATCAAACCCTAAGATTCAAAAAAGCACATGCACGAAAAAAAAAGAAAAAAAAAGAAAAGAAAAAAGCGTTATCACCGATTGAAACATCAGAAAGCCAATTGATAAATCAGAAAGCAACCAAACAAACCCTAATTTCGACGCCTTAGAACGAGAACAAGAGTGAGAGCTTCAGAGGGAATTGAAGAAGATGAGGAGGAAGAGCTGCTGCGGGGTGAAGAGAAGCGTAGAAGAACGAGGGTTTGGCAAAAACCAAACCATCTCCGCACTTCTGCTACCTAAAAGCAGGGTTCCTGCGGGTCGATTCGGGAAGGTACTACGGGTCGGGTTAGGGAGTTCAACCCACCCATTTGAAAGGGGGTTGCAATACACGCGCTGAAGAAGGACGTGGACCACAAGAGCTTCCCTCCTTTCCTATCTTTCCGCGAACCTGCACGTGTCATTGCTTCACGTTGAGCTGGCTCCCCATTCACGTGGCGTATTCCCACTGGCCCAGACCAGTCCCTTAGTATCCCATCTCAGCCGTCCGTGTGATCCAACACAAGCCGACATCACCACTGTATGACCGTTCGTGGAAGTTAAAGACTTCGCAAAGAGAGAGAGAGAAAGAGAGAGAGACTCTCTTCTCTGCAGGTACGCGTATTTTCTTCTTTTCATTTCACAGTTTATTGTAGATTTTCTTGCTTTTTTCCTTTTGGTTTCAGCTAATTAAAGATTTATTTACTGTTGGCGGAATCTTTTTTGTTGCTGATTCTGTTTTTTCAATGTTGTTTTTGCTGTGTGGAATGGTGGTTTCACTGTATAACTGTCATTTGAGCTTCGTCTCTCTAGGGTTTAAGTTCATGGCTTGGTTTTAATTATGGGTTTTGCTTTCTTTCTTTCAATTTGTTTTGGTTTTCTCTGCTTGAAATTCTTCTACTTTGACTGACTTTGGCGTTGTAAATCACTGGTTGACTTTGATTTCCGTTTGCTATTACTTGAAAATTTTGGTGTTTTTGGACATGGGTTCTACGATTCTTGCTTTGCAGTAAGTTGATATGCTGTTTCTACTTTAATTTTAATTTTTAATTTTTTAAATTTAAAATTTCCCAATTTTCATTTAGTCGGATTTTACAATTAAAAAGCACAATTTTTAGTTTTTTTTTTTTTTTTAAAAAAAATTATTTATTTATTGGTTTTTCTTATAAGCAGAGTTGATGCAGCGGTTATTCGGTTACTCATAAATAATATTGCATCTTATTTGCACCTTTCAATTTTTTATTTTTTGAAAGTCCTTTCAATTTTAATATATACCGACGAATCTTATTATCTTTTTTGATAAGTAAATCTTATTATCTGCAATCCGGCCACGTAGTCGAGTGCAAATTGATGAGTCAATTGACAAAGAATTCTGAAATTGAAGGCTTTTTGAATACATTTTGGGTTTTCTCTTTTGAATTAGGTGATTTGAATAATTTTTATCCTTTGAGGAACAATCATCCGTATTACAAAAAAAAAAAGAGAGTCACATTAGTAAAAAATAACTAATTTAGGATGCACAGCAACACACATTTAGTGGAGTTGGTATTGGTGACCAGGGTGGTGATGGTCTTGGAAAAGGCAATTATGGCCTTGATGGTGGAGGTGGGTGGTGATGCTATGGCTTGAATGCATGATGTTTGACTCTGAAAATATGTTAATTGAAAGGTTACTCTAAATGCTTAAGGTTAAAGAGTAAAGAGAAAAGTGTTATTTATTAATCTATTTATTATTCCCTTAGAAAGTAGCATACATTCACTCCTACTTTTTTTTTTTTTGTGGCTAATATACATGAAGAGGGAAATGTGATTTCATTTGGTTTCCACCCATGAGGGAGTATTTAGCAAACTTTTCCCCAAAAGGGTGTCATCTACTGCATGGATGGAAACCTTGGAACACATTCTTACAATAGACAATCAAGTAAAAGGGGAACCAATGATTAGCAATTGATGTTATGCGTAGATGGGATGGAGAGATGGTTCATCACTTGCTATTACATTATCTGGTAGCTTGGTGCTTTTGGACATTTGTCTTCTCCATCTTTGTGGGGTGTAGTGAATCATGCCAAACTCAGTTATAGAGATTTTTGCAACTTGAAGAGGCATTATTGGAAGTGGAGATTTGTTGTGCTTAGAGAGTAGCACCCCCTTTTCCCAATTTTTGAAGGACATGGAATCAATTTTTGGCATGCTAAAGATGGACTCCTGAGGGCACCGATTTTATTACGCATTCTGGCTGGCTAACGTGTTCTTTGACTTGGCTAGTGTTGGTTTTGGGTATGATGATTGTGGTGATTAATTTAAGCTTCGAGGGATAAATTTTATCGATGCTTTGCCTTGCTTCCTTTGCTTACTTCGTGAATAATCTCATGTAAATTATTTTTCTGCAAGTTAATTTGCTTATATATTGGTGACTGAAGTTCTTAGAACTGATTCTTTTAACATATTTTTGAATGCTTATATATTGTATCACATAATTCTGATTGAAACGCTGATTCTTTAACTGATTCTTTTAATGCATTTCCATTGTTTCTACTGGTTGCTTCACATCTGTCTTTTTTTTTTTTGTTCTTGACTTGTCTCTATCTTTATCATTTTCATGATACAGTCTCTGGTGCTGGTTTGATTGTTTAGAGGGTGTTGTTTCCCACTGATGTTCCCAAATCAAGGTTGCAGTACATATCCAAAGTACAGATCAAATGCCCTCATTAAAAATGAAGACCAAACTGAGCATGGGCTGTTTCAAAGAAAAAAATGGTCTTCATGTATGTCAAAAGTCAAGTACAATTTCCAAAAAATCATGCTCATATGTCAGGATTTCTGAACACACAGCAGATTTTGACACATGTATTCATGAATGTCAGGATGGTAAGCAACTACTCTAAGAAAGGCCAATGTTCTCAAATAAGCTGTTATGCATTTAATATCAAGGTTTTTCAAGTTCTTTCACACTGCCTTTCTGTTTTAGATATTTGGTGTAGGTCCAGTTTGAACCATATGATAAACTACTAAAGTCCATTCATTGATTCACAGAGTGTGAACCATGTATCACATGGCTCAGGAGATTGTTTGAAAGTTTCATTTTGAAGCCTAACATGTATCTTTGTCATAGTGTTATTAGAGTTGCATATTTTTATTTTACACCAACATAAAATAAAATATAGCACAATGTTAGTGTCTCTTATTGTTTGAAGATCGTAGTTCTAACGCTTATTTTTTTAGTTTATAAGATTTTACCTTTATTTATCTATTCAAAACTCATAAAGTTTCCGCATAATTGGTCTGCTTTGAATTTAAAAGAGATAAATATGAATGCTGTTATGCTTCAAACACAACTTAAAGAAAGACTTGTTTAGAAGGATAAAAGAGCTCACAAAGCACTAAAAGTTATTAAAGGCAAAAAAATGTGGCTTTGAAATGTCCCCTTAGTTTCCACTATATTATAATCCTTTTCTTTGCAAATATATTTGTCTATCATTTTGAAGAAAAGAAGTGAATTTACTTTTTGAATAAGTTGTAGACTGATTATAATTGACTTTGTGATGTGTTTGTGTTTCTTTTTGTATCAGTCCAATCCGATTATACAAACAATGAGTAGTATCATTTACATGTGTTATGGGCTGATTTATTTCGTAGTTTTGTAACTAGAGATGCTTATTTAAGTTCATCTGAAGTTCTTATTTTAAATGCTCCTTATCTTTCTTATAGTTTCTTCGAGCGCACAAGTGTCCATAAAGAACATCGAAAGTGATGGAGCCATTGACCATGAAGAATTTCTGGAAGAAGAAAATTCTCAGTTTCAGAACCAGCCATCATTTTTTGTTGATTCTGCAACTATTGGGAGAATGGTAAAGTGTTAATTTCAATTGACCAGAATGTATTTCTGCAGTTTGTCACTTAGGATCCCCTGACAGTAGTTGCTTATCAAAAAAACAAAAAAAAAAAAGGATTCCCTGACACTAGTTACTGAATCTGCTTGAGATAAATTAATCATTTTCTACTAGAATTTTACTTTGTTTTTGGCCCATTTTTAAACATTGGCATGGAGTTGATGCATTGGAGTGTGTAAGGTGTATGTGGATTCATAAGTGTCTCTCTTTGCTATCTGTTAGTAGATCAGTTTGTGACATCATTTTATTTGATATTTATATGTTTGTGTGTGTCTTATGAATACCGTATTTTTTATTTTATTCTTTCTTCTTCTAATTAACGGTTTGTCTATTCAATAAAGATTCCTTTAATCATAATTCCAGTTTCTCTTATTTTCTTTTCTGATATATAATATTTCTATTTTTTTTTAATGCGGAGGTGATTTAAGCACAAGATTAAGGTTCTTCTTTGTCAATTTTTTTTTAAATATATATATATACACACCACGTGTTGCTGACGTGGAAATCCGTCGGTTTTGGACAAAAAAATGGATGGAGGTACCATTTCCGTCTTTTCCCAAAGGCACAGGTACCATCTGTGATAAAAATGAAAGTATAGGGGACAAAAAATAAAGATTTAAAACTACAGGAGGCAAAAGGGTATTTAACCCCAAAAACTATTCATTTTCTTAATAGAATAGCCATTCCGTGTACCAAATGTAACCATAGTCATGAATATTCTCCTCAATGTCCTTCTATCATGATCTTATTTTGTCTTGTATTCTTCTTTGTCTATTCATGTGGTAATGTAACAACAGTGGTTTGGTAATTTGCAGGAATCTACCCACAATTCAAACCTAGAGACGATTTTCTCTCCTGCTTTGGATCCCATTGCCAACCATACTGAACCAAAAGCTGATGATGATGCAGGTATGACCTGCAATTTTGTTGGTTGAACACTTTTTATTTTTATTTTTTATAAGATGCATTTCATTAAAAGTGCAGAAGGACACAACCCTAATAGGCAGGAAGTATGCAAGTAAAAACCCCTTTAATGAGAAGTTGAACACTTAATATTGATCTAGTATGTTTCCCATCCTCCGTAAGTGGGATGGTCGTGACATTCTCATAAGTTTTCTGGTGAAACCCCTACCAGAATTGAACAATAGTTTCTTTTCACTTGACACTGATATTTGTTTATTTTACAACTAATAATAATAATAATATAATATACCATGGATGTATTACTGAAAGTAGGACATTAAAAAAAGAAAAAGAAACTAGCAGATGCGAATGTTCTTTTGATTGACAATATTACCATATCCGCTTCATGCACGTGGACCAAGTTCTACAAATTTCTTTTCTCCGTATGTTTATTCTCCTCAATGCAAGAGAATTCTTTCTTGATGAATGTGACCATATAAAATTTGATTCTTCAAAAATGTTTTGGATTGATGGGGGGGATATGGCACGTGTTTTTGCAGCTTCTCAAAATCCCGACTTTATAAAATGAATTATTGTTTTTCACTACTTTTCACTGCTAGAACAAATAGTAAAGATATATTTTTCAAGTTTAAACAAAATTCTGGCAGTATACATGCTCTGTTTGGAGCATGAACCCCAAGTTGCCTTTGGAAAAGTAATCATAAAAATTGTGCATTTCATCTGCTGTTTACATATCTTGAATATGTCAAATTAGCAACATCTACATTTTTTTTGTGAAGAGATTGAATCTGATCAACCTTTTTCTTAATATTCTTTAGGGAACAACAAAGATCCTGACATGCCAGGGTTGGGAGCTAGTGAGAGTGACTATAACAGAAGCTCATCTGACTACCAAAGTTGTGATGTTTCAGATTTCTACGTCTCTGATATGATTGTTGCTAGCTTACCCTACAATGGAACTGCATTTGATGATGATCATAGTGAGGCAAATTGTTTTCTTGATTATAAATGTGCTGAGCCTAGTTTGTTGTTTGATGTGGCCGAGCAATATATGATGCTACCCTTCCTCGAGGACACTGTTAAAACCAGCGATATTAACCATGCTAAATCATGTGAAGAAGCCATGTTGGGTTCCGATGATACTAGCTTGTACCTAGCTATTGACCAAATGAGATCCTGCAACCAGGAATTTGATGCTAACTATGATGCAGATCAGGGAGAGTGCTTTGATCCACAGGTGTTCATAAAAAATTTACCGGAACTCTCAGATGTGGTAGCAAACTTTCAGCCCACTATATTGCCAGAGGAAACTCAAAACAGGAAACGTGTAACACTAGTACTTGATTTGGATGGTATGGAAATTGAATCATTCATATCTGTCCCATTATCCTTATGTTATCCTGCTTTCGTTTAGCGTGATATCTCAATATTTCCAGTGCATATGCTATGAACTTTGATTAATTTGGGATCTATTGTTCCAATTCATATGCTAGTACTGACACCATCTTGTCAACATCATTTAGTATGATCAAATATTTCTTAAATTAATAGGATTAGTACTTAATGAAACTCATTTATACAATTGTTATAGGATTCCTCCTATAGATGGTCATTTTTTTTTGATAAGTAAAATTTTATTGAAATGAAAGCGTAAGGCGCCCCTACATTCCTATAGATGGTCATTTGTGGTTATTAAAAAGATGAGAACTAAAATTTAAAAGCTAATGAAAGTGAACATAATGAACAGTTGGTCCTAGATTTGGCTTTGAGGATCTAACTGAAGTCACCCGTCTCAGCTACGCTATTTGGGATGGTATCCATTGTTGACCATCATGCTTTGGTGGCTCAAGTTTCAGATGCAGTGTACATGTCACTTTGTCTACGAGGAAACATCAGAAAGCTCTCAAGATGACACTGTTGTGTGAACTGTGTTTATTCAAGTGACTTTGCATTTATTTCCAACATAAATTTAGTTGACTGTTCGGCCTAATAAGTTGAAAACCTCTGAGTTCATGTAGAATTTGAGAGTTGATTAGGAAAATATTGTAGAAAGCAGGCATAAAGTTATGAATTATTTATATGTCTAGATGTTTATATGTATGCGTATGTATATATGATTTTGGAAAAATTTGGAATGTATTGAGAATTGTTTTTGAATGTTTAATTTTTTTTTTCCTGGTTAAAGATTAACAAAGTGCTTTTGGGAACCATTATAGGATAAATATTTAAAAAAGTTCTTGATATTATGAAAGAGTTATGCTAAGAGACTTGTATAATCTGGGCCTCTGTTGTGACACACACCTTAATTTATGATTCAACTTGGGATCTGAGAGTAGTTCTTACTTTAATATTTGTTTAGCGTAGTGTTTTTTGATAAATATTTGACACTGTAGTGCAGTTACAGTGTCATTTCTTTTTAAGTGATTTTTATTGATGCTTGGCCAACCTGCTTTCTTATATGCAGAAACACTTGTCCACTCTACATTAGAACACCGCGAAGATGCAGACTTCACCTTCACTGTTTTCTTCAACATGAAAGAGCACACTGTATATGTAAAACAAAGGCCTTATCTTCATAAGTTCTTGGAGAGAGTTGCGGAGATGTTTGAAGTTGTTATTTTTACTGCAAGCCAAAGCATTTACGCAGAACAACTTCTTGATATACTGGATCCAGATGGGAAGCTTATATCTCGCCGAGTTTACCGTGAATCGTGCATTTTTGCAGATGGCAGTTACACTAAAGATTTGATAGTTTTAGGTGTTGATCTTGCAAAAGTTGCCATAATTGATAATTCTCCTCAGGTACATCACCTGCCCATTTTGTCAAAATAATTTGACCCTTGGCTACCTCCCCTTTTTTGTTAAATTTCTTGCTTTCTGTTGTTGAAGTTTTGTTTTTGAGGCGTTGAGCTCTTTCCCAGTATGCTTTGTTGTTTAGGTTGATGGGACTTGTGATGTCAAATTATATTGGGATACCAACTTAGATTTAGTTGGACAGTGCGAATTTCGGTTTGATGGAAATGCTTATATTTAGGCAGGAAATTCATACTAGAGTTTAGTAACATATCAGGTTAAAATGTAGGAAGGCAAAGATTTCTGGGCTAGCCAGCTTAGGCAAAGGTTAGATTGCTCTAAAAGGAAGATAGAGAAACTGAATAAGGTCTTGAATGTGCTTAATATTGACATGAGAAACCAGCGTCTATATTATCTGCTTAGTATTCCATGAGAACATAGTGTCTATATTATCCAAAATGAAAAGGTTGGCAGAAAGTGGAAAAAACAAAAAGAAAAGAAGTTGTCTCTATCAGATGGACGCTTGATTGTTTAAGCCTCATTCTTGTTTTGATAATTTCAGGTTTTCCGGTTGCAAGTCAATAATGGGATTCCTATAAAGAGTTGGTTTGATGATCCATCGGACTCTGCACTAGTTTCTTTACTTCCCTTCTTAGAGACCCTGGTTGATGCTGATGATGTCCGTACGATCATTGCCAAGAGATTCGGTAACAAGGAATAAGAGCCTTTTTTTTTCCTCATTAGCTTGAATATAGCAGCTTCTTGTCCATCCTGTCTATTTTAAAGCAAAAATTGGCTTCTAGTTTAGGTGCTCAATACCATTTCCAAATTAGCTATACGATCCACTATTGCTTGTCTAATTGTTGGTTCAGCTCTTAGTGCTTCTCCCTTCCTTTTCTCATCTCAGCTGACAACTCTATGGAGTGCTTGGTCTAATTTTGTTGAAAGGTAGTATAGAGATTTTCACTTATATATTTAAAATGTACAGTTCAAGTTGCTATTTTATTCGTAAGGAGGTGTATATGAATTGTTATCATATTATGAAATGTAATTCTTGCAGACTACTGCTTTCTTTCCTATCTTATGACCTGGTTATAGTTTCTTTTTGCTCTTTATGCTTCCATCTTTTCCGAAGAGAGACAGGCAAACTATGTGTATTCTTGTAGTAAGAAGTTGAAACTTGGGCCTTTGAAATCTCTAGCAATGATGTTATCCTTTCTACTTGCCTCATTGCTTCTGTGATATTGTTTGAGGTTTTTCATAAATTCATTGTTCATATTCACAAATGATTAGGAAGTACATTTGGTAAGATTACAATCTTTTCCTTCACTGACACATGAAATGTACAGTGGATACGAAATAAAATGCTCAAAGCATAAATTCTCTGAGAATAGCTGGTAGCTGGTAGTAATCACAATGAAATTTCTTTCAGAAGCTAGTTATCAAAAAAAGAATATCCCAGAAAATTGAGCGCTAAGATCAGAATAATTGGGGCTATTTCAAATATCCATTTGACAATTGCATGGTTACCTGTCGGGAAAATATTATAGAAGCTAAAATTCGAAACATAAACAATAGCAATTAGAAAGTACAAAAGACGAGCAAAGCCCAGTATAAATACAAATGAGAGTCCAAGATATAGAAGGACCGTGTCTTCATGATTCATGACCAATAAAATTTCTTTCCACGCATGTGAAAAGGGAAGTTTTGCTTCCATATAGTTTGGTGACATTATATTTTTGAATGACCCAGAATCTACTCTTCCATAGCTTTTGTTGGGATTCAGGTCCACCATGTTGGGATGGGTGTTGTAAACCTCATTTATTTTTTACCAGCTTTTCTAGGGTTCCCCCTTCTCTGTGCTTCTGCAATAAATTCTTACTTATCCCAGGAAAAATAAAAAAAATAAGAAAAACCTTTGATTGTTTTGAAGACCTGTTAGGTGTTGATACCTTTTTTTTTTTTTTTTTTTTTTTTTTTTTTTTTTTTTAACCTTTGAAGCTACTGTTCTTGTTCAACAGTATCTTCTCTTTTCTGTTCTCTCTGCATGAATTTGATTTTTGATTTTCTTGTTATTGAAATGTACTCTGTTATGTTATGATTTCCAATCCTATATTTAAAACTGTTCTTAGCTTTTTGTCTGAATTGCATCCCTTACTAGGATTACTCCAGTCCTCTCTAGCTTGCAGTTGGACATATGTTTTCACATAGGATATAAGTGCAGAGTGATTTTGAATTAGTTGCATAGCTGGAGAGTTGGGAGGTAGAGTGCAAATAGAGGGATTTTATGGGCAAATTAGGCTGGTTGTAACCAGAGTAATATACACTCTTTTAACCCGTTTCTGTGTCTTCTACATAAGTAGCGAGTTGGTGATTCTGTGTGCTAATTCCTTGATAATACACATATAACAATATGTAGACACATCAGGACTGCTCTTAGATAACATAATAGAGATTTGAGGATATATTTTGTTTCAGTAATTAAATTGAATACACGGAGTTGGAATAAAGGTTCAGTTGAGTTAATTAGATTGAAAAGATTAAACTAGGCAAATGGGTTAGAGATAGAGAGGAAACTGTTTCTTATTAAGAAGGTATGGGTTTGATATGCATTATGCTAGTAGAGATTAAATTTATGCTCCCCTGTTCAGAGCTTAACTGACTGACCTAGTGTTCTCAACAAGTAATTTTTACCTTGTTATTGAAAATCCTCATGTGGCTGCCTATGGTGGATTATAGGTTTCTACTCTTGGATCATGTGAAAGTACTGCTATGAATTTGAATTAGAAACTTATGAGATGATACATGGGCAAATGGATGATAGGGGTAGTGATATAGATGTGAATCTATGTTTGAGTTGAGGATCAAGAATTATATGGATGGGAGCAGCTCCTGAGTTAACGAATCCGTTGAGAGACCATTGAGCAGATTGTGAAGGGAAAAATGGTCCAAACTGCACATCTACTACACTGAAGAATTATTGGAGAGACAAAGATGATGAGTTATGGGTGTATAATTTAGCTGATTATCGCCTGCTTGTCATGATCTTCTGCCTGAATCTAATAATCTATTACACTTTCACAATTTTGTATACCCTTTTCTGCAGGTCATTGGAAGACTAATAGAATATCTGCTAATGGGAAAAATAGTAGGTACGTGGAGTTCTATTGCTACTTACCTTTATAACAAGTTTGTAGGTATAGGTATGTAACATATAATGCATTTTTCTGATCTTTTTTGTTGTTGTTGTTGCTTTGAATATCTGAAGCAACATTGAGAAAGTTACCTGTGTAATCTCATTTGGAGATAATCAGATTGTTACCATTTATTACAACTTTTGTATACTTTTATTTTCTTGTTTCGGACTACTAACCAATGGCTTTCTATGTAATATAACTAATAGAGTATCCAGCTAGTAGTGTTTTTATCTTCAAACACTTAGTGGAGCTAATAACATTGATTTGATCATTTTTAATAGATGCTTTGTTGACTTGATGCTGCCATTGCTTGTACAATTCAGATAGTGGGTTTCCCCTTTGAAATTGTACAAGTTAGTGAGTTTTGTGTATGTATATGTGCTTATTGGATGAAATTATGTAGGGGTAAATAACCTTTAGTTTCATCGATTCCTCTCTTTCATGCATGATTACCATTTGCATTAATCAAGTTTTTACCCGGTTAATCTAAATGGCAATGACATTTCAACCTGTCATTAATGCAAAGCTGATTTTTGGTGTGATTTAATAACATTAAAATGCAAGAAAGTAGAACCAATTTCTATGGATAAACCTCAATCTTCTCCTCCTCACTCTTCCCTCTTCATATTTGTGGGGGGTGGGTATTGGTCCATCCAAGAATACATGAACACATTCTACCGGCAGCAGTGAGTAGTAGTAGAAGGGGACTATTTTGATATGAAATCGATGTTTACGGGGCAGGAAATAAATTTGATTTTGACGTATTACTGCAATTAGATTGCCTTCTTTATACTGAAAGAATTCTTCGAAACCAATAATTACCATTTACACTATCTAGGAATATGACAGGCGCTCGTGTAGGGGTGAAAATGTGATTACGATTAGCGGCGATTTAAAGTTAGAATCACACTGCGCTTTTAAAATTTGGACATTTTAGGCCTAATTTTGGGTGTTGGGCCTTTATTGGATCTCTTTTTTGGGCGAATGTAGGGTGTCATTTAAAATTTTATATAAAACGATGTCGTTGCGGTTTAGGGTAGTTAGTATGCAGATGTTAAACGCAGCCTTTTCACCCCTAATCGGAAGAAGAGTATAGTTAGATTTGAAAAGTGATATTAATACTGTGTAATATTAAAAGCAATATAAATTGTTTAAGATTGTAATATTAAAAGCAACCTTCAGCGGCTCATTTGAGATTGCGGTTTGAACCCACTACCCATCCAAGTGAGGTTGGCAGGAAAGAGAGAATCAATAATACTGTGTCTTGCTCACTTGGCCCGACCAAAGGGGCTATTAAAACCAGTCCTTGGAGCTCTAGTCACATTGTCTTTTAATTTTTACTGAGACCCTGATGCAGATAGCCATATAATTTGCTGAGATATGTTATATATATAAATTAATTATTAGATATGTAGGATTTACATGTGAGTCTTTGTAGATCTTACAGATTTAATGGTTAATTTAGATAAGAGACGTATGAAAAATATACAAGAGATATATAATAAAAAAAAAAAAAAAAAAATTCATTTATCTAATTTACTGGCACTTTTGGGTGTCGGAATTGGTATTTTTTGTTTTGTTTTGTTTTGGTAGTGAATATAGCACCAATTGGTATAAGACCTAAAGCAAATGGAGTTGCATTTTATTTTGTTAGCTTAGTGAGGTTTGTTGAAGAAGAGTGTTGAGTAAGTTAAAAAAAAAAAAATTGAGTCCAATATGAGTTACTAATATATCATGGTTACGCTCAAACTTATAGGCATTTTAAAAAAAAAAAAAATTAACTATTGGATATGTAGGATCTCATATAAGAAAACTGATCCAGTGGTTAATTTGAAAAAGGGTTGTATAAGAGCTGTAAACGTATCGTATCTCATTTTCTCTCGATCCGAATTAAATAGAGAGATAAGACGTTTACAATTTCTGTACAATTCCAACAACTTTTTTTTAAAAAATAAAAATAAATAAATAAATCATTAGATATGTAAGATCCAAATGTAGAAAATAGATATAATAAATAGTTTGAAAAAAAGAAAAAAGAAAAAAAGTTGTTAGAGTTGTAAAGATACAAAGCTAACTCTTAAGAGAAGAGAGAGAAACTCTCCCTTCTCTCTAGAAGGCAATTTTTGCTCATCAACTCCCCTCCCCTTCTGCTGGTGTGTCCTCCATGGGAGGAAAACTTCATGCTTCTCTCCCATTCGTTTCATCTTCTTCATCTCCCTCCCCCCATCCCTCCAACCACCCAACTACCCCATAACCCAATAAATCTAAGAGTTCTCTCTCAGATCTTCGAGCCGGCTTCGCACTGGATCCTTACCCATCGAACCAGCTTTGTACCGGATCCTCCCCCTTTTCCTGTTTTTTCTTGGCTTTCCTCTAACCAGTAGATTGTTTTGGTCCTATCCCCCTCCATCCACCATGTTATTTGTATTTTTAGGATTGGTGCTTTGAATTGGTTCTTTGAATTTAGATCTATTCAACTCCATCATCTTTTACAAAACATGCTCTTCAGCAATGGGTGCTCTGGCGTCTCTAGTGTCTGCCGGTAGTCTTCTCTACCTCCACCACCGCCTGGATGTCGACACATGCGTCCCACACGCCAGAGAGCTCTTCGACTCAACCGGAGCGTGGAACTCACGCCTACTTTCTTTGCCACCTTTCACTTCAACCCCCAGTGGTCCTAGAAATTTTCGGTGCTTCCCGTTGTTGAGAGGTCGTCCTTTGGCGGCGCGTGGCTCTCATGCGCCTTTAGGGATGGCTCCCATTCCACCTGATCAACTGCTGCTGTTTGTGTTTTTGTTTTATTGTATTTTTGGGCTTATTTGTTGTATCATTCTCCCCATGTTCACACATGTAATGGTGTTTGTAATGGTGTTTGGATCCTTGTGGCTCAATACACTTTTCAAATCACCTTCATTGGTGATCTCGGCTTTGTGGCATCCGTGCCTCGAGCTATTGGGTTCACATCTTCGAAAGCATTGCTCCCGCGTACTTTCTTTCTTAGGTTTCATTTTGGGTTGCCCTGCCCTTATTGTGTTTTTTCTATCTTGTTGTAATTTGTTTCTCATGTATCTAAAAAAAAAATATTGCACTAATGAATGTTATATATTATACCAATATTTTATAACTATCTCATTATGTTGACGTGACAGTGTTAATCTATCTATAAATTAGCTCTTGTTAAAAAATATTCAACAGTAAATTAACACAGTCATATCAAATTGTAAAAATAATAAAATATTGATGTGGAGTATAAAATTATCTTGTTCACATATCATAAGTCAAGAGTTTGAAACTCCACTTTTCGTACAATTATCCTCTTAAAAGACCACTTCCAGGAACATATCTTGATAATTGCATGTACTAATGTACTGTGCACATGTAACAAAGAAAAAAAAAGAAAAAAAAAAAAGTTAGAAATTAGGGAAAACTTACAAATTTTTTATCAGTTTTGTAATCATATCCTTAAATTTTAAAAAGTGTCAATAAAATGTCCCTTATACTCCTAACATCTTTATAAAATTACAAAAATATATTGACTTAATAATTAAAAATTAAAAAGAAGAAGAAAAAGAAAAAAAGAACTCAAGTATGATCCATCGAGGGTTACTTATGATAGACTTCAAGTATAAATAGGTGATATTCTTCAACTGTGAGTAAGTAATAGGCTTCAACTGTAGTTAGCTAGGTCATAATCTTCGATTGTGACTAACCGATTGACTTCAACTGTAATTTGATTCTTGGACTTTACAATATATTTGAACATTTTTTTTTTGAACTAGGGCTAATCCAAAATTGGATAAATATGTTTGCATAATGATAGTGTAGGGGTGAAACTCGGGACACTTTGGTCACAAAAATTAAATAAATAAATAAATAAATAGATAAATAAAAAAAAGACCTCCTATCCTCCGCTTATATTTTTCCCAAAATACCCCTACTTTAGTCGTTATAAAAGGGCGCCAACCCCATTTCATTTTTCCCATTGCTCATATTCTCTTCCTCAAGAAAACCAGCAAAAACAAACAGTAAAGCTTTCGCTATGGAACTCCAATTATATCTCCATCTTCTTTCTTTTCACATTTAGTTTCTGGGTAATCTTCTTCTGGGTGTTTTTCAGGTCTCTTTGGATTTATGAACTTCATTTTCTTTTTACAGGATCGTCCATGGCAAGTGAGGATCCCACTCACGGTCTATCAGTACCGGAAGAAGATGGAACTGTAAGCCAAGATCATGCTGCGCCTCTTGTTCTTGCTGATTTGATGCGCCAACTTGAAGAGGGATTTTTTACGGTACTCACTGAAGGGGTCAAGAATGAAGAAAATCAAACGATCTTGAATGAAAGATCAGTGGGTTGTTATGAGGAAAAAAGTGAAGCCGCCGAGAGTGGAGTTTCGACGGCAGGAAGTGATCAGGGGTTCAAGAATGAAGATTGTAAGTTGAATGAAGCATTTACTTTTATTGATGATCATACTGTGGAGCAGGGTGAGGATGAGGTTTCTTTGGTGGAGAATGAAATTCAATCGTGGAGAATTGCAACTGAAGATTCTGTGGAGCGCGGTACTGGGTCCGCGCGTGAAGAAGAAGAAAATTTTGTTAGTGAGAACGAAAAGGAGGATGGGGATGAGGTTCAGGGGAGAATTCTGGATGATTTGGTAAAGCAGTTTCTCTGTAAAGAAGAACAAGTTTGTAATGAGAATGAGAAGGACGATGAGGATTCTCGGCACCGGGAAATTCTGCTTTCTCTTGCGAATTGGCAAGGCTGTAAAGAAAAAACAGGTGATAATGTGGTTTCTTTGGCGAAGGCCGAAAGGTTCAAGAAGCAAGAAGTGGAGGAGATCAGGGAAACACAGAAAGTTGATTATCAGAAGAAGTGTAGAGTTGCTAAGGAAGACCCCAATGATCTTGTTCAGCGGAGAATTATGGATTCTTTGGTAGATTGGTTTCTCTGTGAAGAAGAAAAAGTTTATAATGAGAGTGAGGAGGATTCTCTCCACCGGAGAATTCTGCTTTCTGCTGCTAATCGGCAAGGTTGTAAAGAGAAAAAACTTGATAATGAGAATAAGGAAGAAATTAAGGGAAATTCAGATTATTCTATTGAGATGGGTACTGAGGAGGAGGAGGAGGGTCAGGTTTCTGTTGAGATGGGTACTGAAGATGGAACTATAAGCCAAGATCATGCTGCGCCTCCTGTTCTTGCTGATTTGATGGGCCAGCTTGAAGAGGGATTTTTTACGGTACTCACTGAAGGGGTCAAGAATGAAGAAAATCAAACGATCTTGAATGAAAGATCCGTGGGTTGTTATGAGGAAAAAAGTGAAGCCGCTGAGAGTGGAGTTTCGACGGCAGGAAGTGATCAGGGGTTCAAGAATGAAGATTGTAAGTTGAATGAAGCACTTCCTTTTATTGGTGATCATATTGTGGAGCAGGTTGAGGATGAGGTTTCTTTGGTGGAGAATGAAATTCAATCGCGGAGAATCGCAACTGAAGATTCTGTGGAGCGCGGTACTGGGTCCGCGCGTGAAGAAGAAGAAAATTTTGTCAATGAGAATGAAAAGGAGGATGGGGATGAGGTTCAGGGGAGAATTCTGGATGATTTGGTAAAGCAGTTTCTCTGTAAAGAAGAACAAGTTTGTAATGAGAATGAGGAGGACGATGAGGATTCCCGGCACCGGGAAATTCTGCTTTCTCTTGCAAATTGGCAAGGCTGTAAAGAAAAAACAGGTGATAATGTGGTTTCTTTGGCGAAGGCCAAAAGGTTCAAGAAGGAAGAAGTGGAGGAGATTAGGGAAACACAGAAAGTTGATTATCAGAAGAAGTGTAGAGTTGCTAAGGAAGACCCCAATGATCTTGTTCAGCGGAGAATTATGGATTCTTTGGTAGATTGGTTTCTCTGTGAAGAAGAAAAAGTGTATAATGAGAGTGAGGGGGATTCTCTCCACCGGAGAATTCTGCTTTCTACTGCTAATCGGCAAGGCTGTAAAGAGAAAAAACTTGATAATGAGAATAAGGAAGAAATGAAGGGAAATTCAGATTATTCTGTTGAGATGGGTACTGAGGAGGAGGAGGAGGAGGAGAATCAGGTTTCACTGCAGCGGAGAATTCCAGATTCTATTGTAAATAGGCATGGATGTGAAGAAGAGCATGTTGATAATGAGACTGTGGATTCTTTGGCGGAGGCGGAAAGGTTGAAGAAGGAAGAAGTGAAGGAGATGAGGGAAATACGGAACAATGAGATGGATGTTGAAGAGGTTACAGAGGATGCATCAATGTCGAACCAAATTAGCAGAGAACTCGGTGAAATAGAATCTGCTCTTGAGAATGAAAATCGTGCCATGGATCTTCTGAGGATCAGAGCTGCCAGACAACTTGACATGTTAGCGTGGATGGCGGAAACAGAGGGACAACATGAATCCAACTCGAAAGAAGGTGTGGAACCGCAAAAATCAAGAGAGCCGGAGGTTGCAGAGAGTCAGCAGGAGAATGAAGTGAAGGAGACGATTAACTGCTGCTTTTGCTCTTAAGATGATGATGGCAGAGCTACTGTGCATCTCTGGGGCTTCATGTTTCTGCTTTGTTTGGTTAGTTTGTTCTTTAGTTTTTGAGATTTTACATAGATAGATACAGAATTTCACAAGGACCAACTTTCAATATCTGTTGTCTAGCTTTTTCTTTTTGTAAGTACATGTTGTTTAGCTTTGAAGAATAATCAATAGTATTGATAATCTGGTGTTGTAATTGATTGTGGTTCTTGCCTGTACTTGTGTAGTTGATGTTCATGTGATGCCTTCCTACATCTTTTGGTTTCACAAATTCTAAATCCCCATCTGGAAAGCAAATTTGAATTTTGCACTCATTACCTTTTTTTTCCTTTTCATGGTTGATGGTGGTTGAGTTACTAAGGAGACATATCTTACTTTTTCTTAGGGTTGTCAATTTTTTACACAGTTTGCGAATTCGACATGAACCCAACTCGAAATTAAAGGGTGAGGAATGAGTAGTTTAATCCGTTTAATTTAATGGGTCAGCTTAGGGTTAACTTATATAGTCTTATACACATGCTTCGACACGATCCGAACCCGATACACGATATAATAGCAGGTAATTTTTTACATGACCTGCGAACCCGACACGAACCCAATACAAAATTAGAGAGTTAAAGTTGAGGGGTTTGACCTATTTAATTAAAGGGATCGAGTTATGGTTAACCTATATAATTTTATATCTATGCCTCGACATGATGCGAATACGAATTATCAACCATACTTTTTCCATTGCCTTGCAAGCATGTTGATGTGTGCTGGTGTTGTGAGAGCTACTGTGCATCTCTGGGGCCTAATGTTTCTGCTTTAGTGCTTTTTCTTCTTTAGTTTTTGAGTTTACATTGATAACTACAGAGTTTCACAGTAACTCTAGTCCAAACAAGGACCAAGTTTCACTATCTGTTGTTTGCAAGTTAGGATTGTTTGTCTTTGTTTGTGAAATATGCATGTAAGGAAGGAGAAGATGATATATTATGGACCTTTTAGAAGCAATATGTATAGGGCAGCTCACTTTTTTCAAAGATTAATGAATGAGAGTTGAAATTTGTGAGAGATAATGAGAGATGAAAATTAGAATAAAAGGATGCTTAATATACCAGTTGCTGGTGTGATAAATGAGTGTGGAAACTGAAAAGTAGCATTACTATTTTCTCCTAATTTGAATTATTAATCCTAGCTAATCCTATTCATATTAACGGGCTAATTAAGCATGTAGCAAATGGCCTTCTTATAGTTCATAATATTCTATTATTGAGTTATGCATGTCCTAATTGATTTCTTCAACTATATTATTTACTGTTAGTTTTATTGGCTATATTTTGGTAAATAAAAACACTGTCATATCAGGACACTGCTTGAGCAGGAACACTGTAATTCAGAAGAACTTTTTAGATATTGCAGAATATATTTTCCAACAAGGAAATGGCTTAATATGGCAAGGTTTGCATCAAATATTTCAAGGAAGGCGATTTCTTGAGACAAGGAAAGTTCTGATGCACGTACAACTCAGCAAATGCGGTTTTTCATTGTGACTGTCCGGACGACCCAAAAGAAGCATCTGGACGCCAGTCAATGTTACCTTCAGTCCAAACAGCGTAGCAGACACAAACTACAGGGACTTGGTGTTCGCACAGCTGTCCAGACGACCTAGAGGATGCGACCTACAGAAAGCATATGTTTGCACAAATGTCAGGACGCAAATGCGGTAGCTGGGAACAGCGGAGATGTTCTACACAATTGTCTGGACACTAGGGCAAGCCGTCCGGACGCGCTTCAGTAACTTATGAAGAAATGCTGCTTACCGTCCGGACTCCCAATGTCCTGTTCGGACGCTGCCTAGGGAAATTCGAGTTTGTGTCAAATTAGGTTTTCCAGAACCTAGTTAAAGGGGCTCCTAGGTTGTTATATTGTAAGAATTCAGTATTGAATTTCAGTGTGCTAAGAGATGGTGTTTAGGCAAAGATTGTAATATTTGCTAGCTCTCTTAGAGTTATTGTATGTGATTTGATCAACAATTAAAGTCTAGCTTAGGGAGGAACTCTAAGCTAAATGAGTCCATTGAAGAACCTTTCAGACAGGCGGTCTGGTTGCAAGGCGCTCATGTATAGGTACGTGTTAGAATTCAAGGTACAACTACTGCACCAAGAGTATGTGAGTACGACTGCTTTGAAACTAGCTATTTCTTCTGAATAGTGGATTTTCCTGCTCTGGAGTGGTTTTTCTCTTTAGTACAAAGAGTTTCCACTTCGTTACCAAAATATCTGTGTTCTTTATTTTTCCCACTTTATATTTTGGTTGCATGTTTGGTTGATTATACACACACACACACACACACACTTAGGAGTCTTAATTTTTCAATAGGTATCAGAGTGAGTTCACTCGTGTTTGGATTAATTTCCTGAGTGCTATCCTAGACTTTTTTTTTTTTTTTTTTTTTTTTTTTTTTTCACGTCTCACAGTTTTAATTACATTCCTACCCTGCCTTTGATGGCACAAATTATGGCTATTGGAATGCGAGAATGAGATTCGTTTTAAAATCCATTTGGCAGATTGTTGAATCTGGTTAGACCCCATTGGATACAGCAGTTGTTGAATTGTCTATTGTTCAAACAAGTGCTCGCCTTTCCAATGATAATGCCTTAAATGTCCTTTGCCAAGCTCTTTCACCATCTGAATTCTCACAAACTTCACATTGTGAAATTGCTCGGGAAGTATGAGAAATTTTGGAAACCACATATGAAGGCACAAAAATTGTAAAATCTGCCAAAAGATGCATGGGGATGAAACTTTTAATGAGTTTTACACCAAAATCAGCGACCTGAGAAATTCCATGGTGAGTCTTGGGAAGAAGATTTCGGATGCAAAGCTCATTAAAAAGATACTAAGATTTTTGTTTGAGCGTTTCAAAATTAAAGTAACTACTATTGAAGAAAGTAAGGATCTTGATGCCATGAAGATTGACTCGTAGGATTTCTTCAAACCTATGAGTTTTCCTTGCCCCCTGTCAAGAAGGTCAAATCCATTACACTCAAGGCTACAAAAGGTAAAAGCAGAGTTTCTTCAGATGAAGACACTGATGAAGATGATGGATTAGCCATGCTTGCCAGAAATTTCAAAAACTGATAAAGAACCAGATATTCAGGAATAAGTTTTCTAAGAAGTTAAAAGGTAACCCCAAGGAAGCTGAACAAGAAGGATCCCAGAGGTCCTAGATGCTATGAGTGTTCAAGCTATGGTCACATACGGACAGATTGTGGAAATCTCAAACAGGCAAAGGGAAAGACTCTCAACACTACTCTCATGATGATTTAGAGAAAGAAGAGACTCCAGGTAAAGAGCAAAAATTTCTGGCCTTTATTGCTCTACATACTGATCCCAAGGAGTCCCAGTTGTACTATTCTGAGAGTAGTGATGAGGAAAATCTCAAAGAGGCCGACAAAGTCCTCCACATCAAGTTCATGAAGCTGAGAGAGAGACACACCAACAAAATGTGCTAGAGCTGAACAGTATGAAGACTGAGAAAAACACAATGCTTCAGAAGATCGTGGGCTTGGAAGATAAACTGTTGGAAGCATAGTTGCAATTAGAGAGGATCACTGATGAGAAGCTAACTCAGATGTTCTTAGGATAGAAGTACTCATCTTACAAAACTGGTCTCGAGTATGTAGCTTCTAGTTCTAATATAACATCTATTCAAAAACTGTGTTTGTCAATGTTGTACCAAAAAGGGTGCAAACCCAAGTGTAGGTTTTCGCAAGTAATAATTCTCGGTAAATATGAGGTCGATCCACAGGGAATGATCAACCACAAGAGAATAACTTTTATTATTATGCAGAAAAGAAAAAAAATAGAAATTGATTTTGGTTTTGGTTTCCTCTAGAAAGTGGAGCAAAGGACTAGAATTTAAATTAAAAAGTAAACTACGAAACTAAAATAAATAAATTTGCTTTGAAAGAAACTATTGGAAAATACTAGGGTTTCAAGGATCCACCTAGCATCATTTTATGCATTCATGAGACATATAATGATAATTCAAGTAGGTAGAATTTTCATTCTCCTAATAGGAAAATACTGCAATAAAGCACTCTTAAAAATAAAATAAACTGATAATGGTTTAATTAAAATTTGAATATGATAACATGACACAATAAATTAAGCATATATTATTAATTCGGATCATATCAAATCAAATAGAATAAGCATTTGATATAAGCGAAAATAATAACAAATCGAAATAAACTTGCTATCATGAAACTTATTTCAAATTAAAAATATCCCTGACATTCAACTATTAAACTATGAAGAATAAAAATGGCCTCATGAATACATAATACGAATACTATGCTTCACCTCTAGCCTGGCTAGAGGTTTAGCCACTCATATTTATGAAAATAAATTTCATAATCAAAGTACTAAACATAAAATAAATTGAGAACAAAAAAAAAAAAAAAAAAAAAAGCTCCACTGCCTCCTTGCGCCGCTCTGCTTCCTTTTCTTACACAAAAGAAGATGGAATATTTATAGGCTACACATTGTAGGTAAATTTAGTCAAGCCCTTTAACTTATATATGTTAATTTCTTAACATTGTTATTTGTTTGATTTTGTGTTGTTTTATTGTTTACAGGTTTTAAATAAAGATGCAATTAATTCCATTTATTTTGGGCTTAAAGCACACTTTGAGAAGACCTAGAAGTTGTGGTTAAGTTTAATCAAATAAAAGGAAATGATTAAATCAAAAATTCTCCAATAAGAGTCAAAATCGGATTGGATTCAAATTTAGATTCTGCACACGTCTTAGTGTTTTGATCAAAACTTTCTACTCAGATGTTGGATTGCGATGAAATTTGTGGACTTGGAAAGCTAATAAAAAAAAGAAACAAATATGTCAGAAATAGCTTTTGCGTAATTCGGACGTTTACTATGTCAAAATCGCCCCGCAATAAAAGACCGTAAATATGAACGAATTTGGAATCATTTTCCTACTTGGATTGAATTTTCAATCTCCTACTTGAACTAAGAGAATAAGTTCAAATTTTTCTTGGATTCCTAGCACTTTTAGGCATTTTCTAGTCTCTATAAATAGACCCCTAAGCTTCAAGAGAAGGTGTGCTTAGCTTTAGACAAAAAATTCTTCTTGAAGGCTTGATAAGTTGAAGGGGAGAAGAACATGGCAGGAGGCCATCCCAGCACCACGATGAGCTGCTAAATTCATAATAGGGTGTTGATGTAGCCATTTCCAAGTAACAATGATTTGATTGTATTTTAGTTTGAGATTTTTTATATTCATGATGGTTGTATAACTGTGAGAATTGATCTTAATGTTTATATTCAATCATTGTGAATTTCTTATCTTGTCTTAGAAAGTCTTTTATATTGATTGAAATCAATCCTTCATATTTTCTATGATTATGTGAATGATTGTCATACAATGGTTTTAATTGACATATGATTAAGAGGGTTAGAAAGGCTATGCCTAGGAAAAACGGATTGTACTACACCCTAGTTTAGTGTAATTTAGGTAGACAGTTCGTACCAACCGAAGATGAGTTATACTATTCCATTGATTGTGTGTATCCTATTAAAGACGTAGCTAATCCATACCTAGGGAAGACGGGTCGTAACGCATCTTAGTGGTTAAGTGGACGGTTCATGCCAACTGAAGATAGATTATACTTATTCTTTAGAAGTAATTTCTTGACTACTCGAGGGAGACGAGCCTTATATCATGCATAGTATGATTTTTCCTTGTTAATTTATGATTGACCATTGTTATGCGGTGAGTGGTGAAATCAATTCTCTATTCTTTCTCTCATCACTATAATCTTTATTCTTATGTCTTTAGTTTTATGCATTTAACTTAGTTATAAACAAAGTCAAATCAATCTTCTTTCAATTAAGTTATATTTAATCTTGAAAAACTTGATAGCAACACCTACGTAGTCCTTGAGGTTCGACACTCTCAATATAGCCCTATCCTATAAGGATTCGTACTATTGCGAGTGATAATTTTATTATTGATATTTTTGTACATAAAACGACCACATCAGAACCCACTAGGGAATCTCAAAATAATATCTCATTCAACATTTGAGAAGAACAATAATGAAGATCAAGATGTAAAAATAGTAAACGATTGGAGGAACAAGTTTGTTGGAACGACACAAGATGAAGAAGATCGATGTTTTCATGCATTATTATTGCCATAAATGTGTAACTTAAATATCAATTCTAGTATATATGTACAGGTGTGCACCATTCTTTTGTAGTTATAATCTAGAATTTGATGAGTTCGACTCATTTAATTAAACGGATCAGATTAGGGTTGACCAATATATATATAGTCTTACTCATGTATCGAGCGAACCTGACAGTTTCAAATTTTCTATCATAAAACCTACATGAATTATCACCCCTAGTATTCATGCTTCTATTAGATTTTATTCAAAAGTTTCTTTCACAAAACCTTGTATTATAAACTATTAATGACATTCTCCAAAATGATAACCAATATCGCTACAAAAAAAAAAGACTTTTTGAGTTGTTTTTGTTGGAGCTATTTTGTTAAAACGGCTCAAATTAATTTTGAGCCATTTTAGTAAAAGCGGTTCGAAATGGAGCCGTTTTGATCAAAATGGCTCTAATTGCAGCCGTTTAAACAAAAAAAAAAGGTCTCAAATTAAAGCCGTTTAAAAAAAAAAAAAAAAAAAAAAAGGTCTCACATAGATCGTACCACGATCGATCACATAGATCGTACCACTATCGAACACATGATTGTACCACGATCAATCACACAGATCGTACCACGTTCATCACATAGATCGTACTATGATTGATAACAAAGATCGTACCACGATCGACCAACATAATTTTAGACAAAAAATAAAAAATTAATGAAATACGAACTAGTTCAAAAGAAGTTGAACTAATTTCTTACTTAAAGATAAACAGTTTTTTTCTAAAAATAATTTTATTGCAACAAAGTACGTTAACAAGCTCTAGGAGACTGCCCCATGTGCCTCTAAGCACTTAAGAAATAAACATGTAAGAAGAGAAGAGAATAAACTCCAACCACTTAATGATGTGTTTGGATTCAGAATAGAATCTTTATTTTATTTAGGTTTTTTCTAAAACTAGCTCATTGGTAAAAAAATTTGAATTTCACCCAAATCTTGTCTCAATTCAAGACTGATATTTTGATGAGTCTGATTTGATGACCAGGACCCACGCGCAGAGTAAGTTATCTCAAAAAACGCATGAGTCCCACAATTAATGAAAAATTAAATCAACAAATAAAAATTAAAAAAAGCAGAGGGATTGGCAGCCACCCCTTTGGAGGTGGCCGGGGGTGGCTGCGCGGCAACCCCCTACCCTTCGGGGTGGCCGTGCACCACCCCCAGAGGTTGCCGGGGGTGGCCGCACGCCACCCCCGACCCTTGGAGGTGGTTGCGCAGCCACCCCCAACCCTTGGGGGTTGCTGTGCAGCCTCCCCCGACCACAAGGGGTGGCCGCGCAGCCACCCCTTCACTTTTTATTTTATTTTATTTTTTTATTTTTAATTTTAATTTTAATTATTCTTTTTTTTTAAAAAAAAATATTTATTTATTTTTAATTAAACAATCAATATATAATAAATCATTATTATTTAAATTATTGTTCCACACAACTTTTCACAATACTAATTATTATACATAACTTTTCAAACCTCCAATCATTTTCTATTATTAAAAAATAATATTTTTCAATCTAAAAATTCAACACTGAAACACATTTTTTTGCCTTGAAATTTTTGCAAAGAGAATAAAAATTCAATTCTGATCTGAAAAATTCAATACCCAAACACACCATTAAAGTCTCAAAAGGGTAAAATAGAATAAAAAAAAATTAAAAAAATAAAATAAAATTCTCATAAGGATAATAGGAAATTAATGAAACTAGACTCACCACTAGTCAGTAAATACATTGGAATTTATTGGTAGCTCGAATCTAATACTGAAGATTTTCGTTTACCAGATTCCGGCTCCAGCGCTGTCTGGCCACCGTCCCCGTATTCCGGCACCAATCAGAATCCAACCAATCCTGATTCCAACCAATCTGACCAGTACGACCGAAATTCAGCACTAATGGCAAGATTCCTATCACATTCGCTAGAATCCAATACTAATGGCTAGATTCCAGCCACATTCATCAAAATCCGGCCAACCAAGATTCTGGCGAATCTGGCCGGAATCCAACACTAATGGCCAGATTTCGGCCGCATTTGCCGGAATCCTGCCAACCCAAATTCCGACCACATTCGCCGGAATCCAGTTATACTGTGACAGAATCCAGCCAAACTGGCTGTTGGTATTTTTTGCCATTGTGTTTTTTTCGTACAAGCCAAACACCAAAAAATATTTTCAATTTCAAGAAAATCATTTTTTTCTGAAAAAGAATTTTGTCAAAAATATTTTAGAACGGAAAACATTTTACGGATCATAAGAAAAAGTAAGCCAAGTGATTCCTGAAATGAAGGAGTAGAGTTAGTTGACAATGTCAAAAGACCATGAGAGCCAATGAGATTCAAATCATTCCTTAAATAGGGATAGCTTGTTTCCATATAAAGGGTAATGGGAATGAGAGAATCAGACAGAGAACCAGCTTTGAGGATTGAAGAAGAAGAAGAAGATGGAAATAAGTCGTCAAAAGATATTGCTTGTGGTGGCCCTGGTGCTTGTAGTCGCGACTTTTCCTGCCGAGGCCAGTAACGGCGCCGCAACAACAAATGGGCAGCATGAGAAAGAAGTTTCCTTCCACCCCAAGCCTGATCTGAACGTAAAAGAACAGGACGTGCATTATGGGATGCTAAGAGAGTCTTCCAATCCACCACCTGCTCCTGAACGCAACAGACCATGATCCTCCTCCTCGTCTCTATCTCTTGAGAATTTCTCTCATTCACCATCTGACAAGAACAATAATGAAGAAATTTCTTCAGGTTGCAAATAAATAATAAACCATTGGAGAAGATGTTTTCTTTTTTGTATTATTATTGCTGTAAGAGTCTGGAACCTATGTATCAATTATACTCTCTACAAGTGTACCATTCTCTTATAATAATGTGGTAATTGATTAAGCTTTCTCTTTATATTTGTTGTATTTAGTATGGATCGGATGACAATTTTTTGCACATTTCGCGAGCCCGACATGAATCCCAACACAAAAGAGTAATGTTATACATTACCTCTATTATTTTCCTCCCATACCCAGTCCTGATATGGCGTGGTCTCCATGGCATTTGGTGTATGGAAATTGTTTTTTTTTTTTGTTCGAGGAGACCACGTCACATCAGCTTTGGGAGGTGATGAATAGAATTACTCATAATCTTATACCTATGTTTCGATACTACTCGAACCAGACACACTACATGAATTGTCGCAAAAAAAAAAATTAAAAATCTAAAAAAAATAATTAATTTTTACCCATATTTTTTTAAAAATTTATAGTTTTGGCCCCCCAAATTAAATAAAGATGTAATTAATTCCATTTATTTTGGGGTTAAAGCACACTTTGAGAATACCTAGAAGACGTGGTTAAGTTTAATCAAATAAAAGGAAATGATTAAATCGAAATTTCTCCAATAATAGTCAAAATTGGATTTGATTCAAATTTGGATTCTGCGCATGTCTAAATGTTTTGATCATAACTTTCTACTCACATATTGGATTGCAATGAAATTTGTGGAGTTGGAAAGCTAATAAAAAAAATGCAACAAATATGTCAGAAATAGCTTTTGCGTAATTCGGACGTTTACTATGTTAAAATCACCCCGCAATAAAAGACCGCAAATCTGAACGAATTTAGAATCTTTTTCCTACTTGAATTGAATTTTCAATCTCCTACTTGAACTAAGAGAATAAGCTTAGATTTTTCTTGGATTCCTATGGCTTTTAGACCTCTTCTAGTCTTAATAAATATACCCATAAGCTTCAAGAGAAGGTGTGCTTTGCTTTAGACAAAGAATTCTTCTTAGAGACTTGATAAGTTGAAAAGGAGAAGAACATGGCAAGAGGCTATCTCAGCATCACAATGAGCGATTAAGTTCATAATAGGGTGTTGATGTGGCCCCTTCCAAGTAATAATGGTTTGATTGTATTTTAGTTTGAGATTTTCTATATGCATGATGGTTGTATAATTGTGAGAATTGATCTTAATGTTTATATTTAATCATTATGAATTTCTTATCTTGTCTTAGAAAGTCCTTTATATTGATTGAAATCAATCCTTCATATTTTTTATGATTATGTGAATGATTGTTATACAACAGTTTTAATTGACATATGATCAAGAGGGTTAGATAGGCCATGCTTAGGGAAAACGGATTGTACTACACCTTAGTTTAGTGTAATTTAGGTAGATAGTTCGTACCAACCGAAGATGAGTTATACTATTCCATTGATTGTGTGTGTCCTATTAAAGACGTAGCTAATCCATACCTAGGGAAGACGGGTCGTAACGCATCTTAGTGGTTAGGTGGACGGTCCGTGCCAACCGATGATGAATTATACTTATTCTTTAGAGATAATTTCTTGACTACTCGAGTGAGACGAACCCTATATCATGCATAGTATGAATTTCCCTTGTTAATTTATGATTAACCATTGTTATGCGGTGAGTGGTAAAATCAATCCTCTATTCTTTCTCTCATCACTACAATCTTTATTTTTATGTCTTTAGTTTTATGCATTTAACTTAGTTATAAACAAAATCAAATCAATATCTTTAATTAAGTTATATTTAATCTTGAAAAACTTGATAGTAACACCTACACAGTCCTTGAGGTTCGACACCCTCAATATAGCCCTATCCTACAAGGATTCGTACTATTACGAGTGATAATTTTATTATTGATATTTTTGTACACAAAACGACCACGTCAGAACCCACTAGGGAATCTCAAAATAATATCTCAGTCAACATTTGAGAAGAACAATAATGAAGAAAAAGATATAAATATAGTAAACGATTGGAGGAAAAAGTTTGTTTGGACGACACAAGATGAAGAAGATCGATGTTTTCATGCATAGTTATTGCAATAAATGTGTAACCTAAATATCAATTCTAGTATATATGTACACAGGTGTGCACCATTCTTTTGTAATTATAATCTTGTAATTGATGAGTTTGACTCATTTAATTAAATGGATCAGATTATGGTTGACCAATATATATATAGTCATAAACTCATGTATCGATCAGAACCTGACAATTTCAAATTTTCTATCATAAACCCTACATGAATTATCACCCCTAGTATTCATGCTTCTGTTAGATTTTATTCAAAATTTTCTTTCATAAAACCTTGTATTATAAACTATTAATGACATTCTCCAAAATGATAACCAATATCACTACAAAAAAAAAAAAAAAAAAGGCTTTTTGAGCTGTTTTTGTTGGAGCTGTTTTAACAAAACAGCTATAATTTGAGCCGTTTTAATTAAAAGGGTTCGAAATGGAGCCGTTTTGATCAAAACGGCTCTAATTGCAGTCGTTTAAACCAAAAAAGAAAAAAAAAAGGTCTTAAATTAGAGCCGTTTAAACAAAAAAAAAAAAAAAAAGGTTTCACATAGATCGTACCATGATCGATCACATTGATCGTACTACGATCCATCACAAGATCGTACCACGATCGATGAAAAAAAAATGAACTTATTTGATTTTGGAAAACCATGATTTTAGACAAAAAAAAAAAATAATAATAAATAAATAATCTTTATTATTTTAATGAAATACTTTCAAAAGAAGTTGAACTAATTTCTTACTTAAAGATAAACAGCTTTTTTCTAAAAATAATTTTATTGCAACAAAGAACGTTAACAAGCTCTAGGAGACTGCCCCATGTGCCTCTAAGCACTTAAGAAATAAACATGTAAGAAGAGAAGAGAAGAGAATCAACTCCAAGCACTCAAAGTCTCAAAAGGGTAAAATAGAATAAAAAATAAAAATAAAAAAAGTCTCATAAGGATAATACGAAATTGATGAAACTAGACTCACTACTAGTCAGTAAATATATTGGAGTTTGTTAGTAGCCCGAATCTAATGTTGAAGATTCTCGCTTACCGGATTCCGGCGCCAGCGATGTTTGGCCACCGTCGCCGTATTCCGGCACCAGCCCGAATCCGGCCAATCTGGCCATTACGATCGGAATCCGACACTAATAGGCCAGATTCCTGTCATATTCGCCTAAATCCGGCCAACCCAGATTCAGTGAATTTGGTCAGAATCCGGTACTAATGGCCAGATTCCGGCCACATTTGCTGGAATCCGGCCAACCAAGATTCTGGCAAATCTGGCCAGGTGGCCAGATTCTAGCCACATTCGCCGGAATTCTACCAACCTAGATTCCAACCACATTCGCCGGAATCCAGTTGTATTGTAACAGAATCCGGCCAAACTGGTCGTTGGTATTTTTTGCCGTTGTGTTTTTTTCGTACGAGCTAAACACCGGAAAATATTTTCAATTTCAAAAAAATCATTTTTTCCAAAAAATAATTTTGTCAAAAATATTTTACAATAAAAAACATTTTACGTCGAAAGAAACATAGCATAAGAAAAGGAAAGCCAAGTGATTCCTGAAATGAAGGAGAAGAGTTAGATGACAATGTCAAAAGACCATGAGAGCCAATGAGATTCAAATCATTCCTTAAATAGGGATAGCTTTTTTCCATATAAAGGGTAATGGGAATGAGAGAATCAGACAGAGAACCAGCTTTGAGGATTGAAGAAGAAGAAGAAGATGGAAATAAGTCGTCAAAAGATATTGCTTGTGGTGGCCCTGGTGCTTGTAGTCGCGACTTTTCCTGCCGAGGCCAGTAACGGCGCCGCAACAACAAATGGGCAGCATGAGAAAGAAGTTTCCTTCCACCCCACGCCTGATCTGAACGTAAAAGAACAGGACGTGCATTATGGGATGCTAAGAGAGTCTTCCAATCCTCCACCTGCTCCTGAACGCAACAGACCATGATCCTCCTCCTCGTCTCTATCTCTTGAGAATTTCTCTCATTCACCATCGATCTGACAAGAACAATAATGAAGAAATTTCTTCAGATTGCAAATAAATAATAAACCATTGGAGAAGATGTTTTCTTTTTTCTTTTTTGTATTATTATTGCTGTAAGAGTCTGGAACCTATGTATCAATTCTACTCTCTACAAGTGTACCATTCTCTTATAATAATGTGGTAATTGATTAAGCTTTCTCTTTATATTTGTTGTATTTAGTATGGATCGGATGACAATTTTTTGCACATTTCGCGAGCCCGACATGAATCCTAACACAAAAGAGTAATGTTATACATCACCTCTATTATTTTCCTCCCATACCCAGTCCTGATATGGCGTGGTCTCCATGGCATTTGGTGTATGGAGATTGTTTTTTTTGTTCGAGAAGACCACGTCACATCAGCTTTGGGGGGTGATGAATAGAATTACTCATAATTTTATACCTATGTTTCGATACAACTCAAACCAGACACACTACATGAATTGTTGCAACAAAAAAAAAAAAATTAATTAATTAATTAATTTTTACCCATATTTTTTTAAAAATTTATAGTTTTAGTCCCCCCAAATTATTATTTTTTTCAATTTGGCCCCCCCAAAACCTAAAAGCTGGCTCCACCCCTGCCCCTAGTATCTATCTAGTACGAGCAGCATCAAAGCAAATTTGCAAGCAGTCTTTACATTCCAAATCAGCTTCTGCATTTGAGATTTTCCTATTCAAAAATAAACGGTAAAGATTACGTACATCTATTTAAAAAAAAAAAAAAAAAAAAAAAGCCTGAAATGAGTTAAAAGTGGGTGGACAACCTCTCACCGAAGAGCAAGGGTTTTGAAGCAAATTTTTTGGACAGTTCGGTCTAGAGTTTCTGGAATGAGCAAATTCTCAAAAACTATGAAGAATGTTATTCTTTGTCACAAATGGATCATTGATGCTTGTATTTTGAGTTAGTTGTTTCATTGTGGGCAGAGCTGTTTTTTATGGGTATTTTGGTTTAGGTCCTTGAGTATAGCGTGGATATTCTTAGAATGTTTTCTCTGATTGTTCTGTTTTCTGTTGTTTGGGTTGTAAGCCTTTTGTTGTACAGTTGATTCTTTCTGTCGATATATAGTTTTACTCATTCTTTCAAAAAAGAAAAAAGAAACAAAAAAAAAGAAAACTGAAACTATCTCCTATCTTGCAATATCAACGATTTAATTTATGCACAGAAGGATCTCCCGTAGATAATGAGGACTTTTATTTGAAATTAATTGTTTATCTATTTTATTTTTGAAATGAAAGTGATTCGTCACTAAGAGCTATTTATCAAAACTTCAAACCACATGGACCAAAAATACATTTATCCTATAATCTTAATGTCTCCACAGATACCATTAGTTATACTTTATCTAAAGCCTCAAACTTATGGCTTAAGCAGCAGTATTTTGAGGGTCTACAGGAGGAGCAACAAGCATCTGATATAATCTTGGACTCTAAGCATGGGGTTTCTTTTTTCAATATTTAAATCCTAAAATTAAGAGGTGAACAGACGACGGTAAATCCAGCTTCCATCTTCTCTTATATATATATATTAATTAAAAAAAAATGGGAGAAAGGAAAGAGGAATAAAGAAAAGAGAGAGGAAAAGAGAGGCATTCTCACTCCTCCCGAAAGTAACCCTAACCCTAAAGAGGATGGGGAGAGGCTATACGAAAGCGGTGGGATCGGATTATTTATTTTGTTTTGTTTTTCTATTCAAATATATATGGGGTTTGTTATTTGCACTTCAAGTGCACAACAGGGGCACAACACTCCCTCACATGGGGAGTGTTGTACCCCTGTTGTGCATGTACCTGAAGTGCAAATAGCATTTTCCAATATATATTCCATAATAAAAGTCCCTAATGTTCTCATGCTTTATTCGGTTATATCTTTTTCCTTTCAACTTTCAGGCAATTTTACATTTAGTGTTAGGAGGAAAAAAAAAAGGGGGGGGGGGGCGGGGGGAATCATATGTAGCTTTTAGATTTTTATCTGATTTGAATTTAGCCTTTGAGTTTCTAAATTTAAAAATATGGCCCTTAAATTTTGCTCAAATTTAAATATATAGGTCTCTCTATCACTTTTTTCTTCAAAATGAATGGTTTGTCATACATTACGTGTGTCTCAATTGACACGCTAGCATTCATATTAACACCTAATATCAATGTCATATCATTAAGCGCCAAATCGTCCGTTAAAAAAAAAAACAAGGACCCCAACTCCAAAATCAAAAATCTTTTTTATTTTTAATATTATAGATTTGTAGCTTTAAAGGAAAAATTATTAACTTTGACGTTGAGATAGACCTTGGCATGTCAAATGAGACACATGTGATGACAAAGAAAAAAAAAATTGTTAACTTTGACAGTAAAATGATAGAGAAACCAATTTGAAACTGGAGTAAAACTTAAGGACATTATTCTTAAAATTGAAAACCTAATAACTAAATTCAATAAGATGAAAACTTATGGGTTAAATATGATTTTTTTCTAAAATAATAATAATAATAATAATTTAGATTCATGATAGTCAGGATAAAATCTCCTATATCATTTTATTATGCACCTCTAATTAGTCCATGTCTAATGATGGTGATTATTTAAGTATTTAAGAAAAAATTAATTAATTGTATGATGTTTAAACAACTTTTTTTTTTTGGGGGGTGGGGTGGGGATGAATTGAGAATTTCATTAAACAACCAAACAAAACAAACACCCACTAGCTAAACAACTTATTTTAGGGTTGGAACACCGCCAACTTATTTTAGGGTTGGAACACGCCGAGACTTGCCAGTAATTCACCAGGCCACCACTAAGACCCACCAAGACTTCACTGGGACACCGTCCGGACCCGGTCGGGACGTCGTTGGAACTCATATTTTTAGGTTAATTTTGTTTAAATATTTTTATGTTGTGACAAAAAATTGATTTTTATAGGTTAACATGATTGAATGAAAATATATATATATATATATATATATATATATATATATATATATATTTTTTATTTATGATTTTCCTAAAATTATTTTTCAGCGAAAAATATTATACGTTGAAACAAATAAAGCCTTATATTTTTGTTAGCCTTGAGGAGGACATTGACATTGTTTTGGTAGTTTATAGGAGAGATTGATTCCTGAAATGAAGGAGTGGCTAGTTGACAATGTCAAAAGAACATGATCACCACCGATGAAATGCAAAGCATTCCTTAAATAGGAATAGCTGGTTTTGATATAAAGGGTTATGGGAATGAGGAAATCAGACAGAGAACCAGCTCTGAAGATTAAAGAAGAAGAAAAAATGGAAATAGGTCATCAAAAATTGCTTTGGGTGGCCCTGGTGCTTGTACTGGCGACTTTTCCTGCAGAGGCCAATATAAACCTTGCTGCAACAACATATGGGCATGGGGATGTGAACGTAAAACAAGAGGATGTGCATTATGGGATGCTAAGAGAGTCTTCCAGTCCTCCGCCTCCTCCTGTACGCAACCGTGTTCCCTCTCCTCCTCCTCCTCCTCCCCATCGTCATCGTCATCGTCATCTTCCTCCTCCTCCTCTCTCTTGAGAACCCACTGGCTAGGGAATCTCAAAATAATCTCTCATTCAACATTTGAGAAGAACAATAATGAAGATCAAGATGTAAAAATAGTAAATGATTAGAGGAACAAGTTTGTTGGAACGACACAAGATGAAGAAGATGATGTTTTCATGCATTATTATTGCAATAAATGTGTAACCTATATATCAATTCTAGTATATATGTACAGGTGTGCACCATTCTTTTGTAGTTATAATCTGGTAATTGATAAGTTCGACTCATTCAATTAAATAGATCATATTAGATTAGGGTTGACCTACCTCTATATATATATATATATATATATACTCCTATATCGATCCAAACCTGACAATGTCAAAATTTTCTTTCATAAAACCTTATATTATAAACTATTAATGACATTCTCCAAAATGATAACCAATATACTAGAAAATGAACTTATTTTATTTTGGAAAACCATGATTTTAGGAAAAAAAAAAATCTTTATCTTTTAATGAAATACGAACCAGTTCAAAAGAAGTTGAACTAATTTCTTACTTAAAGATAATCAGCTTTTTTTCAAGTAATTATAGAAGTCATTATTGTGTCCTTCTTTTGTCCCTCCAAGAATAATGTGGCGTTTAAAATCACCACTTAATCAAAATTCAATAACGATAAATCACAAGTTCAATGGTGATTTTAAAAATCACGTTATTTTTGTAGGGATAAAAGAGTGACTACTAGCATTACTCGTCCATCACATCACCTTATGCCTTTATTTAATAAAATAATATATTACATAAGATGGTGACACATAATTTTGAAATCAAATTTTTAAGAAAATTTTTGAGAAACCTAACATTTTTGTTTGATGATAAACTTCAGATTGTGAAAGAAAAATGAAGTTTATCAGGAAAGAAGAATTAAAGAAAATTTGGGCCCGATCATTAAAAAGGGCTCGGCCAATTTTTCCAATTTTTGGAGGGCCCAGAGGCCCAAAATAAAATAAAAGCGGATAAATGTACACTACATCCTAGAAATATAGGTTATATTCAATCAGCCAAGCCCTCAACCCCACAAGTGCGCCAAGTGGACTGATCTCAGCCATCGATTCCTAAGTCTCTCTCCTTGAAGATCTTGATCACAATGGCAATTATTATTGTAAAAAATGCAGTAATTAAGTCGGTTTTGAGGAAATTAGAAAGATTTTGGCCGAATTTTTTTTTTTTTTTTTTTGAATAGTAATAAAATGTGATTGATGCAATATAATAAAATATGATCCTTTCAAATTATTTGTTTGAATTTAAGAGAATTCGATCAGGTGATTGTAAGAGACCACTTATGGAACTCACCTAACCGGATAAGTGGTTGGGGCGTCAAATTTTTATTTGGTCAGGTGAGTCCCATAAGTGGTATTTCACAATCACATGTCGAAGTCTCTCGAATTCAAATAAATAATTTGAGAGGATCCTGATCCAGTAGAAAGGTTTAAAATTTTTTTATAGAAAAGTAAAAAAGTTTTGTTTTGTAGTGACTTCTTTACTTGAATAGTATTAAAAAAATATTAATGAGATATAAAAAGTTAAAAAATAATAATGCCTTTGCCTTTGCCTTTGTATATATATATATATATATATATATATATATATATAACACAACATTCTCTGGCACCAAATTAATGTGAATTTGAATTTCAACTATGGCGGGCGGCAGAGATCAAACTGCTTCCGCATACCCTAAAATCGCTATCCGCATTCACATATGTGGATAGTGATTTTTTGTTCGACAATGTACCTACGTTCACAAGAATACGGCTATATTCAATAATAATTTAGGGTTACAGCATAACATATTTATAACGAAACCCTACTGTACTGATAGATATGGAAAATGATACTCCGTCAACTGGCCACTATATTAGTACACTCGTATTACTCTCTATGCCCAAGAAAATAGAGTAATTCTACTCGTCCAACACAAGTCCGTCAAATGTCCATCTTTTGCTGACATGGCACCACGCCATCACGCCAAGTCAGCCCTTATTTAAAAAAGGTAAGTATAATGTGAATGGTAGGAGAGGATAAATAAATTAAAAAAGGATGGCCAGAGTAGAGCAGTTCCAAGAATAGAATAATTCTCCTCGTCCAATACAAGTCCATCAAATATCCATCTTTTGCTGACATGGCACCACGCCATCACGCCACGTCATCCCTTATTTAAAAAATGTAGGTATAATATGAATGGAAGGAGAGGATAAATAAATTAAAAAAGGATGGCCAGAGCAGTGCAGTTCCAAGAGTTCAAAATTAGAATTTTGTTATCAATTTATATATCAGAGTTGTTTGTAATTAATCCATTGAATCTTTTTTCTAGTTTAAATTTTGATGTACATGAGTTGTATTATATCTCAAACACTTCAGCTGTACAGATATACATGAGTATATGCTGATGCTTTGCTTTCTTATATTTTAGGAAACCCCAAGCACCAAAATGTAACATCCTATGCACGACCATTGATGAATACTTTTATTACAAACTGACATAGCAGTCGTTGCATGACCATTGAGAGAGATAATTTGACAGACTTGAATTTTTTTTCTTTTTTCTTTAGAAGTTTACTCCATACCCCATTGACAAAGAATACATGAAGACTAGTTTTAAAATACAATAACTTTTACTACAAGTCTTTTACAAACTAACGCGGTAGTTCATCTAACACTTATCACGTCGTACATTAAACAATTAAATTCACGTGATTGATCTTGATGCTTAATTTTTCACCATTAAGATGCTGTCATGTAAGTTTGAAAGAAAATTGTAGTAAATACTATAGAACCCCAATTATTTTTCAAACCTGTAATGTTTAACTAAGAGTAATGCCATATGCAAGACTTTTATTCCCTTAAATGTGATATAATTTTTAAAATTATCATTGAATCAAAGTTGAAAATGCAAGACTTTTATTCCCTTAGTTGGAAAGGTTCAAATTGTAAGAGAATGCACTCACTGGTTCTCTTCTTTTTTTTTTGAGATAGAAAAGGGGAAGGTAAGAGTTAGAGACTAGCTAGAATGAGTGGCAACATTAAGCCCAAAAATTTGTAAAAGTTCCATGAGCCAAAGAATTTTGAATCATACCTAGTTTGTGAATCATATATGGTAAGAGTGTACAAGCGGTTGTGGTTAGCGGTTATTGCCTCTAATCACCAACCGCAACCGTCTTAGGCGGTTATCAAATTTTTATAATTGCAACCGCTCCTCTTTATGCGATTAGCGATTTTATAAATAATTGACTGTTAGTTAATGGTTATTAAAACTTATAACAGCACGGTCCGCACCATATAACTTTTTAGAAATTGACCTTTTCGAACCTATTTTGGTATTTTGAATCTTCCTTCAGCATATTTCTATGGTCCATTTTAGATGGCTTTGAACTTTTTTAAATAATTACAAGGCTTAAAAATGTATTAAAGCTCAATGATAATAATAATTATTATTATTATATGAAAAAAGATCAGATCAATTAAACTCAATGAAACCATTTATTAGACACTCCAAAACGATGTTATTTTGTATATTATCATTATTATTTATATAGGGTATGAGATTAACGGTTATTAACCACCTATGCCTATCTCTAAAATCGCTAACCGGCCCACCGTAAACGATTAGCTATTTTTTCTAGCCGCCTACAAAAGCGGGTATACCTTCAGCAATTAATAATCGTCCGCTTGTATGCTAAAAGGATAAGGCCTTGAATCGGAGGGAGAAACGTTACAAGAAACGGGCAAACGGTTAGTAATCCATAGGGACAACAAAGTTAGCAAGGACTCTCCAACCAAACGGAAAACAAGTTTCAAGTACAACAAGAGAGACAAGAAAAAAACAGTGAAAGAGAGAATCGGCATAGTCCACTAACTCAAAATTAGCACACGTGTTCCTAGGTTAAACATAACAAGACATAAATATGTAGAATACAACCTCGGTGGCACAGGGCAGCAGCCAGTCAAGGTCTCTTCAGACCAATCAATGAAACGTGAGAGATTATTAGAGCGCAGAATGCCTATGAATGACCACTTTCACACTCACTACAAGACCCTGAAAAACCAGGAGGGGACTGAGATTAGTAGTTGTTTTGCCATATCTGTTGAGACTGCTTCGGTGGTTGGCCTTGAGATCCCCCAAGGGATCCATCCCTAGAATTTTGCTGCTGATGTTCAATTGATAACCCAGTTTGAGAATGATAGAAATTTGGGTAACCAAGAGCACCAAAATGCTGCGATTGCTGCTGACCCTGCCGATACCCGCTAGACTGTTGGTTCTGCCCCTGGAAGCTGTAATATGTGTTCGGAAGTGCAGAAACTGTTCGCGAACCAGCAGGCCCATGAACCCACATGGCTGGATTCTCATTCTGATCAAAAGACACGGGCAAAAGGCCAAATTCAGAAGACGAAACATTGAGAAAAGAAAATCATTGTAAGCCACAATTTAGTGGGCATTTCACGACATCATGCAAATGATCTCTCTCTAGATTGCTTCCCACGACTCTGAAAGCAATGCAGTTTTACTTGAATAAAGCAATGAAGTACCTTTGCTAGTTAATTTCAGTTGACTTTGCAAAATCATTTTAATGAGGTTTCATTTTCACATAAGGGAACCGAACCAGCGTGCTTGACAAAGAACTACGCTATTTCATTTTCATTATGTTTCCAGAGCCCAGTAGTAGAGAAATTACCTGCTGAAGCGAGATCATATGATTACTGTCCTTGTACTGAGAACTTATAAGATCATCATAGCCAACAGTTGTGCCTGTAGGTGCGGCGGGTGCATTCAGAGGAAAGTTTCCGCCAGGAATGCTGGTTGAACTCCCAAATGCATATCCAGAGGCAATAGCAGCAGATTGAGGCAAACTACTGACAGAAACACTGTTTTTATATTGTGGTAGCACAGCTGCCAGAGACTGATGGTATGTGCTGTTACCAGCAAATGCTTGCTGGAAAGCCGAGGGCATGTATGTGTAGCTCTGCGGCATATATGGATAGCCGATCATGTTGGCAAAATGTCCCAAAGGAAGAGTAGGTTGGGTATAAGGGTGCACAGCAAGGTGTTGCGGAATAGCAGGTCCTGTGGCAACGCTGGCACCAGGCAGGGTCTGTGGAGTAGGCTGAGGTGTAGAAATACTACCAGCGCCCAAAGACTGCATATAAACAAGATGATCAGAAGAAGAATTGCACCCCTAACATTTTGGGTTGTTTTTCTTCTACAAAGAAAAAACAAAAGGGAGAAGGAAAATGTGTTATCAAACAAAGCCACTATTTCCGAGCAAATATTAGCTTCTCAAAACATTCCAAGCAAAGTAATTATGATAATAGTCATGATTATCTGCCGTAACATTTTTTTTCGTTGACTCACTAATGGAGGATTCACATAATATCATTTCCAGATCACTTGGTGAAAATAATTTAACAAAATTTACTATTACTTATGAAAAATAAATAAAATAAAAATAAAATTGAATTTGATGTCTAGCTTTTCTACTAGAAGGCTTATGCACTATGTTTTGTGATGCATAGATCCGAAGCCAAAAATGCAGGGCCTAACACAAGAATGCAGATAACCAGTTTTATCCCTCTTCTCCTAAGACGTGGAGAGCAGGGGACAAGGTGAATCCTTTATAAATTGCCGGTGCTGAAAGGTTCTAATACAGCTTGAGTGCTTGAATTATTGATTTTCATCTTGGTGTAGAACCTGAATCAAAGCAAGAGAATGACACTAGTACTGATTGAGTTAAAGAAAGCAGACCAACAGCCATCTCTCGTATCACCAGTACTTTTTATACAGTGACAAAATGCACTGTAGCTTTACCTCGTCTGTACAGTGACATTTTTATCCCACATCAGTACACCACAATGAACATGAGCTTGCATAAGGAAAGCTTAAATCTATTATTCCTATTCTTTAAAGGTTATGGAAGCAGAGATCGTCATGGCAGATGGTTGAGATGAAAGTTGCACAATAAGAGACTTCTTCTGACAAGGAATCTTGAATGAGCATCATTTTCTAAATTTTCATTTTAGATGGTCAGTTAAATATAATCTTTAAAAATCTAATTTCTACTCCCTTAAAACATGGTCTTTGCTGTCAGAACTTTGGTAAGGATCTTTCAAAAAACTGGTTTTAGGATAAGACAAGATGCACCTTAATTAATTTTAACGAGAACTATCAGTAGAAAAGTGGAATGAGCAAAATATGAAGTCAAAGACGTACTCAAAGCTGATCAATTTTATTATCTTGATTGATCATCCATGATATTGCAGGAGTTGAAGATGATTTCCCCATCAAATTAGGTGAAATTTCACTCACAACTCTTTTACAAAGCTGAAAGATAAACCGCATGGTCCGAGGAAAAGGCATTTGGGAGAGAAGACTTAAGAGTCAGAAACAAATGTTTCCTTGGGAAGCAAAATAATACTTATAATAAAGTGGAAGTTGAGGAAATTTGTTTAAGACTTATCAACCATGGGCAGTAAAGACCAATGCTGTACCAGCAAATCACCATTTGGTTTAATGCAACATTAAGGCAAGGAAATTTTTTTTTTTTAAAAAAAAAAAAAAAAAAAAAGAACGAAAAAAAGAAAAGAAAATAAAAGAAAGAAAATAGACGGCCTTCATAAAACAGAAACATATTTTTTCTAGATGGCTAAGTTAGCTGTAGCTAAGTCGATGTGATTAGATTAGGATTTGTTTTAAGCAAACTTCTTTTTCTTTTCTTTTTTTCTTTGAAAAGTATTTTAAGCAAACTTCTTAGATGCAGCTGATGATCAAAGAAGCTCCAATACAAGTTGTAAAATATCTTTAAACAAATATTGGGTAACATAACTTTAAAAACTTAATGAGTTCAATAAGCTAGAGCAGAGGGGCACCTCTGGCATGGAAATGGTAGGACCACTGATAGAAGAAGCCACATTGCTGTATTTTGTGGGCATTGACTGTGTCACAGGAAAGGGTGAGTATGAAAGATCCTCCCTTGCATTCTGGACAGTTGAAGCCAACAAAGTGCTGGGTAACGAATTTGTATATGCCTGCTGTGGAAGCAATATGAAAAGTGAGCTCTTAACTGCAACAATTTCTAGTTCACCAAAGATTAATACAAACAATGAATAAATATTATAAATGTTATATATATATTAAGATCACAAAGCAACCATAGAAGGCACAGCAAGAGCAGCGTGAACAGCAACATCATAGAGGAACAACTGACAACACCAACTCCATAGGAAGATGGTGATAAAAGTTAAGCTTCATTGCATGCCCCTTCTATTCCCCTCATTATATTTTTCTGATACAGTCGTTATCTTGAGCACTTTAGCCTTCCAAGCCCCTAATAGAAATTGCTGTATACTCTCTTTCTATTACCAGATTCTCACCGTGACTCCATACCCTCTGATTTCCTATTTAATTTATTTTTGCAAGCATACACCTACATTTTCTGATTCCAACAATTGATTAACATATTTAATTAGAAAGATATCAGGCACTTAGTTAAGTTTCTCAGGAGTGATTTTATGATTATCACTACTACCTTCACCACTATGGCTCAAATAACACCACAGGTTCTGCATTAGCTTCATGTAGCAGGATTGCTTTATAACCAGAAGCAAGCACTTGCCAGCACCTGATTGACAGTACAGGTGCAAGAGCAATACTATGAGGAGATGATGCAGGGCCAACAAAAAAAGTGACTTACTCCTGTCCTTAGAGACTGAGTGACTCCCTGTCACAGTGACAGCTATTCCTTGCCGCCAAGCTTATCATTCTCGACAAGAAAATGCAAAGTTTGAACTAAGGAGATAAACTTACTTCGGACTGTCAGAATAGCAAATCTTGAGTGACCCCCATCCCAGCCACTATCATAACCAGGTCAACAATGTCATTGCATGAGGCCTAAATTTCATAATAGATTTCTATCAGGGACATGTTCCAATGCATCGAAAAGCCAAGCTGTGGCCATGTCTACCATGTCTATTGCAAACCCAGGATCTCTACGAAAGGGATTGTGATATAGGACACTCATTTATTAATTATTAAGTCACTCTTCATTCTCTCAAACACTATATGCAAGAACATCTCTAGCATGCCTGATTTTTTTTTTTTTGATAAGTAAGAAAACTTTATTAAAATAAGCGAAAAGCGCTCCTAAGTACACAGGAAGTATACACAGGAACACCCAGCTAGCCCACAGAAGAAAACCCACAAGAACCTACGCACACACAAATCCCGAAGGCCCCAAAAACCCAAAATTCAGAAGAAACTCCCATAAAGCCCAAACTACAAAATACATCCCAGAAGCTACCCCCACCCAATAGCAGGCCTGATTTTGCTGAGCAAACCACTCTAAAAGTAATTTTCTCCTCAAATATCAGTCAAGATACTCAAAAACAAATCTAATATCACCTGTAACTCAACACGAGCAATCCATCAAGAATACTCGCTATTTATCACAGACATGACTTATGACTCTAATGACCACACACATGACCATGTTCCAGCATCGAAGAGCAACCACTCATGTATCAAAGAGTGGCTCAAGCTGCTGTTCACAAGCCTCGGGTTTATTTCCTAAAATTTCATCCTCTTCACAGGAATTTCTTTGTAACATATAAAAAACTTAGTGCATTATAAGATCTGCTTGCATCTCGAATCTTCCCCAAATTTTTATGATTTCTGGAAATATTTATATCTCATGTCTTATCCCCTCAACAATATTATCTAGATATTATAGGATCTCCAAAAAATGTTTCTTCAGTATCAACTCAACAAGTACTTCAGAGAAAAAATTATACTATACCAACTACAAAGTTTATATTAAACCACCATCCCCCGAAACGATTAATATTGCATATCAAAGACAAAACTGAGTGTTTTATCACCGTACCATCACACTTGAGAAAGAAGCAAGATTCTGCATCTGTGAGCTTGTCTGTGGATGAGTAAATGCAGTATTGAATTGTTGGGTGCTTCCATATGCAAAATCAGGTGCAGATGAAGGGAATGCATATTGATTCCCATGAGCAACTTCAGGGGTTTCCTGCTTCAATGCCTCTGGTTGTGAAGCTGAAGGAGAATCATAATTTGCAGTGCTCCCAACAGTTCTATGAACTAGATTTCCATCTGTGGTACTTCCGAGATGCTCATCCCCATAATATTCAGGTTTTCTGCAAGATTTTTTTTAACACAATTAAGATAAACAACTGAGTAAATTTGCAGGTACTACAATAATGTAGGCATACCTAGAATCTGAGTGCCCAATTGATGAAACATCTGCTGCTGTAGATGTCTCCTCCAAGTCAGATTTCATGGGCCTATTAGCAAATGAACCAGACGCAGAAAAGGCAGCACCAGTGCCAGATCCAAAACTCCCAAAGCTCAAGTTCAAGCAGTCAGAGGTATGGAGTTGGAGGTGATTTGGAATTATTACAGGAGGGTTATCCTCTTCAGATGGTGCTGCCTGATCATCTTTCCGTAAATTCAGTTGCTGCAAATTTGCAGCCACTAATGAAAGACCATCTTCCGCTGATAGAAGAAAATTTGAAACAGGAAACTGTAAGCTGACATGAATTTCTTCAAAAAGGTAGAGTGTATTCAGGAATTTATAAAGACTAGTCTTGTTCACTTCAAAGGTAAAAAACATTTAACATTAAAGGATAAACAAGTTAGCCTTCCAATCAATTAATACTGTAGAATTACATGCATATCTTACGATTGAATTGATTCATCAAAAAATAATATATCTTATAATTGAACATACTATGAATAACAAACTTGGTATATTAGTACTACAAAAAAAATAAAAAATAAAAAATAAAAATGCGTCTGGTATGCAGATATTAAAGTTCATATTCACAAGTGGAGAATCTCCAAAAAAAGCTAGACTATAGTTTTCAAATTGAAATAATCATCCATATGCTTATGCAAAGAAATATGCGATATCATTTTAAATACTGCAAAAAAAATCTATGAGGAAAGTATATATCAATGAAAATATATTAGGGAAGATGAAGTGCAATCCAGAGCAATATTGATATTATTGTAGTCACCTTCATTATGCTCCAAATCATGATTGTGAGGTTGGTAGGAATCCATGTCCTCATATATGCTATTATCAAAGACAGATGCATCTCCAGAATTGTCCTCTAGCATATTTCTACTGGACACAGAAGTAGGTCCAACATGGTTTGCATTAAGCATCTCAACAGCCAAATCATCAGCTACCCGAACCTCATCTAATTGGGACTTTGTATGTTGATTACCTCTATCCGAGGATATGTTAGATGGATCTGCGTATGGCTCAGAATCTAAAGATTCCTCTACAACAGAGGACAGAATAGCAGCTGGTTGCTCAATTGCAGGCCAGTCATCATCGGAAGGAAGGTGCTGGCTTGTGGCAAATCCTGGCTCAGCATTTATGTCTGACACATTGGAAGCATGATCTTGCAATGGATGCAAATTATGATGTGTTGCTGCAGAAGTTGTCAAAACGTTTTGATGGCTGACACCGTAGATCGGTGGGTTTGGCACAGTGGAAGCATTGCCATGTGGCCTACCCATCTTAACAATGTCAGCCATTGATACATGACCAGGGACGCCCAGCCAGGCAGATGGAAATCCAGAAGGCTGTGTTGATGACGATATTCCATTACTTGTGCCCACTATCGACACTTTATTTTCCATGGCTACAGATTCACTGCAATAAAAAAAATTATACATGAGGAACAATGAACTCCACGTCACAAACATAAATATTTGGAGAACATATCATCCCCATGGAAGCAATAGATACCATCAAGGATAAAGACATTCCAGGTGTGGCACACTCAATTTAATTTCCACCATGTTTCATAAGAGTGCAGGAATAACTTTCCAGATAACTTTCTTGGAATAACTTATACTATAAGAACAACATATATGGTAGTAACACCACAAAACTTAAATATATAGCGTAGTGTGTGCGTGTGTGTGCGTGCACCAAAAAAGAACCACCATTTAAACACTATAAATGGAGTAAAGTGACAATATACAGAATTCCAACAAACTTAGAAGGAAGTTTGAAAATGTAGAACTGAAAAAACTTAAATCTATCAAGACGTCAATCATAATTGTCTTGAATAAGATGTGGGGATTTCTAATGGTAGTCTTAGAGTACAACTAACCCCTAGTAATTTTAGGGAACAAATTAGGAGAAGATTTGTTCCCCACTTCAGTTAGGTGGATTGGTTGTCTTAAACCAAGCTGTTTTAGGCGTTGGAGATATACCAGAATGAAGGATCTTCTCTAGTAAGTTTACTCTTCTTACTTATCAAAAAAAAAGGATCTTCTCTAGTAAGTTTAAAGGACAAAATAGGGTGATTGATGGGGTTCTACAGACAAGGGGCTTCCACATTGTTAGTTTACGAAAAACATTAGCAGAGGGAATAATATTCTATGGTAGAGTGAATCACATACGTTTTTAGCATGACATATGGGGTGGAGATATACCATTGAAGCTCTCGTTCACTAATGTTCAATATTGTACTAGACAAGGAAGCTATGGTGCCGGATTCCTTACATCGCAATAATGACACGCTTCACAGCATTACATGATTAGGATTTTTAACATATTTATTCTCAATAAGTTATATTTGATGGGTATGGATAGAATTGTATAGTCTCTTTGAAAGAATAAAAAATTTTAGGTGAAATCTTATGATAAAGTTTTACAAGGAGAGGCATAGGGGTTGAATTCCCTTGGAGATCAAATTGGGAGATGAAACATCCAACAAAGTATCCTTCTTTGTTTGCATGGCTAAACAAGGAAAATCTCAACAGTAGATAATGGTTGAAGGCATAATATGATAATACTTGACTGGTGTTGCATGTGCAAAGGAACCCTTTTGATTCTTTTCTAATGAAAACTTTAATCACTTATCTACAAAAGTCTGAACATTCCAACTTTTAGTATTTAGTTGCATTGACGCCCCTCAACTGTGAAAAGTAAAAGAGACACATCATCTTATGGTTTTAACGAGAAGAACCTGTATGATGGAGGTCGTCGACTCATGTTATTTCCTGCCATGCTGGATCCAGAAGATGAAGAGCCTGCATAAGCATGTGTTCCATTTTCCTTCTTGTAGGCAGGTTTACCATATAAACTACCAGACTCTGACAAAAAAAAATAGTAAGAGATGTTTAACAAGATTTCACACTAATTTCCAACAAATAAATACTGGAAGCTGCTCTACGACGTCCACATACCAGTAGAGGTAAACTGGTTTGATCCGCCACGTCCAACATAACGGTCTGCGCCACCCTTACCGCCACGGTTTGAAGCGTTATTAGCACCACGAGACCTGGAATCCGTTGTGTCCTTATTCTGAAGCAACAAGAGAAAGCCTAGTAAGGGAGAATAACAACAACCACGCAAACTATCATAGTGACAACTAAAGGAAAGATTAGAATTGCCTTAATCAGCCAAGGCAAGCTCCTAATCAGTGTATGAAAAAACAAGCTAATTGAGCATACGTTAAATCAAATATTGAAAGCTCAAGCAACACAAGCACAAACATTACTGCGCACAAAGTAATCTGAAAAGAAAAGGACATCACATATTTCAGAAATATGAATGCACGCACCTCTTTTTTCTTTTCTCGTTTGCTTTTCACCTCATGAAAGGGATCTACACAATTAATAAACTTAACATAAGCAATGAATATGATTATCGATAACAATAAGTGCAAATAATCCCCAAAATCTCCCCAATCCCATTGCATGATATAAGTTGGTGGGCCTGGCAGCCCCACTGGGCCTAACAACCAACATACCCAGCCCACTCAGCATAGGGCCCAAGTTTAAAGCCCATTTAATATAAAAGACCCACTAAAACAGCCCACTATATGGCAATAATCAAAGGGACTTAGGACAGTCAGGTGGCAAGCATCCAAGTGTCACTACAAAAGAGACACTCACCCAAACATAAAATACAGAGGCATTCCTCCCTCCCTCCCTCTCTCTCTCTCTCTCTGAAACTCTCCATTTGGTCTCTCTATCAAGCAAAAGACTATATTCACCATCAGAGTGTCCCTGGTCCCTTGAGGGACCGATGGACTTCGGAGACTTCTTTCTTTGTTCTGCAGGAGCTCCACTGCCAGTCCAGCCATCCGAAAACTGTTCTAACATAAGCCATTTCAAATCCAATGTCTATTATGGATGAGGATAAACCCTAATGGGAAACACATCAACATGATTCAAGAAAAGTTCAAAGTTAATTTAATATAGTGCTTTAAACCCTCCATTGTTGCAATAATAAATTTTACTGAGTACTTCGAAATTGAGTATAAAATTCAAATGTAATCTGGTAACCAAACAAGACCCTTGGAAAACAGAGCAGGATGAGTAATTATAGCCAACGAGTGCTTGGATAGCAGGATGAGATCGGGAATTCCTGGTGTTTTGTGCAAACTAGACCTAGAACAGGCTTATGACCATGTCAACTGGGATTTCCCCTCTTATCTATTGAGGCTTGGTGGGTTTGGTACTAAATGGAGGTAGTGGATTTCTGCTTGTATTTCCACAACCTGCTTTTGTGTCCTGTTCAACGGTAGCCCACGTGGCTTCTTGGGAAGTACTCGGGGCCTTTGCCAAGGGGACCCTCTCTCACCCCTTCTCTTTGTGATAGTCATGGATGCTCTCCGCAGGATGCTCTCTAAAGCGATGATTGGAGGTTTTTTTATCGGGATTCCGAGTAGACAGCCTCAAAAACAATACCCCTTTGGAAATATCTCATCTTCTGTTCACAAATGATACACTTATTATGTGTGATGCAAACAATGATCAAATTCTTAATTTGGATCACATGTTCCTGTGTTTTGAGGCCATTTCAGGATTGAAGATCAACTTCCAAAAATTTGAGTTAGCTGTCGTAGGGGAGGTTCTGCATACTGAGGAGCTGGCCAGTATTCTCTTTTGTAATATCTCTTCTCTCTCTAAGATACTTGGGTCTCTCTCTAGTTTCTCCTTTCAAATCTAGAGCCATTTGGGATCAGGTAGTCAAGAAAATGGAAGAAAAAAAAAGGTTGGTTAGTTGGAAGAAGATATACATGTCTAAGGGCCACGTCTTACTCCCATCAAGAGTACACTATCTAGTATTCCTACATACTTCTTAACCTTCTTCCCTTTACCAGTAGGCATAACTAAAAGATTGGAGCGCCTTCAGAGAGATTTTCTTTGGAATGGTCTAGGCGGGGAACCCAAAATGCACCTAGTGAATTGGAAGACTGCTTGTTCCCCAGTTGCTAGAGGGGCGTTGGGTATAAAAATATCATGTTGTTCAACAAAGCTCTCCTCAGTAAATGGCTTTGGAGATTCGGGCATGAGGAAAATTCATTATGGAGACAGGTTATTGTTATGAAGTATGGGATCCAAAAAGGGGGTTAGTGTTCAAAGGAAGTACGAGGACCTTACAGAATGAGTCTTTAGAGGAATATAAGAAATGGTTGGGGATTTTTTTCCAACTTTGTTTCCTACACTATTGGGTATGGTTCCTGCATTCGCTTCAAGCATGACACGTGGTGCGGAGACGAGGCTCTAAAGTATCCATTTTCACAATTCTATTCCATAGCCCGTAACAAGGAGGCCTTAGCGTCAGACTACTTGGAACTCTCCAATTTCCCAATCCTTTGGAATCCAAGCTTCATTAGGGCAGCCCATCATTTGGAACTGGAATCTCTTGACTACTTTCTCAATCTACTATACTCCTCGAAAACTCATCATGGAGAAGTGGATAGCATGTTGTGAACACCTTCTAGCAGCCACGGCTTTGCAGTGAAGAGCTATTATAATATGTTACAGTCAGCGAAGCATAGTTCATTCCCTTTGAAGAGTATGTGGTAGGTTAAGGCCCCTCCTTGCATTGCTTTCTTCTTATGGACAGCAGCATTGAGTAGAATCCTCACAGTGGATAACCTTCAAAGGTGGGGTTTCCATCTAGCTAACTGGTGTTGCCTTTGTAAAAAGAATGAGGAAATGAGGAAACTATTAAATCATCTTTTTGTGAGTATATTGCTGATCTCTGGCACTTAGTTCTTAACATTTTCGGGGTTTCTTGGGCCATGCCTAGTAACATCCTAGAGCTTCTTCATTGCTGGAAACTTCAAGGGTGAGGACACCCCCAAAGAGGCAATCTGGACAGTTATTACTTTCTTAATGTGGAGCATTTGGAGAGAAAGAAATCGGTGTGTTTTTAAGAAAGCAAATCCAATGTGCTTTTTCAAAAATCATCCTTTTTTAGATCTCTTTTGGATTCGGTTATTGTAAATATTCCTAATTTTGACTACAAGAATTTTGTAGATTTGATTTGTTTTTTAGATTGTAGTAGTCTTTAGGGTATTCAGCCTTATTGTATACTTTTCGTGTTCCAGGGCTTGGTACTTTTATTTCAATAAAATTATTATTATTCATTAATAAAAAAAGTACAATGTAGAAAAACCATAAGTTTACTCACAAACAAATGAGAAAAGAGATATAGACTTGAATAGTAGATGAAATTCCTTTGACCAAATTGAGAGAGGGTACTAATTTCTAATCAGGATATTTTTGACCCTCACTGACGCAACAGTTTGGCAACCATAACAGCATAAAACACAAAGCTGTCGTTTCCCTTCCCTTCCCTTCACTCGTTTTCCCAGCAATTAAACAAAAGCAAACAAAAAAAAAAATGACTACCCAGAGAAAATTAGAGGAAAAAAAAAACTGTTAAGCATAGAGGTAGATTAACCAAAAAATAAAAAATAAAGGACCTTGAGAGAGGAGGCGATTAACGGCCTCGTTGGGGTCCATGTTACAGTCCTTAAGAGCAGCATAGATCTCCTGCTCGGTGCAGTTATGCACAATCTCCTTCAAGCTCTGCACCATCTTCCTCGACGCCGCTGGGATTGCCGATATCCCATTACTTCCCTTCCCACTACTACCTCCTCCTCTCCCACTCATTCTCTCCCCCCCCTCTCTCTCTCTCTCTCTCTGTGGGAGACTCAGATCTGGGAAGGCTGATAGGGTTCGTCACTCGCTGGGGTTTCCTTTCGCCGATGGCAAGAAGAAGAAGAGCAAAGAAACAAAGATATCTAATAAAGCGTTCTCTATATCGCCGGCTCTCGCTCTCGCTTTGCACCGAAAACCCTTTCTCGCTCTAAACTCTCTCCCAGCCTATCTCTCTTGCTTTTCTCTCTCTCTCTCTCTCTCTCTCTGCGCAATTTTTTTTTCTTATTCTTTTGGGTGTTTTGGGAAGAAACGATTTCTTTTTTCTTTCTTTCTTGGACTCTTTAGCGTTATCCGCTTACTTTCTCTCTTTTAAAAATTTTTTTTTAAAAAATATGGACATCAATTTAATTTAATTCAGTTTATAAAATTAGAATGCGACTGCCTGTGATAATCATATATTTTTAAAATATATATATATTTTTAAAAAAATTCTATCCAGAAGCCAATGAGAACAAACTTTTTGAAGAAATTCAGTTCAATGTAGAAAAATTTATATAAATATTTTTTTTATTGATGAAAAATTTATAAAAATCAATTGCTAGCAATTAATACTTTCAAATCAATAATTATATTGGAACGACTGAGGTGAATTTTTTTTCATTTATTTTTCATGCATGCACCATGTTTAATACATGGTGCATACGCATGCTTGCAAAACATGGGGGATGTGTTTAAAATGTTAATGAGAAGAAAACAAAAAAATTAAAAAAAAGTTCAAGTAAATCCAAAACACCTTCCTCCTTTACCACTCAACAACCTCTCTCAGAGGAAAAAAGAATGTATATTTTATTATTTTATTTCTTTTTTTTTTAATATTTTAATGTATAATAATATATAATATAAATATCGTTTTAACAATTTAAAAAGAATTACAACAGAATTTTAAGGTATGCTTATTTTGGTGGAAAACTTCTTTTTAAAATAATTTTTTTCACATAAAGTTTTGTGTAACCAACAGGAAAAAAAAAAATTAGTTTTCCTCTAAATTAAATTGAAACCCAGTCTACGAAAATGTCGTGCGTCTTTTAAGCATGTAAAAAAACACGTATTTTTATAACAGTGACAAAATTGAAAGAAATTATATTAAAAAAACATATAAGAAGTATATGCTATTTAAAGGGTATGTGTTTCTCACACGCAAATGAACACATGATATTTTTAAAGGCCGTGTTGGAATAAGTTGTTTCAACTTAATTTGGACAAAATATTTATAAAAAATAAAAAATGCAAGTCAACAACAAGCAAGGACTCTTCTTTCTCTCATTATAACTCTAACTTGCCGTTCTCTTTAATTAATATTAGGATTATGCTGAATTCTCTGCTCGAATTTTAGAAAGTTTGAGTAGGAATGAGATAGGGGACCCGTGTCCCAAGTGCCTAGGTAGGTGGGCTCTGCCTCAAGGGCTACTCAATGACATACTTGATACCTCAGGACAAGGATAGAGGAATTCAGGTAGGGAATTCTAAGGGATTCTTGTGACACCTTATAAAGTTTACTCCTACATTGGGGGATAGATTGCTTACGCTTAGTTGATGGATTATAAAGGCATTCATGAGTATTAAGTCTCACATTAATTTTTGTGTATGTGTAATTAAGTTTTATAAGTGATTTTATGGAGCTCAAATTGTAACTTGACTAGTAATTTTGAAATCATATAGTATATATAAATGAGTAATGATTCACTACCACCTAAATATACAACTTTTCACCACCTTATCTATGTGGCGAGGTGGTCCCCTACCTTATTTTATTTTTAAAAAATAAAAAAAACTCAAAAAATAGTGGGGGACCACCTTGCCACATAGGCAAGGTGATGAAAAGTTGTATATTTAAGTGGCATTTAATCATTATTCATATATAAATAGTGTTGTCCTCCAGTCATTATAAATGCTATCAGAACAATCTAATGACACCATGTAGCATTGAGGCAGCATGACATAGACCTAATAAGGATATTAGGAATTTGAGTCGAGGAGATTATGACACTCAAAAAAGTTAGTCTCGCATTAAGAAGATTGATTGTTAAATGTATTCATAGGTGCATACGCATGCTTGCAAAACATGGGGGATGTGTTTAAAATGTTAATGAGAGGAAAACAAAAAAATTAAAAAAAAGTTCAAGTAAATCCAAAACACCTTCCTCCTTTACCACTCAACAACCTCTCTCAGAGGAAAAAAGAATGTATATTTTATTATTTTATTTCTTTTTTTTTTAATATTTTAATGTATAATAATATATAATATAAATATCGTTTTAACAATTTAAAAAGAATTACAACAGAATTTTAAGGTATGCTTATTTTGGTGGAAAACTTCTTTTTAAAATAATTTTTTTCACATAAAGTTTTGTGTAACCAACAGGAAAAAAAAAATTAGTTTTCCTCTAAATTAAATTGAAACCCAGTCTACGAAAATGTCGTGCGTCTTTTAAGCATGTAAAAAAACACGTATTTTTATAACAGTGACAAAATTGAAAGAAATTATATTAAAAAAACATATAAGAAGTATATCCTATTTAAAAGGTATGTGTTTCTCATACGTAAATGGACACATGATATTTTTAAAGACCGTGTTGGAATAAGTTCCTTCAACCCAATTTGGACAAAATATTTATAAAAAATAAAAAATGCTAGTCAACAACAAGCAAGGACTCTTCTTTCTCTCATTATAACTCTAACTTGCCGTTCTCTTTAATTAATATTAGGATTATGTTGAATTCTCTGCTCGAATTTTAGAAAGTTTGAGTAGCAATGAGATAGGGACCCGTGTCCCAAGTGCCTAGGTAGGTGAGCTGCATCAAGGGCTACTCAATGACATACTTGATACCTCAGCACTAGGGTAGAAGAATTCGAGTAGGAAATTCTAATGGTGTGTTTGGGTATTGAATTTTGAGAATTAGAATTGACTATTTACAAATATCGAGGTAAAAAATTGTGTTTGGGTGTTGAATTTGGAGATTGAAAAATATTATATTTTAATGGTAAGAAATGATTGGAAGTTTAAAAAGTTGTGTATAATGATTGGTATTTTGAAAAGTTGTGTGAAATAATAATTTATTATATATTGATTATTTAATTAAAAAAAATAAATATTTTTTTTAAAAAAAATAATTGAAATCAAAATTAAAAATTAAAAAAATAAAAATAAAAAATGAAGGAAGGGGGTGGCTGCCAACCTTTGGGGGTGGCCGCGCGCCACCCCCAGAGGAGGTCAGGGGTGGCTGCGCGGCCACCCCCAAGGGTCGGGGGAGGCTGCGCGGCCCGGCCTCCCCCAAGGGTCGGGGGTGGCCGCGCGGCCACCCCCAGTACTCGGGGGAGGCCGCTCGGCCTCCCCCAAGGGTTGGCAGTCACTCCTCTGTTTTTTTTTTTAATTTTTTTTTTATTTAAATTATTAATATTTTATTATTTAAATGTGGAACCCATGCATTTTTTTAGTCAACTTTTCCTGCGCCTGGGTCCCACCATTAATCTGAAAGACAGCCTTGAGTGGACTCAAAATTTGGGTTTTTATGCGAATGGGTGGGTTTTAGAAAAAACCCGAGTGGAATAATTATTCCACTCGGTTGCCAAACATACCATAAGGGATTCTTGTGACACCTTATAAAGTTTACTCCTACATTGGGGGGGATAGATTGCCTACGCTTAGTCGATGGATTATAAAGGCGTTTATGAGTATTAAGTCTCACATTAATTTTTGTGTCTGTAAAATTAAGTTTTATAAGTGATTTTATGGAGCTCAAATTGTAACTTGACTAGTAATTTTGAAATCATATAGTATATATAGATAGTGTTGTCATCGAGTCATTATAAATGCTACCAGAGCAATCTAGTGACACCATGTAGCGTGAGGCAGCCTGACATAAACCTAATAAGGATATTAGGAATTTGAGTGGGGGAGATTGTGATACTCTTAGTCACACATTAAGAATATTAATTATTAAAGTTATTCATAGGTGATAAGTCTCATATTACCAAATTTGTTACATACTAAGTGTGATTAAGCTTTTATAGTTCTTTTACCACTTCAGTCTCTTTTGGGTGGTTGTTGTTGATCCCAATTGGATGTATAGATAGACTTGTCTTATTCTGTACCTCTTTTTGCTTATGAAACCACCTTGTGAGGCCTCTTGAAATGACCATGTCATTTATTTGTCTCATTTCTTACTTTTTGTAAATATTTTAGCATTGTTTTTGTTTGTTCTATATTTACTATTGGGAGCCCACCCTTTTTTCTTTTATAGAATCAGCCACTACTTCTTCCTTTTGAATCAGGAGTAGTAAATATCCCCCCATATAACTATTTCCTTAAATCAATTAAAAAAAAAAGATCAAAAAAGTGTAATTAAGTTTTATAAGTGATTTTAAAGAACTCTAATTATAACTTTACTAATCATTTTGGAGTGATAAGACATATATAACTAGTGTTTTTCCTAAACCAAGAATCATAGTCCCTCCCATCAACACCCCATTCTTGTTGCCAACATCAATTTTTTCAAGAACAAATAGTAATATGATATTGGTACCATTTTCATCTACCTTTGCAGTTACATTACACTTTTAAGGTTCTCAAAATAATATATGTTAATGGTAACTTTTAAAGTTCTCAAAATGATATAGGTTGTTAATGGTGAGATTGAAGGTGCAAAATTGGGTTTGGAGAGGTGGCATAGAGAATTAAAGCATAGTTCCTCAAGGTTTTTACATATTTTCTTTGTGGGATACGACTATGGAGCTCTTAGAGAAATATCGGGTCTAAAAGGCTCGAATGTTTTTTTTTTTTTTTTTTTTTTTAAGGAAAGTTGAACTTTCATTAATACAAACAACATTACAACATTCGACCATTACAGCAATCAGCCACATTGAAGGTGAACATACAACTTGGTCAAAGACTCAAATAAATACAGACAGTAGCAACTAATAAAATCCAGCCAACAGCATGGTGTCTCTGCGATGACATACACCTTTACTTGATCAGGGAGTCGGTCATACACACTGGGCAAAAGCCAATGACTGAATTAATACACGCACATAGCACACTGTCAGATTAAATTCCAATCAAAACAAACAGGATAAGCACTTTGAAAATGGAGACTGTCTTCCGGGAGGGCCGCCATCAGTGACGGCGCGTGTGCTACACGCGCTGCCACAAAAAACCCTACACCACCAAACACCGTAAGACCTCCAAACACCATCAGCCCCACCAAACACGGCAGAAACAACCAGATTGTAGCCTTCACACGCTGCCCAAAACAGAAATAACGCACAGGCGCGTGAAGACCACGCTCCGACCACCGACAGACCACAAGGTCGAGAGGAGTGGCTGAAGCACCAGAAGCTGACGGAGAATGAGGCTAGAGGGCGCGTGTCTCACAGAAGACGGCAGAAACTCGTAGATCTAACCTCATAAAACTGACAGAAAGAAGCTCGGCCACAAATTCCACCGGCAACACGCCATGGACGACCAGACCCCTCCGACATCTCCACCAGAGAACACACTTGCCACCACAAACTAAACAAACTAAAAAAACCAACAACAAACTCCACCGGATCCACCGAGGAGACAAAACTACCACAACCCAAAGGGTTGGGAGACTAACCAACACCCAAACAACAAAAAACCCTGGGAGGAGGGAGGCACGAAGCCTCCCTCTCCCAAAACCAAAGCCAAACGACGACTCTCTCTCTCTAGAAACACCAGGAGCTTCTCTCTCTAGAAACATAGGGTCGTCCTTTCTCTCCAGCTATGATGTAATCCTCGAATGTTTTGATGGTGATTGTTGTCTATTAAAACAAAAAAAAAAAAAAAAAAAAAGAAAAAGAAAAAGAAGAAGCTTGAAATAGCTTTTTAGAGAAAGCCTTATTTTAAAGTTTCTCTTAAAACGCAATTTTTTGCATTTCTTTTTAGAACAAAGCAATAAAAAAATTGTGTTAGGGTTTATTTTTTTTTTGTTAGTTTTCAATTTTAGGTTGTCTTGGATACAGATTTGGTTTAAATGATGTATATATATATACAGCATATATGTTGTATTTTTTCAATGGTCCACATATAATTCTAAGTTTTACATGAAAAAGAGAGATAGTAAAATTAAATATTGACGTTTGAAAAAAATACAACATATATGCCTTATATATAAGTGATATGTAACAATTTGTGGTACAAGCCAAATAATTATTTTATCCATCTTTTTAGCATTTATAAACGGCGAAAATTTCATTATTCATTTAAAAATATTTTATATCAAACCAACTTAACCTTAATTTTTATGTTACAAATTGAAGATTTTTCAAACTCATGCCTTGATATATACATTTAACCATTAATTGAGGTTTAGTGAAAAAAATCGTTTAATTCCATTATTCATTTAAGTCAAAGGTTTTAAATGTAAAAAAAAAATTGTTTTATATCATTTAGGCCAACAATTTTTGAGATATCAGTCCATATTTTTCACTATAACACATATATTTTACTATTTCATTAATACAAGTTGATTGTTTTCAACATTTTGTACTTGCAATATATTGACTAATTAAAAAAGATAACCTTTAAATTAAATAGAATAAAGAGGGCGGTGGAGCATCTCAACAAACACCCCAAACTAGTCATTAGAGTACAAAATATTAAGACAAAGAAAATGGAAAAAGGATCTAAATAGATTTGGTCCCATAATTTCTTAACCAAAAGGCATAGAAGATGGTGTCCTTGAAGGTGGTTTGTGATCTTGTCTGATGATTAGACATTTGCAAAAATGGTGCATTGCTGATGGTTTTGATGAGGTGGTAGGTGAATTTAGATAAAGGAGCCAAAAAATTAAAAAAATTAAAAATGAGAAGACGAAAAAAAGAACAAGTCATGGTTTTATGGGATGTGTTATTCTTATATTACATTATCCTTCATCAATGCTACACAAAGATATATTGAGTGTGTGACTCATATATATGGAACCCACATGTATGGATCTCGCAATTTATGTGTTTTGGTGTAAGATTAATGTAGGATAATGTGATGTAGAAAAAAAATCATTTTTTCGATTTTATTAAAGAATGAGGTAGGTGGATTCTTAGAGGGAAGAGTTGGAACTAAACACTAGAGGGGTGGCCCATGGGCACCAAACGCCGATGGGGAGGTTGGCTAGCAATGACTTGTAGTGGATTTAAAGGCGGAGAAGAAGCCAATGAAAAGGTGTGTGCATGGTGGAGACAAAGAGGCAGCAGAAGATCTACATATAAAAGATGAAGACGGGGGGGGGGGGTAGATGGCGTTCGAGAGAAGGATTTTTACAAAGCCAGTCGAAGGCTTTGAGCGTTTAGCTGGTAAATCAAATATTCTAATTTCCCCTTAAACTCAATATGAAAGATTTTGAAAGCTTTAGTTTGAAAAATGGATAATTGCACCATTGGTTGGTGGAGTTGGCCTAAATTACAAATCTCCTTGTAGTTTAAAAAGTTTCGAGAGGGTATTTGTGGTAAACTATAATTACAAATCAATCATTGAACACGTTTTCCATCTACAAAGTTAACAAATTCTGTTAGTTAACCATATCACACCCAATAAAAAGTCGACACATGTTCATTACAATAAAAATATAAAAAAATAAAACAAAAATATTTGTGTTTTTTTTTTTAAAAAAAAAAAAAAAATTACTAAAGGGGTAGCTGTTTACCGGGTATGTATCACTAATTAATCGAGCGAGTTTTAACAGTAACAAGCGGGTTTGTATAGTGCCGAGCTTGAATTCAGATCGAGCTTAATTGAGCGGGACCTCGAGCCCGACAGGTTCGTTTATAGCCCTATTTGTATGACACTAATATAGAAATATAAGTTTTTATTTATTTATTTTTTAATTTTAAATATAAAATGCCATTCAAACCACCCTCGGCCTCACCACCACCAAACCAACCAGCGCCAAAGATGAGGGTCTTGGCCCTCTCAAACTCCTTACCCACACTCCCACCATCCCCATCCACATCCGAGACTCCAAAGCCTCCAATCCTCTGCAATTTCATCACCACCCACAACAATATCACCAATTGTGCTAAGAAATCCCTTAGTTTAGCTCTCTCGGGAGCTCTCTCCTTCGGCCTTCTCTTCTCGTCCCCCTGCTCCATTGCATTGGAGTCTCCAACAATTCAGTCACCTTCTTCTTCTTCTGAGCTCTGCCGCGAGGACGAGCGAATAGAGAAGGCTGAGACTCGCCCCAGAGTGGTGACGAACGAAGGGATAGTAGAGGAAGCTTGGGAAATCGTCAATGACAGCTTTCTCAACACCGGTCGCCATCGCTGGTCTCCCCAAACGTGGCAGGTAATACATGCATGCGTGTGCCAGTTATTAGAGACAAACAAGTAGATTTCTTGCTGTGATGAAAGTACCTAAAACGGGGCCGTTTGACGTATATAGCGCCTTTGAATGCTTTCAGAAAAAGAAGGAAGATATTCTGAACACTTCCATTCCGACGAGGTCAAAGGCTCATGATATCATCAGACGAATGTTGGCAAGCCTGGGTGATCCGTATACGCGTTTTCTTTCCCCCGAAGAGGTAATTTTTTATACATCTTGTATATAAGTTTGAAATGGTACCGGGAATTGGGACATCGATCAATGTGCATGAACGTAAAGTGAACATTAGAGAAATTCCCAACTGTTGCCTTTTCGTTTATGACAGTTTGACAATCTGTTCTCATAGACGCTAATATACTCGTGGGTATCAAGCACACCATAAGCGAGGAATGGTCCTTGTATTGGAAGTTAGAACAATACCGATACTCATTTTTGGTTTTTATTTAGGATTGCAATCTTTCTGCAATGCAAATGATATGTGGATAAGACCTTTTTGGGGAATTTGATAGAATGATTCGTTTGACTTCATAAAAAAAAATTGTTTAATGCGTATCAAAATTCCAAGCAGTTAATTATGTTACTTATTACATTTTAACAATAAGGTGGCTGGAGGGTTAGGTCCTTAGTGGGAGGGCATCCTGTCTTTTATTTTGAAGATGAGAAAGAAATTTCTTGGTTCTTGCCAAATCAAGTGACAAAAAGGTAGCTCTAGCTTTGGTGTGGGATTTGCAATGAGATCAGGTCATAGGGGGGAAGTGGGAATTATGGCTCTGTCTCTGGAATTTATATGCGCAGTTTCTCATTCTTTACATTCCCCCTTTTATTGCGCTGTATGCTCTCTCTCTCTCTCCTTCCTTACACGGTTGCTACATGACTTGCTATGACGTTACAATACTTGATGCTTATGTTTGATAATTGTTTTCGCTCGTGATGTGTACCTCTCCTTATGTACATAATGGTCTTTACATACAAAATTTTCAGTTTTCTTATTCCATGGCATATGCTGCTTTTGTCATTGTTGAAAGTTCTCCAAGATGGCAAGGTATGACATGAGTGGTATTGGACTAAACCTTAGGGAAGTTCTGGAAGATGATGGTGATTTAAAACTGAAGGTGATAGGACTCCTGTTGGATGGCCCTGCGCATTCTGTTGGTGTTAGACAGGTAGGTAAACCAAAATTGCAGATGCAATATGCGAATATTTGTTTTAGTATGTGCTGCTCTTTGTACTACAACTCTTGATTCAACGTTGATTCTTGAAGTTGATGCATTACTACAACTTTTTCTTTGTGCGACAATGCTTGTCAAGGTATGAGTTGAGTAATTCATTAAGTTGTGAACTGCTGAGTTCTCTCAAACAATTCTTTCGATCACCTGCTTTACATCTGTGTTTCTGTGCTCTCTGGTCTCAAGGTTTTGGTTTTTATTTTTTCAAAATTTATTTGTTGGAAGTGGTTCATGTAATGTTTCACCAACTGCTCGTCCTACTTATGTGTAGTTAGTGTATCTATCTCTTCCCAATGCATAATGTTGAATTATCCGCTTGAAGATGGAAGTACAGCTGGGAAAGGCAGAAATAAAGATGGTCCCCAAGATTGCTACTGAATAACAGTAGAAAGGAAATGATAAAAAAAGAAAAAGAAAAATTTATGGATTTTCTTTTTGGAAAAAAGTCCACTAGCTTTCTCACTGACCTAGAGACAAATGGAAGGGACAATGCTAGTGGTCAGGTCACAGATATTTAACTAGTGAGGATGGACTCTACTGCTATTTTCTCTTTTGAAACACAACTATTTGTTCAGCTAGTGTCTACTTCTTGTATGCATTTCAAGATGTAGTAGCACACTGAGTTACTTTTTTTTTGATAAGTAGGTTTTCTTTTTTCTTCTGTTTTGTTTAATTAGAAACAGAATATGGCCTTAGATAGGGATGGAAGGTGGAAAAGGATTTGTGTGTAGCTCTTATCAAAAAAAAAAAAAAAGGATTTGTGTAGCTAGCTCAACACAAATATGCTGAAGGTTCCAATATTTATCTGCATCTAACTTTCATGGGTGTTTGTCTCTACATACTTATATACTGTTTCCTTGGTTTTATTTAGTTATCTGGAATTTCTGATATTATATATTGTCGGGACTGATAGAGGTTTTACAAGTCTGCTAGTATCTAATAGGTTTCCTTACATTTATTTTCTTTGTTCCTTCTACTTTGTTAGGGGGATGAAGTGTTAGCTGTCAATGGAGTAGATGTGAAAGGCAAATCAGCCTTTGAAGTATCATCTTTGTTACAAGGCCCGAATGAAACATTTGTGACTATTAAGGTTGTGATTTTAATAGTCTATTATAAAGTAACACCGCGTTAATTCTTTTTGTTGTGTTGTCTTCTTAATGATTATTCAGATATGTGTTTTTAATTTTAGGTCAAGCATGGCAATTGTGGGCCTATTCAATCCATTGAAGTCCAGAGACAACTTGTTGCTCGAACCCCAGTGTCATATCGTTTGGAGCAAATTGACAATGGAACTACTTCTGTTGGCTACATGCGCTTAAAAGAGTTCAATGCATTGGCTAGAAAAGACTTGGTGATTGGTAGTTGTTCATCTAATCAAGCTATATTAATTCAACAACATATAACATGCTGCATAGACCTTCTGAGCCTCAAAAACAGGAAATTGCTAAGGAATTAGCTTTGGTCATTTTATCTCATGCTGCTATTTGCATATAGAAACTCAAGACAGAAGCCCAAAAATGAATAAAATCTAATTTGCTTTTCCTCTTTGAATGCACGCCTTTGTAATATACCATTAGGTACATTCTATTCTTTAAATTGTTGAGGCCGATATCATAGGCCTATTTGGCTATCTTGGATCCTTATCCTTTTGTGAAAAGCACTAGCGCCCCTATAGAGTAAGGCTCTTATGGCACTAGTTATGTCCACAGTAGGACCTTTTTTTTTTTTTTTTTTTTTTTGTGTACTTGAATTATATAGTTTCAGTTGATCTTATCATTAGACTAAATAAAATAAAGATTGTTGCAGCAATGAGGCGACTTCAGGATATGGGAGCCTCATATTTCATTCTCGATCTAAGAGACAACCTTGGTGGACTCGTACAGGTTTGTTTGCTAAATTGATCTTTATGTTTAAGTTAATCAATGAAAAACAAAAACAATATCAACTGTTCAAAATCACCTAAATAAAAGAACTAAAAGAGACACCTTTGATTATAAAACTGCTACAGTAACTTTAGTATTACTCATTTTACAGTGGCTTGGACTGTATCTGCTACATTATTATTTTTGGGAAATTTTGGGAAATCAGGTTAAGACCCCCTTTTGCTTTTTGCCATTTTGACTTTAAAACCCCAGTTTTCAATTTGATAGATTTGATACCTGAGTCTAGACCCATTCTAAATTCGATATCTTTGTCAGCCTTTCCGTCAAATAGGTAGCAAAAACGGAATGAAAATACAATTATATCCTCTAATAAAAATTTAAAAGACAAGAAAAAAAAAGAAAAAGAAGAACCAGCACCTAATTGAGGGGTGGCTTTCGGTCACTCCCCAGCTGAGGGGGTGGCCACTAGCCACCCCTGAGTTAAGGGTGGTTGTGAGCCACCGATTCTGAGGTAGGGCCCATGAGCCACTCCCTCGGAAGTGGTGGTCATGAGCCACCCTTCTAAGGTTGTGGCCGTCAGTCACCTCTCCTTTAGGCACTTTTTTTTTTTTTTCATATTTTTTTTTTAGAGTGACATAATTGTATTTCCACATATATTTTTGCTACCTATTTGATGAAAGGGTTGACAAATGTCTCAAATTTAGAATGTGCCTAAATTGGGTCTCAAATCTATCAAATTGAGAACTAGGGCAAGTCAAAATGACAAAAAATTCGGGGGTCCTGACCTGATCTTCTTTTTGTTTTTTTCCAGCTTGCTTGCTCTGTACCATTTTCTCTCTCCTATATTAGAATGTGTTCTGTGCATGTCTCTGATCATTTTTTACCAATGTTGTTTCATTTAATGTAAGGCACTAGCAAAATCATGTTTGTTGTTAATTCATGCACATTGTTGTGATGGGATTTTGTAACATTGTGAGCTTCATCCTATTCTTTTGCTTATTTCAGGCTGGAATTGAGATCGCCAAACTCTTTCTAAATGAGGGGAAGACGGTATAGCAATTTATTGAGATTACGTTCATGAACTACTATTTCTTTGTAACCAAGTGTATTTATATGTTTATGTTTTCCATTTCTCCTGTGCAGACTGTAATTTCTACAGTTATTTGCATCTTCCCTTCTTTCCCCTTATCATCTAGACTCATAAAAATAGTTAGCTACTTTGTTATTTGGTTATGATGGACAATGGAAACACTTATGATCAATAATGGTCCAAAATGTTCACAAACTTGTATTTTGATTTTTCAGAAGTTTATCAATGATTCGGGGTTGCTCTTGAAAATATATTCCTAAAACTAAAGGAAAAAGTTTCTTGTCATTGCAGATTAATTATTGATTCAAGTGGGTTTGTGTTTAATTTCTTTTTAGTAGATTTTGGCATCCATATTTATAATTGCCCTCATCATGGTTCAATATCTTCATTATTTGCTGGCTTAGTAGTTTTTTGCTTCTCAATGTCCTGTTTTTGGTAGTGTGTTTCCTAACTCTTTTTGTTTTGGATGAGCACAAAGGATCGAGATCCTCGAATCTTGATTTTGAAGTATCCTAGTTGGAAGGCTAGCATGAATAATTGCTCTTTTATTTTGGTAGATGGATATTTAGCTCAACTTAACGAGGGATACATGAATCTCTTAGGCATTCTATACTATCAAGATTAATATCTCACATCTGGTATTTGGCAACAATGTTTATTCTCACTGTCACCATATACCTATGTTAGGGCCTTCTTCATGTCCTTTTGGCACCTTCTACTTGAATCAAGTTGCTCCTCCATATTGCTGCACGAATAGGCTTTCTTGAACATGGCCAAACCATCTCAAATAATTTCTTTTCTATTATTCATCACACCCATATGCTGATAGAGCAGCCTCACTCACTCCAACTGAAATCAGGCAGTACAATCCATCAGTTTCAGGAATTCTAGCATTTAATCACAAATTTCTAGGATTAATGTTAATGGGATCAACAAAAGGTTTTATGCTGGCTATCTATTAAGCCCTGTGTCATCCAGGGTCAGGACTGGCCGAGTCTGTAGGCAAGGAATCTAGGATAAAAGAGGCAGAGTTGGTTGATGCATGTTGCTTTCAATAATGTTAAGAGAGTCAAAATAGCTAAAGCCTAAAGGTACTAGTGTTCTATGCTGTCAGGCAGAAGATATTATTTAACTGTAATGTGGAGAGCTTTGGCATTATGGTCCTTTTATATATGCCGTAGACAGAAATATCTCATCCGTGTTTTGTGCAGAGAATTTTTGTCCTCAATAGATATTTATTAAAATAAGAGCTTCATGTTATTGATGGATCTATTAATAATTAGTAATGCTTCTCTGTGTTGCTTTGGACCTTTCCCTCTCAAAAGTGATAGCAGTGCATTTTAAGCATTGCTTTATCACTTGGGCAATCTTTTCCTCATCACTAATACCTCTTTCTTTTTTTTTTCCTCCTTGAATGTGCAATAAAGTATCTGTGTTAGTACCTGTTAGCTCTGTTCAGTCCGCTCCACTGAGCTTATCAATGTGGCGTTTTCTTCTGATGCATTTATGTACAGGTGATATATACCGCTGGAAGGGATTCACAGTACCAAAACACCATTGTTGCAGATGCTGCACCATTGATTACAGCTCCTGTTATTGTATGCACTTTTACATTTGAGATTTTTACACCGAATATTCTGTATTTGTTCTCATTTATCACTTTTTTTTTTTTAATGGTTGAACGCTCTGAATCTATCTTAGTCTGAAAGAAAATGAAAATAAAACTAGATTTCTCATTTTAGTAGAGCTATTGTCAATTTTGAATCAACGTGTTGCCTGTGTAACAAGGGGTTGGACATGACAATTTTGACCGTGACATGAGCTACCATATTTGGGGACTAAAATATTACTGAGTCTATCATTCAGGAGCATTAGATTCATTTTTGAATCAATTTGTTGTCCATTCAATAAGGATCTGGACACTAATGACAATGCTTAACACAGACATGAGCTGGCAACAGCAACAAAAATAAATTGAATTGCATCATAAGTATGAACAAAGCATGTAGCCGTAGTTATTATTATTATTATTTGAGAGGTGCAAATTAGCTGTGCTGGGTAGAGAGCTGCTTGAGCTTTGAGCTGAATATGTGGGTTGTAAATCTATTCTTGTCAATTAGTAAACATTCTTGAACTTTATTACCTTGTTTGATTAGATAAGCATGGTTCTAGCCTTCTAGGTCAACTTGAGTCTAATTGATATTTTATTTTATTTTTTTATTTGTATTGATCAATTTTGATAACAAAAACACATAATTGATTGGAGTAGCTCAATAATAAGTTAAATGGGTGATGATGAATTAGTGTCCCAGTTGCTGTAAATCCAGTCATCACATCATAAATAGAATTGGTAACATACTTTTCTCCGACTCCTTGTAGTTATGCTTTTTAGTGTTCAGGGGCCTAACTGACCTGAGCTTGGCTCTTTGGAAAAACAAGCTTTAGATTGAAGTTTGATCTTCCCGTAGCTTGGTGGATTTGTTTGTACCCCCAAAATTAGATTCCAACCCAATTGAGTCTCTTTTATTATTTTATTTGTGATTTTAAAACATTGACTTGTATTATTATAGTATTTTTTGTTCTTGATTCGATCTTATAAGCTTATCTTCTTCATTACAAAGTTTTTGACTCTCATCTAATGCAGGTTTTGGTGAACAACAAAACTGCTAGTGCTAGTGAAATTGTAAGCGGCTCCATCAAATTATCTGAAGTTGCTTTTGATACTTCACATTTGTAGTATTGTAAAAGGTGGTCTCATTGCAGGTTGCTTCTTCGCTGCATGATAATTGTAGAGCTGTCCTTGTGGGGGAAAGGACTTATGGCAAGGTTCAGATATTCACTTAATAATTTTTAGTGATTCAGAATTGTCTTTATATGATCATGTACTGTAATAGACCTGAGTCCACCCAGAACCCACAGCTCGTTTTAAACTTCGATATGGTGGGTTTTGTTGTGGATTTTGGACAGTTGCTGAATATGCTTTTTCTTTTTGTGGCTGGGGATAAGAATCAAAATTTTATCTTTTTGTTAGTTTCATTCTATCTCTCGATCCAAATTATAGAGTGTAGTTTTTAAATTTTGGTATTTACTAATAGATATCTGATTGACATACCATAAACTATATATCTGATTGTCGAAAATTGTTTTAAAATGTGATTCGAAGGGCAATATATCTTGTCTATAATATTCCACATCTAAAGTAATTATCTATTTTGTAATTCTGATTCCAGTCAGCCCTATATGTTGAACAGGGTTTGATTCAATCTGTATTTGAACTTCGTGATGGATCTGGTGTGGTTGTTACTGTTGGGAAGTATGTAACTCCAAATCACAGGGACATAAATGGCAATGGAATAGAGCCCGATTATCGAAATTTCCCAGGTAGAACTCTTCATACTTCTATGATATAGTGATAGTAATACCCCAGTTAATCTTAACATAACCCTCTACATACAGCTTGGGGTGATGTCAAGCAGCATCTTATTAAGTGCGGTAAGCTTCAGCAAGGATGAAACAAAGGTTACAGTCTTCTTATTTAAGCTTCAGCAGCATCTCTTTCTAGATTTAGGTGGGTAATCTAACGTAAAGACATCTTCATGTGAACCCTGCCTTATTTTTCTTGAAATTTGTCTGTGAAAGTGTGATAGAATAAGTTGCTGACTTGCCATATGGCTCGTGCTTTTTGAGCATACGCATATGGTGCTCTATACTTCTGTTTGCTTTGCTATAAAGTGCACAAGTTCTGAGAGATGGCAAAAATTTTTTATGGATTAAGTGTTATTGTATTAGACACCAATTTTATTCTTATAGGTACACGTCTATAATGCGAAATCAGCACAGAAGAAACGACCCGATTACCATTTTGTATTGAAGAACTCCCTGGGTATGGGTTTTTAATGCAATTCATTACCGCGAGAAGATTTCTTGGTCATTGCATCGACACATGATTCACACTTGAATATTTGCTGGAAGACTTGTAACTTTGTCACTAATGGGCTAGGCCCCCATTGTTGTAAGAAACTCATGTTTCGTAGTAATAAGAAAAGCGAGATTCTTGTTGATGTTATCTTCATTATTACTGATTTTTTTTTTTTAATTTTTTTTAATTTTTAAACTATTTACTTCATCTACTTTATAGTTTAACAATGGTAATAGCTTGTACTGAGAGAGAGAGAGAGAGAGAGAGAGAGAGAGAGAGAGAGAGAGAGAGAGAGAGAGATTCCATAAAATTGGAAATGTGCAGTGAATGTTGAGAGTAATTAGCATGATGTAAAAATTTGTCATTGGTGAGTTGCAGCAAAAGTTTTCTGAATGTGTTGGGAATTGGGATACCTAATCAGCTTGGCAGCCCCAAGAAGAGAACTCAATGCTCAAAGCAGAACCTGTGGAAAATGGCGGTGAATTGGGAGGGTCAAGTAAAGCCTTGGTTTTGTGTCTGGCGCAAGGCGATCAATTTTCACATGGAGGCCAAATGAAAGTGGAAATGGGGATGCGTGAAAGAGAGGGGAGGGAGACGAAACTTTTTTATGGTTATGGTTATACCCAATGTTGGTAGCACCGTAGCTACCGAGGGTTTTAGGAAACATATAAGGAAACTGATGTGGGTGGCTTTTTATGACATTTTTTTTTTAAAATTTTTTTTCTTTATTTAGGAAAGGGAATGGACTATAGGATGTTTGCTGCTAGTGCTTTAAGGTACAATACGCGGATTGAGATCTCATGCAATACAATAACCAGGTGCAATTGCAATAGCTTTTTTGTGGATAGATCGTGAAATCAATGCAAAAAAAAAAAAAAAAAAAGAAAAAAAAAAAAGAAAAAAAAAGAAAACCTTTTTGGGTGACTGTTTGGTGGTGGGTGGTTTGGGGGTGGCTGCACTACCCCATAGCCTTAGAATTCTAGCTTCATAGTCAGTACCTTCAGAAAATCTTGAATGAGTAGCTCTTCACAAATTTTGGTTTTGGTCTTCTTCTTCTTCTTCCTTTTTTTTCTTATTATTATTATTTTTTTAATTTTAATTTTAATTTTAATTTATTATTATTTAAGTTGTCAATAATTCACAAGTCAAATTGTTAAGTGGGTGGAAAATTTTTTGACAGTTCTTATTGGAGTAATTCTAAGAGTAAATTAAGTGTCCATCAAGCGTCCATAAAAAAATGCGGTAGCTTTTAAAATCACTATTGGACGTGTGGTTGTTCAAATGGTGATTTTAAAAACCACTTCATTTGTTGATGGATACTTAATATACTCTTAGAATTACTCTTCTTATTGTGATTGTACAAGCTATAAGACTTGGCAGAGTTGTTTTGAACCCAAACCCAGACCCTAAGTGAACCTTTTTCTTATGGCCTCAATGGTGCATTTTTAGATTCCCGAAAGAATGGAACCAAAAAATAAATAAATAATGTTACATATTATACCCTATCTCATTAAGTTGATGTGACAATGGTCATTAATTTTTAGATCAGCTCTTATTAAAAAAAAATAAAAAAATAAAAGGCTAATAAACACTGTCACATCAGCCCAGTGAGATGAGATGAGATAAGATAAAGGTAGATTACTCAAAAAGAAAAAAGGATTCCATAAACAATCGAAATCACATAGAAGGCACCCCTCATTCTGTCCTTGCTCCAAATCCATGGGCAACAGAAGAAAGAAAGAATCAATATTGAGGCAAAAGATGGTAAGGGAGTTGGCAATGTGTACAGTTCTTCTCTAGCACGGCAAATTATATGAAAACCATTGGCTGTTCCTCAGAGAGTTTGCTTTTGGAGACACCTGAATAAACAAAGCAATCGAATGGGGAATGAAATTCTTGATTCAGTCGATGAGAAGTGTTAAAAAAAAAAAAAAAAAATACGATCTCCTTCTTTCTCTCACCACCTTTAGCTTCTGATTTGTACCATAAAAACAGTAGAAAGTGAACCAGAAAAGTACAAAAGGAAAATGCCACAAAATCACTGCGGCATCAATAAATCCCAAACATCAGATTTAAATTCCAACAGATCACTCTTTTGCCTTTTCCCTCTTCATAAACTTTTGTACTCTTTTTGCACCTTCTCTTGCTTGCAGTTTCCAACTACCCAATACCTCCATCCTTAAGTCTTCTTATATTCTTTCTTCTCTCTTTTTGTCTCTCTACCATCCAAGAAAGCTATGATTCTTCTAATTTTATATATATAATTAATGCTTTGAAAAAAAGATGAACTCTTCTTTGAATTAACACCATTGGTGCTTCTCTCTTCTTCTTTTTTTAAATATCTTAGCTTCTCTGTCATTGTTCCAAATCAAGAAGGACTCTCAGAACCATATTGTAGAAGCAGTTTGGGGAGATGGGTGCTATCAGTCTTTGGTGTTTCACATTCTTTTCCTTTAGTCTTTTCCTCACTTCAGGTGATTTGCACTGCCCTAGAGGATTTACTTCCCACCTTGTTATTTTGTTCTCTTGTTCTTTCTAATTGTTTGATTGATTGCTCATTTTCCATATTAATATTGCCTCCCTCCCTTGGCTCCTCCTCCTCTTTTCTTTTTCTTTTTCATTATTTATTTATTTATTTGCATAAGAAAACAAAAATGGAATTGTCTGTTTCAAGTGAATGGTAAGATCAGGCAACAACGTTGGTTAAGAGGAGTTTTTTTATTAAAATATTGCACAATTTGTTTGTATTTTGAAAAAAAAAAAATAAATAATAATAAGAATAAAAAATCTACTAATGAAAGTGTTATGAATGTCAATTTTTTTTCTTCTTCTTCTTCTTTTGAACTTTTTATGTCTTAAAGTTTATCTCTTTAGTCATTTTTCATTTTTCAATATTTTTAATACAAGGTTATTGATGCTTTGCAGTAGATGATAAGGTAGCTTTAGGTAGCTCTTGTTGATTTGAAGTTGAGCCTATAATCTTATATCAAATCGTATCTCTGCATTCATCCAAATAGAAAGCAATCTGTTTTTACTAAGAAAGTATCTCTACGGCCGATAATTTTTAACACGACCTGCAAGTTCGACACCAACCAACACAAAATTAGCAGATTAGAGTAGAGGGATCTAACATGTTTAATTAAATTGGTCGAATTATAATTAACCTATATAATCTTATACTCATGACTCGACAAACAAGTACAAATTGAAAACCCTAGTTATCTCTGCATTCAACCAGATCCTGCTCATCTCTGTTTTCTACCTATTTGTTCGCCAGAATATTACTTATTTTATGCTCTTGTTGCAAATCCAATTTCTCAAACAGCATGGTATTTGGCGTAGACTCAAAGTCAGCAGTTTTCTGTTTTTTTAATCATGTCACTGAAATGAAAAGGAAAAGAACTTAACCTGCCTTTGATTTCTTCAGGTTCAAGCGTTGCAGAGAAGCCTCCTTCAGAAGCAATCCAGCAAAACAAATTACTGCACAATCAAGAAAACCAGATGCTCTTCTCATCTTCTGTGTTCGCTACACAAGTTGATACGGTTCCCATTGTCAACCCTACAACTCCAGGCACAGCAAACCCAAGTCCTATAGTATATCCTCCATCCCCGCCAGCACCGACCGCGACACAGCCGACCATAACCCCTCCCTCCCCGACCTCAACAACTCCGACGGCCCCGACCACCACAACTCCGACGACCCCGACAACCACAACTCCGATGCCCCCAACCACCACAACTCCATCAACGTCAGGCGGCTCTTGGTGTATTGCAAACCCGACAGCTTCGGAAACAGCTTTACAGGTGGCTATTGACTATGCTTGTGGCTATGGAGGTGCTGACTGTTCTGCAATTCAACCAGGAGCAAGTTGTTACAACCCAACCACTCTGCGGGACCACGCTTCTTATGCCTTCAATGACTATTACCAGAAAAATCCAGCGCCTACTAGCTGTGTATTTGGAGGAACTGCACAACTCACCAACACTGACCCAAGTAAGACACCATATTTTCCAAATATCTGCTCAAAAGAGTCAAAAGACTTCAGCCATTGAAATTTATTCAAGCTTTCACACTAGTCTTGAGCAAGTTTTAAATGGCTACTTATGCCTTACCACATAAATAATTATCCCACATCCAAATTCTTTTCTGACTGCTGATAATTGGTCTGACCACAATCAGATTAATTCCCATGCTTTTAATTATCTTATATGATTTACATTAAACTTATACTGCTGTATCTGCATCATCACAGGTACTGGAAACTGTCACTTTGCATCATCCAAGACAACACCCAGGTAATCTTTCACAATCATCTCCAATTTCAGCTCTCCTGTCAAAGCTTAAGGCAAAGGAAATCAATCTTATCCATTTTTTTTTTCATCAACAGCACAACCTCGCCGGTTATCCCAACGCCGCCAAGCATGATGACCCCACCGACAACCACGATGACCCCAACCACACCGTCCATAACTATACCCAGTGGCGGATCAACGGTATTTGGTGCAGAACCAACAGGGAGCCCCAACTCAGCTATCTCAGTCTCCTACTCTCCGCTGATGCTCTTCACCACAACTGCTCTCTTGGGGGCACTTGCAACAAATTATCTTTAACTGAAGGAAATCAAGCTCAGTTATTCTCTCCAAGACAAGCTGGCAAATCACTCAGTCTGCCAGCGCACTTCATGAATTTCAAAGGAGGCACTTAGAATCGACATTGGGAAATTGTAGTATCTCAAAGCCTGGTTCTCAGCATTAAATTTAAGTTACCTATGTATACGTGATAGTGGAGGAAGAAGCACAGGAGAAAACGCAGAAGAGCAAAGAAGTCTATAGGTTCTAGTACTTGTAAGACTCATAGTTACTTTCTCTGCAGTGTTAGCATAATAAACTATTTAGACAAGCCCATCCAGCTTTAGGACTGCTTTTCCAGTGAAGAGACCTGTACTCGAAATCAGCTAGGGCATCAATTTAATTTATAGACCTACAAGAGTAATAAGAACTAGATTTCTTTTAGAATATCAAACATTTTTGGTCAGTATATTTACAATCTCAAATATAGTTGGTTTATCTGGTTATCTAATAAAAATCAGGGTATTTGAGTAGTTGGTGTTAGAATATTAATTAAATGATTAAATTCACAACTTCTTATCAATTTAAGCTTTTAAGATAAATAGTTATTTAACACGGTATCAGACAAACAAAATGAAACTAGCTATATCAGGCGGTGTCCGCAGGCAACAGAATGCTCATAGACTTCACCAATCCAAGACCTCCAAATGGCATTGCATTACAGACACAAAGGTGGTAACATTATTTTTATTCCAAGTAAATAAAAGTAGCTCATGGACACATACCATATCCTTACTAGATAATTTATAAGCTTTCATTTCATTGTTCAAACCTACCAGTAGTCCAATACAAAGTCTCTCCCTCAAACACCCTCCTTAAGAAAGGGATCAACTTGATTTCAACCTTAACAAGCGCGACAACAAGAAAACATCTATTCTAAGATCAAAGTGCTTGTTTGATTGGTAAACTGCTAAAAAACTCTTCTCAACCAAAAGAATTTTGAGTTGTGGTACCACCACTAAAACACTTTTCAAAACGAACTACAAAATTCTTCTCAAAACCAAAAACATTTTTCAAAAATATAAAACACAACATATATATATATTAAAAAAAAAAAGAAAAATAAAGGGTTGTGTGGTGGCCACCACACAGCAGCCACCGGATCACCACCATGTGCCACCATTGCGATGCAACAATTTTTGAATTATTCTGAATTTTGTTAATTTTTTTTTTTATTTTTTTTATAAAAATATTTCTCAATTTTTAATCTTCACAAAAGACTTCCAAAATTTTACCAAATCAATTTTTAACTTTTCTCAAATGTGACCCTACCGAATCAATTCTCAACTTTTTATCTTTTTCAAAACCGAAAAAACTTCTCAAAATTTTACCAAAGGGGCTCTTTGGCACTAAAGGCTTAATCTAAAGCATTTGATGATCCCCAGGTTATAAACCTACGGAAGTTTAAGAACATGTCTTAGTTTGAAATATCTCCGACACAATGGCTACCAGTTAGATGGTCAAATATGACAAATAAAGCTGAGCAAGTAACATCAATCATTTGAAGCCCTGATAGATGCCATCTCTTTCAACTGTTCTTTCAACTGTTGGAGGAAGCATGACAATAACCAGCACCCAAACTATCAACAAGATGAATAAATTTTTTGTCCAGGAACGGGGCAAAGTAGAGTATATCTTGAGAATTTACAATCAAATTTAGGACTAAAAATATAAAATGATCAGGTCTGACCAGAAAACAATCGATACCCCAATCCTTCCACCATGAAAATTAAGAAGTTGATTGCGAAATAAACCTCCAGAAATCTATCCCTAAGAGAGGTTTATAAAATACTAGCAAGGTTGCATCGACTTAGTACACTTCTTGCACATAATTTATACGTCAGAAGGGAAGCAATTTTCCCAACTTCTGGAAGAAATGGAAGGGCTGATTCGATCCAAACTGCATAACTAATCACCTACGAGAAAGAAAATCTTTGTATATTTTTTACAACGGTTTTCCATTCTCTAAGAAAACCATATGTTTTTGTAAATTACTCAAGAGCAGCTAAGATGAGAGAGAGAGACAGGGAGAGAGGTTTAGGAGTTTGTTCGTAGATAATAAATTAAGCTTGATATTGTATAGTGCAAGAAGTAATCCAGTACAGAGCAACTGGCTTATGAGAGAGAGCTTAGGAATTTGTCTACTGATAATAAACGAAGTTTGATACAGTATTGTGCAAGAAGTGATCTGGGCCAGACTAATATATAAGAAAACAAATAAAAAAAAATCAGAGGCAAGACCACACTATAAAACAATACTTTCATCACTCGAAGAATGCTAGTACACATTCAGCATATTTATTGTGCTTATTACAGATAAATATATATAATAAGAGAAAGAAAGGTCCTTCTGTTATTCTAAACACACATCCACCTCAAAAAAAAAAAAAAAAAAAAAAAGAAAAGAAAAAAGGTAAAAAATTTACAGATGATTAAAAGGCCACATCCATTTATGATTTCAAGCGAAATTCAAATCAGAAGTAAGCCTGATGCAGCAGTGATTAAAATGATGGCTAAGGTGGCAACAATTGAACCTTGGTCAAATGCTTTCTGCAAGCTGCCTGTTCGTGAGAAATGCTGGAAAGCCAAATATCCAGCAATCAACAAGGAAACAATAGCACCTGCCTGAGTTCCCCTGCCAATAAAATATACCACGAAACATAAAAACTATGGAAAAACAAATAATGATCTCATTTGGCCTCAAACATGCTTTTACTTACCGTAGGTTCATGACTTGATGAGGAGCTACAAGCACCAACAGTAATGCCACAAATGGCAACTCAAGTTCACCTAGAAACAAGGAAGACATTCATAAGACCGGTTGGAAATTTCTCTCTGATCAGTCAATAAAAGAGAGTAAAGCACAGTGCAAGACATTGAGAAGCGCAAACACAACCAAGCATTTCGTTTCTTTTCATTCTTTACTTTTATTCCTCACATTTTTTTCAGCAAGCACACTCCTCACTATTGAAAATATAGGTACCCGTTTTCTTTTCTTTTTCTTCAATAGAGGGATAAAACCTCAACTCTCTGCCCCATAATTTTTTGGGGGAGGGAGTGCCAGTTGGCCAAAGGACCACTGGCATTAGAAAATCAGGGACCTATCCTGAGGTTTCTGAAAAGAACTACTGATTTTTTTTATTAAGTTTCACTGATTTCATTCTTCCCTCCAGGCTCCAGTTATCCTATTGGCAGAGTCATCTACTTTTAATGCTCTTGAACCAAATGTTTTGGCCCAAAACCCAGATCACCAGTAAAAAAATTTGTAGGAGAAAAAGTATATATAAATGCTCTTATACATAACCCGAGGGAGGTCAATTGAGATCAAAACCACTAAAGAAAAGAGAATTAGTTAACATTCTCCATGCTTATATACAAAAATAGAGTAAAAAGTTAATTTTGTTGCCCATAAACAAATCACATAAGCCTTTTAAATACCAAACCATCAAGTTCCAAGAAATAAGCCTTGCCTAAGCTCGCACTCAAATTAAATAATTAACAAGACCTACCAGGAATGAAGAAGAAGAGACGGACGAGAAGTGCCAAGAATGCAGTCCAAGCACCATATTCGCCCCTGCAAATCAATTTTATATGAGTTCAACAAGGTACCGCATGTTTGAAACTTGAAAGGCTTGCTTGATCCATAAGATTATGATTCAGGTTGGTCCATAAGATAAATGCTTCTAGGTGCTTGGAGAGTCAACTTGGGCATGAACCCAATTAACTTTCATTGAATCAATCGAACGTCATGATGTCTTTCTATTCGACAAGATAAAGCCAGTAAAGATGTTTTGGAAGGCTTACTTAATGAACGAGATGACACTTGCTGGAGCTTGTAGAGCAAATAGGGGAACAAGAAAGGATTTCTGAGCAGCAGTGCCTTTGGCAAGCATTAGCACCCTAAAAAGTAGTTTGAATATCCATCAGAACGTAACAGAGAAGTACTCGATGCTCATATTTTTCCAAGAAATGCTCAAGCTATAAAACTCTTTACCATTTAGTGACACATAAGAGCTTATTGATAACCAACTCAGTTTAAGAAAATAACAACAGGACCACAATTTAGTTGTAATGCTTTCCACAAACAAAGAGAAGTAGCCAACATAGAGTATTTGCTTACAGGTCTAAAAAAGATTTAACTCCAAATATAATCAAGTAATCCATATTCATAACCAAAGAACCAATTCCCAGTCATCACCATATTCATAACCAGACCTTGTGCTTGACCATCCACAAGCTTCTAGAATTTAACTTCTTTTTTTTCGATGAATGGGCTTTTTGCTAACAAAACAACCAGTACAATACCCTCCAGTTTAACCAAACTGGAACGATTCTGCAGAACTCAATATACAATCAACACAAACCTGCAGAAACACTCCACCGCCAACTCTGATGTCTCTATACCATTCTAACCCCTCACAACCAAAATGAATACTATATACAAACTAGAATTTAACTTCAGATTAAAATTTATTCACTTTATTAAAAAGAAAAAGAAAAAGAAAAAGGAATTGATCTTTGGAAATTTCAAGAAACCATCTTGCAGATAAATATAAAGCAACTTTCAAAATACACACACATAAATGCATTTATACTTGGAATGAATGCGTATGAATCTACGGATACGAGTATGAGATTACGTGTAGAGACTTACGCGGAAGAAACGGTGGCGATCCACTGGAGGTTACGAGCAGTGATAGGCGAAGCGTAGCAAACCGCACCGAATCCCCTACTCTTCTTCTCCTTCGTCGTCACCAGCCCCTTACGATCGACACAAAATCTGTAACAATATGAAAACGAAAATTACAATTATCTAAAAAAGGAAAAAGAAAAAGCCTCACAATCAAATTCTTCAAAATCCGATTTCTCTAGTCTCTGCCTGAGGGGATTCGAGCGTTGAGCGACATGGAAGAGGAGCAAGGGCTGGTGACGCGGAGCTCCCGCAAAGAGAGAGCTCTTGGTGCTGTTGTTGTAGAGAGAGAAAGTTCCGAGCGCAGATGAGGACAGAGAAAGAGACGCCATTTCCTTTTCGTCAGAATCGCACTGAGTGAGTGAGAGAGCAGAGAGACTGTAATAAATGATAGTTGGACGAAACTCTGATTTAAAAAGAATAACATTTCTCTTTCTAGAATGAGCCTCTCCACGATTTGACCGCCAAGAAGGCGAAAAACTTGCACGTGGCTACACGTTTTTAGTATAAACAGTGGCAACATTCAGATCCGTATAAAGGGTTTCAGATCCGAAGATTACGATTTAGGGCTACCCGAATTTCAGAAAACTTCGGGGAGCCTAAAAGCATTCTCAATAGATTATTTATTTCTCACTTTTACCTAAATAATTAAACCAAATCATAAAAAACTCTTCTATTTTATTATTTATTAAAAATACAAAATAAATTTGTTTTGAATTTGTGAATAGTATAACTCTATATATAGAGTTTTTTTTTTTTTTTTTTTTTTTTTTTTTCTAAAAAAAAAAAATATTTTGGATCTCTCGCCTTCTTTCTCTTTCATTTTTTTTTTTCTCTTCTTTTCTCAATGTTATGATTATAATTAATTAGTAGCTATTTTTTTACTTGTTCACAAAAAGAAAAAAAAATCTCATTCCGACATCTACAACTTTTTTTTTTTTTTTTTTTTTAATTTCATTGATTATATTAGTTTTAATCAAATTCAGTCACTACAGTATAAACAGTTTAAAGATTGTAATTCTTTCTATAACAGGGTGCAAGTTAATAGTGAAATTCAATGACAGTAAAAAAAAATTTTACATTAGAAAAATGACCGTTTTAATGAAATGAGTCAAACGACTATTGTAAAATATGACTATAAGAAAAATGTCCGTATTAAAAAAAAAGAAAGAATAATTGCACTATTAATCCTATGGTATATATGCCATAATTATTTTATAAAATACTATATTAAATCGCTACTACTTGTTTCATGACCTCGTGGAGGGCCATTGAAGCAACTTCTGCAAGTGATTTGTGTTGACTTCACCCTTCGTGGAGAAGCAGGTCTTTGACTTTCAATGGAAGGCGATCATGGGAGGAAGATCGCAGTTTTTATTTATTTATTTATTTTTCAACAAAAGGGCGTAATTGTGCCACCGTGGTTGTTTCAGTTATATATATATTGGATAAAAAAAATAACAAAAGTCTCTATTTACAAATGTTGATAAGAGAAATTGGAGTTTTAACAGGTAAAAAAAGAGGGAATGATCAAAAAACTTACGTAGATTTTATTATTTTAATATTTACATATGTAAATGCAAGAAACTAACAAAAATTAATAAATGTTTTTTTTAAAAAAAAAAAAAATTTAAATCATTTAATATAAAAATTAGGGAACTTTACCAACACCCAGTGCCGGTTTTTTTATCGTTTAGCAAGGAAATATCTAAGTTGTCCCGATCAAGTCTATTTCACGCATAAAAATAATGCCACTTGTAAAGATTAGTAAGATGTATTACCTACTTAACTTATTTTAAAGAACTTTCCTTATAAACTCATGAGAAATGATCCCTACACTCATTTCTCATAACAGCCCCACAACAAGCTGACGTGGCTGGTAATCTTTTATTATTTTGTTTTGTTTTTGTTTTGATTGAAAGTCGGTTGGAGGGAGAAATGAAATTGTTATGGGGCAGTTGTGAGAAATGAGTGTAGGGATCATTTCACTAAACTTATAGCTTTCGTACATTTTAAAAGAAGATACTTAAATTATAAAACGTCTCAATTTAAGGTATTTATTTTTCACAAAGTTTCAATCTCAGTTATCCACTAGAATTTTTCGTTAAATCTTATCAAAATTTCTAAAATACTATTTTGTTTATTTTTTAAAAAATATAAAAAAAAAATAAATTTTTTGAAAGATTCTGGCATGGGTATTTTTACAAATTTCGTTAAATTCTAACTAATACTTAAATCCTAATAATTATTTATTTATTTCTAAAAAAAATAAGAGGTATATATTTTGAAAATTTTGACAGAATTTAACGAAAAATTCTAACGGAGGAATGGGATTAAAACTTTTTGAAAAATTGATTCTCTAAATTTATACGTTTTAAAGTTTAGATACCTTATTTCAAAAATGATAAAAGTTCGAGACTTATAATTGAAATTATTCCGAAGAATAATCAATAATTTGTTTGTTACCTATAAAATAATAATAATAATAATAATAATAATAATAATAATTTGCTTATTTCATAGAGTAAAGGCATGGAAATTATTAAAGCATGCAGTTAAACAAAAGATTTAAGAGAAACTAGCTTAGAACTTTAAAAGTTTCCTGCCATTTTGATCATGAACATTATTTTCTTGTGTAATATATATGTTTACCCCTTAGGCCATTTTCGCATTTCTTGAACCATAAACAGCACTCGTTAAGGCTTGTCCTAAAAGACCGTCATGAGCTCAACCTGTTGCCGAAGTGGGAGCTTCCTTAAGTGAAGGCCATTTGGTTGATATCCCACATGTACTATCATATGGGTCATGTGATTTGGTGTCGGTCGTCATAATCATGTCATAATGGTGCCGCAAGGTGTAACATAGTGCACATAACATACATGACATATAATCATGGCACATGCAATTTCCTGGAAAACATAACTTTAGACATCATGATCAATGGCATGTGCAATTTCACGAAAATCATGCTTTTATACATTAACTAAAGAAGATGGTGTTCATCAAAAGCCATGCCACGTGAATAATATATATATGGAAGAAAAGAGCGTTAACTTTTAAAGGATTATCAAAAACTCATAAAAATTCCCCAACCTCGCTTTGAAAATAAGTAGTGAGTAATAAAAAAGATTATTGTGTCAGGGTTTTAAAAATGTGTTTACTCAATTATCTGAGCTCTTGATTGGTTGGTGAATGGAAGCTCTCTAGCTCCTTACAATTAATCACATAAGTTTGATTAGAAAGATGTCCTTCCATTAAGGAATTTTCCTAATGTAACTTCCATATTGAATATATAACAACTCTCAGTTTGAGTATTTAAGTAGACTAATTAACTACCATTTAACATCTATTACCTCCTGCATAAGCATCAATTTTCACCCATTAGCAAGGCTAGCTGTCCAGATTACATACAGGCATTCAATTCAATTCAAAACACAGCAACCTTTGTAGTTAGTATCCCAATGAGCATCTTTAAACCTCAATAAATCATTTCCAACACTTAGAGGAGTACTACATAAAAGAGTTCATAGCCCTTTCAAACTTTAACAAATCCCTGTGTAAACACTGCTACCAGTTTCATTCCATCCAAATATGTATTTAACTTAATCCAAGACATATTGTTAGCAACCAAATCAGGAGCACCTTAATTACTTGTGTATATTCTCTCTTGCATGTGGGAATTCCTTAAATAAGAAGTGTTATACGTGCTGTCATTAATTTGCTTTATACAAAACCAGTCTTATTTATTTCATGCATGCATCTAAAAGCTCATCCAATAGTGCCCACACAGCAGATTATGTATCTCAATAGAAATCTTGGAGCAACACCAAAGAAAACATCCAAAACAGTATTTCCGGATAAGGAACATCTCTCGCATTGAGAAAATCACAATCAACTACTTTGTTTCCATCAATTTAATCAAGAGAATTAAGGTATTCCAGGGTCAACAAAAACAAACAGATCGAGATGATCATGAGCCAATCTACAGTTCACTAAGTTTGCAGAAATTTCTTTCAGCCCCACATGTAGCTCATTTATTAATGACATGAATATTCCTAAATTAACATATATATGTTCAGTGTCAACAAGAAGTCCAAGGGAAATTAACATATGCAGAAAAAGATAGGAAACCTTATTGCCATCTTGATCTTCCACAGCTTTAACAAAAACTCTGCAGACAAGGTAAATGGACTCCACCTCTACAATAGACAAAGATACAGTCTGGAGACATTCGTACCCTAGCACTCCACACAGGATGCAAAATAAGTTGTTACATCTATTGGAGCTCTTACACAGCACAGCTTAGTGGACAGTTGTATTTTTCTGTTTTTGCAAACTTGTACAGCACGTTTACTTGATTAGCTAGACAGTCGGTTAGTTAGATTATTATACACGTGGTTATTAGTTGTATATAAGCATTTTTGCTTTCATGTAATTCAGTTAACTCAATTCAAATCTTCTCCAATTCCTTTTTCCGCACGTCTCTGTTTTGTTCTTCATGTTCTTCACCTACTTTACATTTCTGTAAAGTATGTCATGGTATCAGAGCATTTCACAAATCAGTGGAAGTTCTTTCGATTCATCTCAATTCTGTTCTTCAATTTTTCATTCCGCAACATTTTTTTTCTCAATTCTGTTTCATCAAATGGCTGTATCATCTTCATCTTCGTTGACCGAAAACTCATCAAGCCCTTTTTACTTGAGCAATGGTGAGATCATCCAGGATCATTGTTAGTTTCTCAACCTCTCACCGGTGATGATTACAATACATGGAGTAGATTCATGATTGTCTCTCTCACGGCAAAGAACAAGATGGCATATTGGCATTCATCGATGGTTCTCTGCCTCAACCATCTCCTGTGGATGAGGCAGTGTTTCATGCGTGGATTCGATGCAACAACATGATCATTGCCTAGATTCTGAACTGAATTTTCGAAAGAGATTGCTTCAAGTGTGATTTACATCACCACCTGCGCAAGCACTGTACATATATAGGAAGAATCCTGTGAAAGTAACCAAGTAAAAACATGCACTAATTTTTCCTCGATCGTAAGCTGTCAAGAGGCTCAATAAATATTGAAACAAATGTATGTCCTTTAGAGTACTCACTCGGTCACATGCACTCAAACACAACGAGGATAGATAATTAATATGGAATCCATGCAGAATCTTATCATAAATAATATTATCTTATGATTCTTTATACGATTTAATATACTGTAAGTATGTAACAATGATTAAGCATCTAGATTAAATATGTAAGTATCTAGATTATGAATTATTATTTTATTTTTAATTTTTTTTTGACATGTCTACACAAGAGAGGGAGGGGGGATTTGAACTAGTGACCTCCGCTTAATGAGGCGTGGTTCTAGCCGATTGAGCTACCTCTTGGGGACTAGATTATGAATTATTGATTCATAATTCATATATTATTACAAAAATATATATAGAGAAAAGAATAAGATGATTAAATCTCCACCATAACAAGACATATTGTATTAGACAGAAACTCACATTTTATAATTATATAATATTGGTTGAAAACTTTTATAAGCACATGTGATGTAAATTACTTGATTGTCTTAAATTTTGACAATGGGATTTTTATTTTTTTATTTTTTGGGGGGGTGGGGGGCAAGTAAGGAAGATTTGATAAAATCTTTAAAAGATCTTATAATTAGTATGCTTATTATTAAGAGATACGATCTTTTGCCACCTCAAAACACAATTCTTGACCATCTAGTTTGTCCATGTGGCAATGCATGGTCCCCTAACTAACTTTATGGTTTTTTTCTCTCAAAAAATAAAATAAAAATAAAAGTAAAAGTTTCCTGAAAATCAATTTTTTTATCTTTTAAAATAGATTTATGGTACTCAGTAACTTCTACAATTTGCCTGAAAATCAGAAAAAAATAAAATAAAATTTATATGTACCCACCATTATTTTTCATGTGTCCACCACAATCACCTTCATAAACCACCTCACTACTACCACGCACTTTAGCACGAAGCAGTTAGGTTGCGTTTTATATTACGATTTTGTAGACAAAAAATAATATTTTTAAATTAAATCGCCAAAATAAATCGTTTAAAATTACGTATTTAAAAAAATTGCGTTTGAAAACGCAGAAAATATGTTTTTTCAAATCTCAAGTAATTTTAAAAACGCATAATTTTAAAGCTTAAATTACAATTTTACAAGCCAAACTACAATTTTATCCGATACTTAACTCATTTTATACATTTTTAAATTGCATTTTTTATATCGCAAATCTAAAGGAATCTTTCCGCAGCAAAACCTTACTTAAGCACTTAACGGCACGCAGATCACACGTGTTGGGTGTACGGGAAGCAGCTAGTCTCCTGTTCTTCCATTGGATGCTTGACCACGAAATTCAATTCAAAGCCTAGACCAAATATAGAACCGGCTACAGCTCGTTGCCTCTCTGAAATTGTGCCGAATTCAAGATTTTTTTTTTTTTTTTTACGAGCAGTGATACATGGGGGACAAACAACCGTCTCTCATCACTCCCTTTTTCATTTTTAAAGTAAAAAAAATCAAAATTTGTCCTTTGTTACATCAAAGGACGAATTTATATATATATTTTTTATTATTTAAATCAAAAGAGAGTGATGGGAGACGGTTGTTTGCCCCCCATCTATCATTTTCCTTTCTGTACTTTTCTGTTCAACCATCTATATTTCGAGTAATGATAGGCGGGGAGCCGTCCCCTGCCCGGCCCTTTCCTGCCTTCTCACTTTTAATATATATATATATATATATATATATATACATATATATATATATATATATATATATATATATTTTTTAAAAAAAGAAATTCGAATTTTGAAATTTGAAACCAGGTCTTCTTCTATGTAACCATTTTTTGTCCCCAAAACCATTCCCCCCCCCCCCCCCCCAAAAAAAAATCTTTTCCTCCCTTCCTCTCTCTCCATCTCCTCAACCCCACCGTGAACCTGCCACCGTCGACGACTCACGAGCCCGCCACTCCACTGTGCGTTCTCCATCTCCGGCCAAAACCCAACCACCGTGGTTCTCCATCTCCGGTTTGGCCCCGACGACCCAACCACCATACCGCCACGAGCAGCCCCAGCCGAACCACCACCACCGCTGACGAGCACATCCCCCGTAAGGTTTTCTTAGTTTTTTTTTTTTTAATCTTTCCTTTTGATTTTCTCTCCAGATCCAGTTTTTTTTAGTTTTTTATGGGTGAGATTTGGCTGAGAAAATGCAGGAATTGGAGGGACAAAGTTGGCTGAGATTTGGGCTCCCACAGTTCCTGCGACCATTTCCCTCCCCCATTTCCTGCACCGGTACAGATCTCCCCCATTTCTTGTTTTTTGAGTTGTTTTTGGATCTTGCTTTTTTAGTTGCTTGCTGTGATTTGTGGTTTCTTTGGAGCTTGAGACATCGAACAAAAATACCACATTCATCCAACTCTTCTTTTCTTTTTCTTTTTTCCTGTTTTTTGGTGGGATCCCAAAGTCTATCACTTCTGATCTAGACACCAAGTTCTTGTCTCACTTTTGGCTAACATTATGGAGGCGGTTCGACACAGCATTGAAGTTCAGTAGCATGAGCCATCCGTAGACGGACGGGCAGACAGAAGTTGTTAATCGAACTCTAGGTAATTTACTTCATTGTATTGCAAGCGACAAACCGAGGCAATGGGACCTGGCTTTAGCTCAGGCTGAGTTTGCCTACAACAACATGGTGAATCGATCTACTGGGAAGGCACCATTTGAAGTCGTCTATGGGAGAACTCCGAGACTTGCAGTAGATATGGCAGTTTTACCTAAGTTACCGGGAGCCAGTGTCGCAGCAGAGCATTTAGCATAACGGGTGAAAGCTACCCAAGAGGAAGTTCGTCAGCATTTAGAAAAATCCTATGCTAAGTACAAGGCAGCAGCAGACAAGGGTCGCTGATCAAAGATTTTTCAAGAAGGAGATCTTGTGATGGTATATCTACGCAAGGGACGATTACCGACTGGTGTTTCTGGAAAGTTGAGGAATAAGAAGTATGGTCCATGCAAAATACTTAAAAAGATTAACGATAATGCATATGTCGTTGATCTTCCCGAGGACTTGGCAGTATCTTCAACATTCAACGTGGCAGACATTTTTGAATACTTTCCACAAGAGGAGTCGGAACTTAACTCGAGGACGAGTTCTTTCCAAGAAGGGGAGACTGATGTAGCACATGAAGATCCCTAGAAGTTTCCTAGAAGGTCCCTAATAAATACTTTTTTTTATTATTATTATTTGATTTCCTTTTAGAATAAGTTTTACTTTTACTACTAGAATAAGGTTTACTATTACTATTAGGAAATGTTTACTTTTACTACTAGAATAATGTTTACTATTGCTATTAGGAAAGGTTTACTTTTTCTACGAGTATTTCTCTTCTATAAATAGACTTGCTTATTATGTAAAACTCAATCAATTGAATTGTTATAAAATCAGAGAATTCTTTCTCAAATACTGTGCGGAGTTTTATCTTTCTTTTAGCCTGCGAGCTTGTTTTATCTTTTGGGGTAGAAGACAAAGACGCTTCTCCTTGCAGAATCGAAGATGATGTTCTTTGATTAGTTACCTTAGTCTTCCGCTATGTCACAACAACTTCAAATCCTATCACAATACCCATTTTCTGCAAAACAAAGAACCAACAATCGAAAATCACAAGAAAAACCCATAACAATTTGAACCCAGAAAAGGGTTGGGGAGGGGAGGGGAGGTTTCTGTCTTTTCGGCTTTGTTCGTAGGGCCTTTTGCAGCGTCAGAAAGAAAACTAACGAAACGTCTTCTTCTACAATATTTGGTAAAAAGAAACGACAACGTTTGAGTTAGATTAAGTTTAGTTAAATCTAAGCTCTTAAATTGTTTAACAACAGATGTGCTTTAACTACAGCACACAAGTCGGATTCGACTTTTAATAGCTTATCAAGAAGAAAAGGTGGATCGTGTCATATTTTGAGCTTAGTAGTGTCAGTGTCACGTGTTGTAGGTGAGTTTATGTCTAGTGAGCTAGTTGTGGTGGGGGCATACGTACTATGAAAAATACTTGCATGGTATAAAATGTTGTAAAAAAAAAAAATGGTAGTATAAAATGTAGAAAAGAAGTTCCTTTCCATTCCTAATCCAAAAGGAAGAGGGAATGGATGGTCTAAAATCGAAAATGGGATGGGCTCCCCAACAACAAACCCAACATAAACTAAATAGAGCCCTTTCTATAAAGCCGGCGCCACCCTCAACCACCGGATCGACTCCCATGACTGCTCACCCTTGCATCGACCTTCACAGCTACTGGAGAGAACATGCCACTCAGCCCACCACAGGAACAGTGCTACAAGGAGAAAAAATGCTCAACTCGTTGCCAACACCCATTGGAGGAGCACTGCCACACCGGAACAGCACCACTCAACCATTGGGACAACACCGGCCACCACTGCCGCCACTTCAACCATTGAAGCCATTGTTGTATCCAATTACGGAGAATAGTGCGCTCCAAGATCTCCATTTCCGATTCAGAGAGCAATCCTTATCTGCTGCATCTAAATATGTTGTTTCATCCGTTGAGACAAAAGCATATGAATCAACTCTTTCAAATGAAGAAGATGCCACCACTAAAAAAGAAAAGACGTCCATTTGGGAGGGTGGTGAATAAGGCTTTTATGCTTGAATAATAAGATTCTTTCAAATATACAGAAGTAGTTGATGACTAAAAGGCAAGTCCGACATAGATTTTGTCGACAGCATCGAAACTAGATTTGGCCAGATTGATTTTGTTGACAGCACCAAAACCAGATCTGGTTGGACCTGAGCTCTCTCTCTCTCTCTTTGTTCTCATATACCTGAAACTGGGCAGATTCCGGCTTTTGACTTCGGCGTTTTCCAGTAGTGACTCTGTGGTTTCCGACAACGGCGTTCGACTGGGAGATGTGGGGTGGTTTGCAAGTTCGTTCATCTTCACTAGGGTGAGAAGGAAATAAGAAGAAAAGTGATGATCCAGTGTTTTAGGCTCTAGTGTATTTAATGTCTTTTAAATGATGTGTCAAATTTTTATTGAAGGCTATGAAAGTAGTATTTTACAGCCCATCCTTATGAAATGTATTCTCTAAACTAAAACAGGAGAGAAGACTTGCATCACCATCAATGGACCTCTCCAACTATCACAAGTCAAATGTGCCATCAATAATTTCATACAAATATAATGGATTTACCAAATATAATGGGTTAGGCAATAGTATATTTAGTTACTACTTACTAGAGGTAACCACATTGGAGAGCCAAGTTAAAATGAAATTAAACATTAATTCTCTCTCTCTCTCTCTCTCTCTCTCTCTCTCTCTCTATTTTAGTTAAAAAATTTTTTTCTTTTTTAATTATTTCTTTGTTCTTGGTAGATGACAAAAAAAGAAAAAAAGAAAAAAAAAATATAAGTTTAAAAAACTAATATATATATATATATATATAGCAATTCATTTTAAAAGTGGTTCTACAAATATTCTTTTTCTTTTCTTTTTTTTTTTCTTTTTTTTTTTTTTAAAAAAAAGGAATTCTTCTACTCAATTTTTTTGTTTGAAGTGCACCATAATTAAATAGGGGTGTAAACCCGGAACGGATTCCGTGTTATTGGAAATCAGCAATCGGCTCCGAAACCGGATACCCGGTTAACCGGAGGTTACCCGGTTATCCCGGGTAAAACTGGTTGTCCAGACTGATTACTTGAATAAAAGTTAATTAAAAAAAAAAAAATTCTCAAAGAAAGAAAATCATAAAAACAACACATTCAGAGACGGTGCAACAATTAAACGAATCAGCTCCAAATTTGCCAAAAACAGCACAATAATTCAAAATCCCAAAAGAAAAAAAAAATGACAATAAATAACTCACGAATCGGATCAATTGTCCATGGAGCGAAATAGAAACCGGCTGTTCAGTGCTCTCTCTCTCTCTCTTAGACTCGCAAACATGGCTGCGCCGCTGCAGTACCTGGAGACGCTGCGCACCGCACACCCGGAGCTCGCAGAATGGTACGCCTCGCTTGCAGATTTGTACCAGCGCAAGCTCTGGCACCAGCTCACTGCCAAGCTCGAGCAGTTCTTCGCCCTCAGCGTCTTTCAGGTTCGCTTTCCTTCGATTTTCCCACTTTCTTAGTTTTTTTACAGAACCTTAGCTCCTTAGAGCATCCCCAGCAGGTTATGTAAACTCAACTCTTAGCTAAAGTAGATGGCAAAAACACACAAAACTCTCTTCCAACAGATTATGCAACCCCACGCCAGAATACATCCATCGTCCATTTGTGAACAGTGTCACGCCTCATGTGGCGTGACACTGTTCACAGATGCATCTTATATTTTATTATTTTTTCTTACTTTTTCTCACTCTCTCGAAGCTTCTTGTTCTTTCTTTATTGCTTGCTCTTCGGCGTTCTCTCTCTGTCGGTCATGCTTGGAGGATGGGTATGGTGGCGACCGTGAAAAGGACCACCAACGTCGAATCGCTCTGCGTCAATGAAGCTTTGCTTCCCTAACCCAGCCCCATCGGCGGTGACGATAAAGGCCCAGCAAGCGAAGAAATCCGTGGCCAACACCACCAACGCGGCACTTCACTGTGCTCACAAGCCCCTCCCGTACAAGCTTGAGCAGAACCCATGGGTCACTGTGTTCATCTTCGCCAAGAACTTCGTCCTCCTTGTGGTCCTCGTTGGCCTGATCCAATTGATCCGTAGACTCGCCGTGAAACCCAGCGACGCCGTTTCAGATTGGGATTTGGGAGGATGGGTACGAGTTGCCAATTTTCTGGAAGTTTCTGAGTTGGGGTGTATGGGTTTGGGTTGCTGATCTTCTAGAGGTTTTTGGTGGTCTGGCGCGGTGGTGGTGCGGTGGTGATGCCGTGATGGTTGCCGGTTGTGTGTAGTCTGTATGGTGTGCCTATCGGTCTGTGATAATTCTGGTTGATTCCGGTTGGTTGATAATGGTGTGTTGAGTTACAGTGGGTTGATTTTGATCTTGAAAGTGCAGGTAGTTTGGTTGATGAAATACTTGTGAGACGATTTCGGTTTGCGGAAAGGAGTAGACATGAGGTTTTAACAAAAATAATAATAAAAAAAATTAAAATGATTATTTTAATAAATAGATATAAATTTAGATTATCTGATGGAAGATAGTTTTAAAAGTTGTTATGTAAACTAGCAAAAAGTAAGTTTGATCATGTAAAATAGATTGAAATTTACATAATCTGCTGGGAATGGTCTTAGAGCACTCAGAACTTCTATTTGCTTACTAATTGACAAGAATGTTTTGGTTACCAATGGATTATCTATTTGCAACTTTAAGTTAGAATAGATAATAAAAGTGTTAAAAAGAGACTCTATCAGCTTATGTATTCCAACTCTATAATAGATTTTCCTTAATTCAATAAATAGTGGAACTCTACATGTAGAGTTATACTATTCACTTATCTATTTTTTTTATTCTTTATCTCCACTATTTTAGCTTTGTTTTTTTCCTTTTTCCCTCCACCACTCCACGTTCTTTTTTTTTTTTTTTTTTTCTTCCTTTATAGTGGAGATTTAAGAGAAAGTGTGTAAAGTAGTGGAGTTATAAAGCGGGACCCACATGAAAAAAATACTATAATGAAAATAAATAAATTAAAAAAAATAAAAAAAAAATAATATAGAGTTAAAAATAGATAATCGGATGTATAGTGCATTTAAAATTCATTAGCTAAAGTAGATAAAATAAATTTTGATTAGCTATTTTAGATTGAAAAATAGATAAACCATTAGAAATGCTCTAAGATAGCAAAATGAGGTTTTGGTTATCTATTTTGGCTCAAAATTTCCATAAGCTGGTGTGAGTGCTCTTAGAACTTCTTCCGTAACGATGTGTGGAAGGCTCTCGGCTCCAGGCGTGCCACCTTGGCGACGTGTGTGTGTGGCAGAAGGATATGCAAAGTGAAGGAGAAGGAAGAGCTAAGGAATGCGCTCAGGGGTGGACTGCATGGGGCCAGGGGTGCCCTGCCCCAAGCCCCAAAATTTTTTCAAAAAAAAAAATAAAATTAAAATTAAAATTTTACCCTCCCAATTTTATTTTATTTTATATTTTTTCAATTTGGCCCTCATTTTTACTGGGTTCGCCGCCGAATGCGCTAGAATGAAAGAAGAGTCTGGAAGGCTTCAAGTGGAAGCTATTTTATATTATTTAAAATATAATTATATATATTCGCAAGACTCCAAAGCAGGGAAAGCACTTGACTAAAAAAATAAAAAAAGTGAAAGGCTAAAAGCACTTTCTAGATATTGGACTTGAGAAACCAATCCTCCAGACCGGTCCTTTGCCTAGCCTAAACAAAATGCCCATGTACAATATATATATATATATATATATACCCGGAGTCCGTTACCTGGTTATAAATAACCGAATATCAAACTGATTTTTTAATTACTTGAAGCCGATTATAACCGGTCCGAAATTATACCCCAAGAATTGAAGTGCTTTAAAGACTTTCGTTTCAAAGCATGCTAGGCTGCTAATCTTCTTAAAAAAAAGAAAAAGAAAAGGAAAAAGTACGACCAATAGAGAATCCTCCGCAAAGGCACACGAGATCAAAATGAACGAACATGGGAAAAGTTCGCAATAAATCAAAGCAAGAACAGCAAAAAGGGCAATGGGTATCCGTATCACACTCAAAAGCAAACAAATTTGATCAAGGGAAAAGTGGTATATGACCCCGTTTGTCCTATTTGTCGAGTAGTTGGGGAAATCACGGGGCACATCCTATGGAGTTGTCCGTTAGCCAAAGATGCTTTGGAGTATATATGTGTGGAAGAAGACTACAAAAAAGTAGTGTAGAGAATGAGGAATTTATTCATATTGCAATAGAGCTATAAGATAAGTTGTATGGAGGAGGGTTTTCTACTTTGACAGTAGTGGCTAGAAATTTATAGCTTAGGAGAAACACTTTAATTCTTTGGATGATCTTTAGCTATCCCGATCATATTGTTAGGAATTCCAAACTGCTAATGCTTGGCAGCAAGTTGAAAGTGAAAGTACTTTGTCTATTCAAAAGTGGATAGCGCCCTGTTAGGATGCAACGGTAGATAAGGTCGGAGCAAATATTCTTTAAATTTGACATCTATGACAGCTTTGCGTGATTAAATTATTTAAAAAAAAAAAAAAAAAAACACCTAAATATACTAGAAAAACTTGGGGAAAATGCTTAATTTTTTTAAAAAAAATAACTTTTATTGTTTTTGAAAAATCATCTCCTAAAGTTGTGAAATTTTTAAGGAAAAAATACATTTTACCCCCCAAAGTTTGACCAATTTTTCAGTCTTGCGTTCGATGTTTAAAAAGTGGCATGTTTCAACAAAGTTTCTGAAATTTTCAATGTAAACACTTTGCTAACTATTTATGTCTTCTTTAACGGAAATTATTGAAAAGACCTAAGTATTTATCCAACTATGTTTTCACTTTTTTTATTTAAAAAAAATTATATTTATAATTTAAAAGTAATTTTTTAATTTCATAAAGTTTACTGGCGGGGCCATGGCCCCCCAAAAAAATTTGCAAGCTTTTAATTTTTAATTTTTTTTTTTAGGGTTAACCATGTATGCCCCCCCCGCAAAAAAAAATAAAATTCAGCCCCCCAAAAAATGGAATTCAAGCTCCCCCCAAAAAATAAAGATATTAAAAACTCAGCAACAAGCAACAAATTTTTATTTTTATTTTTTAAGTCATAAAGAAGAAAGAAAAAAAAATCCCACATAGATGCTGTCGGTATATCTTCTCCAACACGCAAAGCCAATGTCAATCAAAGAATCACACTGCACAAGAAAAAAAAAGAAAAAAAATGCAAAATTTACTTTACAATTACTCTCACATTTCTTTTGCGTCTGTTGCGTCTCACGTCTTCAATTATTGGGGTATAATATAATCATTTCACACTTAAACAGTCTAATTTAACCCTAACCCTAATGAGAAGTGTGAGATTATAAATTTTTAAAATTTGATACACTAAATCGAGAGATTTAAAACTCTTAAAAAATTGCAGAAAATGGAAAAAAGTTGAAAGAAAATTAAGGAAAGATTCACCAAAATTTAATTTATATTATACAAATCGTGGAGTACAGGGTGATTATATAATAGCTAGGAATACGTACTCAACATAAAAGAAACAAACTTGTGAAAGATAACATAGTAGACAGCTAAAGGAAACAAGAGGTGAAACTTTTGAATATGACTTTGATTTGATTTGGTGTCGAGGCCAAGTGATGTGGAATCATTGGCCCGTTTGGAAACCCAACCCTACCCGGCTACCCCTCTTATTTTCACATTTGTTTTTTTTATTAATATCAAATTCAAAACATTTTAAGTTTTTTCAACCAGGGGCGAGGGCATAAGGGAAGAAAGATAGACATCAGGAGGGATTCCATGGTTACTTGGCTCTTTACACCAAATCAAATCAAATTCAGATTCAAAAGTTTCTCTAGAGAAGACTACACGCTCTTGGCTTTCATGAATCATCTCGCGCATTTGAACTATCGCAGAAAAATAGTCTTTAATGTCTTTCCCAGTTAACAGACTGTCAGGGGTCGCAAGCACTCGTAACACTTGGACCAATTGCCCAAACAACTGCGGTTTGTCGACACAGACGTACTTACCATTTTCAGGGAACCGGATTTCTGATGAAGGGATGTCTGATGACAAAGCTTGAATTAGATCCTTGCGAGCTGCTTTCAATGTCTGCTTCTCATCAAAATCCACGATACATAAATCGCGTAATACTGTACAGAATGAGGTCAAGCTAATCCACCGAAAGATCGACAGACAAAACTCTATCTGCGAATCAGGGGTATAGTAACCCATATCCTTCACAAGTAGGAGAATATGAGTGGGATCGGAGAAAATGAAGAGGTCAGAAGCAAATGAAGATGGTGGAAGTGGTAGCTGAGGCGTCGCTATTTATAAAGCTGCAGGCGGGGTGTGGGTTGCTACTTGCTTGGCAAAAAGGAAAACAGAAAATGATTCATTTACTTCTTTTTGGTCTCTCAAATTGTTTACTTTTAAAAGTTACTTTTGAATTTGCGTAGTCCATCTTATCTCACGTATAAACCTTCAGATTTAATAGTAATTTTAAAAAGTTAAAAAAGACAATAAATAAATAACAAATGAAAAATGTGTAGCATGTCTCAATTGGATCGTTTCTAATTCAAATGATTGGGAGAGCCGGATACTTCAGAAAAATTGTTAAAACAAAAGTGAAATGGAATTTTCTTTTTTCAAGGAACTGGCCGGTAGGGGTGTACAAGCAATTGCGGTAGCGGTTATTTGCTCATAACCGCTACCGCAACCGGAGTCCCCGATTATGCCTATTTCAACAACCGCAACCGCAACCGGCTACCGGTTGCGGTTTTTACCAACCGCCGGTTATCCTATTATTTTAAACCGGTTATTAACCGGATAACCGGTTTTCTTTTATTGTTGCAATTTTTAATTTTTTTTAACAAAAAACCAATATTTGGCTACTTTCTAGCTACTCAAATTTCCAATTTTCATAACAAATTAACAATATAACATAAACTGCCATTCTCAGCGTCTCACAAATCACAATAATTAAAAAAAAAAATTAAAAAAAAAAAAAAAAATTGTAATCTGTAAGTGCACATACAGTGATAAAACTTAAACACTAGGTCCACTGTAATCATATCCGGCTATCCACTGTAATCTGTATCTTGAAAGGCAAAACTTACAAGTCACAATTCACTAATTTCACTTTAAGTCTGTGACTCTGCAATGCAATAAGCCAATACTGTTTTAGAATTTAGACTATTAGTTAATAGTTACTACTTACTAGTTAGTGACTTACAGACTTAGTGTATTATAAATTATATATAAAATAAAAATCGATTGCGGTTACCCGGTTATTAACCGGTTTTTTAAAAAGTAATAACCGGTAACCGCAATCGGGTACCCGGTTATCCGGTTGCGGTTATTTTCGATTTTCTGGTTTCCCGATTTTTCCGGTTAATGGTTATTGCCGATTACCGGTTATTTGAAGTTATTAACCGTATCGCTTGTACACCCCTACTGGCCGGATCCTTTTTGGTTCAAAATTTTTTTTCAGAGATAGGTGCGGAAATAATAATGTAGGTGCTAAAAATGTGACACGCCTAATAAAAAAGAATAATGTTATAAGTATTTAAATTTGGGATAATTGCACCGTTAGTCTCTGTAGTATGTCATAATTATTTTTCACTCCCTATAGTTTAAAAAGTGCATGGGAGGTTCCTGTGGTATGCAATAATTACGTTTTACTCTCTGGGTCGATTTTTCGTTTATCATTTTGACGGAATCTGTTAGCCCTACACGTTAGCGCCACGTGTCGCCAATAAGATGGCGACACGTGTTCATCTTAATAAAAAAAATATAAATTTATTAAAAAATAAATAAATAAACTTATTTAAAAACACAAAAAAAAAAAAACAAAAAAAAACAAAACAAAAATGAAAAATGGCAGGCAAAGGGGTGGCCACCCCAAAACCCCCAGCCAATGGGGGTGGCCCAGCAACCCCTTGCCTGCCATTTTTCTTTTCTTTTTTTTCTTCTTTTTTATTGTTTTTTTTTTTTTTAAAAAAATAAATTTATTTATTTATTTTTTAATAAATTTATATTTTTTTATTAAGATATACACGTGTTACCATCTTATTGGCGACACGTGACGCTGACGTGTTATATGAAGGAATCTGTTAAAATTTTTAACGGAATTTAACTGTAGGGATCGATTTGTAATTATTGCTAACCACATGGACCTCTCATGCACTTTTTAAACCATAGGAAATGAAAAATAATTACAGCATACCACAGAGACTAACGGTGCAATTATTCCTTTAAATTTTTACAAAATGAATTTTACTAAAATAATGTGAATCTTATTTATTGATATTCGTAACATATTTTTTTATTAATTATTTTAATTATTTTTAATAAATAAATTTTATATCAATTAATAAGACTCTTTTTATAAAAATTTTAATGAATATAATATTTTTTAATTAAATATATATATAAAACATGAACAAAGAAATGTAGCTGTAATTGTAAAATATTCTTATCCTGTCTTTATCCTCTCAATAAAGTATATTGCCGTGTCAGTGGTGTCACATCTCTCCTTTCTTTATTCAGCTGCTTTTCCTTTTTCCCATGCACTTTAGCGTGTCACGAGCGTTCAATCAAAAGATGAATGCGACAAAAGTTATTATTAAATTTGTACTACTCATATGGGCGTCTTAAAATATTTATTGATTGATTTTTTTTTTTTTTAAAAAAAATTAACAAAAAAGATGAGAAATAAATAGAAAAATAAAAAATAGCATTTTTCATTATATAAGAAAACAGAACCGACCTTAAATAATTAGGAAAAATGCTAGAGTACAAATTTGTTTTACTAAAAGATACTTATTAAAATAATGTAGAACTTATTAAATTAAAATGATTAAAATAATTAATAAAAACAAATGTAACGGATAATAATAAATAAGATCCACATCATTTTAACACCAATTTCTGAATAAAAATTTTGAACGAAAAATGAAGCATTTCCTTGAAAAAGAAAATATCATTTCATTTTTGATTTAACAATTTTAATCTTTTTTTTGTTTGAAGTATCCAGCTCACTCTTGTCCTTTTATTGGGGAGGATTAGATTGGGACATGCTACACATTCTACATTTGTTATTTTTTATTTTTATTTTTTTTTGTTAATTAACTTTTTAAAATTACTATTAAATATGTGAGGTTCATATGTTAGATAAGATGGGTTTCACAAATTCAATGGTGATTTTTTAAAGTGAAAAAAAAAATGATAGACGAAAAAGATTTAACACTGCAAAGAAAAAAAAAACTACATTTTATGTCCTTTTTTTAATGACATTTTAGGCTATATAAACGACACCAAATAGTTAGTATTGTTTAATTAATGTTGCTTCTCAAACAACATTAAAGTGGAGGTCTTAAATTTAGTTCCTACCACTTAGAACACAAATGGCATTAATTTATTTTGTTTGAGGGAAACAACATAATTAAATTTAATGTCGCTTACTGTTCAAACGACATAAATTTATGTCGTTTGAACAATAAGCAGCATTAAATTTAATGCCATTTTCAATGGAAAGCAACATTAAATTTTATGCCGTTTGAGTAATAATATATTTTTTTCTAGGCCAATTAAAATACATAATTGGCTAATTCACAACTAATGTATTCACAAGCATCATGATACAAAAAAACAACTGATCCAACTTGATAAACATTGTTTAAAGTTAAGATACATAAATAGTATACTTTAAACAACCAACATGATCACAATCATTACAATTCAAAAAATGATTACACTTACATATAACTTAAACTATAATACTAAATGTAAAGAAATTGTTCGGTTGTCAATAACATGATTCAAAAAACCTAGCTTGCATTCGAACATTAAACGACGTTTCCAAACAAAGCACAAGAGATTAGCACACAACTTCACAATTTTCTTGTCTAACGACGTCACTTAACAAATAACTGCATATAAGAAACAAGAAAAAAAAAAATCATATTTAGATTACATAAGGATAAACTCGAATTTTCATGTACATTAAGATCATCTTGAACAATGCTCTTAATTGCTTGATTGGTATCTTCAACAAAAAGCATTTATTACTTTATTGGTGTCTTCAACCCTTTCAATAAAAACAACCAAATACCCATAAACCAATTGCATATATTAATTAAAGGAAGTATGGGGATAAGATCCCATCATCACATTCAAGACAGTATCATCACAAATGACCATTTTGATGAAATATTCTAATAATAATCCTGCCACTTCCTGACAACCTTCCGATCACCGTCTGTTTGCAACGCCGTGATGATCGATTTTATAGCCCGGCTCGACGAGTTCCAATTCGCAATCATCAGCTCCCTGATCTTGGCTGAGCTCAAGCTCGCTCCGCTTTAGAAAATATCCTCCACCTAAGAGAAAAACTTGTGATCCTTGAGCCCCAGGTAGCTATTGGCCAACATTTTGAATGCAAAAAAATCACAGACGAAAACGTCCTCCAGTCGATTGCAATTTTTTTAAAAAATAAAAAATAAAATTTTTAGTTTTTAGTTTTTAGTTTTTGATTTTTTGAATTTTTTAATTGAAAAATGACACGTGGCAGGGGTATTATGGGGATATTTCGCCAAAAGTGGTATTTTTCAAAGGTTTTGGTAGTTTGGGAGACCAAAGTGCAAACCTTAGTAGTTTAGAGGGTCATCCGGAAAAAAAGATAGTAGTTTGGGGGGGCTAAATTGTATTTTTTCCTAGCATTAATGAAAAATATGTGTTTCTTACATGCTTAAAAGACACATGTCAATCTTATGTGTGAGTTGTAAAAAATTTCCTACAAATTGATTTGTAGGAAATTTCTGTCCTTGATGTATCTGATAATGTTTTTTGCAATAATTTTGAAGCACAAAACTTGTTACCTTTACGGTTTTTGAATTTTTTTTGCAATGGGTAAGGCTAAATGGTTCAATTTCTATGGTGCATTCTATGCACCTCTATTACTTCGCCATTAAGGTTTTTCCTTGTTCGATTTAGTTACACCACCCAATCAAGGCCAAAGATTTCTTTTTGGACCACTCATTTGTTATGTGTTCTGAAGCAGATGGATTCTAAGTTACCAATAGACATGTTTGAAAACGTCATGCAACTTGCAATTGAAGGCTGCAAAGTAGTAGAAAATTACATTCGAGAAGTAATTAAGAACATTTTTCTTTTAGCCAATGATCGACAATGCTGCTTTCTTATTTTTTGATTTATTTAGAACTTGTTGAGTTGCCTCTGTATTGGAACAATGTGCAATGTCATTTACTCAGAGGTATTGCTTCATTCGTTCTCTTAGTACAGTCATGAGGGATTTATTGGGATTTTCTATTGGTTAGTTTGGCAGATATTGCTAGAGAATACCAAGCAACTAGAGTATCGTCGGGGTCAATAGTTTGTTTATAAACATGGTAAGAAACTCAAAAAATCCTTCGTTGATTGTCACTGGAACTAGACATATATGTCTTGCAGGTCCTAAATTTCAAACTGCAGGTATCTCCTCTCTGACGTTGGTCTTTGGAAACTACAGCTTGGCCTGATCATCGTTAGACTTCCATTGCTTCAGTGTGGATTTGGGAATCCCCATCTACAATCAAAAGCAACCATATATATACTTTTTTCAACTCTTAATGCCCTGCTTGTGGTGGGGAATGTGGGACAGTGGAAGAGCATGTCTGCCTAATTTTTGGTCTTTAGCTCTTGGAAATCCTGTGTTTTTTCTTTGGTGTGTTTTAGCCATAACTCGAGCTTCAAATCTTGTTAGTATTTAGACCATAAACTGGATTGTTGCATAGAGAATCTTGATATAAAGTGTTAACTTATTATTGAACCATTATGGTATACATGGAGTTTAATCTGTTTCTTTCTTTTCCTTTTTGGCTGCCCCCCTACTGGTGGTATGTAATGAGTATATTAGACAAGTGAGATTTGGCCTTAGGAGCTTAGTGAGCTGAGCTTAGTTTATCTTTAGTAATTTGTTTACTCTAGTAAACTGGAGGCTGAGCACCTCGAATGTTCTGGAGACTGGACGAAGTCCATTTCATTTTGTAATTTTCATTTATTAATTTTACAGAATTACGTACACTGTTCTTCCTTTTCTCACATCAAGTCATCAATTATTTCAATTTCTATTTGTACGGTTTCTGATGCCCAACGAACACAGTACACTAGTTTCACTACAAAAATATAAGCATTTTGCCACTAACAGTTTGCCACGTGTATGGACACAGTACACATGGCAAACTGGTCGCCACGTGTGCATGGCCACGTGTGAGACTCGTGTTAGATCTGAATGTGACTAACTGAACATTTTACCGCGTGTATCATAATACACATGGCAGATTAGACACGTGTATTGGAATACACGCGTACTCCTATACTCGTGGCCACCTAGCCACGTGTACTATTGTACATGTGTTTGTTTGTCAGACACGTGTCTGACAGTCAGACACGTGTATTAGGATACTCATGGCAATTTTGTTTTTTTTTTTTAAAAAAAAAAAGATTTAAATTGTATTTTTTATTTAATTATTTAATTGTATTTTTAATTTAATTTAAAAATACAATTAAATAATTAAATAAAAAATACAATTTAAATCTTTTTTAAATTTGTTTTTCAATTTAGTTTTGTTATTGTCTTTTTAAATTTGTTTGGGTTAATTACTTTTTCTTTTTTAATTTTCTTATTTTCGACCAAAAATATCACAAAATCAAATTACACAAATCAATAATTAATAACGTATTTGTTAACTACGCAAATCTTTACAAACAAAAAATAAATACAAAAATAATTACACAAAATATCTACAAATCCGAATGGTGTCCCTGCGGATCACGAGGTACCATCCCAGGAGTATTCTCACCAACCGGCGATTGCTGCGCAAGGGATGGTGTAGCGACGTGGGAGTGCTGGCTCAGCCGTCGTCCAATAGGCGACAACGTATCAACCATTGTCGCATTACCTGCAAGTAATAAAACCAAATAAAGTATATAATATTACTTGCAAATTTAAAGGGGTAATGAAAACAAATTAAAATTAATTTTGTCGTATACACAATATAAATCATACCTGCAGATGCACTACTAACAGACGATGTACTACCTACGTTTGCAGGTGAAGACTGAGCACCAAGACATGGTTGTGATACTTCCATGGAAGATATCAAGGCCTCGAACTGTTGCATGCGCTGCTCCACAGCATCGAACTGTTGCATGCACTGCTCCAATGCGTCATTCCTCTCTCGCTCAGCCCGTAGCTCCGCTTGCATTTCTACCATCTTCCGGGCGTGTTCAGCCCAATCCCGAGATGTGCCCTCAGATTGTCCCCCCTGTGAGCGAGGCCTGTATGAGAAACATGTCCCCCGAACAAGAGTAACGTTCGGCCCAACCTGCCAAACCCTCCCCGCATACTCAGGCCTCCCAACCGCCTGTTCGTACGCGTTGTTCGGTGCCCAACGCACCATGTCTGCTGAGACGCTCTACGTGGCGGCTGGATCACTGCATAAACTCTAAGTCATCCTCTCCTGTACGTCGTCAACATGAAATACTCATATATTGAATAATGCCATATCACACACATAATTTAGAAATATTAGTAAAATAGATCAGTAGCATACGCATAGGACCCGTGTACGTTCATTCAAGTAATTGTCGTCCTTCCTTGTGTGGGTCTTCACGAACGACGCGGCGCGAGTGGGGGGTGTACCAGATGTACATGCCTGTCGTCATCCAGTTGAAAAATATAACAAAAAGAGAGCGAGAAAATACTGTAAAGAAAAAGAAAAACAATTAGCAATAAATATGAAAAACATATACATATATTTGTTCATACCTCCTTGTGATTAAATCTGGCATAACTTTTGGATCCCGTACAATGGGGAAGGTCATTCTGCTCCCGCAGCCTCTTCATCCGTTTAGAGGTCACCTACGCATTGAACATGAAGATAAAAATGTAAGCATTGACACACTTAAAGTAGTAATAAAATTAAATGAACTGTTATTAAAAAAACACAGGGCCAGTTTGGCAAATCACTCCCGCCCCAAATTTTTGCCTTTTTTCCTGTCATGAACAGTGACAGGAAATTTAAACCACTGACTTCATGTTCCCTTTCTCAGCTCAGTTTAACGTCTTGCGAATTGTTTAAGTTTTTCGAGTCCGTCTTCTCCACCTGCTCAGCTTCAGCTTTTACTTTTGACTCCTTATTTTCTTCCTTCTTCCGTTCTTCGTCAACAACATCAGGAGCTGCCCATTAGAACTGTTTTTTTCTCCTGCTTCGCTTTTTCGTCGACCCAGAGGAGCCACGCCTTCACGTGGGTTCGGCCATGGTTCAGAATTCTCTCCTCCCATCTTCTATGCGCAGAAGTACGGCCAAGGGTTAGAAGGTCAGTGACTATCACAGAGTAAGGTTAGATCCCTAATTACTGTATGGGGTTTTTTGTTTTGTTTGTGCACTGTGTGGATGCCGATGAAATATATGGAACAACGTTCATTCTCTTCTCGATTTCGTCTTGGTTGAACCCTCATGCTCTGTTCAGATCTCTGCAAGACGAAAAAAGAAAAAAAGAAAATACCAAAACTGTTGTAGAGAACTAGAAGAAAAAGTAACTTGTTTTGAGAATTTTTAAAAAGACCTAAGTATTTATCCAGCTATGTTTTTTTTTTTTCAAAAAAAAAAAAAACATTTATAATTTTAAAGTAATTTTTTTAATTTCATAAAGTTTTTGGCAGGGGCGGAGGCACGCTTAAGCATAGCTCCCAAAAAATTTGCAAGCTTTTAATTTTTAATTCTTTTTTTTTATTAGGGTTAAGCATGTATGCTCCCCCCCACCCCACCCCCCCCCCCCCCCCCCCCCAAAAAAAAAAAATTGAAATTCATCCACCCAAAAATGGAATTCAGCCCCCCCCCCCCTAAAATAAAAATATTAAAAACCCAGCAACAAGCAGCATATTTTATTTTTATTTTTATTTTTTGTAAGTCATAAGCAACATATATTAAACTAGAAAGAAAAAAAAAAGGAAAAAAGAAAAAAGAAAAAAGAAAAAAGAAAGAAAAAAAACCCCACATAGACGCAGCATATATAAGGTAGATCTTCTCCAGCACGCAAAGCCAATGCCAATCAAAGAATCACATTGCATAAGAAAAAAATGGGCAAAATCTACTTTACAACAACTCTCACATTTCTCTCCCTCAATCTCACATTGTCATCCTGTCATCCAAGTACCCCAAGAAAAAAGAAAAAAGAAAAAAACACAATGTTTGAAAATACCAAAAGAGAAGAACCGCTTTGGAAACACCATGACTGTTGGCCATCCATCTACCGATCCACGCACCACAGCAGCAGTCAACACTCATACCATAAGTTATCTGCTCTTACTTCTCTGTTTTGTTTTGAAATTTGAGGCTTTTTTTTATAAAAAAAAAATAAAAAAAAATAAAAAAATAAAAAAAAATCCGTAGGAGTATTCTGTGTTTGATTCTATGATTTCTTTGAGATAGTGTGCTTAAAGAGTGAAGACAATGAAGATTGAAGAGAGAACTGGCGTGAAGAGAGAATTGAGGTTTGAGGTTAAAGAGAGAAATTAAAATAGGAAAAAAAAAAAAAAAAAAAAGGGTGGGGCTGAGCCTGAGGGGCATCTGCTGCGTCTCACGTCTTCAATTCACTACAAAAAAATTTGCTTTTTAGCCACGTGGATGTAGTTAATCGATGTAGCTAACGGTTCGCCTCGCGCAATTAACTACATGGTTTACACGTGGTTGATCAGATTGTTGCTAAATGCACATTTAGCTATGTGGCTTTTTATATACGTGGTTATTTAGCCACGTGTCATGACCATGTGGCTAAATGCATTTTTTTTTAATTAAAAAATAAAAAGAAAAATAAAAATTGGTATTTGTAGCCACTTGCCCCTAACCCACGTTGGTAAAATCACTTTTTTTTTTTTTTTCCCCCTGCCCAATATCGTATACGATATACGTATATATATGTCACTGGATCTCCGGCGAGGGCCGGCGTATCCAGTGAGATTCGCGCCGGATCTTCGTCCAACTCTCGTCGACGACGATGTCATCAAGATATGGCGAGGGCCGACCTCTTTTTCTCATCATCATCGACGACAAAACTGAGCTTCTTCAGGTGGTGGCAATCGAGTAAAAAGAGTGTGAGTCAGACAGAGAGAGACGAGAGAGCTTAAATGAAATTTTCTGAGAAATAACGAGAGAGATCGACCTGTGAGTTGAGAGAGAGAGAGTTCAGATCTTCAAAAAAGAAAATGGTGAGGCTTGCTCAATACTTGCTTCGCACGTCCGTGTTGAGAGAAAGAGAGAGAGTTGAGAATTAAATTTTAATCTTTCTTAAAAAGCTGTGCAGGGCTTTTTAAGAAAGTTTAAAATTTGAAATTAAGTTTAAAAAAGAGTTTTTTGAGGGACACGTGTCCCTTCCCCCCAAAAGCATCAAATTTATGAGTTTTTTAATTAATTAATTAAGGAAAAAATATATATTAGCCCCCCAAACTACCAACACTTGCACTCCGACCCCCCAAACTACCACTTTCTGATTTTTTGGCCCCATCCGTCTATTTATACCATTAATTCTAATAGAAATTGGCCAAAAACCCGAAAATACCCCTCCCTTAACCGTGAGAATTTTAAAGTGTAGGAGGGGTATTTTCGAAATTCTGTTTAAAATTAACAGCATAAATGGACGGATGGGGCCAAAAAATCAGAAAGTGGTAGTTTGAGGGGCCATCCGGAGAAAGGGTGGTAGTTTGGGGGACTAATATATATTTTTCCCATTAATTAATATATATAGCCATGTGGTTTATTTTCTACGTGGCAAATAAACCACGTGGCTAAAATTTCAAATCATCCAAAATATTGAAAAAAAAAAATTTATTCATGAAAAAAAAAATTATGAATATTTTAGCCATATGGCCGATAGGCCATGTGGCTAATTGGCAACGGGGTAAAAATCAATGTGACTAATTGGTGACGTGGAAAAATCTACGTGACTAATTACTTACTCAAAACATTCGCTGCTTGTAGATTATACACGTGGCGAAATCACGATGTGAATAAGATCTCATGTAGCAAAATAGCCACGTGGCAACAACACTCATTACTGTAGCCACATGGCAAAACTACTTGTTTTTTGTAATGATATCCGAGCTATATTCACACTTAAATAGTCACACTTGAACAGTTTAATTTAACCCCTAACCCTAATGGGAAGGGTGGGATTATAAATTTTTTAAAATTAGATACACTAAATTGAAAGGTTTAAAACTCCTAAAAAATTGCAGAAAATGGAAAATAGTTGAAGAAAATTAAGGAAAGTTTCACCAAAATTTAATTTATATTATACAAATCGTGGAGTACAGGGGGTGATTATATAATAGCTAGGAATACGCAACATAAAAGAAACAAACTTGTGAAAGATAACAATAATAACATAGTAGACAGCTAAAGGAAACAAGAGGTGAAATTTGAGATGAAACTTTTGAATATGAATTTGATTTGATTTGGTGTGAAGGCCAAGTGACGTGAAATCATTGCCCCGTTTGGCAATCCCTCCATGCCCTTCTCATTAGCCCGTTTGGCCTCGGCCTTCATTTAGTTGGCCGTTCATACCAAGTCAAATCAAATTCATATTCAAAAGTTTCTCTAGAGAAGACTACAGGCTCTTCGCATTCATGAATCATCTCGCGCATTCGAACTATCGCAGAAAAATAGTCTTTAATGTCATTCCCAGTTAACATACTGTCAGGGGTCGCAAAGACTCGTAACACTTGGGCCAATTGCCCAAACAACTGCGGTTTGTCGACACAGACGTACTTACCATATTCAGGGAACCGGGACTTTGGTGAAAAAGGGGTGAATGATGACAAAGCTTGAATTAGATCCTTGCGAGCATCTTCCAACGCAAACTTGTTACCAAAACTCACGATACATAAATCACGCAGTACTTTACAGAATGAGGTCAAGCTAATCCACCGAAAGGTCGACCGACAAAACTCTATCTGCGAATCAGGGGTATAGTAACCCATATCCTTCACAAGTAGGAGAATATGAGTGGGATCGGAGAAAATGAAGAGGTCAGAAGAAAATGAAGATGGTGTAAGTGGTAGCTGAGGCGTCGCTATTTGTAAGGCTGCAGGCGGGGTGTGGGTTGCTACTTGCTTAGCAAAGAAGAAAACACAAAAAATGATTCATTTACTTCTTTTTCGTCTCTCAAATTGTTTACTTTTAAAAGTTACTTTTGAATTTGTGGAGTCCCAGATTTAATAATAATTTTAAAAAGTTAAAAAAGATAATAAATAAATAACAAATGAAAAATATGTAGCATGTCTCAATCGGATTGTTTCTAATTCAAATGATTGAGGAGAGCCGGATACTTTAGAAAAATTGTTAAAACAAAAGTGAAATGGTAATTTCATTTTTCAAGGAACTGGCCGGAATAAATTATTTTTAAAAAAAAAATAATTATTTTGATTATCTTGAATAAATAAATTTTATATCGATTAGTAAGATTTTTTTTATAAAAATTTAATTAAATATAATATTTTTTAATAAAAAAAAAAAATTGTGATTCAGCTACTTTTCCTTTTCCCTATTCACTTTAGCGTGTCGCCGAGCGTTCGGTCAAAAGATGAACAAATAGATGTAGCTGTAATTGTAAAGTAGCTGTCTTTTGCCTATGCACTTTAGCGTGTCACGAGCATCCAATCAAAAGATGAATGCGACAAAAGTTATTATTAAATTTGTATATGTGCGTCTTAAAATATTTAATGATCGATTTTTTCTTTTTAAAAATAATATTGACAAAAAAGACAGAAAGTAAACAGAAAAATGAAAAATAGTATTTCTCATAATATAAAAAAACAGAAGTGACCTTAAATAATTAAGAAAAATGTTAAAGTACAAACTTTTTTTACTAAGAAATAGTTACCAAAATGATATAGAGCTTATTAAATTAAAAGGATCAAAACAATTCATCATTTCACTTTTGTTTTAAATAACCAACATGATAACAATTATTGCAATTCAAAAAATGATTACACTTACATATAACTTAAACTATAATACTAATGCAAATAAATTATTCCAATGTTAATAACATGATTCAAAAAACCTAGCTTGCATTCGAATGTTAAACGACGTCTCCAAACCAAAACACGGGAGATTAGCACACAACTTCACAATTCTCTTGTCCAACGACGTCACTTATCGAATAATTGCATATATGAAACAAGGAAAAAAAAGTCATATTTAGATTACTTTTTCAACGACGTCACTTGTCCAACGACGTCACTTGTCCAACGACGTCACTTATCGAATAATTTCATTTTCAAGCGTCCTTTTGAAAGTGGTTTTGGAATTTTTTAAAGTAATAATGAAAATTGAAAAATTGACTTCTAAATAAAAGACAAGTCTGTGCAAAGTGTGCGACAAAAATATCAATGCGCAAAGTAAACACCAAACAAAATTTTTGTTGATGAAGTGGAAACTCAATCAAGAGAAAAACCACTCCGGGGCAGCCAAACCCAGGAATTCCACTATTCAGAAGACAAGACTAGATACAAGATAGTAACACTCACATATCCCGATGCAGTGGCCGTACCTCGCTCTCTAACGTGTAACCCAACACGAATGCCTCCCAACGAGGTTTCCTACCTGAAGGGGTCTTCAATGGAATCATTTATTTTAGAGCTGACCTCTAAGATAGACTTCAGATGTAAAGCAGGAACATCACACTTGTAGTAGCTTCAGAGGAAAAATTACGTCTCTGAGCAGTTGTGGAATTCAATACCGAATTCTTGCAGTCTTAATGCCCAGGGGCCTCTATTTATAGGTTGAGGTGCAGAATGGGCGACTGTAATGATATGTACGGACGCCGTCCGGACGGTGACCCTTGGTCGTCCGGACAGACAACTGTGTGACAGGATTTTTCGAAAATTTTGCTGAAAATCTTTCCTGTTTAAGAGCCGCGTCCGGACGGTGAAACACTGACGTCCGGACGGTCGCATGTCCACTGCAAGTAATTTTCATATAAGGCTTTGCGCATCCGGACCATGGGGGAGGAGCGTCCGGACGGCTGATCTTCAACACGCAATTTCCATAACTGATGCGCGCGCGTCCGAACCATGATAGGCAGTCGTCCAGACGGTTGAAGTCGAATCGGCAATTTCCTTATTTAATGAACACGTGTCCAGACCAAGGCTGTCTGTCGTCCGGACGGGTAAATTTTAATTGCGATTCTTGCCTTATCGAGACACACGTCCGGATGGGATACCACATCGTCCGGACGGTTGTTTGATCTTCCCTTTATTGGAACTTGGAAAGAATCTGAAACTGGTCGAGTACTGAGAGGCGTCCGGACGGGCTGTAGGGTCGTCCGGACGGATGCGAGCTGGAATAGAAACTTCTCGATACAGTAGAGGGTCCGGACGGAAAGAGCACGTCGTCCGGACGGATGGAACAGTGGACAGATGGACGTCCGGACGGCTGACAGAGAACTTGAATTTCTTCAATCTTTTTCGTAGTGTAGAGTCTTCTGAAAAATATTCTGATAAGTGGAATCCCTGTTTACAGCATCTTTACACATAAGTGATTTTGTCCAACCAGAATGAAGCCAAAATACTAACAAATAAAGTACTTTTTTAAATTTTGAATTCAATACTCCATTGGTACCTAAGTTTTAAGCATTTTTAAATTTAGTACTTGACTTTTCATTTGTATTATAGGTGGTACCTGAGTTAGAGGTAAAATCTCATTTGGTATCTCTATTAGATTTTCTGTCCAAATTTTAACGGCTTGCAACATGTCAATTGCTGAGGTTGACATGTGGCACTATATATAAAAAAAAAAAAATTAAAAAAAAATAACTTGAAAAAAAAGGGTAGTTGAGCTACCCCCATTTTGGCCAAGGGGGTGGCTCTCTGCTACCCCCCATGGCAAAAAAAAATAAAAAAATAGATTTTTTTTTTTCAAAATTTTTTAATTGAAAAATGACACATGGCATAGATATTATAGGGATATTTCGTTAAAAGGGGCATTTTCAATGGTTTCGATAGTTTGGGGGCCAGAGTGCAAGTCTTAGTAGTTTGGGGGGCTAAATTGTATTTTTCCCTATCATTAATGAAAAAACATGTGCTTCTTATATGCTTAAAAGACACATGTTAATCTTATACGTGAATTATAAAAAATTTCTCAGAAACCAGTTTGTAGAAATTTTTTATTTTTGATGTATCTGATACTATTTTTTGCAATAATTTTGAAGCACAAAACTTGTTACTATTACGGTTTTTGAATTTTTTTTGCATTGGGTAAGGCTAAATGGTTCAATTTATATGGTGCATTCTATGCCCCTCTATTACTTTGCCATTAAGGTTTTTCCTTGTTCGATTTAGTTACACCACCCAATCAAGGCCAAAGATTTCTTTTTGGACCACTCATTTGTTATGCGTTCTGAAGCAGACGGATTCCAAGTTACCAATAGACATGTTTGAAAACGTCATGCAACTTGCAATTGAAGGCTGCAAAGCAGTAGCAAATTACATTCGAGAAGTAATTAAGAAATTTTTTCTTTTAGCCAATGACAATGCTGCCTTCTTATTTTTTGATTTAGTTAGAACTTGTTGAGTTGCCTCTGTATTGGAACAATGTGCAATGACATCGATCTACTCAGAGGTATTGCTTCATTCGTTCTCTTAGTACTGTCATGTGGGATTTATTGGGATTTTCTATTGGAACAATGTGCAATGACATCTCCTCTCTGACGTTGGGCTTTGGAAACTACAGCTTGGCCTGATCATCGTTAGACTTCCATTGCTTCAGTGTGGATTTGGGAATCCCCATCTACAATCAAAAGCAACCATATATATACTTGTTTCAATTCTTAATGCCCTGCTTGTGGTGGGGAATGTGGGACAGTGGGAGAGCATGTCTGCCTAATTTTTGGTCTTTAGCTCTTGGAAATCCTGTGTTTTTTCTTTGGTGTTTTTTAGCCATACCTCGAGCTTCAAATCTTGGTAGTATTTAGACCATAAACTGGATTGTTGTCATAGAGAATCTTGATATAAAGTGTTAACTTACTATTGAAACCATTATGGTATACATGGAGTTTAATCTGTTTCTTTCTTTTGCTTTTTGGCTGCTCCCCTATAGGCGGTATGTAATGAGTATATTAGATAAGCGAGATTTGGCCTTAGTAGCTTAGTGGGCTGGGCTTAGTTTACTTTTATTAATAATGAGTCTGAATAATGTGTATATAAAGGTCATTAGCTTAATTGTAGAGGATATGAGATTACTGATTTGTTTATTGTAGTAAACTAGAGGCTGAGCACTTCGAATGCTCTAGAGACCGGACAGAGTCCATTTCATTTTGTAATTTTCGTTTATCAATTTGACAGAATTACTTCGACTGTTCTTCCTTTTCTCACATCAAGTCATCAATTCTTTCCATTTCAATTCCAATTTCATTTACAATTCTGTAATTGAAACCTAAGAAATTAGTGACAAGTGAATAAACTACTTACAATTGGTATCAAAGTCAAAAATTAGGAACGCCGATCGTGAAACCATCTCTCCTTGTAGCCGCAACACAGTTTCTTCGGCCATTGTTATAGATCTAATTTTTATGGGCAATAGATCGATTGGCTTTGAAATAACTTTCCATACTCGAATGGGGGAAAAAGATTTAAGGGAAATTTTGTCTTTTTCAAGAAAATTGCCCTTTGGGTATCAAATGATATTGTTTAATTTCTTTTTTTTTTTTGCCACCAACCTCTGATGTATGTCTAAATAAAGTCTTTTTTTATTAAAAAAAAATATTTTATAAGATAATAGATTTATTGTCTTCTAAATATAGTGTTTAAATTAGTTAAATTTATGATTGGAACTCGTAATTTTTATCAATTTTTTTGCAGTAGAAATATAAGAGATCGAGGACCATGTTTAGAGGTATGAGTTTACGATGATGATGTTACTTGCCATGTGAAATGAATTACTATAGTTGTTGTTGCTGAATCAGTGAGGGTTGAAATTGCAATATTATATATATAGGTATGAGAATTATGTGGTGGTATGTCATGAGGCTAAAAAGAATATATAAAAGAGAAATATTTGGTTGCACACTTCTATTCTACTTTTATCCTACTTTTGTTTACCTGGACCAATAATATTGTTAAAAAAATCAGGGTCCCTCTACACTATTTTTACTATCTTCACATATATTATTGGTACACGTAGATAAGGGTGACATATGAGTGAGATGTGAGTGTACAACCAAGTATTTCTCACTTTTTTGTTAGTTATTGTCACAAATATATATATATATATAAAAGCCGAGTTCCAACTTAGAGTTGACATAGAATTATGACACGTTTCATAAAAAAAAAAGAAAAAAAAAAAGAATTATGACACATGGTGTGAATTCATAATTTTCTAATTTATTTGAAGGTTTTATGGAATTTTTTTTTTTCGTTTGTATGAGTGTGCACGGGGCGGGGTGAGGCTGGGTAGATTTTCGCCCTTTTTGCCCCTGCCCCAGCCCAGCACCTTTGTGGGTTGATGATTTTCTGCCCACAAAAAGTGCACAAAAATGGAAAAATTCGTGTGGTGCGGGGTGATGCGGGGCAGGGGGTGCAAGTTGAGCAGGATAGGGCGTGTTTTCATGTAAAACCCTCTGAGCATCTCAAATTCTTAGCAACCAAAAAGCAAACACAATATACATATGTAGAAATCAAAAATAAAAACTGAAAAAAGAAGCCACTAACACTAAGGTTTGAAAACAAGAAGGAAAGAAACTAAGGGTTTGGATCTTGGACTTGAGCTACGCCTATCAAGCTCCGAGCTCTCCATGGTTGCCTACTCGCCATTCCGCAAACCCTATAAGGCTAGAAGAACCAGAACTAATTCCTATCACAAATGATGGATGAAAGTTTTTCTCCTACATAGCTTCATGCATCACAGATAGCTCTAAATCCATACTTATCAATGAGACAATAGCATGATGTCAATTATCATACCACACGAAAATCCAGCTTCCATATCCAACTTTAAACTTGATAAATCCGGTCTTTTGAGCTTTTGTTGTTAATTAGTTCCTATTTTGTTCTAAAGATGTAGCAACTATTGTGGGAGGTATGCCGACAACATCCCTGATCATGTTAACCTTGTTTTCAAAAGTTGAATTGACTTTTAAGAATGTCAATAAATAAATTAATAATAAATCCTGTCAGTTTACAGAAAACTTGGTTGAGAGCAAAGGCTTTTGAGATCATATTTGGACATCATGGGGAAAAGGTATCCAGTCCAATCCGAGCCTTACCCCATTTGAAAAACCAGTGAAGTAGCTAAAGTTAATATAGACAACGCTTCCGCAAGGCGAAGGCATTTCAGCGTAGATTTGTTCTTCAAACCTAATCCCATGATACAAGCCCCATTTGTCGTAATCTAGGTTACAATAGAGGAAAAGCCATCTCATGCTTTCTATGGACGTTGTGAATTGTTTTGAGATCAAAATGTATTGTTTAAAAGTGACTAAATTGTATTGGTTCTCTCAATAATTTCTCACTCTTTCTTTTTTATTGGCAGGATGAAATTACTTTTGTCTCATAATGGAGAAGTAGCCGTTGATGGCTGCATCATAATGGCTATTACGGCATTTTGGTGCGACAGCCCCGAAAGCCCACCAACCATATATATGTCTCTTATCAACAACACCAGGTGACAAGTGATAAGCAAGACCAACCCCGAAAACTCTGTCGGAGTGCTTAGATCCTCTCCAATCCTCTCCCGTTTAAATGAATTGGAAAGGATCTGGTTAGTTATATTTTAAGGGCAAAGTTGTTCATAATTTTTTTATAGACAACTTTGTCCTTAATATATAACTAACTGGATTCCCTCTAGATCATTGAATTGGAGAGGATCCTTATCTTTGTACAAGTGTGTTCACAAGAGTCTCTTTTCAACAAATGAAACAAGAAAGAATAAAAAAGTGTGGAAAGTGAGAACGAACGTTGGGACTAATTTCTAAGAAGTGTAGTGCTCGGTTTATTAATTCCTGACAAGCGCAATTCTCAACCCTATGTGACAAGGCGTATGTTATTACCTTTGCATATTATAGATTATACGTGGCTTGGCTTTGACCTGTGTCATAAAGGCCTATATTATCTTTCCAATATGAAAGGGATTCTTCACAGTATGATATAGCCTTACAACTCTGATGCCCAATGTACACAATACACTAGTTTAGGATTGATTTGGAATGAAATATTATATTATTTTGAGAAAAGTACACATAACCCTCTCAAACTACCACTCAATTGTCAATGTACTCCCTAAACTACCAATTGTGTTAATGTCCCATCCTAAACTACCAAAAAATGTCAATGTCCCCTCTAAGACCAATAAAAAGACAAAAATGATCCTAATTTTTTTTGAATAAAACAAAAATGTCCTCATAAATTCAAAAAATTAAAACTAAAACTAAAAAACTTACAAAAAAAAATAATAAAAAACTTTAAAAAAAATTGTTTAAAAAACGAAAAATAAAAAATAAAAAAAAATAAAAAAAAAAAGAACAAATTTTTTATTCTTTTAAAAAAAGCAAACAAAAAATAACAGAAATTTATTTTTTTTTAAAAAAATAAATAAAACAAATGAAAAAAAAGAAAAACCAGTTTTTATTAAATTAAAAAACAAAAAGAACAATTTTTTTAAAGAAAAAAAAACGAAAAAACAAAAAAAAAAAAACTGAATTTTTTTTTTTAAAAAAAATAAAACAAATGAAAAAAAAACCAGTTTTTATTAAATTAAAAAAACGAAAAAGAACAATTTTTTTTAAAAAAAAAAAAAACGAAAAAAAAAACAGAAAATTATTATTTTTTAAATAAAAAACAGTTTTAATTTTTTATTATTTTTTTGGAATAAAATTTTGTTATTTTAATAATTTCTTTTAGTTTTTATTTTATTTTAATAATTTTATGAAGGGCATTTTTGTCATTAAGGGGGCATTGACATTTTTTGGTAGTTTAAGGGGGGACTTTGACACAATTGGTAGTTTGAGGGGTACATTGACAATGAGGTGGTAGTTTGAGGGGGTTATGTGTACTTTTTCCTATTTTTTAAAAAAAAAAAAAAAAAAGAAAAGGGTAATAAAAACTATTACTAGGAAAGATGAGCATGACTTTCAAGAATCCGGTTAATATGCTGTAGTTAAAACTAAAACTACCATCTTCATCCTCTTCTTCCAATTAATTATCATCTATGCCCCCATTGAAAATGATATTTATTTAGAGAGATGTTGCCGGACTTTTATTTGCAGCCATTCGGTTGCTTCTCAAAAACTCAGACAACCATAAAATTTAAATCAAACTCCACCCAAAAATTCCCACAATCCCTCCAAGAAAAAAGAGAAACAACCCAATATCAGTTACCCAATCGAAACACAGGAATCCCAAAATTTATTCTTTACCCATTCAGTTGCTTAACTGAAAAAACAAGAGAACCCAAAGAAAAACCCGCATTCACCCATTTGGCTATTATAAGAAATAGCCCAAGAAAATTTCTAAGCAAAACAACAACAAAAATTCCATCAACCCATTTGGTTCCCTAACCAAAAACAAGAAGAGCAAATCCAAAAAATTTCTCCATCCATTCTCAGCCATCAATAGAGGACCAACCACCAAAAATCACAATTACAATTTGAACTCACAATCAAGAACATCAAATCCTATCACAATACCCATTTTTTGCAAAACAAAGAACGACCAACAATCGAAAATCACAAGAAAAGCCCATAACAATTTGAAACCAGAATAGGGCCGGGGAGGGGAGGTTTCTGTTTTTTTTGGCTTTGTTTGTAGGGCCTTTTGCAGCATCAAAAAGAAAACTAACAAAATGTCTGCTTCTACAATATTTGGTAAAAAAAAAAAGGGACAATGCGCGATTGAGTTAGATTAAGTTTAGTTAAATCTGAACCCTTAAATTGTTTAACAACATATGTGCTTTAACTACAGCACACAAACCGGATCTGACTTTTAATGAGTTGTGATCTGTCTCACTTATATGGGTCTCACCTCATACATTTTGTGTTGTGCAAAAATATTTTTTTCACTTCTAATGACCTATCAAAAAGAAAAGGCTAATCGTGTCATATTTTGAGTTTAGTAGTGTCAGTGTTACATGTTGTAGGTGAGTTTATGTCTAGCGAGTTAGTTGTGGTAGGGGCATACGTATTATGAAAAATACTTGCATGGTATAAAATGTTGTAAAAAAAAAAATGGTAGTATAAATTAATGTCGTTGCTCATAAAAAGAAAAGTAGTTGGTATAAAATATTGTAAATAAATGGGGTTTCGGTATTGGCATGAATTTAAAAAAAAAAAAAAGAAAAAAAAGAAAAAGGGGGCGAAAAAAGAAATTGGGGGAAGGCATTGAAGGCATTTTATGTTATAACTTTTGTATATATTAAATATAACAAATGTGTTACACACATCAATTTTTTTTTTTAAAAGGAAAAAAAAAAAAAAAAAAAAAAAAATCATCGCAAAAGGTCTTACTAAACAAACAGAATGAATCCACTCTAGCCTCCATGCATGTGATTTCGCGAGGAATCCAAGAAAAAGCAAAATAGAAAGCTCCCAAGGCACACTTGCATTATTTAAACAGGAGAGAATACTTCTTTTCTTTTTCTTTTTCTTTTTCTTTATTTATTTATTTTTTTTCTAATTGATTGGAAAAAAGAAGATTACAGGTAATAATTATTTTCATTCCTGATCCGAAAGAAAAAGAAATGAATGATCTAAAAACAAAAAGAAGGTAGGCTCATCAACAACAAACTTAATATAAACTAAAACAAGAGTGAAAACTTGCCTCACTATTTATGAACCTCTCCAACTATCAAAAGTGAATACTGTGCCATCAATAATTTCATACGAATATAATGGATTTACCAAATATAATGGGGTAGGCAAGAGTGTATTTAGTCACTACTTACTAGCGGAAACCACATTGGAGAGCCAGGTTAAAAAGAAATTAAACATTAATTTATATATATATATATATATATATATATATATATCTTTCTCTATTTTAGTTAAATATTTTTTTTTCTTTTTTAATTATTTCTTTGTTCTTGGTAGATGAGAGAAAATATATATATATATATATATAATCTTAACATTTGAAGAGCATTTTTGTCAAAAGCTAAGTTTGAAATAGAGTAAGGATCTTGTTAAATAGTCTTTTTTGCGAGTATTTTTTCAGATTTTTAGAAAAAAAACTAAATTTGAAGAGCTAACTACGAAAGCTATTTATTTTTTATGCTTATATATTCATTTTTCTTCTCTCTTATCTCCTAAGAACAAACAAAGATTTTTTTTTTTTTAATATATATATATAAAATAAGAAAGATGTAGAGAGTTTGAAGTTTAATTCATTTTAAAAGTGGTTCTACAAATATTCTTTTTTTTAAAAAAAAAAAAAAAAAAAAAAAAAAGGGTGGTAATTTTTCTACTCCAATCTTTTGTTTGAAGAACACCGGAAGTGCTTCGTTTCAAAGCCTGCTACGCTAGCTGCTATTCTTCTTGCAAAACTCCGCAAAAACACGACTAGTCGGAATGGAATTCAAAGGCACACGAGATCACACGAATGAACATGGGAAAAATTCGCAATAAATGAGGAATTTATTGCGAAGATCGAAGACTACAAAAAAGCAGTGTAGAGAATGAGGAATTTATTCGTATTGTAATAGAGCTGCAAGATAAGTTGTATGAAGGAGAGAGTTTTCTACTTTGACAGTAGTGGCTAGAAATTTATAGCTCAAGAGAAATAACTGTTATTTTTTTGGGGGACCTTTAGCTATCCTAATCATATTGTTAGGAAAGCGTTCGTTTGAATTCACTGAGGAATTCCAAACAGCTAATGGCATTAGCAGCAAGCTGAAAGTGAAGGTACTTCGTCTATTTAGAAGTGGATGGATGGCACCCGCAGTTGATCATGTGAAGATTAACTAGGATGCAGAGGTAGATAAGGTCGGAGAAAATATTCTTTAAATTAAAAAAAAAAAAAAAAGAAAAAAAAAAGCAAATATACTAGAAAAACTTGGGGAAAACGCTTAATTTTTTTTTTTTTTTTTGAACTTCTATTGTTTTTGAAAAATCATCTCCCAAAGTTATGAAATTTTTAACGGAAAAATACATTTTACCCCCGACACTTGACCAATTTTTCACTTTTGCATCCGATGTTTAAAAAGTGACATGTTTCGAGAAAGTTTATGAAATTTTCAACGTAAACACTTTGTCAATTATTTATGTTTTCTTTAACGAAAATTATTGAAAAGACCTAAGTATTTATCCAGCAATGTTTTTACCTTTTTTTTTTCAATTTTATTTTGTAATTTAAAAGTAATTTTTTAATTTCTTAAAGTTTACCAGCAGGGGCGGAGGCACGTTTTAATTTCATAAGCATGGTCCAGAAAAAATTTGCAAGCTTTGAATTTTTAATTCATTTTATTTTTAGCGTTAAGCATGTATGCCCCCCTCCCCCCCCCAAAAAAAAAAAAAGGAATTCAGCCCCCCTAAAAAAAAAAATTAAAAACCCAACAACAAGTAGCAAATTTTTATTTTTATCTCTATTCTTTTTAAGTCATAAGCAATAGATATTAAACTAGAAAGAAAAAAGAAAAAAAAAATCCACATTAATGCAGCAGATAATATTAATATATATATATATATATAGTCGGTAGATCTTCTCTAACACGCAAAGCCAATGTCAATCAAAGAATTACATTGCACGAGGAAAAAAAAAATCTACTTTACAACAACTCTCACATTTCTCTCCTCAATCTCACACCGTCATCCAACCCCAAGAAAAAAGGAAAATAAAAAAAAAAATACGCAATGCTTGAAAATACCAAGATCCAAGAAGCGAGAAAACTTTTGAGTCTCTGAGAAGAACTGCTTTGGAAACACCACGATTGTCGGCCATCTATCTACCGATCCACGCACTACCAGCAGCAGTCAACACACTATGTGTTATCTGCTCTTACTTCTTTGTTTTGCTTTGAAATTTGTGGCTTTTCTAAAAAAAAAAATCGTAGGTGTAATCTGTGTTTGATTCTGTGATTTCTTTGAGATTGTGTGAGCTTGAAGAGTGAAGACAATGAAAATTGAAGAGAGAACTGGCGTGAGGAGAGGACAAAGGTTTAAGGTTGAAGAGAGAAATTAGAATAGAAAAAAAAAAAAAAAAGAAAAAAAAAAAGTGAAAGGCTGAGCCTAAGGGGTGTCTGCCGCGTCTCACATCTTCAATTACTGAGATATAATATAAATATTTCACAGTTAAACAGTCTAATTAAACTCTTAACCCTAATAAAAGATGTGAGATTATAAATTTTTTAAAATTTAATACACTAAATTGAGAGGTTTAAAACTTTTAAAAAATTGCAAAAAATAGAAAAAAGTTGAAGAAAATTAAGGAAAGTTCCACCAAAATTTAATTTATATTATACAAATCGTGGAGTACAGGGTGATTTGATTATATAATAGCTAGGAATACGCAACATAAAAGAAACAAATTTGTGAAAGATAACATAGTAGACAGCTAAAGGAAACAAGAGGTGAAATTTGAGGTGAAACTTTTGAATATGAATTTGATTTGATTTGGTGTCGAGGCCAAGTGACGTGGAATCATTGGCCCGTTTGGAAACCCCATCCCTACCCCTTTTATTTTTACTTTTTTTTAAAATAAAATAAAATAAAAATACTAACTTCAAAAAATTTTAACTTTTTATAATATATTAATATTAACACCAAATCAACTCAAATTCAGATTCAAAAGTTTCTCTAGAGAAGACTACACGCTCTTCGCATTCATGAATCATCTCGCGCATTCGAGCTATCGCAGAAAAATAGTCTTTAATGGCTGCCTCAGTTAACAGACTCTCAGGGGTCGCAAGCACTCGAAACACTTGGACCAATTGCCCAAACAACTGCGGTTTGTCGACACAGACGTATTTATCATTTTCAGGGAACCGGGTTCTCAATGAAAAAGGGATTTTTAATGACAAAGCTTGACCTACCCTCGTGCGGGCTGATTTCAACGCTTGCCTATCATCAAAATCCACCACACATAAATAGCCCAATACTACACAGAATAAGGACAAGGTAATCCACCGAAAGGTCGACCGACAAAACTCTATCTGCGAATCAGGGGTATAGTAACCCGTATCCTTCACAAGTAGGAGAATATGAGTGGGATCGGAGAAAATGAAGAGGTCAGAAGAAAATGAAGATGGTGGAAGTGGTAGCTGAGGCGTCGCTATTTATAAGGCTGCAGGCGGGGTGTGGGTTGCTACTTGCTTTTGGCAAAGAAGAAAACACAAAAAATGATTTGTTTACTTCTCTCTCATTTTCTTTTTCCTTTTAAAAATTACTTTTAAAAATTTGTAGTGCCCATCTTATCTCATATATAAACTTCACAAATGTAATAGTGATTTTAAAAAATTAAAAAAAAAATAAAAAATAAAAAATGTGCAACATGTCTCAATCGAATCTACTATAGTTCAAAGGATAGAAGGGAGCCGAATACTACAGAAAAATTGTTAAAACAAAAGTGAAATGATAATTTCTTTTTTCAAGGAACTGGCAGGATCCTTTTTGGTTCAAATTTTTTATTCATAGATAAATGCTAAAATAATAATGTAAGTGCTAAAAATGTGACACGCTGAATAAAAAAGAAAAATCTTATATGTACTGAAATTTTTATAAACAAAATCTTATTAAGATGATGTGAGTTTTATTTATTAATACTCATAATGTTTTTTTATTAATTATTTTGATTATTTTAAACAAATAAACCCTATATTAATTAATAAGACTCTCCTTTTAAAAGTTTAATTACACACAACTTTTCAGTTAATTAAAAAAAAAAAAAAAAAAAAAAAAAAGTAAAAGTGATTCAGCTACTTTTCCTTTTTCCTTTTTCCTGTTCACTTTAGCGTGTCGCGGAGCATTCAGTCAAAACATGAACAAAGAAATGTAACTGTGATTGTGAAGTAGCTGAAAATAAAGAAATGTGACACGGCAATATTCTTCTCCTGCCTTTATCCTCTCAATAAAGTACATTGCCGTGTCAGTGGTGTCACATCTCTCCTTTCTTTATTCAGCTCCTTTTCCTTTTCCCTATGCACTATAGCGTGTCACGAGCATTCAATCAATCAAAAGATGAATGCGTCAAATATTTATTGATTGTTTTTTTTTAAAAAAAAAATATTAACAAAATAAATGAAAAATAAATGGAAAAAATGAAAAATAGCATTTTTCATAATATAAGAAAACAGAAGTGAACGTAAATAATTAAGAAAAATGCTAAAGTATAAAATTTTTTTACTAAAAAATAGTTACCAAAATGATGTAAAACTTACTAAATTAAGAGGATCAAAACAATTCATCAAAATAAATGTTACCAATATTATTGAATATGATCTACATTATTTTAGCACCTATATCTTAATAAAAAATTTGAACAAAAATTGATCCAATTCATTGAAAAAGAAATTATCATTTCACTTTTGTTTTAACAATAAACCTTCAAGGTTATGGTATGGCTATGCCTTCATCTTTCATTACCATCTTCATCATCTTCTTCCAATTAATTATCATCTATGCCCTCATTGAAAATGATATTTATTTAGAGAGATGTTGCCGGATTTTTATTTTCAGCCATTCAGTTGCTTCTCAAAAATTTAGACAAGTACAACCATAAAATTTAAATCAAACTCCACCCAAAAATTCCCACAATCCCTCCGAGAAAAAAGAGAAACAACCCAATATCAGTTGCCCAACCAAAACATAGAGGAATCCCAAAAAATTTTCTTTACTCATTCAGTTGCTCGATCAACCGAAAAACAAGAGAACTGTTATAAGCTTAGTTGATAGAACTGAGAATTTAGGAAATACTTAGATAGTTGACACTTCGAGGGGTCAAGGCCTCCTCCTGTTTTAACTTGGATAAATTTCTAATACTTTCATTCATGAATGGAACTAGTTTAAATACAAGAAGTTAGAACTGAAAACAACCATTATCTGGTCGTGCATGCCTATTGCAACGCACCACTAACAAGCTGCTCTACATGCAACAACTAAGTTCCTACATCTGTGGAGAAGTGGACTATTTTTAAGAAAAGATAATAATGCACGACATACTACTAACTCCTACTAAGTAGTCGGCCACTAACAGCACAATCAACAAAACTACTAACACGTGTAAAATCAGTAACATGGACAATCGCCAGCTATCTTTCCCTTGCCTTCCTATCCACGTGAGTTTTCTGCACATGTCCCATGAAAGCTGAGACACTATCACACTAACTTGCTAGGACTTCGAGGCAACTAGACATCTAGGCTCATAACAAGAACCCAAAGAAAAATCCGCATTCACCCATTTGGCCATTATAAGAAATAGCCCAAGAAAATATCTAAGCAAAACAATAACAAAAATCCATTCAGTCCATTTAGTTCCCTAACCGAAAACAAGAAGAGAAAATCCAAAAAATTTCTCCACCCATTCTCAGCCAACAATAGAGGACCAACCACCGAAAATCACAATTACAACTTACAACAATTTGAACCCACAATCAACAACTTCAAATCCTATCACAATACCCATTTTTCTGCAAAACAAAGAAACAACAATCGAAAATCACAAGAAAAGCCCATAACAATTTGAACCCAGAATACGGCCGGGGAGGGGAGGTTTCTGTTTTTTTTTGGCTTTGTTCATAGGGCCTTCAGCGGCGTCAAAAAGAAAACTAACAAAACATCTGCTTTTACAATATTTGGTAAAAAAAAGAAAAACGATAACGTTTGAGTTAGATTAAGTTTAGTTAAATCTGAACCCTTAAATTTTTTAACAACAGATTTACTTTTACTACAGCACACAAGCCGGATCCGACTTTTTATAGCCTATCAAAAAGAAGAGGTTAATGGTGTCATAATTTGAGCTTAGTAGTGTCAGTGTCACATGATGTGGGTGAGTTTATGTCTAGTGATGTAATACCCGGAAAAATACTACGCTTAGGATGATAATGCATAAATAAAAATATGTGCATATGCATGCATAGGTGTAAGGCTTAATAGTTATTATTGCTAGTTTAAATAGGATTGTGTTTATATACATATAAGTATAAAAATCGTATTAGTAAAGAAATTACTAACAAAAGTCGATCGAGCGACTTAAAATTTACTGAAAAATAAGATCGATCGAGCGACTTTATGGTTGATCGAGCGATTCTGAGTCAAATTCGATCGAACGACTTAATTATCTAGTGCGATGCAGTTTACGTGTAAACATCAATAGACAGTTTTCAACCTTTAATTCTTGAACCCACACCATGTTCTCGGTTCCAGATGATCTTATCCTCTTCTAGTTAGTTTAGTTAGCCTAGTTAGCCCAATTTAGTTCAATGCCAACTAGATTTTCATAGATATCTAGTAATTATTACCCAAAGATATGAAAATCATATTCTAGAAGATACAGGAGATTTGGTTAATATTTTTTCAAGTTGAGATGTCTTAAATCTGTCCATTGAGAACCCCAATTGCTGGTTTGATCTCAGCCATTTCAGGGTTATTATATATAGCATGTATGGGTCATCAAAATCATCAAACTCTCTCCCTATATCTCTCACGTAAACCTGTTGTCCCTCTTTTCTTTTAGTGCAGAAACTCTAAGCTTGAAAATCTCTTTGTTTCACCGTGTTTTCAAGTACCTTGTAATCCAAAACGAAGCCTTAATTACTCTCTTTTCATCACCAAATCAATAGGAACTAAGTTAAAATCAACCTCTGTTTCTTTAGACCAAAAACATAGCATCTATTGGTGGATATGTAAACATCTACTAGTAAGTATCTTCTCCCTTAAACTCCTCAGAGAATAAATAGTTCTTCTGCTGTTTTTTAAACCATGATTTATTTCTCCATTGATGAAGTAATGAATATGTACTTATATATGTGTGTTTGTGTGTGAGTTTGCTAACTTATGTCATGTATATGGTTAAGATGTTTGTGTATTGAGGAAAAAGGATGCAAAATATGAGTTGTGAAATGTAAGTGTACTTTGTGTGGGTGTGAATGCATGCTGTAAAAAGAGAAAAATAAAAAATAAAAAATAAAGAAAGAAAGAAATGAGTTTATATGAGTGAGTGTTAAGGATATGTGTTTTGGTGTGAGCTTCACTATAAAGGACTTGTATGTGTGTGCGTGTGCGTGTGTGTGTGCTTTATTAGGTGACACTTGTATTCTAGTTTTAAACTTAAATGTCTACCAAGTATATGTCAAAAGGTATTCTTAGAGGAAGATATGTTTAATGAAAAAATGGTAACTTTAGTCACGATGACTAACTATTTTTAATTGTAATAGATGTTGTCAAGATTATGTCCAATTTATATTTTATGCCGCCCATCTTCTTAGATAAAATATTTGTATGAGATAAATAAGTATAAGGATATATTTATTATATTTAAATCTGTAGCCGTTGCAATTTTTGGAAAAATAGGTATAACAATAATAATAAATATTTTCATAGTGCTTTTATTAATCTATTATTATTACATGATTGTAATTACGCAGTTCTAAAGGAAAAAACTTTTGGAGTAGAAATAGTAAATATCTCTATACTTACTAAGGACGAAGATGGTTGATTTTTCCTATAATATTATGTTTACTGTTTTATTTATTTGTTTGCGCATGTGATTTAGCATATTTTTATTATTTTAATAATCTGTTTAATAACAAGCTGTGGATCTAGATCCACAGTGGTACATGACGATTCACTGGTTGCCCAGGTATAATGAATGTAGAAGTACCGAAAAGAAAATAATAAATACAAAAACCGGTGTACTTAGGTCACCAGGGAAGACCCAGATTTCCAAGAGCCTAGGCTCCCAAAGAATATAATTAAAACTTAAGTGAGGAAGCCCAGGCTTCAAATAAGACGATAACCGTGCCCAGACCAACAGAGGAGTGGAAAAAGGGAAATACCTAAAACTCTGCATTTAAAACTGTTATATAATTGCTTTGTGATTATGTTTATATTCCATTTATGTTTATGATTCGCGACCATAGATCATATATTGTGTATACATGTGATTATAAGACCATTGCATTATGTTGCATTTATTAAATAAATCAGCACTCATATTATTATGGAAAACAGTGGACTCACTTTAGTATTTTGTGTTGTTGTTTTCTCTTTGTATTATGTGTTAAATCAGGTTATGAAGAAGAAGAATATCATGACTATTCAGAAACTTAGATGGATCCTAATACTAGCATTTGAGGCTAGACTGCCTCTCTTTTTGAGAACCACTATGATGTAGTTCATTAACCTAGTTTTAGAAAACAATATTTTATATTTTTGCTGTATTGACTGATCTCTAGTTATCTTGGCTTGTATAATTATATGTGCCCCGAAAGGCATAGCTACTATTTTTTGTATGACTATGATGACTTACTTTATATCTATTTTGAGGTATATCAATAGAAGCTTTGAAGTGTTATTAAATTTTCAAGTTTGTATTATAATCTTATATTCTATTGTTAATATTAACTCTGATGAGATAGTAATGTCACGTGAAAATTCAAAAATTTTCACTGACGCTTTTTGTAAAAACGGAGCGTTACAAGTGAGTCAGTTGTGGTGGGGGCATATGTACTATGAAAAATACTTGCATGGTATAAAATGTTGTAAAAAAAATGGTAGTATAAAATGTTGCTCATAAAAAGAAAAGTAGTTGGTATAAAATATTGTAATAAATGGGGTTTCGATATTGACATGAATTGGAAAAGAAAAAAAAAAATGTGTTACACACATCAATCATTTTTTATTATTATTATTATTTTAAAAAAAAAAAAATCATCACAAATGGTTTTGCTAAACAAGACAGAATAATGTAGAGAGTTTGATGTTTAATTCATTTTAAAAGCGGTTCTACAAATATTCTTTCTTTCTTTTTTTTTTTTTAAAAAAAAAAAAAAACAAAGGAATTCTTCTACTCAAAATCTTTTGTTTGAAGAGCTCCGGAATTGAAGTGCTTTAAAGAACTTCGTTTCAAAGCCTGCTGGGCTGCAAATCTTCTTACAAAAAAAAAAAAGAAAAAGTACGACCAATCGAGAATCCTCCGCAAATGCACGACTAGATCACACAAACGAAAATGGGAAAAATTCGCAATAAATCAAAGCAAGAACAGCTAAAAGGGCAACGGGTATCACATGCACTCAAAACCAAACAAATTTGATCAAGAAAAAAGTGGTATATGACCCCGTTTGTCCTATCTGTGGAAATCACGGGGCACATCTATATATGGAGTTGTCCGTCAGCCAAAGATGCCTTGGAGTATATATGTGTGGAAGAAGACTACAAAAAAGCAGCGTAGAGAATGAGAAATTTATTCGTATTGTAATTATAGAGCTGCAAGATAAGTTGTATGAAGGAGAGTTTTCTACTTTGACAGTAGTGGCTAGAAATTTATAGCTCAAGAGAAATAACTGTTATTTTTTGGGGGGACCTTTAGCTATCCTAATCATATTGTTAGGAAAGCGTTCGTTTGAATTCACTGAGGAATTCCAAACTGCTAATGCTTGGCAGCAAGCTGAAAGTGATGGTGCTTCGTCTATTCAAAATATGTGGATGGTGCCCGCAGTTGGTAATGCGAAAGTTAATTAGAATGTAGCAGTGAGTAGGGCCAGAGCAAATATTCTTTAAATTTGACATCTATGAAAGCTTTGCGTAATTAAATTTTAAAAAAAATAAAAAATAAAAAATGAAGAAGAAGAAAAGGCAAATATACTAGAAAAACTTGGGGAAAACACTTAGTCTTTTATTTTACCCTCCAAACTTTGACCAATTTTTCACTTTTGCGTATAATGTTTAAAAAGTGGTAATGTTCCAAAAAAGTTACTGAAATTTTCAATGTAAACACTTATTTAATTATTTTTGTCTTCTTTAAAAGAAATTATTGAAAAGACCTAAGTATTTATTCAGCTATGTTTTCATTCTTTTTTTAAAAAAAAAAAATTAAATTGTGCTTTAAAAGTAATATTTTCAGAAAAGTATACATAACCTCCTCAAACTACCACTCAATTGTCAATGTACCCCACAAACTATCAATTGTGTCAATGTCCCTCCCTAAACTACCAAAAAATGTCAATGTTCCCACTAAGACCAACAAAAAGATAAAAATGACCTTAATTTTTTTTTTTTTTGAGTAAGACAAAAATGTCCTCATAAATTAAAAAAATTGAAACTAAAGCTAAAAAAAAAAAAAAAAAAAAAACTATATATATTAAAAAAAAAAAAAAGCAAACAAAAAATAACTGATTTTTTTTTTAAAAAAAAATAAAACAAATGAAAAAAAGAAAAAGAAAAACCAGTTTTTATTAAATTAAAAAACGAAAAAAGAACAATATTTTTTAAAGAAAAAAAAAACGAAAAAACAAAAAATAAGTGAAATTTATTTATTTATTTTAAAAAATAAAACAAATTAAAAAAAAGTTTTTATTAAAATAAAAAAAAAAAACGAAAAAATAACAATTTTTTTTAAAAGAAAAAAAACTGTCAATTATTTTAAAAAATAAAAATAAAAAATAAAAAAATGTTTTAAATTTTTTTATTATTTTTTGGAATAAATTTTTGTTATTTTATATTTTTTAATAATTTTTTTTTAGTTTTATTTTATTTTAATAATTTTATAAAGAACATTTTTGTCATTAGAGAGGGATATTGACATTTTTTTTGCTGAATCCGGCTTTTATGCTGTACTAAAAAGTATAGCATATCTCCTGTGTTTTATTTAACGGCTGGGATTCGTATGGAAAACATTTGAGTTTAAAAAGAAAACTCCCGTGACTTCTCCCTTAAAGTACTTCTGTTCTTTCTTTTTTCTTTTTTCTTTTTTTTTTTTCTCTCTCTCTCTCTCATAGTCTCTCTCTCTGAGAACAGCTCGCTGCGAAAACGCCTCTGCTTAGAAATGGATCCGAAAGGCAGGCGCAGATCTATGAACGCAGACTGAAACGCTTGTGATTTACTGTTCCTAAGCAACAAAATGATGTTGTGTATTCTAAATTTTGCAAATGTGATGAGCAGCTGTGGCATGGAAGGGGTTCATTACAAAAGACATGGGATTCTTTAACACTGCCGGTGCTGCAAAGCACCAGGCATTTTCCTTTCGGTCAGGTTCCGACCTCTCCATGCTGTACAGATGCTTGTTAAACGCCTTCCAGGTCGCCCTCTACGCTCAATCGAACTGTCAGTTCTACCGTGAATGTGACATTATGGGCACCATCGACTTCATTTTTGGCAATGTAGCGGTGGTCCTCCAAAGCTGCAACATCCAGCCTAGGCAACCCCTACCCAACCAGTTCAACACCATCACAGCTCAGGGCAAAAAGGATCCCAACCAGAACATGGGTGTTTCCATCCAAAAATCATCTTTCTCCTCTCTTGACAACGTTACAACTCCGACGTACCTTGGTAGGCCTTGGAAAGAATACTCCACCACAGTAATTATGCAGTCTGATATCGGGTCGTTCTTGAATCCGTTGGGCTGGATAGAATGGGTCGCCAATGTCGAGCCACCTAAGACCATATTCTATGCCAAGTACCAAAATACAGGGGCCGGAGCAACTGTAGACCAACGGGTTCAATGGGAGAATGGGATGCCTGCCGAGATGTCTAGGATCTTTTGGCAAAATTGACGGCTCCAGTTCTGAGTAGAGAGGGCGGATCCATTTCTTGGTAGATGAGTTTTCACAGAGGGCTTTTCCAGGAGAGAGAAAAAAGAAAAGAAAAAAAGAAAAAGAAAAAGAACAGAAGTCGTACTTTAACGGAGAAGTTTTTGGACGAAAAAAAAAAAAGAAAAAAAAAGGGCAGTTTGCATCCCAGCCATAGAAAAAATCACAGAAGATATGCGATACTTTTTAGTACGGAATAGAAGTTGGATTCTTTTTTGGTAATTTAGGGTGGGACATTGATACAATTAGTAGTTTAGGATGTACATTAACAATGATGTGGTAGTTTGAGAGAGTTATGTGTACTTTTCTCTAAAATTTTTTATTTCATAAAATTTACTAGGATATAATATAATCATTTCAAATTTAAACAGTCTAATTTAACCCCAACCCTAATGAGAGGGGTGAGATTATAAATTTTTTAAAATTTGATACATTAAATTGAGAGGTTAAAAACTCTTAAAAATTACAGAAAATGGAAAAAAGTCGAAGAAAATTAAGGAAAGTTTCACCAAAATTTAATTTATATTATACAAATCGTGGAGTACAAGGTGACTATATCACGAGACTTGCTACATAGGGGACGCTCATCCTTCTCCTGTGAGCATTTTATTATAAAAAAATAATTTTTTATTAAAAAGTTGGCTTTGATGTCCCATCAAAGCCAACTTTTTTAATAAAAATTTATTTTTTATTATATATGGGTGATGGGGACGGATGAGTGTCCCATCAAAGCCAACTTTTTAATAAAAAATTATTTTTTTATTATATATGGGTGATGGGGGACGGATGAGTGTCCCCCATCCAGCATTTCCCCTATATCACATCTAGGAATACGCAACATAAGAGAAACAAACTTGTGAAAGATAACAAAGTAGACAGCTAAAGCAAATAAGAGGTGAAATTTGAGGTGAAACTTTTGAATATGACTTTGATTTGATTTGGTGTCGAGGCCAAGTGACATGGAATCATTGGCCCGTCTAGAAACCCCATCTCTACCCCTTTTATTTATACTTTTTTTAAAAAAATAAAATAAAATAAAAATACTAACTTCAAAACAATTCAAACTTTTTATAATATATTAACAACGATCATTCAGATGTATCAATCCCACCAAATCGGAAATTCATGTTCAAAAGTTTCTCTACAGAAGACTACACGGTCTTCGGTTTCTTGAATCATCTCGCGCATTCGAACTATCGCAGAAAAATAGTCTTTAATGGCTGCCTCAGTTAACAGACTGTCAGGGATCGCAAGCACTCGTAACACCTGGACCAATTGCCCCAACAACTGCGGTTTGTCGACACAAACGTACTGACCATCTAAAGGGAACCGGGTGTTTGATGAAAAAGGGATGTCTGATGACAAAGCTTGAAATAGATCCTTGCGAGCTGCTTTCAACGTCTGCTTCTCATCAAAATCCACCATACATAAATCGCGTAATACTTTACAGAATGAGGTCAAGCTAATCCACCGAAAGGACCGACAAAACTCTATCTGCAAATTAGGGGAATAGCTACCCATATCCTTCACAAGTAGGAGAATATGAGTGGGAGAAAATGAAGAAGTCGGAAGAAAATGAAGATGATGGAAGTGGTAGCTGAGGCGTCGCTATTTATAAGGCTGCAGGCGGGGTGTGGGTTGCTACTTGCTTGGCAAAAAAGAAAACACAAAATGATTCATTTACTTCTTTTTCGTCTCTCATATTTTTTACTTTTAAAAATTACTTTTGAATTTGTGGAGCCCATCTTATCTCATATATAAACCTTATAGATTTAATGATAATTTTAAAAAATTAAAAGAGACAAAAAATAATAAAATAAATAAAAAATAAAAAATGTGTAGCACGTCTCAATCCGATCCCCCGGTTTCAAAGGACCGGAGAGAGCCGGATACTTCAATAAAATTGTTAAAACAAAAGTGATATGATAATTTCTTTTTCAAGGAATCTGGCCGGATCCTTTTTTGTTTAAATTTTTTATTCAGAGGTAGGTGCTAAAAATGTGACACGTTGAATAAATTAGAAAAATGTTATATGTATTTAAACTTTTATAAAAAAGAATTTACTAAAATGATATGAAACTTATTCATTGATATTCGTAACTTTTTTTTATTAATTATTTTGTTAATCTTTAATAAATAAGTTTTATATGAGTTAGTGATACTTTTCTTATAAAAGTTGAAGTATATATACCATTTTTTTTAATTTATTTTAAAGAAAAAGAAAAAGAAAAGAAAAAAAATATATTTTAGCCCCTCAAACTACTATTCTTTTTCCGGATGGCCCTCCAGACTACTAATGCTTAGATTCTAGTCCCCAAACTATCACTTTCTTATTTTTTGGCCCCATCCGTCTATTTATGCCGTCAATTCTAACAGAAATTGGCCAAAAACTCGAAAATACCCCTCCTTTAACCGTGAGAATTTCAAAATGTAGGAGAGGTATTTTCGGGATTCTGTTTAGAATTGACGGCATAAATGGACGGATTAGGCCAAAAAATTAGAAAATAGTAATTTGGGAGGTCAAAATCTAAGTAATGGTAGTTTAGAGAGTCACCTGAAAAAACTATGATAGTTTGAAAAGTTAAAATATATTTAACCCAAAAGAAAAAGAAGAAGAAGAAAGAGAGAAGAAGAAGAAAAAAGAAAAAGAAAAAGAAAAAGAAGAAGAGGTGATTCAGCTACTTTTCCTTTTTCCTGTTCACTTTAGCGTGTCGGGGGGGAGCATTCAGTGAAAAGATGAACAAAGAAATGTAGCTGTAATTCTAAAGTAGCTGAATAAAGAAATGTGACACGGCAATATTCTTCTCCTTTCTTTATCCTCTCAATAAAGAACATTGCCGTATCAGTGGTGTCACATTTCTCCTTTCTTTATTTCAGCCACTTTTCCTTTTTCCTATGCACTTTAGCGTGTCACGGCTCACGAGCATTCAATCAATCAAAAGATGAATGCGACAAAAGTTATTATTAAATTTGTACTACTCATATGTGCGTCTTAAAATATTTATTGATTGATTTTTTTTTAAAAAAAAAAATATTAACGAAAAAGATGAGAAATAAATAGAAACATGAAAAATAGCATTTTTCATAATATAAGAAAACAGAAGTGACCTTAAATAATTAAGAAAAATGCTAGAGCATAAATTTTTTTTACTAAGAGAAAGTTACCAAAATAATGTAAAACTTTTTAAATTAAGAGGATCAAAACAATTCATCAAAATAAATGTTACGGATATTATTGAATATGATCTACATTATTTTAGCACCTATATCTTAAAAAAAAAAATTGGATGAAAAATAATCGAGCTCCTTGATAAAGAAATTATCATTTCACTTTTGTTTTAACAATTTTACTCTTCTTTTGAACTATCCAGCTCCCTCCTGTCCTTTGAATCGGAGAGGATTCAATTCAGACATGTTATACATTCTCCATTTGTTATTATTATTATTTTATTTTTTAATATTTTAAAATCACCATTAAATTTGTGAGGTTCATATGTGAGATAAAATAGGCTTCACAAATTCAATTGTGGTTTTTAAAAGTGAAAAAAAAAAATTGAGACGAAAGAGAATTAACACTACGAAAAAAATAAAAATAAAAACTACATTTTATGTTATTTTTTAAAGCCATTTTAGGCTATATAAATGACACTAAACAGTTAGTGTCGTTTAGTTAGTTAATATCACTTCTCAAACAACATTAAAGTGGTGGTTTTAAATTTATTTCCTGTCGCTTGGAACACAAACGACATTAATAATTTATGTCGTTTGAGGAAAATTAGCATAATTAAATTTAATCCCACTTACTGTTCAAACGGCATAAAATTTATGTTATTTGAACAATAAGCAGCATTAAATTTAATGCCATTTTCAACGGTAAGCGATATTAAATTTTATATCGTTTGAGTAGTAAACGACATTATTAATAATATATTTTTTCTAGCTTCTGCCATTTTTTTTTCTAGGCTAATTAAAATATCTGATTGGCTGATTCACAAATAATGTACTCACAACCATCATGATATACAAATATTAAGTAACATATATTACTTAATTACTAATATCTACACTTTAATTTTCATAACTCATTTTTAGTAATATATAAGAGACATGAGTGAGCTAATGAGTCGGACTAACGAGCTGGGCGAATGATCCGGTCGACCTTTAAACTAACTGAGTTCATGAGCCCCTATCGAGTTTTGTCGAGTAAGTCGGATATGTATCATTTACAGATCGAGCAAGGTTGTCGAACGAACTGGTTTATTTACATCCTTACATACTAAAAAAAATACTTGCATTGTATAAAATGTTGTAAGAAAAAAAAGGGTAGTATAAAATGTTGCTCATAAAAAGTAAAATAGTTGGCATAAAATATTGTAATAAATGGGGTTTCGATATTGACATGAATTTTTTTTTATTTATTTAAAAAAATGCAAATGAAAGAAATTTTGAGTGAAGGCATTATTTTATGCTATAACTTTTGTATATATTAATTATAACAAATGTGTTACACACATCAATCATTTTTTTATTATTATTTTTTTAAAAAAAAAAAAAATCATCCCAAAAGGTTTTGCCAAACAAGACAGAATGAATCGACTTTAGCCTCCATGCATGTGATTTCAAGAGGAATCCAAGAAAAATCAAAATAGAAAACTCACAAGTCACGGCATTATTTAACAAGGAGAGAAGACTTGCATCACCACCAATATATGGACCTCTAAAACTATCAAAAGTCAAAACTGTGCCATCAATAATTTCATACAAATATAATGGATTTACCAAATATAATGGATTAGGCAATAGTGTATTTAGTTACTACTTATTAGAGGTAACCACATTGGAGAGCCAGGTTAAAAAGAAATTAAACATTAACTTTTTAAAAAAATATATATCTTTCTCTATTTTAGCTAAATATATATATATTTTTTCTTTTTTAATTATTTCTTTGTTCCTAGTAGATGAGAGAAAAAAAAAATAAAAAATAAAAAATATGTAAGTTTAAAAAACTAAATAACTTACACTTTTTGGATCTTAATATTTGAAGAGCATTTTTGTCAAAAGCTAAGTTTGAAATAGAGTAAGGAGCTTGTTAAATAGTCTTTTTTTTTGCTTAAATAGTCTCTCTTATCTACTAAGAACAAACAAATACTTTTTTTTTTAATATATATATATATATATATATATAAAAGAGTAAAATAAGAAAGATGTAGAGATTTATATATATATAAAAGGAAAAATACACATAATCCGCTCAATCTACCACTCAATTGTCAAAGTACCTCCTAAACTACCAATTGTGTCAATGTTTCCCCCTAAACTACCAAAAAATGTCAATGTCCTTTCTAAGACCAACAAAAAGATAAAAATGACCATAATTTTTTTTGAATAAGATAAAAATGTTCTCATAAATTTAAAAAACTAAAACTAAAACTAAAAAACTTAAAAAATAAATAAAAAACTAAATAAAAATTATTTTTAAAAAACTAAATAAAAAACGAAAAAAAAAATAAAAAAAAAAAGACGAATTTTTTTTTTTATTTATTTATTTTTTACAAAAAAGAAACAAAAAATAACTGATTTTTTTTTCTTTAAAAAAAACAAATGGAAAAAAAAAAAAAAAAAAAAAAAACCTAGTTTTTATTAAATTAAAAAAACGAAAAAGAACAATTTTTTTAAAGGAAAAAAAAAACAAAAAAACAAAAAATAACTGAAATTTATTTTTAAAAAAATGATGAAAAAAAACAGTTTTTATTAAATTAAAAAAAAAAGGAAAAAGAACAATTTTTTTTAAAAGACAAAAAAAACCAAAAAAAAAAACTGAAAATTATTATTTTTAAAAAATAAAAAACAGTTTTTATTTATTTATTTTTTTTTGAAATAAATTTTTGTTATTTTTTTTAGTTTTTATTTTATTTTAATAATTTTATGAAAGGCATTTTTGTCATCAGGGGGACATTGACATTTTTTGGTAGTTTAAAGGAAGATATTGACACAATTGGTAATTTGAGAGGTACATTGACAATGAAATAGTAGTTTGAGGGGGTTAGAGCATCCCCATTAGATGATATAAACTTCAATCTATTATAGATGAGTAAAAGCCACTTTTGCTAGTTTAGATAATGAGTTTTAAAAAATGTCATATATCCGATTATTTATTCTTAACTCTACTTCAATTAAGTATTAATTTTTACTCTTATTTTTTTTTTTTCTCTTTCCTACTTTTTATCATTTTATTCTACCAATCAAATCACTATCCTTCACCAAGCGTGCTTTCTAACTGAACCAACATTGCCAACATTGTGATTTCAAAAAAAAAAAAACTGAACCAACGGTCCAACATTGCCATTATTTTTTATCAAGAAAAAAAAAACCTGCCCTTATTTATCCTTAAGCTGCCACGTGTCCTACCAAGAGCCACTCCACCCTTATCTTCTTTCGACTTCTAGAACTCCTCTCTTCACTCTGCACGAAACCATTCTTCCCATTCTTTCTTTTTTGGATTAATATTCTCTCTATCTCTCTTCCTTCATCTTCAAGCTTCTAACTTTACAGAAATTGCCATGACACACCACCTCCTCCACCCTCCTCTCTCTCCTCCCACCTCTAGCTCCCTCACGCCCATTTCCTCTCATCTCCCATTTCAATCGCCTCCAGACCCAACTCTTCGAAGCCGTCGCCCACTAAAGAAGAGGAAGAAGAGGAAAGAAGAAGAAAAAGGCGGGAGGAAGAAGAAAAAGGCGGGTGGTGAGCGTGAGACAGAGAGACGCAGAGATCATCTTTTTTGCCAGTGAAAATACAATAAAAAAAAAAAAAAAGAAAGATGTATGAACAGTGCAACGCCACATGTAGCGTTGCACTGTTCACAAATCTCCATCAACGCCGGTTTATGTTTAGGATAGAGAAGCCGATGGAGTGGGCTTTTTATGCTTTTGTTATCTATTATACATTTACAGTGAGTTTTACATAACCCACTGTGAATGCTCTTATATAGGGCTATAAACGAGCCGGTCCGAGCCGAGTTTCGGCAATCCCGGACCGGCTCATTTTAAGGAAAATTTAAACGAGTCGATCCCGAGCTCGAGCCGGGCTTAAGGATCTTTGTCCGGGATCGACTCGTTGGGGTATTACCCCAACTCGGGACTGAGCTCGGGACTGTTAAGTAAGCCCTCACGAGTTGATCCGAGTGCTCGACTCGCTCGAGTCAACTCGAGCTCGGATCAAACCCAGAAAAGTTGTTTCAAGTTCGATCCGATCCCGAGCCCGAGCTTCGGGTTTAGGGCTCGGCCTGTCGAGCCCTAATTGGGTAGCTCGGCCCAATTAGGGCTCGTTAGTTCAATAATTTTAAAAAAAAAAAAAAAAAAAACAGAACCATAAATAAACAAATTTGAAATTTGAAGTCTGCAATTTACAGTTCAAAAAACTACATACATGAATCAAGATTCATCTAAAGCTAATAAGCTATGAATCAAAAAAATCAACAAGTTGCTTTTACCTGCAACTTAAATTACAATTTTACAAATTAAAACATACAAACTACAAAGAGATCAGATTTACATAGTTTGAAACAGATCAAATTTTACCCAAATACATAGAGATCAAAATTAAAAAGACTACAAGTCTACAACTTCTAGAAGACAACTTAAATTACAGCACAACTGCAGCCTGCAAAATGTTAAGAACAATCTGAGTTGCCACTTGCCAAATGCCGCAGGTCCACAGCTCAGAGGAATCACAGGATCACACTGAACTAAGACAAAAAAAAAATTGTTAAACTATTTTTACTCCCTTGCACATTTAATCAAAGTTTTGTTTACCTTGATAAACATGTCAAGGGAGATTTATCATTTAAGATTTGTCTAGACAGACTATACATAGTTACATACCAACTGCAACTTCTCTATCTCCAACAGAAAAGGTATAAAAAACAAAGAGTTCAAATTTACAAAGAGATCAGGTTTATATGAAGATTGAGTAATTCTCATTCGAGTGAAGGATTAAAAGACAACATAAATTATGACATATTAACAATTTGAAAATGAATAGTTAAAAACAATCTGAGTTGCCACTGCCAAATTTTCCACAAAACCACACTGCACTAAGACATTCTTGGGATAAAATAAATTGCATAACAGATATCAGATTCTCACATTTCAATCTTATCATTAGTGCATAGCTTAGGTCATTTGGTAATGTGACTTGCATGCAAGAGACTCCCACTTACCTCATATGCTTGTGATTCTCTTGAATTGCAAGCATAAGAGGCAAATGGAAGTCTCTTGGCATAAAAGTCCCAAGCAAAGCAATAGACATGGCATACAAGTCCCAAGCAAAACACCATAGATTACATATTTCTAACTTAGCAAAGCCTAACAAAGAACATGGCAGATTGTGTTTTATTAACTAAAAAATAAACATGGCAGAATATGGAATATTACAGATGAACGAAATTTTCAAAAGCCAAAGAAAAGCTTAATTTTTTAAAGAACTCAGTGACTCAAACAAATCCCAGAACCAGAATAATAGATTACAAATTTCTAACTAAGCAGATCATAATTTTTTAAAGAATTCAGTTACTCAAACAAAGCCCAGCAATCAGCATAATAGATGAGAGATTTCTAACTAAGCAGATCATAACCGTTTATAAAGAACTCAGATACTCAAACAAAGAGTGATGTTCACCACTTCACCCAAATGGCCAAAATACAAAGAGATCAGATTCACAATGCCACGTGTGACTTGTCAAATGCCACTCCTTACAAGACCACACTGGACTAAACAAAAAGAATTGTTAAAAATTTTCACTCCCTTGCATATTTAATCAAAGTTCTTTTAACCTTGATAACATGTCAAGAGAGATTTATCATTTAAGATTTGTCTAGACAGACTATACATAACAATTAAGAGTTAAGACATACCTCATGACAGATTGTCCAGCAAGGCAGCAACAGATTGTCCAGCAGGAAGCAACAGATTGTCCAGCAGGAAGTAATTCAAGTTTTAAACAGTTCAAGTTTAAACAGATTGTCCAGCAGTTCATATTACATACTTAACAAAAAGAATTGATAAACATGTCAAGGGAGATTTATCATTTAAGATTTGTCTAGACAGACTATACATATCATTATATCAATTAAGAGTTAAGACATACCTCATGACTTTAGTCATGCCAACTTTTCCAGCAAAAATGGACAAAAGGGTATATTAGCTCAGGTTAAACAGATTGTCCAACAGGAAGTAGTTCAAGTTTCCAACAGTTAAAGTTTAAACAGATATATGACCAACAATTCATATTACATACTTAACAAAAAATAAACATATATAAAGTTAATAACCTCCGAATTATACTTAACAAAAAATAAACATATATAAAGTCAATAACCTCCGAATATCTGAATCAAATCCAAGAAGATGGTGGCAATTCAACTTCAATCAGTTTCTACAAAAAGAAGCACAAAGACAGGTAATAAAGTTAGTTCATACCTAAACAATAATCAGTGATAAACACATGTAATTTCATGCAAATTATGTGCTTAAAATGCCACTTACAGTTTCAGAAGTTTTTTTCTTGATACCATGGAGTGCTCTCACCCAATCGGATCCACACAATAGCATTTGAACGGTTTCAGTTTTCAAGGATGCTCGGTGTGGATCAATTACCCTACCACCTGCACTGAATGAAGATTCAGAAGCAACTGTGGTGATGGGTATGGCTAGAATGTCCTTTGCCATCTTAGACAAAATTCGGTACTTCAAGGCATTGAGCTTCCACCATTCCAAAGCATCGAATTCATTATCAATATCTTCACCACTGTCATCCTTATCGCCTACGTACACATCCTCTTCAAGATAGATATCTAAATCTGATTTAAGAGGCCGAATGACATCAGTAGTTCTAACATGATCCCGATACATTGATCGAGCTGTGGAAACTCTACTGACACATGGTGTAGAAACACTTTGTGAAACAACTGCAGCCTGCTCAGCAGCAGTGTGTTTCAAAACAGCAGAATTATGGGCAGTGACGTACACTTCAAACAACTCATGCAGAACGACCAGCACAGTCTGTATATGCTGGGGATACTCAAAATCAGGGTAAATAAGAGGAAAACAGAAATTGATCAACTTCATCTTGTATCTCGGATCCAAGACAGCAGCTATGGACATCAACAAATTGCATTCCCCCCAATACTTCTCAAATTTCTGAGTCATTTTTTCTGCCATTGATCTAATGTAGTCACGCCTATCAACACATTTCAACTGTAGAATTTCCTTCATTCTCCATACCTCAGGTAGAAACAGATTTGAGGTTGGATAATCACTTCCCGATATCATGTTTGTAACTTCATTAAAAACCGACAAAACCTGGTTTACATTCTCCACCTTCTCCCACTGTTCCGAACTCAAAACCCACTGAAATGCTTGATCAACTTGGTGATATCTTGGGAACACTTCTTTGAACCCTACTGCAGTGGCCAGCATCAAGTAGGTGCTGTTCCAACGTGTGGGTACGTCTAAAACCAGTTTCTTAGATGGCAAATGCAAACGTTGAGCTATTCCACTAAACTCTTTCAACCTTCCCTCCGAAGCAACCACATACTTTATTCCCTGTCTAACAGAATCAACAATGTCTCCAATTTCAGAAAGCCCTGCTTGCACCAACAAATTTGTCACATGCGCACAACATCGCACATGGAATAACCGACCCCCAACAGCCAACTCATTCCTCAACTCAAAATCATCTTTAATGATTCTGATGGCAGAATCATTTGCTCTTGCATTATCAACTGTTATTGTTAATACCTTATCTTCAATGCCCCATTCTATAAAACACTTCCTAAGGGCATCAGCAATGACAACACCACTATGAGGAGGAGGTACGTTAAAAAAGTTCAAAATTCTCTTTTGGAGGAACCAATCTGAATCTACATAATGGCAAGTAACAACCATATATGACACCCTTTGCGAAGATGTCCACATATCAGTTGTTATATTTACCTTCTCAACCCCACCAAGCATTGCTTTAATCTTTTTCTTCTCATTAAGGTATGTAGACATGCAATCACTTTTCACAGTTGCACGACTAATCTTTTTCCAATGAGGCGTGCATGCCTTCATAAACTTGTTAAAAAGATCATGTTCCATCATGTTAAAAGGGTACTCGTGGAACAGCACCATGTGGGATGCAAGTTCCCTGACTTTCTTCTCACTCCAAGAAAAATTTGTCAACGTAGCCCCCCCACCTAGCTGACGGTGATCATAGGTCAGAATCTTTTGCTTACTATTGGACGCCACATACTTCACACATGCTACCAAATGCCTACCAAGTGTTGAGGTAGAACTAGATTTGGAAACAGCAAACAACCTCTTACACCAATTACACTGAGATTTTTTTACACCTAACACTTCAATTTGGGAGAAGTCATCCCAAACTTTAGAAGTCTTTTGCCTATTTTTCCTCTGATTTGCACTACTACTAGTACCGGTACTAATCTCAACAGGAGTATGAGCACTACCCATAGGCTGAGAATCAGTAGGACCAGGAATACATATAGTTTGGGGATCCAATTGAGGAGTATCAATAGTTACTGGTTGGTCTGGTGTATTTCCACTGTCACCAACTCCAATGGTAATGGAATGAGTAGTTGTATCATCACCTAAGTCTACTTCATTGACTAATACAACTTCATTGACTTCCATAGGCTGCCTTCTGTCCTCCATGTGCTGTTTTAAAACAAAACTAGGGCTGTTAACTAAAGGTTATTTCAGATTTCTAACATAGATTACAGATTTAGGATTTTAAAGTTTTAGGGATTAGAGATTTAGCCATTTAGGGTTTTAGAGTTCTAGGGATTAGGGATTTATGGTTTTAGAGTTTTAGGGATTAAGTTTTAGGGATTAGGGATTTAGGCTTTTAGAGTTTTAGGGATTAAGTTTTAGAGATTATGGATTTAGGGTTTCAGAGTTTTAGAGATTAAGTTTTAGAGATTATGGATTTAGGGTTTCAGAGTTTCAGGGATTAAGTTTTAGAGATTATGGATTTAGCCATTTAGGGTTTCAGAGTTCTAGGGATTAGGGATTTATGGTTTTAGAGTTTTAGGGATTAAGTTTTAGGGATTAGGGATTTAGGCTTTTAGAGTTTTAGGGATTAAGTTTTAGAGATTATGGATTTAGGGTTTTAGAGTTTTAGAGATTAAGTTTTAGAGATTATGGATTTAGGGTTTCAGAGTTTCAGGGATTAAGTTTTAGAGATTATGGATTTAGCCATTTAGGGTTTCAGAGTTTTAGGGATTAAGTTTTAGAGATAATCATCTTATGCTTGTGATTTAGGGTTTTTAGTGTTTAAGATTATGAAGCATGAGAGTTTTATGGTTTAAGTATTTAGTGTTTTAAGGTTATAACAGAACAAAGCATAGCATATTGTTTTTAACAGAGCAAAGCATATTGTTTTACAGATTACAGATTTCTAACAAAGCAAAGCATATTGTTTTAAACAACTCAGTTATACAAATCCCAGCAATCCAGCATAATAGATTATAGATTTCTAACAAAGCAGAGCATAACAGATTACAGAGCATAATTTTTAAAACAACTCAGTTACTCAAACAAAGGCCATCATAACAGATTACAGATTATAGAATGTGGACTATCAAAGAGAATTGCAGATTCTAGGGCTGTTAACTAACCTCAAACGGCAAGGAAGATTATATAATACAACAAAGCAAAGTATAATAGATAAAAGAAAGAACATGGCAGATTATGTTTTGTTAACTAACAACTAAAGTCTAAACATGGCACGACTATAACAAGCCTACAAAAACAAACCCTAACACGGCTACAAAACACAAAAATAAACAAGCCAAAGATATGTGAAACAAATCCAAACATTAACTAATGTTTTGATAAGTAAATAAAACTAAAAAAATAAAATGTAAAAAAGAAACTCCATTGAAACCAGGATTACATACCCAAAAGGCCAAGAGGGCCAAGATATATACTTGTATTGTAGACGTAGATGTAGTCGGATTCAGCCTTCAAGTACTTGAAAGAGTCCAAACTCAAGACACAAACCCAGGGTGCAAGAAGGAACAACCAAATGAAGACACAAAAAGCAGATATATCAAATGGGTGGATTAGAGAAATAAAAAACAACAAAAAATAGTATAAAACACACAAAGGCAGAGAGTCTAGTAGTGGTAGCACATCCATCAGATCAATTAGGGATTCTGACTGCGAGAGGTGAGGCTTGTTAGCCTTTGGAGTGATCGAAATCGAGAGGATGGGATGGGATGGCAGATGGACCATCGCCTTGTACCCTGTTCTAGTTTGAACTCGAGGATATTGAAGAACAAAAATGAAATGGAACGAAATGGAAAATTGGAACGGCAGATTTGCCATTGGATTTTCTTCTTGATCGTTCATCAACGGCGGATAGAGAAACATAATGAAAGGGTCGTTGAGAAAATTGAATGAGAGCATTCAATTTTCTTCTGATCTGCCATTAATGCTTGCCGATTGAATCGAGTGACGGTAGGGTTTTTTGATACTCATTTAAGGCGTTTTCTCCATTTTTCACCGTTGGATTGATTTTTGGGTAAAACCAATTCATTTGAACGGCTTAGATCAAGCCTTGGTGATCTAAATTGAGCAGAAAATTTAATGGGGCTGTCAAGAGGCTTTTCAGTTTCAGAGGCGAACCCTAGGTTAAAAAAAAATGATCCCCTGTGTGCGCAACGGTGCGGTATGGCTAGAACCCGTGCCATCTCTTCATCGAAAATCATTATGACCGTTGATTACGATTATTATTTTTTGAATCTCAAATATGGTCAGTTAAGAACCCAGCTCATGTGGACATGCGAAACACAGAATTAGGACCCCCTCAGTCATGCGCACTAGCTGTCATCCATCTTCAAATCCAACGGTTATGATTTACTCCACTTTTAATCGAACGGCTACGGGCATTGCAAAAATTCTCGAGAAACAGGCTGGCCGACTCGATTTTGGGGGAAAAAAATTTCCCTCTCCATTTTTTTGGGTTCTAGACTCTTCCTCTCCTTGTTTTTTTTTTTTTTTTTTTTTTTTAAAAAAAAAAAAAAACAATTCTCTTCGTTTTTTTAACTAAGTCTTCCGAAATTAATTTTTTTTTAAAAAAAAAAGAAAAAAAAACTTAGAAAAGACTAGTCTAATTTGTCTAAGACTGTAAATGTTACTTTATATATAATTATATATATATATTGTCTAAATGTCTAATAAATTATTTGTTATTAAAATTAATAAAAGTAAAAACAAAAGAAGAAACAACTTAAGTGCTTAACAAATGCTAGTCTAATGAGTTAATAATATTAAAAAATCTAATGAGTTAATAATATTAAAAAAATAAAATTCATTTTCATAAGATAAGTTATAATTTATGAGTTATACGTTTATTTTTTTTGTTAACTAATTTTTTTAAATACCGATATACCATATTATCTACATTATACATTTATTATTTATACAATTGTACATTTATTTAAATCTATGATGTAGTCTTTTTTTTTTTTGGTATAGACCATATAGACCGTATAGTTATTACTTTTTACTTATTCCTTTTTAATTAAATACTAAAATCTATAGGATTAGGGTTTTAATGTAGATGTAGTTATTACCTATTGGCTACTACCTAATGTTAGTAACTTAGTATAATAGTATTAATGTATTAGTATATAAGTTAATTTAATTATGAATCTATGATATTATTTAATTTGTAATTATAAACAAACACATTACACATTGTTAATTATAATTTATAATACTATTAAGTCTATTATACATTTATATTATTAACCTAAATTGGAATTACATAAATTTATCTAGTAATAATGTGTAACATATCTAATGATAATATGTATATAATTATATTGAACGGATCATATGCTTATATAGTTATATAATTATAAACTTATAGTTGTATTCATATCAATCTAATAATGATCAAAGGATATGATCTATATAAGATATATCATATAATTAATAAATTTTTATATCCAAATTGTTGATTTGAATTTTTGAAATTTCGAGCCCTAAACGAGTCGGGCAATCGGGTCGGGTCGGGTCAAGCGATACTCAAGTCGAAAATTTCAAGCCATAAACGAGCCGGGCGGGCGAGTCGGTCCGATCGAGTCTTAAACGAGCCGAGCTCTCGAGGCCTCATACGAGCCGGGCGGTTCGGTCTCTAAACGGGTCGAGCTCACGAGCTCCCGTCGAGTTATGTCGGGCGAGTCGGGTAGGTATCACTAATTAATCGAGCGAGTTTCAACGGTAACGAGCGGGCTTCAACAGTGCCGAGCTCGAGCTCGGATCGGGCTAAACCGGGCGGGTACTGAGCGGGACCTCGAGCCCAGTCGGCTCGCTTACAGCCCTACTCTTATATATACTTTTCTAAAAAAAAAACACTGTAAATGCTCTTATATATACTTTTCTTAAAAAAAAAAAAAAAAAGAATTTTTCTGCTCCAATCTTTTGTTTGAAAAGCACCGGAAGTGCCTTAAAGAACTTTGTTTCAAAGCCTGCTACGCTAGCTGCTAATCTTCTTACATAACTCAGCAAAAGCACAACTAGTCGGAATGGAATTCAAATGCACATGAACGAACATGGGAAAAATTCGCAATAAATGAGGAATTTATTACGAAGAAGACTACAAAAAAGCAGTGTAGATAATGAGGATTTTTTTTTTTTTTTTTTTTTTAATTTTTTTTTTTTTATGTACATTGTAGAAAAAAAAAAAAAAAAACCTTATGGAACGAAGAAAGTGGAGGGGGTACTTTTTCCAAAACAGAGAGGAAAAGATTTGGATAAAGGGGAAATGATGGGAATTCAGCCAGAGTGAAATCTATTTGCGACCTAATTGGTCACATGGTGAGCGCAGAAGTTTGCAATTCGGTTAATATGACTAGCTTTCCAGCTAGCTGTTTATGGGATGGTAGAGAGAATGTTGTAGATGGTGGAAGCAATTCTCCAATCTGTAGTAGTTGCTGAATGTTGAAGCGCCCAAGTGACATTAAGAGAATAACCTTCTAAGATAAAAAAAGATAATCCTAACGAACTTGCCAAACGAGCAGCCAGAAGAGCATTAGTAGCCTCATCAAAAAGAGCAGAGTAGGGTGAGTTAAAAATCGAAATACATTTAATAATAGAACCAGTAGAGTTTCTGCAAACAGCAGCTTGAGCAAAAAATGTAGCTCTGATTGCAGTATCATAGTTTATCTTGTAATAGGGAGGGGATGGGCTCTTCCAAACTTCAGGAGTTTTATCATATTTGGTTGTCAACACAGAATAGTGTTCCAGAGCAGTCTTGTTTATTGTAGTTGATATAATAAAAGCATTTGGGATAATGCCCTCATGATGAGCTTTGTTCCTGGTAAACCAAAGATAGTCACATGCAACAACAGCAAAAATTTGGAACCTATGAGTCTCTGCCAGAGGCACTCCAAGCCTATGGTGTGGATCAAGAATGATAAGGAGTCAATCTGTCATGTTAGTAACATTTAATGCAATAGTATCCAAAGGCCAAAAAGATTGACGTCAAACCACACGAGCAATTGGACAGGTGAAAATGAGATGGGAGAAGTCAATGGGATAAAAGCAAAGAGAGCAACTGGTGTCTTATAGGGAAGAAGGTATGGATTGAGAAATTCGAAATTTGGTAGGAATAACATTCCATACCATCTTCCAAAGAAAAAGTTTTAAGTGATGATTCAACTTGAGCTTCAGAGAACTTTCCAACAAGATTTGGAGAGAGGTGAAGGTGTGGAATGGGAGAAAGAGCTAATGAGGTGGTGGGCAGACTTGGTTGAGAAAACATCAGTGGTGGATGGGGTCCAGAAAAGGGAATCAGAATTGGAACAAATATTGATTTTTAATATTTCATAGACAGTGGTGGGATCGAACAAGAATTGCAATACATTTTGCCTCCAGGTCAAAGTAGGGGAATGAATTAGATCAGAAATGGACAAGGGGTGGTTGGTGGTGATGGAAGGCAATCTAGGTGTAGGTCGGAAGGATGGCACAGTAGGAATCCATGGAGAAAACCATATAAGAAGGCTAGAATTATTATGGGGAATAAAACAAGCTCCAGCAGAGATAATAGAGAGACTAGCCTTGATGCCATTCCAAATCTAGCAGCCTGTTGCAAGAGAAGAGGATAAAAGTTACCATACCTGATGTACTTTTGTTGAAAAAGAGAGACCCATAAACTGTTACGATTTGAGAGCAATTTCCATTTGGAGAAGATCAATAGCATTTCTTCTTCGCCAGATAAGAGTACTAGTGTAAAAAAATCTAGTGTTTGGATCATTACATGTCAACCAGAGCTCCCTAGATTTACGCTTCCAAAGGGATTCTTCCTGAATCAAATATTCATTTTAAAGGGACTTGAGGTGAAGCTCGAAAGCTAAGTCGGAATCTGAAGGAGAGGCCTGTTGAGTAATGTCAAGTAGTTGATAAGTGAAGTCCAGTTTCTGTTTTATTTCCCCTGAGAAATGCTTATTCCAGTGTTTGATTGCCTGCTTAGTGTTCTTTAGTTTTTTTGTCAAGCAGTAAGATGAGGATTCAGATACAAGAATAGACCAAGCTTCTTTAATAACAACTCCACATGTGGGATTCCGAGTCCAAAATTCTTCAGAGCAAAAAGGACGAGGGAGGGAAGGGTATCTAATAAATGTGTCTAAAAGCAGTGGGTTGTGATCAGAATTATGTGCAAACAAATGAGTAACTGAGAAAGAGGGGAAATGCTAAATCCATTGATTTGTAGCAATAGCCCGATCAAGACGTTCTTTAATCAAACTATGCCCTTGCTAGTGATTAGACTACGTGTAGGGGTTACCAGTAAATCCCAAATCAATCATACCAAACTGATTCATAAAATGACTAAAATCATTTATGGAGGAGCATGGAAAAGGTCGACCGCCCAATTTATCATTTTGAGCAGTTATAGCTTTAAAATCCCATATACAAAGCCTTGGAATATCACAATGGTCACCAAAATCAGCTAACGTGGTCCAAAATTCAGAAGTGGATTTTTGATATGGTGGTCCATAAACAAACAAAATTAACCATTTAATTGTAGGGGAGTCTAAGGAACACCAAGCACAAATCATATCATGAGAGACATAAAAATCAGAGAGTGTAACATCATTTTTCCAGGCAAGTAAAAGTCCCCCTCGAGAGTTATAGGGAGGTGCTTGAACAAACATATTGAAACCAAGTTGATGTATTAAAGAACTAGCAATGGAAACAGTCTTAGTTTCAGACAGGAAGATAATATCATGATTATTTTTTCTAATCAGAGCCCGTAAACTACGAATTTTAAAGGATTGAGATAACCCTCTACAATTCCAAGAGAATATTTTCATTTGACAGAAGGGGCAAGCCTCAAATATTGTGGAATTAATAGAAAAACCTGAGAATGGTGGAAAGCTGCCAGGTGATTCCTCATAGCGCAGCAAGAAATTTTGACAGAAATTTCACACACGTAGAAGAAGACCAAGTGTGTCTGATAAGGCACAGGGATCAGACCTGTGAAGAAAACTTCAGAGTCGGCGTCAACGTGCTGGAGGGCCGCACAAAGCGGAAAGGACCGCACAGAGAAAATTGCAAAGGGGGAAGATAGGGACAGATCTTAAATTTTCCTTGTCTTTTGAATGGAGAGAAGAGGAGGTTGTTTGGGAGAGAAGGTGTTGAAAGATGAAGATGGTGTATCAGATTTACCAGAGGTGGAAGAGGAAATTTCAAAAAGGAGAAGATAGGTAAAAAAACCTAATTTTTCCTTAACTCGTTGGTATAGAGAAGGCAGAGGTGAAAAAAATCTAAATCTAAAAGAAATAAAATGCGGAATAATAAAATAAAATACGGAATAATAAAATAAAAGAGACAAGAGATTTACGTGGTTCGGTCTATGACCTACATCCACAAGATAAAGCCCAAAGGGCTACATTATGCTTTTATTGAATGAGTTGAATACAATGAGTGCTCTCTTATTTATAGAGACTAGAATAGAAATGAGCATTCTATCTTAACAATGTGGGACAAGAGGATGAAGCTTTTATATAAGCCAATGGCCAAAGCTTCTCCTCACTTAGGCAATGTGGGACAACCAACATATTATCTCTAACATTCCCCCTCAAACTCAAGGTGGAAACTTGTGAAAACTTGAGCTTGCTTCTTGATGACGTCAGATTTGGAAGCATCGGCAGCTCTTGAACAGCAGCAACTTTTGGGCCGGAACGGGCCAACTATGACCTTACATGGAAGCCAACTGTGGGCTAAATAAGGCATGATAACACTTTTCAAATGCCAAAATAGAAATGAGCCTTCTATCTTAACAATGTGGGACAAGAGGATGAAGCTTTTATATAAGCCAATGGGGGAATGTTAGAGATAATATGTTGGTTGTCCCACATTGCCTAAGTGAGGAGAAGCTTTGGCCATTGGCTTATATAAAAGCTTCATCCTCTTGTCCCACATTGTTAAGATAGAAGGCTCACGTGTGGCACTATTGTCCAATCACGTATATTGCATCAGAGTATCAGCGGGAGGGAAGGCCCAATCCTCTCTCTAAGACGCCTTAGAGAGAGGATTGGGCCTTCCCTCCCGCTGATGCTCTGATACCATGAAAGAAATCTAAATCTAAAAGAAATAAAATGCGGAATAATAAAATAAAATACGGAATAATAAAATAAAAGAGACAAGAGATTTACGTGGTTCGGTCTATGACCTACATCCACAAGATAAAGCCCAAAGGGCTACATTATGCTTTTATTGAATGAGTTGAATACAATGAGTGCTCTCTTATTTATAGAGACTAGAATAGAAATGAGCCTTCTATCTTAACAATGTGGGACAAGAGGATGAAGCTTTTATATAAGCCAATGACCAAAGCTTCTCCTCACTTAGGCAATGTGGGACAACCAACATATTATCTCTAACAAGAGGTTCTCTCTTTAGGAAAGTTCAGTCGCTTTCAGTAGAGAATGAGGAATTTATTCGTATTGTAATAGAGCTGCAAGATAAGTTGTATGAAGGAGAGTTTTCTACTTTGACAGTAGTGGCTAGAAATTTATAGCTCAGGAGAAATACTGTAATTTTTTTGGGGGAACTTTAGCTATCCAAATCATATCGTTAGGAAAGCGTTCATTCGAATTCACCGAGGAATTCCAAATTGCTAATGCTTAGTCGCAAGTTGAAAGTGAAGGTTTTCTACGTCTATTTAAAAGCGGATAGCGCCTGCAATTGGTCAGGTGAAGATTAACTGGAATGTAGCAATAGATAAGACTGGAGCAAATATTCTTTAAATTTGACATCTATGAAAGCTTTGCGTGATTAATTTTTTTTTTAAAAAAAAAAACCTTTTATTTCTTTTGAAAAATCATTTCCCAAAGTTGTGAAATTTTTAATGGAAAAATACATTTTACCCCCCCAAAGTTCGACCAATTTTTCACTTTTGTGTCTAATGTTTAAAAAGTGGCATGTTTCATCAAAGTTTCTGAAATTTTCAATGTAAACAATTTGTTAATTATTTATGTTTTCTTTAACGAAAATTATTAAAATGACCTAAAAAAGAATGAAATTCAGCCCCCCAAAAATGGAATTCAGCACCCCCCCCCCCCTCCCCAAAAAAAAAAAAAAGAAACGAAATTCAGGCCCCCTATATATATATATATATATATATATAAACGCAGCAATAAGCAACAGATATTAAACTAGAAAGAAAAAAGAAAAAAACCACATACATGCAGCAGATAATATATATATATATATATATATATATATATATATATATATATATATATATAGTCGGTAGATCTTCTCCAATATGCAAAGCCAATGTCAATCATAGAATCACACTGTACAAGGAAAAAAAAAATGGACAAAGTCTACTTTACAATAACTCACACATTTTTCTCCTTCAATCTCACACCGTCATTCAACCCAAAGAAAAGAAAAAAAAAAAAAAAATTATTCATTTACTTCTTTTTTGTCCATCCATCCCTATTTATAAAGCTATTTATAAGGCTACAGGTAGGGTGTGGGTTGCTTGGCAAAAAAGAAAACAGAAAATGATTCATTTACTTCTTTTTTGTCGCTCATTTTGTTTTCACTTTTAAAAATTACTGTTAAATTTGTGGAATGCATCTTATTTCTTTATATATATATATAAACTTCACAGATTTAATAATAATTTTAAAAAGTTAAAAGATAAAATAAAAAATAAATAAAAAATAACAAATGAAAAATGTGTAGCATGTGTCTCAGCCGGATTCTCCCTTGTTCAAAGGATTGGAGAGAGCCGAATACTTCAAAAAAAAATTGTTAAAACAAAAGTTAAATGATAATTTCTTTTTAAAGGAACTGGCCGGATCCTTTTTGGTTCAAATCTTTTATTCAGAAATAGGTGCTAAAATAATAATGTAGGTGCTAAAAATGTGACACGCTGAATAAAAAAAAAAAAAGAAATGTTATATGCATTTAAATTTTTATAAAAAATCTTAGTAAGATGATATGGATCTTATTTATTGGTATTCGTAACATTTTTTTTATTAATTATTTTAATCCTATGTAATGAATAAACTCTATATTAATTAATAAAATTCTCTTTATAAAAATTTAAATACGTATAGTATTTTTTAATAAAAAAAAAAAAAAAGTGATTAAGCTGATTTCCTTTTTTCTATTCACTTTAGCGTGTCGCGGAGCATTAATTCAGTCAAAAGATGAACAAAGAAATAAATATTCTTCTCCTGTCTCTATCCCTCTCAATAAAGAATATTGCCGTGTCAGTGGTGTCACAATTCTCCTTTCATTATTATTCAGCCACTTTTCCTTTTTCCTATGCACTTTAGTGTGTCCCCAGCATTCAATCACAATTAAGATGAATGCGACTAAAGTTATTATTAAATGAAAAATGCTAAAAATACAATCTTAGCACAATTAATGCCACAACCTCAAAGCATATTGAGGTTGTTCACTATTTGTATTAAGGGTTGTGTATTAATCACAATTTTATTAAATTTATACTACTCATATGTGGTCTTAAAATATTTATTGATCGATTTTTTTTTTTTTACTAAAAGATAATAATCAAAATGATGCAGAGCTTATTAAATTAAGAGGATCAAAATAATTAATCAAAATAAATATTATGGATATTAATGAATAATATCTACATTAATTTAGCACCTATATCTCTGAATAAAAAATTTGAACGAAAAATGATGTAGTTCCTTGAAAAAGAAATTATCATTTTTACTTTTGTTTTAACAATTTTGATCTCTTTTTTTGAAGTATCCAGCTCTCTCCTTCCTGTCTATTGACCTGGGGAGGATCAGAATGAGACATGCTACACATTCTTCATTTGTTATTTTTTATCTTTTAATTTCTTAAAATCTCCATTAGATCTGTGTGGCTCATATGTGAGATAAGATGGGTTTCACAAATTCAACAATGGTTTTAAAAAGTGAAAAAAAAAAGACGAAAAATAATTAATACTACAAAAAAAAAAAAAAAAACTACATTTTATGTCCTTTTTTTTAATGCCATTTTAGGCTATATAAACACACCAAAAGTTAGTGTCATTTAATTAATGCCGCTTCTCAAACGACATTAAAGTGGCAGTCTTAAATTTATTTCCTGCTGCTTAGAACACAAACAGCATTAATTTATGTCATTTGAGGAAAATCAGCATAATTAAATTTATGCCGTTTGAACAATAAGTAGCATTAAATTTAATGTCATTTTTAACGGTAAGTGACATTAAATTTTATGCCGTTTAAGTAGTAAACAACATTAATTAATAAAGTTCTTTTTTCTAGCTTCTGTCATATATTTTTTTCTAGGCCAATTAAATTATCTAATTGGCTAATTCACAAATAATGTATCTACAACAATCATGATACAAAAAACTAACTGATATAACTTGATAAACATTGCTTAAAGTTAAGATACACAAATAGTATACTTTAAACAACTAACATGATCACAATCATTACAATTCAAAAAATGATTAGACTTACATATAACTTAAACTATAATACTATATAATGCAAAGAAATTGTTCCATTGTCAATAACATGATTCAAAAAACCTAGCTTACATTCGAACGTTAAACGATGTCTCCAAACCAAAACACAGGAGATTAGAACACAACTTCACAATTCTCTTGTCCAACGACGTCACTTGACGAATAACTGCATATAAGAAACAAGGGAAAAAAAATTCATATTTAGATTACATAAAGATAAACTTGAATTTTCATGTACATTATTAAGATCATCTTGAACAGTCCTCTTAATTACTTGATTGGTATCTTCAAAGCTCTTATTACTTTATTGGTGTCTTCAACACTTTCAATAAAATCAACCAAGTACCCATAAACCAATTGCATATATTAATTAAAAAAAGCATGAGGATAAGATCCCATCATCACATTCAAGACAATATCATCACTAAAACCCCACAAAATAAGTAATTACATAAGGTTGAAATTTCAATGTACATTCAAAAACCATATATATATCATGTAATACAATGCACGCTCACCCAATATAATAATCTTGAGACATGTGGATCCCAATTTCTTAATAGAGAATGAGACACCAACTTAAAGAAAAACTTGTGAGGTCCCTCCAAAACACGCTCATTACTATCATCATATATTTCACAATCATTGTGCCTCCACTTGTACTTGCAATTGACTAACTTGTATGAAAAATAATGGTTCCTAGGAGGAAGATGACGATGATACCTTGGGCATACTGTTGGATTTGCCATGTATAATGCCAAAGCCCGTTCCGCAAACACATCCTGCGTATTCTGCCTTTTCAATTGTCTTAACATATGTATCGTCTGGAATCCATTGTATAAATCCTTGTGAGAATGCATTTGTTGTTGGAGACTCCTGCGACATCAACTCCATCATCTTCGCCAATCAAAAATATAATTTAAGCTCTCTCTCTACCACTTTAAAGATTTGCCTGAAACTTCTATTGTTGCCCCTTCCCAACAATTACTAAAATACTTTTGGCCAAGGTTCATGCAAGATCCTTCTCTCAAGGCTGGTTGGCCTTTAGGGATTTTCAATGTTTAGAGCTGGTTGTAATATATCTTGATGGATTATACTCTCATCCAAAAGGTCAACTTGCGTGTTGGGGATTTTAGATTTAGAGTCTGTTTGGGATTGTGTTAGAAAATAAAGTTTTTGTCTATAGAAAAAGCTTAAAATAACTTTTTAGAGAGAGAGAGAAAAAAAAAAAAAAAAAAAAAAAAAAAAAAAAAAGAAAGAGGAAAGAAGTCTCATTTTCAAGCCTCCCTTTGAACTTAGTTTTGGGATTTTTTAAAGTAATAAAGTACTTTTTAAATTTTTACCAAACCAACATTTTTTTTTTGGAAAAAAATTTCCTACAAACAGGTTTGTAAGAAATTTCATACAACCCACATATAAGATTGACATGTTTCTCTTGGCATGTGAGAAACACATGTTTTTTTATTCGCATGCATTTCTCACATGCTTTTTGATTGCGTTAAATGTTTAGTGAAATATTTTGTTTTACTTTGTATTCATAAGCTATGTATTTTTCTACAATATTAAGAATTATATGGGTTTTATTTATATTAAAATGTAATAGGTATCACCCCAATAATATTAGAAACTCCTGTTAATTTTTTTATTAATGCTTTGATAATCATAATCTATAGGTTTTCTTCTTACTATTTTTTCCATTATACTTCTTTTCATTTTAAACTACTTATATGGGAAACAAAGATTTTAACATGTTTTAATTTGTATAAATCAAAATAAAATTAAGAATCTTATTTTTTAATTCATTTGAATGTTTAATGCTATTTTATTTTTTCGTTTGTATGATTCGCTTAAATTTTTTTTTGGAAGTATTTTCTCTCCATTTGAAAGCAAAAAAAGGCAAAAAATTATTTGATTATCGAACGTGATGCGAGATAATTTATTTGATTGGACTAAAGGTTGAGTGAAAGTGTGAACCATTTTGTTTTATTTTGTATTCAAAAAAAAAAAAAAAAAACCAGTTTTGTTTATTTTGTTCTGTATAATACTTTTAATGTTCAATTTTTTATTTTTTTAGTTTTATTTGCATTGAAATTTAATAGGTACCACAGACAACAGCCTGTAGAGAATATAGTATAAACTCTAACTGTTTCATTTATTTCTCAACAATCAGAGTGGCGCAGCGGAAGCGTGGTGGGCCCATAACCCACAGGTCCCAGGATCGAAACCTGGCTCTGATAGTAAGAGAGCAGCTTCCCCACCAATTTTTATTTTGGAAAATGCTAGAATTCCCACCCCCATCCCACTCCAATCCCACCAACTCTAAGTGTTTTAATTTTTTTATTTAATAAATCAATTTTCAACTTTTTACACTTAGGGTTGGTGGGATTGGGGTGGGATGGGGGTGGGAATTGTAGCACTTCCCTTTTTATTTTCCCTCGTGTTTTGAAGCATTTGTTTGAAAGTATATCCTTCATAAAAAGGAACAAGATATTATACTCAGAAAAGAAAGAAAAATAAATGAGTAGTGAATTATAAAAACAATTCTTTTCCACCTTCTTTGGGCAGCTATAGAATTAAAACATAGGCTGTTCCGATGATCCTAGTACTACATCTTAACGTTTGAGCCATTATATAATTTGTATATGTACATATAGCCCCGCTCTTTAGAGGTGAAGGGGTGTTTTCTCGTCCTTTTTGGGATGAAGAAGTGGTTTTTTTCTCAACCTTTTCGGGTTGGAGAAGTGGTTTTTTTTTTTTTTTTTCGATTTCTGGGGTGTATCGGCCGATGATTTTCCCCGTTTCCAAGTTTTGGTTCTCTTCCTTGGGGTTCCGGTCTGATTCGTGGCGGCGGGGGTTTTTGGGCTTCGTTGAAGTGGTGATGTTGGATTGGAGCGCCATGGGGCCGTTTTCTGTCAGGATTCTTTGTGTCGGCGTTGCTGGTCGATGGCCACGCTGGGGTTTGTTTTTTTCGTTCAGTTTTTGTGGTTGATTGCAGCTGCGGCGGCTTAGGGTTTCTACTGGTTCGGCGGTTCAGGGCGTGGAGGGGCTCGGTTTTGGGGGATCTTCTTCTTCGTAACCTGATCCTTTCCTCGCTTGACACTTCCGACCTCACCCGTCAAGCGCCCATATTTCCGGTTCAGATCCGGACTTAGGTATTCGATCCGGCGAGTCAAAAGGGGGAAGTGGGGAAATGGTCGGCCAGTGCATTTGCAGTTGGTTTTTTCTTTGTTTTTGTTTGGTTGTTTTTGAATGCAGCTGCTGGGTTGTATTTTTAATATCAGAATCTAGTACTTCAAAGCTAGTTGATAGCTTAGTTTGTGTGCCCTCTCTGGGTCTCAGTAGGATTTATTGTGTTAAAGAGGCATCTTGCTGTTGTCTAGATTTTTGAGCAGCTGTATTTTGTATTGGTCTTAGTCTATTTTGCCTGGGTGGAAGAAATTCTCACCGCTGTGCTGTGACTTATGTGTATTAGGGTTTTTTGGAACCCTGGATATTTGACCAGTTGGTCTCTTTTAATGAGAAGGGATTTTCATAAAAAAAAAAAAAAAAAAAAAAAAAAAAAAAAAAAAAAAAAAAAAAAAAAAACTATGTTGTTCCTACGGGGAGGGGAGGCTGTGAAAAAGAACAAAAGAAGACAAAAGCTCCTTTTTTCTCTTCAAATTTCCTAAAAATGATTGAGGTGCTCACTGCAGAAACTGGAAGGCACAACCGAGAGCTGCAACGGCCCTGCCCACTCCTCGCCTGGCTTCAAAGTGACGGGTTTCTCGATTGCTTCCCCATCAACACAAACCATCTGTTTGTATTCCTCATCACCAATGTCTACCATTGATTTTGATTTCTTCTCCCAAGGATTCCAAACCACTGTACGCAGTAGGAAAACAAGTTGGTGGAAAATGAAGACCAGGAATTTTATTTCCTTTTATTGTATGTGATGGTTATACTTGTTCATATGTATGGCAGCTTACCGGCATCCGAAAGTCCGTCCTTTCTTATTACGTATGTCCGCTTTTTTTATAAAAAATGCTTGACATCTTAACACTTTTTTCTAGAATTTGGTTCCAGCATAATGTGTTACAATCCTATGAGATTGTGACACATTGAATCTCATAGGATTATGACACATCAGGTTATAATCAAATTTTGAAAAAAAATGTTTGGATGTCTAGCATTTTTTTCATGATCAAGGACTGCGATTACATTAGGAGAACTAAGATAAGCTCGATCCAGCTGCATGCCAGGAAAAACAGAAGAAAACACGGACTCTTTAACTGTCATCCCTCTGTTTGCACCCAAAAGAAAAGCAGCAGTAATTAAATGCAAGATTAAAAGTAGAGGCTCAGTGACATGATAAAATACTGCTACAATGTCATTCTTATGAAACAACTACAATTGAAAAAGTTTGATTTTTTTAAAGGGTCTAAAAATGTACAAACAAGATGTTTCCTCCCCATATCAGTCTTGAGGAATGCAGCTATCATTCTGTCGTCAATTTCTAATTTCTTTAGCAGAAACCTTTAACTTGTCAATGGAAGTTTCATAAAAAAATAATAATAACATCTTGATATGATCTAGTAAAGAAATTTCACACCATTCTCTATATAACAGACAAGAGAACTTACCTCGGATTCAAAAGTTATAGCATCTCCTTGTTCTGTAAAGCGTTCTCTTCGGCAAAGATTGTCTAGGTAGTAAAATGTCTCCAACCCTTCGATTCTTAGTTCACTGAGTCACATTAATTGATGTTCATATTAGTGCAAAATTGCAAATCGCACACCCAGAATAGACATGCTCATAATTACAGCAGCAGAGAACTATAACATGTAGGCCCTTACAAGAGCAATGTAAATTTGTCTGATTGAAATTTAAAAGAAATATATAGAATGGAGTAAAACTTGTTTGTCATTTTATTTCCATACTTTATGTCAGAAACTGACAAGTCTGTGTGATAGGCAAATGAGAAACTAAACGGCTTGCCGTTGACATTCCTAACTCGTGATGTCAGTGTCAAATCTCCGTCTGTCGCAAGAGACACCCTAAGAGCATCTCCAGCAGTTGGAGTTAAAATAGCTATTCAAAAAGTATCAATCTCTACTTTAACTACTGTTTTTCCTATATTCTTTCCAACAGATTTATTATTCAACTCTCTACATACATTTAAATATTATTTCCTACTCTTTTTTTTATTATTATTATTTTTTTATTCTTTTCTTCTCCTCATTTTCCCTTCTGTCCGATCTCTCTTTCTTGTTCTTCCTTTCTCTTTTCGTCTGAAACACACCGAGAGAGAGATCGAGGGATTTAGGGAGAGACCCATGAGAGGAGAGCCGGAGATGGAGAGACCCGAGAGGCCGAGAGGCCGAGACTAATCCGAGAGAGAACTGCTGAACTCGACGAACCCAGACGAATCCCATCAACCAGATCCTCCATGAGTCGAGCTCCGGTGGCCTGAGACGAGTTCCGGTTGAGCTAGGCGCGGATTCGGCAGAGTCAGAAGTGATTTTCAGTGATTATGAGCAATTTTCGAGAGAGAACCGCTGAACTCAACGAACCCAGACGAAACCCATCAACCCGATCCTCCATGAGTCGGGCTCCGGTGGCCTGAGACGAGTTCTGGTTGAGCTAGGCGCAGATCCGGCAGAGTTAGGTGATTTCCGGTGATTATGAGCGATTTCCGGTGACTGGTAAAATAGGTTGATTTTGGTTGATGATTTTTAGTTGAACCCATTTGATTTTGAAGCTTGAATGTGTCTCCCCTGTTTCAGTTATATGTATCACGGCTAAAGCTATATTTATGGTTGATTTTAATGATTTTGGTTGGTTGTTCATGGCTGGCAGAGAGGGATGGAGAGGGGGAGAGAAAAAATATTAATAAAAAAAGTGTAAACAGATAATAGTGAATAGCCAGTTCACTGTTAAGGAAAAAAGGTTAAAGAAGCTAATCTGCTGGATTGAAAAAAAGAGCAAAAAAAGTCAAATTTGACTATTTTGGCTAAAATAGCAACTCTGTTGGAGATGCTCTAAGACGTAGCTCAAAGCTCGAAAGGAAGAGAAAAAAAAAGTAAAAGGGATAAATTAACTTAAATACATATTTGATACATGTTGTTTAAATTTTTTATTTTTTGGTACATTAGATTCTATTCGCATCACAGATAGTACCTGAATTTTGGAAATAGACTTAATACCTCCGTCTAATATTTTTTGAATTTTAAAACAGACTTAATACCTTCGTCTAATATTTAATGATTTGCCCTGAGGGTTGATACATGGCACAATATATATAAAAAAAAAAAATTAAAAAATTAAAATTAATTGAAAAAATAAAATTTTAAAAAAAGCTTTAAAAATTTAAACAAAAAAAAGGGGAGGGGGGGGGGGATGGCACAGCCACCCCTATGGCCAAAGAAGAAATAAAAATAATAATAATAAAAAAAAATTATGAGGGTTTTGGCCATTGGGGGTGGTTTGGCCACCACCAATGGCCAATACTCTCCTTTTTTCTTTTCTTTTTTGGTCGTTGGGGGTAGCTGAACCACCCGCATGGGCCTCGGGGGTGGTTTAACCACCTCCAAGGGCCAAAACCTTCACAATTTTTTCTTTTTTCTTTTTAGCCATAAAGGTGGCTGAGCCTCCCCCTTGACCAAATTTGCCCGGCCAAAGCCATCCCTTTTTTATTTTTTTATGTTTTTAATATTTTCAAGACTCGGCATTCCCTCTCAATTTTTGCTAATATGTTATCTATTATTTGTTTTTGGGCTCACCAGTAGTGTCTCAATTTCAACAATAACTAAGACCATAATCATGCACACCAACAAATACCTGGTCCTTCATCCACTATATGTCCTATCTACTACACAATCAATGGTGTAAACTTAATCAACAAAAACATAAAGAGTTTCTTCAAACTGAAAGTGATACATATCATATCTTAATGGTGGTTTCCATTTATAAAACAGGAGCCAAGCTCATACATATTGGGCCAGCACTTTAGGTCTTCTTCCGATGGTTTAAGTAGTAGGTCAATGAAGGATTTCACATTGGAATCAATTGGGAGCAGGGGTTGAGAATTATCATCAATTGCCCAAATCTTGTTCCTTGCAAATCCATGTTGTTCCAGTGACCCACAGTTTCCAAACTTCAAAAGCATTAATATTTGATGCATCAGTAAGAAATTTTCAAAAGTCATGCATGTAAACAAGAATGATTAGAAGTACATGTGGGAAACAAATTGGTATTCCTCCGTAGAAATGCTTGACATTCCAATATTTTTTTTAAAAAAATTTGGTTCCAACAACTTAATGTGTCACAATCTTATGAGATTGTGGAACATTTCTCAAAATAATAGATCTCATGGAATTGTGACACATTAGGTTAGAACCAATTCTTAAAAAAAAAAAAAAAAAAAAAAAAAAAAAAAAAAAAGAGAGAGAGAGAGAGAGAGAGAGAGTATTACAAGTGGTACCAGAGTTAGGAATAAAAACTCATTTGGTATCTCTGTTAAATTTTTCGTCCAAATTTTAATGGTTTGCAACGTGTCAACTACTGAGGTTGAACATGTGGCACTATATAAAAAAAAATAAAAAACTTTAAAAAATAATTAAAATAAATTGAAAAAAGAAAAGAAAGAAGAGGGGTGGTTAAGCCACTCCCATTTTGGCCAAGGGGTGGCTCTCTGCCACCTCCCATGGGGTGGTTCGGCCACCACATGGCAAAAAAAAAAAAGGGTTTTGGCCTTTAGGACTAGCCGAATTACCCCCACGGCCTTTGGAGGTGGTTCGGCCACCCCTAAGGGCCAAAACCCATTAAAAACATGAGGGTTTGCCCATGGGGTGGCCGAACCACCCCCATGGCCGGAGGGGGTGGTTTGGACACCTCCAAGGGCCAAAACTCATCAAAAATTTTTGAGGGTTTGCCTATGCGGATGGCCGAACCACCCCCGTGGCCCATGGGGGTGGTTCGACCACCCCCCAGGGCACCCTCATGGTGTTTTTTTTATTTTTTTTTTATTTTTATTACTTTTTAAAGATTTGTATTATTTTTTATTTATTTATTTTATATAGTGCCACATGTCAACCTCAACAGTTGACACGTGGCGAGCCATTAAAATTTGGACGGAAAATCTAACAGAGGTACCAAATGGGTTTTTACCCATAACTCAAGTACCACCTATAATACAAATGAAAATTCAGGTATTAAATTTAAAAACGTTTAAAACCCAGGTACCAGTGGGGTATTTAACCCTAAATTTTTTACCAAACCAACATTTTTTTTTTTTGATAGAAATTTCCGACAAACCTTACAACTCACATATAAGATTGATATTTGACCATTGGCATGTGAGAATCGCATGTTTTTTTTATTCCCATTTATTTCTCACATGCTTTTTTAAGGACATAAATTTTCTACAAACCGGTTTGTAGGAAATTTCATACAATCCACATATAAGAATGATATGTGTTCTTTAAACACGGAAGAAACACATGCTATTAAAACAAAATGTGATTCTTACATGTCAATGGACACATATCAATATTATATGTGGGTTGTATGAAATTTCCTACAAACCGGTTTGTAGGAAATTCTTGTCCCTTTTTTAATAGCATTAACAAAAATATGTGATTTTCACATGTTTAAAGGACACATGCCACTTTTATATGTAAATTGTATGAAATTTGGTTTGTAGGAAATTTTTGCTCGGTTTGGGTTTTTTGATTAATTGTATTATGGACAAAAATTTCTTACAAACCGGTTTGTAGAAAATTTTTCTACAATCCACATATAAGATTAACATGTGTCTTTTGGTATATGAGAAGCACATCATATATATATATATAAAAGCCGAGTTCTTCCTTAGAATGGTATAGAATGGTGACACGTGGCATGAACCCATACTTTTTAGTGACTAAACCAATCCTTTAAGTACTGAACCGGTCTTTTAAATAAAATTGAACTGGTCTATTTAATCTCTCTCTATTAATGATACAATTAGTCTCTCTCTTAATTAATGATACAAGTAGGACTCTTTTGTGAAAAAATGTGTTTCTTTAGTATTTTATATTTTTGGTTGAAATCTAATATGTTTCCATTTTGTTTGTGAAATTTTTGGTTGACCAATTCTTCATTTGAATGTTTATGAGATTTTTTTTTTATTTGTTTTTTTGAATGTTCAGAATTATATAAGATTGAGATATAATAGGTACCACATCGACAACAACAACAACAAAAAAATTTCTGCTAATTTTCTATTTTATGCTTTGATAATCAAAATCGTGATTTTCTTCTTCTTACTTATTTTCATTTTAAACTACACCTATGAGAATAAAAATTTTAACATGTTTTAATTTATATGAATTAAACTAAAAATAAAGGTCTTATGTTTTAATTCATTTGAATGTTTTATAGGATATTTGTTTTTCTTTTATGTGATTTACACGATTTTCACTTATTTTTTGGAAGTGTTATTCTGCTTTTGAAAGCCAATAAACTAAAATTTTTATTTGATTATTGTCACAAAAGGAATGAAAATGCTTTTAAAACACCACAGAGTTAATTAAGCATTATTTCCTATTTTGTTACGAAGATGCAACAAATATTGTGGGAGGTATGCCGACAACATCCCTGATCATGTTAACCTTGTTTTCAGAAATTGAATAGACTTTTAAGAATGTCTGAGAAATAAACTAATAATAAATCCTGTCAGTATTTACAGAAAATTTGGTTGAGAGCAAAGGCTTTTGAGATCATATTTGGACATCATGGGGAAAAGGTATCCAGTCCAATCCGAGCCTTACCCCATTTGAAAAACCAGTTAAGTAGCTAAAGTTAATATAGACAACGCATTTCATGGTGAAGGCATTTCAGCGTAGATTAGTTCTTCAAACCTAATCCCATAATACAAGCCCCATTTGTCGTAATCTAGCTTACAATAGAGGAAAATGTTAGAAATATTCAACATATTGCTTAAACTAACATGCGCAACGGAAACAAATAAGATAGGATTCAGGCTTACTTCTAGCCATATTTGTTCAAGCGTTTTCACGATCCATCTGAAGAACAAGAAAAGATTATTTGAGGGATCTTCTAATCTATGCCTATGACTGTATTGCCGTACTGATGGTGTACACAGGCTATTAATTTATAAGTTAGGTCAGGGACCCTCAAATATGGTAAATACCGTATTGTTCCTCCCATCAAGGAAATATTATTATTAATTGATTTTAAATCAATTAAACGATTCTATTACGGTAATCTAAATTAATAGAAATTACCACAACCATAATACCGTATATTATATTTATAATAAATATAATAAACATCGTATATGTGGCATATAGGCCGTATATGGAGATAATATCTTACATTCTCCCACTTGGCCTTTATGAGACATGACTTTATAGTATTAGGTTCTTTAATTTGGCCAATCATTTATGGAATCCTCCAACTCAGATAAGAAATGTTTCACACGAATCATGGCGGTAAAACCATTATAAAATTAGGTCGTCCCTTTCATGTATCACAATGTAAAACACTCCTTATATGAGTACCTTATGGAAAATCAAGCTTTAAGAATGAACTTCCTATAAGTCATTCGGGTCCAACTTTATTTATCCTCATGGATAAAATAACAAATGTGCACAAAATCTTTATTATAATAACTTTATGTCTATAGACCAAAAGGAGACAAACCAATTTAACCAAGCAAAAAATGAATTAATGAGTTTCATATACTCCGCATGACTTTATTCTTTCTTTACCAGTAAACTTTAAGTCATGGGATCCGCAATCATTAATTCAGTACTTATATGTTCAATAGACCATTTATGTCTCTTAATGTTATCTCTCGTACTGAGATACTTGATGTCGATTTACTTCTGCTTCTACTCTTTATTCTTATAAAAGAAGATTATAGTAGAATTACCGCAGAGTATCTTTATGGCCTAACTGTAAAATCGACAATATTGAGACTTTCAACAAAATGTCTCATCCATCATGCCTGTGTACTAAATTCATAGCACGCTAGACTTTTAGCTTTCTTGGTAGACGTAGCAACTATAATCTACATACTGCATCTTTAAGATATATCTCTCAATAAAAAGATATATACCCTAAAGTAGACTTACTATCTACACAATCAGCAAAACTCAAATCTGAACAACTAACCACCTTCAAATGGAAAGTGTATCCTTATGTTAAGTTGTACTTTTTGGTTCCTTGCATATACTGCAAGACTTTATTTGCAGCACTTTATTGACCAAATATTATTATTGTTAGTCAAATGGTTAAGTCTAATGCAAGCCTTGCATTAGGTTACATACTGCATCTTTAAGATATATCTCTCAATAAAAAGATATATACCCTAAAGTAGACTTACTATCTACACAATCAGCAAAACTCAAATCTGAACAACTAACCACCTTCAAATGGAAAGTGTATCTTTATGTTAAGTTGTACTTTTTGGTTCCTTGCATATACTGCAAGACTTTATTTGCAGCACTTTATTGACCAAATATTATTATTGTTAGTCAAATGGTTAAGTCTAATGCAAGCCTTGCATTAGGTTACATACTGCATCTTTAAGATATATCTCTCAATAAAAAGATATATACCCTAAAGTAGACTTTCTACTATCTACATAATCAGCAAAACTCAAATCTGAACAACTAACCACCTTCAAATGGAAAGTGTATCCTTATGTTAAGTTGTACTTTTTGGTTCCTTGCATATACTGCAAGACTTTATTTGCACCACTTTATTGACGAAATATTATTATTGTTAGTCAAATGGTTAAGTCTAATGCAAGCCTTGCATTAGGTTGCATAATGCAGATGCTTAAAAAAAAAAAAAAAAAAAAAAAAAAAAAAAAAAAAAAACACTTTTCATCTGCCCTTATTCCAATACATTTTGGGACATTAATTTGTATTTAATTGGTCCCTCTTAATTGCTACTGAAGATGCATAATCCTTCATTCTAAATCTTCCCAAAACTTTTTCAATGTAGGCCTTCTGAGACAATGTTCATATTCTTTATGTCTCTGTGAATCTCTATGTCAAAAGACATAAGAGGTTTCACCCAAATCCTTCATTTCAAAGTTTTGTGAAATGAACTTTATGTAGCAAACCCAAATCACCACTTGCAAAATAATATCTACATATAGGACTAGAAAGATTATTGTACTCCCTCTGACCTTAAGGTATACTAATTAACAAGGTTTTCAATAAACAATGAAACAATAACCTTATAAAAAGTATATCATCGATGAGAGATCTATCACAGCCCATAAATAGAATTCTTTAATTTGCAAGCTTTCTGACTGTTATTTATAAAACATTTTGATTGTTTCATGTAAACCTCATCTTTAAGATCCCCATTCAGAAAAGTTGTTTTCGCATCCATTTGATGTAACTTTAGATCAAAATGAGCTACTAATACTATGATATCTTGATGAACCATTCTTAGACACTGGAGAGAATGTTTCACGATAATCAATGCATTCCTTATGAGTAAAACCATTGGCTACGAGTCTAACTTGACCTTTTAGCCATGGACTTATTTCTTACATTATGGCATTGAATCACAATGTGGAGTTTTCTCCACTCATAGCATGTGAAAACAATTTTGGATCATCTTTATGTCCAATGTCAACATCAGACTCTAGGAGATATACAACATGATCACTAAGAATTGTTGATCTCCTTATTCTATAAGATTTTCTTAATTCTACTTCCTTTGCATTTTGCAATGGGAGAATAGATTTTGAACCTGTTCTGTATGAGTTGGTTGTTCTAGAAGTGATTGTGGCTCAGGATAATCAATCTGATTTTCCCTAAATTCAATCAATCATCCTCTATGAGGAGGAGATTTGGCCAGCTCTAGTGCTTCTAAATTCCAATTTGTGTGAATAAGCACTCCCACTAGGTTCCGCATCCTCTAGAAATTTTACAATCAACAACTCTAGGATTATATGAAGGATAATAAAACATTAAAACCCCTTAAAGTTTACTAGATAGCTTATAAAAGATCCGTTGATTGTCCTTGAATATAATTTCCTTAGGCGAGGATTATAAATCCCCTCTTTAGCAAATATGTGTAAATAATTTAAACTTGACTTCCATTTATTTCATAAAAGGTGTCTTAAGGACAACCTTAAATGGAATCCTGTTCAACATATACACAACGGTCTTCAAAGCTTTACTCTATAAGTAATAATAGATTAGTATTACTAATCATTTCCCTTTTGTGTATACCTACCTTAATACTCTATGCCTATATTAGATCTTATGATCTTCATATTGTTTCTCATCTTCTTCCTTATAGGTATTGAAAGCATTCAATACCCCAGCTTTAATATTTAGAAGATAGAGATACATAAACCTTATATGGTCATCACTAAAAGAGATAAAAATATCTCTGACCATTTAGGCAATGAGTATGAAAAGGTCAACACCTTTCAATGTACATGATCTCAAGAATCTCAAAAAGCTCTCTTTGGCACCTCTAGTGGTCTTGTTAGTATGTTTTCTCTTATGCAGTCCACACAAGTACCAAAGTCAGTAAATTACCGACTTTTATTTTCTGTATGGAGATATATTTCAATCTCCAAGCCATAACAAGAGCATTTTTTTTAAAAAAAATTCTCAAAGACTCTACTTTACGTCAACATCAGTATGCAGAAACAAACAAATAATTTTGTTTCAAAAATTGAGATGTAGGTCAATTTTAAATAGACTTTAAATAAACCCCAACCAATTTTCCACCTAAAATAAGAAAAATTTCAAGTTTAAAATAAAATTGAAATTTTTAACAAACCAAACTAGAAAATAAATTTCTAAAAGATTATGGAATATAAATCATTTTTGAGGTAAAAAATATAACTGAATCTCAAAATTAACCTATAGATCCCAACAACCTCAAATTATAAACACGTGTTATTCACTTTAAAAAGACTCTGCATTTGTGTTAACAACGTGGATTGTTAAACCATAATCAATCCACAACATATTTGAATGAGTCACTAAAAGAGATTCACGACATACTAGATATATGAGATTATCTTTATTTTAAGTCATTTCTTAACTTCATGCAATCTTTCTTTATATGCCCTTAATTTTTCTTATTGCATGAGAAACAGGTATCTTGATTGCCATAATACTTTATTGGCACCTTATTCTCATGTTTTAAGTGTTGGACATGATTGCATTTATCGGTCCTTCCCTTGACATGAGTAACCATGTGAACACTTTATGAATTCTCTCATATCCTTGAACACACATGGTTATAAGTTTATTTACTAACCATTTATCTTTATGTGTGTTATAAGATAAAATTCTACACTTAGAAGAGAGAAATGAAATAGACCAATAATGACTTAAAAAATCTCAATCTTTAGGGACTTAAGCTAAACTACAATATCCTTCATTTTCATAATGAAATTAGAAACACTTAAATGAAAAAGCATATTAATCTTTTTCCAGTCAGAAAAATATTACCATAAAGTATTGGAATATAAAACTACCAAAGTAGAGTAATATGAATAGCTGCAATAACCAAGAAAATAAATACTTTAATGCTATGAAGTAACTTTATTTTAAATTAGCCAATGCCAATTTAAATAGTAAATTTCAACCTACATGTAGGCAAATGTTGCATCACGCATGAAATTTACTCTTTATTAATAAGACTAATAAATTTAAATATTAATAAATAAAATTCTCTGTACCTTTGGGCAACCCAAAGAAATTTTACTTTTAATACTAAATTTGTTATCTTATTCTAATTAAGTTATAAAAATAAAAACTTCCCTGTGGGGATAAGTAATTAAATTTATGAATTAACTACAAGACGATGTCAACTTTATTTTAAATTAGCCAATGCCAATTTAAATAGTAAATTTCAACCTACCTGTGGGCAAAGGTTGCATCACACATGAAATTTACTCTTTATTAATAAGACTAATAAATTTAAATATTAATAAATAAAATTCTTCGTACTTTTGGGCAACGAGAGAAATTTTACTTTTAATACTAAATTTGTTATCTCATTCTAATTAATTCATAAAAATAAAAACTTCCCTTTAGGGATAGGTAATTAAATTTATGAATTAATTACAATAAGATGTTAATTTTTCTATATGAAGTTCATGTGTACGATCCTTATGCAATTATTACAAAATTAGGATGCTTTGTCTCTCCCAAAATCATAATAATCACGCTGTAATTCATGAACATCTAATAAATCTTTATGAGATTCATGCGTGTAATCCTGATGTAATTATCATACAAAAATGGGATGCTTTGGCTCTCCCATAATTATTATGATAATTACGTGTGCGTAATCTTGATGCAATTATTATTCAAAAATTGGGATGCTTTGACTCTCCCAAAATTATCATAATAATTGCGACTTCATTAACATCTAACAACTTTATAGATGCTTCATAAAAGGCCCCAAGAATATAACAAACCAATAACTAAATGGGGTAAACAGCATTTTCCAAGGTGCAACCAGGTGAGTTCCTAGGAAAGTGAGGGGGGTCACTTGGACACACTTAAATCCCAAGACTTTCCTAACCAGAACTTTTCTAGACAATGCATTCTTGGATATTACTGTAAACACGCCAGCATATATGGTATTGTTAATTATTCTTAAGTCTGTGCATTAAGCAATTTATAAATAATATAAATTAAACAATTAAAATATTCCCAAGATCATGTATTAAGGAAACAATGATATTAACACAGAACAGTGTAAATAATAAAGTGAATAAAACCTTAATGTGAATACGTAAAACTAGGCTTAGCTCAATGGTTTGAATCTTGTAGCTTAATGGACTCAAAGGTCCTAAGTTCAAATCTCTACCTAAGCCTTATTTTTCCTTATTTTCACAAAATTCAAATGGGTCACTGTATTGGGCTGGCCTAATATGATCAGCCCACTTAATCGGGTCAGGTTTCTTATAGGTTAATCGGGCCAGGTCTCTGTATTTGTCACTTAATGGGCCTCCCTTCTTTTTTCTTTTTTTTTCTTTTTTTTTTAACTAGAAAGGGATCAATATTCGGGCCAGCCCACTTCAATGGGCTAAACAGAATGGGTCGGGTTACTTCTGGATCGGACTAGACCAAACGGGTCAGCCCACCATTTTTTTTTGGAAAAATTCAAAAACAGATCAGGCATGGGTTAAAACACCCACACCCGGAACCCGACCAGCAATTTGACCCGAGTATTGCCCAACCCTGACCCGAAAGTCTTTTGAACCCAAGCTTGGAACCCGATTTGCCTGATGGGTCGAAACCCTACCCGGTTCCTTATCCCTTGACCCGAAAAAAAAAAAACTGAAAAAAACCCTTTTTCTCTTCACCATGAACGCCGGCTAGATCCACTGCCTCCTTATGCACGGCCACTGTGGGCCGCTGCTTTAGCAGCAACGGCGACCCAGAGGGATCGCCGTTTGCCTAGGAACCAGGCGGCCCGTAAGGGCCGCCAATTCTAGTGACAGGGAAGAGGCCGCTTGCAGTGCAGCGGCTTCTTCCATCCGGAATGACACCGGCCCTTATGGGCCGGTCCCTACTACATGCGGTGAAAACCCGCTTAGCCTTATGCGGGTTTTCGCCAGTGAATGGCCGGTGCTGAGGATCGGCCGGTGATGTTCAACCATGGGTTTCTTCTTCAGGCGCCGGCTACAAAGAACCGGTGCAATCTGCCGGTTTGCCGATCAGCAGGTCACGGCGACCCTCAGGCGTCGCTGTTCACTGTCACGGCCCTTAGCCCCACCGCTGTCTCACGCAACGATGGCGGCCACGAAAAAGCCGCCGCCTTCTACCTGAGGTAGAACCCACTCACCCTTATGCAGCTTTTCGCCGGCAAATGTCGGTGTTGCTATGTGAGGATTTTTCCATGGTGACACGGCTATTTCACGACAATGAATCTACGGCTAAAAATAATCAAGAAAGGCAAAAAATAATCATATCAAAACAATGAGTTATCAACCGTATCTGAATAACAGATCTAGTTATATTCACGAAATAAAACACTGGATTCAACATTGATAATTTATAGCAAAATTAAATGCTAAGCAAAATAGCATAGAGGCTGCTCTAATACCACATGTTAGAAATATTCAACATATTACTTAAACTAACATGCGCAGCGGAAACAAATAAGATAGGATTCAGGCTTACCTCTAGCCATATTTGCTCAAGCGTTTCCACGATCCATCTGAAGAATAAGAAAAGATTATTTGAGGGATCTTCTAACCTATTACCTATGCCTATGACTGTATTGCCGTACTGATGGTGTACACATGCTATTAATTTATAGGCTAGGTCAGGAACCCTCAAATATGGTAAATACCGTATTGTTCCTCCCATCAAGGAAACAATATTATTAATTGATTTGAAATCAATTAAACGATTCCATTACGGTAATCTAAATTAATAGAAATTACCATAACCATAATACCGTATATTATATTTATAATAAATATAATAAACACCGTATATGTGGCATATAGGCCATATATGAAGATAATATCTTAAAAAAAAAAAAGCCATCTCATGCTTTCTATGGACGTTGTGAATTGTTTTGAGATCAAAATGTATTGTTTAAAAGTGACTAAATTGTATTGGTTCTCTCAATAATCTCTCACTCTTTCTTTTTTATGCTTTCTAAATGTAATTGTTATTGGCAGGATGTAATTGAGTGATTAAATTAAAAAAGAACAAAAAAAAAAAAAAAAAAAAGAAAGAAAGAAGCAAATATACTAGAAAAACTTGGGGAAAACGCTTAATCTTTTTTTTTTTTTTTTTTTTTTTCTTTAACTTTTATTGTTTTTGAAAAATCATCTCCCAAAGTTAGACCAATTTTTCACTTTTGCGTCTGATGTTTAAAAAGTGGGGCATGTCTCAACAAAGTTTTTGAAATTTTCACTATAAACACTTTGTTAATTATTTATGTTTTCTTTAACGAAAATTATTGAAAAGACCTAAGTATTTATCCAGCTATGTTTTCACTTCTTTTTTTTAAGAAAAAAAAATATTTGTAATTTAAAAGTAATTTTTTAATTTCATAAAGTTTATTGGCAAGGGTAGAGGCACGTTTAAGCATGGCCCCCAAAAAATTTGCAAGCTTTTAATTTTTAAGTCTTTTTTTTTTTTTTAAGGGTTAAGCCCCCCCAAAAAAAAAAAAAAAATTGAAATTCATCCCCCCCCCCCCCCCCCAAAAAAAAAAAAAATAGAATTCAGGCTCCTCAAAAAAAAAATATTAAAAACCCAGCAACAAGCAGAGATATTAAACTAGAAAAAAAAAAAAAAAAAAAAAAAAAAAAAACCACACACACACACACACACACATATATATACATATACATATATATATATATATATATATATATATATATATGCAGTCGGTAGATCTTCTCCAACACACAAAGCCAATGTCAATCAAAGAATCACATTGCACAAGAAAAAAAAAAAGAAAAAAAAAAAGGGGCAAATTCTACTTTACAATAACTCTTACATTTCTCTCCATCAATTTCATCTTGTCATCCAACCCCAAGAAAAAATAAAGGAAAAAAAAAAAACAAAACGCAACGATTGAAAATACCAAGATCCAATAGGCGAGAGAACTTCTAAGTCTTAGGTTGCTTATCCACAAGCACAGAACAAAAGTTCTCTTTGATTGAAAGAATTTCTAGCGAGTAAGACATGACTAAAAAAATTTCTAACCATCTCAAACATCCTCAGTTTCTAGTTAGTAAAATCTCAAAGTACGAAATAAGCAAGACACGGCTCTACATTTGACCAACATATATTTTTTGAGACATCAATATAAAAAATAATCGAAAAGAAAAACTAAAATAGAATGACAATAAATTATGGCTCTACAGGGAATTAAAAAGTAAATAACCTTTCTTTTAATATGAGAAAATTGACATATCTGTTTTATTTTTCATCTTCTCTTTTCCCCCAATGATCAATTCATCTCATCCAGCGTGCTAAAAAATTCATGGAGAAGCTTATTAGCCAAAAAAAAAAAAAAAAAAAAAAAAAAAAGAAAAAGAAAAAAGAAAAAAACCAAATGGTACAAGGAAAGAAGGCAATTATTTTGAAAGCACTTGGTGCTAGATGGTTGGTGCTCGGGGTCGGTCATGTTTGCTAGATCTGCTCGGACGTGGGGATCGGTCAGGTTTTCTAGGTCTGCTCAAACGCAAATCTTGCAAAGACGCAAATCTTTCAGGGAAGACCCTCTTCGTTGTCATAGTCTGTCGCCCTTGGATCTCTAGACTTTGGGATCTGCCGGATCTGTTCACACTTGGGGATCTTCTGTTTTTCATCCTGGTACAAGATAGCGTGCCGGACTTATGCGCTGACGCATGGTCGGACTTCGGGAACTGCCCGGATCGGTCAGGTTTCCTAGATTTGAGAAGACTACGCCATTTACTTCCAGCGAAGGCCCTACCCTCTTCTATTTCAAGTTCCCTCGCAGTTGGGCGTCCGGTCGGACTTAGGGATCGGTCATATCTCCTTCTTCTAGGGGATCTGCTCTGCCTTCTGGCATCGACCGTGTTCTCTTCTGATCTGCTTGGACTTCGGGAACTGCTTGGACTTCGGGCTCTGCTTGGACTTCGGGATCTGCTTGGACTCCAGGATCTGCTTGGACTCCAGGATCTGCTTGGACTTCGGGATCTGCTTGGACTCCCGGAGTCTGCTCGCCAAGCCAAACGAAATTCAGATTCAAAAGTGTCTCTAGAGAAGACTACACGCTCCTCGCTTTCATTAGTTTCATGAATCATCTCGCGCATTCGAACTATCGCAGAAAAATAATCTTGAATGGCTGCCTCAGTTAACAGACTGTCAGGGGTCGCAAACACTCGTAAGACTTGGGCCAATTGCCCAAACAACTGCGGTTTGTCGACACAGACGTACTTACCATTTTCAGGGAACCGGGTGTTTGGTAAAAAAGGGGTGTTTGATGACAAAGCTTGAATTAGATTCCTGCGAGCTTCTCTCAACGCGTGCCTCTCATCAAAATCCACGATACATAAATCGCGCAATACTGTACAGAATGAGGTAAAGTTAATCCACCGAAAGGCCGACCGACAAAACTCTATCTGAAAATCAGGTGTATAGTAACCCATATCCTTCACAATTATTACTCGCAACAGGGTTTCAGAAAGAGTAATACAAGTAGGAGAATATGAGTGGGAGAAAATGAAGAGGTCAGAAGAAAATGAAGATGGTGGAAGTGCTAGCTGAGGCGCCGCTGTTTATGATGCTGCAGGCGGGGTGTAATGCCCCATATTTTAATTATTATTGTCAATAATATAATTTATTATAATAATATAAAACTTATCAAGTAAGTTTTTTTTGATTAATCAAATCTAAAGATAGATCAAATGGGTACATATTCTCAAATAAATTTAGTGTAGGAGATGATCATGTGATGGAATCGGTAACAACAGAGTTCGCGTCCAAAGCCAGATGGTCAACACAATTCAATCAGATAGAATCTGAGTGTTTTTTTCTTCTTCTTCTTCTTCCTATTTTACACTAAAAGGACTTGAGGAGACTCGTAACTGGAGTGACGACATCACTAATACATCTGCTCAGGAAAAAAAAAAAAAAAAAAATTCGAGACATCACCGGATCTTGGTGGTATGAGATACTGGGATGATTGTGAATTTATTGGGTTTTAGATCATGCTCAATGTTTTGAGAGTATTTTTATTTTAGTTAGAATAGCCGAATGTATGTATTATGGAAATTATCATATGTACCTTTATTATGACCCATGTTTCCTATATGTGGTTTTGACAGATTATGTTTGGTAGTTAATAAATTGAAAATGGTTGAATATTATATAAATAGAATTAGGATTTATGAGTAAAAATATTAACATTCTATGCGTGTGTATATATATATATATATATATATATATATATATATATATATATATATATATATATGTTTATTGCTGAAGATGAGTTGAGAAACTGTACAAAAATGACTGAGTATTTCTTACTCACTGAGAATAATATGTGTGGTTTAGTCTTTAATAATTAGTGATCTCTGCTTTATTTGATTGTAATGCTATAAGCCTTAATAAGTATGGTTTAATATTGGTTGGTTTGGGTTATGGAGTTTTGGACTATGGATTTGATGATTTAAGAAAGTTCATTTTTGGGGATTTCTGTGGATAGACCGAATGGTTTCTTGTTTCTTTTATGTTGAAGTTGTTGGGGAATTATTATTCCCCACTCGGGAAGGTACGTTTGGTTGGGATTATGTGGTCTGTCGGGAACTGAACCACTCGGATTATTTGCTTGGTCGGGAGTGACCAAGGTCTCTGGAACATATGGTTGGTCAGGAGTCACCAGGATCCTCAGCATTTATTAGGATCTTAGTACTTGTCAAATCAGGTCAGAAATCAGCATGTAGCACCATGCCTAATATCTTCACACCTTATTGGTCACTGTTCACACTGTACAATAACAAGACTTTTGTTATGCATCAACAGTAAAAAGGAGTCTGTATATATGCCTATCATCTAAGAGGTATGAATCTAATATAGGAGCATTTCTCTCTCTCTCTCTCTCTCTCTCTCTCTCTCTCTCTCTCTCTCTCTCTCAACTGACTTGGGCGTCGGAGGAGGCTCCGCCGGCCAACCCCGGCGGGTCTTTGCTTTGTTGCAGGTTATAGGCGAAGGGGAGGACCTGAGGCTGCCACGTCACCAAGGTAGAAATCGTATCAACAGTTTGGCGCCGTCTGTGAGAACGATTTGATCGTTCTTGCAAAAAAAAAAAAGTACAACAAAAGGAAATCTAGAGTGGTGACTGGCAGAGCACACTTCTCGCCGACAGAGAAGGACTGGCGCGGATCTGGATTCACTCACAGCAGATCCAGGATAATCACTTTTTGTGGCACTGAGTTGATGTTCGCAGACATCAGGTTCGTGTTCGTCTTCATCAGAGACCTCCCATGCGGTTCTCTTTGTCCATAAAGATTAAAGATAACGAGCTTTTGCTACTTTGGTGGAATAACTTGACTGGGGTAGTGGGGTTTACACATCACCTCATCTCTTCTACCGTGGATAAGTCAGCTTGAGGTGCATGGAGACACCTCTCGTCCTCACCTCTACGAGTAATCAAGATGAGCTCAGCATGCGAGATGAGTTTTTCCTATTATGAAATCTTATTCTTACACCTGCACTTTTCGGTAATCTCCGTAGATGATGATCTCTTGACAAAGAGAGCGGAGACTCTCTTGGACATTACGAGCACAGTGGGTGCTCAACCTTGCTTGTGCAAAGAGGAAAGTACTTAGTCTTTGAGTCACTTTTGACAAGAGCCATGATGTTGTCAGTAAATGAAAGATAGAAGGGATGTCCACGTTTCAACCTAAAGAAAGTGTGGCTGCGTGCCTTGCAATCAAGTCAGGTTTTCCTGACAAGGCCAGCAACCTTGCCTAAAAAGCAGGGGAAACATAATTTCCCTAATTGCCCTTAGTCTTATTATTTTCATCCTTTGAGCCTTGATGTTAGGGCTGCAGTTGCCAGGTTCGGCTAACCAAGCTGGAAGACGAACCCATTGTCTTACCTACAAGTATCTTCACGTGTGTGCGATATATATATATATATATGTATAGCGGCCTCTGCTTCTATTACTGCTGCGTGTAAAAAGGCCCTGGGGTCTTAACCTGCCTCCCACACCGTAGTCCTCGGCAGTGTGCCCTAAAATAATGGGTCCTGCGACCCATGACCAGTCCAGGTGAGGTGAGACCCCTTGGGACAAGGCACGGGGTGGTGCCTGGTTCGAGCCTCTTGATATGCTGGGCCCATTTTTCCTCAACAAGTGGGCCGACACCTAGTAGCTAATACCGACAAGTCTCATGCAGCTATGCAACTTAAAGCTGTCCCGACATCTCACGGGAGCCATCCCGACATCTTTATACAACACTTCGCTTTTTTTAAAAAAAGAAAAAAGATAGAGAAGAAGGCTTATCATTTCGTACACAATCCGAGCAAGGTTGACAAGGCACATACTATTGAGCATGCAGCCTAACTCTACCATTATCAACTCCACCGGGTTCCCCGAGCTCCATCTCGGAGAGGGTGCATGCTTGACTCCCTCTGTTTATGTTTCAAACTGAGTAAAGAGAGTGATGGGTTTATTTTCACGGGTTCCTCTTATATATGAAGCTTTTGCAGAAGACCCACTGTGATCACTATATATATGTTATATGAAAGAAATCTTCTATCTAGAAGGCGTTCTTTTTTGCCGACTTTGTATTGACCTCTGTCTCCAGCTTGTGACTCGCGCAGTTTGGTTTTTGAAAGCAGGGCCATCCTAAAAGAAATAGTGCCTAGCCGTGCACTAGCACTATTCTCCGTGTCCGGGCACAATGATCTAATCAGTTGGACCCTGCTAGACCTCAAGGAACTCGTGAGAAGAGAGTGCGAGGTGATTCATGCTTTCTACAACCTGCTCGGTAGTCGTTCGACAGGCTAATGAATCACTGATCAAATGGCGAATTTTGGGAACAAAGGCTCACCGGGGATTCATGATTTTCAGAAAGTTATTACCGAGTCTAGGTCGGTCTTCTTTGGTTATAAGGCTAGGGTGAACATGACGTAATGAGAGTACCGAACAACCAGAACTCACACAGTGGGCTCTAGTGGATCCCGAGCGGTTTGCATGGGGCGTTCACGCAGAACCGTCGAGGTTCTCGGCAAATAGAGGTTACAAGTGGGCAAAGCTGATCGGGAACTCCAGTGGGTCTTCAAAACCGTCATTACCTGGACTCGATTTGGTGACCCAGCGTATGAATAGGTATGGGGTGCAAGAGGCATCTGGAACTATGAAAAGAAAGGGTTCTACATCAATTCCTCACCTCTCAGCTCTCAAAAATCTCAACTGAATCACTCCCTGTGAGGCAGGGTTCATACTGCTATCATTAGGATCCCCTCAGTGCAAGGGGCTCGGTCTCGGTTCCGTTCACCATCCGAGTCGATGTCGGCGCGTAGCTCCAGGTTTCGGTCAAGGTTATGCGCATATACATGCCTGGGGCTCACAATCAAAGCGCGGGGTCTTCTGAGCAAGTTTGATTTACATGTGGGGTCTTCTAAGCTGTTTGCATGGCCCATGCAGGCCCACGGTGCTTCTCGACGGACCCGACCAGTAGTTCAGTCACGGACTCTCCCTCTTGGCTCGTCTCTCTTTGGTTTCCTACGTCTCCATTTGCAAGTTCTACAAACAATGGATCCTGATGTCGGTGAGCAAACCCTGCAGAGTGTCAGTCAAGTCCACATTCTCTATGAGTAAACTCTACAGTGTGTTGATTGGTCTAGTCCGTATTCAACCGAGACAGCGCCTAATAAATTCTAAGCATATCCATCTCTATTGTGAGACCAGCACAAGTTTAACTCTCTATAAACGAAAATCTAACGCCGAGTCCTCATTGTCAAGGTCTTCCCAGAATACGTGGACTTTGTGGATAAAGTTTTTCTACCCAAAGGTGATCCTCTTCGCTGGCTTCTTCTTGGCCTCTGTTTCCAGCCTGTTCACGAGCTTGTGATGCACTACTTGCACCACGAGCATGCATCATCACCGAAACCGATTTCTGCAAATGCGGTCCCTGAGGACTTTCAAGAATGGCCTTGAATGGAGAGAAAGGGTGGTATTTTATTTCGCCGAGAGACCAGGAGTACCCTACGATATGGTCAGTAGGTGAATGGGCTGTCCGTTCACACCGCAAACTTAACCCTGGATTCGTGTTATCGGCGTCCCCCCTGGTCTCGGTGGTGAAATAGTTTTTCACTTCGCTTCCACTTTCCACTATCGAGGCCTTTGGCCAATGGAAAGTACCAGCGGCCAAGACAGATTGGAATTCCTGATCATTCCTCAGACCTTCAAAGGACAGCATCAACTCGTCCTGGAACAGGACTGTGAACTCTATTCGCGTGTTGCTGATGTAGATCCCTATAAGCCGATCGAAAGGAGGAAGCAGGTGGAGAACTGGGCCCACTCGATCTCTGCAAGTTGGGTGCCACCTGGATGTAAATATTGACAAGTTTCTTTACAACTCTTCAAAAAAAAAATGTGTGACAGCTTGACCAGAACAGTCGTTACCAGAATAGGATTTGGAGCAGGCTCTCGGTCCCAGCTCTTTGGATGCGTCTCTGATGGCTGGACCAGTGCATTCCGACGACACTATCACCCACTAAGTGGAGCCATTTTCTCTAGGTGCTTATGGGTTAAGCTTCTGAACAAGAGGTGAGGGTCACTTAGGCTGACGAGCTGCACTCAGGGGTATCAAAGCACTTCCAGTACCCGTCCAAGGGTTTAGTCAGCAGCAATGGCAGCTTCAGTACAGTTTTTGGACTCACTCAACTTGACCGCTCTGGCTTCGCCTTCGCTCAGATCGTGACAGCCCCGGTGTGAATCGAGGACCGGCATACGAAGAGGACGTTGTCTCCAGTTCATTGGGTTTTAGATTGAAAGGTTTTCCAGAAGCTGGGTTGGCACACTTCAGGATTACTGGCCATGGGAACTGAACTTTCTCGGCTAGCAACAGGAGGTGTGCTCCAACTACGTACGTCGATCTCCCACGTCTAAGCACCGAGAACTCTAGTGTAACAATCAAAGTCCTTGGCGAGTGGAAGCTGCAAGCGGGCCCAGCTCCAATCGGTTTCCAGAATTCGTCTATGACCGAGACCCCTCTTCAGTCAACAAAGGCTCGATATGGTGTGGTGTAATGGGATTCCTGAGCACATGCGGAGTACGCAATCCCCGAGTCATAGATCAGTTCCGAGCAACTTGAACCGACAAGGTGGGCAAGCGTTGTCTTACACATGGGATGATCTCGAGCCATTCGGATGGCACATGCAAACCCGTGTTTACACAGTCCAAGATGAATTCCAGGACAACAACTGTACATACTGTTTTGCATGTGCCCACTAGGGTATTATGGGGGTCGGTTCTTTGATCAGCTCTTGTAGGGCCCGCTAGAGTATTATGGGAGTCGGTTCGTGCCAATGTTCAAGCCTCAAGCGCTAGAAGACAGATTCAAAAAGAAGAATTTCGAGCCTACATTCCGAGCTCAATCTCGAACTTGCACACCGAGTTCGCGTCCCAGACCCGATTTTGGTGCTTCCTCAGAAACCTGCTTTGTGGACCTGATCTTTTAATGGCCCCTCCGTGAACCAAGGCCTCGCTTCCCAGACCAGCTCTCGCTTGCTCCCCGGAACCAAGCATTCGTTACTCTCCGAATTGCCATCCGGTTAGGTTTCAGGAACCCACAGCCAAGATTACCGAGTCTCGGACCAACCATACGGTTGTTGGTCCAGATGACTCCCGATTTGTGTCAAGGGTTCTCCCTCCTTTACCCGTCATCAGCAGCGACTCTGGTCTCAGAAGGGCTCGGTCTCATTTCTGTTCACCCGATGAGTCGGTGTCGGCACGCAGCTCTGGATGTCGGTCGAGGTGATGTGCGTAGGCATGCCAAAGCTCACAGTCAGAGCACGGGGTCTTCTGAGCTGTTTGCATGGCCCATACAAACCCATATGCTCAACTTCGCCAACCTCGTCTTCCTTCGAAACCTGTTCAGTAGAAAAATCCTTGGGTTTCTCTTTGGATAGAAGCATACCGAGTTGGAACGGTCGATTGTTGGGAATGCTAAAGTGTGGGTGTCGGTTTACGCCAAACATTCAAATTTACAGTGAGATGGTTTGCGAAAGATGCATCGCAGAACCCGAGTGGCACCCGGGTAAGGCTCCATCACTGCTTGGATCGGTCACCTCATCACTAGCATAGGTCAATTGCTTTAGTGGGGTGTTTTAAGTAACTGGAAATGGACCCGTGTTGCTTATGCTATTCGGTGAGGATTTGCATGGATGAGAATAACGTAGAGACTGGCGCTGCCCGGGATACAGCATAAATAAAAATAATAATAAAAAAAAGAAAAAGAAAAAAGAGAGAACCCGAGTGGGCTGGAGCTTATTGATGCAACTACTATATCCAACTCTTAGTCCAGACCACTCCCGGAGATGTTATCCGAGGAGGTTGGTTGCTCAACCAGTTTTATTTTGCATGGAGCTCACGCAGTAGTGGTGCACAACCCATTAGGGAAGGTTGGCCCAATCCTCTGCAACGCATGCCCTCATTACCAAGCAGAAGATCCCGAGCAAGCATCCCGAGCAAAGAATTCCAAGCAAGCATCCCGAGCAAAGCATTCCGAGCAAGCATCCCGAGTAAAGTATCCCGAGCAAAGCATTCCGAGCAAGCATCCCGAGCAAAGCATTCCGAGCAAGCATCCCGAGCAAAGCTTCCCGAGCAAAGCACTCCGAGCAAGCAACCCGAGAAAGTATACCAAGCAAGCATTCCTAGCAAGCAACGAGATAAGTCTATTCTTGCATTTTATTTCATGAATAGCCTATTCACAACATATGATAATTTATGGAAGATGATTTTTTGCAATGCTTGAATTCTTTAAGATGACGGTGCATTACCACTTGCCCTTGCATTCTAAGTTACAATAAAAAATTTCTTATCCTCCTTCGGTTAAGGGGGGTAAGTTAAAGCATTTTCGGTTACCCTCATTCGGATAGGGGGATAACTCGGCAAAAAATTTCTTATCCTCCTTCGGTTAAGGGGGGTAAGTTAAAGCTTTTTCGGTTACCCTCACTCGGATATGGGGGTAACTCGGCAAAAAATTTCTTATCCTCCTTCGGTTAAGGTGAGTAAGTTAAAGCATTTTCAGTTACCCTCACTCGGATAGAGGGGTAACTTGGCATAAAACTTTTTCGGTTACCCTCACTCGGATAGGGGGGTAACCCGGCAAAAAATTTCCTATCCTCCTTCGGTTAAGGGGGGTAAGTTAAAGCATTTTCGGTTACCCTCACTCGGATAGGGGGGTAACCCGGCAAAAAATTTCTTATCCTCCTTCGGTTAAGAGGGGTAAGTTAAAGCATTTTCGGTTACCCTCACTCGGATAGAGGGGTAACTTGGCATAAAACTTTTTCGGTTACCCTCACTCGGATAGGGGGGTAACCCGGCAAAAAATTTCTTATCCTCCTTCGGTTAAGGGGGTAAGTTAAAGCATTTTCGGTTACCCTCACTCGGATAGGGGGGTAACTTGGCATAAAACTTTTTCGGTTACCCTCACTCGGATAGGGGGGTAACCCAGCAAAAAATTTCTTATCCTCCTTCGGTTAAGGGGGTAAGTTAAAATATTTTCGGTTACCCTCACTCGGATAGGGTGGTAACTTGGCATAAAACTTTTTCGGTTACCCTCACTCGGATAGGGGGGTAACCCGGCAAAAAATTTCTTATCCTCCTTCGGTTAAGGGGGTAAGTTAAAGCATTTTCGGTTACCCTCACTCGGATAGGGAGCTAACTTGGCATAAAACTTTTTCGGTTACCCTCACTTGGATAGGGGGGTAACCCGGCAAAAAATTTCTTATCCTCCTTCGGTTAATTGGGGTAAGTTAAAGCATTTTCGGTTACCCTCACTCGGATAGGGGGGTAACCCGGCAAAAAATTTCTTATCCTCCTTTGGTTAAGGGGGTAAGTTAAAGCATTTTCGGTTACCCTCACTCGGATAGGGGGGTAACTTGGCATAAAATTTTTTCCTCTAAGTTATCCTCCTTCGGATAAGGGGGGTAACTCGGTTTTTTACATTTAAGTTATCCTCCTTCGGATAAGGGGGGTAACTCGGTTTTTACATTTAGATTATCCTCCTTCGGGTAAGGGGGGTAACTCGGTTTAGCACGAACATTGCGGATAAAGACTTGTGAGGCTTGTTATAGTCTTCTTTGTTCTCAGCAATCTCTAGGGTGTGTTAAGTCATCTTTGAAGCAAAATTCGGTTGTCTGAAACAAGTAATTCAGATTTATTGATGCACCCTTGATAAATAACTTAGGCAATTTTCTACAAATTGCCACAGTTATTTAGGGGGGAATATTAACTAAAGACCTGCTTATCTCATGCTAACTTGTTATTTCCCCTTTTTGAAAGAGCACACATCTATACATGCATTATTAGCAATATGCAGATTCTACAAAGATTTAAGCACCTATCCACATCTCCTCCGGTGCCGAAGCAAATTTGCTCAAGAAGTAAAGCTCCATTCAAGAACACCACCTTCTGTGGCTACGAGATGGCATAAAAGCGCCTATCCCGCGGATCGGGATAGTCATAAAATTCCTCCCTCTCTGACAACAGGGGGGTCCTCCTCGGATAGGAGGCGGCATAAAAGCGTCTATCCCGCAAATCGGGATACTCGTAAAATTCCTCCTTGGATAAGGGGGTCCTCCTCCAGATAAGGAGGTGGCACTAGAATTGCAGAGGGGACTGATTGCCCCTGCGAAGTGTTGCACAAACTACCAGCTATGGAACTACTTACAGACATTTCGGCAATTTCTGCTCGGTGACAGCCCCAGACAACTGTTGGTTATACACTCCCCTAGAAGTAAGTTAGCTAAATTTTCATTTACTAACAGATTCTTTTTGCAGGAAACCTTATTCGCAAGGCATTGAAAATCAATGAGGAGCATCACCTCGGTAAAAAATCAATGAGGAACACAACCTCTATGACAAATCATCATGGGAAGATGTCCCCTACGGTAAAATTCGAAGACAAGGCACCATTGACATTCAGGCTTTATTGTGGAAAAAGCGGCAAAAGGGAATCTCCCTTAGATAAGGAGGCGGAAAACTTCTCCTCGAGTGAGAAGATCTTTGTTGGATAAGAAAATTGACATGGCCTCCAAGAGACGCTTCATGAGGTGATTAATGGACTTGTTCGTCCTTGAGAATCTATCATCTCGCTTTGGTACTACGAATTTTTCTCTCGGATAGAAAGGTAGCCTCCGGAACTATCCCCTTTTTGGGTGGAAAGAGGGGTGGTTTTGGATCTGGACAATTATTTCCTCACGGATGAATAAATAACTTAAATACCTTCCCCCCTCGGGTATGGGGGGTAGAAAGGAGATCCACATGACATTTCGAGAGCACAACAACACTTCGGATTTCTAGTGGCATAGATGACAGGCTGCCTTTGGCCTAAACTAGTGCAGACGGAATCAGCTTTGCTTGATTGTCTCCTTCAGATAAGGGACGGCTTCGATAGGCTAGTCAGCCTCTCCCTCGAATCTCAACTCGCCGAAACCTTTGTTGATGACACATCACGATTTTCGGCAAATGAAGCAAAAGACGCAAACATTCTCGGAATAAGCAACTTTGGTGTCAGTCGAAAGTCCACAAGACGAGAGACGTGAAGGAGGATGCACCTTTCCTGATGATAGAAAAACTCTGCGTACTCCCTTAATCGTATCAGGGCCAAGGGCTGGAGATCACATGTACATTGGATCCCCAACGCACTAAAGGATCGCATTAGCACACGCCATTAAGGTGGCTCCTTGAGCCTAGCGTTCCCGAGAGGTTCTCTTTACCCGAGGTTATAGGGGAGGTTGAGAGCAATCGAGTAGGGTTGTCGGCCAGGAAACACACCCCTTGTCTAAGGGGAGATAGTTAACATAAATTTTTTGAGTTTTCATGAAGACTACAATAAGCTCTATGCGTTCAGCACCCATGAATCGGTGGAATTATCATGAGAGATCTTAAAGAGTTTGAAAAAACTAGGGAAACTCAACCAAAGCTCAAGAAAAGTCACTTTATCACAAGAGGTTCAAGGAGCGTGAAAGTTTGAAACTCTAGAATTTCGAAGCATCGATTTCCATGATTTCCCTGCTTAATTCTCTTTATCTCAAATGAGAGATAAAAGAATTGGGGGGTAACTGTTGGGGAATTATTATTCCCCACTCGGGAAGGTACGTTTGGTCGGGATTATGTGGTCTGTCGGGAACTGAACCACTCGGATTATTTGCTTGGTCGGGAGTGACCAAGGTCTCGGGAACATATGGTTGGTCGGGAGTCACCAGGATCCTCAGCATTTATTAGGATCTTAGTACTTGTCAAATCAGGTCAGAAATCAGCATGTAGCACTATGCCTAATATCTTCACACCTTATTGGTCACTGTTCACACTGTACAATAACAAGACTTTTGCTATGCATCAACAGTAAAAAGGAGTCTGTATATTTGCCTATCATCTAAGAGGTATGAATCTAATATAGGAGCATTTCTCTCTCTCTCTCTCTCTCTCTCACTCTCTCAATTGACTTGGGCGTCGGAGGAGGCTCCGCCGGCCAACCCCGGCAGGTCTTTGCTTTGTTGCAGGTTATAGGCGAAGGGGAGGACCTGAGGCTGCCACGTCACCAAGGTAGAAATCGTATCAACAGAAGTTACTGACTATTGAGGATTTAGTTCACTAAGGTAGTGGCGTTGGTTGGATTGTTTTGAATTTCAAAAGAAGTCATAAATTAATGATTTCAGATATCTGCGGTGAATTTGGGTAGAGATTTTGTATTAATAGAAAGTATTTGAAGAATTATGATTACATGTTATGTATTATATTTATATAGGATACCTTAATTTAAGTTGTAGGCTTCAAATTTCAGAATATTCTTCTAAGCTTTTTCTTTCAATTTATCTAGGTAAAAGTTCGACCTCGAAGCTAATGGCCAATCCAAGTAAGGGAACACAACCTAAAAGCCCCTGCAAAATTTTAATAAAACTTTTCAAAAGAAAAAGTCGGGGATTTTTCCTAAACACCTTTATTCCTTTATATTAATTTTCTCTTTAATATTTTGTCATGATAATACTCTTATTATCGAATATGATTGAGAAATCATGTGATTATATGATATCAAATGTATATGTGTTATATGATGATTTCATGAGGTTTTGGTATAGTTGTATTTGGGCACCATATTGTATATGTTGTATGTACTCCATGTGAGCAAAAAATGATGGCATCATCGTAATTATATGTGCATATATTACACACAGTTTTGCCCCATGGCTGCATCGGGTATTGATCCGGATTCATGTAGGGGTAACATGGCAACCACACCAAAAGTGTGGGCTATCGGTCGGGGGGTCTTCACCTAGGGAAGTTCCTAACCCGACGGCTCTTCTCTGTGACGACAGGATGGGTGTTTTGGTCCTTCGGGATCGATCCCCGTGGATATGTCAAACGTAACGTGCGCCGCTCACGGTTAAATAGCAGAGGTGGGCCGGTGGAGGGTAAAACTGACACACTGTATAAATGATTCAAGCACCATGCTGCATTTGATCTATTTGCATGTTATTTAACTGCTTCTTTACCTGCTAAATTATTTGAATTTTATTTAGAATCCCTGAAAAGAAATTTCATTTTTATTGTTGTGATTTCCTTATTGAGTTGTTAAACTCACCCCTTTTCCCCTGAATTTTTTTTTTTTTCAGATGACACAGTAAGACGAAGTTATTTCTTGTAAAGGTGTAGACCTCGCTAAGAGAAATGGATCGTTGTGGACCAACCATTGTATAGTATATCCCTTTTTTGGAGTTTATGGCTTTGTAATTAATTAATTATAGGCAATAATAATAAAAAAGGAATTTACAATCACTATATTGTAAATGTACAAGTTTTTAGCACTCAAGTTCGCGTTTTTCCTTATTTCCCAAAACGGAGGCGTGACACGGGATGTGGGTTGCTACTTGCTTGGCAAAAAAGAATACAGAAAATGATTCATTTACTTCTTTTTCGTCACTCATATTTTTTTCTTCTAAAAATTACTTTTGAATTAGTAGAGCCCATCTTATCTCATATATATATATATATATATATATATATATATATATATATATATATAAATTTCACAGATTTAATAATGATTTTAATGAGATAAAAGAGAAAATAAATAAAAAAAGAAAAATGTGTAGCATGTCTCAATCGGATTTTCCTTAGTTCAAAGATTGAAGAGAGCGGATACTTCATAAAAATTGTTATAACAAAAGTGAAATGATAATTTCTTTTTTCAAGGAACTGGCCGGATCCTTTTTGGTTCAAATTTTTTATTCAGAGATAGGTGCTAAAATAATAATGTAGGTGCTAAAAATGTGACATGATGAATAAAAAAGAAAAATATTATATGTATTTAAATTTTTATAAAATGAGTTTTATTAAGATAATGTAAATCTTATTTATTAATATTCGTAGCATTTTTTTTATTAATTTTTTTTTTTATCATTTTCAATAAATAAACTTTACATCAATTTGTAAGATTTTTTTTATAAAAGTTTAAATAAATATAATAGTGATTCAGCTACCTTTCCTATTCACTTTAGTCGCGGAGGATTCAGTCAAAAGATGAACAAAGAATTGTAGCTGTACTTGTGAGGTAGCTGAAAATAAAGAAATGGGACACGGCAATATTCTTCTCAATATAGTATATTGCCGTGCCAGTGGTGTCACGTTTCTCCTTTCTTTATTCAGCTGCTTTTCCTTTTTCCTATGCACTTCACGTGTCACGAGCATTCAATCAAAAGATGAAGAGACTTGCTACACGGGGGAGCGTCCCTGTGAGCATTTTATTATAAAAAAAAATAATATTTTATTAAAAAGTTGGCTTTGATGAAAAAAAGTTGACTTTGATGTCCCATCAAAGTCAACTTTTTTAATAAAAATTTATTTTTTTATTATATACGGTGATGGGGATGGATGAGTGTCCCCATCCAGCATTTCCCAAAGATGAATGCGACAAAAGTTATTATTAAATTTGTGTCTTAAAATATTTAATGATTGCTTTTTTTTAAAAAAAAAAAAAATATATTGACAAAAGAGTCAGGAAATAAACAGAAAAAAATGAAAAATAACATTTCTCATAATATAAGAAAACGAAAGTGACCTTAAATAATTAAGAAAAATGTTAAGATTACAAATTTTTTTCATAAGAAATAATTACTAAAATGATGTAGAGCTTATTAAATTAAGGGGATCAAAACAATTCATCAAAATAAATGTTACAGATATTATTGAATATGATCTACATTATTTTAGCACCTATATCTTAATAAAAAAATTGAACTAAAAATGATCCAGTTCCTTGAAAAAGAAATTATCATTTCACTTTTGTTTTAACAATTTTACTCTTCTTTTGAAGTATCTAGCTCCCTCCTGTCCTTTGAATTGAGGAGGATTTGATTGAAACATACTACACATTCTTCATTTGTTATTATTACTATTTTTATCTTTTAATTTTTTAAAATCACCATTAAATTTGTGAAGTTCATATGTGAGATAAGATAGGCTTCACAAATTCAACTGTGGTTTTTAAAAGTGATAAAAAAATGAGACGAAAAAGAATTAGTACTACAGAATAAAAAATAAAAAATACATTTTATGTCATTTTTGAATGCCATTTTAGGCTATATAAACAATACTAAACAGTTAGCGCCGTTTAATTAATGCCACTTCTCAACCGACATTAAAGTGGTGGTCTTAAATTTATTTCATGCCGCTTAGAACACAAACGGCATTAATTTATATCGTTTGAGGAAAATTAGCATAATTAAATTTAATGCTGCTTATTGTTCAAACGACATAAATTTTATGTCGTTTGAACAATAAGCAGCATTAAATTTAATGCCATTTTTAACTGTAAGCGACATTAAATTTTATGACATTTGAGTACTAACCGACATTAATTAATAATATTTTTTTTCTAGCTTCTGTCATATATTTTTTTCTAGGCCTATTAAAATACCTTATTGGCTGATCCACAAATAATGTATTCACAACCATCATGATACAAAAAACCAACTAATACAACCTGATAAACATTGCTTAAAGTTAAGATACACAAATAGTATACTTTAAACAACCAACATGATCATAATCATTACAATTCTAAAAATGATTACACTTACGTATAACTTAAAATCTAATACTAAAGCAAAGAAATTGTTCCATTGTCAATAACATGATTCAAAAAACCCAGCTTGCATTCAAACGTTAAACGGCGTCTCCAAACCAAAACACGAGAGATTAGCACACAACTTCACAATTCTCTTGTCCAACAACGTCGATCACTTAACGAATAACTGCATATAAGAAACAAGGAAAAAAAAAATCATATTTAGATTATATAAGGATAAACTCGAATTTTCATGTACATTAAGATCATCTTGAACAATACTCTTAATTACTTGATTGGTATCTTCAACAATAAGCTCTTATTACTTCATTGGTGTCTTCAACACTTTCAGTAAAATCAACCAAGCTTCCTTTTGAACTTAGTTTTGGGATTTTTTAAAGTTAACAATTTTTTTTGGACAAAAATTTCCTACAAACATGTTTGTATGAAATTTCATACAACCCACATATAAGATTGACATGTATCTCTTGACATGTGAGAAATACATATTTTTTTTATTCGCATATATCTCTCACATGCTTTTTGATTGCATTAAATGTTTAGTGAAAGATTTTGTTTTATTTTATTTTCATAAAAAATATTTTATTTAGTTTGCTATGTATTTTTTTACAATATTAAGAATTATATGGGTTTTATTTATATTAAAATATAATAGGTATCACCCCAATAATATTAGAGACACCTTCTAATTTTTTTATTAATGCTTTGACAATCATAATCTATAGGTTTTCTTCGTACTATTTTTTCCATTATACTTCTTTTCATTTTAAACTACTTATATGGAGAACAAAGATTTTAACATGTTTTAATTTATATGGATCAAAATAAAATTAAGAGTCTTACTTTTTAATTCGTTTGAATGTTTAATGCTATTTTATTTTTTTCGTTTGAATGATTCACTCAGATTTTTTTTGGAAGTGTTTTCTCTTCATTTGAAAGTAAAAAAAAAATACAAAAATTTATTTGATCATTGAACGTGATGTGAGAGAATTTATTTGATTGGACTAAAGGTTGAGTGAAACATTTTGTTTTATTTTGTATTTATAAAAAAAAAAAAAAAAAGTTTTGTTTATTTTGCTCTATATAATAATTTTAATGTTCAAAATTTTATTAGTTTTATTTGCATTGAAATTTAATAAGTATCATACAAATAAGGGCGTTATGAGTGTATTGGCCAGCAGCCTGTAGAAAGTATAGTATAAAGCTTTACTCTTTCATTAATTTTTCAACAATTAGAGTGGCGCTGCGAAAGCATGGTGGGCCCATAACCCACAGGTAGCTGGATCGAAACCTGGCTCTGATAGTAAGAGAGCAGCTTCCCCACCAATTTTTATTTTCCCTCGTGTTTCGAAGCATTTGTTTGAAAGTATATCCTTCATAAAAAGGAACAAGATATTATACTCAGAAAAGAAAGAAAACTAAATGAGTAGTGAATTACAAAAACAATTCTTTTCCACCTTCTTTGGGCAGCCATAGAATTAAAACATAGGCTGTTCCGATTATCCTAGTACTACATCTTAACGTTTGAGCCATTATATAATTTATATATATACATATATAACATTAACTATGTTCGTTCCTACCGGGAGGGGAGGTTGTGAAAAAGAACAAAAGAAGACAAAAGCTCAATGTTTCTCTTCAAATTTCCTAAAAAAGATTGAGGTGCTCACTGCTGAAACTGGAAGGCACAACCGAGAGCTGCAACCGCCCTGTCCACTCCTCGCCTGGCTTCAAAGTGACGGGTTAATTCTCGATTGCTGCCCCATCAACACAAACCATCTGTTTGTATTCCTCATCACCAATGTCTACCATTGATTTTGATTTCTTCTCCCAAGGATTCCAAACCGCTGTAGTAGGAAAACAAATCGGTAGAAAATAACAAATTAGTCCTTGGTTCTTGGCGCTCAGTTGTTCAGCAAACAAGGTACATTACAGCTATAGGGCGGGAGAATACCTCTAAAAAAAAAACTAACAGGAATTTTATTTCCTTTTATTGTATGTGATGCTTATAGTTGCTCATATGTATGGCAGCTTACCGGCATCCGGAAGTCCCTCCTTTCTTATTACGTACATCTGCTTTTTTTCATGGTCAAGGACTGCGTTTACATTAGGAGAACTAAGATAAACTCGATCCAGCTGCCAAGAAAAACAGAAGAAAACATGGACTCTTTAATTGTTAGAGTAATGATAATTACACAACACACTCACATGGAGTGAGACTTAAGGGTTTGATTCCTATACTTCACCGGTACAACAATTGCACAACACCCCCTCACATAGAGGTGGGCTCCACATACTGGGCCCCACCCCCATGTGAGGGGGTGTTGTGTAATTGTTGTAGTAGTGTTGTAAATCCATCATTTTCCGTGAGACTTATGTGAGTAAGACCCACCACATGGGCCCCATCCTATGTAAGTGTGTTATGTAATTGTTATGTAAAGTGTGTTGTGTAAAAATCACTTTCCTAATTGTTATCCCTCTGATTGCACCCAAAAAAAAATAACAGCAGTAATTAAATGCAAGATTAAAACCCAAGTAAAGAATAGGCTCAGTGACATGATAAAATACTCCTTCACTGTCATTCTTAAGAAATAACTACAATTGAAAAAGTTTGATTTTTTAAAGAGTCGATCTAAAAATGTACAAACAAGATGTTTCCTCCCCATATCAGTCTTGAGAAATGCAGCTATCATTCTGTTGTCAATTTCTAATTTCTTTAGCAGAAACCTTTAACTTGTCAATGTAAGTTTCATAGAAAAATAATAATAACATCTTGATATGATCTAGTAAAAAAATTTCACACCATTAATCTCTATATCTCGAGTCTCCTGGCTAAATAACTCCAATGTTTTTGTTACAAATAACAGTCATGCGAACTTACCTCGGATTCAAAAGTTATAGCATCTCCTTGTTCTGTAAAACGTTCTCTTCGGCAAAGATTGTCTAGGTAGTCAAGTGTCTCCAGCCCTTCGATTCTTACTTCACTGTACGTGGCACAGTTGATGTTTCATATAAAATCGCACACCCAGAATAGACATGTACATAATAATTACAGCAGCAGAGAACTGAAACTTGTATGCCTTTACAAGAGCAAAGTGAATTTGTCTGATTGAAATTTAAAAGAAATATATAGAAAGGAGTAAACTCGTTTGTCATTTTATTTCCATACCTTATGTCAGAAACTGACGAGTATGTGTGATAGGCAAATGAGAAACTAAACGGCTTGCCGTTGACGTTCCTAACTCGTGATGTCAGTGTCAGATCTCCGTCTGTCGCAAGAGACACCCTAAGACGTAACTCAAAGCTGGAAAGGAAGAGGAAAAAATAAAATAAAATTGTGTTAGCAAAAACATCATCCGATCCCTCCCTTGAAACGCAGATAAAGATAGGTCTGCATAGGCTCTCATGCGCTCAGCAATGGATCAATGCAAGTTTGTCAACATATTTTTAGAATCCAATCAGCTAAAGCAACGTAAAGAGGATTAAGGTTCTAATCTAATTATCATTACATTTTTTATTTCAAGCCAATAAGAATTTTTGAACTTCCTGTATACACAATTCTAATACGGAGTTGGTACTTCCGTAAAAAAATTTATGGAAGTCCATATCAACTCTCTAAGAAAGAAGTTGACACGTGTTTTATGCTTGATTAAAAATTAAAAAACTTTTTTTTTTTTAAAAAAAAAAAAGCTTTAAAAGATTAAAAAAAAAAATGAAGGTTGAGCCTCCCTCCTGGCCGGTTTGGGGGTGGCTGAACCATTCCCAAAGAGAAAATGGGGTGCCTAAAACCACCCCCAAGAGTAGGGGTGTAATTCCAAACCGGTTATAATTAGTCGGGAAATCAGCTCCGGATAATTGGGAAACCGGTTTGGTACTTGGTTATAACCGGGTATTCGGAGTCGGAGCCGGATATTAGTTTTTTACATATTCGGTTATAACCGGGTAACCGATTCCAGGTGTATCATATATGAAAAAAAATTAAAAAATTACCCCCTACCCTAAACACGCCCCTTAACTCTTTCTTATTTCCATTTTCTGCTTTTCTCTTCTCTTCTCGCCGCCTACAGCCTACTTCTTCTTCTTCTTCACAAAAACTGAAACGCTCTCGACTCTCCACTGTCACGCAGCATGCTCTTAATTCTTCTTCTTCTTCTTAGTTCTTAGTTCTTAGTTCTTCTTCTGTCAGGCTCTCCACTATCACCCATGACAGATCTGGTGATTTTTTATTCAGCCTTCATCTTTGATCTTTCGATTCTTTTTCACCCTTACTGACTTTGTCTTTCTCTGTTTCTCTACAAATTTGGTGATTTTTAAGGCAGAATGAGCAAAAGAAGCAGTCTAGTAAACGGTTAGGTATGTTGTTCTTGTTAATTTTTGTTTTTTAATGGCTTTATCGGTTTGATGGTTTCTCTACAGATCTTGTTATTATTTGTTCTTTAAATCTAGTTTATTTTTAGATATGTTTTGATTCGTTGAATACTTTAATACTTTTTGTTATGTTTGTTTTTAGATCTCTTTAAATCTCCTACTTTGAATCCTTTTTGTTTTGATTTGGTGCTTGAGTACATAAAACAGATATCTTTCTAGCATCACATACGCATAAGCAAAAATAAACAAGATTTAATATTATAATTCACGAAAAACTTTAATCAACCATCTTTGGTTCTGCCCTGACTTTTATGTACAATAGTTGTACATATAAGTTTTTTAATCAATTAGCTTCCAACTTGCTAGATGTTCTTATATGGGTAATGTCGTAAACTGAGAAAAGGGAGCACTCAAACATATCACACAAACTGAACAGCATGTAAGAATGTCTACTATTTATATTGTGATATGCTAAACCCACACTAATGATAGCTTGAATCATTTCACAGTATGTATGGATGGGGAGTTTTCGAGTTCGATAAAATTTTCCTATAAGAAGCAAGCCAAAGGTTAGTATTAAATATCAATATGTTTGTTGAGTTTTAATTAAATACATATAAATGCTAGTTACGGAAGAGTCTAATCCTGTTTGAAATTTTTGTAGATGATGTTTTTGTTGAGGTGAAACCAATCCTCAAATCTACAGTTGAAAGGCATAATGTATGTGTCCTAACTTACGGTCAAACAGGATGGCACAAATAAGAAACCAGTAATTGAAATTTTTTGATTGAATTAGACCCAATATCTTAAAAGTTGGGCTAAAACGTTTAAATAAAGCCCAAAAAAGTTTAAATGAAGTCCAAAAAAGTAGACCAATACTTAAATTAGACCCAAATTTTTATTATTTTTTTTTTAAAAAAAAAATACTACCTGATCTGGATAACTAGTTTTCACTCAGTTAATCAGGGTACCCGGTTATTGAAATTCAATAACCAGGGACTCCGGAGCCGGTTCTTAGTTATTGGCCAATAACCGAGAACCAACTCCTGGTTTACACCCTTACCCAAGAGCCTTAGTTTGGGGGGGGGGGCTCGAAGGTGATTCGGCCACCTCAAGGCCAAACCCTAACCCTAACCCTTTTTTTTTTTTTTTTTTTGAAATCCGACAATTTATAAGAAATATCTTCAAAATCCCTAACCGAAACCAACACATTTAGTGCAGAAAGGAAGTTCTAGTGGGTTTCGGTCATAGTTGCCAACCCTCACCGAAAACCACCTCTTCGGCTAGTTTGAGCCACTTCTTGGGTTGAATCAGAGAAACACCTGTTGTTTCCGCTTAAAGCCGAAGCACCATTCTCTCTCCCCTCTTATTTGAGTTGTGTCAACGTGGGGCCTCACAAACCCTAGCTTGAGGTATGTAATCTAACCTGAAGATTCAATTTTTCATATTGGGTTTAGCTTGATTAGGAGTATTGTTGATGATCTTGATGAGATTATGAACTAGGATTTAGCCTTTAAGGGTGGCCGACCCACCCTCATGGGCCAAGAGGGTGGTTCAGCCACCCCTAGGCCAAATGGAGGTGGTTTTAGCCACCTCCAGACCGGTCATGAGGTGGCTCACCCACCCCTAAAAATATATATATATATATCAATTTAATAATTTTTTTTTTAAGTTTTTTAATTTTTAATTAGGCATAGGATACGTATTAGCTTTTAATAGGGTTGACGTGGACTTTTATCAATTTTTGGACAGAAATTTGGACGGAAATACTATCTCCCTTTTTTCGCCATAACTAAGGTACTATTTACGATACGAAATGAATCACATGAAACAAAAAATAAAGGCATTAAACCATAAGGATCGAACGTATTTAACCCATATAATTTTATAATATTGGTTGAAAACTTTTATACGCACATTTGATGTAAGTTACCTGATTGTCTTGAATTTTGACACTGAGATTTTCCTTTTTTCTTTTTAGGAAGAAATGAGGATTTGATAAAATCTTTAAAAAAATCTTTTAATTAGTATGCTTAATACTAACAGAGTAATGTTTTTTACATAATTCTAACTAATTTTTTTAATAATCAATTATATGATTTGTTACAAGAGGAGGGAGAAGAGAAGAGATTCGAACTAGTGATCTCAAGACGTGATTTCCAATTAATTGAACTACTCCTAAAAGATTATTCTTATATAAGAATTGTACAAGAAATATTAACCATATTAATATCAATGCTATTATGTTACTATAATATATGATCATATAACTCTACAAATTTGGGAACCTTACCCAAGCACTTAACTTAACGTAGACCACACGTGTTGGGTGCACGGGAAGCAGCCGGTCTCCTGTTCTTCCATTGGATGGTTGACCACGAAATTTGAAGCCCGGATCAAACATAGAACCGGCAATATAGCCCGCGTGCATATCTACACGTCGACGTACACGAACATAACTCTCTATTCTTTGACATAATTCTCTCTTCTTTTCCCTTTTGAAACGCTACCGGAAACACTATACGCCAAACCCAACGCTTGAGCTCTGAACTTCTCTCAGTGCCATACCTCTAACACAACACTTCTCTCTCAGATCTGCGGCGTGAAACACTGGATCTTTCACTGTTTTCATTTTCTTCTGACCATCTTCATTTATTGCTCTTCCAACACAAGTCGATGTGCACCCGGCCGATCGAAGATTTGCCGCATGAAACTACGGTGAGTGCACGATGTCGTGTCGATCTTTGAGTTTTGTTGTTAATTAGTGTTCCTATTTTGTTTTAAAGATGCACTTTTTGCAATTATTGTGGGAGCCTGGGAGGTATGCCCACAACATCGATCCCTCATGTCATCCTTGTCGATCTTCAGAAGTTAAAGATATTTTTAGGAGCTGCTCGGAAAAGTCCGAGTCCTCAATTGGTCCTTGCTTAGATTTATAAGATCGGAATTTTCTAGCGTCGAGAAATAAATTAATAATAAATCCTGTCGCTGTTTACAAAAATTTTGGTTAAGAGCAAACGCTTTTGAGATTTGTGCGAAATGCTAGAAGTACAAAATCTTTTATTAAAGGATCATGATTTTTACTAAAATGATGTAAACTTATTTATTAGTATCTGGATTATTTCTGTTTATTAATTATCTTAATTATTTCTAATGAATAAACTCGACCACATCTTAATATTGATTTTTTGGTAAAAAATTTGGTACCCCTAAAATTTGTCACAGTATTATTTGGACGTCATAGGGAAAAGGTAGATAGTCCATTCCAAGCCTCCTCATGCTTTCTAGGGACGTTGTGAATTGTTTTGAGATCAAAAGGCATCGTATAAAAGTGACAAAATTGTATTGGTTCTCTCAATAATTTCTCACTCTTTCTTTTTTCTGCTTACTAAATGTAATTGTTATTGGCAGGATGAAATTACTTTTGTCTCATGAATGAGAAGTTGCTGTTTTAAGACTACTGTATGATTGCTATCATAGCGTTATAGTGGTTGGATTTGGAAGACATGGGAAGAAGAGAATTACTGGCTTATCAGGAATTCTTGGGGAACTAGCTAGCTAGAATGGGGACTATGGTGCGAGTGTAGCATGACATCTCTTCTCTTCTCGCCATTTCGTTTCACTTTCACATCCTCCAACTCTTGCTTTCCCTTCTCAAGCACTAGCCTTTCCTCTCCCCGCCGTGTCTGTACTCAGCCTTCGAACTCAATGAGTGAAACCACCGTACCAGAGGACGGCGACGGTGTAAAGGCGGATAAGTCTGACGTGCTCATCCAGTACGTGGTGCTCCGGCGAGACCTGATTGACACATGGCCGCTCGGGAGCGTGGTGACACAGGCCTGCCATGCCTCCGTTTGTGCTGTCTGGTCCCACAAGGACGATCCTCACACCGTCGAGTATTGTAGTCCCCAAAACATTGATTCTATGCATAAGGTCACTCTTGAGGTGAAAGGTGAGCCTCAGATCTTGAACTTGTCAGAAAAGCTCACAGCTGGTGGCATCACTCATAAACTGTGGATAGAACAACCTGAAAACATTCCAACTTGCCTTGCTACCAGGCCCTATCCCAAATCTGTAGTATCATCATTTTTCAAGAAGTTGAAACTCTGTAAGTGAGGAAACGCGCCTCTCCAATGGGTTTGCTGGTGTCTTCCGCTTCCTCCGATGCTCGCCGCAATGTCTTTCGATGTCCATGCATCGGCGCGTGGCATGCACGCGACTGGGAGTTTGTCTCCCTTTCCCGCGCACGATGACTTCGTTTAGCTCTCCATCCTTCCCCCGCCACGGTTGTTGGTGGTACTTGGCCGCTTCTCTGTTCCACGCTGGAGAGACGTCTTCTGGTGGTGGCGTGTGGCCTTCACGCGCGGCCACTGGCAGACTCTTAGCTGATTGTGTTTTTGATTTATCTGTTGTTTGTTTTTGTTACTTGGGTTCTTGTTTTCCTATAGAGGAAACTACTGCTATTGAGATTGTGTTGGATACTCTCTTAATTGTAGTTCTTTTATCGGACTTTTACAGTTTTAGTAATCTTTTGGTGACTGTTGCTGGTTTCAAGTAGGAGTGCAGATTGGTTTATCCAAATCTGTTATCCTTTAGCTTTTCAAACCACTTTGTGCGGCCCTTTGATAGGACTGGGTCATTTGAATGACCCATTTCCTAAGCTATGTAATTATCTCGGTGTTGTTTTAGTTTGGTTTGGGTATACTGTTGGGGAGCCCACCCATTTTTCATTATTAAGATTGTCCACTTTTTCTTCCTTTTGGATTAGAAGTGGAAATAATCTTCCCTTGTAACCTTTTTCTTTATTCAATTAAGAAAAAAAAGAAAAAGAAAAAACTAGCTAGAATGGGAATTCAATGGATATGCCCAGCTTTCCAATATTGAAAATCATGTTGATAAATGATCATTTGAAGCTATGTGAAGAAATCTGAGTTTGAGGCTTAGTTCATTGAACTACTAATCGACTTCAAGCTATTTTTCTCATAAAGTTTTTTTGATATACATGTTAAAGAATGTTAAAGATTGCAGATTTTTTCAGTTCTTTAATCCTGTCTATTTTAATGGAGAAAGACCAAGTGAAATTTTGTACTTTGTTCTTATATTATGAGCAACTTTGATCACTATTTGTATTGAAGAAAACCCACAATAAGTTTAAAGGCAGTAAATATCATGACACAATTTCAAACTAGTAATGCAAAGTGCAAGGATTTGTAGACTAGAACAAAAGCTGTTAAGAGTATATTTAGATTATCCTGAAGTTAGGAATTTGATGAGAATTGTATTGCCTTTGATAGAAATTAGATTATCTTGAATTTAAGGATTTGATGATATTGAATCACCCTAAATTAATTAAGGGATTTGATTATGATTATATTTCATCTGTAAACTCTATAAATAGAGCATTTTGTATTGTACACTCATCAAGTGAATAAGAGTATAATGTAGCCCTAATTTGGATTTATCCTATAGACGTAAGTCATAGACCGAACTACATAAAATTCTTTTGTCTCCATTTTATTATTTCCGCTAATGTTTTTATTTATCTCTGTCACTATCTTTTCTTTCAAAATCAAACCAGACATGTTTTGAAATTTATCAATAAATGCTGAAATTTAAGTTGAGTCCGCAATTGGTCCTTGCTTGGATTTATAAGATTGGAATTTTCCAGTGTTAAAAAATAAATTGATAATAAATCCTGTCAGTATTTACAGAAAATTTCATCAAGAGCAAACGCATTTGAAATCAATAGGTACGTGGTATTATTATTTGGACATCATTAGGCTCCTCAGCCACTCCTGAGTAGAAACTTTTCTCAAGAAATCTTGAGAACTTTGTAGTTGAAATCAGAGGTGGAGGTGAGGGTAAGAATTGGTGAGTGGGACAGTGGAATTGTGAAGCGGAATAGGATGGGAAGTGAGGGGTCGAAGGAAGGACTCGTCGTATAAATGTAGAGAGAGGACTCCAAAGCTTCCTCTTCGACATTCTCTAGGAGACCTTTAGCTTGGCTTACTTCTCGAAGAATGGTAATTAGATCAATATAATTTTCTTAACTAATCCAATCATAATTATATGGAGAATATACTCTCTAACAGATGGCTCGGCAACCCCTTTGAGCATATATGGGTCGCCGAGCAAACCCACTGCTATTGGGGTGAAATGGTGAAAAAAAAAATAAAAAATAAATAAATAAATTTGAAGAGTGGCCTAACCATCCCTAATGGCCGGCTTGATTCTTGCTAATATAACAAATTAACGAATTTTGTTAACTTTTCTATTGGTATGGACTAAGTTTTTTATTTTATTTTGTTTGTCCCAAAAACTATTAATCAATTTTTTAAATAGAAGTAATTATTTTTCAAAATCTGAAACAACATGTCCCTTGAACCAGCCTCGGTACTCGGTAGTGTACAAATTTTGTTCAAAGTCGTGCCTGTCTAAGTCAAACAGTCTTTTCTGAGGGAAGATCACATGCCGACTGTCCTACGCATGACCGTCGATTGCAAGGATCTGATGGCGATAGCAGATCTCAGCCGTTAATGTTTAACCGGTGTGTTGGCAGATTACGTCATTTGCGTACAGTCTCTCACGCTTGTCTTGTACCGGAGACCACGCGATTTGAGTCATTTGACTCGTAGCCTCACGAGATCATTGTGCACCCAAGACCACAGATCTTCTCATTTTCCCCCCAACAGACTCGTTTATTTTTATTATTTTTTAGGAAAAAGTACCCATATCACTCAAACAATTATTTTATTGTTAATGTACTCTCAATCTACAAGTTGTGTTAATATCCTCTCTAAACTACTAAAAGATATCAGTGTCTCCCTAAAGCCAACAAAAAGACAAAAATAACCCTTAAAAAGTATCAATAAGACAAATATATTATTATAAATTTGAAGAAAAAAAAACTTACACTTTAAAAAAAAAAAATACCTAAACTTCAAAACGTCTCCATTTTTTTAGGAAATTCTCAACTAGGGGTCTTTCGTTAGGATTTTTCATTAAATTCTATTAAAAATTCTAAAATATCCTTGTGTTTATTTTTTTAAAAAAAAAATTATAAAAATTTTCAAATATTCAGGCATAGGCATTTTTACATATTTCGTTAAATTATAACCAACACCTAAATCCTAGCAATTTTCTTCTTCCTTTTTTTTTCCTAAAAAAATGAAGGGTATTTTGGAAATTTTGATAAGATTTAACGGAAAATCCTAACGAAAGACCCATAATTGAGACTTTCCGAAAAATGGATACCCTAAATTGAGATGTTTTGAAATTCAGATATCTTTTTTTTAAAATTGTGAAAGTTCGGTACCCTTAAGCGAAGTTCTCTAAAAATAAAAATATTAATAAAAAGATTTATAGCAGACTGCTTTAGATTTGGAGAAATAATTATTATATAACTCTTGTCTAACTTTGCCTACGTGGCATTTTTTTTTCTTTTATTTTTCATTTTTTTTTTTTCAAAATACGATAAAACCACTTTAGGAAAAAATGTTAGGTCAACTTCTTGAAAAAAAATATTTAAAAATAATAAAAATAAAACAACCGTTTCACTTTTAAGCTTCATTGTCTATCGGACTATCACTGCCGATCTCCCACCTACGTGAGACCAAGCCCTAAACTAGATCATTCAGATTATAGTTGGAAAGAAAATTGAGGTAATAAGCCAGAAAGAGTTGATTAGGTGAGACGATAGTAATTTCATCCCGATTAAGATTGGGTGAATCACTTTTAATTAATGTTCCGTTTGTTTCGGCGTAAAATGATTTCTGGAAAATGATTTTGGTATTTTCCAGTGTTTAGTTGGAGCGAAAATAACAGTCAACGAAAATCATTTTCAATTTGACCGTAAAAGCTTCTTTAATTTTCGGAAAACGATTTACGATTTTTAAAACCGTAAATCGTTTTCCGAAATTAAGCTCTTTGTCCTTACACGCATGTTTGATATCTGATCGTTAAAATTTAGCAATTGTCGGTCATCGGGATCCAGTCGGCGCCGGAATCAGGTCACCGGAATTCTGCCGGTGCAGGAATCAGGCGGCCGGAATTTTGCCTGTACCAGAATCCGGCACCGGCAGACCAAATTCCGGCAGGGATATCGCCGGATTCCGGCCAAGCCGGTCGGATTTGGACGGATCCAGATATTGATCCGGCCGGATCTGGACAGATCCGGTCATTGATCCGGCCGGATCTGGCCAAAACGGCCGGGATCCGGCCGGATCTGGACAGATCCGACCATTAATCTGGCCAGATTCGGAATATTCCGGCCTGAATCCGACCATTTTGGCCGGATCCGGTCAAACTTTCTCGTCGGAATCCGGCAACGGCGACCGGACGTTGCCGGATTCCGGCGACAATTACCAAACTCTTATTTTTGCATTTCGTAATTTTTTCGTGCGAACCAAACACCGAAAAATATTTTTGAGAAAATCATTTTACGACGGAAATCATTTTACGTCGAAACAAACGGAGCATAAGATGAAATTACTATATCTCACCTTATCGAAGTACTTTCGCATGTTTCAGGGTGTTTCCAACTGGTATGCTCTGCTCCTCCCTCATAGATGCCAAACCATGCAGTGAGATGGTATTAGATTAAACTTTTGTTGAATAAAAGGTAAACCAAAAAAAATAAAAAATAAAAACTATTACAGTTTTCGATTTAATCTTCTATTTTCATGATATATATATATTCTTTTTATGTTGTTCAAGGCCATGCTATTGTTGTGGGTATACTTGTAAGAGAATCCTGCATTCGTTCTTGTGGTATATAGGTATGGGCCAGCTGTTTCTGTAAATTCTTTCATATGGATTATTTTTAATTAGATCATTTTTCAATTCATATGGATAATTCTTATGCTCCGTATGTTTGTTTTGACGTAAAACATTTTCAACAAAATTACTTTTAGAAAAAATGATTTCTCTGAAAATATTTTTTAACGTTTGGCTGGTACGAAAAAGGCACCAACAACGAAAAATTACCGTTGACAAGATTTCATTACTGGCAGGGAGGATTCCGGCCACTTTCATAGAATTCCGGCGATGAAGGCCAGAATCCGATGACAATGGCCAGATTCTCACAAATGTACATATATGGTTGCTTTTTCACTAAATTTCTTATTGATTAACCATTGGTATTTTGTGAAGTTCTCATTGATTATCTATTGGAATTTTGAACTACTATTATTAATTCGCACAATCGATAGATATTGTTATTAGATTCATAATCGAACCGAATCGAGCCAAATATTAATATGACAAATTTGATATTATTGGTATTTTGTGAAGCTTTCATTGATTATCTATTGGAATTTTGAACTACTATTATTAATTCTCACAATCAATAGTTATTGTTATTAGATTCATAATCAAACTGATTCGAATATTAATATGACAAATTTGATATTTGAACTCGATTTAAGCTCGACTCGAGCTCATTCTTATGTATTCAAACTTAGGATTGTTAAACATTCAATTAGCAACTTTGGCACAACGACACAATTATCAACCTAATCCTTGGTTTTTCAAGTTTATTAGACTTTACTCAATAAGAGTAGATGAAATATTCCAAGTCATCGTGAGTTTGACTCGAACTTATATATATATGTTCAAACTCAAGATTGTTAAACATTCAATTAGCTTTTTTTGAGCTTGATTTGCTTTATTAACCAATTTATTAATGGATATATACCTTAATATCAAGGATACCCGCCCTCCCTTCGCTCTTCCCCGCTGATTCTACTAGCGCATTGGCAATTTGTTCACTTTCTAGAAATGGCATAAATCTATTTAAAAGAACATAAAAAGTTAAAATATATATATATATATATATATATATATATATATATATATATATATATATATATATATATATATATATATATATTGATTTATTGCAATTTATTTAAATTTCGAATAAGTGTATTTAGCATCATTTTTATCAATTGCAATTTTTCTCAAGCCCATGCAAGCCTTTTTATATATGAGCTTCTTAATGAACAAAATAATTTAATTAATAATCTTACCTCAACAAACGGTGAAAACCTAGTTCCGGTTACTTGTTATTGGTTAAAACCGGTAACTGTAACCGGGGTAGTTGATTGGCCAAAATAGCCAACCGAGTAGCCGGTTAACCGGTTATTTAATAACCGGTTGATACTCGATTATTCAGACTGGTAACTAAAATTTTTTTAAAAAAAAAAATTAGGTTTTTTGGGCCTAATTTGGGTATTGGGCTTACTTTTTAGGCTTAATTTAAACTTTTTTAGGCTTTTAAAAAAAACATTTTAACATTTTTTTGGTCCAATATGTTAGCCTAAGTTGGAATAGAAGTAAAAGTATAAAACCCTAAATTTTATTATTTTGGTTTTTTAACTATATATATATATATATATATATATATATATATATATATATATATATATATATATATATATATATATATATATATCCGGTTACCGGTTATAACCGATTTCAATATTTTTTAAAACCGATAATCACTTCGGTAGGGCTGGTTACTAGCCAATTATAACCGGCCAACTTTACACCCTTACTCAGCAACACACTAATTGTTAAATGGTGTCAACATCACTAAGAGCATTCCCATCGGATGATGCAAATTTTTATCTATTATAGATAACCAAAATCCATTTTTTGCTAGTTTAGCTAACAACTTTCAAAATTATCATCCATCCGATTATCTAGATTTTTATTTATTTTATTAAAATAATCATTTTTAATATTTTTTTTATTCTTTTTGTTAAAATCGTGATCAGGACGAAGAAAGGGAGGGCTGAGCTTCGGTCACCGTCGAGATCTCCAAGCCAGCGACAACGAGCTCGCCAGATCGCTCCAGCTTCGGCCGACTTTGAAGCTCCAGACGAACAAGGACGTGTACCAGCCCGGCGATTCGGCAGTCGTCACTGTCGAGATCTCCAAACGCTCGAGCCAGCGACGACGAGCTCGCTTGTACTTCCTGGAGGGACTGCCGTCAAGCGGAAGAAAGTGAAAGAAAGTGACGGGAAAGAGGAAGAAAGTGAGAGAAACAATCATTAAAAAAAAAAATTGATAGATCTGTGAACAGTGCAACGCCACATGTGGCGTTGCACTGTTCAACAAATCTAAACTGGCGTTGGGATAGAGAAGCCGATGGATGGGGTTTTTTTGTGGTTTGCTTATGTATTATAGATTTACAGTGAGTTTTACATAACCCACTGTGAATGCTCTAAGTTACTATGAAACTCCTCACTAATGGTCCAATAGTCTAATCTTGCGGACATCTATGTTGAGTTGGTATGCTCCATCTATCATTAATTAATTAAAAAAAAAAACTAGAAAAAAAAAAAGAGCAATAATATGAAGATGTACGCTAATGGTCGAACATTTGAATAGTACATGTCTTTAGTTGAATATGCTGGCGGTGTTACTTTACCAACTCTTGCAAAAAAATTGGTTACATGAGTATGCTCTGGCAGCTCTGCCCTAAAAAGGCTAAGATTCAAAATGAAACAGAAGAGGAGGAGAAATAGATCAACTGGGTGAGAGCATAATCTTCTAACCAAAGTTCTCATCAATGCCAATAAAAGTCCCCAGAAATCAAGCTTATCCATCTTTTTCAACGTTTTTTTTTTTTGGTTGCAGCAGTAGCAGTACTAACACAATTATAGAAAACCCTAATAAAGCTTAAGCGACCTCTCTCTCTTTCTCTGTCTGTCCCTTTTTGTTGTCTTTTTTGTCTCATTCTAGAATTCTGTGTCTGTACAAGCCATCCAACACTTCAGAAGGACTGCATCACAGAACAAGCAACGGCTTGCGCCCAATGCCTCAACTTGGTTTTTACTTGCTGAGGATCATCCCCTGCATGTATGCCACGAAATATTAAACATTAAACGACAAAAAGAAGCAAAACTGTAACAAAAAAACACACACACATGAATCTTAACTCTCTTGTTAACCAATGTTATAAAAGAGCTTGGCAATTAATGTTAGGTTTGTCGTGGACATAACGTACCCTTAGTTTATGGCTTTATTTACTCTCAAAAGACATAATTTTTTTGTCAAATACGTATTCAATATTGGGAGAGAAAGGCTCGTTATCGTCCGAAAAACTTACTTTAATATCATGTAAAAGTTTATACGCCTTACGCACTCTCGAAAGACACGTTGAGATAAGGACACTTCAACAATTTTCACATTCCATGTGTATTGGGAAATAAGATTAGATTTTTTTTCCAACAATTAATATATTAAATAAAGTTGTTCGAGAATTGAATATGGAAAGTACTGTCGATTGTAGTATGAAAGCTTTACCGGGACCGCAGATCTTCCATGAATCGGAATCACTCCTTGGGCTCTCGAAAGATGAAGACCGTCCCTCAAGAGACGATGTTGAGTTACGGCTCTGCGGCGTCGAGACAGGACTCGTTGACAGTTGTCGATTGACCGCAAAGTAAAGGTCGAGAGCCGGCAAAGTGCCGCATAGTCTCTGACCATCTTCCTCGTTGAACCCGAACCCAAGCTCTATGCACCCTTTGAGCTCATGCAAGTCCTCGTCAGTGAGGTCGTCGGAATCGTTGTTAATGCCGTTCTTCTTGCGCTCCTGTCGAAGAATCTGACGGCGCCGCCTCTCCCACGCAATGTCCCGCGAGGTCTCGCACATGGAAAGCTGCTTCGACAAGCGCTTGCTGCTCTTCCATGGTGGCGGCGTCAGTAGCATTTGCTGCAGCTCTTCCTCATCTGACCCGCACAACGACGGCGACGACGACGACGACGAAATTCTCTTCGACCGTTGCTCACCCTCCATTAATTTCTTCTTCTCCTAAAATTGCCTTGCAATAAAGATGATTCTTTTGATGGCTGGGGCAGCGACTGTGCCGCCCCGACAGCCAGGCTTTGCGTCCGAAGGTGTTGGATGGGGGTGTGGGAATTCGCTTAGTGATGGGAAGTCACCAGCCCAACCGGCTCAACGAGCAGGCGCTGTAGAGTCCTTTAATGGAGCTTCTCGCCCATCCATGGGCTTTCTTTTAACGTTGTACCATTCGTTTGTAACGGTCACCACCAATCCCTACGTTAATTTTAGGGGGTGGCAGTTAATTCTTAGGGGGATTTGTTCTGTTTGTTTGGAGGGTTCAGCTGCATTCCAGTAAAACATTTCTAACAAGAGTAATAATCCCGCGCCTCCCGACCTTCACGTCCACGAGTAATACTATAAGGAAGATTAGAGTCTTCTTAAATGACACGTGACTTTTAAAGTCATCGTTAAATTTGAGGTATTAATCATTATTAAATTTTAATCCAATGGTTCCGGTACATTTGGCGGCTTCTGAAACACATTCTAGAAACTATCGAGTATTAATTTCAAGTAGCAAAATTCTATATTTATATATTTCAGCTAAATTAAGCACATTTTGTTGTGATCCAACACACACAATCATCGTATCCAGGAATCTAGAAGGTTAAATAAGCACTATATATCATCGAAAGAATGCTTTTGTAGACCATACCCCATTCCTCAATTTCTTGATATTACGATATTAACAATTACATTTAGTAACCACCAAAAGGAAGATTAATTGTGACAAATTATTCAGAGACCCATTACACTTTAGTCACGGATATTGTGTCTTCCTATTCCTATGAATATAAAGGAACACATTTGCAGCTATAGCTAGATTACTTAAAATCTAGCCACAGTAGCCACAGCCACGATATTTTGGTGCACAAATTACTTAGAGAAGGGTTATATAATTTAGTCACTAACAAAAGCCCCAAAGATCTCCACCACATCATATTAGGCCATGCGGGTCTGATTTGTGTCGGACCCGGTCGACTTTAGAAGCTCGATCTATAGTTTAAATGGTTTATAGACAAGTTTCACGGGGCTCGGGAGGAAATTTTTTTAACCCGTTTCAGTGTTTTAACTTAGTTGAAAATCGAATTTATAGTCGTTTAATTATGGCTTTGGGTCCAAATATTGTTCAAGATTGGCGTATCACTGACATCATCCAACAAACACTAGACTTGTTCCCTCCTGATTCGACTTGGTCATTTCGGAAAGTCAATAGAAGTGCAAACTTCGGTGCCCACTATGTGGCACATTGGGCCGCAGCTCGATTCCAGTCAAGCAGCATTCCCACATCCTCATCAGCCACCTCTTCTGCTACTACTCAGATTGTCAGTGCTATTTTAGATCCTGGGCAAAATTTCCTGTTCCTTAATAATTAGTTGTAATGTTTCAGTTGTAATGTTTCCCTTTGTATTTCAATCGTATCTATAAAAAAAAAATAAAAAATAAAAAATAAAAAAATAAAATAAAATAAAATTATGGCTTTGGGTTTATTGGGATTGACGCCTCGTTGTATTGTTTTTCAAATAATAATAAAATATCACTACAACTTGGTAGATTTAACTCTTAATTGTGAACCACGTAAATCTCTTTGTTTATAATTGCTTATTTTTATTTGATTGATTCTTATTTTCTGCTTATCATTGGGAAATAAGCACATAGGGGGAAACTCGTTGGAGGCCCAGCCAGATCGAGTTTCATGCGGAAAATCATCGGGTGCTCATCGGTTTCGGCCGGAAGAGCAATCTGATCGAACTACTCGGTCCGTACCCGCGGAGAAACAAGTTTCAGGGGATTAAGGTTAGGTATGATTTGGATATATAGAGAAGGTCGCAGATCGATCGCCTGCATGCGAGTGAAGAGAAGAGCCAATGACTTTGAACCAAAAAAGAACAGAGAAATCATATATACAACATTATGGAACGTCATTTCATGTATATATATATATATTTGACAACTTTTAAAGAAAGAGGAGTGATATACATACTCCCGGCATGTGCTCACTCTTGAGTGCTTATCGTTTGCGCGCACATACTTTTTAGAGCTTATTTAGATACGTGATAGTAAAAATTATTCTTGAACGAAATAACAAATAAAAGTACGTGTAATATTCAATGATAACTTTCACTATCACGTGAAGAAGTAATCATTTTGAAATACAAATAGCATTTTTCAGTAACATATGTACTACCAACAATTTTGGAATGATTTTGCTGACCCGTGAAATTAGCCACATCTTTGTTTCATTGGTTTTCGAGAAATGCTATTTAGTATTTTTCCGTCTTTGTCTCATACTTTTTTATGACTCTAATTTCTTGAAAATTAAACATTGAATCTGTAGGAGTGAAAGTGTAAGTCTTATTAATCCAATGGTTGATTTTATCAAGTCTTTTGATTTTTTCAGCGTTTTTGGTCACACGATTAACGCTTTTCCCTGTAAGCTTATAACACACTTCCTCATCTTGCTCCACGTTGACTTCTGTAGCTTCATCTAGCTACACGCGTCCTTGCTACGGTGGGGTTTTGTTTGCAACGCCTAGCTCTGGACTGTCAATAAGTCTTCATTTTTTTTCATCGTAGTCGCTCTAGACCTGTTTAGTAAAGAGTTTTGTTGTGCATTTTTTGTTTTAATAGTAATAAAAAGTTATCGATGTGATATAAACGTGAAAGGATATTTGATTTTTTTTTTTTTTTTTTAAAGAAAGTTGTTTGGCAGTAGGATTTTTTTTTTTCTTTTTGTTCCTTTTTTTTGAAAGAAATAAAAAGAAGTAACGCTTGTGTTCCCAAATTAACATACCACACTAATTATTTTCGATGGAGATAATTTACTTGAGGAAATCAAAGGTTATAAAAACCGAAGTCCATAAATTTTTAGAGTTGATCTTATTTTCACTAGAAACGAAAATGACCCTTCAATAAATTATAAATGTATAAATAAATTTATGAGATATGCTATTTGATATTCTATTGTCATTCTCATATCATTTTTCGTTATCGGGACATTACCCAAAAAAACAAACCAATGGCGAATTGATCAACAATTGCCATGTCAACGAAAAAAGATGAGAGAATGACGAGAAAATAAAAATAGCATTTTTCTAAATTTATAGAAGGGAGCAAATTAATAATAATCCCGTAAAATCTTCAAAAGAAGCCAGAGAAGCACAATATGTGGCACAACACATACAACAATCATCTTCGTCATCCCAATCTTATCAACGGCTCGCATCCTCTGCCCCACTTCTCTCAAATCGAGCTTCTTAGCTGTCAATAACTTCCCAAATCGAACGGCCCCCATTAACCCCCGCTCTTACCTCAAACCCCTATACTAATACAACTCCAAATCCCACCACTTCTCCCATAAAACACATTTCATACATCAAAACCTATTTTCTTGTTCAAGTTATATTCCTTGGGCCTTTATATATAGATCAAATCCTGATAAAAATAATTTATCATGTGACAGGATTTGATCAATAAGGCCCTTGAAATAAACGGGAACGCCAAAAAGAAGAAGTAGAACTGTGATTTTACAAGTAATTCTAAAAATTATATTCATCATGCATTTTTTGTGTTTCTTCAAAATTTAAAATTATTATTGTATTTGTAACAAATCACTATTAAATTTTGATTTAATTGTAATTTTAAAAGTCGTATCAATTTTAAAGGGACACAATTAATAATGATATGAATATAACCTCTAGAATTACTCAGTTAATTGGTTCTTGGTCGGCAAGAGAAATTATATTTTGCCACCCAAAGACATTACTGTTGACACAACTATTGATTTTTTTTCTTTAATTTTTTTTTATTATTATTATAAAGAAAACACAAAACTAAACCCCAAACCATTTACATGGTTTTGTGATTTTTTATTTAATAAAAAGAAAAGGTCAATAATTGTGTCATAGTTGTGTTATGAGATGGCAATACATCACATCTCGGTGGGCAATATGAAACCATGCCCGAATTTAGGTGTCAGTGTTTTTTTTTATTTTCTTTTTAATTATTTGGATGAATTCAAACCATCCATTGCATTACAATTTGATAGTTTATATGATTGCAGAGAGCCTCAACGGATTGCATTGGAAAAATAGGCATTGTAACTTGGATTATGTCATGATTTTGTAAGGGCACTAGCAATAACTTTTCTAAATTTTATTATTCTTTTTAAATGTAGGAAAAACTTTAAAAAAAATTACTTCAATTAGATTTTCTTGTTATTCCCTACATTAAGAAAACACGCGAGAACGAAAAGTTATACCCTAAATCTAAAGAAGCAAAAGTTGTTTTCTTAACATTATTTTAATATAAAAACTTTATTTCTTCTCTCTCATTCCTCTAACATTTCTTTGAAATAATATTTGAATAATTTCTGGTTCCTCTGGCATTTATTTTAAATAATATTTAAATAGTAAGGTAAAATATAATAGAAGCAATTGTGAAATGCATTTAACTATCGAAACAAAAAATAATTTAATTACATAAATTAAGAATAAGAATAATATTCTGAATCTGAATCTTTTGGGTGTTGAATTTTTGAATAAGAATAATATTCTGAATCTGTTTGCAGATTTTGAGGCAATGAAAATGTGTTTGGATTTTAAATAGAATTCAGATTCTTTTTGAATTTGTGTTTGGGTGTTGAATTTTTTAGATTAGAAAAAAAATGTTTTTTAATGGTAGAAATTGATTAGAAATTATTGAATTGTATAAAAAGTTTGTATATAATGATTGGTGTTAAATTTATTAGAAAATAAATAAATAAACTTATTTTTTCTAAAAAAAAAAAAAAGCCAACCACAATGGCCGCCAGGGGTGACCCAGCCACCCCTTCCCCCTTTTTTTGAATTTTTTTTTTAAAAAAATAAGTTTATTTATTTATTTTTTAATAAATTTATATTTTTTTATTTAAATGGACACGTGTCTCCATCTTATTGGTTTGATGTGGCACTGACATGTCATTTAATAGAATCTGTCAAATTTTTTAACAGAATTTGACTTCAAAAATCGATTTGTAATTATAATTTACCACAAACACCTTCCATGAACTTTTTAAACCATAAGGAGTGATTCATAATTATGGTATACTCTAGGGACCAGTGGTACAATTATCCCTTAAATATTTTTGAGATTGGAAAAAAAAAATATTTTTTAATAATAGAAAATGATTGGATTGTATGAAAAGTTGTGTATAATAATTAGTGTTATAAAAATTAATATTAGTAATGATTAAAATAATTATACCATTTAAATATTTAAATATTTAAATCTAAATTTTATTCCGATTGGATGTACATTTTTAAATTTTTGAATAAAACCTTATCAGAATATTAAAAAAGTTTCTAACCAAACAGTCCCAAAAGCATTTTAAGTGAAGCACTTGCTACTCAGATAATTCATTTATGGTGTACTGTTTTCGCCGCAGAATCTGTTAGGAAGATCAAGGGGCCTGGTACTTTGCTCGAAGTTACCGGATCCGGAGATGTATTTGATTATTATTTTTTTTCGCATTTTTTTTATATCTTTTTTTTTTTTTTTTCTATTTTCATATTCATTATTAAACCGGTAAAACTTACGATTTCTTAAATTCAATGTTTTTTATTTATTTATTTATAATTTGAGTTTTTTAAAAAAATAATATTAATTTTTTAAAAAATTTTGATTAAATTTCAATTAAAATATATAAATTATTACCAAATTTAAGAATAAAAATAAATATTTCATTTCACACTCATTTATTTTTGATAATAATTGTTATATTTTCTCATAAAATTATTATTCTTCAAACCAAACGAGTCACCTTTTTATCCCTCTCTCCACCTCGGCGCATGTTAGTAACCTTTTTCAGTCGGATTCCTTCCCAGCTTGATACCCACGCTCTCTATCTCTCTCTCTCTCTCTGGAAGGACACTCGCTTTCTCCAGCATCTTCATTCCCTGGTAATTTCGTTGTTCGCTACTTCTCACTTCATTCATGAGTCATGGTTAGATTCCAAAACTGATTACGCCTTTATATTTTTTTGTTACTCCATGTTGATTATTGAGCTTTTAATCATTGGCTAGCTGCTTTAATTGTTTGGATTTCAATTGCTTGTTTGCCAATGCATGCTTGCTTAGGCTCTTATTTTTGTTGAAATTTTCATTTTAGATTGGGATTCCTTGTAATGGTTGGTGGCTAAATTTGTGATCAGGTAAATTGTAACAAACCAGACGATGATAATTATAGAAAACTTTGGAATGGTTTGGTTTCAGTTGTTTATGGAAAAAGTACTTATTCATCAAAAAAGAAAAAAAACTCGGAATGGTTGAAAATTATAGAAAGACGAATTTCTAGTCTTTCTGGGAAATATGTTTCTTCTTGTAAATTGTTAAGTGCGAATTAGATGGTGGCGGTGACAATGAGGAGTTGTTAAAGAGCTATGGAGTTTGGCTTTTGTTACAGTGGTGAAATGTGTGTGTGCGTTTGTTTGTTTGTTTTTGTTTTTTTTTTTTGAATTTTGAATTTTGAATTTTGCTTTCCCCATGAGCTTTGCAGCATTAACTTGGGATGGTCCTCTTGCAGTTTACCAAACTCAACTTCTCAGCATGTCAACGTGGGCTTCTTGAAAAGCTGGCGTCAGTGGAGTTGTTTCAGGAAATAGATGCATGTGAAGTTCCTGTTGTGTGAGTGACATCGGTGAAAACCCCTCTAGTTCCCCAGGCAATAACATGAAGAAGCCAGATAGCCATAAAAATCATTCTAATAAAGATGACCAGCTGCGAAATGATCTTTGGACAGATGGGCTTATTTGTGCTTTTGAATTCATTCGTGGCCGAAAAAAACCAATTAGTTCAAGATCTGGTTCAAAGATCCCATCCACACAGCATATAGAGGGTGAATATTCAATGATGCGCGTGCCTGAAAATGGACAAGCTGAGGTTTCTTCACCAAGTCTAGATAAGAATAAATTAATTGATCTCAGGACCAATGAGACTTCCACTTTTGATAACTACAAATATAGCCAAATGCAACAATCAAGCCAATTTCATGGTATAGAAAGACTTGATGGTAGTCACTGGGTATCAATTGGCTGGGCTAGAATTTCAGAACTTGTCAAAACTGTGCAAGTGGACACGGACTTGGTCTTGCAGCAGTTTGAGTCCATAGATGATGAATCTGATCTAACTGTTGCAGATTTAGCAGCTCCATACTGGGAGCGCCCGGCAGGCCCCATATGGTGGTGCCATGTCTCTGCAGATCACCCCTCCATTCAGGCATGGCTCAGCAAGGCTGAGTTCTTACTTCCAGCTGTAAGTTTAGCTTTAAGAAATGAAAGTCGCCTGATTAGTGAGAGGATGAAACACCTTCTGTATGAGGTAGATTTCTTTTTTGAGTATATCTGAAATTGCCAATTTTATTTGTTATTTAGTTTCGTGTATTACATGACTTGCATTTAGAGTAGAATGTACCAAATGATCATTGACCTAAAGCCATGATCAGTATCAGGCGTCTGAAGCAAATAAAGAGTGCTGAATTGTTAATAGCTACACAGTTGGTTATACTTCTCTGAGGGAAGGGAATATGAATTTTGTGTTTTAAGCTGAAATAGGGATTTGGATAATTTTTTGTTATTCTTTGCATTCTAAGATTCTTTATGTTAATATGTGACTGTATGACTGAACCTTGGATAAAATGTTGATTGGACATATCTTGTCAATAAATGTTACAGAGTCCTACTTCTGTAAAGCAACAAAACTGACAGTTTTACAGATTTCACATGACCGGTGGGTCTTGAACCTAGAACTACACCCTCCACCCAATTCGTACTGGGAAGGAGGTATTGTTTGAAAAAGAGCTTATCGGCTTTGATAAGTCTGTACTTTTTACATTAGTTTTTCATCCCCCATCCCCTCTCTTAGTTGTTAAACTTCTTCCTATGCGGTATAATATTTTGTCCTTTTAATTTGTCCACCGTGTTTTTTCTAAAAGAAGTGAAAGATGACCTAAATTCAATTTTTACAATAGAAAGTATGAGTAAAAACAAAAACAAGATAAGTCAATAAAGAATATGTAGAAATTAAGAAATCATAAAATTATTACTCTGTTAGAGTAACAGCTCTATAGGTTCAAGATCCACAATTCATATGGAGTTATTCTATATAGTAATATATAGAGTTCACATGATCTTTTTGACGGAAACCACCTATTTCTAAAAAGTAAATGCCTGTTGTTTCTTGAAACGACGACACTTCTAGCCATGGCATTTGATAGATCTGAATAAAAAACTTCCAATAATAAAACGTCTAATTGTTCTTATAATGACATGATGAGCTATTAATAACTATTAGAATATTTAAGCTAAAGGTTAAATAACTATTCAAGTTTCTGAACCTAGGAAGTCAGGATTTTTAAAGCTCTATTGAGTTAAATTCAGTGTCGGCTATCTAGTTAGTCACTAGATCATCGATATGAAATCTGATATGGGTATAATGAGAAGGGAAGAGGGAGGGAATACAAATTACAGTATTTAAGTTTGGAAGTTATTGATACTGTCTGCCACCTCTTGCACAAGATCACATGTAGGGACAGTTGACCCTGGCTTTCAAAAACTGCACTTTGTTTAAATTGCTTTAAAAGGACTTAGCAAGATGGAGGATGCAAATGTAGCATTTTTGTAGTTTGACTAAAAACTACAATACCTGTAAAGAATACATATATATTTTTTTTTTGGGGGGGGGGGGGGGGGGTGGGGTTGCACGAGTCATCCACTGATGGTCAATCTTGATGGTATTTTCATTTATACAATCACCCTTTAAGTTAATGGTTCTTACTATAGCTATGTACTGTACATTGAACTAAGTTATTAAGTGTTTACTTTCTATTTCATTATTAGAATGAGATGAATAACCGGAAGATAATGGTTTGCTGTAATTGCTCTTATGGAAAAGTGGTTTCAAAAGTCGATAAATTTTGTCCTTCAATTTTTTATGGACTGTGATTGTGTTGGATTCTTTATTATGCTTTATACTATCTATTATTCAGGTCCCAGTTAGGGTTGCTGGAGGGCTGTTATTTGAGCTCTTGGGACAATCAGTTGGTGATCCTTTTGTTGATGAAGACGATATCCCCATTGTACTTCGGTCCTGGCAAGCACAAAACTTCCTAATAACTGCATTGCATGTAAAAGGACATGTTTCCAGAATAAATGTGTTGGGCATCACAGAAGTTCAGGTTGTTCATGCTGGAAAGAAAGATATTTTCAATGGTCCAAAGGCTTATGAGACGAAAACAGGGACAGATTTGTGGTGGGGGTAACAAAATATTTTATCACTAACTAGTATACTACTTTGTCAAAAGCTCCCCCAAGTATTCTAGAAGTTATTCATATAACCACTTCAAACAGATTTGTTCTTTTTGGGCCTGCCCATAAAAGTTTCATAATCTGCCCCTAATTGAAAATATGTATAACTTTTCTAGAATAATCTGCCCCTAATGTAAACAGATTTTACATTCTGGAAACATGTAAAAGGACATGTTTCCAGAATAAATGTGTTGGGCATCACAGAAGTTCAGGTTGTTCATGCTTGAGAGAAAGATATTTTCAATGGTCCAAAGGCTTATGAGACGACAACAGGGACAGATTTGTGGTGGGGGTAACAAAATATTTTATCACTAACTAGTAAACTACTTTGTCAAAAGCACCCCCAAGTATTCTAGTAGTTATCCATATAACCACTTCAAACAGATTTGTGCTTTTTGGGCCTTCCCATAAAAGTTTCATAATCTGCCCCTAACTGAAAATACGTATAACTTTTCTATTTACTTCATTACTGCCTCATAGATTTGGTGCTCTGCTTTTGGATAGGAGCTTCTTCTTACTGGAGGTTATAATGCACCAAGAACAGTGCATGAAGTCATATCACATCTAGTTTGCCGCCTTACTCGATGGGATGATAGGTAATGAATGCATGGATAAATACTGTTGTTTATATATATGAAAGCTTTAGAAGCCTGCATACTTCTGAATGACACAGAAACATTGATGTATACTCATGTATGTAATTTTGAAATGCTTCAATATCTTCAGAGTTTTGTGAAAAGTCTCCATTTTTTTCCCCTTTTCTTTATACAGTCACATGTATCGTACATGCCAAGAGTTGTGTGACAAAAGTAATTGACAATTTTGAATTATGGTTCAGAAATATTAATCTAGGGCGCTATCTGCTCATAAAATCTATTTAATCTTTTTCTTTTTTTTTTTGATAAGTAATAAACCATTCTTATTAAAAGCGTAAGGCGCCCCCAAGTACACCGAGAGTATATAGGAGGAGACACCTAACTAGAAAGAGAGAGGGGAGACGTAAAGAAGTACTTCAATGCTGCTCGATATGAGGCCAATTGTTTATTATGATTTTACCATGGGTCTTACTGGCGATCTACTGGTTCTTGCTGATCAACTTCTTTACAAGACTTTTATCTTTTCCATGGCTTGGGACTGATATGGTTAAGATACAACTCAGAACACAATAACGGATATAAATGGATGCAGGTTTTCATCTGTCATCATTATGTACTTCTCATTGAGGCCTTTAGTCCATTTCCTTATTATAGGCCAAACAGAACCCTACCATCGTCTACAAATGAAAAACAAATTTAGCACAATGTCTTCCTCTAAAGAAAACCTATGCCGTCTGTCTCTTGACAATTGACCAGTCACATATCTCTCAACCACTTGGGTTAGTGCATCATGTATATCTTCTTTTCATTCTCATATAGGATATCTTTGACTATTCTTTCAAGGATGATGAAATAGCAGTTGACATTTTTGGAGTTCCAAATGCACTAAATAAAATAACACTAGAAGTAATCTTTTTATAAAATTTAGCTAATGATGTTTCCGAAAATCGTAAAAAAAATAAATAAATAAAATAAAATTCATTCCCTCTCTCTCTCTCTCTCTCTCATACACACACCCACACACAGTACATGCAGGCACTCACATATAAGTATTATTGAAGCGTGTGAAGCAGATGCATGTATCATTAATTATTTAGTTCACATTGTGCCATTATTTGGGTGGTTACTTTATAACAGTTATAACAGACATTCTGAAAATTTGTCAGCTTTTCTATTTTGTGCTTTGACTCTTATTTCTGTTTCATCATCCATAATATCATAAGTATTTTGTGTTTGATCATATATCTCTCAGCCTCTCAACATTTCAATTTTCAATTTTCTGGACAAATTTGACGCTTTATTTGTTTTATAGGCTATTTCGTAAAGACATATTTGGGGCGGCAGATGAGATTGAATTGAAGTTCATGAACAGGTCTTGTTACCTCATTATTTTTAAAGTAATTTTCTCCACAATTTTATATCTACGATGCTGACCAATAATTCCCCCTATGAATAGGAGAAACCATGAAGATTTGCAGCTCTTTAGTATAATTCTCAACCAAGAAGTCAGAAAGCTATCAAGACAGGTATGTTACTTCTCCTTGCTAGAATGGAAGCACTTGCAGAGAATAGTCCATGAGTATGCCAGCTGGGATATGATATTTATGGAATTTTCATAGATCATAACTGCTGAGTGATTAAGGCAATAATGTTAAATAAAGTTTTAAGGTGATCTTTTCGCCTCTTATTCCCCTATATATTTATTTGTGATGGTAGTCAATACTCGCTACTTGTTTTTTTTTTTTTTTTGGATGAATAAGAAACTTTACTAATGAAACAATACATTACAATGAGAAATAAAGTTCGCCCCGTGACACCACAAAACAGAAATAGACATAGATTAAAACAGGAAAGGAAAATCTGAAGCAAAAAACAAGTGTTATGGAAGCAATCTTCCTAACTAAATGCAAACAAGAACTCCATCTTCCTAGACAATTGGAAGAAGAATTCAATGAGCTTAGAAAAAATCACTGGACCAGAATTTTGAGGGATCTGGCGAGCAAGCTTAAGAGAGATCTCTTTCTTTTGCATAGCATGTTGGAGGATAATCGGAATAACATCTGAGTGGATGATGTTGAATTAGTATTCTCACTTTTTGGATTTCCATCATCTATCTTAAACATTTCTTCAACTTTTTTTTTTGGATAAGTAAACAGTTCTTCAACTATATATGGAGTTAGACGTGCAGCCCAAGCAACATTAAGTAGAATCAAGTCAAGCTTTCTCTCTTTTCTAGTGGTAGAACTATATGCTTGTGACTGAAGCTACAGGCAAAAGATAGATTACTTTTATTTTCTGTAGCTTCTCTGCAGGCTAAAGAGATAATAAGTCATTTAATCTTTTGGATTCTAGACTTGTAGTAAAATATATGCTTTTATTAGCACTTGTGATTGTTGGTGATTTTTTCATGTATGAATCATCTATCCATTAACTGGCCCTTGTGATTGTGACTGTGGAAGGCCCAGAGATAACAAAGGATGGGATTGACATAAAGGGATTCCTCCCTAAATAGTTTACAGGAAATGTTGTAAACATTTGAGTGGCTATCCAGGATGGGTATTGGTCATTTTAAGTTCGCGCTACAAATAGTTTTTCTAGAGAACTGGAAATATATGGTTAATAGCTTATTCAGATGTGGAATTCTAATACTATCAGAGGTTCGTTTTTAACACTCATGTTAAACTAAGACTTACATATTTAGCACCCTAGGAATGTTTCCGTTGGTTTTCATTTGCATTATTTTCTCTCATGATTTCTTCTTGCCTATATACAATACACCAATTGTGTAAATTGGGAGAAAAAACTTTTGCACTGTCACCATATTTCTCTAACCTTGTTTCCATTAATTGTTCAGGTTGGAATAAGATACTGTTGATTTTTTTAATATATTATCATACTAAGGCTACCCAATGTTACCATTTACTTTTTGTTGACAATCTTGTAAGGTCACCCTGCCACTGAAGTTCATAGGTACAAAGACGACAATCTATAATTTTCCAGGTTCTCTTACAGGTGATCAGAGTGAAGTGGTCACTTCATGCAAGAGAGGAAATCGTTTTTGAGTTTCTCCAACATTTGAGAGGAAATGCAGCAAGAAGCTTATTAGAGGGCGTAAGAAAAAGTACAAGAGAAATGATTGAGGAGCAAGAAGCTGTTCGTGGCCGCTTGTTTACCATTCAAGACGTGATGCAAAGTACTGTCCGTGCGTGGTTGCAGGTTTGCAAACAAAACCAAAATCTACTCTGAAACTTTTGAACTTCTAGGTAATAGTTAATGTGGCCAAACATGTCATAAGTTTCTCATCTTTTGTAAATATTAATTCAGGATAAAAGCCTTCGAGTAACCCATAATCTCACTGTTTTCGGGGGCTGCGGTCTCGTTCTTTCTATAATTACTGGGCTATTTGGGATCAATGTTGATGGAATGCCTGGAGCAGAGAATACACCATATGCATTTGGTTTATTTACGGGCATCCTCCTTTGCTTAGGAGTTATACTGATTGCAGTTGGACTACTTTATTTTGGGTTGAAAAAGCCTGTTACTGAGGCGCAGGTTCAAGATAGGATGTTGGAGCTGCAAGAGTTAGTTCAGAAGTTCAAGCATGAGGCAGAGACTCATGCCCAAGTCCGAAAACATTTTTCTAGGAATAACTTGCCCCCAACTGCTGGCGACGTATACGTAGACAACGCAGATTATTTCCGCATACAGTGACATTGTTATGCTTGTTCACCGAAAAAAGAAAATGCAGTGACTGCTCTTGGCTGATTGCGACTTCCGGTGGAGGGGACTTTTTTGCAAATTAGGCTATGTTCTATACAAGAGATTAAAGACTAAGCTCGTGGTATAAAATTCTTGTAAATTTGCATGGAATTCTTGTAAAATTCTTGTAAGTTTATAGATGATGTACTTTGTCACAGAAGGATCCTGAATTAGGTATATTAAATTTGAAGTAGCTGGAAGAGGTTTATGAAAAAGAGCATACTACCTCTTGGTTATCCAATAAAGATGGTGATTTTCTTCGTCCTTTATGAGAAAAGTAATGCTATAAATCATTTTTATCTTACAATTATTTCAAAATATTAACGCAACGGTCCCAACAACCTTCAGATCAATCCTTGTTAAAAGTAAAGGAAGAAAAAATCGATTAGTTAAAACTGCCGCATTAACATTGTTTTTTGTTAGGATAGATGTGGAACAAAAATGTAATTTTTAACACACTTAAGAAGATAAGGGAATAAGAATAGGAACATTTAAAGCTGCAAATTCTTTCCCTCTTGAATCTTTGATAGGTTCATGTCTGATTGAGCAAGTTACTGGATTATAACCCAGAAGTATGGCATTTGTGTTTTGACTGTTTGCGTGCAGTTGGTAGTTGGTAGTTGGTACTTCTCTGAAACCCCCTACCTCTCAGAAGCAAGAAAATTTTCAAAACTTCTCCAAGAATCTTCATTGAACTTATCTAAGGTGCAAATTAAACGTACTCTGTAAAACAAAGCATGCACGGCAACTTAAGCTGCCAATGGGATTGATGAATATTGACACAAATGCTCTCATATATGTGTACACAGGTGGAGTGCATGTTACTGCCTGATCTCATAAAGTTTAAAAGCAATTCTTCTATACCACTGGCATTGGCATCTGACGTCCAAACCAATCAAGTTTACAAAAAAAAAAAAAAACAAGATCAACATTTGGACATGAATATCAACTGAATCAAGTATGCAAGATTGAGGTAAATTTGAAGCTTATAAACTAGATCACAAGTATACCGGAAAAAAAAAAAAAAAAAAAAAAGAAAGAAAAAAGAAGACATTCCCTCCTTCCTCCTCTACTTTTGTACAGCATATGCATCATTTAAGAAGAGATCTTGTTAGATGCTCCCGTGCAGTGGCCAGTGCTTGACTTATTGTCGGTGAAAAAAAAATCAAAACAAGGATACAACTTAAATATGGTAGCAGTGGTTGTCCATTTGTTCAACTAAATGTTTACTGCATTCCCTTTGGGAAGAGATGAAAGAAAATTGGGGGAGGGAGGGAAGAACAGGATTTTGATACCTGCTCAGACAAAGGAGCTCCAGCATGCATCCATACTATTACTTGCAACCTTCCCCGCTATAATATTTGCATCTGTCTCAAGAACAATTCTGTAGCAGATACAAATTAGTTAAATCTGGTGGGAAGACATGCCCCTGAAGAGTTGACGGCACACATAGCTATGAAGAAATAGTAATCCAAGATAATAATAATTACAAGCTATAAAAGCTTCTTTAACAATAAGATAGTAGAAGGTCAAGCTACCAGATGGCACTCCTCTGGTTTCTGAAGGTTCTACTAGAGTACCCACTAAAACTAGGCACAGTCAATTGTAATAATTCCCAACCAAATAGATAATACCAACACAGAAGAATCCTCAGGAAAATGATTTTGGAACAGCAATTTCCAACTGAGGCTTTAGAAATATTGATGAGCTTGTATGTGGGCTATGCCTCACAATAATAACACAACCATTAAATTTCACCAAATAAAACTTCTACACTACAGGATTTTTAGGATCTAATTTTTCAATATTTTTAGTTTTAGCTACCCAGACAAACAAAAGAGGCATAGCTATGGAAGATAAAATATCAATAAATAGAGCTAAAAATTAAAAATTAAAAATGAAAGGAAAAAGGAAGTACACAAAAATACATATTGCATACCCGCCGTCAACAATTTCATCGAGGCATAATAGAATGAGATCCAAGTTCTCCGGTGCCTCTTTCTTGTCCACATTACCTCTGGAATGAGGGAAAAAAGAAAGTATATAAAAGAGTTAATAAATGAATAATTACAACAATTGAATTACAAAAAGAGGGTAAAAAGGAACAGCAATTATGAAGAAGGCCAGCAGCATCGAAAAATCACTGAAGAACAGTGGCTAAAATGAGCTCGTTTTCATCTTCACCCCCAGTAACGAAAAAGTGAAGGTCTTGAACAAACTTGTAAACAACGATGTTGTTCTCAAACATTGCTATTTCCGCTGTAGATAGAGTAGGTAGATGTTAATATTGTACACTATAAGAATCAAAACAAAGAACTCAAGACACATAAAACGTAGTTCTTTTTCCTTTTCTTTTTTTTCTTTTTTTTTTTTTTTTATTTTTTTATTTTTTATTTTTTTATGACAAGGAACCTTCGGTCAATTAGTACTCACCCAGGTAAACTTCGAATCCGTATAAAGCACCCCTTCGCATGGATTGGATAATACTCCACACATAAACATAGCTCTCACTAGAGATCAACACATAAACAGTCTCACTTGCAAACCAGGGCACTTCAGGGGAGGAAGAAGGGGGGGAGGAGATCAAACAAAATCAATATAAGACTAGAAAGATTATATATAAGACACCAATAAAAACATCCAGGGAGAAAGGCATTCATTTATTCATTTATTTATTTGATATAACTAATTTAAGGACTTTAAAAATTAAAACAATTAAGGAAACAGGTTACCTTCTGTCCTGTCCGTGCATTTGTCTTTTGAGTTTTGGTAAATACAGACTTCTCAAATGCTTCCTTGGTGCCGTCGATAACTTCCCAAATCAAACGGCTCCCATTAACCCCCGCTCTTACCTCAAACCCCTCTACTAATACAACTCCAAATCCCACCACTTCTCCCATAAAACACATTTCATACATCAAAACCTATTTTCTTGTTTAAGTTTTACTCCTCGGGCCTTTATATATAGATCGAATCCTGACAACAATAATTTATCATGCGACAAGATTTGCCAAAAAAGAAGAAGTAGAACTGTGTTTTTACGAGTAATTCGGTTAGTCGCCACAAAAAGACATTATCATTGACACAACTATTATATTTTTTTTTTTTTTTTTAATTTTTTTTTTAAAAAAAAAAAAAAAAAAAAAAAAAAAAAAAAAAAAAAACACAAAACTAGACCTCAACCCATTTACATGGTTTTGTATTTTTTTTATTTAATAAAAATAAAAAGGTCAATAATTAATGTAAAAAACACTCTTAAAAAAAATCACTTCAATTAGATTCTCTCATTGTTCCATGCAATATGAAAACATAAGTGAACTAAAAGTTATACTCTAAATCTTAGAAAGCAAAAATAATTTCCTGAACATTATTTTAATATAAAAAAAAAAAAAAAAAAACTTTATCTTTTCTTTCTCTCTAACATTTCTTTGAAATAATATTTAAATAATTTATGGTTCCTGTAGCATTTAATTTAAATAATATTTAAATAACAAAGTAAAATATAATAGAAGCAATTGTAAAATACATTTAACTATCGAAACAAAAAAATAATTTAATTACGTAAATTAAGAAAGCATTTAAGTGAAGCAACTGCTACTTCCTATCAGACTAATTCATTTATAGTGTACTGTTTTCGCCGCAGAATCTGTTAGGAAAATAAAGGAGCTTGGTAATTTGCTCGAAGCTACCGGATCCGGAGATGTGTTTGATTATTATTTTTCTCTCTCACACACATATTTTTAAATTCGAGTTCCTAAGTGGTAGCTCAATTGGCTGGAGACCATGTCTTATGAAGCGGAGGTCACTAGTTCGAATCCCTCATCCTTCTCTTATATAGACATATAAAAAAAAAAAAAAATTATATATATATATATATTTTTTCAAATTCATTATTAAATCAACAAAATCCCACGTGTGATTTCACAAATTTAATTTTTTTTATTGATAATTTTAGTTTTTTTTTTAAAAATAATGTGAATTTCTTTTAGTAATTTTAATTAGAATCCAATTAAAATATATAAGTTTTTACCAAATTTAAGAATAAAAATAACCATTTTATTTGACTATTTTTATTTACTATAAAAATTATTATATTTTCCAATAGAAATATTGTTCCTCGAACCAAACGAGTCACCTTTTTCTCCCTCTCTCCACCGGGCATGTTAGTAACCTTTTCCAGTCGGACTCCTGCCCAACTTGATACCCACGGTCTCCATCTCTCTCTCTCTGTGGAAGTACACTCGCTTTCTCCAGCATCTTCATTCCCGGGTAATTTCGTTGTTCGTTACTTCTCATTGCAGTCATGGTTAGATTCACCAAAGCTGATTACGCCTTCCAACTTGATACCCACGCTCTCCATCTCTGTCTCTGGAAGTACACTCGCTTTCTCCAGCATCTTCATTCCCTGGTAATTTCGTTGTTCGTTACTACTCATTGCAGTCATGGTTAGATTCCAAAGCTGATTACGCCTTTATATTTTTTTATTACTCCATGTTGATTATTGAGCTTTTAATCATTGGCTAGCTGCTTTAATTGTTTGGATTTCAATTGCTTTTTTGCCAATGCATGCTTGCTTAGGCTCTTATCTTTGTTGAAATTTTCATTTTAGATTGGGATTCTTTGTAATGGTTGGTGGCTAAATTTGTGATCAGGTAAATTGTAACAAACCAGACGATGATAATTATAGAAAACTTTGGAATGGTTTGGTTTCAGTTGTTTATGGAAAAAGTACTTATTCATCAAAAAAAAAAAAAACTTGGAATGGTTGAAAATTATAGAAAGACGAATTTCTAGTCTTTCTGGGAAATATGTTTCTTCTTGTAAATTGTTAAGTGCGAATTAGATGGTGGCGGTGACAGTGAGGAGTTGTTAAAGAGCTATGGAGTTGTGGCTTTTGTTACAGTGGTGAAATGTGTGTGTGTGTTTGTTTTTTTTTTTTTTTGAATTTTGCTTTCCCCATGAGCTTTGCAGCATTAACTTGGGATGGTCCTCTTGCAGTTTACCAAACTCAACTTCTCAGCATGTCAAGGTGGGCTTCTTGAAAAGCTGGCGTCAGTGGGGTTGTTTCAGGAAATAGATGCATGTGACCATGTGAGGTTCCTGTTGTGTGAGTGACATTGGTGAAAACCCCTCTAGTTCCCGAGGCAATAACATGAAGAAGCCAGATAGCCATAAAAATCATTCTAATAAAGATGACCAGCTGCGAAATGATCTTTGGACAGATGGGCTTATTTGTGCTTTTGAATTCATTCGTGGCCCAAAAAAACCAATTAGTTCAAGATCTGGTTCAAAGATCCCATCCACACAGCATATAGAGGGTGAATATTCAATGATGCGCGTGCCTGAACATGGACAAGCTGAGGTTTCTTCACCAAGTCTAGATAAGAATAAATTAATTGGTCTCAGGAGCAATGAGACTTCCTCTTTTGATAACAACAAATATGGCCAAATGCACCAATCAAGCCAATTTCATGGTATAGAAAGACTTGATGGTAGTCACTGGGTATCAATTGGCTGGGCTAGAATTTCAGAACTTGTCAAAACTGTGCAAGTGGACACGGACTTGGTCTTGCAGCAGTTTGAGTCCATAGATGATGAATCTGATCTAACTGTTGCAGATTTAGCAGCTCCATACTGGGAGCACCCGGCAGAGCCCATATGGTGGTGCCATGTCTCTGCAGATCACCCCTCCATTCAGGCATGGCTCAGCAAGGCTGAGTTCTTACATACAGCTGTAAGTTTAGCTTTAACAGATGAAAGTCGCCTGATTAGTGAGAGGATGAAACACCTTCTGTATGAGGTAGATTTCTTTTTTGAGTATATCTGAAATTGCCAATTTTATTGGTTATTTAGTTTCGTGTATTACATGACTTGCATTTAGAGTAGAATGTACCACATGATCATTGACCTAAAGCCATGATCTGTATCAGGCGTCTGAAGCAAATAAAGAGTGCTGAATTGTTAATAGCTATACAGTTGGTTATACTTCTCTGAGGGAAGGGAATATGAATTTTGTGTTTTGGGCTGAACCAGGAATTTGGATAATTTTTTGTTATTCTTTGCATTCTAAGATTCTTTATGTTAATATGTGACTGAATGACTGAACCTTGGATAAAATTGAGTATAATTGGACATATCTTGTCAATAAATGTTACAGAGTCCTACTTCTGTAAAGCAACAAAACTGACAGTTTTACGGATTTCACATGACCGGTGGGTCTTGAACCTAGAACTACACCCTGCACCCAATTTGTACTGGGAAGGAGGTATTGTTTGAAAAAGAGCTTATCGGCTTTGATAAGTCTGTACTTTTTACATTAGTTTTTCATCCCCCATCCCCTCTCTTAGTAGTTAAACTTCTTCCTATGCTATATAATATTTTGTCCTTTTAATTTGTCCACCGTGTATTTTCTAAAAGACGTGAAAGATGACCTAAATTCAATTTTTGCAATAGAAAGTATGAGTAAAAACAAAAACAAGATAAGTCAATAAAGAATATGTAGAAATTAGAAATCATAAAATTATTATTCTCTTAGAGTAACAGCTCTATTGGTTCAAGATCCACAATTCATATGGAGTTATTCTATATAGTAATATATAGAGTTCACATGATCTTTTTGACGGAAACCACCTATTTCTAAAAAGTAAATGCCTGTTGTTTCTTGAAACGACGACACTTCTAGCCATGGCATTTGATAGATCTGAATAAAAAAACTTCCAATAATCAAACGTCTAATTGTTCTTATAATGACATGATGAGCTATTAATAACTATTAGAATATTAAAGCTAAATGTTAAATAACTATTCAAGTTTCTGAAGCTAGGAAGTCAGGATTTTTAAAGCTCTCTTGAGTTAATATTCAGTGTCGGCTATCTAGTTAGTCGCTAGATCATCGATATGAAATCCGATATGGGTATAATGAGAAGGGAAGAGGGAGGGAATACAAATTACAGTATTTAAGTTTGGAAGTTATTGATACTGTCTGCCACCTCTTGCACAAGATCACATGTAGGGACAGTTGACCTGGCTTTGCACTTTGTTTAAATTGCTTTAAAAGGACTTTGCAAGATGGAAGATGCAAATGTTGCATTTTTGTAGTTTGACTAAAAACTACAATACCTGCAAAGAAGTTTTTTTTTTTTTTTTTTGGGGGGGGGGGGGGGGGGGGGTGTGGGGGGGGTGCACGAGTCATCCACCGATGGTCAATCTTGATGGTATTTTCATTTATACAATCACCCTTTAAGTTAATGGTTCTAACTATAGCTATGTACTGTACATTGAACTAAGTTATTAAGTGTTTACTTTGTATTTCATTATTAGAATGAGATGAATAACCGGAAGATAATAGTTTGCTGTAATTGCTCTTATGGAAAAGTGGTTTCAAAAGTCAATAAATTTTGTCCTTCAAATTTTTTATGGACTGTGATTGTGTTGGATTCTTTATTATACTTAATACTATCTATTATTCAGGTCCCAGTTAGGGTTGCTGGAGGGCTGCTATTTGAGCTCTTGGGACAATCAGTTGGTGATCCTTTTGTTGATGAAGACGACATCCCCATTGTACTTCGGTCCTGGCAAGCACAAAACTTCCTAATAACTGCATTGCATGTAAAAGGACATGTTTCCAGAATAAATGTGTTGGGCATCACAGAACTTCAGGTTGTTCATGCTTGAAAGAAAGATATTTCCAATGGTCCAAAGGCTTATGAGACGAAAACAGGGACAGATTTGTGGTGGGGGTAACAAAATATTTTGTCACTAACTAGTATACTACTTTGTCAAAATCCCCCCCAAGTATTCTAGAAGTTATCCATATAACCACTTTCTTACTTATCAAAAAAAAAAAAAAAAAAGTTATCCATATAACCACTTCAAACACATTTGTTCTTTTTGGGCCTGCCCATAAAAGTTTCATAATCTGCCCCTAATTGAAAATACGTATAACTTTTCTAGAATAATCTGCCCCTAATGTAAACAGATTTTACATTCTGGAAACATGTTTCCAGAATAAATGTGTTGGGCATCACAGAAGTTCAGGTTGTTCATGCTTGAAAGAAAGATATTTTCAATGGTCCAAAGGCTTATTATGAGACGAAAACAGGGACAGATTTGTGGTGGGGGTAACAAAATATTTTATCACTAACTAGTATACTACTTTGTCAAAAGCTCCCCCAAGTATCCTAGAAGTTATCCATATAACCACTTCAAACAGATTTGTGCTTTTTGGGCCTTCCCATAAAAGTTTCATAATCTGCCCCTAATTGAAAATACGTATGACTTTTCTATTTACTTCATTACTGCCTCATAGATTTGGTGCTCTGCTTTTGGATAGGAGCTTCTTCTTACTGGAGGTTATAATGCACCAAGAACAGTGCATGAAGTCATAGCACATCTAGTTTGCCGCCTTACTCGATGGGATGATAGGTAATGAATGCATGGATAATACTGTTGTTTATATATATGAAAGATTTAGAAGCCTGCATACTTCTGAATGACACAGAAACATTGATGTATACTCGTGTGTAATTTTGAAATGCTTCAATATCTTCTGAGTTTTGTGAAAAGTCTCCATTTTTTTCCCTTTTCTTTAGACAGTCACATGTATCGTACATGCCAAGAGTCGTGTGTGACAAAAGTAATTGACATTTTTGAATTATGGTTCAGAAATATTAATCTAGGGTTGCTATCTGCTCATAAAATCTATTTAATCTTTTTTTTTTTTTTATAAGTAATAAACCAATCTTATTAAAGCGTAAGGCGCCCCTAAGTACACCGGGAGTATACAAGGGGAGACACCTAACTAGAAAGAGAGAGGGGAGACGTAAAGAAGTGCTTCAATGCTCCTCGATATGAGGCCAATTGTTTATTATGATTTTACCATGGGTCTCACTGGCGATCTACTGGTTCTTGCTGATCAACTTCTTTACAAGACTTTTGTCGTTTCCTTGGCTTGGGACTGATATGGTTTAGATACAACTCAGAACACAATAACGGATATAAATGGATGCAGGTTTTCATCTGCCATCATTATGTACTTCTCATTGAGGCCTTTAGTCCATTTCCTTATTATATGCCAAACAGAACCTTACCATCGTCTACAAATGAAAAACAAATTTAGCACAATGTCTCCCTCTAAAGAAAAGCTATGCCGTCTGTCTCTTGACAATTGACCAGTCACATATCTCTCAACCACTTGGGTTATCTTCTTTCCATTCTCATATAGAATGTCTTTGACTATTCTTTCAAGGATGATGAAATAGCAGTTAACGTGTTTGGAGTTCCAAATGCACTAAATAAAATAACACTAGAAATAATCTCTTTAAAAAATTTAGCTAATGATGTTTCCGAAAATCATAAAAATACAAAAAAAATCTCTCTCTCTCTCTCTCTCAAATAAGTATTATTGAAGACACACCCACACACAATACACTCAGGCACACACAAATAAGTATTATTGAAGCGTGTGGGGCAGATGCATGTAACATTAATTATTAAGATCACATTGTGCCATTATTTGGGTGGTTACTTTATAACAGACATTCTGAAAATCTGTCAGTTTTTCTATTTCAAGCTTTGACTCTTATTTCTGTTTCATCATCCATAATATCATAAGTATTTTGTGTTTGATCATATAGCTCTCAGCCTCTCAACATTTCAATTTTCAATCTTCTGGACAAATTTGACGCTTTATTTGTTTTATAGGCTATTTCGTAAAGACATATTTGGGGCGGCAGATGAGATTGAATTGAAGTTCATGAACAGGTCTTGTTACCTCATTATCTTTAAAGTAATTTTTCTCCACAATTTTATATCTACGATGCTGACCAATAATTCCCCCTATGAATAGGAGAAACCATGAAGATTTGCATCTCTTTACTATAATTCTCAACCAAGAAGTCAGAAAGCTATCAAGACAGGTATGTTACTTCTCCTTGCTAGCATGGAGGCACTTGCAGAGAATAGTCCATGAGTATGCCAGCTGGGATATGATATTTATGGAATTTTGATATATCGTAACTGCTGAGTGATTATGGCAATAATGTTAAATAAAATTTTAAGGTGATCTTTTCACCTCTTATTCCCCTATATATTTATTTGTTATGGTAGTGAATACTCGCTACTTGTTTTTTTTTTTGGATGAATAAGAAACTTTACTAATGAAACAATACATTACAATGAGAAATAAAGTCCACCTCGTGACACCACAAAACAGAAATAAACGTAGATTAAAACAGGAAAGGAAAATCTGAAACAAAAAACAAGTGTTATGGAAGCAATCTTCCTAACTAAATGTAAACAAGAACTCCATCTTCCTAGATAATTGGAAGAAGAATTCAATGAGCTTAGAAAAAACGACTGGACCAGAATTTTGAGAGATCTGGCGAGCAAGCTTAAGAGAGATCTCTTTCTTTTGCATAGCATCTTGGACCTTTTCACTACTAGATAATCGGAATAACATCTGAGTGGATGATGTTGAATTAGTATTCTCACATTTTGGATTTCCATCATCTATCTTAAACCGTTCTTCAACTCTTTTTTTTTGTTGGATAAGTAAACAGTTCTTCAACTATATATGGCGTTAGACATGCAGCCCAAGCAACATTAAGTAGAATCAAGTCAAGCTTTCTTTCTTTTCTAGTGGTAGAACTATATGCTTGTGACTGAAGCTACAGGCAAAAGATAGATTACTTTTATTTTCTGTAGCTTCTATGCAGGCTAAAGAGATAATAAGTCATTTAATCTTTTGGATTCTAGAATTGTAGTAAAATATATGCTTTTGTGAGCACTTGTGCTTGTTGGTGATTTTTTCATGTATGAATCATCTATCCATTTAGCTAGCCCTTGTGATTGTGACTGTGGAAGCCCCAGAGATAATGAAGGATGGGATTGACATAAAGGCATTCCTCCCCAAATAGTTTACAGGAAATGTAGTAAACATTTGAGTGGATATCTAGGATGGGTATTGGTCATTTTAAGCTCGCGCTACAAATAATTTTTCTAGAGAACTGGAAATATATGGTTAATAGCTTATTCAGATGTGGAGTTCTAATACTATCAGAGGTTCGTTTTTAACACTCACGTTAAACTAAGACTTACTTATTTAACACCCCAGGAATGTTTTCGTTGGTTGTCATATGCATTATTTTCTCTCATGATTTCTTCTTGCCTATATACAATACTCCAATTATGTAAATTTGTAATAAAAAACTTTTGCACCGTCTCCATATTTCTCTAACCTTGTTTCCATTACTTGTTCAGGTTGGAACAAGATACTGTTGATTATTTTAATATATTATCATACTAAGGCTACCCAATGTTACCATTTACTTTTTGTTTGACAATCTTGTAAGGTCACCCTGCCACTGAAGTTCATAGGTACAAAGACGACAATCTATAATTTTCCAGGTTCTCTTACAGGTGATCAGAGTGAAGTGGTCACTTCATGCAAGAGAGGAAATCGTTTTTGAGCTTCTCCAACATTTGAGAGGAAATGCAGCAAGAAGCTTATTAGAGGGTGTAAGAAAAAGTACAAGAGAAATGATTGAGGAGCAAGAAGCTGTTCGTGGCCGCTTGTTTACCATTCAAGACGTGATGCAAAGTACTGTCCATGCGTGGTTGCAGGTTTGCAAACAAAACCAAAATGTACTATGAAACTTTTGAACTTCTAGGTAATAGTTAATGTGGCCAAACATGTCATAAGTTTCTCATCTTTTGTAAATATTAATTCAGGATAAAAGCCTTCGAGTAACCCATAATCTCACTGTTTTCGGGGGCTGTGGCCTCGTTCTTTCCATAATCACTGGGCTATTTGGGATCAATGTTGATGGAATACCTGGAGCAGAGAATACACCATATGCATTTGGTTTATTTGCAGCCATCCTCCTTTGCGTAGGAGTTATACTGATTGCAGTTACTTTATCTTGGGTTGAAAAAGCCTGTTACTGAGGCGCAGGTTTATGCTAAGATATTGGAGCTGCAAGAGTTAGTTCAGACGTTCAAGCATGAGGCAGAGACTCATGCCCAAGTTCAAAAACATTTTTCTAGGAATAACTTACCCCCAACTGCTGGCGACATATTACTAGACAACGCAGATTATTTTCGCATACAGTGACATTGTTATGCTTTTTTGTTCACTGAAAAAATAAAAAGCAGTGACTGCTCTTGGCTGATTGCGACTTCCGGTGGAGGGGACTTTTTCGCAAATTAGGCTATGTTCTATACAAGAGATTAAAGAAGGAATCATGGGGAAGATGATGGTTGTTGTGATGATATACTCTGGTCAAAGCTGACTTCGTTGATCTACTGAATTTTAGTCTAAGCTCGTGGTTTAAAATTCTTGTAAATTTGCATGGAATTCTTGTAAAATTCTTTTAGGTTTATAGATGATATACTTCGTCACAGAAGAGTCCTGAATTAGGTATTAAATTTGAAGTAGCTCGAAGAGGTTTATGAAAAAGAGCATAGGAGGAATACCTCTTGGTTATCCAATAAATATGGTGATTTTCTTCGTCCTTTATGAGAAAAGTAATTCTAGAAATTATTTTTATCTCACAACTATTTCACAATATTAACATAACAATCCCAACAACCTAAGGATCAATCCTTATTAAGAGGAAAAGAAGAAAAAATCGATTGGTTGAAACTGCCGCATCAACTTTATTATTTATTAAATGTAATTTTTAACGCACTTAAGAAGATAAGGGAATAAGAATAGGAACATTTAAAGCTGCAAATTCTTGCCCCTCTTGAATCTTTGATAGGTTCACGTCTGATTGAGCAAGTTACTGGATTATAACCCAGAAGTATGGCATTTGTGTTTGACTGTTTGTGCACTTAATACCTCTGGGAAATATGAAATGCATGCGTGCAGCTGGTTGTTGGTACTTCACTGAAACACTCCTACCTCTCGGAAGCAAGAAAATTTTCCCTTCTATCTTGGTTTTACTGTCAAACTTCTTCAAGAATCTTCATAGACCTTATCAAAGCAGACACAGCAACTTAAGCTGCCAATGGGATTAATGAATATTGACACAAATGCTCTCATATATGCGTACACAGGTGGGGTGCATGTTACTGCCTGATCTCATAAAGTTTAAAAACAATTCTTCTATACCACTGGCATTGGCATCTGACGTCCAAACCAATCAAGTTTACAAAAAAAAAAAAACATGCGAATTCAGCAAGATCAACATTTGGACATGAATATCAACTGAATTAAGTATGCAAGATTGAGGTAAATTTGATGCTTATAAACTAGTTCACAAGTATACCGGAAAAAAACAAAAAAGACATTCCCTCCTTCCTCCTCTACTTTTGTCCCGCATATGCATCATTTAAGAAGAGATCTTGTTAGATGCTCCCGTGCAGTGGCCAGTGCTTGGCTTATTGTCTGTGAAAAAAAAAATCAAAACAAGGATACAACTTAAATATGGTAGCAGTGGTTGTCCATTTGTTCAACTAAATGTTTACTTCATTCCCTTTGGGAAGAGATGAAAGAAAATTGGGGGAGGGAGGGAAGAACAGGATTTTGATACCTGCTCAGACAAAGGAGCTCCAGCATCCATACTATTACTTGCAACCTTCCCCGCTATAACATTTGCATCTGTCTCAAGAACAATTCTGTAGCAGATACAAATTAGTTAAATCCGGTGGGAAGACATGCCCTGAAGAGTTGACGGCACATAGCTATGAAGAGTGGAGGAACCGAACAACTAAGAAACAACTAGCCAAGAGCTAATAATAACTAAACGCATAATTTAGGTACTGATGAGGTGTCAAAGGCCACTGATAATCCTGAATTATTAGTGCTGGGAGGATTTAGGGGTTGAGTAGTTGACATCAAACTTCAACAAGATTCACAAAACTTACAATCACTTGTGAATTGCTGCTAATCAGAAAAATACCTTCATACATAATTTCTTTTAATGAACGTGATTAAAAAATTTGGAACTCACTTAAGAACAGTTACATTATTAATTAGAAGTAAAGTCCAAGAAATAGTAATCCAAGATAATAATAATTACAAGCTATAAAAGTTTCTTTAACAATAAGATAGAAGGAGGTCAAGCTACCAGATGGCATTCCACTGGTTTCTGAAGGTTCGACTAGAGTACCCACTAAAACTAGGCACAGTCGATTGTAATAATTCCCAACCAAATAGATAATACCAACACAGAATCCTCAGGAAAATGATTTCGGAACAGCAATTTCCAACTAAGGCTTTAGAAATATTGATGAGCTTTGTATGTGTGCTATGCCTCACAATAATAATACAACCATTAAATTTCACCAAATAAAACTTCTACACTTCAGGATTTTTAGGATCCAATTTTTCAATATTTTTAGTTTTAGCTACCCAGACAAACAAAAGAGGCATAGCTATGGAAGATAAAATATCAATAAATAGAGCTAAAAATAAAAAAATAAACATGAAAGGAAAAAGGAAGTACACAAAAATACATATTGCATACCCGCCATCAACAATTTCATCGAGACATAATAGAATGAGATCCAAGTTCTCCAGTGCCTCTTTCTTGTCCACATTACCTCTGGAATGAGGGAAAAAAAAAAGTATATAAAAGAGTTAATAAATGAATAATGACAACAATTGAATTACAAAAAGAGGGTAAACAAGAACAGCAATTATGGGAAACCTAAGAAGAAGGCCAGCAGCATCGAAAAATCCCTGAAGAACAGTGGCTAAAATGAGCTCGTTTTCATCTTCACCCCCAGTAACGAAAAAGTGAAGGTCTTGAACAAACTTGTAAACAACGATGTTGTTCTCAAACATTGCTATTTCCGCTGTAGATAGAGTAGGTAGATGTTAATATTGTACACAATAAGAATCAAAACAAAGAACTCAAGACACATAAGACATAGTTCTTTCTTTTTTTTTCTTTTCTTTTTTTATGACAAGAAACCCTTTTAAGGCAGGGTCACTTAGTGTACCCACCCCTGTCAAGTAAACTTCGGATCTGTGTAAAGCACCCCCTCCACACAGATCAGGTAATACTCCACACATAAAACATAGTTCTCACTAGAGACCCACACATAAAACATAGTTCTCACTAGAGATCAACACATAAACAGTCTGACTCGCAAACCAGGGCACTTCAGAGAGGGGGGGGGGGGGGGGGGGGGGGGGATCAGATCAAACAAAATCAATATAAGACTAGAAAGATTATATATAAGACACCAATAAAATCATCCAGGGAGAAAGGCATTCATTTATTTATTTGATATAACTAATTTAAGGACTTTATAACAATTAAGGAAACATGTTACCTTCTGTCCGTGCATTTGTCTTTTGAGTCTTGGTAAATACAGACTTCTCAAATGCTTCCTTTGCACTATTTGTAGGCCAGTCATCTGAATAATACTTGACAGCTACACGTCTCCCTTCAGAATCCAAAAGGAGGATGTTTTTTATCGAAGGGCATGACTCCTACAAACAACATATGATACAGGATTACAGGTTGCCAAAAACCTGAATCTTTAAAGTATCATTATGACCACAGATTATAACCCTGCAAAAAAAGTATCAACACTAGTCCTATAAATGTCCTTCAGAGTCTCTATGTTTAGCAATCATTTCTTCTTGCAAGCCTAAGTTGTCCACAAAGACGGGGTACGGTAGACGGTAACATGGCCAACCACATACCAAGACATGGGACAGCGAGGGGCTTATATACACCTCATATAGATTTATCAGGTAAGAAGTAGAACGTGATATGGTAATCTTAGGTTTTGATCAAATGTAGCCTCTTTTTTCCTGAAGCTTCAAATCCTATATGAAGTTCAAACATTACTTATATAAATCTTCAGAGAGGACAAGAAAATGGACGAAATTGAATCACATTTTCAGATCATCAAAACTATTTATTTGAACAAGCATAACTGTTAAACATACCAACCGGATCTTACTACATATGAAACGCTACAACATGCTTATACCTAACAAGAGCATTAATTACCAAATTAAAACAATCAAAAATTACAAACAAGTTTGTAAAATCAAAGAATTATATTCTCTCTAATACTAATTTGAGAAGCACAGACTTCTTTGGAAGTATGAATAGTTTCCAATAAATTTGTTCACTAATGTCTTTTTTTTTTTCCAGTTTCAGGTTGGGATCAAGAAATAGAAGAAACACATTTCCATTCTAACTGTGTGTATTTCCGCTTGAGGGGAAAATAACGATCTAGTTCTAAGAAACATAAATCTGAGACAAACTGTTAGAAAATATGGAAGATCCAGCACCTTTTGTTTAGACATCTCAGATCTACGTTCTCAGACACCACATACAAAACCCTAACCAGCGAAATTCTTGGATGCAGTTCAAGTGATAGATCTAAGTCCAAATTAAACCCTAAAACTCTCCTAGAGCCTCTATGAAACACACATATAAGTTGGATCAATTATGCGAGAAAGACAATGAAGCTCATTAGAGAGGATGCGAAACAAGTTCTTGCTTAGAGACTAGAGAGAAAGAAAGCGGTAAGAAATACCATGTTGATTGGCGAAATTTTCCGGGAAAATCTTCGGACTTGAGCCCGAGAAGTGTCCGATCCTTCAAGCTTCGAGGGGCGAGTGTATATTTATATTTATTTATTTATTTGTCGCACATGTTACTGATTTCTACTTGTTTACATCATAACTTTTTCTTTTTTTTTTTCTTTTTTATTCAGTAAAAAAATTATTACCGGAATAAAAATCCTTTAAATTTTAAATTTTAATTATCTTTTCGACTCTAGATTTTAATTGGCCAATTTAAGACCAAATTTACGAATTTTTTAAATTTTATATTTTTATCTATTTTTTTCTTTTTATAAACAATAAAAAATGACATAAAAATATTTGTAACCTCAAGTTTCAAATTGGCCAATTTCAACTAACTTTATATGATTATAACTTTATATGCCCCCCTCAATTCTTAAGACGAATAAAAAAAAAATAAAAAAAAAAGGTAAACAAAAACAAAATAAAGATAAAAAAATTATGAAGTTTTTTTTTTTTTTGCCTATTGGCCTAGCAATAAATTTTTTTTTGGCTCATTTCTTTTATCATCTCTTCAACTGGTTTCATCTGATCTGGGACGATAGCTTCATTGTTAAAACTTTTTCCTTTTAATATTTTACAAGTAGCAATAGACACGTCTGAGAAAATGATAACAATGAATGAGCTTTATAAAGTTGTAGTGGTTTTGTTTAAAGTAAATGAAAGAGATTTCATAAATTAATACAGTAGAAGAAGACAAGTGTGGACTCGATGAGTCACACACTTGGCAAAGCTTGGCTTCCTAAGGATGCGTGGCAAATGTAGCGTAAAATGAGAATTTATTACAATATAGCTGGAAGGCATTAGAAAAGTCTATAAAATATGCGTTTCATTTGTTTTGTGTTACGTTTAACTGAATGTGTTTTGTGTATAATATAGAAAAAATGTTATTTACACTACACCAATCAAGTCCTATAATATAGTGTGTTTTGTATAACAGTTAGTGGACTATTGTGTTAATTATAGTAGGTTGTTCTAACAAAAAGAGTAAGAGAATGTTAGCTTCAAGAATCATATCATCTAAGTAAAGCCTTGTGAGAAGCACATAATTTCATTCATTGAAAATTTCTCAATTTCAATACAAAAATTGAGACTTCTTTTTAGAAAAATAAAATAAAATTTATTTTCTGAATCTTTGGACTATGGTTTTCTTTACTTATTTTCTAAAAATCTTTCTTTTCAATTTAGCTTACTGATTTTTTATTTAAAGGAAATAATAAAAATATAAAAATTGGGTTATGTTTAATTTACTTAAAATTTGGCTCCTTTTTTTTTATTTTTTTTATTTTTTAACATGAAGTAATATATACTACATAGATGACCATTTAGACAAGAGGACATGGACTTATATTTTTGAATTAATATATATATATACACTTTAACCCTTAAGCAAAAAATTATTCGGCCCCTCCCACTAAAATATTTGGCTCCGTCTCTAATTTTACGGAATTTAATTCTAGAGATTAAATTATTTGTTTGACATATTTCAAGGACTCCTGAATTTACTTTTATACTATATGAAACAATTTATAATTTAAGCAAGACAAAAGACTAAATTTGCATTTATCTCTTATTCATAAGAGAAGAACAAAGTTTAGTCTAATGTCAATCTCGTTAACCAGGGACTAGTTATTCAAAGAATTTTCAAGAAGAATTTTTTCTAAATCTTTATCACAAAGATTTTTCTGAGTTTTTCTTATTCCCTCTGTTTTGTTCTTCAAGACTCACGAGCTTCCCTCCTCTATTTATTTTATTTTATTATTATTTTTTTTTTAAAGTACATGAATTATCCTTAAACTACCATTTAATTATTAACATTATATCAAAATGTCAATGTCTCCCCTTAAACTACAAAAAAAATCAATATCCCCCAAGACTAACAAAAAGACAAAAATAATCTTATTTTTTTAAAAAGACAAAAATGTTCTCATAAATTCAAAAAAAAAAAAAAACTAAAACTAATGAAAAAAATTTTAAAAAAAAACCAAAATTTTAAAAATAATAATAATAATAAAGAAAAACGGAAAACAAATTAAGAAAAAAACGAAAAAAGAAAGAAAAAGAAAAAACCAGTTATTTATTTTAAATTTTAAATTTTTGTTTATTTTTTTGGATAACTTTTTATTATCTTATTTTTTTTAATAATTATTTTAATTTTTTAATAATTTTATGAAGGATATTTTTGTCTGGGGGACATTAGTATTTTTTGATAGTTTAGGGGGAATATTAACACAATTGGTAGTTTAAGAGAACATTGACAATGAAATGGTAATTAATGGGATTATGTATACCTTTACTTTTGTTCTTTTCCTTTAAAAAAAATGACTAATTGTCACGTCCCTCATCATTGACGGGTTGGACGTACGTCCAAGTAGAGTTAGGCCATGTTTGGTAACTCACTCTCCTCTCCATTCCCTTCTTTTTATCTCTAAAAAAAAAAAAAAAATCAACTTCAAAATAGTTAATTTTTTTTTTCACTTTTATTATTACATCAATAATTTTTTATTACTATTTAAATAAAAAAAACTCACTACAATATAATTTTTTTTAACTTTTTCATATAAATTTTTTCTTTTTTATATCGTATCAAACATTTTTTACCCCCCAAAAAAAAAAAAAAAAAATTCCTCCAACTTGACCCGGGGGGGGGGTTAACCAAACGGGGAATCTTTTATGAAAAAGAGCCACGCCAGTTTGGAGAACTCATTTCGGTAGCATTTCTCGAGAAAGAGAAATAAAATTCAAATATAGAAGAGAAACGATCAGGGTACCAAATTCTTTTAATAAAAGATGGGTATCAAATAATGTGGAGTTTATTCATTGGTATTTATAGCATTTTTTTTTATTAATTATTTTGATCATCTTCAATGAATAAGCTTCACATCATTTGGTAAAAGAATTTGGTACCCCTAGCATCCCTCGATCTAGAATCCGCTAGAGAAGGAGAGGAGAGTTGGACCGAAAATACAGTCACTGCGGGCCAAAATAAGTTTTTGAGATTAACCATGACTCGGATGCTACGGGTCCCTCTTCTTTCTCTCTGTAAGCCTAAGGTGTGGAAGTTGAACTCTCTGTCTCTCTACATGCAAAGCTTGATATACACTTCTTTTGAAGAGCCTAAGCTAAATTTTTTGCATGTGATGCTCGCAGGTGTCATCGGTGTCGTTGTCGGGTACTCTACTTGGGACTCATGGAGGGTACTTCCCTGCTTATCCCATGCTCTTTGTTTATGTTTTGAACTCTGATTCATTTGGATTCAAATTCTGCTTCTTTTTTAGAAGAACCCATTTGTTGGATTTTAGTTTCGTTATCTGGGTGTAAGTGCAATTCTGGATATTGTATGTGGTTTTTTGTATGTTATATTCAAATTTTAATTACAAAAAAAAAAAAAAAAAAAATTATATGGGTTTGATGGGTTTGAGCTATGCATGCCTGTTATCCCATGCTTTATTTATATTTGGAGCTGATTCATTGGGATTCATATCCTGCTTCTCTTTGAGAAGAACCCATTTATTGGATTTAATGAACCCATTTATTGGATTTAATTTAGATATCTGGGTGAAATTGCAATTCTGGTTTCGAACGTGTTTGTTCGTTTGTTATATTCTAATTTTAATTACTAGAAAGATGGGTTTGATGGGTTGGAGCTATTCATGCTTGTGGCGTATTAAATGTTTGCGTATATGCCTGACTTCATATTTTGAAGATTTTTTATTGCTCATTTGAGAATCGTTATTAAGGTTTATAAATAAAAGTGAGATCTTAAAACTGTCATAGATGATGTTGGGTCCACAGTCTGTAATACTAGTGCATTCCATGGGATGGATTGTGTTAAAATTTGTGGGAGAACAAGGCTTCGTTTTTAATGGCAGATTGTAGAAAAAAAGTTGGCTAATTTTTTTTCCTTGGTTTTTTTGAATGTAAGGGTTATTCTGTGAAATTAAGAATGAATAGGCCAGATAAATAAGTCCTAATTTGTCTGGCTTGTGCTTATCTAACGCTAGTTTTTGAAACTGCTAACCTTGTTGGACAGTTGTTTGGTTTTGGAATTTCCCAAGAGCCCCTTAGACTGACATGTTGATATGTTCTACAATAATGTATGCTAAGAGAAGCTTAATGAGTTGCAATCGGATCCTCTATACATGATTTCAAATTAGGTGATGAAAGGGGGTTAATTTTCAAAATTTTCTACCCAATTTGAAGAAACTTAGAATGTACGAACTTTTTTGTTCATGTTTCTGTTTGTGCACATTGTGGAGCTCTCAGTCATCATAGAATTTAGACATGAATTTACATTAGATAGTAAAATGATCTGCATGAAGAATGCCTAAGATTCTCTAATTATCTTTTATATTGTTACTCCTATATGGTTTGGACTTTCACACCAAATGCTTTGCAATGACACTGAACAACGTTTTAGCTTTGTGCGATACTGATTGTGTTTCTGCTTTTTAGTTTTATTTTGTGAAGATGAAATTTGTACTTACTTACAGTTCCAGTATACGAGTAACTGAGATACTTCAGAACCATGTGGGAGTGTCATCAAATAGGAACTCACTTTGTGGATTTAGAACTTTTTGCACTGGCCAAGGTGTGTGTAGACATTTAACAATCTCATAATTTGATCATCAAATGTGATTCCACTTCTAACACCAATCTATATACCAGACTTCAAAATTTTTACACCTCAACATCCCAGTTATTTGTTAAAAAATAATCCTAAAACACCATTTTGGGGTCAGTATTCATATTGGTCTATTCATAGAAATCGAATTTGCTTTGAGCATCATATAAATATTCCCTAAATGCTTGGAGTACTCATTTTTACTTGCATTGCCATTAATCCAGAGGACTTGCAATTAGATTAGATTTATATACGCTCCACCCATGATCAATGCCTGTGGGAAAAAGACTTTATATCCCATTGTCCTGTTTTATAGCCCTAAGATAGTGTTCATTTAGGATATCTTTAAGCACCTTTTTTTTTTCGTGTTTTAAAAAATTACCATTGATTTATCCCTGCATTTAGTTGTACACCTGTGTTGCTTCTATGATTTAGACATGTTATTTGTGAAGAGACAATTTTTTCTCCTTTTGTTGATTATTAAATCTGCATTACTTTATTTTAATTTTTTTGATGCAATTTAAATCCAATATTTTATTGGATTTCAGGTGGTCAACTCTATATTCTTTTAATGTGTATTTGCATCAGTTGATTTAGAAGTGCTAAGATATGTTTTGGCAGGTCGGCAATTCTGAAGCCAAAATTTAAGCTAGCGTCCTTAAGTCGAACCTTTTGTTTAACTACTGTTAATTAGGAAGATAATTGAAGTAGATAGTACTTTTAACTCACTTCTAATACAAAAGAAAGAGAGATGAGAATTAATCATGAACTTTCAACAAGCTATAAGTCAAGAATCTCTCTCTCTCTCTCTCTCTCTCTCTCTCTTATTTTGACAATAATTTTAGGGAAAACTGCACTTAACCCCCTAGAACTTTCATCACTTTTGCAATCACCCCCCAAAATTCAAAAACTCTCAATTTAGTATATCAAACTTTAAAAAATTGCAATCTCACCCATTAGGATTTGTGGTTAAATCAGATGGTCAAAGTTGAAATGATTCTTATACCCCTGTTAACTTTATAAAATTACAAAATTACCTTTATTTATTTATTTATTTATTTATTTATTTTAAAAAAAACATTGAGTTTGGTGATTGTGGGTCTGTTACCCAACGTTGGGTCACAAGGTGACCCACGGCCGGCAGTGGGTCATGCCATGACCATGTGACCCAACATGGGGCACCCTACCCACAACAGTGGGTTGCCTTGTGACCCATCAGACCATTCCCTATCTTTAAAAAATAAAATAAAATGAGGGTATTTAGGAAATTTCCAAGGCCTCCATTAGGATTTAATCGAAAATCCAAAAGAAGTATGAGATTGCAAATTTTTTAAAGTTGGATACACTAAATTAAGAGTTTTTGAACTTTGGGGGGTGATTACAAAAGTGATGAAAGTTCAAGGGAGTTAAGTGAAGTTTTCCCATAATATATTTTTAACATATGAAGTATTGTTTTTGGGTTTGCATTAATGTGATAACACATAATATGCATAACATGGTATGTGATGTGTGGTACTTGAAGTCAAGAGCACATTGGTGCTTATGCTAGGACCTGGCTAACCGGTGTGGCCATCACAGTGGCTTGGTGAAGAGTTTTGAAATAATTCTTGATCCCCTTATCTTCCCATCAGTTTCTTATTCTTGGAATTCCTTTACCTTATTCTCTAGATTGGAAATTAGTATTTTGTTCTTCTCTATCCATTGTCGTTTAGTCTAAGATTATAGACCTCCTCAGGACTTCCTTGGCATTCAATTTTGAGGCTTGGTTAAGAGTTTGGAATTATTTTTGACTCCCTTATCTTTTCCCATCAGTGGTTCTTATTCTTGGAATTCCTTTGCCTCATGCTCTAGATTGGAAGGTAGTATTTTGTTCTGTCTCGTGCCATTGTCGTTTAGTCTAAGATTAAAGACCTCCCCAGGACTTCGTTGGCATCAATTTTTATGAGTGCCATGACCATGTTATTGTGGATTCGGATTTGCTTTCATTGCCTATTAAATGGTCAATGAAGGTAATGGAAGTTATGGAACATTGTTATGTTAATAAAGCTATAGATATGTTTCGGATCAAAGTTGCCTGTATTGGCTACTTCAAGGGCTGCCTCTTGGCCTAACAAGTCTGTTTTTTTTCTTTTTCATCAAAATTTCCTCTATTGGCTCCTGCTTCAGGGGCTGGCCTCTTGGCCTAACACGGTGCATGGTCATGAGATGCTTCCTGGGGGCAATTGACACAAACTTAGTTTTGTAGCTTCTGAGTTGGTATTTTACTTTTTCTTTTTTACTTTAAATTTGACCGCAAGATAGGAGGTATACAACTTCATTATTTCTTACCTTATTATTATAATTTGTCCTTTCTCTGTATCGTTCTTGAGCATTGCCGATATTTTGATGCTCTTGCTTTCGGATCAAGCTTTTTCTTGCCTTAAACATCAATACTGTTATTCACCAGGAGGAGAAAGCTGCTAGCTGCTGCATGTTATCTATTTTTGAACTTACAAATAGTGTCTTATCTAGTTTCTTGCCATCATTGGCTCTCAATGCCTCTCATTTTATTAGTTGAAATTGGGCACTATCACATTTGTAAGAGCTTGCATATTTGGAAATGGGTTTTCGTGTGACACTTTTTCTTGCCATGTTAGATTTGTCATCTAAGAAGTGTGTGCCATGCAACTCAAAGGATATGCAACCCATGACTGAGCAAGCAGCGAATGAACTAATTTCACAGGTTGATGTTTAAAGATCTGTTATCTTTCACCTTATTGATATAAAGTCATGTTCTTAGTGCTCTCTATATTGTTTAGGTGGCTGGATGGAATTTGGTAAATGAAGGCGGCATATTTAAGCTGAATCGATCATGGAAAGTGAAGAGTTTTACCAAAGGATTGGAATTATTTAAGCTCATAGCTGATGTTGCAGAAGCGGAAGGTATCTTACACTTAGTTAAGAAGTTTGTGTATATCTAGAATTATTAAATACAAATTCGATCCTTGTGGTTTATCACTTATTAAAAAGGTTCATTGGGTTTTCAAAAGTGATAAATTTGGTCCATGTGGTTTTCACCTTTATCAAAATGATTCTTTTGTCTATCTACTGTTTAAAAATAAAAGGAAACGGAATTTTTGTCATGTGTACACAAAGTCACGTAAGACCTATAAAAGGTTGCCACGTGTAAATCCTTGCCATATCGACATATTACATATCCCTTAAAATTAAAAAAAAAAAAAAAAGAAAATAAAAAAGAAAAAGAAAATAAAAAAAGAATGGGGTGGTGGTGGGGGAAAATCTCATCTGCGGTGGTGGTGGGGTCTACCACGACTCACCCTAGTGTGGGGTGAGCGTTCCTCGCTAGCTACCTTCCTCTGCAAAGGTGGGAGTGGGTCGCTGAAAAACCACAATACCACCGGTAGAGGGGATTTTCCCCCACCACCACCCTTTCTTTCTTCTTCTTCTTCTTCTTTTGGTTTAAGGGATATGCTGATATGGTAAGGATGTACATGTGGCAACGTTTTATAGGTCTTACTGTGACCTTTGTACACGAAGCAAAAATTTCACTAGTTTTTTTAAATGGCAGATAGATGGAAGGATCATTTTGATTAGGGTGAAAACCAAGTGGACCAAATTTATCACTTTTGAAAATTCAGGGTGCGCAGGTTGATAAAGTGGTAAACCATAGGGACATCAAATTTGTATGTAACCCTACTTATAATTCTGTCAATTGGATCACATGGAAAGCTACATTTATGTTCTCGATGAACAATAATGCATGTTGCATGCAGGTCACCATCCGGATCTTCATCTTGTTGGATGGAACAATGTAACAATTGAGATATGGACACATGCAGTTGGTAAGAAATATCTGTTAGTCATCTAATTTTATCTGTTCTTTTTTGGTGAAGCCAACAAAACTGACTGATTGAATAAACATGGTCTCCTAGCTCTCTAATCCATCATTTTTTAACCATAAGAAAATTCATCCTAACCAGATTTAAAAGTGGCTAACTTCAACTTAAGGTTAGATAGGAAACATTTTACTTTAGGGTTTGGTTTCAAACTCCCATAAAAGAATACTCGACTTAGTTTGTTTAGTTGTTTGACCTGAATTTGATTTTGTACTCCTTACATTGGTGTTTCTTATACTTCATCGATATCTTCGTGAAGGAAAATGCAATATTACAGTGTTGCCTCTTGAATAGGGCATTGAATTCTTCTGTTTATATCAGGTTCCGGGCTATGTTTTGAAGGATATTTGTGACTTTAAATACCTTAATCAAGAGGAGGTATCAATCCTTTACAGAACAACATAAATGTTAACAATTACACACAAGAAGAATTTTTTTTTTTTTTTTTTTTTTTTTTTTTTTTTAATGTTTATAAAGTGATGCAATTTACTCATGGGCGTTCTATTATTCAGTGGCACATATAATAATGTCCATAAATAGTTATAAAATACAGTGAGCAGAATAAGATCCTGATGTAATATAACTGGAAGCAGCATTTGAATCATTTCTCATTATTTTCCTTCTTGAAGAAAAAAAAAATCATAATGGAGTTGGCCAAGCTGACCCAATTACCCACTTGCTGTCTCCAAATTTGTCTGGGTTTGGTTCTAGTGTCCATGACCTGCATCTGATGCTATTTTTTTATATCCGATTCTTTTTGGTATAATATACTTCAGTTTAACTTATAAAAAAACCTAGTGGACAGAACAGTTTTAGACCTTCATGAATTTGACCAACTCAACTCTGGACTTTCCCCTTGTCATTTGCATGATAGAACCTGGTAGATATCCCTCTAATGAAGCATTGGAAGTCATTCTTTTCAATCTAGCTCCAGACCTTATTTGTGTGTGTGTGTGTGTGTGTGTATATATATATATATATATATATATATATATATTTTTAAGAACAAGTTTGCTGTACATTGGAGAATATAGCTTTGACATCATTTGCACTTGTGCAGGTGGACTGACTGAAAATGACTTCATACTTGCTGCAAAGATAAATGGGCTTGACCCACAACACCTGCTGAGGCGAAAAGCTGCCACGTAAACAGTTGGCATGAACATGGTGTACGAATTTTGCAACTATACTCTGTGGATGTAGTTGGCATGAACATAGTGTACGAATTTTGCAACTATACTCTGTGGATGTTTGGCATGACAGATTTCTATCCGTTGATATTTTGAGTTTCAAAAGACCATCTTAAAGCATCTCTAACAAAATAGGCAAATGGTTCATAATAGTCAAAACTATTTTTCATCTCCTATTTTGGCTGCTGGAGATGCTCTTTTAGACTCGTAATAAGTTTGTTAAGAATTTCAGGATATGTGTGAGATACAGATGATAGAACTCAATATGCACTTGATGTTCTATATTGCAGTATTATGTGGAGCTCCCCGAGCTTATGAAATGTTACCATATAGCTGGTGAGAGTATCACTTTATTGTCGGTTCATTGAAAAGACAAAACAGTCCCAAAAATGCTTTGCATTCGATATTCATGCAGTGCTAATTAGACCTAAAGCAAAAATATTTTTTGTATAAATAATGGGAGTAGAGTACAATTAAAAGGCCGGGTCTTTCCCGTTATGTAGCCGACCTGAGGTCACCGTGGTCGGAAAACAGGGCAAATACAAATGGGAATGCCACCCTCGGACAGGGTGGTAGAGGGCATAAGAGGCAAGGTTGTGCATGCAAGAGTTTGCTGTTCTGGGCACCCACCTTGCTGGCTAACTAGAAGAGGATGGTAAGGTGGAAAAGATACCCGAAAATCAGCATCGTGATAAAAGAGAAATGTTAAACACCATACTTTTATCTTTGTCGATATTGAATCGACCTTCGTTAAAAAATAAAACATAAACAAATAAATCTAAAGGCTAATTGACAAGTATAATAAAAATGCGGCATAAAGCATTACTAGTCAACTTGCTGCAAATGATTTCAATCAAACCCTTGTAGTTGTCTAACTAGATCAGTAGCCAATAGAGTAATGAAGTCTCATTATCCTTGATGTTTCCTTTAGCCAAAAACTAGATCACTTGGCATGTGAAAAAGCAATAAAGTTCGATCTTCCTTCATGTTTCCCTTTCTCTTTGCTTTCTTTCACCACTTTTTAACATGCAATGGAATCCATACTTTTAACTTTTAGGCATAGGCCACCACATGTTGGCCAATAAAAGAAGTGTAATGCTCTGCAGATTTTATTTCTAAACAATTAACAGGAATTACAATCTAGCAAGGATTATTTGAAAGAAGGGAAAAATAAATCCAACAATTAAGACCAATAATAAAGGCCATCCACCTCAAACATCTTTTCCCCCCCAGACTTCAACTTCCTCGTGATCCTTTTTATCCTACAATCCTTTGCATCACTGATAACAAGCTAACTGTATAACCCACCTTGGTGGAAATAAATATTTTGCTTGATAAGTAATTTACGAAGGACTCCAGCTTCTAGGAGTATGGAGAATCTATTCATTTGATGGAGCAATTTTCTCAGGATTTACCTGCAAGCCAATCATAATCCACCCCAAGCAGTCAGAATAAGAGTTGCAGAAAGTTGAATGAAAAAAAATAATTTTGGGTCTTAACACATGTTCATTTATTTGTATAAATTCAATTTTAAGATTAAGAGGAGAGAAAAGGAAAAGAAAAGAAAAGAAAATGTTCAAAACCCTCAAGCAATTTTACTAGAAAAATTAAAATGGTAAATGGATCTAAGTTGTAAAACTCTCACTCTCACAGTCAGAGAGGTCAAACAACCACACTATGCAACCAAACAAGAATATGATCTATCTTTAGATTATCTGGATTTCTAACGAACCGAATAACTCGTTAACAATCCTACTCAGTTTCCTTTTCATGCAAATTTATGCAATCAAGTTTTTTTTTTTTTACACATTTGAGAGGAATATGTACTCTGGTCTGGAAAGAGCAAACTTTGCTGTTTTGAAAACTTCCTAATCTTCCCATGCACAAGAAGGAATAGGGAGGAGGTTACAAGCCTTATACTTCATTAACTCTTTAAAATAAACTCATGAACATGAACACCCAGAATTTACACAAATCACCATTTTCATCTCTTCAAAAAATCAGAAAGGTCTAATAAGAGGAAGATTACGAACTCATGATTATTCCTTGGCTAGCCAATCTGTTCTTGAATTTAATTTAAATTGTTCACCGACTACCAATTCATCATACTAAAAGGTTATCAACCTCAGCATCTAGAGAAGATGTGAATTTGAAGGGATTATCAATTTTGATGCAAAGCATGTCAACTGACTTTCTTTCTCACAGTTGAATCCATTGCACAGCCTAAAAACGAAGGTTTTCTTCCCAGGAAAACTCATCTCACTCTCAGTTGAGAAACGATATCCAGAGAACTGTATCAGGACTCAGATGAAAGCTATTGATCTAGGGTTTAAGATATTGTTCCTGAATGAGTTTACATGGATATCAATTTTGTATGCTGGAACCTGTAAGCATCAAATTAAAGAGAAGGCCACAACAACTAGCAATCTATGAATTTTAAGTATCTTATTCCACAAACACCATATAATTTGACGACAATGGAGCCAAAGTTATGCAGACAAGCCAAGAGCATTTCACTTAGCACCTTTAAGCAGTGTAAGATACAGTTATTTCTCAAAATTGAATTCAGCTTGCATAAAGACTTCAATTAACTTAGTCTGCCAAAGAGCTGTACTTGTTTGACAGATCAACACACTGTGGGCAAAATGTCATCAAATCAATTGAAATTGGCAGACTCACATAGATCATCAATAGGTATATAATACCTCAACCTAAATTCTCTCCTATATGATCAAAAAGTGCAAAGCTGCATACTACAGCAAAGAAACGAATCCCCTGCCTTCACCGAGTTCATCATGTAGCATTCAGACCGAATGACTATGAAATTATGTCGCTACTTTCAAATATTACAGGTAACGTAAGAGACATCTCTATTTCCCCGGGCAAATCTTATAATTACCACCTCTTAGCTTTCAATTTGCCTCTGACTATCAAATGAAATGTGAATAACCCATCCTCCTATCTTTGAAACAAGGGGCACTTCTGGTTTTGTCTTAAACCAAATACAACTTTGGACAAAGGATTATGCACAATGCTTCACCTCAACTAACACTTGATCTACACTCTGTATCCTCAGTTATCTTTTCAACATAAAACCAGTACACTCAATATTGCTCACATTAAAACCACCCACCAACAGATGCTGGATCGCACCAACTTATATTCAACACAATGCCAACTAGTTCTAAATGCATATCAAACTCCACCCATGAAAACAAATTTCCAAATCCAAAGCACCATAAAATTTCACCAGACACACCACAGAAATCGAGAAAAAATTTACTCTACCTTAACTCCAGGTTCACCCTCATTTTGACACAGGCTTCTGCAAAAGTGCGGTCAAATAAACCTCCCCATTCTTCGAATTGGTCTTATTACCCGTTGCCCACTTCACCTTCTTGTACCCCAATTTCCCAATCAGCGGCGCATAGAGCTTGTCAAGATCCACCCCTTTGCTAAAGAAATGGTCCATCCACAGGTACCCTCCACTCCTCAACACTCTATCCACGTCGTAGAGCAAGAACTCCATCGCCATCAACGGTATCCACCTGTTCACGGCGTGGCCGCAGCGCACCAGATCCACCACCCCGTCGAACACCGGAAACCTCTGTTGCAGCGGCACGTGAAGCGGCACCAGCCCCCTCAGAGCCACGGCCTCGTTGTACGGCCCACCCAGGTTCATCGTCGTCGTCAGGACGGTGACATTGTACAGCTTCATTCTGGCCGCAAAAGTCCCCGTCCCGCCACCGACGTCGAGGCCGAGACGCAGCACCGAGTTGGCCAATTTGGCAATCTGCAGCAGCTGCGGGATCGGGAGGTCGAGCTCGTTGCTGTAGGTCATGAACCGGGCGGTTTCGACAATCGGGTCAAAACCCAGATTCGGGTTGGAACGCATAAGGCAGCTGAAGCTTTTGCAAGTGTATTTATGCCAGATAACGTTTTGGTCTGGCAGTGAAGGAACGAACGGGTTTTGGGGGAGAGAAGAGGTGGGTTTTTGTGGGGTTTTGGAAAAGCAACGGCGGCGAGGGAGTGGATGGCAGCCACGCAGAATGAGGGACTCGGCGAGCTCGTCGGAGCCTTGGGGGCAGACCGAGAAGGGCGTGTAGTTCATGTACCTGTGGAGGAGGTCCGGGTGGTTGTGGCAAGCGGTGGCGATGGGGGAGAGGCGGGAGTGGAGGAGGAGATCTGGTGAAGTAGTGGTGGTGGTGGTGGTGGTGGTGAGTTTGGTGGAGGGGTTGGTGGTGGGGTGGTGGCGCGTGAGGTGGTTGATGGTGGCGCGTATGGTGTGGAGCTGGTTGAGGAGGTGGTCAGGGACTGGAGCTGGAGAGGGGGGTCTCTTGGGAGTTTGAAGTGTGGAGGTGAGGTGGTAGAGGGAGAGGATGTTGGTGGCCACCATGGCCACGAGCAGCAGCAGGTTCAGACCCATGGTGAAACCCATAGGACTTGAGTCCTGTGTCAACTGTCAATGGCCTTTGCTTTTGCTGGATCTTTGCCTCTTTATCTGTACTTCGATTTAGCTTGCTTTTAAGCTTCTCGCTGTTTTGTTTGACTAAAATCAGAGTGAACTAAGCTAAGCTAAGCTTTCCAGTTCGAGTTTTATTCCTCTGTTCAACAGCCTTGGATTCCAGATTCCAAATGGGGTGTTTTTTTTCTCATACGGCCGTTGGATTGTGATGATGTGGTCCCCTGCAATAGGTTTGATCCAAATCTAGGTTTTGTTTGGATCCACTGGAGGAAAGTGGGTTGCTTGGGAGTTGGGTCGGCCATTAGGACTCAGAAATCCGAATTATTTTATTCTGTATTTGTCCCTTTTTCTTTTTTCTTTTTCTTTTTTTCTTTTTTTTTTTCCTTCTTCTCTTCGTCTTGGTTCTACATGCACTTAAGGCATATCATATAAAAATGAATTCAAAGGTATTTGAGATAAATAAATCATATTTTATCTACAAAGACATAATTACTGACTTTTTTTTTTAATTTTTGAATTGTGTTTGTTTTTCATTTTTAAATAAAAAAAATACAAAATCAAACCTCAACCCATTTACATGATTTTGTGATTTTTTTTTAATAAAAAAAATTAATAATTGTGTTATGGGGTGTCAACATATCATATCTCTTTAACATATATCAAAAAAATAATTCATTTTATTTTGTCATATTTGGTTAACTGATTTAACAGATTTATTGACTATGATATCTCAAACTATCGAAATGTGTTAATTTAGTGGACGAAATTTGACTGTAAGAAGTAAATTATTTTTTTAATAGACCTTAAGAATCTCTTAAATTCATTTTAATATCACAATAAATAATTTGTAAATCAGATAAACTACGCGGAAATGATTTTACAATTTTTTTTTATTATTATTAGAAAGGAAAGGTAAAAACTAATTAATGCAGACAATGTTAAAGAAGAGGGAAAAAAAGGTACTGGTGGCACGTGAATTTCGGACCCATTTATTCTTTGTTAAAGCACTTCATGCAAACTGTATATTTCTATGCTTTAGAATAACCGTTGAGATCATATTAATGTCAGAATGTCTTGAGGGAGGCTGTTCTTACTTGAAAACAAAGAAAAGAGGCCTTGCTTTTTCTTTGTTAGGGATATAATAGAAAATGAGAATGGGATAAGCCTATATTTTTTTTTAGAATAATTTCATTAATAGATCTGTTTTTTTTTTTTTTTTTTTTTTTTTTTTTTTTTTTTTTTTTTTTTTTTTTTTCGTATTGATCAAGTATTATATTTATTTGATAAATTTGCAGTAAATACCTTAAAATATATATATATATAAAAAAAAAAAAAAAAGTAGTGTTCTGTATGTGCATGTAAACCCTCAACCCTAATTTTCGCATATAGACCGAATGGAGTTTAATGTGCCAACTTCGATCACTTATATATAGGATGAGAGTAAAGACTTTCTCATATGTTCAGAAAATATGATCCATCCAATTATGGACATAAAACTAAATAAATGACTATGTTAATCCACCAAGAATAAATAAATAGTAAATATTGCAACATATATTATAAGACATTATTACTTTCAAGGCCCGATTTCATTATAGAAGACAACCAAAGGCTCTCTTCAATGGAATAGAATCTCTCCATTTCGTTTCAAAGGGGTAGCTTAATCGGTTGGGGACCACATCTCATGAAGCAGAAGTCACTAGTTCGAATCTCTCTCTCCATTTCATTAGGTAACTATTTCATAGTCCAAATTAAATTTTTATAGATTTAATGATTAAATGTAATATTATATATACCATTAGATAAAACTACAATAAAACAAAATTTATATTACTAAATATTTACTCTCTATTTCACTTGAAATGGAAAGAATAGTATTCTCTCTTCACTTATCCCTGCAATTTAACTCATTTTAGTATAATCCACATCATTTTTTTTTTTTTTTTGGTGTGATTGTCTCAAAATATTTGTCTATTGTTAAAAAATGAAAGAATGATTTTTTTTCTTTTCTTTCTAAACTAAATTTAACAATTATATTTAGAACAACTCTTCTTCCCCAGCAAATACAAACTAGTTTTACTTATAAAAAAGAAAAAATAAAAAAGAGATATAAACTAGTTTTGCCCTGTAGACTGTAATTGTTATTTTCTTCTATAATTTTGCCTAGAGCTGTGAATGGTAATTAGATAAAGCTCGGCTTCTTGCATTTGGAAAACTACCAATAAAGTATATATATATTATGAACAGTAAGCTTTCAAATGGATAACAGTCCATATGTGCGTGAAAAAGCTAGAAGCAAAGCAAACCATGAAACTCATAACCTAACAAAACTAGTGCAGCAATTGACTCAACATGTTAGCGATTGTAAAGAGTAAAATCAATTTGTATTATAATAAGTAGCCTAAACCATCTAATAGAAAAAAGAAAAAAGAAAAAAAAAAGTCTAAACCATCTATTTTAGGAATAACCTAGAATGAGCATGTTATTGGCTTGAGCCAAAAAAAAAAAAAAAAAAAACAACCAAACAAACAAACAAACTGATTGGTCAATATTTCAATTTAGAAAGAAGAATGATTGTCAAATATTATAAGCTAATAAGTGAATTGTTTGAAAAAATTACATAGGAGGGTGGCCGAGGGTCCTCACCACTCTAGATCTATATGGAAGAGAGAATGGGGGAACTCGTGGGAATGCTACGAAAAACATGATTGGTAGCGGCTCATTTTGCTAAAGTATGTGCCATAAAATTGGTACTACGAAACACTTTCATATCATTCCAACTATGAAATGAGGACAAAGCTACACTAATATTTGATACAATATTTGAAAAATTCCAAGAAGAAAAAAGAGCTGGGCTAGTGATGGCTAAGATGACTAGCAGAGCATCTTCAAGAGAGAAAAACTATCAAACCCCATAAGAGCAGCTTACCGAGAAGCAAGCAAAGCCGCTAAAGTTTCACCAAGAAGAACATCCGAAAAAAACAACTCTTAGGTAGCAGCCATAATAATAAGACCAGATGAATTAGAGATAGTAGCAGCTGCAACAGTTAAAGTGCCCCTAAAAGCAACATCAAAATTACCTTTAATTGAACCTAATAAAGGAGAAGCCCAAAGAGAGGGCAAAGACTTATCATTCGAGGCCAAAATATGCTTATCCATGGTGAACAAAATCTGATGCAGAACCTTATAAGGAGAATGAATAACAACATCATGGATCAACTTATTTCTGGAAAACCAAATCAGATCCAAAGTAAGAGTAGCAAATAATTGAAATCTTCTAACATCTTTTTTAGGTATAGCTAACCTTTCCAAAGGGAAAAAAATAGCTAGCACCCAATCCGAAATATGCCTAGAAGAGAAACCAACAAAATAATTTGCCAAGAAGAAGAATTCTAAAGAAAACCAGCCAAATCGCATTCTAAAAAAATATGACTTAAGGTTTCTAATGGACCTTTGCAAAAAGGACACTCCCAAACTCCTTCTTCCATAGAAACTACAGATCTCCCAATATTTGCTCGAGACGGAAGCATATTCCAAGTAATCTTCCAAAGAAGATGTTTGAGCCTAACTTGAAGATTTAAATCCTAAAGCTTGTGCCAAGCCTCGGAAGCGAAAGGAGAAATACGAACAAGCGAAGAATGAGCAACTTCAAAGGCAGATTTAACTGAGAAAATGCCTGAGGAAGAAGGTGCCCAAAACCATTTATCAAAAAACCTTTCTTGAGGCAAATGAATACTTAGAATACACTGGACCGAGAAAGGGTAAAAAAGATCCTGCAAAAGCATTCTGTCCCAATTTCATTCACCTGGAATCATCAATTCATCAACACAAAAAGCTGGCCGACCAACAAGATTATCATTAAGTCTAGGTTTAAAGTAAGGCATCAAAGGTATCCAAGGAGAATCCCAAACATCCACATGAGCTCCATTAGAAATAGAAATACATGCACCTTTCTCAATAACCACCCTATTTTTCAGCAAACCTTTCCAAAGCCAAGAAGAGAAGGGGAAATGAGAAACCTCCAAAAAGAAACATCATCTTTAATATATTTGTTTTTAAGCGCATCAACCCAAAGAGAAGGTTCATTAGAAATTAATTTCCATCCTAACTTTGCCAACGAAGAATGATTAAGAAATTCCATAGGCGAAGAAAGAAGTGAAAGTGAATGTTTCTTATCTCGAGGAAAACCCCACCAAAACTTGCACATCACTGTTGTAATTTCATTACAAAGAGACGTAGGTAACAAAAAAAGGGACATCAAGTAAGTAGGAAACGCATTAGCCACTAATTTCAACGGAGTAGTACGAGTAGCTTGAGATAAAAGTTTAGCTTTCCAACCATAAATCTTAGAGCAAATCCAATCTTTAATATCAATAAAGGCATCTCTCTTATCATGAGACAAAAAAAAAAAAGAAAAAAAAAAAAAAAAAAAAAAAAAAAAAAAAAAAAAGAAAAAGGAAGAAGAAAGAAAGAAAGAAAAAAAAGAAAGAAAGAAAGAGGAATACCAAGATACTTAGCCCTATATGGGATAAGGGGAAGATTGAGAATATCTTTGATCTCTGAGATTGAAGTAACATTGCAATTTTTACTAAAGAACACTACTGATTTTGACAAATTGATACACTGATCCAACCATTTGGAGTACGTAGAGAGACATCTGAGAACAGAAGTGGCTTCTTGAACGTTAGCTCGTGGTAAAATTATGACATCATCTGCAAATAGGAGATGTGAAATAGAGGGGCTCAAAGAGGCCACCTTAATACCCTACGTGAAAGAGCTAGAAGCAAAGCAAACCATGAAGCTCATAACCTAACAAAACTAGTGCAGTAATTGACTCAACATGTTAGCAATCGTAATGAGTAAAATCAATTTGTATTATAATAAGTAGCCTAAACCATCTAATGAAAAAAAAAGTAGTCTAAACCATCGATTTTAGGAATAACCTAGAATGAGCATGTTATTGGCTTGAGCCTTGAGCCAAAAAAAAAAAAGAAACATTGGTCAATATTTCAATTTAGAAAGAACAAGATTGTCAAATATTATAAGCTAATTAGTGAATTGCTTGAAAAAATCCCTATTAAACTGATTTGGAGGAAAAAAGAAATACTTATTTTCTTATCACATCCTTGCTCTTTTTCTCTTCTTTTTTTTTTTCAAAAAAATAAACTAAAATTTATCATAACATTATTATGTTGTTTTTTTTTTTTTTTTAATTAAATGAGGAAAGAGGTTACATAGGAGGGTGACTGAGGGTCCTCACCACTCTAGATCCATATGGAAGAGAGAATGGAGAAACTCGTGGGAATGCTATGAAAAACATGATTGGTAGTGGCCCATTTTGCTAAAGCATGTGCCATAAAATTGGCATTATGAGACACTTTCATATCATTCCAGCTATGAAATGAGGACAAAGCTACACTAATATTTGATACAATATTTGAAAAATTCCAAGAAGAAGAAAGAGTTGGGCTACTGATGGCTAAGATGACTAGCAGAGCATCTTCAAGAGAGAAAAACTATCAAACCCCACAAGAGCAGCTTACCAAGAAGCAAGCAAAGCCGCTAAAGCTTCACCAAGAAGAACATCCGAAGAAAACAACTCTTAGATAGCAACTATAATAATAAGACCAGATGAATTAGAGATAGTAGCAGCTGCAACAGCTGAAGTGCCCCTAACAGCAACATCAAAATTACCTTTAATTGAACCTAATAAAGGAGGAGCCCAAAAAGAGGGCAAAGACTTATCATTCGAGGCCAAAATATGCTTATCCATGGTAAACAAAATCTAATGCAAAACCTTAGAAGGAGAATGAATAACAGTGTCATGGATCAACTTATTTCTGGAAAACCAAATCAGATTCAAAGTAAGAGTAGCAAATAATTGAAATCTTCTAACATCTTTTTTAGGTATAGCTAACCTTTCCAAAGGGAAAAAAATAGCTAGCACCCAATCCAAAATAGGCCTAGAAGAGAAACCAATAAAATAAGTTGGCCAAGAAGAAGAATTCCAAAGAAAACCAGCTAAATCACATTCTAAAAAAATATGACTTAAGGTTTCTAATGGACCTTTACAAAAAGGACACTCCCAATTCTTCTTCCATAGAAACTACAAATCTCTCAATATTTGCCCAAGATGGAAGCATATTCCAAGCAATCTTCCAAAGAAGATGTTTGAGCCTAGCTTGAAGCTTTAAATCCCAAAGCTTATGCCAAGCCTCATAAGTGAAAGGAGAAATACGAACAAGCGAAGAACGAGCAACTTTAAAGGCAGATTTAACTGAGAAAATACCTGAGGAAGAAGGTGCCCAAAACCATTTATCAAAAAACCTTTCTTGAGGCAAATGAATACTTAGAATACACTGGACCGAGAAATGGTCAAAAAGATCTTGCAAAAGCATTCAGTTCCAATTTCTTTCACTTGGAATCATCAATTCATCAACACAAAAAGCTGGCCGACCAACAAGATTATCATTAGGTCTAGGTTTAAAGTAAGGCATCAAAGGTATCCAAGGAGAATTCCAAACATCCACATGAGCTCCATTAGAAATAGAAATACAAGCACCTTTCTCAATAACCACCTTATTTTTCAGCAAACCTTTCCAAAGCTAGGAAGAGAATGGGGAATGAAAAACCTCCAAAAAGAAACATCGTCTTTTAGATATTTGCTTTTAAGCACACCAACCCAAAGAGAAGGTTCATAAGAAGTTAATTTTCATCCTAACTTTGCCGATAAAGAATGATTAAGAAACTCCAGAGGCGAAGAAAGAAATGAAAGTGAATGTTTCTTATCTTGAGGAAAGCCCCTCCAAAACTTGCGCATCACTGTTATAATTTTATTACAAAGAGACGTAAGTAACAAAAAAATGGACATCGAGTAAGTAGGAATCACATTAGCCACTGAATTCAACAAATTAGTACTTGAGATAAAAGTTTAGCTTTCCAACAATAAATCTTATAGCAAATCCAATCTTTGATATCAATAAAGGCATCTCTCTTATTATTAGACAAAAAAAAAAAAGGAGGAATACCAAGATACTTAGCCCTATTTGGGATAAAGGGAAGATTGAGAATATCTTTAATCTCTGAAATTAAAGTAACATTGCAATTTTTATTGAAGAACACTACTGATTTTGACAAATTGATCCACTGATCCAACCACTTGGAGTACGTAGAGAGACATCTGAAAACAAAAGTGGCTTCTTGAACATTAGCTCGAGGTAAAATTATAATATAATCTGCAAATAGGAGATGTGAAATAGAGGGGCTCAAAGAGGCCACCTTAATACCATGCAAGGAACCCAAAGCTTCTTCTTGCAAAATTAATTTAGAAAGAAACTTATATCCTAACATTAAAAGAAAATGTGAAAGTAGATCACCTTGCCTTAAACCTCGAGAAGGCAAAAAATTACCAAACAGAGAGCCATCCAAGAGAACAGAGAAAAAAGATGTAGTAATACAATGTCCAATTAATTGAATCCAAGTAGAATTAAAACCCAACAAGGAAAGGATTTTAAGTAAAAAAATTCCACTCCATAGAATCAAAAGTTTTTTCCATGTCTAATTTTAAAGACATCAAACCACCTCTACCTCTATTGTGTTTCATACAGGTAGGCTTGGCAATTCGGGTTGTCGTGTCAACCCATCGGTTTAGCGTGTCAACCCATTTAACTAATTTGGTAAAAAATGTGTAATTATCGCGTCATAAATATGTTATAAACGGGTTGGTGGGTCATAAACGTGTCATAAACAGGTTGGTGGGTCATAAACGGGTTGACGGGTCATAAACGGGTTATAGCATAAACCCAAACCCTTTATATTCATGTCGTGTTTGTATCAGATTCGCAGGTCATTTCAAAATTGCCAAGCCTACATACAGGGGTGCCCACCCCTGCAACTTATTTTTTTTTGAAAAAATTATATGTTTATTTAAAGTCCATGGCCACTCTCATCCCTACAAATTTAAGCTCAATCAACCGGTCTAGCCCTTTAAAAATTAAGTTGCCCTCAAATTTAGGCTGACCTCTCACAAAATCAATACAAGTTACCCAACTAAACTTTTTTACCTAGCTACAAGCGTATAATATTCTTATCTCTTTAGTCTTTATGCGGTGGTAACACAATCTGATTCATCTGAAGCTACGAAGTAAACAATGAAAGTTATGAAACAAACATTTTCATAATCTTCTTTCTGTAAGCCTTTTGTTGCTACCGTTAGCTGAAAGTTGAAGAAAATCGCTCAAGAAGTAATGGAGATGAGTAAAAAGTAAGCCTTCTGTTCTGTAGTTCTGTAAGTCTTCTGGAAATGGAGCCTTGGTTTATGGAGAAGGAGATGGAGTAAAAGAGAGTTCAGAGTCGTGCTTGTGTCAGTGTCGACTTTCGTGCGGTGTGAAACGACATGTATTGCAGCTTTAATCCTACGGTTTTTTTTTTTTTTTAAGAAACTAATCCTACGGTTCCTAATATGCCCAAAAGTTCAAATTTTCAGTCGCTATACAACAACAATATTTAGAAATCAGAACTTCAGCTTTGATGTCAGTTGTATCAATGCCTTTATCAAGCCCAACTCCCTTATTAAAAAAAATTATTTGTCTTTTGTCATTATTTATTTGTCATGGACTCATCATAAAGCCTAAAGTCTAGATACATAGACTCTTCTTTTTATTTGTCTTTTTCACTCTTTTTTATTTTTTTTGTTTAACACTAGCTATACGATCACCACTCATATGTGTCATCAATCATCATACATAATTTTTTTTTTTTCATTCATAAATTACAATTTACAAATATGTGTGATTTTGTTTAATAAAAAATTATTGGGGTAATTACCTTTTCCCCTCATGAACTACCAAAAAATGCGCGATGCCCCCATGAACTACCAAGTCGAGCAAAATAGAGCATTCAACTACCAAAGATAACCATTTTCCCCCCTTCCGTCAGTCACACGCCGTTTTACCCTCATTTCCTTCCTCTTTTCCCCCTATGAACTACCACCATCTTTCTCTTTTCCCCCCATGAACTACCATCATCTTCCAACATGCCCCCATATAAAACGGCACATGACCCGTTGACCGTTTGTTTTAACCCCTTTGACTGACGGAAGGGGGGAAAATGGTTGTCTTTGGTAGTTGAATGCTCTATTTTGGTCGAGTTGGTAGTTCATGGGGGCATTGCGCATTTTTTGGTAGTTCATGGGGGAAAAAGGTAATTACCCCTAAATTATTTTATGTTTGATTACATAGGTGCAATTTTTTTTTAATGCGCATTTGTGTTTGTGTTTTGTAAATCAGTAGATGTAAAGATGTATTGACTATTTGAATAATCTTAGTGTTGTCCACTTGTGGTGTATCATGATTTTTTTTTTATTTTTTTTATGCTAACAATTTTTTGGATTATTTATTTTACATTTATGTGATTAGAAATAAATTTACTAACCATTATTTTTTATTATAATTGTTTTCTTATTCAGATAAGAACAACATTGGCATCTTTTGAAAATGTTTTCTTCATACTTTGAGATTTTGCTAGTGTCAACAAGTTTGAGTAAATTTTTGCCACTTTCAGGTACGTTATTTGTTATTATTTGGTCATTTTATTAAGATATTTTTTAAAGATTGATTAGATTAATAGTGATCATAATATTGTAATAATTTAATTATACATTGGAATATGTGTTATAAGTCGTGAATTTTTTTTAGTGTAAAAACACTTAAAACTAATAGATAAATAAATTTTCTTGTTTCTGAAAAATTTTAGATTACAACACGGGCAAGTCAAAAAGAATTGATGCATTTTTTAAGAAAAAATATGCAGATTCCAACTACCTAATTTCTGAAAACTTCAATTCAGATTTGTACTATTGCCTACAAGACAACTTATTAATATATTAATTATGACATATTTTATATGTCTAATATATATACCTTTTGTAATTCATATTTACATATTGTGTTATTATTTTTATTTTAAATTGTGTTCATCACAATTTTATATATAATATAAATAAATATATAATGAGAATAAAAAATTATTTTAATTATTCTATTTTCACCCCTACTAGGAGAAATTTTTGGCTTCGCCTCTGGTTTCATAGAGTGAAAAAGTTCATGAGCAAGAATCGTATTATTATGGATAGATCTACCTTTAAGAAAGACTGACTGCATAGGAGAGACTATTTTATGCAAAGAGGTTTGAATCTATTTGATAAGATTTTGGAGATAATCTTATAATTAAAATTAGTGAGACTGATAAGTTTAAAATGATTCACCCTAGATGGATTCTCAATCTTAGGGATAAGGGCGATATTTGTATGGTTAAATGCCTTAAGCGTAAACCCCCCCTGAAAAAAGATTGAACCGAGGCCACCACACTAGATTTCACAATCTTCCAATAAGTTTTATAAAAAAGCCCTGTCATACCATTAGAACCTAGGCTTTTATTTAAACCAAGCTCAGTAATAGCCAAAAAAATTTCAGATTCATCCGGGATGATACATAAAGTAGCATTCTCATCATCAATAATAATAGGATGCACCAACGCAGATAAATAATCATCAAAAGTAGGATTCGAAGTGCAAAATAAAGTGCTAAAATGATCCACAAAAAAGGATCCAATATTCTCTCGACCCAATAGCCTAGAGCCATCAGTAGCTCTTAAACTATAAATAGAATTGTACCTTCGATGATAGGCAGTAGAAGCATGAAAGAATTTAGTGTTGAGGTTCGTACAAGTGAGCCAAAGTTCCCTTGATTTTTGCTTCCACAACACTTCCCCTCTCAAAAGTTGCTCTTGCAAGGCTCCTTGAAGAAAAACCTCTCGATTAACATTCGTAGAAGAATGAGGACTGGACTGAATAGCACCAATCTCAGTCATAAGAGACTTAAAATTAGTCTGAATGTGTCCAAAATGATGAAGATTCCAGAACTTCAAGGCACGTTTAGTTTGCTTCCACTTTCTACTTAAAGAGAAAGTTGGAGAGCCTTCATTAGAAGCTAACCAAGCATCAACCACAACTGAAAAACTAGACGAATGCCTAGTCCAGAAAGCTTCAAATTGAAAAGGTTTAGGCAAATTCCGATAAGTACCAGTAGTTGACAATAGAATTGGACAATGATTTGAATGAGAGGCAGAGAAATGATTAATCAGAGAGTTAGGAAAAAGTTGAACCCACTTCTGATTAGCCGAGCCTCTATCAAGCCTTTCTCGAATATTATCCCTACCAGAACGGTGATTGCTCCAAGTGAATCTATTACCAATAAAACTGAGATCCACAAGAGAGTTCGAATGAACAAAATCCAGAAAATCCAAATGAGAAACAGAACCAAAAAGGCGTCCACCACATTTCTCAGAGGGAGAGAGGATGGAGTTAAAATCACCTATAAACCAAAAGAATTGCCTAGAGGCTTAGAGCAGCCAATTGAGACCAAAACATAGAACATTCTGGAATCAAATAAGGAGCATAGATGCAAGATAAAAGCCAAGGATTAAAAGGAGGATCTGAGTATACCAGGCAAGATATTGAATGACGATCGAGCTTGACCGATTCCACATCCACTCCAGCTTTCCAAGTTAGAAAAATTCCACCTCGAGAACCAACATGAGGAACTTCTAACATATCAACAAAACTCAAACCAGTTAAAGAAGCTTGAAATCTGTAAGAAGGCATTTTTATTTCTGACAAGAAAAGGAGATTAGGTCTGTGAGTACGGAGCAAAGCCAATAGAACTCGAATTGTCTAGGCATAGGCTAACCCGCGACAATTCCAAACTAAAGTGATTATGGCGACAGAGGGGGTATGATATCACCCACCTCTTTAATAAATGAAGCACTCTCTGAAAAGGAGCAAGACTGCTCGTCACCAACCACTGAAGAAGAAAGAATCCTGCTATATTCATCAACAGCCGATCCAAAGTTGGTTTTTTTTTTTTTGTGAGGAGAAACATCAGAGAAAGGAGAATTGACGAAGGTTCCTTTGGGTTTGTGATATGGGTGGGAGCGTTTTCTGGAGAGGGTAGCAAAGGAGCTATTGGGAGAGGCGGCTAAAGATTGGGAAGACATATTGGAAGTCAGGGTACTAGAAGTCGTTATACTGGAAACGTCTAAAGAGGGGATGCACATGGAGATACTTGAATTCGATTTAGTTGGAATCGAACTGGACACTTGTAACGTGTGTCGAAACTAAGTTAAAGGAAGACTATCTAGCTCATGTCGATCTTGAGGGAAAAGTTGAGAAAGAGATAGAGTAAGGGTAGGCAATAAAGGAAAAGAAAATATAGGGGGCCACTTGTTGTCCGGAAATGCATTAGAGAGCATAACCGAAGAGTGTAAGTCAAAATTTTTACTATTTGGATGTTTAACAACAACATGCTTTTCCTTGGGCGTGGCAGTCGAGTATGGAACAAGGCTCAAGGTAGGCGAAAGTTTGGACGTGGCAGTCGAGGTTAGAGCAGACAATATGGCATGTTTGGGATTATACAAAATATTAGGAGAACAAAGTGATTTATCGTGGAGACTGGAGGAAGTCAGGCAGCCATGGATAGAGGTCAATGAATTCACCAAGGGAGCTGAAGATTGCATACTGGAAGGGACAGACTGAGCCAAAGAAGATAACCTTGCTGTAGAAGAACGGGGAGGAATCAAGACATCCATCCTATTAGCTTTAGGAGGACTAGCTCTCAACAAATGACCATATCTACCCGTATTAGGGGGCCTTGGTTCAACTCGACAAGAAAATGAAAGATGACCTAATCTCCCACAAACATAACAATAATTTGAAAGACGTCCATACTTGTATTGGACCCAAGAAGAATCCTTTGGAGGTCATCGATGAGTAAAACCTGGAACTAAAAGGTCAAGAACCTTGATTTGTACTCACAAACGCAAATAACTCTTCCTACAAGGCTACCCATAATCAACATAATCAACTTCCAATAAGACACCCAAACTTTTACCAATATTCAAAGCATTTGTCTCAGTCATCATATCTAGGGAAAGACCATGAACTTGCACCCAGAAAGCACCTATAGAGAAATCTAATTCCTCATAAGTAGAAGAATTATCCCAGTATTGCAGAAAAAGTGGAGTACCATTGATATTCCAAGGGGAGTTCTCAAGCACCCTTGTTGAATCTTACATAGCTTCAAAAGTAAACACCATCTTGTTGTCCTCTTTGTCTTCAAAAGTTAAAGACTTGAGAAAAGGCCAAGCCAAAATGATATTTTTCTTGATAGTCACTTTGGAGATAGGCTTAAGAGAAATAAGTTTACCCACAAGATGAAGAGAAGGGGGAAGAGGATAGCTAAGAGATGAAGATTCCAAAACAGGAGATTTATCAGCCCAACCCAGAGAGTTAGTTTGCTGAATTAGATTATCTATCTCATGGTTTAGTTGCTCCATCAAGGAAAGGAGAGGAGAAAGAGAATGGGCAGAAGACACTCTACAGAGAGAGCAGGGAAAAGCTCTATACAGAGAGCGGTTGAGAGAGAAAAAACAAGGCGTAGGCCTCTTTATTATTGATGTCCTCAACTTCTTCCCTTAACATGTGACTATGATTACTTGTCACATTATTATGTTGTTGAATGGAGTAACCCTCACTGTTTCTTTTCTTCTTTTCCACGCAAAAATAGCATTACAGAATAATTGTGATGTTGTACAAGGAGAGTCCAACAATAATGCTATAACCCTTGACCACCAATCACATGCAAGAGTAAACTATAATTTCATGTTTTTTTAACTATTCAATTATGACACATAATTTTATGAAAATTAATTTTACTACTTTGAACTTTGAAAGGAGTTTACTTATAGCACTTGCTTAAATTTTCAGTGCTAGTCTTGTTCGAATGAAAAACCCTCTTGTTCGAGCAAGAAGTTGTCATGCGTTTTTAATGCATGACCAACACTTAAACCCTAATTTTTCTCACATCAATCTCTTATTTCATACCTCTTCTCACACTCCTACTCTGTCCTCAACGCAAGCACCTTATTTTCCCCAATCAAACACACAACACATCCATTTTTTACAACACCAAAACACACCACCATTATCATTACTCAATAATCAAAACCTTTCCAATACTACAACAAAAACAACTTACATATAAACTTCATCACAACACCAAAATCAACATACTAATATTCTCAAATAATCTCAACAACAAAACATCTAAAACTATAACATAATAGACGAAAAAGTGGGTGAAAGGTCTTACCCCTTTGAAGCCTCACATTCCTTAAGCTTGCCTCCACGTCCTGTGTGTGTGTGTGTGTGTGTGTGAAGAAAAATAAACTTTCCTTCATTTTTTTTTCTTCATGTTTTAAACTCTTAGTTTTACACTTGTGTGTGTGTGTGAAGAAAAATAAATTTTCCTTCATTTTTTTTTTCATGTTTTAAACTCTTAGTTTTACACTTGAATATTTGACATTGTTCGAACAAACACGTGGCTCCTGCATTAAATTAAGCGTCAAATCTCACCTACACACGTGTGCTAGACTTGATCATTCGAATGAGCTTGAACCACGCTCGAACGAGCTTTGACAGATAAAATCTCAACCGTCCATCTTTACCTACCGCTTTGTGTGGCAATTGCCATGTGAAGATGTCATTCTCGTTCGAATGAGCCCTAATCTCGTTCTAATGACACCGTACAATTTTAAATTTCTAAGGATTTTTTGGTCCAAACTCAACACTTTATTGATCAAGAACCTATGAGCATTTTGTACTCCATCTATTATGCCTTAGTCTTTCTTGATTTTCATTTTAATATTCATTTTTCTCTAAAAAAAAATTATTTCTTGCTTGTATTTTGCTCACGCAGGGTGCTACAAGACTGGTAAAGGCTATAGTGCGAAGAGTTTGTGGAGGAAGATAGCGAAGGCCAATAGATCTGAGTTAAACATAGAAAATAAATAAAAATAACGAGAATGAAGGGAAGGAAAAAGTGGGGATAGAGAGAGCGAGAAGGGAAGTGGGGAAGGTTCCTCCTCCCCGAGCACTCATGAGAGAGGAGTAGGAGGAGGTTCTCACTTAGGAGAGGGAAACTCTCACTCTATAGTTTTGTAGTCAAGGAACTAAAAGTAAGACGATAGGTTAATGTGAGTAAATCTTACTAATTACTCCAACTTCTTTCCTGTAGACTTACTCAATGAAACAAGTTTGTATTTCTCATTCCTTTTTTATTGTTGTTAAAACTAGTGAACGTTCATTCTCATACAGAAACCCAACAACTCCCCCTAGCACCACCCTCCTCCTTGTGTTGTTTGGCATCCCCTCCTTGTCCTATTGTAACCACCCCCTCCTTTCCGGAAATGAATCCTCTACATTTCATTTGAAATAGAGAGGAGTCGGTTAGTGAAGAAATAAGGGGCAAAATTGTCATTTCATTTTTTTGGACAATTTTGCCCCTTGTTTTTTCACTAACTAGCAAATGAAATGGAGATGATCCGTTTGCCTTCCCACCACTCATGATTGTCCCATCCCAATTGAAATCATTTTTTTTTTAAATGAATTATTGGTGTTTTTCAACAATTTTGAATGTTTTGAAGTTAATTTTTAAGTTGCAATAAAACCTTTTTGTTTTACCAATCAAATATCAGAAAAATATTTTCGATTGAGATGTGTTTAATGTCATTTTCTTCCATATCTCTTACACATATTTTTTGCAAATCTACTACTGAATTGGAACCACATGTGGTCTCATAGATTCAATGGTAGATCTACATATCTCTTTGTATGAAGATAGATAAAAAATGTGTAAGAGAATGATACTTTCGGGATTTTAAATAAATAATAATAAAAAAGAATATATATATATATATATATATATATATATATATATATATATATATATATATATATATTTATGAAACGTTTTTCCTCGGTATCACAACAAACATAGAAAACACAGAAAAAAAATTGAAATATCCTAGTGGGCCGCATGGGCATGCGGCCACGTAGAGTTTGTAGAATTGCGAATTTCAAACGCGACGCCTGTGAAATCCTCCAAAATATCCCAGATCCCAAAATATTGGATCCGGATCCTCTCCGGCTCTCTAACTGGAGAGGAGCCAGTTAATGGCTGGGATCCACGTGGCTTAAGAAAAAAAAAACCCAAACTTTAACCCACGCGCCTGTCACCTGAGTGCAACAAGAAAAGGACAAACCTTTTTTTTTCTGAAAACAAATGCCCAAATCTGGAGATCTCTCCTCTCTCTTCAAAGCTTCAGTCCTTCACCGTCAAAGTCCCAATTCAGAGATTCGCCGGAAACTCTCTCCTCTAATCCCATTGGTGCATTATTTTATTTTCCAAATTTCTAATATTAAAGAAAAAAAATTAAAAAGTGAAAGGGGAAACACAGGTCTCCTTCTTTCTCTGGGCTTCAACAAGACTCTTAGTGACTTTCGACAGCTTACAACGAGAGGTTTCTGTTTTTGCTTTATGGTTTTGATTTTTTTCTGATGGCATTTTCGTAAATAATGGCGGCGAGTTCCGGAGGCTTCGCCGCTCAGTTCGATTTCAAGCTCGGCGGAGGGGGACGACGGGGAGTCATCGTCGGAGATGTCCGTCCGGCAGCGCGCGGTCTCGGATTGGAGGTGTGGAAGCGTTGGTGGTGGAGGGCACGTGAGCGCGACCGAGTAGGAGGAGCGTGCCGGATCAGCTGTTGCTGCTCCGACCCAATGGGCCCGATCCGAAAGCCACCGATTTGCTTAAGCCGCACGATTTGGCGGATCTTCTCGACCCTTTTCGCGGTAGTCGACATGAGAGCCAGAGAGAGAGATGTCTGCTTCTTGAGGATTTGGAGACTCGGTCGATCTCTGTGTTGGGACGTCTTTGACGGTGAGGGACTGAAGCTTTGAAGTTTGAAGACAGAGGAGAGATCTTCAGATTTGGGCAAACCATTGGGGTGACAGGCGCGTGGGTTAAAGTTTGGTTTTTTTTTTTCTTCTTAAGCCACGTGGCTTGTTTTTGGCCTTGGATTTCTCTAAAATGATCCAAGCCATTGACTGGCTCCTATTAGAACCGGAGAGGATCCGGATCCAAAATATTGTCGCTGTGGTAGGGGGCTTTTTGTTGCTGGGAGCAAGCGGTGGAAGAGTTGAAGATTCCAATTCCACAACAAAACGACACTTCATTTCCGCTTCTACTGATATCGATCAATCAATGGTGCGTTTCAAATTTTCGACTTGCTCTTCTTTTCTTTACCTCTATTCTCCTTTTCCCATTTTTGGTTTCATTAATTTTTCTCACCAACCAAACAGAGCTTAGGTTTTGGATTCCTCTTGTCGCCGTTAGTCAGTGATAAATTCGCTTAAATTTACTCATATTTCATCGTTCTTGCTTTGATTTATGAACTGAATGTCCTATACACTGTTTCAATTCCTAGATTTTGTGCATATTAGCTTTTGCTTGATGTGTGTTTCTTCACAGCTTTGAAATATGTTTATTGTGATTTTGATAATGTACGAGTGGCTAAGAAATAGGTAGTGAAAACTCATTATTTGTTTCCCGAAGCTCACTGGGACAAAAATTGAGTTATGTCCATAAGTGGGTTTGCTTGGTCGCTGAAGATACTTAATGTTATGTACTTGGTGACTGTTGGATACTCTGACTATATGATTCTAGAATTAAAATGTATGGTTAAGTCTGCTACATGGGAATGAGGCAAATAGAACACTGAGTGTTATATATCGTATGAAATAGGACTACATTTTTGGGTGAGGACAACAAGTTAACTCTGCCAATAATGGCGTTTAGAAGAACGGACATTGAGCTCGAGTAATGAAATAGGATTTATGAAGCAAATTGGTTAATTCCTTAGAGTTGGTAATATATTAATTGTTTTTAGGGTTTCAAACTGAAAATCTAGTTGCATAAGGATAGAAGATATGCGATGTCTATAATGGTCATGCAAGAAATTTCAATGTCCAATGATAAGCTGCCAAATAAAGCCTACCTGAAAATGGAAAATCCATGGAGCTAAGTTTCAACCCACCAATGGTCTTTGGGTCAAATGGAACTTCATCCCACATAATTATGTGGTGGTGGGTGAAAAAAAAATTCTGTTCACTTCAATTTTCTCAAGAGTAATACTCACAAGAATCACTTGAGATGTGCTTCCCAAAGAGTGCTCGCCAGTAGTGAGAATAGTCTACTAGCAACTTTGAGTGCAAGAGAGGTCGTATGATTTATACACGAAAATAGCTAGTTAGCTTTTTCTATGAATGCAAGAAACCTTGAAGAGAAACTTGAATTCAATATGTAGTTTAAAATGGAATTTCACTTTGAAACTATAGATGGGAGCATTTAAATTTGATGAGGTCGTGCAAGCCATAAACTTTTTCATGCACGGTTTCCTAACTTTCATTGAGATCCATCTGCAAAAGGAAAGTAAGGTTTATGATGTTTTTGTATTTGACTTGTACATACATATGGTTACTTATCAAAAAAAACTTGTACATACATATGGTGGGAGTTCTACTGCGGTCACTTGTCTCTTTTTATCTCTTTTGTGCAATCAAGCTCCCACGATGCTACTCATTTTCCTACGGTCTGTATTCTTCAGCACTATTTGACTATGATGTCATTGATGGATGTTACAGATTTCTTAGTGCAATATACCTAATAAATTCCAAACTTTAGCACCGCTTCGACTGTTATGATTTGGTAATCACATATTTTGGATTCTTAAAATATGGTGCCCTTGGGTAGGCTTGTAAATGAATTGTAGCTTGAGCTCAGCTCGAGTTCAATTCATTTAATAAATGAGTTGAACCCAAACAATAATTATTGCTCGAGTATTAAACGAGTTGAACTCGGATAAACTCGGTTTGGCTCAGTTTAAGTTCGTGAGCAATGCTTGTATAAACTTGACTTGGTTCGTTAAGTTCGTTTACACACACACACACACACACACACACACACACACACACACACACACACACACACATTTACATATATATACACTAAAATATTAACTTAATAACATAATAACATTTGTACATTTTCACATACATATGTTCTCTGATCTCTAAGGGAGAGTTGGGGGTCCGAAACTTGCTTTTGTTCAACCATGCTCTTTTGAGGAAATGTCTTTGGCACTATATGCTTGAGAGAGAGGCTTTGTCAAGAATTGTAGTGGAGTCTAAATATGGCAACTCCTGAGGTGGGTGATGTTCTAATGAGGTTCATGAGAGTGGGGTTGCGGAAAAATATTAGGAGGGGTTGGGGGAAGTTCTCTAGTCATACCAAATTTGAGGTGGGAGACGGCTCCAAGATTAGATTTTGGCCTGACCTGTGGTGTGAGGATTAGGTTCTCAAGGAAGCTTTTTTAGATTATTTGAGTGGATCTTTGCAAAAGCCTTTCTCAATATCTTTTACTTTGTAGGTTTTTGTGCTCTGTTTTGTCGTTCTTGATTTGGTTGGATGTTTTATTTTGTATACTCTCTGTGTACTAGGGTTGCATCCATTGTGCTCATTTATTGAACTTACTTATAAAAAAAAATTATATCAATATGTGTATATACACAGACTAACGTATATGTTAATGAATGTTAATATGTTAACAATGTTACCACATTTGTATGTATATATGTTAGTTGCAGAGTAATATATATAGTAATTAATGTAATTTTTATAGTGTTTGGCTTAACAATTTTATGGCGTAGAATCAATGTAATTTGGTCAATAAAAAAAATTTGAATTTCACTCGAGCTCAAGCTCTCAGTTCAAGTTCGAGCTCAAGCTTGAACTTGATTGATTTCTATTGAGCCAAGTTCAAAAATGTTCGTAAAGTTTGATTCGAGCTCAAGCCTACATATATATTTTTTTCTAAGCCAAGTTTAAACAACCAATGTTTGGCTCGACTCAGCTTGATTACAGCCCAACCCTAGAGCAAGGTTATCTAAGTTTCAATTATTATTTTTTTCCCTTTCCACTGCCCTTTGTTATTGTTATTACTTCCTGGAATAATTATTTGGATTTGTTTTTATTTAGGCTGATCCTGAGTTAGAAGCAATTAGACGAAGAAGAATGCAGGAGCTTATGGGTCAACATAGCATGGTAAAAAATCACCTCTTTGAGTTCATATGAATTCCTTTGTATTACAGAATTGCAGCTTGCTTCTTGCGCTTTGATGTTGATATCTTATCAAATTTATTGATATATAGGGAAATCAACAAAATCCTGAACAGCAGAAGGCTCAGGATGATGCCAAGAGGTTTGTTTTTTCAATCTAGTTATGGACTTGTACAGTTGTACCATTATGCCACAAATGTTCTGTCAGTTGTAGGGTTTTTACTATAAAGGTAGTTTTTCTTTTTTTGTGAAGTAAATTATTGATCTGAATGAGCAATTAATTTAGTGAGGCTGAGGAACGGAGGCAAATGATGCTTAGTCAGATTTTGTCAGCTGAAGCACGAGAAAGACGTAAGTTCAAATCTGAATTTGCAGTTGAGGCATATATTAAGACCATTATTTGTGGCCCCTTGGTATATAATCATACCTTCATATGCTTATCATCTTTTTCATTTACATGAGGCGTTTAGTCTTGGTTACTGCTTGTCTAAAAGGCAACTTATTCTATTCATTGGTTTAGTTTTATGTTTGATGTTCTACTCTCTGTAGGTAAACAGTGCAAGTTGATTGTGCATTCAATGTTTATGATATGACTCTATCTTATCATATAGGCCTAGCAGTGTATCAATTAATGTAGACAAGTTTAAGAGGTTTGGAGTGGTCACTTGGTCATGATTAGTTTACAAAAGTCAAGGAGGTGTACTAGTACTATCTTTTGAGCTTATGAATGATATTTTTACCTTCTTGACTGTAAAGGTAATATTCAAGTGATGTAGAGGTGTCTATCATCAATATTAGTTTGTTGTTTCTTTCATTTCCTTTTTTCTTTTCTTTTTGGGGTGGACTATGGCTCAAGGCTTTTATTTTAGGACTGTCATTAAGAATGTTGGTTTATAAATGGAGCTAGGGAAAATGTGTGTGTAGGGCCATTGACCATCGCTACTCTTTTTTCCTCTTCTTCCATTGGGCCATACAATGTCTGTGGGTTTCAAACTTTGGTTTTAGGGTTATCATTAGGAGAGTTGGTTTACGTTCTATAAGTGGACTCGTGGTTAGATTTTGTTATTTTTTCTCTTCCTGAATTTCATTTTCTATCTTCAATTCATAGTTTCTGCTACTATCATATGCTGTCAAAACAATCTTAGTTCTGCTCCGTGTCATAATCTTAGAAATAGGCGTGTCATTGTAATTGATGGATGTTGCATGTGCAAAAGGAATAGAGAGTCTGTGGACCATCTTCTTTTCCATTGTGAGGTTGACTGTGCCTTATGGAATGCTATTTTTAGCCGCTTTGGGTTGTCTTGGGTTATGCCTCTTCGGGTGGTTGATTTATTTGCTTGCTAGTGAACGGGCGGCCACTCTCGTAGTGCTGTTGTGTGGAAGATGGTTCCTTCTTGCCTTTTGTGGTTCTTGTGGAGGGAATGAAATGATAGAAACTTTGAGGACCAAGAAAGGACGATAGAGGAGCTCAAAATCTTCTTTTATTCTCTTTTTTTTTGGACTGCTGTGTTTTTAGCTCCCTTAGTGATTATCTTTAATGATTTTCTTCTTGTTTTTTCTTTTCTTTCTTCAACGCTTTTCTTGTATACTCTCTGTGTACTTGGTTGCGCATTTGATGATATTATACTTATAAAAATAAAAAAGTCTGAAGCATTCTGTACTTTTGTTTTGTTAGGCCCATTGCATTCAGTGTAATATGATTTGCAGCACATGTCTAACGTCTGCCGCTATGCTGTATGTGCAGTTGCTCGAATTGCTTTGGTGAAACCTGAGAAAGCAAGAGGTGTTGAAGATGTTATACTAAATGCTGCTCAAAGGGGTCAGATAGCTGAGAAGGTACATGGGTATCAAGAGGTGTCTGGGTGCAATATTTTGCATGCCACTTAATGTTAGTTGGATGTCTGTCTAAATATCAATTACAAAAAGTCAAGTCTCTGACAATTAGACGCTTCACATTTTATATGTAGGTTTCCGAAGAGAGGCTCATATCATTACTGGAACAAATTAATACCCAAACGACTAAACAAACCAAGGTCACGGTAAGTGTATTCTTATAGGAAAATGATATAAATTTATGTCCTACCTATCTCATTTTCAAATTTATCATTAGATTTGTAGGACTCACGGTGAGTCATACAACTCCAATAGTGGATTTGAAACTTGATTACATGGAGATGGATGTATAACATGTTCCATTATTATATAACGAATGTCCTTTATGCATTGGGTAATGCTATTTAGTAGACTGTTATACGATTGCCATATAACCTAATGATGTGACTGTGAAAATCAGCCATTTGACTAGTACTTGTAAAAAAAAAAAAAAAAAATTAAAGGCTGATTTTCAATGTCACATCATCTCAGTTGTATGACAGTCGTATAACAGTTTATTAAATAGCATTACTTTTAATCCATCATAACTTGCAAAATCTTTTGTCAATTGTTGTCTTGTCCTGCTTTATTTTCCAGATCCAGAGGCGTCGGAGTGTTCTTGAAGATGATGATTAGTTCTTATCTGGAACGAGAGCGGAATTATTAATATTGTGCTTTTTTTAGTGTGACAAGATGATTAATGAATACCATGCTTTGTTGGTTGTATATTAATGAAGTTCTCAACTGTATTTTCCTTCACGCAGAGTGTCCTGCTGAAAAAGTTCTTGGAGTTGCGGTTTTGATATTATGTCTTTTGGGGGTTATGATTTATTGCTGTATCTTTTGTGCTTGCTTATTCAATGAACAGTTTTTATTTTTTATTTTTTAATGGGATGCATAATTAGATGGTCCCACTTATGGAGCATAATTAGATGGCCATCTTACTCATTAAACCCTACCGTTGATGCATATTGAAAATTATCCCATGGCTAATTATTCTTTTAACAACAATTCTGCTGGCATCTTTCCTTTGTGCAGTTAGAGATTTGAAATTCAAGTCACCCAATCATTTTTGTGCTTCAGTACCTTTTTTAAATTACTTGTAGTAATCATATGAAGTCGTACTAAATTCATCTTGAACCCATGTTGTGCTACATCAACTTGTAGGCCTCAAAACTGGGGATTTTGATTTCCTACAATCTTCTGCCCTAAGAGCCAGGCAGGAAATACTGTAGGGGAGTTGTTAGGGTAGGTGGGTCCTTAGGGGCATGGATAATAACAAGATCTCAAATTAGGAGTGTCGATTCGTGTTCACATGTCGGGTTGTGTTGAGGTATGAGACACGAGTATCTAACTCATTTAATTAAATATGTTAGACATCTCCATTTTAAATGCTAATTTCGAGTTGGGTTTGTGGATTGCGTATAAAATTATTAGTCTTTATGTCGCGTGTCAGGTTTGGGTCGTGTAGAGATATATGGGTATACGACTATATAGGTTAACTTTAACTTAATCCACTTCATTAAACTTGATAGACCTCTTAATCTTAATCCACTTATTTTGTGTTGAATTCATGTCAGATTTGCAAATAAGTAAAAAATTGACACCCCTAATCCATCAACATAATTTTTGGTTAGAATTCATTTTGAAACAACATTTTATTTATAAAGTATACTTTTTTTTTCTTTTTTTTTTTTTAAGTGCATACGCTATATATATATATATATATATATGAACAAACAGAACTGCTTCATTCATTGAGATAAAAAAAGGACCTTGCATAGTTGCATACGCATATATTGATTGTATACAAAAGTAGGAAAAAGAAGTTTGTCCTGAGCTAGGGAGATAGTGACAGGACAGCCCACCACTAAGCACTGTGGCCCATATATGTCCATTTCCTTGGAAAGTTGAAAAGCCACCCAAAGCCTTTTTAAAGAAAAACGAAGCCCATTTTCCAACTCCAGCAAACCTCCTGCAAGTGACCCAAATCTTTAAAGTACCCTATCCTTTAAGTAAGGGCTCTCCCACTCCTACCACGCGCCCCACAAGCGCGTTCCCCCAGCATATTCCTCTGCACATACCGAATCTAGCAACTTCTCGCTCGCTCTCTCTCCCTCTGAGTCTCAACTGCCCTTTGCCTTGCCGCTTTCCTAGGCTCCACAAAACAAAACAAAACAAAACTGAATCTCTCTCTCTCTAAAGTGTGTGTTCTGTCATTGTTTCGTTTGTTTGATTATAACACCCTTTTCTTGCAAAACCACTTCTGCGAAAACATCCTTAATATCTGTTACGAAACTTGGTTCCTGGTTTCCCGGCAGCTCCCAAAGTGGTATTGCTGGAGCCCCAGATGGACAAAGAGCCTCTGCTACCGTATCTAAGCCCAAGAAGAAAACCAACACCACCACCATCGGTGCTAGCGCCACTCCCTGAAGAAAACGAGATCTCTCTCCCTCTAACCCCTTCTGAGCTCAAAGACCGCCTCATTTTTGGCCCTTCATCTTCCCCACAAGAATCCTCCCCTATAGTCGATGCCTTGACCCTTTCTCTCAGCTCCCCAAGACCCTCTCCTTCTTCTTCTTCATCTTCTTTAGACCCCACTACCCCACAAGACTCTCAATCACAATCTTCACAGGCTTGGCTCATCGACCCCAATTATCCTTCATGGAACAGGACCAATCTCCACCGTTCCAAAACAGCGCCGGCTATGGCTGTTATCAACGAAATTAACAACCCTTCTTTGCCTAGACCACCAGTCGGGTCTCATTCGATTGTGGGCCAAGCGTGTATTCTTCTTATATTGTATTTATCCTTGGGAGTGGTTATATATTGGTTTAACAAGGACAATTTCTCGGCGAATGAGACGCACCCAGTTGTGGATGCTCTGTATTTTTGCATTGTGACAATGTGCACGATTGGTTATGGTGATATTACGCCGGCTAGCACAGCAACCAAGTTGTTTTCCATAATGTTTGTGTTGGTGGGGTTTGGTTTTATTGATATTCTGCTCACTGGGATGGTGAGCTATGTGCTTGATTTGCAGGAGAGTTATTTGTTGAGGACTGTGAAGGGGAAGGTTGAGCAGGATACGGCGAGGTCGTATATAGTAGATGTGAAGAAGGGTAGGATGAGGATTAGGATGAAAGTGGGATTGGCATTGGGGGTTGTGGTTCTTTGTATTGGGGTTGGTGTTTGTGTAATGCATTTTGTGGAGAGGCTTGGGTGGTTGGATTCGTTTTATCTTTCGGTTATGTCAGTTACGACAGTTGGGTATGGTGACCGGGCCTTTCAGTCCTTGCCGGGAAGGATTTTTGCTTCCATTTGGTTGCTTGTATCAACACTCGCGGTTGCTCGAGCGTTTCTGTATTTGGCCGAGGCGAGAGTGGATAAGCGGCATAGGAGGATGGCGAAGTGGATTCTTGGTCATAATATGACTGTCTCCGAGTTTCTTGCTGCTGACATTGACAACAATGGCTTTGTCAGGTACATTTGGTCTTGATTAACTTTCGAACCTCTTTAGCTTAATTAAATTTTTGTGCCTCGTACCTGCTCTAAGCTTGTTTGGGATTGGCCTGAGGCTTTGAGAAGTTATCTAGTATCCATTAACTAGATGCTTGCAATTTTTATTATTATTATTTTTTATTATGGATTTTGTGGTTTATATATCGGCATTTATTGTATAATTTACTGTTAGATAAGCTCAAATGTAGATATCATTTGAAAGTAATGTAATATTTTCAACCTATGTTTACTACTTCAAGAATGAAATAAATAACAAGTGAACTTCATTTTCTAGGAAACTTAAATGTCAGAGAATCATTAATCCTTTTTAAGAAATTTAGGAATTGCTTAAGTATCGTTATGAAGTGTGAGTACTAGATTTTTAATTTAGAAATGCGACATGACTATAATTTATAAAGTTGTGAACCGTTTTAGAGGTTGATTAGAAAAGCTATTTGATTGCACAATTACAATAATATTCTTGTATTTGTTATGTCAAGTTTTTAATTTCAAGTACTGTATTTTAAATTCTAAAAATTTTATGTCTAAAGGCAATTGTCTGCTTCCTTCAAACTTTTTTGGAAGAAATTTTGATTATGTTCAATTTAGTATGTTCTGAAATTTTAGCTAATCCTTTTGATATCAGTTAAGTGATCTGAAATAACCCTTGCTTCACTTACAGTTTGAATGTTTAAAAAACTTCTCTGAGTGACTGAGTGAATTCCTATATTCTTCAGTTTTAAAATATTGGGTTGATTCTCTTTGTGAAGATCAAGATGCCTGAACTTTATCTTGTAAGATTTTTTTTTTTCTTTTCTTTTTCTGGGGCTATTTCGCACCGCAAGGGATAGGGATGCCCTGGTGTTTAACCATATGGGAATCCACAACAATGAGGTGCATTGGAACTTAAAATTTTATCAAATTGGCGCATGACTGAGAGGTGGAGTCCGTTACTTCTTTCTTCAATACTTTCTATTCTTGTAGGGTGGGTCAAGGAGGTGAAGATAAGTTTTGTTGGATTCCTTCGAAAGGATGATTCTTTGAAGTTATTTATTTTTTTGATAAGTAAGCAAAAATATTATTAAAAAAGCGTAAGGCGCCCTTACGTACTTAGGAGAAACCAAAGCTAACCTGAGGAAACCTCAACAAAAACCACAAAAAAACCCTACAACCCAAAAACAAACCACAAAAGAACCCAAACAAAAGCACCCACCAAAGAACCCAAACAAGAACAAAAGGAAAAACAACCAAGGACCCGAGATACAACCCACAAAAACCACCAAGGCATACAACCCTACATCATTTGGGCCTTGCCTTTCTTTGAAGTTAAAACTTTTTACCAAGTCCTCATTTCCAACATCGAGTCCTCCTTACCTTGGAGGCTCCTTTGAGGGTGGCCTTCTTCACTTGGACAACAAATCTTCACTCTGGATAATCTTCGCAAACGTCACATTATAGTTATGGAGTGGTGTTGGGTGTGTAAAAAAAGTGGGGAAACTCCCGATCATCTCCTTCTTCATTGTGAATTGTGAGAGACTTGTGGAACTTGGTCTTTCAAATGTTTGGAGTAGGGTGGGTTATGCCTAGACGGGGTAGTGCACTCTTGGCTTGTTGGAAAGGAAGGGTCAATCGGAGAGACCTTGAAATTGTTTGGAATTTAATCCCTTCATGTTTAATATGGTGCATTTGGAGAGAAAAGAATGCTTGAAGTTTTGAAGATTGCTTGAAGATGCGTTCGAACCTACAACTTTGTTTTCTTAAATCCTTGTTTGAATGGATCTATGCAAACGCCTTTCTCAACATCTCTAACTTTGTACACTTTTGTGCTCTCCTTTCTTGTTCTTGACTTTACTGGGCATTTTCTTTTGTATATTCTGTGTGTACTTGGGTTGCGCCCCCTGCGCTCTTTTATTGAACTACTTCACTTATTTGGAAAATATATATATATATATATATATATTTCTTATAACAAAGATGGTTTGAGTTTGGAAATGTTTTGACCCTCATAGGGTTAGTAATGAAGGTTTAGGTGAACTTCTCTTGTTTTGGGGATTCTAATGAACTGCAAAAAGTTGTAAAATACTTGATCAAATATCTCCTAGGCATCAATTGATCCGGGAAGTTTTTGGTGTACAATGCCAGTTATACTTTGGTGTATAATTGGTGAATGATTTGGCAGAAATGAAATGAAACTTCAAATCTGACAGCTTTGCCCCAAGGATGCTGTGTCTTCAATTGTGAAAGTCTTATAGGATTAACCCTCTTATACATTTGTTTTACTTACATTGTGTAGGAAAAGTAGAAGAAGTTGCCTATACTAGTCCGTTGTGTTTGAAGCTAATTGATCACTCCGACCGACTGTGAAACAGTACGATGTAAATCATGTAATGCATTTGGACGCATCTGGGCATGAGACTCAGTGATAGGCATTTATTTGCTTTACTGATCTAAATTGAATTGGAGCCTTATGCTCCCTGTTTATTTCTTTCTTGGCTTTTTGGCAGAATACGGAGCTTCTCCTTTTTTTATTTGGCCCAAAACTGCATATGAGCTATATGTCAGATACCTTGAAACTATATTGGACTTCTTAAATGCCTCCATCAAATGTTAAGGTACTGTATTCAATTGACTGGCTTTGCTGATAACTAAAATTGGTTACTCATGCCATGTACTTTCATAATTCTTCTATTACATGTGGTTCTTAGGATTCGGAAATGCTAAAGTGAAAGGAGTTAAGGCTTTTAGCTTGAACAGAGTTAGTGTGTAATGGGTTTTGGAGGCAAATGTTGAAAAATAATGAGAAAACCAGTTGCAGAGTCTTCTGGACAGCAGCGATTACTTAGATTTTCAGGTTGCTTTTGATGGAATAATTAATGATAAAAGCTCAGGGAGAACTTCAGGATTTTAGGGCTTGGAAGGGTGTGACAGAAAGGTTTGGTTTGGGGTTGTAAAGAGGCAAGAAAAGGGTAAAGCTTGGGCCTGATCTGAGGCTGTGAGCAGTAATCTGAGAACAGGAAATGTGTTCCTTTATGGTTTGTGGTTATTTACTTATAAAAAAAAAATGGTTTGTGGTTATCAGGACTAACCTTTGATGGTGGAAAGGTTTTGGTTATCAAATTATGATATATCGAGAACAAACGAGTCATGGCAGGGTCTGGTTCCAGGTTTAAATGGGTGATGAAAGTGCAGAAATCACAGGTAAGAGGAGGAAAAGAAAGAAGAGGGAGAAAAAGTAGCTAGATGAGCGTGCCTTCCAAGTATCCAAAATACTTAAAATATCATTGACTAAACTGTAAATATTCTTTGAAGGATACTCGATATTTATAGGTTTGCAACCCTTCCTTATTCTAGTAGGTATAGGACTTCCTCATTTAAAATCTTTGACCAATAAACTGTTAAAGTGTCCCACATTTCTAAGAGATCCTTGTTTTGTAGACTTAATAAGCTATGAACACCCCTCCTCTCTCAAAGTGCCTTTTCTGGAAGAGTAAGGCTCAATGAACTTTTACATGGTATCAGAACAGGTTCCTTTGACAATGATGGGCCTTTCCCTCTCGTTGTTGAACACGTGTTTGGCCAAAAGATGCCACACGTGAGGGGGCGTGTTAAAGTGTCCCACATTGCTAAGAGATCATTGTCTTGTAGACTTTATAATCTATGGACACCCCTCATTTCTCAAGGTGTCTTTTGAGAGTGAGTAAGGCCTATGGACTTTTACATAAACAAGCTGATAAAGTAAGAGAATGTTCTCCTACTGCCAACTTCCGACTATTTAAAGTAGAAATATGCCCTTGACTCAATAAATGTGGCTAACTATGTTTTCATCTTTTCATAAAAGAAGAAAAGGCTACACAAAAAGTTTAAGATTACGTGGTGATTATGAATGCAATTATTGTGAATGCCAGGGTTTTAGTATTTTGTAGTTGTGGTGTTGTGAGTTGCTGTACAGAAAATGAAATCTTCTAGTGGTGCATCACAGCCATGGATGTGGATGATTTTCTGCCTAGATCTATGCACCAAAAGAAAGGGAAATGGCTGTTGATTTTTTTTTGCTTTTGTGGCCTATGATTTTGCTTCCAGTTTATATTTCTTCTGTGTAGGATCTCTCATGAAATGTAGTGACTATTTGATACAATTAATTTCTGTGCCGAGGAATAACGTGGTAAGTTATATTTGTGACAATAATTAATGTAACTTCTGAAATATTACTGAAAGGAAGGCAGGCTGTAATGTGGCATGTTGCTGATGATAAAGAATCCAATTCCCTGCTTTCCATGTTTGGGGCTGCTTGTTATCTATCTGCACCTATTTTGACTTTAATGCAGATGCCTTTAGCAATGCAACAGTAGTGGTAAAAGGCCCAGATTTATCATATTCGTTTTGATTGATTTTTTTTCTTTTTCTTGTAGATGCGAGCTACATTACTTGCTTTAATGTCTCATACTTCCTACTTTACTCTCAATTTGCTTTGTGATGTTAACATCAATTTTCATTCTTTTTTATTTTCAATGATTTATGTTATCTTCATTTACCTTGAGTTGAAGCCAATCCAAGCAGTTAGATTGAGTATTTATGCTACTTTTATGTATGCAGTAAATCAGAATACGTAATATACAAGCTCAAGGAGATGGGAAAGGTATCAGAGAAAGATATTATGCAGATCTGCAACAAATTTGATAGACTAGACACTGGAAACTGTGGAAAGATAACTCTTGCTGATCTCATGGAGAATTATCATTGATACACAAGAACAGCAGATGAAGCATGATTGATACAAGTGCGTGAAAAACTCCCGTGGTTTTGTTGCCCACTTGATTGTACCGACCAGTTTAGACGATGAAGGTCACTGAATGTTCCAACTTGCTCTTACCCATCATGATATGTGTGGTAGATCAGGAGTTTCAATACGCGGAACAATTTACTGCTGGAAGGTATTTTTTCTTTTGTACTAAGTTTTGTTAGGGAGTATTTTGTACAAATGGTTGGATTAATTCTTTTGTGGAAACCTGACTATAAAAGAGCAAGCTTAAAAATTATAAAATTTATTATGGCCTTTATCTTTTGCTTGTGAGCTTTTTTTTCTTTTTTCTTTTTTGGGCTCCAGTGTAAATGTTTGTAAACTGCTTAAATTAAAGTGAGGCTCTCTCTCTCTCTCTCTCTCTCTCTCTCTCTCTCTCTCTCTCTCTCTCTCTCTCTCTCTCTCTTCGTGGACCATATTGTGAATGCTTATTTTTTTAGCTCATCAATGAGGTTTATAATAAAGGCACAAATCTACATCACTTGGAAATGACATTGTTTTGTTGTGATTATACAGCATATAAAATCTCTTCCCCTCTGTTTCTGTGCACCAACTGATTGAGTTCCATTGCACCCATAGTTTATCATTGCATGTTCAGTTGTAAACTTTTTGTCATTTTCTTTTTTGGATGAATTAGTAACCATTTTATAACAGCAAACTATACCTATTTACAATTTCTGCAGAAACAGTAGAAAACTGACTATGAAACAAACTTCAAAGACCCTCAACATACTAATCTAAAGAAACAAAACCTATGCCAGTATCTTCTGATCAATACCCCAATTACAGCAAATTTTTTCATTCCCCTTAGTCCTCCTAAAGCTGCCTTTTCCCATTAAACGAACTCTCACTTCCCATTTGATCTTCTGCCGAATTTGTTCCTCAGGTAAAGGAGTATTGCCTTGTCTCAAGTCATTCCTATTACGCCAGATATAATACACTGCAGCTCCAAAAACCAGCTTACAAACAAAATACTTTATCACTTTTTTCCTCCAATTCTGCACCCCTACATCAACAATCTCATCCCAGCAAGTATGAGTATCCTCCAGATCACACAAGTTCGTAAGATTCCTCCAAAGTCTACTCCATTTCTGCAGAAAATGCAATTTGTGTCCCCTTGATAATCCCATCGCAACAGCTTGTCTCCAGGGGTTAGAGCATTCTTCATGGTAAAACTTTTTTGTCATTATATGCTATGATACATAAAATTGAAGCATTGCATTGTCATTGACCATAACAGAGTTAGGGTTTTCTTTTGGGATTTCAAAGATTTTTGCTGCATTTAGTGGAAGGTATGTGGATGTGTAACTCAAATTTGTCTTGGTTCTTAGAGCACTCTTTTCTCTGTGCATGTATGTGTTAGGTTCAGATGGAGAGAAGGGGTCATTGTGGTAGGGTGGGAGCGAATCTTAGTGTTTATTAGTGGTGACACAAACTGAAAATGGTTTGACTGCTGACAAAGATACGACCGGAGTTGATTCATGTTCTCTTTTCAGAGCACTTGAAAGCTAGTAATCATTCTGCTTGTGATACTTGTAAGTACAAGCACCTCTCTTTTTTCCCCTCCCTCTCTCTCAATAAGCATTCACATTTGTCTCAGCAAATGTTTAGCTAAGATTTAGTTAAAGAACAACTTTTTCTATTTTAGGTACCCACTTTTTCAAAGCATCTACATCCGACTCAGCATTTTAACTATTCACTTTCACTATTCCATTTGAAATATTTTTTCTTTGTCTATTTTCACTTTTCCAAAAGAGGAAGAGAGAAACAAATTGATTTTTCTATTTTTTTTTTTTTTCATGCATTGTTAAGCTACGTTGCTCAACAAATTTGCTGAGCACTGTAGTAGCTAGCTAATTCCTTAGCCAAAGTGGCTTGCCAGATGTCAAGGTTTTTTTGCTATAGAACTGGCCAAAATAACCTTTTGTAGCCCAATGTTAATGCTCTAAAGAGAGTTTTTTTTTTTTCTTTTTTTTTTGGCGGGAGTGGGGGGGGGGGGGGGGGGGGGGGGGGGGGGGGTGGGAAGAGGTTATCCACCTCCTACTTCAATCATTTTCGAACACCTCATATCATTTTCCCGGCATTTGAGGCTTCCATCATTAATGCATGATATTTTATCCTATTCAAATGGGGGGGAGGGGGAAGCATTAATGTATGATTTGATCTCCCGTATACTGCCCCTTCCCTTCTTTGTAACAGGTTTTGAATATAGAATAATTTGTTAGTACATTTCGTTGAATTAGAAAGTATATATGGAAATATGATTTAGATCATGTATTAATTTTTCTCTGCAGAATTTTATTTTACTCCCATTCTACTTTATCGTATCACTTCTCATTTTCATGAATTACAACATCTCAGTTTCTAGAGAATCATTTTTGCTTATGGTTACATTGTCTCTCAAGCCCCCCCTTTAGAGAATGTCTCTACGCCTTATAAATGCATGCAGCTGAAAAAAAAAAAAACATAATTCTAGCACTTGGTTGTTAAGAGTGATACCACTACCCCATAGGTTCTGCTCTGGAGCACCGAGCTTTAAGTTACAGTATTGTTAATCGTGTTTTGGACCAGTCGCTACCCCATAGGTTCTGCTCTGGAGCACCGAGCTTCAAGTTGCAATATTGTTAATCGTGTTTTGGACTAGTCGCTCCAACTGTCGGTTTCAATCTGGTTGATTATAACTCACGAGTAATGCTACTCTTTACACTCATTTATCACTTTCATTTTACACCGATTGATATGACGTTGTTTTAAGTGACTTTTCCTTTTCTTTTTTTAAAGTGGCAAATATGATAAGCCACTTAAAACAAGCAATATCAGCGGGTGTGAAATAGATGTGATAAATGAGTGTGAATAGTAGCATTACTCATAACTTAGTGTCAACCTCCCCTTAAAATGCAAGCCCGGTGCATTTTAAGGGGAGGTTGAAGAGATGGTGTCGTTTTGTTCATGGAATCCTGATAGGTTTCCAATTGTTTTTCAAGAATTTGTCAGGATTTCATGATTGGTTCATAGTTTTCAACTTAACAATCTCATGTTCTTGCAGGTTTCATGCTTTCCACGTTTCAAGAAAGAAAACGTGATCACCACACACGTTCATAGTTTTGAACTTGACAATCTCAGATTCCCGTGGGTTTCAATAAAATTTCGTGCAAATGTGATTAATATGCATGCATCATATATATCTGGTGGGAATGCTGGGTTTGAGTTTAGACGGTCTTAGCTATTGATCAACAAGTAATGCTATTTTTCAATCTAATTTCACACTGACTGACGTGACGCTTTTTAACTTTTCACGTCCATCATGGCAGCCGGTACGAAGTAGGTGTAAATAGTAAGAGATATGATAACGTTTATAATTTATGTACGACTCTTTACACAAATTTCACACCGAGAGACGTAGCATGTTTTAAGTGACTTTTTAGATCAACCGCTCAAAAAAAGCCACTTAAAAAAGGGTACGTTAGCCGGTAATAAAATGAACGTGAAGAATAGTGTTACTGTTTATTAACAAGTACAGCAGTCAACAAAGGATTTTATCATTTTGTTTTTGCTTAAAAAATCTCATATTTTTGTTAAAGTTTATTGAAATAATGCAAAGTCCAAGACCTTTTCAACAGCCACGATTAGCTGCATTATTAGCCAATGATCCAATGTCTTGTACTCTTACCTGGAAGACTTTCAAAGAAAGCGGCTATTAGGCATTTATGCAAAAAGCCCTTATAGTTGAAATAGACAAGTGAGTCCTAGGATGTCTTTGAAAACCAAAAATGTTCTAAGGGTTAAAGGTTTAACCGAAATTAATATCTAACATTCTTATAATTTTTGGGTTAATGATTACGCCCTTAACAGTTGGTATTAGAGTAGGCATCACGTCATGGGTTCAAGCCACGTAAAAGCGATCTATAAGCTGTATTAAAATGTCTTGATATTTTGTAAAATCAATATTCAAGAGCATTAAAGCTTCTGGATCAATGATTAAGCTCTTAATTGAGAAAGACATAGTTGGAGTGAAGGATCATATATGTGCCATTGTTGTGCATGGCTAATATGGAAGACTCATCTTGGCATTTATGAGTGGAAATGTCTCAGATTTAACTTAACTCTCTTTTTCATAGAAATATTTGAAAAAATTAAATTTGGATCGTTGAAAAAACTACGGCGCATATACTGCACTTAAATCCAAATCCAATGAATCATATGATCGAAACTAAAAGGACGTTGGTAACCCAAAGATGCACAAGAGTTTGAGATTTATTTGACTATTAAAAGACTTCTCAAAGGCATGTATAGCATCATTCAAAGAGTGAAACTTAAAAGAGTGTAAAATAGGGAATATGTTTGGACCAATTACGTCCACTACTCTCATACTCCCTGATGTGGCTTTTAAAATACTATTGGATCACTATTAAATTTTTGATTTAATGGTAATTTTAAAAGTCATATCAGGGAGTGTGATTGTGAGAGTGAGAGTGTGTAGCATTCTTCTTAGTGTCTGTTTGGTTCGTGGAATAGACCTTTGAAATGAAATGACTATTCCTGTAGAATATGCATTTTTTATTTGGTAGGGACCTAATCCTAGGAATAGTCATTTTTTTTTTTTGGAACAATTATTCTCTTACAAAGAGGAATAGACTAGAAAAAAAAAACCATATTTTATTTTAACCCTTAAAAAAAGAAAGGAAAATGTTGAATTGCTGTGGGAGGCAGGTCACACAGTAAAACTCAGGCGTGGTGCGGACCACGAGGTTCTCTGAGGGTAGTGCGAGTACCTCGTGGTCTGCACCACCCCCAATGAATTTTGGGGTGTCTTGTCCTCCTTCGATTCACATTAGGGTGGTCGTGGCCACCCCTGGTTCTTATGTCGATAGTCGGTTATCCACAACAATTAAATTTTATTTTAAAAAAATAAAAAATTGAAGTTTTAGAAAGAAAAAAAATCATTTTAGTTTTTTTTTTTTTTTAATATTATATTAATTTTGATTCAATCAAATTGGGGTATATTTTTTGTCACCAAACTAAAAAATAAGAATTACTGTCCCTAAGGGATAGCTCAATCGACTGGGGACCACGCCTCATGAAGCTAGTTCGAATCTCTCATTCCCCCCTCTTGTGTGGACATGTCAAAAAAGAAAAAGAAAAAGAAAAACAATAACTATTACATTTTACTCATTCATTCCTATTAATAACTATTTGTTTTCCTAATAAAATACCTATTCTGCCTTCCAAATGAGGCAATTTTCACTGAAGATTGATTTTTTTGTGACTTTTGATTTTTCCTTCTTTTTTTTTTTCAAATACCCATGATCATTTCTAGAAAAGCAATAAAATCCATACGAACCACATCTTTGATAGGCAACAAATCCAGCAAGTTGCACTTTCCAAGTCAAGCTCTCTCACTCTCACACACACAAACTCTTAGGCAGTCATACAGTTTTTTGACCAATTAAGCAATTCCTTCTATTCATCAGAAGATTTCAGCAAACTTTAATGTCAAAGTAAATTATGGGTCATCTTAATATCAGTGTTTTGCTTGAAAGTTTAGCTGCAAAAGCTTATTCAAAGCTCTGTATAAAAGCAATCTCTTTCTTGAATTGATTTTGGATGAAAATTAAGAAGCATGTGTTATAGACTTTGTTTCTTTCAGCTCGTAATCAACAAACCCATCATGGGATTACAACCATTCCACGAGTCTAGTGCATACCAACTCTCTCTCTCTCTCTCTAGCTCTGAAGAATCATAAAGGAACTTTTGAATTCTAATGAAGTTGACTGTACGTTTCCAGTAATCTCCAGTGGCCTTGACTGGGTGATCAGCAAAGACTATTTGTCTGCTTTATTATAAAGCATTTTTTATTTTACCCCAAAGGAGGAAAAAAGAAAGAAAAAGAAAGTTACATCATATGCTTTGGCATGGCTGAGTCAACTCATCCTGTTGTGGATTTGTGACATTTGGTGACTCCTTGAATAATGACTAATATTAAACAAAAATGACTAATATTAAACAAAGGATTCGGTGAAAAAAGGTCTTTTCTTTCTCTATCTTCTTGTTTACTGGTTGGTGAATGGTGGGGGCACTAATAATACTAGAAAAATTCAAATTAAGAAACCCAATATTAGTAAATAAAGTGGGTCGAATTTATACAGGTTGGAACCAGTCAAATAAATTCTTGACCTCCGAAAGAATCAAACCAGAAGAAGACCTTTCACATTAATTTGAACCAAGATCGAGCTAGCTTTAACAAACATGCACTAGATGGATTAGAGAAAAGATAGGCATACAATAAAGTATATATATATATATATATATAGTATATATATACATGTGTTTTGCTTATTAAATATGCAACTATGATCGACACAATTATTGTATATATGCCGTTTTAAAAGCTGGAAATGTTGACTTTTTTGGAACATTCCAAGTGGAGTGGATGGTGAATAGTGTTTGGTTCTTGTTGACTTTCGCTTTCCAGTCAATAGAAATAAATAGTGTTTGGTTCGGTGATGTCGATTGATGATATGCTAATGCTAGCCTAGATGAATATTGTACAAACAACACTTTCTTTACAATTTTGGCCCCTAATGGATATTGATTTAGCGGGAAAGAACAAAATTGTAGAGCGAAATAAAGTTTTGTTTGTATTTCTTCGCTAACGAGATCGAGATCGAGATCTCCTTCAATTTTCTGTCCAAATTTCATTTCTCGGAGCATCCGAGTTGTTGGAATATATTTGTGATTAACTTATATCCGATCGGATCCTTATATAGGTCGAATTGTTTTCATATTCTAATTGAGATTATTTAATTATAAATAGGTTCTTTATGTACACAGTTTAGATACACATAAATATACAAGTCAATTACGAACATATTCTAACACGGGTCCTTTGACCCTCCAATCTCTCTCTCTCTCTTATTTTTTTGTCCGAATTTCGTTAAATTCAAGTAAAAAATTTCAGGAGATTCCCGTTCTTTCCCGCCAAAAGATTGCTACTCGATTCCATTTTCCACGTGAACTACACTATTCATTAATACCCACAACAAAGAAAATGAAAGGAAAATAGTGGAATTTAAGTTTCATTTTAACATTGTTGCAATTTTCTTTCCTCTCTCCATCTTTGCTATAATTCAAACAGATTATCTTGGTAGACCCTAGCTAACTGAGTGCTCAAACCCCATATAGACTACCAATGTGGTCACCGACATAATTCCCTATACTCCCCGATTAATTTGGCAATTCAAACTTCAATAATAAATAAAAAATAAAATTAATGTTAGGTTGACATTTGATTAAGCAATTGATCGCGTAGTCAGATTTAGGCAATGGACGTATGTATAAGGAGTACAAGGAGATTTTTTATATCTTTCGAAATTCACCCTACAATATAGGGTCAAAAAGCTAAAATAAATGATTTTAGCTCTTATAAAAAGAACAGTAAGAGATAGTTGGGATTGCTAGCTGGAGAACTCACTAATGCTTAAGTTAATAAGGATAAATAATTTAGTATCCTAACGAAGAGAGTTAGCGAATTTGTGGAGAGAATAGTTGTGTAATGGTACCTTAAATGGTTGCATACCCTCTCTTTATGTGGAGCGTCTACTAATGGGATGCGACCTTGGCTAGGTGCCATTTGTTGATAGGGTTCGGTTCTAGTTAGGCGTTGTGTCCAACTCGCGCCTACTAGCTGGGTACAACCTTGGCGGCCAGGTGTCGTCCTCTTATGGGATAAGGCATTGGCCAGACGTAGTATAGAATTATGGCTTATTGGCATGTAGGTTATGTTCGTAATATGATGTTGGGCCAAATTCTACACATCCTAGTAGTCAATACGAAATCGAGAGTAGTTATTCTCTGTGCCTCCCTTCAGGGACGGAGCTAGAAGTTTAATCCTAAGAGGGTTCGACAGTAACCCCCCCAAAAAAAAAAACAAAAAACAGGAGCCAAAACAAGGAAAACAAAAATGACCTAAATTATTTTTTCTAATAAGTTTAAAGAAAAAATAACATTTTTTAATTTTTTTTTTAAAGAAGTCGGGGCCGTCAGAGTGCACCTGCAAGCCCTTAGTTTTGCCACCGCCTCTCTCCTAATGTTCTTTAAGCAACTGTTATACTAACATTTTAGTTTATGCAGTCTAATCGAAGCCCGTAGTCTGGGCTTGATCAACCCAGCCCAAATTGTGGGCTCCCGAATTCGCATTCTCAACCTAAATTGACCGAGTAGATATATGGTATACCAAAGTTGTTCCTTCAAGTATATAGTTTCACATTTTCGTTAATGTTAGTTGATGATAAGCATGCGTGTACCATTTGTTTTGAACATTTGGTACAAAATAGTTCATTAATTCCTATTTGTGCGCACGCTTGTAATGAATGTGTTTGTATTCGTTTCAAACATGTTTACCCAACTTCAAATACGGTTGCTTTTAGTATATTGAGAAAAAAAAAAAAAGTGTACGTAATTAAGTCAATAATAGGATTAAAGTGGAAGGTTAGGAGGATCTTAATTACTACTTTGCCCCCTCCACGAGTTTATTAGGCCGTAGAGTAGAAAAGAGGTTCGGCTTAATAAAATAGAGTTATCACTAATCAATGTCAATGATATCATCCAAGGCCCTCTAATCAAGTTACTGTTGTAAGAAAGTTCAACGCCACATGCTAAATAATTATATAATATCGGTTTGAATTTGCGATTTAAAGTAAATTTTTTTAAAAAAAGTTAAATAATTGGCAAAATCGTAGTTTGGCTTTTCAAATTTCAGGTTAGTCTTTAAAATTCTGCGTTTTAAAAAAAGTACAATCTTGCCTGCGATTTGAAAAAGTAGTATTCTGCGTTTTCAAATCGCAATTTGATTTAAAAACGTACTTTTTACTTACGAAATTGCAATCTCAAACGTAGTCTAAACCTTGTAAGAACATTTAAAAAGAAAAAATTATTATTTTTTTTAATTTTTATTTTAACTACTCACTTATTCAAAAATACCATACATATTCTCATCTAAAATCTTTCTCTATTCTAATAAAATAATTTTGTTTAATAATTTTCTATTCATTTTTTATAAAAATGCAGCCTGATCTCTCTCTCACGCACCATGCTCAGCGTTCTGCTCGCTGCCGAGCTTTGTCCCGATCAGGGCTGGCTCAAGAGATTTTGAGGCTTAAGGCGACAAATTTAGGTAGAGCCTTTTTTATATTTAAATATTTAATTTTTTCTAAACGACTTGCAAAATTCATCTTTGTTAGGAGACATTTAATTTCAACGGATGTCATATTTTGTATTGAACTACATATAATTCTTTTTATGTAGAATTTAATTTACTTTATTCTAAAAATTATTTTAATGGACAACTTAATCTTAGTTTTAAATTTATGTAAAATTATGAGTATAATAACTGTTTTAAAGGTACATTAATGTAACATTTCATTTTTTTTTCTTTTCGTCTTTAATATATTGGAATTCATTTCTTTGTATTTATCTTTCATAGTAATTAAGGCTTTAATTAAAGTGAACTTACTAACTTTTTTGTCATAATATTATTTTTTACCATAATTTTATTTTTTTTTAAAAAAATTTAATTATACTATCACTATTTGGAGCCTTAAACAATTGCTTAATTTGCCTAGTCATTCGGATGGTCCTGATCCGGTTCCCGTCCGTTGCCAGTGTGCTCGCCCTTCGCCACTATACCTGCACCGCTCATGGCTGTCAAGATCGCCAATCCTAACAGTCAGGGAGACACAGAAAATTTGGATAATTACTGTGACTAATTTTGGAGGGTTGAAATGACAAATAGATAAACTGCGCCCACAGCTACGACCAAATGGACCAATATTCCAAGGCAAAGCATCTCTTAAGCAATGTGCTGGCATTGGTTGCAGCATAAAATCTCTTATTCAGTATTGGGTGTTGGGATCACAAAAAGATAATGAGAACCCTGCAACCACCTTCCTTAAAAGGTTGATGCTGTTCTCTTTGTTCCCTTTTCTACACGTCAAAGAATTTTGCTGTTCAAATTATTAGTAATACATAAAAAAAAAATATGAGATTTGAAAATATGCTTAACACCATTTGTTCGAGAAAGTGAGGGGACCGTTCAAAACCTGGTCAAACACGTTTGCGGTCTGAATGGTTAACGATCTTAAAACAAATTGCAGCATAAAATCTCTTACTCAGTATTGGGTGTTGGGATCACAAAAAGATAATGAGAACCCAACAACCACCTTCCTAAAAGGTTGATGCTCTTCTCTTTGTTCATTTTTCTATGAGTCGATGAATTTTACTGTTTAAATTGTTAGCGATTCAGGCAAAAAATATGAGATTTGAAAATATACTTAACACCATCTGTTCGAGAAAGTGAGCGGATCGTTCAAAACCTGGTCAAACACGTTTGCGTTTGCAGTCTAAATGGTTACCGATCTTAATTGCAAAATTGCTGAAATCTCTGCCGGTCTAATGGGTTATGCAAATGACAGCAGTGACGTTGCCAGGCTGTGATGGGGGAAGAGGAGGCATCATTTGGCCTTAAATCAGGGGTTAATTGGGCAACTCTCTCCTCATGCGTCTACATCTCAAAGATTCTTTTTCCGAGTGCACACCTAACAAAAAACCTGCCCTCTTCTATATTGACAGGGACTTCCAATACCAATAACAATACCAAACCATACTTTATGTCACATATAATGGACGCACACACACAACCAATGAATGTCAACAATCTCATGCCTTTTTTTATTTCTTTTTCTTTTTTTTTTAAGGGTTAAATATACTTCGACCCTATCGACTAATAACTATTTTTAATAAAGCCTTATTAATTAACATGTGTTACACTTAGGTCCATCAAACTATTAATTTGTTGCAATTAAATCACTTCTCTGTCACTTTTCTGCCCTACGAACTAACAGGTGTGACGCTTGGATTCATCAAACTATCCATTTGTTACAATTAAGTCACTTCTCTGTCATTCTTCCAAAAATACCCTTATTTTTTTTTAAAAAAATAATTTTTAATACATAGAGTAAAATTCGATTAGTATAGAAAAAATTCGCATGAAATTTATATTTTCATTTTTTTAAAGAAAATATGAGTTATTTTTTTTTAAAAAAAAAAAATAGCGGAAAAATGACTTAATTATAATAAAATTGTAATTTGATGGGCCTAAATATAAAAAATAATTAATAATTGAGAGGACAGTTCCATTTTTTAATTCTAGCTCTCCCATCGATTGAAGTTGTCTCGCTTAAGCAACCGCCCCATTGCTACCGTATCCCACACCTCTATCAAGTTGGAATATATGTATACGTTTTCCACGGTTGATTTTTGCGTTACTCTTTTGACATCATCCAATCAGGAAAAACGATCTTAACCTTCTAGATTAAACGTCAATCTCAACTATTTCATGAACTAATATGTATATTATTATGTTAATTATGAATGACGTAGGAGTATTCTGTATTGTACGTCATGCTTCTTTTTTTTTTATTTTCAATTTTCTGTCTTCATGTGGTAGGAATTTAGCCAACAAAAGTCTTTTACGACAAATTCATCTTTCAAAGTCCATACTTTTCATTGGTTAGATGTAGTAATTGTTGATTTTGGATGTATTTAATTTGCTGTCTTGGATTTAATATTATATTAGGTGTAATGTTGATGTGTTAATCTTTCTTCTTCTTTTTTTTAACAAAAGATCTGATTATTTCATTGATCAAAGATCACGAGTATAAAGTTCTTACATTACAAAACATGATTTTTTACGATGCCCAATTTCTCTCTTTAATTTGTTGTTATATATTATTATTATGAGTAATTAATGCTAAAACCCCCATTTTTAATTCGTAAATATCTCACGATACTTACGTGGCAGTCATAATCAAGTACACTTGGATCAGTCATTGTTAAAAAAAAAAAAATAATAAATAAAAAAGGTGGTTAAAACTGCTACATTAATATTGTGGAATAGTTGTGAGATAAAAGTGTAGTATATAACATTACATTATAGGGATAAATATATTTTAACTCCCCAAACTATGATCCTTTCTCCGGATGATCCCTAAAACTACCAATGCTTAGATTCTGGCCCCCCAAACTACCACTTTTTGATTTTTTTAGCCCCATCCGTCCATTTATACCGTCAATTTTAAGCAGAAATCTGAAAATACCCCTCCTACACTTTGAAATTCCCACGGTTAAAGAATGGGTATTTTCAAGTTTTTGACTAATTTCTGTTAGAGTTGACGGCATAAATAGGCGGATAGGGCCAAAAAATCAGAAAATAGTAGTTTGGGGAGCAGAATCTAAGCATTGGTAGTTTGGGGGGCATCCGAAAAAAAGGTGATAGTTTAAAAGGCTAAAATATATTTAACCCTTACATTATATATTTGTTATTTTACTCGGTTTTTAAAGTTATATATTGATATTGCACCATCTATGTAATTTTTGTATGATTCCATTAGATTTTGCTTGGAATAAAATTGTGTTTATTGAGATTGGAACGTACACGTGTTCTTTGTGTATTGTTATAAGATTCGTGTCATAATCTCAACCAGAAGAGTTGCAATTAAAACCATAATAGACCTAAAAAGTTTGATGGCTGTCTTTTCATGAATATCTGACCTCACTTTCAAATAGGGGAGAGCTCTGTAGGACAAAAGGTTGCCTAATTTTGTTACTCAACAACTAACAATTGAAGAAGGTGGGTAGATGTCAAACAACAAGTAGATAAAATGCACTTATGAATAAGTACCAAATAAACCACCCAAAAACATAAAGGCAGTTTGAATTGTTCAAATAGTTGCTTTAGCTCCCATAATCTTTTTTTTTTTTTTTTTTTTTCTTTTTAAATTAATAAGAAAATGATTACATAGAAGAATCTTTTTCACTCCTGATCTAAAAGGAAGAAGGATTGGACGATCCTATAATTGAGAAAGGGGTGAGCTTCCCAATAATAGATCCAAAACAAACTATAACAGTGCTAAAATAATTATAAATAGTAGAAATGGATCAGACAAGTGACATGATCCTCTCAAGGAGCCGCACAAGGAGGTTATAAAAGCTAAAGGGGAAAAGCGGACATATCTGAACCCTCACTTGGAAACAACGACAACTACCGAATGGAGGCTGAAGCGGTAAAAACACTATTAGAGTTCGAATCCAGGACTGCAGAAGAGAGAGGCACTTACACAAATTTAATTACAAAAATCTCCCCTAAAAGATAAAACTACATAAAATCTGAGAGACAATAACCCACACAACACACAAACAGCAAAATACAAACATAGCTGCGAAACCAAAACAAAAATAGAGCATAAAAAAAGCCCAGAAATCAGCAGCTGCAGCTCCCAAAATGTAGTTGATAATTGAAATAAAAGATGCTTGAGATTCATGTTATGCAAATAATTAGCCACAAATTACGGCATGGCACAGAAGTCTGTAAAATATTAAAGGGGAACTTTTTACCAATTTACACTATTGCTTCTTGGTGATGACCAAAAAAGCAATCACTTTTATTCAACTAATCAATAGGGGAGGGCGATTATATTAACATTCCCAGTGTATTTTTCTTCCTTGGCTTTTGGCATATGAACTCCAAAGATCGAGTTTTGACTGCTCCAAGACAAACACGAGGCTGTTGACAACACAAAGTAACCTTTTGCCCTTTGATTCTTCTTAGCTAGTCTATTTTTGACCAAATCTCATAATTGAGTTGGTTCGTCATAATTTAATTTCAAAAATCATCTATGTAATGAGTTCCGTGTCGGTAATTTATATTTTAATGACGGGCGTTATAAGTTAGTTTGATGTAGACTATCACGCTAGTCTGTAAAGAACCTCAAACATTTTTCTTATCTCGAACTATAAATCTTAAAAAAAAAAAAAAAAAAAAAAAAAAAAAAAAAAAAAAAAATTCTCAAAGAAGAGAGGTTCATTGATGATTTTGATGGTGAAATTAGGCTATAAAAAAAAAAAGCTTTGTAAATTAAGTTTAGTCTAAAAAATATGTTAATAATTAATTCTATGTTACACGCATATGTTTGAAGAGCAGCCTTCCCGTCGTGGTAGGGGTCGTTGTGCTCATGAATGGACGCTTGTGGTCAATATCAGTATGGTCATTACCAAATGAAGACAATGCTAATGGGACCCTTGATAATAACTAATGTCACTATTACGACTTAGATTCAACGATAAACTCCATACATATGTGTGTATAAAAACATACATGTGTGTGTCTATATATACATATATACAAGGGTTATAGTGGAAAAAACAAATTAAACCCGGTGGATTTTCCAACAAAACTCAAATGAAGAAGACAATACAGATAAAACAAGAAGCAGTAGGCATCGGATCCAAAAAAGGATCCGGGCCTCTCTAATGGCCGCACAAGCAGCTAAATAAAGGCAAAATAGTTCGGTTGCTACAAGAAAAGTATTACAGAGAATCGATTAGGATTCGTTAACGAAAAACTCAAACAACACATAGAAAGTAGCAAAACACAAACAAAGTTACGGAAAAATACTAGAAAAAACTCGGAACAAAACGTACATCGGCAAAGGAAGGTGGAGGGTGCCGGCATGTGTAAACCACTTATAAATTCTGCCATGAACAATATTTTCTAATAAGACATTTAATTACATCGAATATTGTAAGAATATTAATTAAATACTTTAATTGACCATTTCCTAGTAATTTAAATTTTTAGGTTAATTAGTAATTTAACATGGCATGTGTGCATATATATATATATATTCCAATTTCATTCCACATTTTTCTATTTTCAACAAAAACTATTATTTTTTTATTGGAATAACCATTCCGCATGCCAAATATAATCTTAATGTAGAATCCGGAGGTAACTTCGGTGTTTGAGGTGATGGGAGAAATTAATCTCAAATAACTTAATCTTGATTGGTTTTACCCTCCCCCAACCAAAAAGGAAAAAGAAAATAAGAATATTATTAGTTATTAAAAAATGCTAATAAACTTGTAGAGCCGTATATTTCTTCTCTTTTGTTCTGCCGTGCAGCACAACAAATGAAAGAAGTTCAAATAACACGTGTATATTATGCATTTCTTATGAACACCTTGTGTGGTACTCTCCTGTAGGCTGTTAATTAATGTGGTCGACACGAGATGCGTATGTCTTCCACTTTCCTATGTTTTTCCGAATTGAACAACCTCTGTGCCCTTGACTCCACGTATGTTGCAGTCAAATCTCCTCTTCATCTCTGTAAACGTAGAAAAAGAAAAAAAAAAAAAAAAAAAAAAAAAATTAAACAAAAGAGGCTCAAGGAAATATCTCATACCCACATAATTCGTCATTAATTGGTTTCACCCAAAATTAATTAGTTTCTAGAACATATATTTAATTATCTCTTAATTTTTGCAACATATTTATTACTCAGATTTGTAATGTCTCCCCACCATTAGAGTTTTATCTTAACAATCATTATACTCTATGAAATTTGTAAAAATATAATTATTCCTTAATTTACATTATTTTATTTTATTTTTAGAAAAAAAAAAAATCTGAAAGGTGACCCACCGCTTGGCCATAATAATAATAATAATAATAATAATAATAATAGAAAGAAATATTATAAATTACGTGATAAATTAATAAGGTATATTGTAAAATTTAAAAAGTTTAAAAAAGAGTGAAAATTTGGGAGAGAAGTAAGTCTTGACAAATGACAATGAATGGGAGAGGCGGTGACGTCGGATCCTGATCAGTCGGGCAATCTTTTCATGTAGGAAAAGCAGCGGAGGGTCTCCCACGTGCCGGGTCATGAGTCGGCTACGGTCAAATGCCGGTGGCTTCATGGACACGTGTAAGGCTCATATCCTAGAATCCAATAGTTAAAAAGTTTGAATCATTGACCACTTACACTCATCATCGCTCACAAAAGGCCAATCCCGTGACTGACTGCATCCGGTTCCCATAGTCTTCGCTGACTTTCTTATCCGATCATCTCTCACGCTCTTCTCACGCTCCGTCTTTCACACGCTCTTCCCTTTGTCCATTCCCATGTGCCTTTGATTTTTTCAAAAGCTATGTGCTTTCCTTTTTTCAGCCATTTACAAATATTCTTCTCTATGTGTCTGCAGCTTTAACTCATTAGTAATTAATACTTCTTCTTTTTTTCTCTTCTAACCATGCTAATTAATAGAGATGGGTTTTATTTTAAAGAAAATTAAATTCAGTTTTTATTTTAAGAGATCCTATTATATATACGGAATATATTTGTCCATATGTTTAAAAGAGGAACCAATTTTTATATTTTGGGTTGTTTGATAATATTCCATGACCCGGCCCCGCGCCCCCTTAGATCCCGGCCTGGTCAATTGGGTTAACATATAATGAGATCGATGATGATCTAAATTAATAAAAAATTAGCTTTAAGGCAATTTGAAAGCCATATTAATTATTAATCTTTCTACTAGCTAGATCAACTAAAAGTATGTAACATAGCTAAGTGGTCCATTTTTTTAACATTATCATGCCAGGAAGGTGTATTATACCTATATAATGAGTTTCATCTCTAGGGGGAAGTCTCATGAGAGAATGAAATTTAAATTGAAGGAAAGAACCCTAATCATTACATGCATTAGAGAGGTCTATATATCTATTGTCTTATTCTCTTTTATTTATTTATTACTCAAAGAATAAAGCAAAATCTATTTAATTAATTTGTATTTGTAGGCCAATGGATTAACTAAACGAGAGTATATATTTTATATATATATATATATATATATATATATGGATGAGAGTTAGCATGGACTGGGAAACGTTTCCACTTTTTGGTCTTCCGATTGGAAGGTGTTTTGTCAACCTCCTTTATAAAGTGATGATGATAAAAAGTCTCATTCAAACATGTAGACTCCCTCTCTCCCTCTCCCTCTCTCTCTCTCTCTCTCTCTCTCTCTCTCTCTCTCTCTCTCTCTCTCTACTATATATAAAACCCATCAAATTACATTAACAGAGACAATAAGTAAAGACTAGCTACAAGTCTTTAGAACAAAGCTTCAACATCTTTACATATTCTCTTTCTCGATCTTCTTCCTCTCCATGTCTGATGAACCTAAAGATCATGTTTACTACCATGACCTGTTCCAAGACAATCAACAAGCGTACAATCAAAAGCCTGCTTCCAATATTGCCGGTTCATCGGCTTACAATTCGGAGGGATTTGATCATCCCTCCTACATAAGCTTCACAGAGAGTTTGCAAGCACCCATGGACTATAATTCATTGGCAAGCGCCTTCGGCTTGTCACCCCCATCCTCCGAAGTGTTTTCTTCCATTGAAAGCAACCCGATTTATAAGCCGACGGAAGTCGGAGATTTAGGTGGCAGCGGTGGTGGTGGTGGAGGAAATGATATTCCGGTGACTCCCAACTCTTCCATCTCTTCCTCTTCGACTGAGATTGGCGGCGAGGAAGATTCTGGCAAGAGTAAGAAAGACAGGCTGCCAAAAGAATTAGAAGATGGAGGGGAAAGCTCTAAGAAAGTGTAAGTTTGATTCTTCGATCTATGGTTTAACTGCTTTTTTTTTTTTTTGTTTTTTTTTGGGATAGAATGGGTGCAATATTGACTGTTCAATGGATCAACAGGAGCAAAGGAAAGAAGAAAGGAGAGAAAAAGCAAAAGGAGCCACGTTTCGCCTTCATGACCAAGAGTGAGGTTGATCATCTGGAAGATGGATATAGATGGAGAAAATATGGACAGAAGGCTGTAAAAAATAGCCCTTATCCAAGGTAGGTTTCTCATTTCTTGCACGCAAACAAAAGCACCCACTAAATAAAACTTCTTTAATTAATTTGTTGAAACCCCGTACATGTATACATGTGTTCATATGGACAACTTGGGTCTGCTTTGCTTGGCCGCTTGTGTTAATTATTCCTTGTGATTTCCAAAAACAAAAACACATGTGGCCGGGAAAAGAAGAGAAACTTGAAATTATACTACAAAGATGATGTTTGACCGACCGTGTTGTCTTAAGATTCCCATCAAGTGGTATATTTTGCACCCACGTAACTAAGGCAGTAAATGAAACCCTAACCCCCACCTTTTTCTTCAATCTCCGTGATTTCCAGAGATTCAACGGCTTTGATACCATGCTGAGAATAAGACCGTAGAAAATGGCCTACATATACGGACCAATTATACAAATACATGCACACCTAAATAAATAACCAATGTGTGACATACCATAAATATAATTTTACACTTAGATTCTGGTTTTTTTTTTCATCATCTTGATCTACAAGAATTTGATCTGACAACTACTTATTTGGTTTCAAAATTGATTAACCAGGAGCTATTATCGGTGCACGACGCAGAAGTGTGGAGTGAAGAAACGCGTGGAGAGGTCATTCCAAGATCCTACGGTTGTGATTACGACGTATGAAGGTCAGCACAACCACCCAGTTCCCGCAACGCTTAGAGGAAATGCGGCTGGAATGTTCCCACCTTCCATGTTCACACCGCCGACAGGCGGACCGACGGCCTTTCCTCACCAAGACCTCTTCCTTCAGATGGCGGCGCCTCAAATGAATAGCCAAGGTAGTTCTGCAGGCTCCATTTATTCGCAGAATCTTAGTAACCCTCATCACCAGCAGTATCATCATCATCAACTTGCCGACTACGGACTATTACAAGACATAATTCCTGCTATGTTCTTAAAACAAGAGCCATGAATCTCTCTCTCTCTCTCACTCTCTTATTGTATATACACTTACTAGTTTCTTATATGATATATATATATATATCTTCCTGACTTTCCTAGAATAACTTACATTTTTCTTCGCTTCTAGCTTGTTATACTTATGCTCGATTTAGAAGTGAAGTTGAATCTTTAGATTGAAGGTAGTTTGCTTGAATTGCCACGATGGGAAATGAAATGTGTGGAAGCAGATGAGGTTTGGTAGTGTAGTTAAGTAGTGGTTTTAGAAGAAAGAGACGTGCTTGTACTACATATATATTTATTCGATCTGTCCAATCGGATCGATCGAGCTTGTATCCTTAATTGTGTGGTGCATGATGATAGAGGATTTTCAAATAGCACGATCAATTCTTCTTCCTCCAATTTCCTAATTACATCAATTTATCTTAATTGTTAATGACTTCATAGTATTACCTTCCGATCTCAAATTAAGAATGTTGTTAGCGGATTAGGCTGCAGGAATTTTTGCGTGAGGTTCAAGCCTACGTAAATAAATTAATAAATATATATATAAGAGTAGAGTATAAAGCTAATTAATCATCTAGCTATATATATCTAGGCCAAGGGTGAAGAAGTTAACGTACGTCTAGGCTCCCCAACCTCTTAAACGTATGTACATAGATCTGTCAATGGAGATTAAGATTATGATTGACTTATATAATCTTATATTTAATTATGTCTTAATACGATTCGAATATGAATTATCACTCTTAATCCTCTCGGCACGACGAACGATCCTTTTATATATGTTTGAATTTTGAATTTTTCAAATGAAAAAAAAAAAAAAAAAAAAAAAAAAAAAAAAAAAAAGAAAAAAGAAAAGGAGAGCTTGTTATTTACCTAAGAAGGGTGGCCGGGCAAGTGTATATGTACCACAAGGGTCAAGATCTAGAGCTCCTAATAATCAGCCCTATCGATCTGTGTGTCTGTCTCGAAAGGGTGGTTTAATTTATTGGGACCTAAACAAGAGTAGTACTGGTAGCTAGCTAGCAGCTGGTTTGTAAGCGTAAATCTTAAGCAGGTTCCTGGCCAATTAATACCGATCTTATCATGCTAGTTAAGGATCTCTACCCTACCAATTTGGCCGGTGATTGACGCAAACCAAATTTAGGTAGTGAGTAGGTATTCAAGAATTGGCTTGTTTCACTTCTTGTCACATATTAATTCTTGCTATTATATTAGAACACACATATCGTGATAATTAATTAAATTAATTTAAGTTGATAGCTAGGAAATGATAAATTTAATTAATATTTTAATAATCTCTTCAAGTGTGGTTTTAAAATTTTTCTAATTAATAAGTGGGGTGCAACAGGAAAAATATTAATTGAAATTAAAAGTGAATTACGAAAACATAATTCAAACTTAAGAACTCTATTTTAACGTACTATATTAAATTACCATTTAATTTAAAAATTTAAAATTGATAAGGAATATTAGAGAATTTAATTAATATTTAACCATTTTAATTTAATTAAAATGGGGAAGAAAAAAGCCAAGAGAATTGGTTAGAAGAGACAGACGACACTTCCACATGCAGCATTAATTAATGATTGCGATGTCTAGAAAATATAAAATTACTTTAAAATTCGAAACAAATAAAATAAAAATTTACCTAATTTTTTTTTCTTTTTTTTGAGAGTGCATATCCACTAATTTTAAATAAATAGGAAGTTTCTAGTAAATTCAATTATACTCTTAAAAAACTACTCATGCTCATTCTTTTTTTATATATATATATATATATATATATATATATATGTGTGTGTGTGTGTGTGTGTGTGTGTTTTTAAACAATAGAGTCCACCCACATTTTTAAATCTTCAGAAATAGATCCAATTTCAACAAAACTAATTAAAAAATATCGTAAAAAATATCAACCTTAATTTAGATAAACGTTGGGAAAGGAAGGCACGCACACTTATTGGGTCTTCATGAAAGAAGTTAAAAGAACCCATTAATTAATTAATTAATTATATGAGCATATATAACCGAAAAGAACTCCAAAGAAGGCTATAAAAAAATGAAGATATTGGGCCGACGGGTGTGCCGGGAGCATCAAGTAATTGGCTATATCGATCCAATTAATCATACGAACCCTTGACTAATATTGTTTAGGTACTCATCCAAAAACGCTCATGTTTTGACAACAAATTATGCTTCTTTTAATAATATATAGGAGAGGAGATTGCACTAGAACGTGTACACATGGTCAAGAAGCGTAGGCAAGCAGTACTCTAGAACAAGAGAGAGTGCAAAAACGTGCTCCTATATATAATTTATAATTTACATTTTCAAAGACTCAAATATATGTTTGATTCTTTTGCCTTCCTTTTGAAAATACATTCAATAAGGGTGGGCGGTAAACCCCTCATTTTACAATAATCAATTATAAGTGAACAAGTCATTAAAAACTAAAAAAATACAATAAACATGAAAACACACAATCCTTAGAAAAAAAAAAATTAAATAACGACGATTTCTAGACAGTAAACCCTAATTTTTCCTCAGTTTTCTTGGGCAAATCCGGTGGGATGGTGGGGTCTTTGCAACTTACAAGAAATAAAACTCAAAATGTGTTATTTTGTCCATTGGTTTTGTTTTTTTGGTATAAAATCTGGTGTTTTCATGTCTAGTGTTTAGATGATGTGTCAATATCTCATTTGAAGCTGCAAAAGTTGAGTTTTACAGCCCATCCTTATTAAATGGGCTCTTCCTTCTTTTCCCAATAAGTTTTAAGAAATGTTAGAGATACTAAGTTTTTTACTAAAAGATAAATACTAAGATGAAGTGTAGCTTATTCATTGGAGATGATCAAAACAATTAATAAAAAGAAATGTTACAGGTACCAATGAATAAGCTCGACATCATCTTAATACCCATCTCTTAGTAAAAGATTTAGAACCTCTAGCATTTCTTATAAGTTTTAGTGACAAAAAGACATTCACGAGCAGCCAATTAGTACCATTTTTCTTTAATAAAGTAATGGTTAATTAAATTAAAAAATGGGGTTTGTGTGATTTTTATGTTTATCAAAACATTTTTTTGGGTTTTAGAAAGAATGGTAGATTCACTAGATTGAGTGGAAGCTTGCAGAAGTTGAAATATTGCAAATAGGATGATAGGTATATGTGCGTGTATGTTTGTTAATTGTTTCCAAGTAAATTGTACCTCCCCCTCTTTTAAGGGTCAATGGCTCAATGTAGATATGATAGAGGATTGGTTGGTTGTATATGTAGCCTATTAGCTTTACTTTATTAGAGAAAAATGGTACTTGGCCACTCGTCAATTAATGTTTTTGTCACCAAAACTTATTAGGAAAAGAAAGGTCAACATATATTTGAGTCTTTGAAAAATTCATTAAATTCTTAAATTAAGAAAAATACTGTAGAAGTCCATGAATTCTAACATTTTATCAAATCTTTCCCTAAAGTATAAAATTTATAAATCACTCCTTAAGGTATGTTTTATTATCAAATCGCTCATCAGTTTAAGTTTTTAGGGGTAATTACCTTTTCTCCTAAGAATTACCGGTCATTGTTAACATCCCACCACGAACTGACATTTCGACTGTAAGAGAGCATTCAACTACAATTTTCGTACCTTTACCGCCCTTTCATCAGGGAATCTTGTTAAATTGGACGGAATATGCGATTTTTAGACGTTAAATTTTGTTAAAAGACAAAAATGCCTTAAACAGTAAATTAATAAGAAATATTAAACCTAATATATATATATATATATATATATATATATATATATATATATATATATTAAAAAAAAACAAGAAAAAAAAAAAGAAAAAGAAAGGTGGTGGTTGCCACTTGGGGGAGGGGGGTGGCCTGCGAGCCACCCCCAGAGGTGGCTCTGGCCACCCCTTAGGGTGGGGTTGGCCTGCAAGCTAGCCACCCATAAAGGTGTGACTATGCCAGGTTTTGGGGTGACAGCGAGCCACCCCAGAGGTGGCCGAAGCTGCCACCCTAGGTTTCGTGGTGGCTCGTGGGCCACCCTCGACCTAAGGGTTGGCTGCGCGACCACCTCAGAAAAACCTAGGGTGGCCGTGACCGACCTCTGGGCGTAGCTCACATGCCACCACCTCCCCCTACAGTGGCAGCCACCCCCTTAGTTTCTTTTTTTATTATTATTATTTGTTTAATTTTAAGGATATTCTTTGTAAATTTTTATTTTGAGTTAGAGTATTTGAGTCTTCTCACGAATTTAACTGACGGAAGGAGGTAAAGACATGAAAATGTTAGTTAAATGCTTTCTTATGGTCGATGTGTGAGTTCGTGGTAGCGTGTTGACAATCGCCAGTAATTCATGGGGGAAAAGGTAATTACCCTAAGTTTTTAACATAAATTAAAAATTAAAAAAAAAAAAAAAAATTAAGGAGGAGTGGGAGGGAGGTGGGTGGGTGGCCATCCATGACCCCATGGAAGGTGTGGGTGCGTTGCCCCACTCACCAACGATGGGAATGGTTGTTGGCCGGTGAAGTGCATAGGTGGGGTGACCCACCAAAGCCCTCGTTGGTGAATAAGGCATGGGTGGGCCGCAACTCCACGTCCTTTACCAATTAGAATACGAAGCGGCAGGGCGACCTCACCCCCTCCTTTGTTGATAGTTGTGATGACCCGCCTACATAGGCAAAGGCGTGGGTTACGACCCACCCACACCTCCTCTACAAGTGGTGGCCTGGGTGGGTGGGGTGACCTAACCAAACCCTCACTAGCATAGTGGGCATGGGTGAGTCTCAACCCACATCCTTTGCCAGTGTGGGACAGGGCAATGGGGTGATCCCTGTTGGTGGGGGGCTTCCCTTCTCTTTTATTTTTTTTATTTTTGTTTTTTTAGGAGCAAATGCAATTTGCCTCCTCAGTGTCTCACCACTTGATACTTGTACCTTCAAAAAAAGTGACAATCGATCCTTAACAACTACCTAACTATATATAATACTTAACACCCTCCTTTAGTTTTTTTTTTTTGGTAATTTAGACGAAACTCATGTCACGTGCATTGCACTTGACATTTTCTAACCAAATCTCCCCAAAATGCCCCCAGTTTTGGATTTTGTATGGAGTCTTTATGAATGAACTTTTTTAAAGCCATGTGGAGTCTTTTGGATTTTAAATAGACAAACCCGCTAAACTTAGAAACTTTACCCCTTCCAACGGAAAATGAGCATAAGTGCCAAGGATTCGGATCCTCTCCAGTTCATTAGAACTGGAGAGTAGCCGATTCACGGCTTGGATAAAGAGATCTAAGCCCAAAAATAAGCCATGTGGCTTTTGCTTTTTTTTTTTTCTTTGAAAACTAAAAATCTCTTCCTCTGAAATTTCTCACTTCCTTGAAAACGCCAGCCGTTTTCTTCTTCCAGCCGTTCCTCTCTCCCACTGGCGTCGTCTCTCTCTCTCTCTCTCTCTCTCTCTCTCATTCTTCTCTCTCCCCGGCCGGATCCGAGTGTGAAGGTTGGTGACCAGTTTAAATTTCCTCTTCGTGTTTCTCTCTCTATCTCCCTGAAGAACAAGAAGACTCACCTTGTGACCCAAGTTCAAAGATTGTGTGTTGTGGTGCTATAAAAACCCAAAAAAGGAAGGAAGGATCGAACAAACACACATAGGCACAATAGAAAAAGTTAATAATGGATAGTTTGTGATTGAAGACGACAGGGATTCATAGGGCTATGGGATCGTTGATCTCTGTGACTGGAGGTCTGGAGGCCCGAACGACACAGTCCCAGGTGAGTGTGATGGGGAGGCCCGCGTCGGAGAAGAAGATGGTATTGTTTTCGAGGTCAAGATCTCTATGGCAAAAAACAAAGAGGACAATGCAAATTCTTTGAAAAGAAAGAAAGAAAGAAAGAAAAATAGGAAAACCCAAATTGAAATATGCAGCAAAAAAAGGAAGTGAATGGAAAAGAGAAGAAAACCCACTGAAAATTGAAGCAAACAGAAAATGACCCATACTGGGATTTGGTACAGAAAAATGACAGGGAAAAATGAGCGATAGGGAGAAATGGCCGGCAGACCGCTCCTTTCTTCCGGCCATTTCTCTACCTAGATTTGTCGCTTTATCTTGCTGCAAGACAACACAAGGTAAGCTTCGTATCTCATCCTTCAAGTTTTCTTCTGATTTCACATTCAATTTCTTGGGGTTTTGTTTTCTCATTTATATTCGAATAATTTTCTTAGCTTTGTTCCTTCGGCGTCTGATTATTCGATTTTAGGTTTTTCTTTTACAGCCGGCCGGCCTCGGGGAAGAGAGAGATCTTCGGGAAGAGAAAAATGAAAACTGAGTTTTACTTTGATTTTTGTTTTCTTCTTCTTCTTCTTCTTTTTTTTTTTTTTTTTTTTTTTTTTTTTTTTTTTTTTGATGACATATCTTATTTTTAAGGCTTTGATCTCTTTAAAGAGATCTTAGCCATGGGCCGGCTGCTCTCCAGTTCTAATGAACTGGAGAGGATTCGGACCCAAGTGCCAAAAGGATGCAAGTTTGGAGGTGCAAGTCCTTCGGGTCAACCCTTAGATCGCATTTGGAGGTGGCGCGTGGCCACCCCATGGGCTGGGGGCTGTCGCCCCTTTACTTTTTTCTATTTTTATTTTATTTTTTAAATATATATATATATATATATATATATATAATTTGTTTTTGTTTTTATTAAGAGTGACACATGTCGCCATCTTATTAGTGCTAATGTGGTACCTAATAGATTATGTCAATTTTTTTAAAGGAATTTGACTCCAGGGAGCTATTTGTAAATTAGGCCAACCACATAGATCTCTGAATTCATTTTAATACCATAGGGAGCTATTTGTAATTTAGGCAAATCATAGGGACCAATGGTGCAATTTTTTCTCAATTTTATGAATCAAAATTCTATCTACTTGAGTGAAATAGGTCTATGCAAACTAGAAAATGCCATTTTTTCCCCTTGGCTGGGGAGATTGCACAAAATTCATATGTTTTTTTTTAAAAAAAAACCAACCATTACTGGCAAGAGGGCAATCTTGGTGTTGGTGACAAAAGTTTAGTTATAGACAAGAGGCTTGAAGCGCCCTGTACACCATTAAATACAATAAAATAAAATATAAATTATGAAATGGATCTCTGTTCTATTGAAATGAAAGACTCATAGCATATTGGCTCCATAAAAAAGAAGAAATTAGGGCACATTTCTTAAATGAAATTTTGAGGAAACATCATTTCCTATGTTAAATAGTTCTAGCATGAAAGTAAAATATAACAATTATTTGCGAGAATAATGTTAGAAATTATACTTTTATCTTATCATTATCTCAATATGTTGATATGGTAATGCCAATAGGCCATTTGATCAAGAGAAATGATATATATTGTCCAAGTATCCATATTTCATCCACAAAAGTTGATGTGACGTGATATTTCCAATCAAAAAACTAATTTCCGTCCACCAAATGCAACAAAAAGGACCGCATCTGTAACGACCCAAGGAAAAACGGTAGCCATATCTGCGCTATCATCCCAAAAGAACTAGTCAATTTGGAGATTTCCTAGAATCCATTATAAAGCCAAATTTCACATAGTAGCTAAGCAATATGAGACTTAGCACCCATGAACATCTTTATAAACCATTCACTCTATGTGAGTTATTTTTCTCTTCCCAATATGAGACTGGGGTGTTATAAACTCATCTCTTAAACCCCTGACGTCCTCGTCAGGGCCACATCATGCAATGCTCTAGTACCACATGACCTGGTGTTACTAGGTGGCTCTGAGATAATTTGTAATGACATAGGGAAAAGCGCAAGCTACATTTGCGCTATCATCTCAAAATGACTAGTCAATTTGAAACTTTCCTAGAATCCTTTACAAAGCTCAGTTTCACCTAGTAACTAAGCAATGTGAGACTTAGCACCCATGAATATCTTTATTAACAACTCACTCTATGTGAGCTATTTATCTTTTTTCAATATGAGATCGGCGTGTTACAGCATCACATTAGCTTTGGTGGGTGAAAGATAGATACTTGAGCACTATATAACATTACTCTTATTTGCGGTACGCTAGCCGCAACTTTTGAATAGAGAAAACTCGCCCCACTAATTATTAGCACCAAGTGCTACTAATTCAACTTTGGAAAATTTTTTGGTTTGAAATCTTGAATGAATCTGAAGGGATTTGCTGAAATTTGCAAAATTTTGGAAAAGGTGTGTGTCATTTTCAGTATCCTCTTGGCTGAGTTTGTAGTTTTGTGCTTTTAGTTAATATGTCAAGCTGTCATAACCAAGTCATCCTCTTGTAATTACCGAAAAACACTTAAATTAGATAGTTGTCCTCTCTATGAAGCAAGTGTTTAGTTTTATTTTATGGAAATAATTTCATTAATTAAGTGGTTTCTTCATTTGCACTTCTGCAAGTTTAAGCTACAAGATACCCCTCAGTACTGTTCATGCCACTCCAGGTACGTAATACAACTTGGGATGAAGTCAAAAATCAATGCTTTTATATTAATGAGAAAATTTTCTTTCAAAATGAATTGGAATAATTTTTTAAAATTTAATCTACTAAATTGACATGTACTCAAAATGTATGTAATTCTCGTATACTCTATCACACGTGGAGCGGATATAAAGAGGCCCACTCAAACAACTTCTATAAGGAAAATGGAGTACCCAATTACCGACGAATCATTCAGCCCACTAGTATCAGTCGGATACAAAAAGCCCACGGTTTCGACCCATGGCACGCCTTTAAACACGGGCCTATCGATTATTGCACGAGCACAACACACTGAATCCTTGAGTAATGATAGGGATCGTCTTTTTATCCTCTTTTTATCATTCCAAATTGATGTGGCTTTTAAAATTATTGTTCAATTTGGATTGATTACTATTAAAGTTTAATGCAATGATGATTTTAAAAGTCATATCAAATTTAGAAGGATAAAAATATGGTCCCTATCATTACTTATGAATCTCCTCCTTCCCACGCATGTTGTAAAACAGTCATGGCCAACTTGAGATTAATTCGGCAAAAAAGGTACCGTAGGAGGCACTCCATGGAAGGAATCTAATTTATGGAAAATGCTCTACTTCCTAATTATTATTATTATTATTTTTTTTTTTAAAAAAAAGAATGGTGCCTGAATGATGTGACATTTTTCGAAATAGTTAATCTCATTCATAATTAACACATGGTGCCAGAATGATGTGACATTTTTCGAAATGGTAGATCTCATTCATGATTAACACATTATTTAATAATCAACTTTTAGAAAATAAATTTAGTAAGTGTAATACTTATCCTAATTTATTACTCATCGCCTTCCATATTAATTTCATCCCATATTGATCCTCCACATATCACTTGCCAATTATAGACTAGGAATGGTAAGCCTATAAAAGGAAAGAAACACTCTTCATTAGTATTCTCATTCTTTGGTCCCCTTCACTTATATTCTGTCCCTTTATCTCATTCTTTTAATGTTTACCGACTTAAGCATAGAAGGCTCTTCCGCTCACTCTAGGACCATTGGCTTCGGATGACTTCTCTCTTGTTTTGCAAGTGGTATGTTGCTAGTTCGTCCGTCCGTCCGTCCGTCCGGCCAAAAATTTGCTTCAACAACATGCAATTTTTGTTTTTAATACATGTCAATTTAATAAACTAAATTATAAGAAATTCTTTTACCCCAATTTAAAGAAAAACTTTATCCTCCGTAACCTAGAAATTTTCTCAAATCTAACCTTAATGGATCAACAACAAACTATTTATTATGAACGTTCGTATGTATTATACTTGACTCTTGAGTTGAGTGCTTATAAAGAAAAATATTAATAGGGGCCATTTAATCCTAAAAGAATATTGAAAAATAAACCTTCATTATGCGGGTCCTTAACGTTTTTTCGTAGTCTTTAATTCTCCTTTCTATGACATCACCAAGGTAACAAACGTTCTCAAATCTCAACCTCACAAAAATATTTATGGGTCCATGGTGTGGGCCATTATTAATGTTATATTGAAAAGGTCATTACTCATTAACGATCACAACCTTCTCCATGATACTAAAATAAATAAATAAATAAAAAAAGAAAAAAAGAAGAAGAAGTAAAAAAAAAAAAAAAAAAAAGGCCTCTTAACAATTTTAAATCCTATTACACATCATTTTGTATATAAACTTAAGCATTGGAAAAAAAAAAAAAAAAATTCCTCACAACCTTCTCCTTTATAATAAATAAATACAAAGTTTTATACTTTGTGATATAAGAGTTTTATGTTTGTAATAAAAAAAAATAAAAAAGCAAAATATAGGGTAAAAAAATGCCAAATTTAAAATACCCATTTTTTTATTAGGATCCTCTCAATTTCAAGTTAATATATTGTCACATTATTTAAAAAAAAATTTAAATGACGTGACGCCATCTATTCTGTTTGCAACAAAACAAAATTTAATCATGAAATGAATCCTTTCAATTTTGAAAAGATTTTTTTTTTCATTGCATCCATGATAAATAAGAGTACCCAAAGTGTTTTTTTTTTTTTTTTTTTTTATTTTTTTTTAAATTTTTTTAATTTTTTTTAATATTAAAATGTTTTTTTTTTCCTCTAGTTTTCTTGGGTCTGAAGCTAAACAAAGACAAACAGTGCCTAAAAGTGATAATTACGCTCAAAATGACCAAACCAAATCTAATTTTATATACCTGATCACCTAACTTGAAATCTTTAATAACCTTATTCCGATCACTAAATTCTTATTATACTCGGAAATAATTTAATTAAGTAATAATTACAAGTACAAAATAGAAAGCAAGTACAAACACCAAACTCTTCCCTATACTATAAAAACACAAATTTTCAAAAATATATTACCACCATTAATGCCCGGTCATGAACGGATATGAATCTACAACAATTACCCGTTTAAATAGTTAAACAATTCAAAATTAATTCTTATTATTTTGTGGATATAGGTCATAAACTGAATTAAGTAAAATTTTCTTGTTTCTATTTTATTATTTTTTTTATTTTGCTTTAATTTTTAATTTTAATTTTTATTTTTATTTTTTATGGTATCAGAGCTATAGGCAAACGCTAGTTATCGATGTTAAATCCTGCTCTCTCATTTTTTTAAAAAGGAAAGAAAAAAATGATTACAATCCAACTAAACAATAATTAGAAGCAAATAACTGAATCTTGCCTGCCTAATATAAACAGAAATTTTCAAAAAAAAAAAAACATTTTAGACTCATTATCGGTCATAGAGAGAGTAGTGAGAAAAGAAAAGCGCAACAACAACCCAACCCACCACAACAGCTATTATCAACCGCCACGCTCAGAGAAAGAGAGAGAGAGAGAGAGAAGGAGGGTGAGAGGGACGTACCCTCCGACATTTTCTCTATTCTTTAAGCGAAGGCTTTCTTCTTCTTTTTCTTCTATTCAGATCTCTCTCTGAGTATTCGATACCTAGCTAGGGTTTTCTCTGTCTCTCTCCACTCTCATTTCTCATTTATATGATTTCAATGTGCTAGAGAGAGCCAATCGCTCTCCCTTTCACGCCAAGAGCTTGACAGGTACTTCTCCGCTCGATCCACGTTTCAAATTATGCAATTCTAATATTGTTTTCTGTGTTATTTTGATGTGCTCATTGGTTTCTTCATTGACGTGGTTGAGTTTTATTTGGATTTCGCAGTTTCGAGCCGATTCGAGGGGCCAAAAATGGTGGCTTCCGAGCCGATCACGCCGGGGCAGGTACGGTGTTTTCGGTTATGCATGTTTCGTATTGTAATCTGATTTGTCTGCTTATTTTGAGTGAGTGCTCAGAAATTTTGGCTTGCTTGGTTGGATTGGATAGTGAGTTTGTCGTAGGGCTTGTTGGATGATGGTGTAATTGGGGATGAAGATCTGTGTAGTAGCTTGTGAATTTTGTTGAACGTCGATTTTTTTTGTTTTGTGAAATTTGTTGGGAGTGAGCACTTGATGTGAAGAGGATTCCATTTAGTATGTAATGTTGATGCGTGTATGTGGCTGGTGGAGATGCTATATATAGATAGGCCTTTTGTTATTAGCTCATGAATAGGATTGGCATGCATGGGTTATCCAGGTATGCCAAATTTTTCTGGGGATCGTTTATTGGCTTCTCCTAAAGAAATTCATCCTTTGCTGCCAAAAGTCTCATGCTGTTGGTTCAATGTAGCAAATTGTTTTCCTCGATGCATTTGCTGCAAACTCCTGTTGAGTATGCACATGTGAGTGAAACAATTAAGTTCCACATCGAAAATATATAAGAATTAGTCGTTAATATAACATAATTGAGCCCAAATCCATTAGCTTAAGCTTTTGAGTTGAGTGGTATCTTAATATGTTATATTATGGTACCATTGAATGAACTCTCTAAGGAATAAATCTCACCAACAACTTCAAATTGATATTCATGGTTTTATCTTTTTTAATTTATTAGAACTATTCACAGTTCACATTTTCCATTGGTATTTGGCATTTATCTTTTTCAGCACATAAAAAGTGCTTGTTAAATTTGTGGTTCTTTTTGTGAGAGAAGCAAAGTCACCACCCAGCTCACCTAGTGAAGCATTTAGATTCAGTGATGGTAATTGCTTACATACTTATCAAAAAAAAAAAAAAATGGTAATTGCTTACATTCAAACTGCAATAAGGGCTTGCAGAGTGGCTCTAAATCATTTTAATTGACTGTGTATCCTGTATCGAATTGAAAACCTTTTTTCCCGCACGAGGTACAGTCCCAGTATATACTACTCTTCTTCAATCAAGATAGTAAGATTTTAAAATAATTTAGAATTTACCCAGTGACTTGTGTTTGCTCTCATGTTTAACTTAAAGTGTGAAGTATCTCATTTTTTTTTCCATTGATATGAGGACTCGGCCCCCCAACTACTCTTAAAAGAGCTATTTTTCTACTGGACATCATGCAGTACACAATTCTCTTCCTACCTGGACTGGACACATTTGACCGATCCAAATGCCTAACATGCTGTCTGCTTGCATCTAAGATACGGGGGAGGACATAATTATCTTGTTTTAATATGGGTAGAAAAGAATCACTTTTAACAAAAAGGATAATAAGGATATATACAAGACTATTCCAAAACTATGTGATTATTCTTAAGAAAATTTTGGTTGGGAGAAGATTTTGATTAGAGGAGCCAAAGCTATCTTAACAAGATGGTGCAACATGGCTTCTAAAAGGTTGGGGACAGAGGGGGGAAGGTGTTTGTTAAGGGGTTCTTTTCTTATTCTTGATCAATATGAACTATGTTCTGGTACTATCCATATGTACTAACTTGTTCTTGCCTTTTCGTTCTCTTGTTTTTCAAGAATTTGCTTCCGATATGTCATATTGCATCCTTCTTTTTTTCTTTTTTCTTTTTTTTTTTTTGTCTTTTTTTTTTTTTTTTTTCCATTGTCCTCTCAAACTACTTTGATGAATCACCTAATGAACCTATTTGTATGCTTGTAAAATATATGAAACCAATAATGGTTTGTAACTTGACATTTTTCTTTTCCCAAGAATACCAAAAAAGAAAAAAAATAAAGGAAAAGAATTCTTTTTCCTACGTAGGTATGCATTTGGCTTTTGTTAACTCAATTGAACATCTAATGAGCTTTAGCTAAAATTGTACTTCCTCCCTTTGTAGCAAGGTAGAGGGTGAGGTCGTGGGTTCATGTCCCACCAGACGTGTGTAACTTTCCAATAATAATAATAATAAAAGAATAAGTATTTTTTTTGTTCTTTTTCCATATTATTTGTTTGGAGTTGATTGAGGAACTATATTCTCTTATACAACATTAGCTAAATTGCAATCAATTTATAGCTGCATCTTCTGGATTTCTTCTTGTACTGTTTGTTCATCTCTGCTCTTTTTTTTTTCTTCGACTAGATTTTATTTATTACTTAATGGAGTTTCCCTTAATATGTCCCAGGTGTCGTTTTTGCTTGGAATAATCCCAATTTTCGTCGCATGGATATATTCAGAGTTCCTTGAATATCAGAAATCTTCACACCATTCTAAAGTGTAAGTTCCTTGTGTCAACATGAATTGGTCTTATTTTGAATCTTTGGCAGTATTTGATTGACACCCACTTGGTTGTGTATCATGTACCTGTTTAACCAATACTGAATATGGATCTGCTTCCTTTCTTTTACTTGCTGATAAATCTCTATTTGTCTTATTACTATTTGAGACTAGTTATATAAGTATGCAAGAGTGTGGATCTTGCTTATATTAATAAGAATATGCCTTTCAAAGGGTAGAAATGATTGACCAAACTGATTTTTAAAAGAAAAAGTGTTAACTAGAATTTGCTCTTCTTTTAATTGTATGTTGCTCCTTGGGCCTCTTTTAGATTGAACTGACATGGCACCCCAGAGAGGAATGGTGACTAAGGCAACACTTGATGAAACCATAGAGTAGCACAACACCAAATTAGGAGGAAGAGTGGGGGCTAAATTGGGGCATTATGCAGTTCAAGATAATTTAAGGAATACAAAAATGTGCAGGGTCATATGTTAGAATTGTTGTTATCTTTTGGCCATTGGTATGGGCATTTATTTAGGGGAATGGTGACTGAGGCAACACTTGATGAAACCCTAGAGTAACACCATCCCAAATTAAGAGGAAGAGTGGGGTCTAAATTAGGGAATTGTACAGTTCAAGATTATACTATTATCTTCTGGCCATTGAAATGAGATTTATTTAGACTGATGACTTGGGGAAGGATCTGGAACCTTACATCTTGATCTCAAACCTATCTTAAACCTAGTCGGTTCTTGATTGTCTTCACATGCAAAGCCAACACAAATCCCATATGCGTACTCCCTGACCTGCCCATTATGATTGAGACCTGCTTAAGTGGAGTCGATGCCATCCAAGAAACTTGAGAGAGTGGGATGAGGAGATCTCTATTTTGGTTCTGTCATTCAAAGACTTAGCAAGTGAAGAAGAAAGGTAGAAGAAATAATTATAGAAGAAACAAATGAAAGGATGCGTTAAGGTAAAGAACACCATGTAAGCTCTGTAGAGCTATCATATGTACTTTATGCTATATATATAGTCAGTGTGTGTGTAAGGTTGAATGATATTGTGGTTGGTGGGTTGATATTTGCTCCATTTGTTTCAACGTTGAATGTTTTCCGTTGGAAAATATTTTCAACATTCATTTTTCAGAAAAAAAAAATGATTTTCTTGAAAATAGTTTTTAGCGTTTGGCTCATACGGAAGCAAAAAAAGCAAGCAACCTCCGGCGGTGGTCCATCAGTTTGAGAAGGAGAAACTCAAACTCGGAAAATAGTTTACGGTTTTAAAAAAGGAAAACAATTTTACGAAAATTAAAGAAGGTTTTCTGGTTAATGGAAAATGTTTTTTGTTTGACCACGATTTTCAGTCATACCAAACAGCAGAAAACATTTTACGTTAAAACAAATGGAGCATAAGCCAATAATAGTAAGCATGTGGTTGTTATTATTAGCACTACATTAACATCTAGTAAACACTAGAAATTTTCAATGGCCTACTGATTCTACTAATTTTACCATTTATACAACAGGTCTTTTTTAAGAATGTGTGATCTCCATTTGATGCTGCAATTCTTAAATTATATTGAAAATTTTCTTTCCTAATATGTAATTTAATGATAAATTAAATGTCTCATTTTTTTTTTTCCTTTTGAGCACTGATGCACGTAAGTCTAACCATCATCTGTTTGATATATTTTTCAAAATTGAGAAGATTGTTGTTTATGAAAATGACAGGAAGGAATAATATATGACTTTTCTTGATAATATTATCTGATGCCATGTATTCTGGATTGCAGTCATTCAGACATTAATCTGGTTGAACTGGGAAAGGAGACAGTCAAAGAAGATGATCGGGCTGCTTTGCTGGAAGGAGGCCTCACAAGATCAGCATCTATGAAGATTTATAGTTCATCCATTAAAGCGAATTTAATTAGGTCACTTGCAATGATTAATCTTTATGGAGTTTCATTTGTATTGTGTCTTTAAGTGGTCTTACCTTTTACTTCAAATGTTTCTAGGTTTCTGACCATGGATGACACTTTCTTGCTAGAAAATAGAGCAACTTTGAGAGCAATGTAAGTCATTATCCTTTTGATTGGGATGCAAAACTTAGCCCTCTTTCTTGCTTATATCATATTACACTCATGTAGGTCTGAGTTTGGGGCAATTCTACTGTATTTCTACATATGTGATCGCACAAATATACTGGGAGAGTCTACAAAGGTGCTTTTGCCTGCTTCTTGATTATGTTTCTCTAATCCTGTCCATAATCCCATTTATGATGGTTTTGCGCTCAGATGCTACCCCAAGATATTATGATCCTTGCTGATCTCCACAAGGGACCTTTTTCTATTTAATTCGGGACGCTTATTCTTTTTCTTCCTGATTCTAGTGCTGCCTCATATCTGTCCATCTACATGTCATGCATAATTTTATATTTTGATGATATGAACTTTTATTTGTCAAAAAATCACTTAATTGTGGAATATGATCCCCCTCCCTTCCTCTTTTTTTTTTTTTTTTTTTTTTTTTTTTTTTTTTTTTCTTTTTTGTTGTTGTTGTTGTTGTTGTCGTCGTTGTTGGAAAGAATACTTTCCACTTTTCCATGCTAACATCATCTTCTATTAAAACCACTATTCCAAGATTGATAGAATTGATACAGGATTATGTGTAATCTATGATCTTCTTCCAGGTTAGGAAAGTAGAAAATTTCAATTTTTCTTTTCAGCACTGCCGGTGGAAGCCTTATAATATTTTTTATCTTTTATCTTTTATTTTTTTCTGCTCGGCTAGATATCAGAATCTTTATCCAGCAGTTAATTTATAGTCAAATGTGCCATGCTATTGATATAAGAGACTGGAATAACAACCATGCCGCCATATGGAATGGATCTTTTTCTGACTTCTTTTTGTCCTAAACAAACAATTTATTTCAAGCTAATGGATGTAGGTGTTGGATTCATGCTTCAAATACACATTTTGATACACACAATTGGATGTAATTTGTTACTGACAGTTGATCAATTTTTGGCGTTTCTTTCCTTGGGCAGAATTACAATCGCGATCTTTTCCTCTTTCTCTACGTTCTTTTGATCATAGTTTCAGCAATGACTTCTTTGAAGAAACATAATGATGTGTCATCATTCTCTGGAAAATCCATACTTTACCTTAATCGGCATCAAACTGAGGAGTGGAAAGGATGGATGCAGGCATGTATTCCTTCTAAAGCTCATAACTTGTGATTAGTAATTATGCTTCAACTTTTACTTGGGAATAGAAATTTGTAATGCTTTTTTCTTTTTTCAAACTTAGGCCCACTAATTTATTTTTATTTTTTTAATGATTTCTCTCTTTTTGGATACGCAACTTGTGTTCGTATGGCCACAAACTGGCTTAATTTACCTTATATGTTATTCATTTTGTTAAGTCTAGTAAAATTTGTCTCACATGTTTTTTCATTTGTTTTATTCTGGCCATGCATTATGATTTTGATAGCAGATGCAACCAAGAAATCTTGAAACTATTTGATGGGATGCAATATGATGTTGGTTTTCATTTATTGGCATGTTAAAGATTTGAGACTGCAAAAACCCTTGCTGATATATTAGTTTAATATCTGAAACTGCTTGTGTGCACAGTTAAGCTACATTTGTCAGTAACTTACTATGCTCTTTGTTTATGTAATTAGCTTACTGTGCTAATTTTTCTTCTTTTTTTTGACAGGTCCTGTTTCTAATGTACCATTACTTTGCTGCAACAGAGATATACAATGCAATACGTGTCTTTATTGCTGCATATGTTTGGATGACTGGATTTGGCAACTTCTCCTATTATTACATTAGAAAGGATTTTAGTGTTGCACGCTTTGCACAGGTCATCTTTTAGTGTAGACTGTATAATCATTTTCTCACACAAGTATTTGACTCATTTGCTCTTCATTCTTCCCCCCCCCCCCCCCCCCCCCCCCCATATATATTGTTAATCTAAGATCTTGTCAATCCTTGTTATATGATGCAGATGATGTGGCGGCTAAATTTCTTTGTGGCATTTTGCTGCATTGTTCTGAACAATGACTATATGCTGTACTATATCTGCCCAATGCACACGCTTTTCACTGTAATGGTGTATGGAGCCCTTGGGATTTTTAGCAAGTATAATGAGATTCGCTCAGTGATGGCTGTGAAGATTCTTTCATGCTTTCTTGTGGTTATCTTGATTTGGGAAATTCCTGGAGTTTTTGAAGTATTCTGGAGTCCACTAGCTTTCATTTTAGGTTAGTAACCTACCTTATTTTTCCTTTCGTGCTTTGGTTTTGACTTACTGCTACATTCAATAGCAATGTGAAAGTTAGCTAGTCAATCCATAGCTCAGCTGGTTTGGTTTGCATGTTTTCAACTCTAAGTGAACTAAGCAGAAATTTGAGAGCACTCAACTTGTACTTGAAGTCTAGAGTTGTTTTAATGTGCTTCAGGTTTCGGAGTTTTTCAGTAGGTCTCATTCTTTTTCATTTGGTTTTGTTATGGTATTATAGTTATTTTATCTTTTTTCCTGGCCTCAATTAGGTCTTTGCTTTTCTGTTTGTTTATCTCACTTGAACTTTGATTTCCCCCCACCTTCTCCTCTTAATGCGACTTTTATTTATATATATATATATATATATAAAATGTAATACTTTGTGCTTTTATTATTATGGTATGCACAATGTAAGATTTCAATATATTAATTTGGCTTGCCTTGAACTTCCTCTAGTGGCAGATTTTCAGGGTTTTTTTTCCTTCCAAATATGTGTATACCTACTGTCTTATGCATTTGCATGACAGGATATACTGATCCTGCAAAACCGGATCTCCCTCGACTGCATGAGTGGCATTTCAGATCTGGACTTGACCGCTATATATGGATCATTGGGATGATATATGCGTATTACCACCCCACTGTAATTCTCTGGAATGTTTGATCATCTTGTAGGTTTTGCTCTCTTGGTGCGACAACTTCTAAATTTTTCAACTATTTTGATATGTTAGGTTGAGAAATGGATGGAGAAATTGGAGGAATGTGAAACCAAGAGGAGAGTCTCGATCAAAGCAAGCGTTGCTTCGATTGCTATATTTGTAAGTTGCCATGATTTTGTGGCCACAGTATATCTTTTATCTGTTTCTAGATTTTGATGATCTATTTTGAATTTTCTCATTTAGTGGATCTATTTCATTTTTATTATTTTTCCTAGGTTGGCTATTTGTGGTATGAATATATTTACAAGCTGGACAAGGTTACATACAACAAATACCATCCCTATACATCATGGATTCCCATAACGTGCGTATTGATTAATGTTTTTTACTGGTTCTATTTTAAGGGAATATTATGACTTTGCAATGCAGAATGTTCGATCGAGTACAGTTTTTTGTTCATTTTCCAGCATCTTACTATCACCTTCTTTGTGATTCCAGTGTTTATATTTGCTTGCGGAATTTCAGTCAGCAGATTCGGAGTTTCTCTTTAACTCTCTTTGCGTATGTTTTCTTACCTGAATAATGAAACGATTCAATCCTTGAACTACTCTACCCCTCTACAGGGTTAATGAATGACTTTTTCTATGTATAATTAAATATATTCCACTGCCATATTTTGAGGGTTCTTAATTGTTCTACTTGGATTTACTAGGTTTCTTGGCAAGATAACTTTGGAGACCTATATTTCTCAGTTCCATATCTGGTTGAGGTGTGTTAACTTACTCATATTTTTCATTTATTCTTTCACTAATTTGCCAAGTGTTGTGTTATATAGCCAATGTATTACATCTTTATTTATTTATTTTCAGAGCATCTTTACAATAACCATAGTATCTGTCATTTTTAACTCTTTCACGTTGCCTTGTACAAGTTTTTAATCTCATGCAACCCTTTTTGGAAGTGAATTGATACTATGATATCAAAAGCATTTCTATATTTTTGCTTGGTAGATGAGAGGTATCTAGGCTTTCTTTGTAGATGTCCAACAGATCATTATTATTATTTTTTTCCATCATCTAAGTTGATATTTAAGTATAGGTAGTCCCTTTCTCTCCTCATCTGACACTTAAAGGAAATAATAGTAATTAAAGATTAATAAAATGCCAGCGCACAGAGAAAAACGTTGATAGAAATAAGAGGCAAAATACGAGAGAATATGCAAAAAAGCACCCAAAAAGAAAGACTCTGTTAACTCTTAAATGCGTTTATAACTTCCCTATATGTATCTGCAGGTCAAACACACCTAATGGGCAGCCTAAGTGGCTTCTTTCTATTATCCCAGAATATCCGATGCTTAACTTCATGCTCACTAGCGCCATTTATACCCTTGTAAGTATATTTCCTGTTGACCTTCGAATTATATGGAAGCCACCAGTACTATGTCCTGTTTTTGGTTGCATTTTTTATGCCCCTTGAACTTGCTTATGCAGGTATCTCTTAGGCTTTTTGAATTAACCAATACACTGAAGACAGTTTTCGTACCCACAAAAGACAACCGACGGCTGCTGTATAATTTTCTTGCCGGGGCTGCCATTTTTCTGTGTTTGTACTTCTTCTCACTCATTCTTCTTCAGATCCCTCATTCAGCGGTAATCCCCTTGCACCACTTAATTGTTTTTGAGTGAAATTTTTCGTAGTTTGGATTCCTGAAGGGCTTCTGTCGAAATCTCGAGTCAGAGGTTCTAATATTCTTATCTGCACATGATGATTAGTGATTCAAATTACTCTTACAGGCCTGAGAAGTCAATACCTAGAAAGAGTTGCATAGATGTTTCCTGTTGTATGTGCAAAAAAATATGTAGATGGGGGAGTTAAATAAGGGGATTTTGGAAGATGGTGCTTGCAAATACCACCGCTTAAAGCAAATATTCCAAAGGTGCGGAAGAGACTTGCCCTCATTGTTGCATTAGAGCTGTAACAGAAGTTCAATATGCATTGCAAGTGTGGCAGAGGGCAGGAAATGACAGGAAATATATATATTTTTTTTGTAATATTGCAGATTTCCACGTATCAATTCTTTCTCTCCCCCCCTTTTTTTTTTTTTTTTTTTATTTTTTATTTTTTTTTAAAAAAAAATCATCAAAGAGAATGTAGGTTCCTGTGACATAGATTACTTGTTTGGCATCAAAGAAATTAAAGATTCGTTATCAATATAATTTTGTCAATTTGTCTCTTTCCTGGGCCTGGGAAGTAGGAAGGTGTCTTTTTATTTAATTATTGTTTGTGGGGAGAGAAGTATGTAGAGAGATCTAAAGAAAAGAATGTATGAAAGTGAACTACATATTTTTGTGTTAAAAAAACTATGCAGAGACCAGACTTTAGAGTGAGGTTGATAGAATAGGAACATACAACTAGAATAAAAGTCAGACAATTAATATAGATTAATAGAAAGTAAAATAAAACTATACAAGGAAAGAGAACCGGATTGGCATTTATGTTAGATGAGTGATTGGTGCACAACAGTTGTGTAATTGTTGTGCATCACTCTAGAAACATGGGATGGGTTTCACGTGGAACTTATGTGGTGGAATTTACTACATAGGATCTACCACATGTTTTTAAGACTTTGCACAACTGTTGTACAAAAGTTATTTTTCTTTCCGTTAACGTTTTTTGATAGACTAAAAAAAGAAGAAAAAGAAGCAAGTCCTTTTTAATTGGCTTAATTTGCCACTCTTTTCCAGCTTGTTGGTTCTTGAGCTCCATCTCCTTCCCCACCACTAATTTTATGACATCCCTATTTGGCTGCTTTGTTGACCTTATTAGAATAAAAGTTAAATGGTTAAACTTTTATTTTATTTTATTATTATTAACTTAAACTGTTATAATAAATGGTAATTTAACATGGTGGAGTTTTACTTACTTATATTGGAGAATGAATTCTTAAAATGTCTTATTAATTTTACTAGATTAAAATTATATCAGTTGAAATTGAAATCGGTGTCCTCGATGTCCTGTTATAAAACACGTATTTCAATGACCTAACTAAATTGAACTAAATCCAAACCACATCCGAAAGCAATTACACTTTATAAGTTAGAGATCACATTATGCATAAAAGTCAGTCAAACAATTCACATTTTTTTTGAAAGAATAGAGGTCTAAAATATCTAATTAATAGTCATGGACTCATCCGATGGTAATGGAGTGCACGCCCGCAATTATCTAAAATCTAAACCCTGATATTTGGCTACAAGTAGCCGGCATAGTACATCACCCCGAAAGCCAAAAATTCAATTACAGTCGCCTCGTGGGACAAGCATAGAAGTATATCATTCAATGCTTGTTAAAGACTTAAAATGAATTTTTATTAAACTTAAAAATAAATTAAGAAAACTTATAAAAAATAAATAAATTAAGAAATAAGCCTTTAATTTGTTTTTATTTTTTTTTTTCAAAACTGAAACTTATTAAGGGCGGCTCTATTATTGGACTAGTCCCAAGACACCCAATAAGAAGCTACCAACAAAAAACAAGAAATTAAGCTGACCCAAAATCAAAGAAGAAGAAAGTAGTCAAATTTATTTTTCAACATTGGAGGCCACCTGCTGCGTGCATATTAAATATTATGTAGATTTATTTTCCATGTGGTACCAAAAACTGAGTTGTAACTTTCATGATTTTCCATTAAAAAATATGTATGAATATAATATACTATTTTATACGTTACAACGTATAGTCATAATCTTATATATATATATATATATTTTTTTTGAGAAAATGATCTTATATTTCATATCAAGTAGAAGAACCTTGATCAGCAAGTACAATACTTTGAATAAAAAAGAAATAATTCCTCATCCAGACTGTATCTTCCATAGACATTAACTCATTTTTAGTTAAACGATGAGCTGCTCTATTGGCTTCCCTCCGTACATGACGAACATCAGAAGATTGCAAACTTTGCGGCAGTATCTTGGAGTCCTCAATATGTTGGCCAAACCGCTGCCAGCATCAATCTTCTGATTTTTCTTGACGAAGAGCCTTCACCACATGCGGAGAATCACCCTCCAGAATAACCCGCTGAATGCCTCTATCACAGCAAAAAGTTATTGTCCGCCATGCCGCTATTGCCTCTACCGCATCGGGGGTCCTAAACGTAAGGGATAGAAGAGGAGAAGGCTGCAATGACCTCACCCCTACTGTTTCGAGCCAAACCGCTCAATCCCATCCTCTTTGTGCTTATATCAATTGAAGCATCCCAATTTAGCTTGACATAGTCCTATTAAGGTTTTGTCCAGACCTTGCCATCTTGTCCTTGCCGAAATCAATATACGTACCAAGAAAAATAAATGATCAAATTGGACTGCCGGCCGGCCACTTGCATCATGCAGACAAGCTGATTGATAATTGATATACGCGGTCCACAACCACAGCAGATCAAATTGTTGGGAACCTGTAACTCTTTAATACGAGGCAATTAATTAATATATAACGTGATAAATGTTGAATAAGACTGAACTTCGTATTAGAATCTTTTCAAATTATTGGTTTGAATTTGGATAAATTATTGTGAGAAACCACTTAATTATAAGACTCACCTGACCGAATAAGTAGTTGGACAACCTAATTTTCATTTGATCATGTGGGTTTAAATTAAATGTCCAATAAATGATCTCTCACAATCATCTACTCGAATTTGAGAAGATCATAATCCAATGACTAAACCTTTCGGGGTTTGGATACCATCACTCCTCCAATATTGCATGAAAATATCCGCGTCCATGCTAAATTTTCATCCTCTAACTCTATTTCCAAATCTAATTATAATCTCTATGCAATGTGAAGTTGTGGTCGCAAAATTAACGTACACCTATTTAACTAAATTTTTTTTTTTTTTTTTTAAAAAAAAAATTTATAGAAAAATAGTAGAAAATTTAACATATGACGACATTATGTATACATTTAGATATAATAATTTTTTCAAATTTAGGATCCTCTACAATTATATATTCGAATTCTTTTGAATTCAGGCAGGTGATTGTGAGAGATTACTAATGGGATCCACCTGACCAAATAAAAATTGGGCTGCCCAATCACTTATCCAGGCATGTGGGTCCCATAAATCACCTGCTCGAATTCTCTCAAATTCAGACAAATAATTATAGATGATCTTGATTCTCCCGAATTTAGGATTCACTACATTTGGGCAAATACTTGATTTATAGGTTTATATATACATTAATTTATGAGTTTTTTTACTGTCTTGTCATCATTAGTCAATATGTGTTTTTTCTAATTAAAATAATTTTATGCTTATTTTTTAGTTAGTTTATGTTAATATTTTATGTTGTGAATGCAAGTTGTTCTTTAGAGATTAATATGGTTACGTTACATGAAACTATATATATTGAAAATATTATTTGATAATTTTTCATGCAAGTCAAATGCGAAAATATGTTTTTTTTTTACAAATTTCAAGACTTCAAAGTTCAAACAAATAGCTAAAAATAACCTTAATATGTATTTAAATTAAGGGTCAGCTGATGAGTCGATTTGGTCAGAAAGAGGACCCTCTTAATTCTTAACCCAACCCCTCGTCAGAACTGAAAATCTACTCCAGCCGGCCGACCACCGAACTGCCCTGGACAAAGTCAGCCGAATTTGATTGGGTTCGGTTAGGTTTCCTTTAGTGGATCGGTGTTCCCTTTTTTGAACACCCCATTTTTATCTCTACCAAGGTCCCATGGAGTACTCCTTCTATTAAGCTACTGCTTTTAATTAAACTGTCGGTTTCATCCGCAACCCTTTTCTTGGCTTTCGGGTTAAGAATTAATTTTTTTGAATCAGATATTTGACCCATTTTATTTGTACTTCTTTGCTAATAATATTGTTGGGATTCCTATCTTGTCAAATATTAAGACTTGGATCCCCACTTACAAGTACTCCAAGAGCAGTCGTGTTTGATCAAATCAAAACACTCGTATCAGTAACAGCAGCCCATACCAATTGTTAGGAAGTGTCAAACAAGAGTAAGTGAGTATACATGTTAGGACACAATTTTTGGCTTTGGTCCACTTACATATTTTAACTACTCACTTCCTTTATACTTTACCAACGTGCGACACGATCTCATGAGTGCAATCACAACAGATAAATTCACATATTTTGTAACGACCCACCTCCAAATAATATAATATTATCCGCTTTTAGTTTCTTTGAACTAGATTTTTTAGGAGATTAACCTCGGTACTACTCTCGCAGAAGCACGCTTAACTATGAAGTTCTAATAGGTTCATGATCATCACGGTTTTAAAACACATTGTATTAAAAAATGTACAAATATATATATAAGCACGTACATACCCATTCTCAAGTCACATCTTTGTAAGATCATTGAACTCAAATAATATCTTTAGTGATGAACACATGATGGGATGATGATCATGATAATGAAGGGCAGGCGGGCACCTCAATTTCTCAGCAATTATTCAAACCCTGATATTTGGATCGATGCAACTAAGCGGCATACCATATATATATATAATATATATATATCATCCACCTGGTGCGGCCCGCCAAACAATATGGCACTGTCTATCTGATGAAGACAAGACGAAATATATATATATTTGTAGCTTTCTGCTTTAATATTGCTCTCTCCAAACCCAGGAAAATTGGCTGAGAGACATGGCACAGAAGGAGGGTAAGTAATCAAATCAGGTCATGATCACCTTTCACCACTCTGATTATTATTCCCAATTGTAAAAATCACCTTGATGAGCTAGCTTGCACCACTAGGAGATTGATGACTACCGGATACCGTTTGAGTGGTGGTAATTAAATTTTTAAAACTAAACAAAAATCTTAAATAATAATTGTAACATTCACTTGGATGGGTCAGCTAGCCCATTGAGAAGGGAAGAGTCGAAGTGTTAAGAGGAAATTAATGCTATATAACAATAATGCAGCAAAACTTTATTGCACTGGCATACATATATATGCTTCACTTTCAATATTGCATTTAGACCCTGTCTCTCTCTCTCTCTCTCTCTCTCTCTCTCTCTCTCTCTATACAGATCTCTCTCACACACATCTTTGGAACTTCTTCACCTTTGACATGGGAGAAGAAGCTCAACAAGTACAGCTCCACATCATGAGTAAGTCAGCTTTAATTTTCCTATGTTTATTAGGAAGAGAGCAGTTTTTTGTTCCTATTTTTTTAGAATTCAGGTACAGGAGCAGGAGAGAGAGAGAGAGAGAGAGAGAGAGAGAGAGAGAGAGAGAGAGAGAGAGAGATTTAGTTTGATTTCCAGAATTCAGCTTTTCATATGATTTTGATTTTGTTTCTAGTAATTCAAGTTTGCTTCAGTTATAATAGAAACTGATAGGAGTCTTATAAACTGTACGCAAACAGGAGAATCGTTGAACATACATCACCTTTTTATGTGTTCCTGTTAGAATATATTCTTGTAGGTTTTGGTTTTTACAAGAAGAAATCCTCCTTTAAATATTCTCAAAGACCAAGGTAGGGTTCTTTTCTCTTTGATTTATATATGTAGTTGGTAGATCATCGGAGTTACCAAAAATAGAATATGTCCGGCCAGGAGATGTCATAATCATGGATATGTGCTATCTGCGTGAATATGTAACAGATAGACACGAAGATGCTACCTTTAATTTGCTAAGTGGAGACGTATAGGAGTTTTCCCTGTTTACTCTATGTGCTCTGATCCCCTGAGAGTGGATAAGACTTATAAGCCTCTTAATTAAGAGGCTTTGGGATACACAAGAGAGGCATACTTGGACAAAAGACCTTTTTAAGAAAAACCAAAATATACCGACGGATAAAAGAGTAAAGTTATTTAGTAGACTATTATATTATTGTCATGTAATTGAGATGATGTATGTAACAATGAAAAACAGTCTTCGTATCAGCAAGAACTTGTAAAAAAGAAAAATTAATAGGTAGTTTTGACTTTTATGTCATTCCAATTGTACGATAGTCGTATAACGGCCTACTAAATCATATTTCTCTTAAGAAAAAATGGTTAAATTGATTCAGTAGACTATTGAATTACTGCCATAAAATTAGAATAACGTGACAGTAAAAAATAGCATTCCGATCCGATATCATTTTGCTACCATTCTAATCCTTTCGTTGTGTTCTTAACAGGTAAAGTGGGCAAAGAAGAAAACTCAACGACAGAGCATATAAATGCCACCAGCCGACCAACAAGCGCTCAACGTAGGAATTACAAGCGGTGGCTCCGAATGGCCATCTATACAATCTTTCTCATCTCCGGCCAGTCAGTCTCAGTACTCCTCGGAAGATTGTATTACAAGAAAGGCGGCAAGAGTAAATGGCTGGCAACCCTTGTGCAGCTTGTAGCCTTCCCTCTCGTACTTCCCTACTACATCATCTCAGCACCCAAAAAACCCACCACAGACGACAGTGTCGTTGTCCTTGTCCATTCAAAACCACCTTCAACCTTAATACTTTCATCAATTTATGTTTCCATTGGCCTACTTGTAGCAGGAGACTGCTTATTGTATTCAATTGGGTTAATGTACCTTCCAGTATCTACTTACTCACTCATTTGTTCATCACAGTTGGCCTTCAATGCCCTTTTCTCCTTCTTCCTTAATTCACAAAAGTTCACTCCCTTCATAGTGAATTCTCTAGTCCTTCTCACCATTTCCTCTATCCTCCTCGTTGTTCAATCAGACTCTGAAGACCCCTCTGGAGTCTCTAAAGGAAAGTATGTAATTGGGTTTGTTTGCACTGTTGCTGCATCTGCCGGATATGGCTTGGTGCTTTCCTTAACACAGCTAGCCTTCAGGAAGGTTCTTAAAAGGGAGACATTTACAGTGGTCATGGACATGATAGTCTATCAATCACTCGTCGCAACTGCAGCCATCGTGGTGGGACTTTTTGCTAGCGGAGAGTGGAAAGGTTTGAACAGAGAAATGGAGGAGTTTGAACTTGGGAAAGTCTCCTATCTCATGACTTTGATTTGGACGGCCATAATGTGGCAGGTTTTCGCTGTTGGTTCTGTAGGGTTGATTTTTGAGGCGTCTTCGCTCTTTTCCAATGCCATTAGTGTTCTGGGTTTGCCTGTTATTCCGGTTGCTGCTGTGGTCGTTTTCCACGACAAGCTTGGTGGAGTAAAGGTGATCTCCATGGTGTTGGCTATTTGGGGTTTTGTGTCGTATGTCTATCAGCAATATCTCGACGATTTTAAGCCCAAGCCTGAAGATAGAAACGGTAATATTGAAGTTTCCAATGCTTCCCCACCGGCATAGGTTGGTGGATGAATAGAGATTATTTTACTTTTGGCAACGATAAATGTATAAGATTTTTTTTTTACCTTTATGACCTTTCTAATAAAAAAAATTGAACTGTTAAACCACTTATTCGATCAAGTAAATTTTATAAGTAGTATCTTATAATTATGTCGGATATTGATCCATAGGACAAAACATCACAGAGACGGGATAGCCATCACCCCGGCCCCCATATTGCATCAAATCCGTGTTCATGTTTTTTACTTTCATCTGCACTCTCTCTCTTCTTCGTTGATCCTTTTGAAAAACTTCCCTTCAGACATTGGCAAAGCTGTATTTTATGTATATAAAAAGATTGCAGACAAAAGGTTTTCTTGTGTCTGTATAGGCCTATATATCATCAAAATATATCAGTTGATAGACTAGCTTGTATGAAAATTGTGTAGCAGACAGATTATCAACTATTTCTAACTCCCATGCAATATCAAGCAATGTCATGGGTTTTAATTTGTACAAAATTAAGCTTAAAAGTTTTCAAAGTACAAGGAAGAGATTGTCCCTTTCATGAATTTTCGTAGGGTGTAAGATATCAAACGTGTTCAGATACTTTCTAGATCGAATTACAGATATTAAACGTGAAGTTCAGGCCTCTGCACTATATGGAAGAAGCTTATAATGAACTTCTTTATTCCTTTGCCTTTATGGATGAATGGTGTCCCATTCCTGTACGTTTTGCCTGTTGCACGTTTGACCTCTACACACAGGATTTAGGTCGCTTTTGTTTGTGTTTTTCAGAATTTTGTTTTTCAAAAATCAAACAATGTAGACATAATACTATGTCCGTTTGTGTTTGCGATTTCAAAAAATGCGAGTTCACTACAAAAAACTCTGCAATTAGTGGCATGCATTACTTTTTGATACGTCACTAATTACTAGCGTGTTAAAAAGTAATATCTCACTAAAATAATTAGTGGCGTGTTAAATTTGACACGCCACTAAATTTGTGACGTGTTTGATTGACACGCCACAATTTAGCAGCGTGTCAATTTGACATGCCACAATTTAGTGGTGTGTCTGATTGACACGCCACAATTTAGTGACATGTCAGTTTGGCATGAAATTAAATTAAATTATTTAAACAAATTTTAATTAGTTTAAATAATGATTATTTATACTAATTATTTTAATTAGGATTAAATAACTTAATGTAGAGATTGAAATTAAATTAATTTTTTTCTTTCTTTAAATGTTGTTATATATTTTGGTTTAAGTATTAATATATAATTAATATAATTGCAACTATAATATACATTATATAATATGTTATACAACTATAAGTAATTAACCATGTGTTATTAATTTATAAATATAAATATAGAATACTTAATATTGTATAACAAAATTATATATAATAAGTAAGCATGCCCATACAATATTGTAAGTAATTAACTATGCACAAGTATTAATAAGTAAAGCATGCATATTACTTACAAGTAATATTGTAAGTAAGCATGCGTGCACATTACATTAATATTGTATAATAAATAAGCATGCATGCACAGACAATATTGTAAGTAAGCATGCGTGCATATTAATTGTATAGTATATAATGTACTATAAACAATTACCCCACATGTTATATAATATGTATATAATAATATAAGGTATAACTAGTTATTATGTAAGTATATATATATATTATACAATAGTAATAATATAACATAATTGTTAGTTTTATTGGCTACATTTTGTTGACAAAATCACTATCATGTAAGGTTGCTACTTTAACATGGATGTTGTATTATTTCAGAGTCTTCAAATATTCAGAATTTATTTTTCTAATATGGAAATGACCTTAATATGACAAGTTTCAGTGTCACAAGCATCAAGAAGGCAATTTCAGAGTTTCAAAAAGATTCTACGCAGTTTCCAACTCAGCAAAAGTCGAATCCCTTGTTTCCGTCCGGACGGACTTTGGTTCGTCCGGACGCCTATCTGTGTTCGAGAAGATTCTGAACAGTTCAGCATTTCAGCGTGCATCCGTCCAGATGACAGGGCAACACTATCAGTACGCTATTCAGCGTTCGAGAAGAATTTGAGATTTCTTTGCAGACACGAATTGGGAAGACAGCTTGTAACCGCCCGGACGCAGCCTTAATAAGGAAACACATGAAGCGCGTTATAGAAATGCGGTTTGTAACGACCCACCCCCAATGACACAATATTGTCCGCTTTTGGCTCCCCAAACCAGACTTCTCAGGAGGTCACCCATCCTGGGATTGCTCTTGCAGAAGCACGCTTAACTGCGGAGTTCTGATAGGTTCATAACCATCACGGCTTTAAAACGCGTTGTGTCATAAATGGTGCAATTATACATATAGCACATCCTCATTCCCAAGCGATGTGGGACGTCACAATCACCCCCTCTTTGGACCCAGCGTCCCCGATGGCGTCCCTCATTGGCTTGTGCACGCTCCCACCATCTTAGGCTGGGCAATGGCTCTGATACCATTTGCTGTGACGACCTTTTTTTTTTTTTTTTTTTTTTTTTTTTTATACAAACATAAACGAGTCATCGCAGTGACATGACTAAGTGTCGCTCACCCAACATAAACACATGTCCCATAACATGTACCTGATATACAGAGTTACATCTACAGCGGAATAAATCATGATACCAATACACATAGCGGAAAAGCATAACTATAAATGAACCTGTTATCTATACATAAGTGAGCCATAACACAAATTTATCTGTTTAAAGTTTAACTACATATTACTATTACAAAAGAATGGCTTATACAAAATAATGTGTGACACACACGTCACAAGCCATATACAAAAGTACCCAAAATGAGGACACCTCAGTCCTATCCCACTACGATTGTCGCTACGGGCTTCAATCGTAGTATCCCAAGTAGTGAGCTACCGGATCATCATCCGCCTCAAGTTGAGTTTTCACAAAGAACCAACATTTATTTTACTTTTAGTATTGCGAGCACTATATTAGCCACAAATTACCAATAGCTAATGCAGTGAACACCGACTATTCAGAAATCATTTAAAACATACTAAATAGCTGAGAAAATATGTAGAAGTTCCAGTCATCCCTCCTTGAAAGTTTCCACATACAAACCCTTCTATAATAATACTTTTCATTGGTCGCTCAGACATATGTGCACACGATCACTCCATCACAGATATCAAGTATACACATAAGTCTTAAGCAAGGAAC